>NC_140125.1:57851526-59154026 GCF_964035555.1 Netta rufina
CATCCAGAAGAGGTGCACAAACTCCAACAGGTGAGAGCCATCTGCACTGATTGATAAGAAAAGCTAAATTTTCCCTCAAGTTTTTTTTTTTTTTATTATTATTATTATTTTTTAATTTAAACAAACAAATAAAATCAAACAAACAAACAAATAAAAACCACCAAAACTGTGATTGCAAGCAGCGGTGAGGGAGGTCATTCTTTACATCAGTTGAGCTTTTCATGGCACTGAATTAGCCAGGCATTGCGTCACATAGACAACAGCATCGCAACGGGTAAGAGAGCTGCAGAGAGAAGCAGCCTTTACCAACGCACGCACAGCATTGCTAATGCGGCAGCAAAACACCACTCTCAGAAAAGTGCTTTTAAACAGCAGCCCTGCAATCTGCCCCCTCAAGCCAGTGGCATGTCATTAGGTTGTTCGCACACGGTGCAGAAGAAAGAGCAATGCAGGCAGCCACCAGAGAGGGGAAGGGGTCCCACCACCCTCTCTTATCCCTCCCTGGGAGCAGGGAACATTTTAGGGTGGGAGGGTGGAAAGGACGCTGGCTATTCTTTCTCCTAAAATAACATTCTACGTGATACTGAGCAATCTGGCTGGTTTGCCAATATTATGCCTGCCCAACTTACTTTGCAGGCAAGTCTCCTGAACAGGGTATGAAGGAGTACCCACAGCACCTACAGAACTCCAGAGGCTGCCCAGGTGACAGAAATTTAACTGAAATTCCAGAGCTCTGCATACAAGTACTTCAACTCCTGTGATGTGTGTGTTAAACATTCAATACCCAGCACTAAAACAATTATCATTAACAGATGTTGCATTATTTTGAAACGGAGGACAATAAAATAATATTCATCACCCTCAGATGTTCCTGACATTGCAAAGTAAATCGTTTACCTTGATGGATCCCAAAATCTTGCTCAAGACTTCACCACAGCCTCAGAGCCCCCTACTTGCAGGTAAGAAAGCATTTTTCCCACTGTCTAGGCTGTCTAAACTTGCAAATGCCCTGACACAGTCCACACAGCGTGCTGAAGGAAAAAAAATTGTTGAGCTCTGTAGGAAAAGTAGGCAAGGTGGAGCCTGCTACTGGCTCCCATCCCACCTTTAAGCCCCAGCCCATCCTTGTTCCTAAATTCTGTGATGCTTTACATCTCCTGAAGCCACACATGTCTAAGTAAGCAGCCACTTTGACCTCTTGCAGGCACCCCTTAAAACCTTAAGCTGCCCTGTAGGAAATGCATGCATACGTCCTCCAGAAGACATATAACACATCACAATCACTGCACTAAGTGACACGAACTAGGGAATTTAAAAGTTACATTTGGCAACCTGCCCTAACTGTGCTCTAATTATTTCTTAATATCCCAATTTAAGGGCAGCACGTTGGCCCCAATTTTAAATTGTCTGGCATTTAGAAGTTTGTGTCACAGAATTAAACAGTTTTCAGATTCTTTATTGAAAACTGCTGATTGTGTATTGCCTGACAAAGCAAAATGTCTCCATTAGAATAATGATTTATTGTAAATATGGTAGTATTAAGGCTGACTATTCTGGGCATTAAAAATGCATGGAAAAAATCCATTGAAAAAAGTGTTATGTGAACTGTCATAATTTGTCAGTTTAATGTCTTTGTCATTTGCATCTCTTCTTAAAATGCCAAGAGCAATTAAACCTTATCCCAGCACTAGAAGTTGCCAAATTTCATTTGAAATTAAAACAGAATAATGCGTCATGTTAGTTATTTTAATAATATTAAACAACAAAAACAGAAACAGAAAAAAAGAAAAAAAAAAAGAAGATAAAAGGCGAAATAACTACCGCAGCTACAATCAAAGAAGTGAAAATACACGCACTATTTTTGTGATATATGCATGCACAAGAGCTCTGTAGGCTTCCTGCACTAACAGTCCTTTTCCTTTGGCAGTAAGGCCCCAGCTCAGCAAAGCATTGCTGGACTGTGCTCTAAATGCCAACAAGCAGCTTCTAGCAGCACGCATTTTCTGCTGGTTGGAGATAGCCATATTGCGGCTCCTCTCCCCACATGGCTTCCACGCGAGCCTCCGTAACCAAAAACCCCTCACTTTTTGGAGTGCCTCAAGCCCCAGGGAGAAAGACAGAAGGGACTCATGAGTCAGCAGGAGCTGCAGCGAGGATGAATCTGTCCCAACGTTGTCTCCTGTGGCAATACCAGCTGCTGTCACATTTGCCTTGGAATTTGTGGAATTTTGATGGAAGTGTGCTCTGCTAGCACAGGTCAAGCAAGAGGCCAGAGGCTTATTTCTGGAGGTGTCCCCCACTGCATCTGCATCCCTGTAGAGTGTAAAGACCCTGGGATGGTCTTCATGATTATGAAATATCCTGGTACTACTCAGAAAATTATTTTAAAGGATTTTAGCATTTAATAATTTTTTTTTTTTTTATAATTGTTACAGAAACGTTGATGCTGAGCAAACTAAAAATAACTAAACATTTGCTCTGGCCAGCTCAGTTTCTTCTGGACCCTTTTGCTTATTTGAAAACTAGATATGACCAGGGACCTTATCCCACCCCAATTTGAGACATGCGTTCCAAGAAACTCAGATACCCCATTGCCAAGAGGCCAGGGTCGAGTTCATCTGGCCCCTTCTGCCAGCAGAAAGGGATGAGAGCAGCTGGGCTGCTTTGCTCAGGACTGGCACGTGCCTGCTGGGGGAAGGCTGTGAGGCAGCCTTATAGTCCTAAGCTACTTATTTTTTTTCCAATTTTACTTCAGGAGGAAGTTTTATCAATGTTTTATATGAAAATGTAAAAAATGGTTAAACACTGGGAGGGGAGGCTTTTTGATAGAATTCCAGCCAGTCTGCTTTTAGCGCCCAAAGCAATACCCCTGCAAGGCACTCCATAATTAAGCATTGAATTTCCTACAAGATTCACAGCCAGAGACAATGAACGATGATTAAACGGCACCAGGCTGGATCCTTATTATCGGCCACCTGCTTTTCAGTCACATGATGTTGCTTTCCCCTTTGTGGATAACTTCAAGCCCCTCAATTTGGGGTCTTCCAAGGCCCTGGAGCCCAGGCTGCTTTTATCCAAATGATTTGTGCCAGCGCCTCTTAACACAACCCTTCCTCCTCCTGATTGCTCCCTTGTGCTCTCAGAATGGTTGGCTCCTGCAGCAGTGGTCTGGTTGTTGCTAGAAGCATGTAAGGAAACAGTACCTGTAAAACGGGTTTCTATGTCCATGCACAACACTTCCTTCCTCACAACAGGTGGCAGTGATGATTCAGAGCTCAGAACAGGGGGGTCTGAGGGCATTTTGCCAAAAAACACACAGCCAGTAGACGTAAATATAAGGTACAGACTCAGTACCTGATGGGCTGGTGCTTGCTAGCTCTTTTGGTCAGGAAACAGAATCAGAATTTGTTAGAAAATGAAAACTGCATCACACAACCTCCCCAGAACAGCCAGAGTTCATGGGGCTCCTTTATAAAAAGTGTTGTGGAGGCTGGAATTGTTGCTGGAGTATGATGAGTGTGAAGTGCAACCCCAGCATTTCCGGCCAAGAGGTTACCCAAAAAACATTCTAGGCAGAGTTGGTGGACCATCACTAGGTTAGAAGATGTACCATCATTTTAGTCCTGCACAAGTTTCTACAGATACTCAGAGGCTACATCAATGCCAACTTGAAAACAGACTGGGAGCTGCATCCTCACGGGAAAGTTTAATCCTGACAAACATTTTCCAAGAATACGACTTTATAAATGTTCTGTTCCAGCTTCTGGGTAAAGGGGCATATGCCACGGGTATTATTCTAAAATTACAGGAGGAAGAAAGTCAGCTTTCTAGGAGATGGTGGTGACCTGTGACACACTACAACATCTGCCTCAACTGAGGTCATGAACGCAAATAGAAGGCAAATAAAGACACACGTTGTAGTGTAAAAGAGCTGATGGTTGCTTTGTATTTTATTGTCCAGGTGACAACCATTTTGTGATCTATAGCAAAAAGCATGTGAACCCAGTAGAAGTCAGCATGACTTCATTGATAACCATGCTTTGCAAAGATACTGAGGGAACTTTTACGTAAGCGTGGGGTGGAGAGAGGAAGGAGATGCTGATGTGCTTTCCAAAAACATCTTCACACTGATGGAGAAAAAAAAAAGGAGGGGTGGGGGGAGAACAAGCACACATACACAAGTCACTTGGGCAAGGTACTACCCAAGGTCAAAACAGAAGCTGCCAGTAGGACAAGGCTGATTTTGCTGCTGGAGTTTGGAGCTGTCATTGCGCTAAGAGCTGGCAAACCCACAGTTACACACACTGCCAGTGTCTGCGTGACAAGTGGTTTTGTTTCAGGTTTCCAAATTGATAAGGATGGAAAGGGACAATTGAGCCAAGCTTAAGCCATGGATGGCCAAAGTATTTCAGAGCCCTTTGTGGGCACCAAGTGAACCTTACAGAACATGGTGAGGCTGTTGGGTAGGCTGGCTCTGCACACAGACAAGCTGTGCCACATCAGACTTAGAACATGGAGAGTTCATCAGAAAACCAGGAACATAATCTGAATCCCAGATCTCAGCTTCCTCTTCCAACTACTTGTTTTTCCTTAACATTTAATAACAACTACTGTTTTTCCTTAAAATTTAATAAGACGTCCACTGTTTGCCACAAGTATAGGTAAGACATTACAAGGTATCTATAACTTCAATTCTTAACAAGCTTTCAATCCTGGCATTCCTACATCTAAAGGATGCTAAATAAGTCCTATTGACTTACTGAAAGACAAAAGTGATACATTAATTCAAAAGCAAGGGAGTTACAGCCAGCAGACAGCTTCCTGTGTCTCCTAACCTTCCTGTGACACGTGCCATCATGCAGAAGAAGGCTCAGCTGATACTTGCTATTCACCCTGCCCCACCACGAGTGAGTGCAGTCTTGCTTCTGTGGACTAATCTAAATTTCACTGCTGGTCAGAGAAGAAGTTCAGTATGCTATTGGATCAAAGATAGGATATTCAGTATCCAAGACTGCCAGTCCCTTTAAAACAGCTTATTTACTGGGAAGCACAGTCCACAACCCCAGCCATATAGTCGACATAATTCAGGGTAACAATTAACCACAGCTAGCTCATTACTGCTACAGTAATATTCCAAGTGCAAAGAAGTCACGTAAATCCCCAAGAAAGATGAAACAGGGCCCCCTGGTTTTGTCTGAGGCTAGGATCACATTCACAATGTGGCACCTCACTGTGGTGTGGCTCACCCTGTCAAACCCCTGCCCCCAGGCACCTCGCACCAGCATGCCTTGTGGTTATGAATTAGCACACGAGACTCGTCCACTTGAAGGTGAGATACCAGGCAGGCAGGACAGAGTGGAGGAAGAGCTCTGGGGGAAGGGATAGTGCTGATCTCACTCCTTCTGGCAGGAAATCCCAAAAAAAGCATCACTTGGGAGCACGTCTGTTTCCGCAAGCTCCTCTCTTCCTGCTACACAAGTTTCTTGCTACTTTTATATTCTCTTTCTTTCCCATGAGTTATTTCCAGCCCTCCCTTGTTGTTTTTTTTCTTGACGTGAGTGTTGTTGTATCATTACTGACTTCAGCCGTGTGCTTGGATCGAAGCAGAGGCAGGCAGCAAAGCTGCAGCCCTGGCCCCACTGGGGGAGGTGGGCAGGGGGGCTGCTGGTGCCTCCCCTGCGGCAGCAGGCAGTCTCACAGCTGAATACCTGCGGCCAAACTGTCAGAGACAAGGGCTGCCAAAACAGGCCAAAAAATGCTGCTAGAACTGCCCTGCCATGCCATACACAGATTGATGAATATTTTATTGTTATTCCAGGAAAGGCTTTTAAAAGAGCACACGAGACAACTGTTGTGTGGAGCCGTCTCAGTGGCATGGATTAAAAATAAGCAACCCAGCACTGAAATGAAGGGACTTCTTAAATGAAAACCTTGTTTCTTGAAACCATGAAATAGTGTGGACCTAATCAGCTGACTTATTAGCAACACTGATCTTTCTAAATAACAGTTTGGGCCAGAAAAAATGATTTTGATGATGGCACAGAATATGACTGATGAATTACAGAGATATTTCTGCTATGTGGAGCAGGGGATGGAGTTTTGCCCAACAATTATCCATGGTCTGACTCTGAAAGTCTCTTTGGCAGCATGATGAATGTAATAACAAAGGCCTGATTCACTGACACCGATAGCTAAATTGTTATTTCTGACACTCGGCGGCTAAAACTTGCAGCTCAGCTAGGACTCTGCCATTCTGTGCTGCCAGAAATGGCATCTCTTTAGGAGGAATCCAGTCTGTATACATGGGCATGTTTACATTTCAATTGGTGAGCTACTAGAGAACAAACTGATAGGGCAGTTGGTTTTATGGCTGCAGATAGCCCGCTCCTTTCTGTTTGATCACCAACTGGTAAATGCCCAGATTTCAGCACAAGACATCCCTGTGAAATGAAGGGGGGAATGGACCAGGCCCACAGAGGTGCCAGCTGTGCACTTCCCATGCTGGCACCCAGCTCCGTGTGGTTTCAATTAGGGGTCAAGTGCCTTAAAAGTCTTTCTGCAGGTACTCTGGGAACAAATCGACCTTCTCAGTGAGGCTTACTGCCACCAGTTGTTGGGTTTTCTTACCCAGTCCTTAACTATTCTTCCATTATTTTAATGAAGTTCAATTGTATATAAATTGTTTTCTTGAAAAAAAAAAAAAAAAAAAAAGTATCAGTCACTGTTTCTGCATGAAATTGAATAAATAAATAAATCTGGAGCTATTCAGCAAACTGGCCTTATAAGAGGCTTTGCAAATAGTTGGTAAAGTTGTGCAGAGGGCAAAGCCTTACTTACTTTAACTTCCAAATTTTGCAGACCTCAAGGAAACTGGAATCTTCCTAAGGCAGAAAAAAAAAACGCATAGGAAAATCTGTTTCTATGGTTTTCAGATACCAGCTTCCCTCTTCACCCCCCCCCTCCAAAAAAATGGCCTTTAAAATAAATGTGACTCATTCCAAAGCAGATTCTTATAGCTGGATTAAAGTGATAGCTCTGTCAAGACTTCAGTAGTATTAGTTGCTGATGCTGGAGAGTTTAAAAACCTGGAGGAATTAACTGCTTAGGGTATCTCTTGCCCAAAGGCAGTCTGTACTGGAGAACACGGATCCTTCCCCTCTAACTGGAAAATTCTGCCTCGTCATGGAATATCAAACACACATTGTTAAGATTTATTAGGTTAAGTCTTCTCAGGAGCTAGCCAAAGCACCAAGCGCAGAGTATTCCTCATCTTACTTGCTTCACAGAAATGAACATTATATAAGGACAGAGTTAGTTTTTGAGCTCACAGGTACCAGCAATGTAGTTTTCCATGATGGCAACATTTTAATTTCAGAAAGGGGATTTTTTTTGGTCTTGCATTTTATAGAGAGAAGAGCAAGAATTTGTTTTGTCATAGAAACATAGCACACCTGAGGTGGTATTGACCAGGACAGCTAAGCAGACATAGGTACGAGTTTTCCTATTATTATATGATTTAAAAAATAATAATAGGAAAATAAGAAAGCTGCACTCATAGCATCATTTCTGAATTCTACCATAGATTTTCTTCTCATACATTGTAGAGGTGATCATCACTTTTAAGGTTAATACTAGACAAATCTGATGACTGGAGCAGGTTTCAAAGGTCACAGAGTCTCCTGCAAATTCTATATCCCGGTACGAACTGTCCTACTATCAGTGAATCACTGAGACACTGACACCTTCAAGTTTTACAGCAGTCAAAGCCACATGCAAAACATCCATCACAAAAAAGCACTTTTTGTAACGCTTAGGGATACGAGGTAATGCAAGAGGGAAATGCAAATAACCCATTTCATCACATATGCAATGCTGGTATTGTGTGCACCTCCTTAGAAACCATGCAGTGCATTATTTGGCATGAAAATGCATGATCTAAAGTTGGAACATCAAAGAAAACAATAAAAAGTGCAAATGTATTCAGTATTTTATGTTCTAAATATAAGAGAGCAAACTAGTATATAGAGGGAATAGAAGCAGTTTAAAATGATGCAGGTACAAGATACGCACTATCCACTTTTGGTCAGCTTTTTTAGTTACCTATACACACCTATTGCAGTCTGTGAAAGATATTTTCCTACTCAGCTATATACATTTCCCATTCCTTCCACATTTCCTGCATACAGCTTTTCAAACAGAACCGAAAATCTTAGGAAGGCAGATCCTACGTTACAGTTTTGATCACATTTCAAGGAAAAACAGACTTAAAACAGAAAAGCTGACTGATAAAGGGTTAAAAACTTAAGCGTGTCACATTTTACACATAGAAATTTGCTCTAATAAAGGACATTGAAATGGAAGGAGCTAAAGGCTAAAGCAACACATCTCCTGCAGCAAGTGAGAGAGGCAGAAAACGAGCCCCGTAGCTCCGCTAAGAAGGAAGATCTGTTTTATTTCACTTACCAGCATTATCCATTTTCCCCCGTTCGGTACTGAAAAAGCAGAGTTCCCCAGAAAAGCAGCCAGTACAGTCTCCTGCTCACTGCTGAAGCTGGCTGCCCTTCTCCTGGTTATTAGACCTTGCTGGCAGTCAGAGCATACTTCATGCACTGACTGCAGTAGACATCACCAGGAAATTTATATCTCCAAGGATGACAAACAGCCATTAGCTCCATTATAGGCTGATTAAGATTGTGTGAGCCTATCAAGTAGATACTTAAATCCCCCAGGGTTTTACCTCTTCAGGGAGAAAACAAAAGAACTCCAAGCCTGTAATATTGAATATACGTTTCTGAAAAGTAAAAGCAGCACTAATGAGGATATGTTTAATGGGTAGGGAGGCAAAACTTTAAATAAAAAGGGGCTATATTACAAAGCAAAAGGCTATGATTTATCAGTGACGCAAGAGCAAAAGTTTTAAGGAAATAAAGGGGAAGGAATCTATGGCTGAGAAAGTGTTAGGTTAGATTACAGTCTGCAGCCCTCAGCTGTGGCTGTGCTTTAAGTCCTACAAGTTCTACACCTGATGTTTTCTGGGGTTCGTGAGAAACAGAAGATGTGCTTATCTGCAACTGCCTGCCAATCTATTAACTGTCTCAAGACATCCATCATTATACTGTTCATAGCTAAATGTAAGGAAAGGATGAAGAGAAACAACACGGCTTTGCTTGTTTCAATGGTAAAGTAAGAGCACACTGAAGGGACTGGGATCAGTAAAATCTGAACAACATATGTTGAAGTGAACAGGTATTACTTCTAAACTTTCAACACCACACAAGTCTTTGATGCACGGAATTTTCCCCCATAGAAAAAAAAGTCAAAACCAGAATAGACTTCTAAACATTTATTTTTCATACACTTCTAGAGTTTTCTCCTTATAAATTAAATATATATATATACATATACACACACACACACACGCACGTATATATATAAATAAAAAATTTTTCTCCTGGCAGCAGAGGGTGAACAGAAGCAGTATTTGGAGGCTACAGTGAATGTGGGCTCCATCCCCCTTTTGCCACTGATTTTCTGTGTAACCCTAAACTGGGCATTTTGTGCCACTGTGTTTGCCTAGTGGTGAAAGCGAGACTATTATACACTGAATTTGGTGAAGTTCATTGGTGAGACAGAATATCACAAAGTACTGATGCTACATAAACGTCACACAATGTCCTCACCATGTTTTTCTCTTTCTTTTTAATAATTCACTTGGCTACTCCAGTTCTCTCTTCTGCAATGGAAATGAAATACAGATTTTTGTGTCTTTACTATATTGACATGAAACCCCTCAACCTCAGGGCATCACATGACCAACAAAATACATCATCCATTCATCACCCCTTCACTGCCCCTTTGATCTTATTTGTCCTTTCTAAATGTTAAATGAAAAGACAGTTGCAGCCCTGATCCATTTGCACTGACAAAGCAGTGGAGAGAATCAATGGCTGAGAGCTAAAGTCATCAGCAAGAATGGAGAATATCTAGGGCACGCTGGATATATTCTGTATTACAGAAAGGAAGCGCTTGGAGGGCTAAGGAGAGAATAAAGACTAGAAATCTGTCACACTTCATATTAAGGTTCTATTTATAAGTGGCTTATAAAGAGCTTATAAAAAAAATAGAAGCTATCATGAGCATGTTGCATTAGTGTGTGTTTCAGATAGCTGTAGCTACACTGATGCAAGAGGTTAAAAATGACCAATAAGGAGCTTGTTTGCCTGCTGGATCCTGTATCGGTTAATGACAACTGATTCATGTGGCAATTGAGGTTATTGGCTTAGGCACACCTGATGAAATGTGGTTGCATGGGAGCACCTGGCTGGAGGTGGCGAGATGGCCACCTGGTAGACGAATCCAGTATCATAGCCACGTCAGGGCAGAAGGGCATGCAAGCATCTTAAATCCTAGTGAGTATGCTAATGTTTTGTGATGGTTAAAGCTAAGAGGTTTAAAAAGCAGCTGGTTTTTAAACCAATCTGCTGTGAGTTTCACTTGGACTATGCATCAGGCAATGGAGGAAACCAGGCCTGACCCTGGTGGCTGGGGATAAAGGTGGGCAACAGCTAGTGCCCAAGAGCCCAAGGGAAGATACAAAGCTGCACCTACTCAGAGCTCAGGTAAATGAAGAGGTCTGGGCAGTGACTATTTCTACGTAGTAGGCAGGTCCCAGTGTGTGCACCATGGCTGAACCCCACCTGCAGGGCAGATGGGCTTCATGGTGACCCTCAGGGTGCTGGACCCCCAACCACGCAGACAAGAAGACCCGTGGGAGCACGCCACATGTCCCTTCCTGCCCACGCACACGTTTCCTTCCCAAGAAGCCCTGGAAGGTGATAATGTGTGCCCAGACCCCGTCCTGACATGCAATTCAGATATAGTCACAGCCTCAGGTCAGCTGAGGATCAGGACTGCAAGGTGCTAACGAGGGTGTGGGAAGTCTCAGTTGCAACAGCTTGATAAGCCATGAGTTTGGGTGCTTTATCGGGGCTGTGTGACAAGTAAAATGTTATTAACTCTTGAAAGATGACTAAAAATGGAAACTTAATATGATTTGTGACCTATATCTCTGCAGTTTGAACATAAAATATCTCACTAGGAACTTTCCAAAAATAGAAAACTTTACAAAACACACGGCAATTTTTTCTTGTAGGCAATTAGATTATTGAACAGGAATTAACAGATGTGTGTGATCAGATGCAATTGCTGGATTAAAGCCATATCTCCCTGACTGCACACAGGCGAAGGAAAGATACAGATACTGGGCGGAGTTGAATAGCAGGCTGTGACTGCTATTTAAAAGCCAAATATGCGTATATTGCAGGCATAAACTAAACTCTGAGGACAGAACAACCTCATCACAACCCATAGCTGCACGATACCACAATACCTCAGTCTGCTAAAGGGCAGTTTTGGGTAAGGACTGAGAGACCAGGGCTGAAGAGGCCCAAAGGTCCTGTCACGGTGTCTTCCAGCTACAAGCTAGCCCTGCCTCACCGTTCACCTCAGCCACAGGCTCTTAAGGCTTGGGCTCAATTCCTTGCCTGGCCGCAGAGTGATTTTGTGTAGGTCCCTCTAGCACCCGACCTCCCGCAGGAACGCTGTGTACCCTGCACCTGAGCTGTGTGGGGATAAACACACCAGAGGTTGTACAAGACCCAGTGGTACTGTGTTGAGAGCAGATGAGGCAGCCAGCTCGGATAATCAGTGCCACCTCCTCGAGAAGAAAGCACTGTGGAGTACATTAGGAGCGCAGCTAATGACACAGCCCCCTAATGATCCCGTTCTCCAATGTACCTGATGTGTGCAGCCTGCAGCAGTAATGACATTTCACTCCCAGGAAAATCAATGAGGATTCACAGAGGCTCAGCAATCTGCCCAGGTAAGAAGCAAATAGAGAAAGCAGGGTAAACAGATACCTCACTGCATGGCCATCAAAAACACTTTAGGTTGACAAACCCACAGAATCGATGAACAGCTTCAGCTGTGGTGTTTCCAATCATGACAAAGGCGCCGGAGAATACATTTAGAAAATGTAGAAGCTGGCTTGGCTGGGCACGGAGCTGTCACTGTGAAGCTCTGACTCGGTAAGATGCCATTTCGGGCAAAATGTTGCACTTCGCTTTCACTGTGTCTGTTTCTTCCCACGCAGAAAGCATCGTGCAGGTGTCTCTGGGAGAAGCTGTCCTTGTTTTTAGATGCAGTGGGTTTTTATAGTCAACGCCAACTCTCTACATACACAGCTCCATGTGATTCTTCTGGGTATCCACCAAGTCTCAGGACAACGACCTCTCAGTACAAGGGACATGTGTCCCTCCAAAAGGTGTTTCCTCCTGCGAAGCATCCTCCTGCTCTTTGTCAGCAGTGGGGTGGTTTCATGGGGGAAAGGGGAAGGACATGCTGGAGGTAGAGGAATGGGTTCTGCTATAGCTAAATTCCAATCTTCCAGCCAGTAACCAAGATTGTCACTAACACTAAGAGAATGTGTTGTACAACACACCAAAACTCGTGATTAGGAACATCCCTATATCCCAGTAATTAGACTCATGGTCTTCGGGCCCGAGGTATATGAGAACTGTCTCCCTCCTGGCATGTTCAGGGAGAGTCTCTCAAGGAAGCAGTGAACCTGTGTACCTGTGTACATCTTCTGGTGTACCTGGAGCACATTTCCCAGGGCCAGGGCTAAGTGTTTGCAATATGGCCAGTCCAGCCTCAGCAACCATACCCAGTATCAGTGGGAGAAGGGTTTGCAAACACCTTACCCCCACCTCACAGAGACAAAAGAGTTTGAGAGCAGGACAGCAGCAAGCAAAGATGCTCTTTGCCTGGGAAAAAAAATACAGTTATACATGGTAACAATTAAAAACATGCAGATCTAAGTGCAGAGGAAGCTTTATGTTGCTGAGAAAACAATGGGAGCCTTTTGTTCCCCAGGAAGATTTTATCCTTGAACAGCCCGGCCAGATACCGAGTTGTGATTCTTGCTTCAAGCTGCAAGGGGAGAAGCAACACCATTGAAGCCAACAGATTTAAACTGATACAAAACAAGAAGAGAGTGGGATCCAGACAGCAGCGTGTGGTCTTTGTAGGTGGGGAGTTTCACAGCACAGATGGGTTTGCAGAGGGAGCAGGAAGGGGCTTGGCACAGCAGTACATGGTGCAGGGAGAGCAGGGAAAGGCTGGGTGGAGGGAGGCACGGGGGCGGTGGGAGGGGAAGGCAGAGGCACGGGGTGAGGTTGAGAAGGAGATTTCAGCATGTCGTGAAGTGGGGTGCTCAGCAGGAGATACAGGCAAGGACAAGGAAAACACCCCTAAAGACTCCATTCTTTAAATAAACTCTAACTTGTTCCTGAATTGCTGCTTCTAACAAATGCACACCTAGAAAGAAGTGCGGCATGTGTTTGGCTTTACTCTTCCAGAGACAGCATCTATTTGCAATGAACAAGCCACTGTTGAAAAACAAGCACCTGTTTCTCTCCTTTGGTTTTCTCACTGATCCTGCTGTGGCATCAGGCAGTTCCATGCCTGCCTCACTGCCCACCCATCCATGGAGACCTGCAGAGGACTTCTTGGAGCTGGATGTGCTTTAACGAGTTATTCCACATCCTGACACAAGCAAAACTGAAAGACCTGCTTGCGTGACCACAGACACAGCTGCAGAGCTGGCAGGGGGAGCCCCAGAAACAAGCTGGCTCATGGCTTCCAACATTTTTACTGCTCCTTAGACCAGCTCCGAACTACTGGCAGACTGGCTGCCTTCAGAGTCCAATTAAATCTACTCAGAGCCAGGGTTAATTGACATGCTGGTAAAAATGCCTGGATGCTCAGACTCATCCATGCCCTCTCCTCCCACTTGGACAGATATTACTGCTGTAGCACTTACTCTTCTTGCCCTGTCTCCATCTCACGCCCATACACATGCACCCCGAGCTCTCAGAGCCTGCCATGTGCCAGCTCCTGCATGCCTGGGCAGGGCTGGATGGAGGAAGGGTGCATGTGCCCCAGATGGCCACATCTTCCACAGAACTGCAACGTGTTAACCCTCAGAAACAAAACATGTCCTGCTGTTTGACATCTCCCCAAAATGGAAATGACTTGAAAAAAATCGAATGGCTATGAAGGAATTAGGGATATCGTGTTCTTCTGCAAGAAAGACTACAAGGCCTGGACAGATATTTATAATCTCTATTATCAGTGTTCATCTGTTAATATAGCATATTGCTCACATAAGTGAATTCTGTCAAGCAAACTGAAATAGCCTCTCTCCTTTTCTCTTTAAATATCACAAACAAGTGCACTGAAACATGTTGCAATTCCTATGGAAACAGAGATGAGCTTCAACAGAAGCCTTACCTCAGAGCTTGGCCTTTGCTATCCAGAGTGCCAGGCTAAATCAGGTACAGGAAAAGGGGCAAATCGGGGCAAAATAAGAATTTTGAGTGTAATTGTAGAGGAGAGGGCTGATATAATCCTCTTTATTATCCAGTAATAAGAAAGAGCAGAAAATCTGTATCCATATGTACAATGCAGAACAAATTCCCAGACTCAAAGCCCGTTTTATGGGCTGCAAGCTTCCCACACCTGGACTAGGCAATTTTCAAGCCTGTTTATCAAATGTTCTGGCTTTGAAAATCCATGAACATCTTTGAATGTTCTGAAACCATCGTGGTATTTGGCTAGATGCAATATTTGTATTTGGACAGATTTTGCATAAAGAGGCAAAATTGAAGCTCTGGCTACAGCATCCACTCTCAGCATTTGACTGGATGAGGATGGCTCCCATGAACATAGATGCTGCAGCCTTCTGCTGCACAAGGGACAAAGTACCAGGTTAAAAAGAGGACGTTTAGTCTGGCAGAGACAGTCACAATAAGAAACAATGGTTGGAAACTGAGAACAGGCAAGTAGATAGCTATCAAGTAGATACTTGAAAGCAAGTATCTATTGCAACAGCAAATGTGATTAAGCTACCAAGGCTACCTGTGGATTTTCTGTCTTTGGAGGTCATCATATCGTGACTGGGTGTCTTTCTGGATAACACCAATCAAACAGCAGTTACTGAGCTCAACAGAAAGGTAAATGAGAGTAATTTAAGGGCTTATATTGCACAAATCAGACCTAATAACCCCTCTGTCGTTGGTGCTATGAATCTATGTAAAAAGGCCTGTCCTCATTATCCCTGCCGAAATGAAATACCAGACTTCTATCATGCCTTAATGACTGTATGTAATAGATTTACAAAACATTTTTACCCTGCTCCTTATCTTGGGACTTTATTCTCGGCTTCTGCTCACTAGTTTTCCTCCTTTTTTTTTTTTTTTTTGTTTTGTTTTGTTTTCTCTCTTGTAATCTTATGTAGAGTAAAAAAAAAAAAGGAATTTAACCTTACTGAGAGGCATAAATGTAGCTTTCTTTCTATTTTCTCTTAAAATGTGCAAACAGATAATTCAGTAAAGGGAGACCAAGGAGAAACAACATATTCTGGTCTGAGGAGCTGATGTGAGATCCCAAGTACAGTCAAGCCAGCACCAAAATTTCCATTTTATGGGGCCAGGTCTTCATCTCTGCACATAAAACATGTGGTCAGGTTTGTATTAAGGATAGGAGTATGAGTAAAAATGCAAGAAGAAAGACTCAAGCAAGGGAATTGAGTTAATTTGAGATATATATTGACATTTGGCTTAATCCCTCTCTCCCACTTGGAGTAAAATTTAGGCAAGTGACAGCTAGACAATTATCACTTAAATGTCAAATGCCACTCTTAGGAAAATCATCAAATAAATACTGAGTGAGAAAAAGAAGCCTTTCAAAAACTGAAAGCTGATGAATAACATCTAGTGTGAATGGTCTGTATATTATGCACTGTACATTTTGCCAAACTTGACTGCCTCTTTGGAGGTTAGTGTTTTATAACTTTATTCACGAGACAGAAATTTGAACAAACATAAATCAGAAACAACCAGAAGAGACACTTAACAAGATCCAGTAAAGACAGCTATAACTCCAATTTGTTTCCTTACTATCTCTTCCCCTGAGGTCCAGCTAGTTATCACATCAGTCTCACTGCTAAGGGTTGGCTTTTGTGCTCCGTTCTGTACCTGAAAAAAGTAAAATCCATCAGCCAGAAGTTGCCATTAAATAAAGGAGCATCTCTGTGCTGCCAGATGTTCTGCAATGTTAGAAACAAGAGAATGGCAGGAGGACTTAACCAAAGCAGAGCACAGGACTCTGCTTGAGTGTGTCTCCCTAAATGACTTAAAGGCTACCTCACTATATTTATATATGAATATGCTTTCTACACTACTGAACTAGAATTGCATTCTCTCGTAATTGCAGCTTCTCTTCCCTATGGAAGGGATTCACTCTACCCACTTAAAAGTCCAAGTCATGGCATCTGTCTGAGCAACTGTATGAGGTCTGACAGACTCAAGTCTCATCTGTTCAAGTTTAGGATTACTATCACGTCAGCCCCTGAGTTTCCATGGATTTGCAAGGATTACTTTCCTCCTACATGGGCAGGAGCATGAGCTGAATGGGCTGTGTAACTGTGAGCCATGCCCAAGTGGATTAATCTACATCATGCCCGCAGAGACACCTGAAACAAAACACTCAAGTTTTTCCCTGTGTCTGCTTCACCTGCTGTTTCCTGATGCAAAGTGAGATATTTATGCACTAGAACTTCCTGTATTTGATCAACCTCCTCGAGGGATACATCTAGACCAGCATCACGGCTCCAGATACTGACAGTACAAGGTGCTTCGCACTTGCACCAGAGGATACTTTTTTAATGACTAATAGTCAGAAATTGACTTCACTTTTCAAGTGCAGAAAGTGTGGTGAATCGATTGCATGTTGATGGATGTGTTACTTAACCCTCAGAACCTTTGTTAGTCATACAAGGGTCTGTTCTCTTTCACTTCTGCTAAACGCCTGTCCTCACTGCCTTAGGTACCGTGTAGAGGACTGCTGTACCTCACACAACTTGGTGATTTTCCAAAACCAGCAACAAAGCAGATGTTCAAACACACTCCAAAGGTAACAAATGGACAGGTATATTTCAAGTCTTATAAAAATACATTTGCCCTGAAAAAGGCTAGTTAATTGCGTTAGTTATTTTCATTGTGATCTAATAACGAACGTGTTTGCCAGAACTTACTGGAAAGCATGTGTAACAAACACAGAGTAAAACTGATATCAGCAAAGCACATCAGACAAATTGGCAAGCTGGAAGCATGCCATATTCAGGTGTTGGGAAAATATGCATTAGTGACAATTTGCTTTTGGTGAATGAACAGACAAGATAAATATTTTTCAGCTCAGGATGCGGCTGTGTCACCATAGGCCGTACTTTCAATAGACCATGTTTGTCCAATGTGTCAGAAGAAAAATGACCCCTTGCAGCTGTTTCAGGTAGTACTGCTGGTAGTTCAGCAGCTGAAGCTTTTTATCCTGAGTCAAAACCCTGACAGTGTTCTGCTGTGCACAGAGGCAGGGGGTAACTGTTGGTGATGCACCGCTGCTTAGAGGTGCATCACGATGAACTCAATGACATGTTATAAATGTTACAAATCTGGTTAAAAACTTTGGGAGCAAAAGCTACTTTGCTCAAAATCATGAGTGTCCAGGTAAGAAAGGCAGAAAGACCAGAATCTTTGACCGAGGAGGCCACAGTGAAGCTAGGGCAACTATGGGAAAACATCCCCCCAAAAATCTAGGGAGATCTTCTTCACCAAACGCCAGCTGAAAAAAAGACTGAGCTGTGAGCAATGAAACTATGCCCTGTCGTTTGACTCCTGCTGTCTTCACGGACACAGAAGCTGGTGTACAAACAGATGAAGAAACCAAAGTGACTACTGTTCCTACTAACAATTCCTTCTCCTACATGAAACAGTGTATAAGATTGCATAAAAGTTCAAAAACGGGACAAATACGCATTGCAATTTGGTTTGTGATGTTTCTTTCCTTCCTTAGCTATTACCCAAAATACCATGTTTACCGTAATATGCCTTTCACCTGGGCATCCATTCCCGGAGTGTCATGTGAGGCAGTTTAATCCTTTTTGTGGCAAACAAGCCAGTACTGTTTTCCTGGGGTGGTAATCAGACCTAAAAAGAACTCCAAAGTGACATTTGTATGGCATTGTTCCTTTTATTTTCCCCTTACAATAGCACCCACTTGCCGTTGCAATGCCTATTTGGTGCGCAATCTAGGATGCTGTAATTAACTTCTGAACACAGGTCTTTATATTAAGGCATCAACAAAGGTGTAGGAGGGAAAATGATGTATCCTGCTTCATTTACTTCTAAAAATAACAAAATTTCATCAGGAACTTGCTGCTTGAATTTACCCAGAGAACATATTTAGAAATGCAGGGAAAGCTGCCCTCTTGAGAGCAATATGGAAAAGCTCATTAAAATGTTACAAAAGGTGGTTAGGCATTTTAGAGCTACACTGCCCTTCTCTTTACATTGCAGGGTGGCGAGAAGCATAATCTGCTTTGTTTCAGTGAGGAGGAGAATATTATAGAGGGACCCTGGCAAAAAATATATTTGAAATATTCTTTTTACCTGCATTATTGATAATGTTTGAATTATTAAAATGTAATGAATTTGAAATAGCTAATTATTTCACTGCTGATATCTTTTCCTTTGTCATTGCAGTCAGTATGGACAATGGGACTACAATGGGGATTGTTTCTTCTTTTATTCCCAATTTCCCATCTTGGTTTTCAAGCACAGGTACACTGGCTTTCTGTAACTCCCTTCCTTTAATTTGCTTTCTGTTTAGCAATGTGGGACTGAGGCATGATCATACACAGCCATAATCTCCCAAACCTCCTGCTCTTACTTGCCCTCTCATCCCACAGTTTCCACGTTGGAGAGTCCTGAACTCCAAGAGCTTTAATGAAAGCTTGAAATGGCATATTTCTACATGTTAACTGCTGTGTTTCTCCAAAGCATTTTTTTCAGACATGTTTATTCTAATCCATGCGAAACCTTATTGTTGGGCACAAATTATTTGACAGTGATTAATCTTTCAAGCTTGTTGGAATTTTACTGATGTTTTGATAATGCTTTACAAGAAAATCAGCCCAAAGAAAGACTATACCAACTAATGGAAAGCTGTATTACCCCATTGTTTGAGCTTGCGACTACTGCTTTGACTCCCAGTGTTGTCCTCTCAGGTGCTTGCATCTTTTCTGGCTTGCTAAAAGTTGCAAATTTTGCAACATTCAAATCAAAACTGAAATGTTGAGTAGAACTGGGTCAAGGGCAGCCCTCCACAAGATTCTGCTTGAGATGCCCTTTTAATCTGACAGAAAACCCCTGAGAAATATTTTTGAGATTAGTTTATCAAAATGTTGTACACCCACTTCATGGAGATTACATCTAGGCCATGTTTCCTTAGCTCATCAGTAAAACACAGTCCTGTGGAGCAGTCTCAAAACCCTTTTGAAGTCAAGACATATCAAATCAAGACACATTTAGTGTTTTCCTTCAGTAGGCTACTTAACCCTCGAAAAGTAGAAAATTCAATGGAGTTGCCACTCATTTGGTCTCATTTATTTATCGACTGTATTGTCTTCAGTTCAACAGATCTCACTCTGGAATGTTCCTGAGATGAAATTTAGTGTGACTGGTCTCCACCTTTTGTTACAAAACACCATGCTGAGACCAGGGCACAGCTAAGCAACAGTGATTTGCAGGATATCACCCTAACAAGCCATGGCTATGTGCTGAGGCAGATGCCCTAGGTCCATGCAGTAGGCTGCTGTGCCAACATGGTCATGGTTTGCCTACATGGAAACAACAACACATCCAGGTTGTTCTTAAAATAAACATGTTTGAAAAAATGCTTTGGAGAAACGCTACAGCTACCATATAGAAACATGGTGGTAAATCGTGTTCCTGTCCACTCCCCCTTTCAACACACCTTTTACAAAGGAATACCAAGTCACTCATTAATACTCTTCTTTGCAGTAGAGAAGCTTTCCCCACACCCTACTTCCCCCCATCCCAACCCTTATCCCCAAAGGACTAATGTTTAGTGATTATTCACTATCTACTGTCTTGATAAAGATCTATGAATGCACAGAACAAGAATTACTAGGACAGGATTTTTTTCTTGGGTTGCATCAAGTTTTTCATGAATTCATACCACTTTTCAGTGGCAGTGATTAGCCAATTTACTACAGTTAATTTATAGCAGGAATAGCATGGCCTATTTGTTGAGCTTGAGAATTTTCCAGTACTAGGTTCTGATTAATGTACAGAAATCAATAAAAAACAGCAACTCATCCTGCCCCTGAAAATCCTACAAACTAAGCATAAGAACCCATAGAGAGGCCCAGCAAATACAGAGGAAGAAAACAGTGTAAATGAAGTAGTTATGATGAGCATCATAATCAGTTGGGATGATACAATCTCTCAAGCTGCTGCCACGTGGTCTACAAGATAGCCTGGCAGAGATGAAGTTGATCGAAAAAGATTGTGCTTGTCCTGCATATTTCAATGAGCCCATATCAAGTAAAGGACCAATCCTGCCAATTGCTTATCCATGTGAGAAATCAGACATGCAGTCCGGTCATCCTCTGCACAGTTACACTACACCTATAATATTTCAGGAATTTAATGTTTTTAGTGACTTGGTATTCGTTTTACATACTTCATTTGGAAAACAATGATGTTTAAAGGTAACTAAGCAAACTATATACATGTATATATGTGTATATATATTTAACT
Source organism: Netta rufina (assembly GCF_964035555.1). Lineage (NCBI taxonomy): Eukaryota > Metazoa > Chordata > Aves > Anseriformes > Anatidae > Netta > Netta rufina. The sequence goes on from NC_140125.1 coordinate 57,872,268, forward strand.
AGACCAGTCCACAAAGAGACCGTCATATTACAAATCCAACTATCACATTTCTATTTGACGACAGAAAAGTTGGGTGCCGTAGGTAAACCTTCTAATCTGCTTAGCCAGGACTTGCTGGTTCTCTGATATATGTCTGCAACAGGTTTTTATGTCCATATCAAGAATTAAATCACTTTGGCAGCATTTTGAACAGTTAACGTAAAAGGAAGTGTTCAGATAATACATCGTCCTAAGGCTGCAACAAGCAGTGAAGTAGGCCACCTTATTTATTGCATCTTTAGGTCAAGGTTATGTGTGAATCTGAAATAAGTTGGTGCATTTTTTTCAAATCAGTAAAGAAATAGCTATGCTCTTATGTCCTGACATAACAATATTCTGTTGTAAGGATAAAACTATACACTTTGTGACCTGGATGGAAGTACACCATGCCTCCTCCACCAGAGTCCAGGTCATGAAGATCTCTCACCACTCTGCTCTAGCAACACAGCCTACCCCAAAGTTTTTGGAAAGCCAGCAGCAGTCCTGTCTGTTCTTGAGACACTGGAGCTGAAAAACACTAAGCACTTCTTGTGGTTGCTGTGGGGTGAGGGAATTGGGGCTCATTAGCTTTGTAAATGCTGCAATGGCTGTTTGGGGAGTGATTGGAGGTGTACGCCTGCTAGATGCTTGCACTCAAACAGAACTTCGCTGATAAGAGATATTGTAAGGGCACTTTTTTTTTTTTCTTTTTTTTTTTTTTTTTCCTGTTACATTAATCTGTACAACTCTATCAGAAAAGGCCAGAACTTACAGATATAATTTACTCAAATTCTGATTTTGTTTGTACTACTACAATGCCATCATTTTATAGGACATGGAGTACGTTCTATAAAATTGACTCAGTGAGAAATGACTAAGACATTTTCATGATCATTTCAGCCAATATTGAATAAATTATTGAATAAATTATTGAGAGACGATTTGGTAATTTAGTAAGAGTGTTCTTTTTATGTTTCATTTGGAAAACAATAAAGCATAAGGATGTGACAAGGGGAAATGTCTTTGTTTACTTGTAGTCATATTTAGTGTTTATACTTTTGTTTCTTCTCATAGACAAAAAAAAAATCTGCAGCACATGTACTAGCATACGTGAATATTTTGATGTTATCTTTGATATTTATCAATTGTATGTGAAGCACTTAACATTGCCAGGGTGTTTATCATGAAAGACAGCCTAAAAGCAAAAAACCTAGACAGGCCATCCTCCTCCAAGAATAAAGAAATAAAATACTTTTTTTTTTTTTTTTTTCACTGCCATGAAATTGTTTTTAAATTGCAAATAATGAGGGATGTTTCTGTTTTATGCTTCTGGGGAAGGTCATTCCAATTCCAGAATTTCTAGGCTGAGAGAAGGAATTCCTATTTTCAGTCTCTTTCAGTTAAGGGATTCTACTTCTGCCCTTACAGCGGCATACATAACCTTTAAATCTCTAGCTGGCCAGGAAAACACCAAGGTGAGCAGCATCTGCTTCCATGCACAATGCCAACCGAAGTCTAAGTATGTACTTCTGAATACTTCGTATAGATCTCATTGAGTTTCATTTTAGAAAAGGCTACTTCAGAGTTCAGCACGTACAAAAATTTCAGTCTGATCCTTTTTAATGGTTTCTTTTCCAGAAGACTACATAATAAATGAACAACTCAGCCTGAAAGTCTGCATTTATGAACTTGCCGTGGAGCAGGGTCGAAGCACTCTGTACGAATACTGGAAAACGTGGCTCTAATTAAAGCAGACTTCTCTCATAATGGATCAATGTCTACGTGTGCAACAGGCTTCCCACCAAGAATAATAGCTCCTGTTAGTTCCCAAACAGCACAGACAACAGACCTTGCTCACCTGCTCCTCAGCAGTTTCTTTGATGGATCAATACAGAAACCGCGAGCCTGGACCCAAAGTACAGCAGAATCAATGCTGCGAGGAGATCCCATTTCACCAGTGCAACCGATAATGCCGAGCCGGCAGCATTACCTCGGCTGAGCGAAGAGCAGATGACTGATGATAACAGTTTGTATTGTTTAAATAAATATACATTGTACTGCTTAAAAGAAAAAGATTTTAAAAAGGGGGGGGGGGGGGTGCTTCAGGAAGTGTAAAACAGCACCATGCTATCCTATCGCATTCAGGTTTTATGCCTTTAAAGACTGCTGAGTTAGCATTTAAAGACACCAAAACTAATAAAACTCTGCCAGGATATCCAGAAAGGCGCAGACTTGAAACAAAGCCGGCTCTGAGTGGTCTGTTAGTGCTGCCGCAGAAGGGTTTGCGCACTGACAAAAGCAAGCCCAACATTTTGAATTCTCCGCGCCGCGGGAAGGGCTGGGATCTGGCATTACAACCGCCCCATCTAGCGTGCCGGCCCCATGCAGCAGCCGCCTGCTGGCCCTGCGACATCAGTCACAGGATCACAGAATTGGAGGGGCTGGAAGGGACCTCAAGAGATCATCGGTCCAACCCCCAGTTGCACACAGCTGACCCCCGGCTGCCAGCCCTGCAGCTGGAGGGGTTCGAGGAGCTGGAGAGGTGAAAGAGCTTTATACATTCCCTGCACAAGGAGAAATAAAAATGATCACTCCTACAAGTGAGACTCTCTTCAGTAACTTTAATGCAAACAAATTGTTTAAAAGCAACAGCCTTCTCACTCGCTGTTTTCTGTTGTAGACACAGTGCTTTCAGGCTGCTCAAAAATTCCTGAGCCGTGTACAATTTTTCTCCTCATCTCCACGGATAGGCAGTGCTGGTAAGGGTTCAGCACATCAGCTCTGCTGGCCAGCACAGGCAGATGGGCTCCTGCAGTAACCAATGCCAGATGGTGAGCAATTATTTTTCCCCACTACCTCCATACTCATTGGGTACTGCAATACAACGGGTCTGGAGAATATAGATTTTCCACTGAGCAGGCACCAAGGGAGCAGAACCAAAAGGTGGCTTGCTGGGGATACAATGGAAGAGGTGGAAGAGAATAAAATGATTTTTCTAGTAAAAAAAAAAAAAAAGTCACTTGCTCTGTTTGTGGACATAATGGATTACCAAAGAAGAGAACCAGCGCTCTCCTCAGCCCCACTCCCAGGAAGGAGAGGTGGGAGTAACTCCATGCACCATGGACATTTCCACCCTGTTCCTGTCCCTAGCAAGATAACAAGAAGCCCAAGTAGGGCTCTCATCCCACAAGAAAATTCTCTTGCATGAAGCTAGGCTGCCTGGATACCCCACATCCTCAGGTGTACCTTCATGGGGCTTTCAGAGAAAGAAGTTAGAAGTTGCTCTATAACATTACCTGTCATTAAATGGTTATATTTTCCACTTGCTCCTTGTTTATTTTCTCTTGGAAAACAATCTCCCAGTACTTAGGATGGCAAGTTTATTTTAATTATTTTAATCATTGCTAAGCCTGGGTGATCACAGGATATCTTAATACTTCTCATGTCTATTCAAATCAGCACTTTCTCAATAGACTGGAACTGGGAAATGAAACAAAACAAAACAGCCTCCCAAAGGACTGTGGTATCAAGCTACAAGTCACCTGTCTCTGTAAAGCGTTGGGGGCCCTTTTTGGGATAAAAGCTGCAGCAATATATTTCATCCTGAGCCACAGCCCCTTGAAGACGACAGAAGTGCGAGCCACAAGTTTACAGACGTGAATCAGGCCTCCAGAAACATGAGGACGACCTACAAAGCATATTATAATTTAATTAAAAAATAAAATAAAATAAAATAAAATAAAATAAAATAAAATAAAATAAAATAAAATAAAATAAAATAAAATAAAATAAAATAAAATAAAATAAAAAGTAGATTTCTATGTTTCTTTCTTCTAATTTCTGAATGCCCAAGCATGACAGGCTCATATTTTCAGAAGTTTTCTGCACCAAAGAAGCCCAGCAGCCACTGAAAACAACAGAGGAGACAACAGAGGAGACAACAGAGCCCAACCAAAACAGCAGTAAACTCTGGTAAGTCTTAATGAAATCTCAAGAGCAGAAACTCTGCTTTAGCTTTCGGCAGCAGCGTCCTGCTGGGTACGAGGAGGCGGCTGTGCAGTGGCTGAAGGCGGGCAGTGGGTGGGTGGGTGGCAGCCTCAGCGAAGGCTTGGCTGGGGCAGGCTGGAGTGCAGCCACCGCCCGAGCTGCATGCTCCTGAGAGGAGTGCTCTCTGCTAAAAGCAGAGAGTCTTCTTTTCTCAAAGCCAGTGCATTAGCTGGGGGATCAAAATGTCCATGTATCCTACCAATGCTACACTGAGTACACTGCAATCAGAGGAAGAACATCGGCACAGGCTGGAGGGGGGGAAAGGAAGCAGGTGCTCAGCCTTTTCTCTGACAGTAGCAGCCTGAAAGCACAGTGACCAAAACCTGCCGCCCCGCTGGGAGCAAGGGGCCATGTGGCAGCCTACAGCCTTTCTCTTGCAGGTGCCTGGTCAGTACCAACAGAGTCCTTCCTCATCTGTGATACATACTTGTATTTTCTAGCAAGGCCCTACCAGCCTGGCAGCTTGATGTTTACACTTCAGTCACTTAGACAAATGGCATTTAAATGAACTGGGCTGAACTGAAGGTGGTTAATTACATTCTTCACATAAGCACACATCATCATACCAAGAAACTATCAATGACTACGGACAGGGCGTGCCTAGTGCAATCTTATTCCTTGCATATCCTGAGTTCTCAACAGAGGAACCCACACTGCAATTCTACATACAAAATATTTTCCTCTACTTAAAAACACACTGCAGGTGAGTATCAAACTTTTTCAATACCATTATCCATACAACTCAAGCTATGTTCAGTGCTGTTCTGAAATTCCTGGGCTCAGAGCAGCAAGATTTGGGAAACTGCACTCTTCAGAGCAGCACCAAGGGAAGACATGCCATTAGGAGACAAGCAAGGAATTTGGGTGCCCTGAAACACCCCAGCCTTTGCTACAGGAGTCCTCAGCGCCAGAGTGAATTGTGTAGACATCTGGCATCTAGCAAATGCGAAGGAAACTAGCTTCTGATTTCTCCTCAACACAATTACTACACTGGCCAAATCACTTCCATAGTAATCCCAAATTGCCTCCAAACATGAAAGCTATTGCGGCAACAACTCTGTTTCAAGAAGATTAAGCTCCTATGAAAAAAAATGGAGATTAGGCCTATTGGAAGGTATGCATATTTTGATAGCTTTTATTGACATTTAAAAGGATTAGTATCAGAAACAAATAGTTTCTGATGTATTTCTGCAAGCATTTTTCAAACTCATATCCTTTTTATAAATGTGCATAATCTGGAGCATCTAATCCCAAGTCTGAGGCAGATGCATATCTGCCATTTACAGAGCTCTTTCTGTTTTTTTTCTCCCTCATTGTTATGATAAGCAGTGTTTGTACAAAAACATTTTGCATCAAATCTCATTTACTTCATGTGTAATATGTACAAAGTTTAGTTTTCTGGGGCTGAAGCAGAAGGATGAAGTTACTTGACATCAAGTCTTTAAAATTAGTGATGGGCTTAGAAGACAGACAAAATTTATTCAATGGACTTCTCACTGCCAAGATCCTATTGACTAGAATTCATCTAAACATCTAAATATCTAAATATCCATCTAACTTCATGTAAATGTATGTTTATCTTAATCATAGGGTAAAGGTGAGTGTAACACAATTCTTCAAAGTACAGAGGGAGAATTTCTTTTGGTTTTGCCCATTCCCTTTTATCGTCTTATTGTCAGCTATTTCTCGGCTGCTCCAGAAGATTTCTTCCCTTTTCATTTGCTTCCCTTGGCCTTTCCCTGGAGGCGGAGAGGACACTCTGCTACAGATGGGAAGACACAGATGTGGATCTTCCACCCAGCCAAAACCCAAGATTCATCTTTACCTCCTTTGCCTCCTGTGTAGTTGGCCTAAACACATAACAACAACAAACAAACAAACAAACAAATAAATAACACCACAACTGCAAAAGATCCTGTTTCTTGCCAGTGCAGAGCTGTTTCTTTCCACATCCTTTTCAGCATGTTTGCAGTTCTGACTCTGAGTGCCTCCAGCAGGGTGGCTTTCCCTGGTTCTCCCAGGAGACTATTCCGCATCCCAATAAATCCCACTCCCAAGAAATCTATTTTCTACACATCCCTGTCTGTGTTAACACCACTTTGCCAGTCTTGGCCTAGAACTAGGGCAACCAGAATCTTCTTCCCCACAGAGTTTATGAAATAATGCAATAAAGTTGCAAAATCTGTGTGCTCCGCTTACTTGACAGGAATTTATGTGATACCAGCTTGTGTGCTTCTTGCAATAGAGGATTTCTAGTTTTAATAAATGATAACTTCTCCACCAGAGTGCAAAAACATCCCAAACAGACAATATAATTACAAACTCTATGGAATACATAAGAAAAAATAGGAAAGAAGCTCTTTCTATATACTACTGACACTGAGACCTATACTGACAGGTCTTTCTTGCCCCAAATTCAGCAGACCCATTACAGACATTACATTTTCAGCACTCCCTCTGTCAGAGATGCTTCCTCTGCCTTTTCAAGACACTGGCAACTGTGCAATTTTAGACACTGTAAAAGTGGCTTTGTTTGCATTTTACTTAATCCAGCGTGAGTTGGGAGCAGCAACGAGCTTGCTATCTCAGGATCGTGTGCCACCCCACCACCCAAGGACGGGTGAAGTTGCAGAGCTGCCGCCTCCTGGCGCTGCCCAATGGCCAGAGGCTGGTGCTGGGCATCCCCATGGGAGCTGCAAGGGGAGGAACTTTCTTCCAGGCTCTGGGGATGGTCAGGAGAGCTCTTTGACACAGAGCCAAAAAAGAGCTTGCAGCACGTCTGAAGCCCTGAGCTCACCCCAAGGTCTATCAGCCTGATAGCTGAAATAAAATAATTTATGCTGTTGTATTCCTCCAGGCCTGGCTGACTCTGCACAACAAGGCTGTAGCTTTCTGTCAGACCACTAAATGCACAAACTATTGTACAACATGGTCTTTTGGAGGTTGGTTGTTACTCTCAGATATGTGGCAGCTGGGGGAAAGGAAACCTCTTTGGCAGAAATATTCCCCTCTCTGGAGAGCTGTTTCAGAAACCTGCTATATTCCTTTTTCAGAACTGCTCCTGCCCTTCCTCTCACAATTTAACTCATTGTGCTAGCTAGATAGACTTGGCTGAAAAAGCAGATTCTGCTTTGAACTGCATTAGAAGGCACTGGCCTTCTTCTTTAAGGATAAATATATCAATATGTACTAAAAGCTCTATTAGAGTTCAAAAATATGTTTGTCTTTGTATCCTAGAGAAAAACCTACCGTACCATATACCCTGTGATAAACATCTATGCTACACAGTGAAATGGGTGCTGCTAGCTTGTGAGCTACAAGCACCTACACAATCACATGTTGACTTGCTCACCATGTGAAGGTCCTTTTGGACAAATTCCAAGTTCATTAGGTAAATAGCAGAAAACTCTGAAAAGGAATGAATCAGTCCTTTGGAAAATTTTCTCCAAAATGATTTTTGCTATTTGCAGATCAGAAACCATTGTTTATCTCTCAAATTCCAAAGAATATGACAAAACTCATAGCAGATGTGCCTCCAAAGACTTAAATAGCTGGGTAGCTGGGTGGCAGCATATTTTTTGTATTTGCCATCCACTGAAATAAACATCATGTGAAATATTGCCACTCAGTTTTGTTTGCAGCAAGGCATAACAGGAAGATACCATTAAAAAAAAAAAAAAAAAAAAAAAGGTTCAGGACTCCAAATTCAAAAGGATGGAAGAGGGATGCTGTATCCCTGAGGATCTGTAAATCTACCTCTCTGCATCTACCTCTCTGCTCACTCCTAAGAGCAGAATTGGGAGTCTATTCAGAGAAACACCATAAAACTGCAGCCCAAGTAATGAAAGCAGCACACCATGCTCCATCCCTGGGGCTGGAGCAGTTAATGTCATGTGTTGGGATGTTCTCAGGACTGCCACTTGTCTGCTATGGATTACACTTGTGCCAGTTGTGTAAGCATAAGGACATGTTTCAAATCCAAGCACTCTGATCTTGTCCAAACTGCTCTTAATCAGAAAATAAAATCAGAATTATGCCTTGCAGACATGGCCTTTTCACTCTTTGCTTTGGTAGTACACATCTTTTTTTCAGATTAAAAATAACCATCATTTCAACAGTGGTTTAAACCACTAACATTAGCTGTCAACAATGACACTAGGCAAGAGTGGAAATAAATAAATTAAAAAAAAAAAAAAGAAAGAAAGAAAAAGATGACTGCTAATTATCTGTTCACTCACAAAGTTTAAATATAGCTGCCCATGACTGCACACAAAGAAGGCCTACAATTAGGACATGTTCAACTACAAATGTACCACAACCCCTTTTTTTCCTCTGCTTGTAGATGATACAAAACAATACCTCAACACCAACTCCAGTCAGTGCCTGTAATTTTCTTGAGTATTGGGTATATTAGTCACAGATGTATCTTAAAGGCTGTGCTTCTCCACCAAAAATGGAAAAGAAAAAACGTGCACTTGGGGGGGGGTACCTTTGTTCTGCGTGCTCCCTAGGTTCTGGAGCCATGAAATCTTGAAATTTCTTACTCCTTGAAGACAGCATTTTAACCTTTAAAAAATTTGTTATCTACTAATTTGGCCATAACAAAATAAAGTGGCACTGATTCATGTTCCCTGTGCAGGTGGATGGGGTACATGAAATTGCCATAGTGAAATTTCTGTGCCAGGAAAATTCTGACACTTCTCTGCTGCTTTTGTTCCTATTCCTGCTCCCCAAATCAGAAGGAAAAAAAATCATATATTGAGTTTTCATATGATGAAACTTTCTAAAAATTGCAGAATGATTTTCTGAAGTGACAAGTTAACATTTTCAAACTTTGTCAAGTATTTCTCCTGAAAAATACAGAAATGTTATTGGTATCAGAATTGTTATTGATATCAGAATTGTTTAGACAAAAAAAAGGGGGGGGGGGGGAGGGGAGGGAGAGATTTTTACAAGACTTTATTCCAAGAGAATACATTTTTATTGAAAATATATTTGCAAAGACTTTAAAAAACTTTAAATAATTTTATTGAAAATATATTTGCAAAGACTTTTAAAAAACTTTAAATAATGAGAGGATTGTGCCAGAGTTCAGCCTTTTCACTGGGGCTTTGGGCAACCTGGTCTGGTGGGAGGTGTCCCTGCCCATGGCAGGGGTTTGGAACTGGGTGGGCTTTAAGGTCCCTTCCAACCCAAACCAGTCTGTGATTCTGTGATACTATAAGACTGTGCAAACGTTAAAAAATATGGGGCAAGCTGTAAGATACGGTTAATTAAAAATAACCATTCAATGCTATATATTCTGAAAAAATAAAGCTTTTAGGGAAAATATGAAATCTATTTTAATGAGTATTCATGTTCACACAGTGTTTTAGCATTTGAACAGCAGTCACATTGCCATCACTGGCAGAACACTTCCTCTTCTTCACTTGCCTCTCAGCCCCCAGTGTTTTGGCTGAGTATTTCTCTGAATACAGCAAAGTGGTTTTAACACAAGAAATAACACAAGAAATGGGAAGGGCAATCTAGTCTCTGCCAGAAACATACAAGAAAAATAAGAAAGAAGAGGGGATAGAAAAATATCTTACCACTGAAGCTGTCAGTGGTTTAAGCTGCTCCTTAGCCACACTTCTTACAAAATACTCTACTTGAGAGCAAGGCTGACTTGCGTTTTATCATCTGTGAGTTAATGAAGGCTATATTAAAGTCCTTGATACTGATAAACCTTACCAATATTTCACTGTTTCAGCCTTTTAAAACTCAAAAATCTTACTAACGTTGATGGCACTCGGAATTCATACAACACCACGTATTATTAAAAGTCCACTTCTGCCTCAAAACTGTGCAACGAGGAACAACTTTTCTCATCTGACTATGCAGGGAAGTGTTGTCTTCTTATAAATTCTGCTTGTGTTTCAGGAATACCACGATGCTTTCCACGTGAGTGAAAAGCAAGAGCTTCTCTTGTACTGGTTTTTAAGACTAACAATTTTAAGACTTTTTTTTTTTTTTTTTTTAAAGTAATTACGAACTCAAAACAAAATCAGGATTACCTATTTTTTTCTCGGTATTTTTTATTTTGTTCCACTTGCTTTGTACCTGGGAAAAACTTTGGCATCTGTTAAAAATAACAACTTACTAGGTAAAATTTTAGTTTTCTGTTAGAATATATTCAGTGAGAACCACTAAAAAATTCAGAGGCAAGACTAATACCAACGTTAGTTAAAAATGAAATCCTACAGGGTTTCTGGCACCGAGAAATTCCCACATCAAAAAATTCCCACATCCCAGGCTGGGAGAGGGCAAGAAAGCTACATGGTATACAATAACGATGGATTTGACTGATGAAACAGTTAGGTTCTAGAAATATATATATATATATATATATATATATTTTTTTTTTTTAGTTTATTTTTTCAGAACAGATTATTTGCATTCAGCTAAAGGAGTACAAATTCTTCTTCAGCCACTTAATAACTTCTGGCTTCTGACTTAAAGTGAGATCTGATACTAAATGGTTACTTGCTAGAAGCCACACATCAGCAGGAAGTGCTAAATACCAAAAGGGCCTTCAGAAACTAAAGCACACACAGTGGCAAAATGCTGAACAGATCACAGAGTGAGCCACTGATCTCTTGCTGCAAAAGACACATTCAATCACATGCTGCAAGTGTTTGCAATCTAATCTCTACTTAGCCAACCACAGTGGTTATTGCCACATTTAGAAAATACTCTTTTTTTTATCCAGACCAAGTCTGAATATTTGGTTGCAAAGTTGCTTTTCCAGAAACTGTGTCATATGTAAATGTCATATTATAAATTGTTGAGTTAATCTTAACCCTTAGGCTGAGCTCATATCATGAATTTACTCTTGTTATCCTGCAGGAGCTGCTGTGGAATAAAGTCTTTTAGTCCAGTATAAAACAGGCAGATTTTTCATTGCATAATGTTTAATTATTCCTGGATTTTTCCTCAGCATGGTTTGGAAACTACAAGTTATAAGAATGACAGGAATCAGATTTAATCAGATGATGGCCTAAGCAGGTTTCCAGTTTATTACAAAGAAGTAGATGCTCCAATTGTATAAGTACAGGTTAAATTGCATGTGCTTGTGATTGCTGCCTATTCCTGACAGCTCAAATTTCCAAATTGGTGGGAAAATATCAATGTGGATTTAGGGAAATGACACAGTCCAGTCACAGGTGCTGAGTTTAGACTCTGAATCACAAGGCTGATGATTCCTCTTTACTTTGACTATAGTTTTCTATCTTGAATTATCTGCCTTATCTTGCAAAACTCTGTAGTTTGATTTATGCTGTAAAAAATCCAATGGAGAAATATGTTTTCCCCAACTTCTGTATTTTCATATAATGTACCAAAACGATATGCTTTAGTTGTGAGTATACTTCCACATCATGAGGCTGTGCCCCCCTTCACCCCTGTGTGCTAAGTGAAAGACACAGTCTTCCTAACAGCCCTCCCAAAGCACATCTGATGCCTTCTTTACAAACACTGAGCTCCATTCCCATTGACCTTGGTAGGACTCTTGCTTGGTGTACATGGCGATAAGATCCAAGAAGATGTGAGCTGTAGTCATTTTGGCAAATATTTGTACAAACACAAAGAAATACAGGCAAACATAAACAGCTACCTACCCACTTGCCCATAATTTACCTTTTTCCCTAGGTTTTATGCCCCCAGATAGCCAGGCCGACATCTAAAATAAGAGGTTTTTGGGGTTTCACTCTTGCTAGATGCTAAAATATCTCCAGTTGTCAAAAGTATTTTATTTCTTTTGTATCAACCAAAACCTTTGTACTTTAAGAAGAGAATCTGAAATTTGCAATATGGAGTGCTCTGTTTATGGGAAGCTACAATATGTCCAAAATTCATCAATTTCCTTCCCATCCAGCATCAGCCACTCTGATGTTCTGGTGATGGCACGAAGGGGGTGATTTTAAGCCACCTCTTCACCCACCCTCTTCTGGGGCAGCAGAAAGAGCAATCCTAGCTGTTACTCATTATCATTTTGAGTAAGCTAATGTGCAAATGACCACTTTGCTACCCCAATATTCCCAGGATAAACCTGGGATGCATGAATTTTGAGTCAAGACTGTCATTTTCACTCAGCCTTTCACCTGAAAGGTGTGCATCTGATGTATGGCCTGATATAATTCCTGTCTGAATTCTCGGGTAGTTTTGTTTTTTTTTTCATCTGTCATCAGAAAGACAGGAAAAAAGGAACTGGAAACAAGCATTAGGAGCCCACCTCTCTGTCTGAAAGGTGCACTTCTTAGCAGTGAAACAAATTATCCGACATGTCTACTTCTTGCTAAAGAGTAAACCTCAAGAGGAACTGCAACAATATGACAGTGTCAATCGCACAAAGTACACTAAATGGAGTGGAGAAATGTGGTTTTTTTTTGACTTCTGGTCTGAGAAGTAAAGTTCCCTTTTCATGAAGACGCACCTCACCACAAACCTCACCACCTTCTGAATAAAATGCAAGACTCTGTGCTTCAGGCTGTACAGCAAAACCCACAACAAGAGAGCAAACCAAAAACTGCCTACGTGGACATGCAGATAAAGAATGGGCATGGCTAGGTGTTGGCTGTGTGCTGTAGCAGCTGGGGTTTGAGCATAAAACCTGTCATGAACTGCACTGCAGGCAGCTGACACAAAACAGAGGCATCCCCCTCCGCCTGGGGCCTGGGTCCCAGCACTCAGACTCAGAGCTGCCCTTGGCCCCACAGCCACCAAACCTGGGTTTTGAATAACTTCTGAGCACACATTTGAATAGAGTGCATTTCAAATGTAGTTCAGTCCCCTCTGCGCTGGGCAAATCAAGAAAACCAGCTAATGTGACCTGCCATCAGCTGGGTTGCAGTCTAGTCGCTCAATGTGGAAGGCTGCCTAAGGGTACGCAACCCAAGCAGGGGTCTTGGAGTGGCACCAACACTGCTCTGAAATTTTAGGAGAGCATCTTTTCTTCACCAATCTCCTAGAGATGCTCTTACAGCCCCTTGTTAGGCAGGGTGTGCCAAGATGCTTAAATGATTCACAGCGATGCCCTCCACAGAGACTATGAACTTGTATGACATTAAACCTTTTCGGGTACAGATCAAAGCCTAGGTTGTGCTGCCCTTACTCATGCCAAGGATGACTTTTTTCTTCCCAGGGTTGCACCAGAAAAAGTGTTTGAAGGTAAAGGTTAGGCCTGACACAACAGTGGGTGATGTGATGCAACCCAGAGAGGGAAAGTAAGTAAACCTCTGCTGCTAACCCTAACTGAAAAGGCCAGCTTTAAGAAGTAGGGGGAACTTGAAAATTTATTACCCTCACTAACTGGACTGTGGCTGATGAAGTGAGATTCTGTACGGTGATACCAGGAAGTTGCTGCTTTCAGCACATGCTAGCAGCAGAGGAAGGAGGGGGGGTAAGAAAGCAAAGGCAGCACAAGCATTGGGAGAACCTCATCAGACTCACTGTGCTAATGAGATATGTGCAGTTCTGACCTGGAATAACAGGCAGGTGGATTTCACAAACTACTGCCAAAGCTGCTTTTAGAAAGGATGATGTGTTTTCTTTAACTAGAAGGGTCTCTACTGATACCATCTCTTGACAGACCCTGCACTGATAGCTGTGGGTTGGGAGGTGGCAAAATGATGGTGTGAACCATTGGCAGGTACCAACCCATCACTCTGGGAGTGTGAGCAGACAAAATCATCTTCCCAACGCAACCACAGTCAGAATCTAGAAATTTTAAAAAGAAAAAAGAAAAAAAGAATGCACACAACAGAAACTGCAACTTGTGACTAACAGCTGGAGCTGAACTACTCTAGGAACAGGCAGTAAGTAAACATTTTGCAGGTTATTTTAGATGCAAGTTGTTCTTTTCTAAATGGGGCAGCTACAGCACAGGTAACATCTGATGTAAATGTGTGACCTACTTTAAATTAATCAAATGATGCAGCCAGAGAAAGAAGTAGAAGCAATAATAATAAGGCAGTTCATATGGTTCCCCTAAGTGCTTCACATTTCTGTCCCCATTACGGTTGCTCTCCAGGTTAGTGGGGGAATGCAAAAGCAGGTTATTTTAATGGCATCTCTGTACAAAAACTATTCTCTGACCACCATGTTAAAAATTAAACAGCTTTCAATCTTTAATGTGTGCTTTCCTTTTTACAGGGCAAATCAACAGTTGTGTGCCAGCACATAAGTATTTTTATTGTGCCCAATGAGCAGCCAGAAGGATATACAGGAAGCAGCGATGGAGAAAATGTAGAATGAAAGAAGAGATTTTGAAAAAATTAAAAACAGAGAAAGCAACACTTGTCACTTGCTGGCAGGAAGCACATCCTCAAAATTAAAAGAAAAAAAAAAATCTAGTAGGGCAACAGGGAGACCTAAATTTTCTGTTTGAGAAAACTATGAATTACAACACATCTTTGGAAACACCATCATTTTTACCTCTACTGGATTTACCATTCTCATTTAAAGCACCCAGCTCATTGCTAGTAGTCTTTGAAGTTAAGCTGACAACAAATGCATGCTAACACTGACATAGGCTCAGCCCTGTCCACCTGTGTGACGATCCCTCTGCATCCAGGTTAAAACATCTCGTGTACACATCGAGCTGGAGGGTGTTGTTCACGCAGCGCTCTTCCAGATGAAACGCCTTACACCTAAAAGTGGTCCTTTCTGGTTTGGTCACACTGCTGACACTTCCTCCCTCCCCATGCCCCACGTGTGCTTGAATGCAACTTGTGTAGAAAAACATAAAAATGTAAAGCAGAAAATGATGCAGAAGATGGCACGTACGCTTCTTTTTGTTTGCAGCCTCTGGCCCTGTGAGTTGAATCTGCTACAGGCTCCTTGCACTTACCTGGCTATTGCAAGCCTCCCTCCCTCTCTACTCCTCAGGTACCCTTATACTTGAGCTTCCCCAGGCAAATGGTGTGCTTCACCTTAATGTCCCCTGAGGAGCAAACATGTGAGGTGCAGACACCACACACCATGCTGTCCAGATGATGCTGTGGCACAGGAGGTCCCTGCGTGCTCTGGGGCTCTCTGAGCTGCTCTGCCTCGCTCACACACAGCCTTGGTGGTGATGGGGATCACAGGTACCTCTGTGCAACGGTGCGTGAGCCCATCCAAAATATCCGCAGCACCAGGGACACATGTGCTCACAGTCTGGTTTTAGTCAGCAGGGCAGTGCTGATCTGTAACCGGGCAAGCACACGTTCCCAAAATGTGAGACCAGAATTTCATTTTCCTTAATACCCAACCTGAGGAAACAGCCTGAGCAAAGAACAACCTTCACCAAGTATGCATTGATTTTACTTCGGCCACTTTTAAATATCCACGCTGTGAAGTAGGGTCCTCGCTTCCTCTCGTTCACAGAGCAGAGTTACTCCTAGTGCCGCAGGAAGCCTGCTTGGCCTCACAGGGCCAGCTTCCAACCCCACATGGCCAAAACGAGCAGGAGGAGCAAAGGACCAGGACGACCCCCGCGCTGGGAGTCCGGGCAGCCTGTGAGCTGCCTCCCCCCGCTCCCTCGCCCCCTGCACCCCCTTACCTGAGCCGCCCACGTTGGACCTGAGCAGGCAGCTCCTCCGGGAGGAGGAGAAGGACGAGATGTCGCTCTGGGAGCGGCCGCGGGGACCGGGCAAGGGCCAGGCGGGATGCGGCTCCCCCGCTCCGGTCCCCGGCCGCCCGGCCATCGCCATCGGGGAGCCGAGAGAAGGAGGGAGGCGAGGGAGAGCCCGGAGGGGAGGGCAGAGGGAAAGTTTGCAGAGGAAGAGCCGCCCCTCGGCTCCGACCGCCCCGCCGCGGAGCCGCCCCGCCGCGAGAGAGATGGGGTTTTTTGGGGGGTGAGCGATTTCGGAGAGGCTGCGAGCATCCAGCCCCCGTGGTACCGCGGGGGGAGAAGAGCCCCAGGGGGATGCAGAAGAGCCGGGAGGGTGCAGAGGGATGGAGGGAGGGGACGCGGGGGAACCCCCCCCTATAGCCGCGATGAGTCAAACACACACCCCGGCTCTCCGGCAGTGCTGTAGGGACAAGTTTGCAGCCCCACAGCTCAACTTTTTTTGCCCAGCAGGCTGGGAAGCTTTTCATCTTAGAAGCAGGATCCACGTTCAGCTCGGTGCAAAGGGAAGCCGAGCCCTGCGGTTTCCATTCTTTGTTTGTTTGTCTCGCAGACATACTTTGCGAACGCGGTTCAACGTCAGAGGAATGGTTCCACTGCTTTTGCTGGGCAAGTGAGTTCACATCCTGCCCTGAAGAAAACCCGAAGTTTTATTAATAGCAAAGATCAACAGGGCATTTAAAACATTTTAATGTTTTTAACCCAGCCACTCTCAGATAACCCACTATCCAGTGCAAGGTCCCATTCAGACCACATGAAAACACCCTCGCATCTATCCTCGCCAGGTCTGAACCAAATCCTATCAGGTCTGAAATGCACCCACTTCTGTTCATTTTCTGTCTTCTGCTTCCCGCTCAGGAACCAGGCCCTCCTTGCAATGCCAAACCCTCACAGCTCCCCAGGTGTGTTCGTTTTGCAGCCTTCCCAGCAGTCACACCACTCGCCTTTCTCCGAGCAAGTGATCCCGTACATGAGGCTCACATGTCGGCAATTAGGCAGGTCTTTTCTGCTCAGCACCTCCCAGGGGACTGCCTCCATTAGTTCCTCTCCTCCTCTCCCATCTGCAGACAGCTTTCTCAGTAGATCTGTGCTGGGAGAGGCAGGGAGCTCCATGTTTGCAGACCTTCCTGTGGGGGCCAGCTTACTCCAGCATTGCGCAGGAAAAATTGTGTTTAGAAAGCTTCCTGCAAAGTCACGGACACCGGTCCTGCACTATTCACCAAGTCTAATAACATGCTGTTTTCATGATTTTACAGCTTGCATTGTTACAGGTGTGGCTGTGCACCGAGGACCTTTTCTCTCACAGGAGGAGTCAACATGTGTGGGCTGGTGACATTTTCTGAACCTGTTTAAGACTTAATCGGAAGTGTACTCATAACTTCTATTTACCATTTTCTACCTTTGTTTTTTTAATTCAAAGGATGTGAGAAAGGTCATTAAACAAAATATACAGTTCATGCTTTACATCTCACTAAAGTCAATAGTTCACTGATGGTGGTGAGCTTTGAGTGAGACTCTTTTTTTTTTTTTTTTTTTTGATTATTTTTCCTTCAAAGTATTTTGGGCCACAGAGCAATTGTAACGTTGTCGTGCTGTAAAGAATAAGCTTCAGAGTCTACTTCAAAACTCCCACGTTAAGGAGCCACTCCACATCTAATCCTTTATTGTTGGCAGCAATGAAAAAGAAAGGTTGCAGAATATGAAGAAATCTAAAGATAAACTAGAGAAGATACCATAGCAAGAGGTCAAAGGTGCTTAAGAGTTTCTTTTCAGAAGCAAAATGACATCTAAAGAAACGAAGGTAAAAGAAGACCCAGAGAAAGTAGGTCAGCATTGAATATGAAGAGGCAGAAGATGAAAAAAAAAAAAAAAACAACAAAAAAAAAAACACTAAAACTAAGGGCTCCTAAGTGTGATATCAAAGTGCACTTGTAGATCAGAGTAATGTGAATGATCAGTCAGAAAAAATGATATTGTGGAAGTAAAAATGTTTTTTTTATCAGCCTCTATCATAGAGGTATATAACTGAGAACGCTGCCCTCCTCCCTTCATCAAAAAAAAAGAAGGTACTTAAGGTACTTCCCTTTTTTACACGGCCCTTTAAATAATTTTGGATGCAATGTAACAGCTGTGGTTAACGGCTCTGGAAACTGAAGTTCTATTTCCCTAGATCAGGAAAAGCCCTAGCAGTATACATCTTTCAGACGTCGAGAAAGATTAATTTAGTTGACTGCTCATTTATTTATTTACTTATTTATTAACTGTTCTGATGAGATTGCCAAAGAAATTGTCACTCGTTGTGATGATTTTGGAAAGCTGTTATTTGATGATTAAGCCAAATTGTTTCACAAAGGCCGTCCAGTGGCCACTAGGGCCTGATGAAAACATATGCAATTCAGGCATCAGAGAGTGGAGAACCATTAGCCTGGGCAAAAATGATGCTGGAAAAAGCATGTCTTAAAGATGGTGCCTGCAACCCATGATCTGCTGCACAAGAGCTTCACCTTCTGAGGTGAGTGTGGTGGTTTTACTCAGGCGGGCAGCTGAGCTCCACCACAACTGCTCTCTCACTCCTCAAGAGGAAAGGGGGAGAAAATATGATGGAAAGGGCTCAAGGGTTGAGATAAGGACAGAGAAATCACTCCACAGTTATTGGCATGGGCAAAACAAACTCAGTGTAGGGAGATTAGAGAAATTCATTACCTTTTTTAGTAGAATGGAAGCTGCAGTCAGTCTATAGCACTCTGCCCCTGCTCCCTGTGGGGTCCCTCCCATGGGATGCCGTCCTTCCCCAACTGAGCCTGCCGGGGCTGCCCACAGGCAGCAGCTCTCCAAGCACTGCTCCCACACGGCTCCGTCCCACGGGCTCCATCCATCCCCCAGGAGCAAACTGCTCCAGCACGGGTCCCCCACGGGTGGGCGGCAGCTCCCCCCAGACCCCCTGCTCCTGCAGGGGCTCTCCATGGGCCGCAGCCTCCTCCAGGCCACATCCACCTGCTCCACTGGGGGCTCCTCCACGGGCTGCAGCGTGGAGATCTGCTCCATGTGGGACCCATGGGCTGCAGGGGGACAGCCTGCTCCACCAGGGGCCTCTCCACAGGCCACAGGGGAACTGCTGCTGCCTGCCTGGAGCACCTCCTGCTGCACTCACCTGAGGGGCTGCACAGCTGGTTCTTGTTCCTCTCAGTTGCTGTTGCAGTTTGTTTGTTTGTTTGTTTTTCCCTTCCTTAAATCTGCTGTCACAGAAACACAACCAGTGTCACATATTGGCTCACCTCTGGTCAGCAGCAGGTCCCTCTGGAGCTGAATTGAACTAGCCCTTATCTACCACGGGGCAGCTGCTGGGGCTGCCTCTGAGGCGGGTGCTGGCAGCAGAGCCAACCTTCAGTCCTGGTGCTGGCTGCAGGCCCTGCTGCTCCCTGCAAGCAGTTTTTTTTTTTGATAAAAAAACTGCAGGGTGAAAGCTGGGTGTTTGGGACACCAGCCGTGCGTGGCCAGGCACTTCCAGCCTGTGGCATGAGGAAGAGGAAGGGCAGGTTATCGACCAAGACAGAAGCCAATTACTTATTTACTTTTTATTAAAATCCTCCTATTCAGGCAATCCTTGCTGATAGAGCAGCCAGGTGAAGCAGCACTGACAGGCAGCAACACCTCGACTCGAGTGCTTTTCCACACGAGAAGAGGGGAACAGTGAGGCTCAGTCGCCCATCCTGGGGGCAGGCAGGGAAGGAGCAAGGCTTAGGAGGGGGTGCACAGGTAGCGGCAGGAGCCCGGCACATGCCGGGATAAGCGTGGCCGGGTTGAGCCCGACCAGCCCCGGCCGCGCTCCTGCTCTCACTGCGGGCAGGGGCCGGCCCCTTGTGCAGGAGCCACCGCCCCCAGCCCCGCCTTGTGCCCGGCCCCCGCCCGGCCGCCTGCCGCCGCCATGTCCGCCCCGCTGGGGCTGCTGCTGCTGCTGGGGCTGCCCGGGCTGCTGGGGGGGCGGCCCCGCTACGAGCCCACCTGGGGCTCGCTGGACGCCCGGCCGCTGCCCGCCTGGTTTGACGAGGCGAAATTCGGCGTCTTCATCCACTGGGGCGTGTTCTCGGTGCCCAGCTTCGGCAGCGAGTGGTTCTGGTGAGCTCCCCGCCTCGCCCTCGCCCCCCGCCCCCGAAATGGCGGCCCCCGGGGAGCAGCGCTTCGGGGACGGGGGTCGCAGCCCAAGGGGGTTGTACCCCAGGTGGGGTCGAGCAGAGAGACCTCGGGCTTCGTGGCCCTGGTTAAGGAGGAGAATGAGGCTGGTACACACGGCCAGGTGTGCGTGCAGCCCTGGCACTGCTGAGCGGGTGGGCTAACGGCAGCCACCCGGTGAGCAGGGGGACCTGAGCTGGAGGGTGCTCGTCAAGGAGATAAAGCAGCAGAGGGAGACTGCTCAGGTGCCACAGTGAAGGGTCAGAAGGAGCAGGTTGCCCCAGGATCTGTGCGGGACAGGTGTTATAGATCCCACAGCCTCAGAGAGAGGGTTTCGAGCAGCCCCTGTGAAGCCCGTCACTCCCCACATTGCCTCCCTTGCTTGGCACGCTGCCTGCTGCTTTCCTCTGCACCTTTTGTGCTGGTTTTATTTGGTATTATTAAGCACTGCTCTCCACTTAACCTAAAGCCCAGATCCTTCAAATAATTATAGTTAAAAGGCTGGATGAAACCTTGGGTTTGTTGAGTGCTCGCTGGCTCAGGCCCTTTGGCTGTGGCCATTTGTTTTGCCACCTTCTTTCCCTTCTCTACTAAATGCTTCCTGTAGGACTTGGAACGAGGCGCCCTGCATCATGTACAGCGTGAAGGTTAACAGCTCTCCAGCAGAGCTACCGGAAAGTTTAAATGCAACAATCGTAAAACGAATCAACTTCCGTGTAAGCAAACCACTGTTTTTTGAAGGCAGTATTTGGCTTCATCTTTACAGAGTTATGTTTAAGGATACCAGGAGTTTTTTAATGTATGCTCTATTTACGAAGTAACGACTCTGTGGGGCAAAAAAAAAAAAAGCTAGGTTTTGGATCAAGCCTTACTCTGAGTGCTGTGCTCCCAGAGTAGGATTCATACACAGATTCAGGCTCAAGTATTAATTTTCTGTTGTTCTTCTAAAAACAATCCCCGGTTCTTCTTAGTTGATAAAGTTGTTTATGTCCCCGTTGCCTCCCATCCTTAGGTATGTATAGGTGTGGAGCTGCTTCAGGGCCTTCTGGCAGCATGCACAGTCAGGTGGCTGAGGTCCTTTGCTGACAGCTTCAAAGGGAAGGTCAAAAACCCCTATGGTCACCCACTCTGCCTTCTTCCCTTCAGAGCTGCACAGCCGTGGTCTGTACGGTTCTAAAACATAATCCTGCCAGAGCACAAGTGTTCATGTTGTTAGCCAGCTGTTGACAAATTAAAAGAAGGAAGGATGTTACCTCTCTTTATGCAATTACATACTTTAAAATCAGAGTTTTTTTTTTTTTTTTTTCAGGTTCTCGCATGAAGGAAGACTGTCACGGCCTCTTTTTTTTTTTTCTTTTTCTTTTTTTTTGTTTTTTTTTGTTTTTTTCCCCTCATTGGCTGCTAGAGATTGCTTGCTTATGCTGAAGTCTGTTTGGGAAGGTTACAACAAGTTCCGTGCAGCTGCTGTGGTCATGCAAAGCTGAGGTCAGAGACCAGCTCAGGACAGGAGAGAGAAGCACATTTCAGACATTCAGATTCTGTTCTTCTTTTTTTTTTTTTTTCCCTTTTATTTTTTTTCTTTCCTTTTTTTCTTCCTCTTTTTTTCCTTTGTTTTTTTCTTTTTTATTCCTTTTTTTTTTTTTTTTCCTTCATTTTCAAACTGTATTCATGTATGCCTTAATTTGCCAACAGGAGCTTTGCTGCTTGGCTTAATTCACAGGAAGGTGAATGCTTTCAAACCCTTTTCCCCTAAATATTAGCAATCACAACATATATTGTGAGAAGGCTTCCAGCAATAAGGCTGTTCATTCTGTAAGGACTGTTGCATGCTGTCTTTGGAATCCCTTTTTCATTTCTAGGGGAGAGAGCGAAAGAGCAGTCCGAAAAAGAAATAGTGCTCTATTGGCAGTTTATGAGCTCTGCCCATGGTGAGGGTGAGAGCCCACCTTCAGGCCACAGAGCAGCTCCAAACCTTGTTGTGTAAGGGAACAGTTGGAGTAGTGACATTGCTGGATGAGGACTTAACACGTGAAATTCTGGGACCTTTCCAAAGTGAAATGAGTAAAGGAAGCAGAGCATGGGGAAAGAGGACAGAGAAAAGGAAGTCTTTTATTAGCAATACTGCTAGGTTCTGAAGCAATTTTATTTGGTTGCCAGTGTCATGTGCTACTCAGCATGAACACACGTAAGAGCTGATCATTTCAGTTCTGCCTTCTTTGTCTAAAACATCACCAGCATATGTGGTTTTTATCTGTATTTTGTAGGTGGTACTGGCAGAAGGAAAAGAGAGAGCCCTATGTGAAATTTATGGAGGCAAACTACCCACCTGGGTTCAGTTACGAAGATTTTGGGCCAATGTTTACAGCAGAATTCTTTGATCCCAACCAGTGGGCAGATATTCTGCAGGCTTCAGGTGCAAAATATGTGGTCCTAACTTCAAAACATCATGAAGGTAAGTGGAAAGCTTGTGAATGTTAGCAATTGTTGCATTTCTGTTAACTGAAGAAAAATCCCCCTGACTTCCTGGCCTACTAGGAGAGAGAGAAAGAGAAAGCTACAGTTACCTGCCCTGACCAAGCCATGAGTTTAAAAATGCCTAGGAAATGTATGCATTTTCCTGACTCTAACACACAAAGCTATGGTATGGTCATGAGGCTTGCATAGAAGGAAGAATAGAATGTGCCCTGTTTCTCTTCTTATAGGTAAGACTGTCTGAAGTGGTGGGGTCAAGTAGGGTCAGCTTCTAGATGAGTTAATTTCTGATTGTTGTGTAATTTATTGCTCAAGCAAGCACAAAAGTGCATCCTGCACTGTTTCATGTACAGAGAGCTGCTGTGTACAGGCAGTTAACTAGCTTTGTGGGTTTCCCCAGGGAATTCAGCAGTATGTTCCAAGAGTCAAGATACTCTGCAGAGAAAAGTAAAGAAAAGGAAGTGGTTAGAAGGCAACATAATATCGAAGAAAAGTGTAAAATACTAAGCAGCAATATGACAGTGCATTTAGTGAATGTGTTTGGGGAGATGTGGGCTCAGCTAGTAACGTGTGAATTTTAATTCCATCTCTGACAAACAAAATCCTGATCCTGATGATGAGAGTGGCGTAATTTCCACTGACTTCAAAAGAACCAAGATTCATTTAGTCTGTCCTGTAGCCTTGGGCATGAATTTTTAGCTTGTTTATCTTTGGTTGATATGATTACACATTTCCAGTTCACAAAAATACTGCAAGATTTATTAGGCAATAAGCGTGAAGGTGAGAGCAGAGCTCCTCTGACAGTGGCTTAAGTCTGCAGCGCAGTAGTACCTGAAGTGCTCAGGCTGGATTGCCAAATGCCTGAAAAGTGAAATCTCTCCTGATACTTAATGCTGATACTTTAAAAGCAGTTTCAGGAGGTTTTGCACTCTGCTTATATACATGTACTGAGCCGTTCTAAATGTCAAGACAAATGACTAGTGAACATTTGCATAAGATGTAAACACAAGGGAGGAACATAACCTGAATGAAAATGATAGCTTGTGTATTTTGCAACAGTGTTTCATCTTCCAGTTGTTGAATGTGTATTCAGAGTTCATATTTACTGCATTGCGTGAAACTCTAGTTGCCTCAGAAGTTGCTGCATTTTTCGTTAATTTAATTGGGACATCTGTATGAGTGAACAGCGAAAGAGGAAGGAATAATTATTCTAAGCAGTCCAGTACTAGAAAATGCACGTTTGTGTATAAAATATATAAATGTATCAGGCATTGTATTCTAATGTTAGGGCTACTGCCACAATGCGTAAACAGATTATAGGCATACTTTATACCATGATAAATAAATAAAAATAATAAATGTACTAATATGGTTATTTATTTATTTATTTATTTATTTATTTGCAACACATTTGTAAAATTACTTCCCAGAAGGAAGAACTGTTATGTCCCCTCTTCTGCTTCTCTTTCTTACCTTTTAATTATCTTTTTGCAGGCTTTACTTTGTGGGGTTCCAAGTATTCTTGGAACTGGAATGCTGTTGATGTGGGACCAAAACGAGATCTTGTGGCTGAACTTGCAACGTCTGTTAGAAACAGGACCGACTTGCGTTTTGGGTTGTATCACTCCTTGTTTGAATGGTTTAATCCTCTCTTCTGTGAAGATGCCACCAACGTCTTCAAGACAAGAAAGTTTCCAACCAGTAAATCATTACCAGAACTCTATGAAATTGTGACCAAGTACCAACCAGAAATAGTTTGGTCTGATGGGGATGGAAATGCACCAGATACTTACTGGAACAGCACTGGCTTTCTAGCTTGGCTGTATAATGACAGGTGTATCATGATGCTATTTTAGCTCCTAATCTGAAATTCTGCTCTGTGTCTAGTTTGTCTCGTTTTCTGTGTATTTTGTGGAACCTGTTACCTCTACTTATGGGGACTTCATTAAATCTTAATTTTCTTGAAACTCAGTGTGCCAGGAGTCCAGGTCTTCCCTAAAACTATTGAAGCTTACTTTAGAAAAGGACTTTCATACTATTTTTTTTTTTTAAACCATGTTTGCAAGTTCATCAGTTAAGATGGCAATGGTTATTCTATCTAATCATTTTCTTTCCTAAGTATTGTCTGCTGCATAGGCAAACAGGATAGGGGGATAATTTGAGAATAGGGTGCATTGTTGTCAACACACCCCAAATATCTGGCAGTGGATATGAAGAGCAGACTGCTTTCTGGCAGGCCTTCTATGAAAGTCTGCAGCATATTTCCCCAACAATGCCAAGCTGGACTTTCTACTAGAAAAGGATGAGAATTGGATTCCTGAAATTGCACTTAAACTAATAGTAATGAATTAATAGTGCAGAAGTCATCAGAATGTTAGTTTCTGGGAGGGACGTGGTGGGTGGTGGGGAGAGATGATGCTAGCTGTGACTGTAATTTCTAGAATAAAAATCATAAACTTAAGCATTCCTTGCTTTCAGCCCAGTTCGGGACACCGTTGTGACCAATGACCGCTGGGGACTCGGCAGCATCTGTAAGCACGGTGGCTTCTACACGTGCAGTGACCGATACAACCCCGGACACCTTCTGCCTCACAAGTGGGAGAACTGCATGACCATTGACAGGTGGTCATGGGGGTACAGGAGGAACGCGAAACTCGACGATTACTTCACAATTGAGGAACTGGTGAAGGTACGGTGGGGCAAAGGAGTTGCCTCCAACTCCTGGTTATTGTGCTAGACTGTACATTTCAATTATACATCTGTTTTAATGAAAATTATTAATTAAATAATGAAACAATGAAATAATTTTGTTCATTTGCAGCCTAACAATGGCAGCATGGAATAGCTGTGTAATTCTTACTAATGTTATAGAAAACACTGTGAAAAATACTAGCTAGTAAAAATTCAGTCAGTTTCTTACAAGCTATTCTCTGTGTGAGGAACTGGTCACAGACTGATCTGGATAATCATTGTTCTAGGATTTTTTTCTAGTAACTGCACTTCTGAGTTGACAAGAAGCAAACAGCTGCAGTTTCACAGAGACTCCTGTTTGAAGGCTATGTTTTTTCCCCCTTCTAGCTAGAAATGTTTTATAACTCAACAGTCTTTCACCTGGTAGCTAGAAACTTGCCTTCCATTCTACTTCATATTTAAAAAAAAAGAAAAAATGAAAACAAAAAACTCCCAGACACATAGATAGCCCGTGTTAATGGAAAATTGATTCCATTAGCTAGTCTAAGGTATTAAAAAAGAAGATTTGAAGCTTGGAAAAACTGAATGAAAGGAAGACTTAACTTTCAGATAAAATGCATTTAATTGGAAAACTCAGCTAGTGAAGAGGAAGACTGTTGTTGCTTAATCCAAATCTGTCCTTTGTATTGTCTTTGCAAAAGATAATTTCAAACTGAAGTAACCTTTCTTCAGAGGAGGAGGTCTTAAATTCATTCAATAGCTTGTCTCCAGTTGTCTGTTCCTCAGACTTGTGTATCTCAGGCTGATCTCTGGAGGCCAGTGTGGATGGAAACACATTTATGGACTTCCTAGAAGGATCATCAATCTATTTGCAGATTGTTAAGTTTATAGTATGGCACTAGCGTAGACTCGGTGAACATGTGATCTTAAGAAGATGAGATTAAAAAAAAGTATTAGTAAAATTGCCTGCCTCCTCTTGTTTAAGTTGCTTCATGGATTAATAGGTCTGGGAAAAGCTGTGCTCCTGGATGAATGAACCCTTTGAAAATCTAGATTAGGTGTAGGATTTTTTTTATTGCTACCATGTGCACAGACATGAAAACACATTCAATCTTCCATCCCCTTTTCCATCCTCTTCCATCCCACTCTTAATAGTAGGAACACTTCATTTGAATCCCAGTCTGTGCATTGTGTGTTATAGAAATAGTTATGTACAATGTGAGTTTTACAGGCACTAAGGTCTATGACTACTGTGCATAAAAATGAACACCCATTCTGTCACTGGCTCCATTTGCAAAAGGTAGACTACTAGGTAGATCCTAATAGTACTCTCAGAGACGAGATTTATTCTTTTCTACATAAATTATTGAGACTGCTTCATTTTCTTCTGAATATTTTATGAAAAATACTAAACATGTAGAGCTTCATAGTGTTTTACAGATGTCCCCGTAAAACAGGGAAAGCATCACACAGAGGAAAAGTATGAAATTGCTTTTCCCACCTTCAGTCAAAAGTGAAGTGGCATCTACTAGCCCTGTTTTCCTCTCATGCAGAGAAATAATCCTCTGCCTGTTCTATGGAGAAATTTCTCATGAAATTGAGAAGTCAAAATGTTAAAAAGTTGTAGGATCTGATTCTAATGTAGATTCAGTCAGACATACTGGTGTGAAAATGTAGTTGGGGCTACTTCCTGCCACGCAAATTGACAGCAGAGCTTTGTTTTATGGGAGCTTCAATTTTGTCTTGGCTGTTGGGATGGCATCCAAAGCCTGAGCACGCAGCAGTAATGCACCTAGCCCAATCCATCATTCTGAAGGAGCACACCAGGCTTTAGTAAGAACTTCAAATTTAATTTGCCGTGACCATATGTTCTGTGTATGTGTTTAAAAACATTTCAGCAACTTGTAGAAACAGTGTCTTGTGGAGGAAATCTCCTGATGAATATTGGGCCCACTCACGACGGTCGCATCGCTGTTATATTTGAGGAACGCCTGAGGCAAATGGGTGCCTGGCTGAAAGTCAATGGAGAAGCCATCTATGGAACAAAGCCGTGGAGAGCACAGAACGACACGGTCACACCAGGCGTATGGTAAGGCCACTGAACCAATATACAGGCTGTGTACAGCGGTGTGTGAGGAAATTATTGAATTCTTCATGGTGTGATACTACGGAAAGCACCAGCTTGCTTTGTGTGCTCTGAAGAAATGAACCCTTTTGTCTATTTAAGAAACTGCATGGAAGTGTGTATAAAAATGTAGGTGGACAGTGGGTGTCTGAGAATGTACTAATGGGATGATGCCAAGGCTGAAGGGATGGTTGCAAGAGTTTCCTTAATGATCTTGTGCTTATTAGTGGAGCTGGCAGCAGAAACAACAAAAAATAGTAAATAAAATATCCAGACACGTAAAACTGCTATGAGGTGGTGTTTATCTGTATAATAGGAATGCTTTATCTTTAGAGAGGAGAGAAAGAAACTAGAGATCTAGAAAACTAGAAGAATATATTTCTTTTTAAGGTAAAAACGCACAGGAAAATAATAGCAATTGTTTGGTCAGTGAAAAGCTCAGCCAGCCTCTGAGCTCTGCTGTGCCTTTGTGCTTCCTAGCTGTTACAGCTCCGTCGCGATCCATGAGGCTTTTGTTCTGACCCTCTTCTCTGCCTCACTTGGCTTTCTTTAGTCCTGCTCCAAGCAGAATTATAAAAGCTTGCTAAAGTTACTAGAGTGTTTACTTCTAACCTAGAACGTTTACTTCTAAATAAACTTTTTGAATAACCTCTATTACCTCTAGTTTGTCCGAATATATTTTCAAAGAAAAGTACTTTAATAAACTGTATAGACTGTATGAAGTGGAAGTTATGCATGTGAAAATGTAATTAACGCTGACTTTGCGAATCTTTTTTTTCCAGTCTTGAAAGAATGATATAGATTGCTTCAGAAAATTTACAAGACTGAAATATGTTTCTGTTCCCCATTTCCAACAGGTACACATTCAGACCTACAGAAGGCAAAGTTAATGCCATCTTCCTTAACTGGCCAATCTCTGGGGCTCTGGAACTTGGTGAGCCACAGGCTAAGCTTGGGGAAACACAGGTAAAAAGACTCTTCGTACCCTGTGTTTAGAACTGTGAGGGTTTTTTTTTAACATGTTACAAGGAATGAACATGCTCTGAAGGGATGTGGAAAACAACTCCAGGATTTGTCATGTTCCATCAGTGTTTATTTTAGTTTCTGGCATCTTTGGGAATGCATACAGAGTACTTTGGAAGAGACCCAGCAAAATGTTATTTTTTTGTTCTGGGACCTTCCTTGTCATAGTCGTCCCAGTGGGATGTTTCTTCTTAAAGTCAAACCGAGTTGTTGCTGGGATATATTTTAGCTTTCAAACTAAGGATCATAAAAAGAGGCCAAGTAGCGGGAAAGCAACAGAGCCACCTCTTGTTTCCGCTGTAGAATCTATCCCAGGATGACCTTTCTTTATAAATGCGCACCCTCATGCTCCTGTAATTGCTGTAATGGTCCAGTAGTTTCACGTGAAAGCCTTGCACAAAGGGAACGCACACAGAGGTTTGGGTTGCCTGGGAGTGTAAAACGGTTACTGGATGTGACTCTAAATGTGCACTTCAGAGCAAGCAGGGGTCAGAAGCTGAGGATGCTGATACCACACCTCCAAGTAGCCTGACCCATTAGAATCAGAATTATAGAGCAGAACACACGGTGCTCAGGACTTAATATCCACGCTACTGCACTTAAAGGCTTTGCTTTGGCTTAGGTCAGTTCTGGTCTCATGCGGTCGATGTCCACTAGCTGTTGAAATGCATGGTGTTTTTCTGGACTGTGGCTTCTTGTATAGTGTCATCTGAAAAAATATCTCATTTTTAGTGAGGTGGCTCTGTGAGGTGAAGAGTCTCACTTCAAAAGCACTCCAACCATCATGTAGAATACAAATGTAGATGTATCTTGAATTTCAGAGAGGCGTCTGGACTATCTGTGCACAAAAGAATCATGTTCCTCAGGGGCAGAGACATTTTCAACTGTTTCCTTAAGCTGCTCCACTATTTTTAGCGTTTCATACTAGCTAGCGTACAAGTCTCCCTGCAAAACATTGTTTTTAGCGGGGCAGGTTCTTCAGTCAGCTTTGGAATTTCTGGCTGCACTCTGTAAGAAATGTTGATGCTTATTCACAACTACAAGCTCCGCCATAGGAAGCAGGCATTTCACAACCTACCCACCTGCTGAGACCCAAATCCCATCCCAGATACTCCTGACAAAGATTTATGTACCTCCTACAGACCCGAGTACTGATTTAGACAAAACATCACTAGCTTTATTACTTACATACCTACTTCACAAATCTTTTTCCTTTACTTCTATTCATTGTGTTACATTAATTTGGTTGTTAAAAGCATTTATGGATAATCAAATAGTAGCGATGGAAGAATGCCTCCCCTGATGAAAATGCAATTATATGCACTTTAAAACTCCATTGTTCTAATTGTCCTGTTGGCTTCTATTTCAGGTGAAGCTTGTTGGCTACAAGGAGCCACTGAAATGGATTGCATTAGGAGAAAAGGGAATGATGATAGCTCTACCTCAGTTAACGCTTAAGCAACTGCCATGTCAGTGGGGCTGGACCTTGCAACTGACTGACGTAAAGTGAGCCGTACCTTGGAGCCTTAGATAGTAGGGTTTGTTTGTTTTTTCCTGCCCATCTTCTTCACTGCACTGTTTAATTCCTATTTGCTTGACTACCTTTATAAAAAAAAAAAAAGTTTTAAAGGGTGGAATTAAATGAACCTCAAATGAAATCCAGCACTAGATTGTTATATCTGTGTACAACTTGCTTCTTTGAACTTGTGTGACTAACTGAGCATCTACCTTGCCAAGGAGCTGGACAGAAAAAAAAAAAAAAGCAGAGGTCAAGTTGAAAGGAAGGGAAGAATAGGGGCAGTAGATTTTTTTTTTTAAAGCCATGAGAAAACAAAAGCTAGATCAAGCTTATAGTCAAGAGATCAGACAACTGCACACGTATGTTTGTTGTATACCTTCTTTAATGAAAGAAATTTTAACTTCCACAAACCTGCATTGTGAAAACCTGTCAGTTCTAGAGAAAAGAATGAATTTCCCCATTGTGTGCTACAACCAGCAGCTGGTAGTTTCAGGTGAGACGGATAATGCATCTACAAAAACCATCTTATAAAGGTGAGGAATTCATTACCAGTGCATGGAGGCAATGCATATGTACATTTCTTCATCATGAGAATCACTCATTTTTACACACTCCTACCTTTGAGTAATTCTGTCTATTTTTTTGTTTTGTATGATTTCATAGGTTAAGGCTGACTCCTGTTTACAACCATTGTTTTTACAGTTACCAGGGTGCCTTCTGTGGACTACTAAACAATCAAAACCCCCATATATTTCAACAATTTTTTTTTTTTTTTGAGAAATAATGAGGAGTTGCTAGGAATCCTCAGCTTTGGCAGGAAGACAGCAGCTTAAGCAGAGGGTGGATTGTGTCCAATTTGAAAAATTCCCAAATGCATCATGTGTCAGGATTAGTAATTGTAGACCTGCAATGTGAGGTTTGCAAAAAGGGGGAGATACAGGACAACAAAAAGCATGAGTAGTTTTAATGTAGACTTTTTTCCCGAGTAACGTTAATAAATGCAGAACTATTACTGTCTTTAAGTAATAGGCCAATAAGGCATTGCCTTTTCTGCTAGTAACGTTATCACACGCACAAATTTTACATTAAAATATTTTATTACAATACAGACAATTGGGCTCAAAATTAATACAAATTAAGCTAAAATATTTACAAGTCAATGTGTACAGTGTAGCTGTTTGAACAGCATAAACAACTTCTAAAAATCCACATTCTTTTAAGTAACAAAGAGAGCACCCCCCACCCCCAGCCTGTTCAAGAGGCATGTGCATCCGTTGGCAAAGGCTTTCTGAAGAATGAGAAACCCTCTGGAATAACACTTGTAAAGTCAAGGAAAGAAGAGTTTTTCTTTACAGAAAGAAAAATCTGGCGGAAGAATAGAAAAGCCGTACTTCATACTGCTATTCTTAGCTCACCGTCATTCGTGTTTTTCCCAAAACCTAACACACCCCAGACAAACAAGTTATTTTTTCTTAAATAACTTGTTGTAACACTGCCACCAGATGCCTTCCAGATGCAATAAAAATAATCAAATGAATTATGCAAGAGTTTAACAACTTTTAATAGAAAAGTCTTTACATACAATGATTCTTTCAACAAGAATATTTTTAATGGGTGTTTGAAACAGAATTCTATTAGATAGAACAAATACGGGCTCGCTCTCAGTTTTTTCAGTATGTTCTTTCTGCTGGTCTACCACTCCTACACCATTATAAAATTAACCCAAATCTCATCAGTAGTCACACGGGTTGTGTTATAAATACATGATCTATTCCTATTAGTGTGCAGCTCATTTCTCTAGTTGCTGAGGGGTACTAAAAGCTTCGTAAACATTAGCAGCAAAATCTTTCACTTGTTCCATCATCAACAGGTCCTGGAAGAAATTTAAGGAATGAATTTGCTTAATCAAAAACACACCCACCACTTAATCAAAAGCACACAGCCATCTCTCTGGTTTTGCTGCAGTGCATGATTGCACTCATCATGAGAAAAGCACCTGGCACTCCCACAGAGATCTAACTCAAATTTCTTGCATTAGAAAGGTTGATAAAGAGAACTCCAAATAGAACCAAGTTGAGACCTTTTTCTGCTTCTGCACGGTTTAGTGCAAAGAAGAGATTGCATGGGAAAAAAAGAAACATCTTTTTGGAAGATACAACTTTTTGTAAAGTTTAAGTTATGCCAGTTTCTACTTTTTTTTTTTCCTCTAAACCATTGAAATTAAACAAAACGTGGTATGTCACCTAAAAAGAAACGTACAAAATCTCAAGATTTTATTTGGGATATTTTAAATAAAGTAAGATTTTTACCTGAACAAAGTGACTGGGTGTTTCACTGCATACTGAATGGATCTGTCCATTTATTATTGGAATTATCTTGGCTAAAGGAAGACTGACACTGGAAAGACTAGAAGAGAACAAAAAATAATGATTTCGACCCGCTCTGATATCTGTAAAACTACTAAACAGTGAATACTACTATTCTAAATAATGACTACTTCAAAACTAATAGTTGGAAGAACTTAGTTTTGCATAGACCGCAAACTGGAGTATACAAATGAAGGTTTTGTCCCTGTTAAGTCTTTTTCATTGAATACAGAGAACTACCAAAGCAAATTTTATCCTGCCTTTTGGTGTTCCTATTACACAGTTTCACATTTGCATCGCATGCAAGGGAAACATGATTTAGCTGCAGTCTGTGTGTGTTTGTATGTAAACAGTTGTTAGAAATGTCAGTTTCTGATCACACACTTTCAAACTCAAAACCAAGCTTAGGAGAGAGAGCCAACCTAAAGACTTTTGCTTATTCTATGCATTGCAAATAGTCTACATTTAAATACAAACTTATGACTCAAAAGCCATTAGTTATTAAAATAAACATCTATAAGCTAGTTATTATTCAAAGTCTTCATTTTAATATTTTAGAAATTATATTTCTAGGATTGGAACTCAGCTTTCAGATTTCTAACACACTGTTTTAAAACCAACTTCAGAATTAAAGCTACATTGTTACAGTCCTTTGGGAGGAGGCAGAAGATCCTCAATGTTAGATTTTTTTCAGCATACCAGTCAAAAAACAAAAGCTCAGTAGGTACTTATGCTTATACATATTTGGAGAACCACAACAATACCCAGCTTCCTCGAGAACTACAATAATTAACAATCAGAAAGTGGGGCCTATAGAGCTATCTTTCTCGGGAGTACTGCAAGTACTACACCACCAGTGGCATAAGTCCTCCAACCTAGAAAGGCAGTCTGTACAGCACTAGGAAACCCTGGTAAGTGTAGGTCTCCTAATTTCTGTTACACCTGCAAGTAACAGTGGGGAAGTTAACTCAAAAAAATTCTTGCAAGCTCATGGGTGAGAAGAAACATGCCATACTCCTAGCTCTGCTTGACTGAAGTGAGGAGACTGTATTTATTCTTGAACAGCAGGAAACAGAAGTCTTTCCAGCATGAGAACCTCAACAAGGCAAGATAATCACTAGCCCTTTTTAGAATTCACTGTGAGGTTAAAAGAATTACGGTGTAAGAACCACAACAAAAGGAAACATTCACCTATTTACAGAGCCGTTCTGAGACAGGTCCTGTTCTGTAGGTCTGAAAAACTCCGCCATGTTGTCCAGCAGCTGACTGAATCCTCTGTTTAAACACGTGCTCAAAACTGTACTGAAGTCTGGACTGAAAAAGTAAATAAGTGCTGTTTTCATTCCTAGGATTTATTTTTCCAAACTAAAAAATCCTGCAAATCTCAAGAGACTGGCTCCCCAAGGGTCTCCACAACAAACTAGTCAACACTCAAAGACATAAATCTAAAGCATTCCTCACTTCTCTATTTCTTACTAAGCAGTAACATAGAAGGGACCTGTCCTTAAAATGCCCCAGATCTCTTGCAGTTAAATTCTAAGAATGTTTTGGCTCAGTTCACTCCTATTCAATGCTTATCATAAAAGCCTCACTGCAGTAGCTCCTGCAGAAGGATGCATACGACCATTCATTAAACCGTGCATTAAAAACAAATTCTGATAAGCCAAAACTGATGTTCATTTTATCAGAGCAAGTAAATGCAATAAAATTACTACTCAATTTACCCTGGTACAACAGAAGAGAAGTACTCCTCTGTTCCTATGTAAGTACAGAAAACGTGAGGAAGAGATAAGGGGAAAGATGTCCTTGTCATCTTACTAAAGCAGGACTGCTTTTTGTAAATGAATTTCAGAACGCTCAGATTTTGAAAATCCCAGCCTGCGATCAGTGAATATAAATCAATATTTAATGCAACACAGTGGCTGAACGGTCACATTTTGCAAATGAAAGTTCACCAGCTTTTTATATGAAACTGTCTTATATAAACTATAGTTGGGGGGAGGAATTTAATATGCTTAGAGAATATTCCTGTATACCTTTCTAGCATATCTCTAGTTTCATTAAGTAGCTTAATCGTAGCAGTGTCTCTTTCTGTGAGTCCACAGGCCTGGAAAAAGCAAAGACAGATGCTATTTAGTGAGAAATGCATTGGCAACTCTAAGAGTAGAAATAGAATAGTTTTGTACCATGGAATTAAGTCAAGATGAGTGTTAAGTCAAATCTATTTAAAATAAAAGATTTGTGATAGTAAATCAGATTTCTTTATAATTTATGCATGTACACAGACTGATTGCTTTTTTTTTTTGTGTGTGTGTGTGTGGTGTGTTTTTATTGTTTGGTTCTTAGTACTAGCAAGAAATATCAGACTAATCCAGCAGGATGTTTTCTACTTTTGACTACCAAAATTGACATAAACACTGCATGTTAGCATAAGTTAAAGGATAAATGCATGTGGCTACACACTGAAGCCTCAGTTCGTCTTTATACCAGCAATATTACAAATTAAGAACAAGTTTTCACCAATCCATGATGTGGCTGGAGACGAACACCTTCAGAAAATTTTGGAACTTAATGTTACAACTGAGATCAGAGGCACCTTTCCCTTGACTCCAAGACTTCATTTTCCAGCCCAAAGCAACAAAAAAACTCCAGCACACCATCACTTTCTTCCAGCAAAGCTTCTTTCTCAGAGATGCTACAATTGACCACACTCTTTGCTGGTACACAAGTACAAGATAATACAATTTGGCTTAGGGCCACATTGAGCTGCACAATGTTACAGCGTACGTCACAGACTAAAAGCAACTAATCTGGCTATGTTTCTGAGTTCAAAGCTGGCATTCTGAGGAAGACCCTTGTTTTCAATCGAGTCTGAAGAAGGTAAGAGATAAGGACACTTCACTTACAAAGGAGGAGGCACGATCTTTTATCAAAGATACGGTTACCATGGTGCATCTGGAGGACTGTTATGCACCCCTCCCTCTTCAAAATAAACAAACAAAGGCAGGTGAAAAACTGAAGCAAGTACCTGGGTAGCCAAGGGGTTTTCTTCATCTGGCATCAGATAATGACATAAGGGAGAATAAGGTGCGCTCTGATATGAATCTTTATGTTCCACTACTTTCCTGATATCTTTAAGTTTCTGTTCCAGCTCCAGAAGGGAAAGGGCATGCTTAAGGGAAATACTGGAAAGGAAAAAGTGTTAATTTTGCAGCCAACATTGTAATGATGCATTGTTTATCTGCTGATAATACGCTCACAAGTAACAGGACCCCAGTCTGCTAAGTTGGTTTGCAATGTCAGGTTCATAGCCTGCCAAAATCTTTGTCTGAATAAAGTCAGTGGTGCCTTCCTTGGTTTTGATTCTAATACAACTCATTGTTTTGGGAACTGTCATCACAGTAAAGACGAAAAGCTAACCACAGAAAAATACAGACTCTTACCTTCCAAAAACTTTATGCACAGCTTGTTTAACAATAGTTATTAACTCAGTCAGTCCTAGAACAAGAAAAGTGTCAGAATTATTTTAATGTTTCACTCAAGTCTAGAAAAAAGTAGCACTTTGTAAGTGTAGTGGTATATATATAACAAGCATCCTACCATCTCCTAAAAGGTGCTGAATACTTGATAAATATTGCTGCTGAACTTCAGGGGGAGCTAGCGGAGTCTGTGGGGAAAAAAGAAGTTCTGTGACACATCAACAGTAGACAACAACACAAAACCTGCTTCAAACAGGTTACAAACACCTTCCTTAATATTTTAATACCATGTAGCAGATGGATTCCCCCATTATCAATGAAGCTCTAGAAAACAACTATATTTGGTTTCCCTGCTAAAGAGAGGTTCCTTCTTAATCACGCTAGTTTCAAAACAGAATAAGGAGATTAAAAATTTATTCAAATAAAAATTGAGAAAGAAGACATCAAAAATAGATCATGACTTCCCTGTAGTCTTTCAGTTTGCTGTGGCCATCCTTCCAACCACATGTGAATCATCACAGTCAGAAACGTAATGGCCAAGCACTTGCCCATCCACCAACCGTCATTATACTCAGGCAGACCGCAAGGAATAGCAGGACACTTTTCTGAAGATCCAAATGTGCACTTGCAGGCTGTCATATTTGAATTGGGAGACAAGAGTCCCAAAGCATATCCTCTCTCACCAGTTGGAGGCTGTAGCTTCTGATTCACCCTTCCTGCCACCAACCTACAGATCTTTTGAGTACTATGGCATTGCTCTCTTCCGTGCTATAGACATCTCTTCCATTTTGGTATCATGGAAGAATCTTTAAAATCTTTTTTCACTTTTTATTTTTATAGGAAAATTTCTTAAAAAATTGTATTGCAAATAGAATGAGACTCTCCACCATGCTAAGAATTAAACCTGGTGGAATAGGAGATTTAAGCTCAACCCTAACCAAAGCCATAGATATCTCCTGACAGAACAGGAGCTTTCAGGAACTGAGAGAGGATCCTCATTTGCTCCAGCAGAGTGTCTCAGAGTTGATCCTGTGAACCCATTCCTCTACTGGAAAAGTTGCAGAAAGGAAACATTTCTACTCCAGATCCTCTTGACTAAAAAAGTTTTTTGAACTCTGCAAAATGAAACACGACCTCCATCATCTCTGGCCTCCCTAATGAAAGCTTTTCTAAACCCTCAGACCTGCTTTCACATGCTGCTTTTCCTTGACTCTCAGCAAGAGATATCCCAGAGGGGCATATGACAACTAATTAAGATTTACACCCATTATTTTCAGGTGATCTGTTCAACAATTTACAACTTACTCTGCGTATTTACTTACTCTAGGATTTACTGTTATTGAGCAACAGATACAACATGTAAGCAAAACCTCTTCTACCTTGCCTGGCCTCATCAAGAAACATTTAGGTAAATGACCTTTTGCAGTTTAAAAATAGTAAACATTTCTAAGACAATGCTTTTCTTTAACTCTAGAAAAAAAATAACTGGGGGAATTAATGTACAAGCTATGATGAGCTAAGCATTTATACGTACTTGCTTACGTATCTTGGGTCATTCATACAGTATTACTGTTTCAAAAATGACTAATGAAAGCAAAAATTATTTTAGTTTGGCGTTCAGATATGAAAAAGCTTTCTTTAAGCAATACAAATGCAGACAAAAAGGTATTATTTGATATTGCTAGTATTTTGTCAGCAACAGTATCACCAAATCATCCAAATTTAGGAACTGTAACAACTTATCAATATACCTTACTATCAGTAATGCTTTCACATCTTTCACTCTTAGAAAACTCAGTTTCATTCAAGCTATGCCCTTTTTATCTAAATAATTCTTTCACCTCCAAGAATGTGCAATTTCAACTTTTGAAACAAAACAAGAAACTTACTGTGCCATTCTTGCAGACCGCAGCATTATCTAGGTAGATGTAACCACCAATAATATTTAACTGGACTCGCAAAAGAACTACTAGCATACAGGTGCTGTACACCGCTACAATACTTCTTGTGAAACCTTGAAAAGAGACAAAAAAAATACTTCAAAGTCAATGAAAAAAGTCAAGAGGAAGAGTACTCTCCAAGACTCAAGAAGTGCTAATGATTCTTAAATACATAGCAATTTCTCCCATTGGTTGTCATAACATGTATTTTCATAACATGCCCCAAATGCTCATGAGTCTAATATGTACAGGAGCTACAGCTAAAGTGTTGTTCCATTTAAATCCAAGAATTGTAGAATATCCCAAGCTGGAAAGGACTCACAAGGATCATCTAGTTCAGCTCCTGTCTCCACACAGACCACCCAAAAATCAGACTGTGTGTGAGAGCATTGTCCAAACACTTCTTGAACACTGTCAGGGTTGCTGCCATGACCTGGGGGCTCCCTGGGGAGCCTGTTCCAGTGCCCCAAAGTCCTATGTTAATATAATTTAGCATGTTACACAAGTTATTTTGGGAAAAACAAAAAACAAACAAAACAAAAAAAAACACGCTGTACAAGTTGCTCCAGAAGGTGCATCATGTAACAGTGCTGCCAAATCCTCCTTCGTCATAAGGCCACGAAATACACATAGTATGTTAGTCCTCATCATGCAGTCAAGACACAGAAGGCACGACAGCAGTTTCAGAGAAAGAAAAATGTTACCTAAGGCAGAAGCAGATAATATTTACATAAAGAAAACGAAAATGAGCATCAGCTACCAGCCACCAGGTAGCAGAGGATGTGGGGAAGTGACAAATAAATTTGGATGAGTGCTGATTATCAAAGACACAGGGAAAAACGAACCAGATCAAAAGCAGGATCTATAGAGGTGTCGTGACAAGGAGAAGCAAAACTCTAAGGAAGCAAAGAAAACCAGAGAGGCAGTGGTGGTGGTGGGGATAACAAATGGCACTAAGGAAACAGAAGTAGTGAACAAAAAAAATAAAAGCATCTCAGTAATGTTTCACTACATAATTATCTGACTTCACTCTTATTGCTTCCCTTCCACTGCTTTCACCAGCCAGTACATAAAATGATGAATGATAGGGTTCATAACCACCACAGCAGTGGTTATCTCAAACGGGCTCAAAAAGAGAATATCACTGGCCATATAACGGCTGGTCTGCATTTCTGGGAGGTGTGATTTTTCTGTGGTGGTACAGAAAGCCTGCACAAAGTTCTGTTGAGCAGGGTAACATGAGAGCCAATAAGATTCTTCAAGGTGTTTTTTGAGCATCTGATTTCCCTGGGGGATATGAAAAAAAATCCTTAATGAGGAGCTTTGGCAGAGCATGGAGGAGTTTGCTACGTAGTATGCTACATTATCTTCATATCTACTGAAAGGACAACTCACTGTAGTGTGAAGTGCGCATTTTAAAGGGTATAAAAGATTTTAAAATTTATATTAGATATTATGTAGATGTAATCTTTTATTTACACTTACTTATTATCTTTAAATCCTCCCATATTTCTAACTTGTTTGCTGGCCTGTGGGAAAAATAAATGCAAATATTAGCCATTGTATATTTTACTTGGAAATTAATAAACATTAACTAAAACTGTAGTGCTCTAAGGCAAGTTCATTTAACTATTATAATTATTCACATCAGATTACACCTACATTGATCTGCCTCATTCAAGAAAACAGTACATAAACTATGCATTACGAAGTCACAGGAAAAAATTTCACATTTCAATGTGTAAGTATAGTGTTTATTGATACCGATGACATACAGTTATATTACCAATTTTGAGTTCCTACACTAAGCAGTTAGAAAAAGCCCACTGATGGTACAAAGCAGTAAGTCTTTTCTGGGGCATTGATCCTGGGTATATTTAACACAAACCTCAGCTCAGTAGGTATGCCCAGGTAATCTACTTGTGCATAAACAGCACAGGATCAGAATTTCTATCCTACCTTCTTACAGGATTTACCATTCCCTGGCTTTCTATTAAAGTTCAGACTTGATAATCTAAAAACAAATAGATCATGACCATCTGTGGAAAAGGAGTCTTGCACCATCCACATAAATTGTTTGTCCTTTTCTTTTGAAAAACATCTACCTTTTTGACCTGACTGATTCCTAAGACTATATATATTCTGCAGTCAAAAAGCAAGACCGCAGATTGTACAGAATTAAAGAATATCCAGAGTTGGAAGGGATTCACAGGGATCGTTGAGTCCAGCTCCTAGCTCCACACAGGACCACCCAAAAAGCAAACCCTATGGCTGAGGGCGTTGTCCAAATGTTTTGCTGTGACCACTGCCCTGGGGAGCCTGTCCCAGTGCCTGACCACCCTCTGGGTGCAGAACCTTTCCCTAACCCCCAGCCTGACCCTCCCCTGTCCCAGCTCCATGCCGTTCCCTCAGGTCCTGTCGCTGTCCCCAGAGAGCAGAGCTCAGCGCCTGCCCCTCCGCTCCCCTCGTGAGGGAGCTGCAGGCCGCCATGAGGCCTCCCCTCAGCCTGCTCTGCTCTGGGCTGAGCAAACCAAGGGCCCTCAGCTGCTCCTCATGTCTTGCCCTCTAGACCCTCCACCATCTTTGTAGCCCTCCTTTGGAGGCTCTCTAATAGTTTTATGACCTTGTTGTCTTTTCATGCCCAAACCTGCACACAGCGCTCGAGGTGAGGCCACACCAGCGCAGAGCAGAGCAGGACAACCCCTTCCCTCGACCAGCCGGCTGTGCTGTGCTCAGTGCACCCAAGGATGTGGTTGTGCCTTTTGGCTGCCAGGGCACACTGCTGGGTCATGTTCAACTTGGTGTCAACCAGAACCCCCAGATCCCTTTCTGTGGGGCTGCTCTCCAGCCTCCTGTCCCCTACTCTGTGTGTATAAAGACATCTGAACCACCTAAGTTACTTAAAACTACTAACCAGATGCAATTTTAACAATACAGCAGCAGTAGCAGAGGTAAGAGCAAGCTAACCATCCAAGAAATTTAATCAACCATTCCCTTCCGTTAAGCACTGTTAGTAAAGAATGGCTACTGTATCTCTATTGTGGAGGAAACAATTTCTGAAAGTAATTTAGGAAAACATTTGGTAATTTCTTGGGATCAGAAGTAGTATTTAAATATTTAGCACAGATGGTTCAGAATAGCCTGTGCTTAGATTTTACAGTAACATAATTTATTAAAAGAACACACTTTTCATTAGAAATCATTTCTCCTTACAGGCCCAGTTAACCACGAAGGAATGTTTTTATCTTTCTGAAACAAACACATGCACTTCGGCACTAGTTTGCCCATTATATCACTTATGTAAACAATTAATTTTTAAACTCATTGCTATCAAATAATGCAAATGAACAGGTATTATAAACTATTAAACCTATTAAAGCACTATTAAACTCCAGAAAGCAGAGAGAGATTTAAAGAAGATAGCTAGAAGAGATACAAGAAGGATCCATAGCACATACAAGGACAGTTTACACACCTTACATTATGCAAGCAAAGTCAACAGTTTTAAAAGCCATTCAAAAGCCAAACGAAGAGTTAAAAAAAAAAAAAAAAAAAAAAAAAAAAAGAAAAAAGAGAAGATACAGTAATACTTCTGTAGGTGAAACACATGACAGGACTCAAAACTACACCTTTTGCTTTTAAGTGGTAAGTTTTCCATGCCAATTGAAGCAAGACAAAGAAGCCAATACGTCAACATCAGCCAACTACATTTCCAACCATTATGTCAAAACACAGAGCTCATGCTTACAAAGTTTCTCCTCACAACATAAGGCAACAACCAGGTAACAGCTTAATACTGTGAGTATTAAGCCTAACAATGGAACCAGATATTTTAGTCTTCATTTGCTGCAACTTACTAATACTCAGCTGCTACTCAACTTTTATTTCACATTTCTTTATTTGGAAAACCATTATCGGCTACAGAAGCAAGGCAGAAAGTAATGCAAAACTAAACTAGAGGTTTAGAACAAAGTTTAGGCTGAATAAGTGGGAGATAGGTAACACCTGCAGGACTACAGCAGCAACTGCTTCACCTGATCTCACTCAATCACATTGCTTTAAGAAGAGGAGGACAGACAGAGCAAGAACATCAGTGGTCTTGTGTGGTGCTTCCTGTTTAAAAGTTTCTTTGGAAGACTGACAACATCCAACTTAACCCTAGCCATACCAAATTACTAAAGCAATGTAAAAAGGATTTAAATTTAAGAACTGAAAAGAATTCAAGATAAAGCAGTTGATTTAAGGAAGAACATAGTAACATAATAACATCTTCTCATAGATAATATAACAAAGAGACTGTATCTTCAGAGACATTAAGAAAGGTAAAACTCCCCATCTACCCTTTTATATATTGACTGACACTGGAAGGGAACCCTTTGATTCATCTTCTGAAATCAAAGTGGAAAGAAAACAAACCTATACCTTCATGTGCAACACAAGAAAGCTCCTTGAAAGACTGACTTTAAAGCTAATTCTGAAGCCTTGTTTCATTCAAACTCTTCTCAGATCAAAAAGGGTAAGCATCTATTTAAAACTTTCTAAGTGTAAGTCAAAAAAAAAGGAAGCATTAAGACACAAACTCTACTCTAAGATAGACTCTAAATGGATGCCCATGCTTACAGAATACTCATGACCTCAGCTGCATGTATTATTGGAATTCAGAAATACGTCACTGTACCTGTAAACTGCTCCAACTAGTCAAACAAGTCAGAGATAACAGATATATTTTGATAAAAGAACATATGCTACAAAAAATAAACTAAGCCATTACTTGTCTTTACCATGGAACAATGGACTACAAGCATTTGTAGAATATTTTGTTGTACAGTCCAGAAGACAAATTTGATCATCCACATTTCTTGTTCATTCAGGTTAATTTTTTATTAAGTAAAATTCTTATTTTGGCAAACATATTAAATGTTCCATAGAAGCTAACTTTTTTTCCGATTTCTTGCTGTTTGGGATAAATAATCCTCAATTACAGTAGCCAGTTCCCAGATCCACTATTACAAAAACATGACGTAGGCTATAACTCCTATATTAAATATCACATTCTGTTTATTATAAGAGATTTTTTTGACTGAAAAAAGACAATGATAGGACAGGTAATTTATTAAATGCTGGACAGATTAAGTTAAAGCTATATAAATAAGTTAGTGGGATGTAAACTGAAAAGACAGCCTTGAGTGAGTCAGAAACCCTGTGTTAACTTCCTACATAACACTTCTACTCCTTGCTAAATGCCAAGCAGTTTTTAAGGTATGCTATTATGCATTTTATGTATTTAAAAAATATGCCATTTGTTCTTGCAGTTATAATGAGAATAAAGGTGTTTTCTGACAGGGAGACATTTGTCGTAAGTTATGACATGCCCCTTTTGCTTCTTATAGCTCAATTCCATTTGTAAACTCATTTTGGGTACTTTCCACTACCATTCAACATGTCTGACCTCGATGAGATTACATAAACATTTTTACAAACGCAACAACAACTTGGTCAAGATACAGTTTAAGAGAAGACTAGATACTTTAAGTACTTTATCTATCCTAAACAAACTCAACAAAAACCATGGCTCCCATTGCAGCATCTTAAAGTAACAATTATTTCCAGTAATGTTTGTAGAATGCCAACCATACCTGTCAAACTATATCTAACAAGACACAAAATATTTATGTGGTAATTTCAAAATACTTTAAGTGATTCAGTGGGACACAAAAACAAAATGCTTGACTCTCTCTACATTATAAATACATAATTTGAAAAAAAAAAATATCTTGTGATCAAAACAAGTTATATTTAACACAATGAAACAGTCTTACCTATTTTTAAGAAGAGATGTGAGACTTTCAGAATTTAATTGATGCATTAAGGTATCCCTCAGTGTTGGGAGCATTGACAGCACTGTTATTAAATAAAAAAATACAAAAAAACAAACCAAAATCTGTCAACATAAAAAAAAATCATAAATACATACCCCGCTCTCTCTCAATAGCTGCTACAGTGTTGGTCCTATTTGCTCAACATGCAAAGCTGGGAGGACAAGCAACATAGGAAATCCTGGAAGTACTCAGAAGTACAATTACCTGCTTGCCTCATGATTCTGGGCACAAATGCCTTTACATGGCTACATAGCTTTTCCTAGCCTGTCTGCAGATATGTGCTTACATCCTGCAGGTCTGCATACACATGCCTTCAACTCTGCTGAAGAAGAACTGGTGAAAATCTATACTGCTGCATTTCTCCAAATGGGAAGAAAAAATTGATTTTTTATTTTATTTATTTATTTATTTATTTTTTACAAGAAAACTCGAGAAAGATCTGTTTTAAACAAAGGAAAGCTGGTGGGATAAAGTCCTTGACTTTCAGAAGATTCAAGGTCTCATCTGCTATTGTACAATGGGAACAGAAAACAGTAAATAAGCATGCAGGTAACATAATAAATACCATGAACAAAATATGAAAAATCTTGACAGGAATGCATGCTACCAGACAGTATGTACTTTGCACAAAGAATGGCAAAGAAAAACTTAGTCCATGCAGAAAAATCAATCCCAGCACTACCAAATGGAAAACATGAAAATAAAATACAAATTGGTCAGGGTAAACAAGGGACACAGAATCCATTTGCAGCCACTTGAGAAGCCATTACAAATTTCAACAGAAGAAAATGCTGCCCAATTTGTTTTATAGAAATACAAGCCATTCAAAACTATTTGTAAGAATGACAGGGATTTTTTTTTTTTTTTTGTTTAATTCTAGCCATTACCTCTAAACAATCCAAAGACAAACACTACAATAAAATGACTTTTCATTTTTGCTCCCCATATAGTGAAGTACCTT
The DNA here is from genome assembly GCF_964035555.1 of Netta rufina. Taxonomy (NCBI): domain Eukaryota; kingdom Metazoa; phylum Chordata; class Aves; order Anseriformes; family Anatidae; genus Netta; species Netta rufina. The sequence goes on from NC_140125.1 coordinate 57,916,605, forward strand.
TTACCTGTTCAAATGTAGGGAATTACTAGACTGATATGCTTCTTATTTGTAAATAAAAGTTACCCACAAAGATCTGTGTAGCTTACTACCAATTTACTATAGTGAATAAGGTAATTAATTAATTGTGCTGTAAGTTCTGGGTGCTGCTTCACACCTTATACTATGTGCAGTTTAGGGCAATATAACAAGGATCTTTAACTGAGAAAAACTATAGCCTGTATCTATATTTGTACGGATTATAAATGGGTATATTCAAGCTAAGGGTTGACATGACCCCCCAAAATCTCTTCAATTTTCTGTTCTTCAGATTCAGTAAGATGCTGTAAGATTACTATATTTATGTACTAGTATTTAATTAAGATTTTGAATTCTTATTCATTGCTGTCTATATGTAGTATAAATCCCCGAATAATTCCAGCTATCAAGAACAGTAACTATTTCCTTGTCTTACCTGTCATATTGCACGTCCTCTGATTACTTTCAAAATGATACTGCCTTCGTGCTTGGGCGATGTATTCAGCTGCCTCTCGTTCTTGGATTTCTCTGATTTTCTTCTGTCCATATTTTCCCAGTAAATAGACTCCTGCAGAGAGATTTTCAGATTACAAGCTGCTTTCAAAATGTGAGCAAAGCCCCCCCTTCAGCCCTTTTCACTGGTTTTAAGCCATAAGGGTGAGTGTTCTTGAGGGAGATAAGTGGGTCTTGAGTATTTTAATGGTAATTAGCAAAGGTAATAATCAGAAATAGCATTTACAAAATGAAGTAAAATGTAAAGAGTCTTTAATCAGTAAAAGAAACATTTTTAAGAGATACGTTGCCTTTCAAACAATTGAAGGGACTGAAGAAAGTATTATGAAGAGAAAGGCGTAGGGCAACAGAAACAAGGAACAGGAAAGAAAATGCACAAGCCTGGAAAAAGATGAAAAGTTTTTCTTTCAAGATATCTTTCTAAAATGAACAGCAGAAGTTAAAGATAAAACTCAATCTTAAAATTCATGTAAGAAAAACATTTCAGGTCCAAACAGAGGAAGTATTGGTCTGTAACGTGTGCATAGGAAGAACCTTGGCTAGCTAGCAGGGCCTGAGCGTAGCCCTCAGTGCACCACCAACTCCACGGGCCCCTCCGTTCCCTCTTCCCATCCTCAGATCTTACTTCTTACCATGCCTGCTTCCTACTCTCCAGCTCCATTCTTTTCCAACCCTTGAGGACCTAATCACCCTACCTCACCCTCACTATGAACCTCCACAAAGACTCACCAAAAATATTTGCTCTTCACTTCCTCCCCTCCCAACACACAACCCTTTGAAGGCTCCCCCAGCCGCTCTTCCCACACCTCTGGGGGTTCGCAGGCATCCCCAGCCTGCCTACAGCCCTCTTCTCATCCTTCCTCATCTCCGCTTCCCTTTCTGAGCCATCCCTCGAGGTGCTGCTATGCCTCTTGTGCTTCCTATCAGCGCCTTTGCCCAATGCAGAGAGAGTGGGGAGAAAAAGGGAAGAGCAAACAAGCAGAAAAGGCCACTGTACAAGATGGGGAGCAATCCCCTAAATATTGACATCCCTCCACAGCGTGCCAGATCCGACTCTTTCAAGTTAATAATGCTACACAGAAGAAACCCGAGTATCAAATTGAGTCTTTTTGTCCACCAAGCACTTCCAGGAGTCACAAACAGTCTGAAGCCCACTTTTCTCGATCCAAAATTATTATCTGAATGAAGGAGGCTTGTAACACTTACTGAACCCTGGGAGTTGTAGAACTATTTTTACAACCCCATCCACAAAAAATAACACCACCACCCCCGATTTTGAGTTCAGCTACATTTTTGGATCATTAAAACCTTTCAATATGTTCGCCAGAACTATCACCAGTATTTCAGGAGCCTTGTCAGCTCTGTGCCCTAATATTTACGGTCACAAAAAAAACAAATTTGGTAACTTGTATCAGTAGTATGCTTCCTAATAGGCAACTGCAAACCAGATCAGTTCAAAACAACTGCAATCACTTTCATTTATTTCACCAAAGCCTCAAAAATAAGAAGTGGAAATCAGTCCCTCCTGCCTCAGCCTTTCAGCAGACTGACCACTTGTCAGAAGTGGGTGGAAGATTTGCCCCATTAGACACAAACTTCAATGTTACAGCTCCATAGACATTAAGTGCAATTTTACCCCTGGAAACTGCTAACCAAAACGAGACTTCAAAACTAACAATTATTTTTCTCCAAAGAATAATCCTTCCTGACAAAAATGTGTATCTCGGACATGACCTTCAGTGTACTGAGTTTATTTTTTGCTGCTTACTGAACCAGCAACAATTAGTTTTTTTTAGTATAAGCAAAGTTTTTCAAAACAGTATTTTCCCAATCATTTCTTTCCAACCTCATTTTTCCCAATGCATCCAGACAAAACCATTCATCCAAAAGACAACATTTGCTTCATTTTTCCACCCCAAATAAATCATTTCCCTCAATTTTTTTTGGCAGAAAGGTTACACAGGTATATAAAAAAAAAAAAAAAAAAAGGCTCTTCTTGCACATATGCAGGCCACAGGCAGTCATAAGACCATAAGAAGCAAAACAACTCAAGAAGAATCATGTGCATGCCCTAGAGAGATAGGCTGGAGCAGTACCTTTATAATTAAGATTGAGACAGCTAATTGCTTAACAGCTGATTGTTGAAGTGGTGCGAGTGTTCTGCACTACCAACCGCTGCGTCTCACCAGGGTCCAAAGTTGCATTAGCAGCCGCCCGGGTTTAACAAGGAGTTTCCAGAAAAAAACCACACCACTCTGTTCAAGTGATGCAACACCAGATATCAGCAGCTGCATTTCTCTCCTCCTGCCCAGAGCAAAGTGGTAACTTTGACCCATCATTAATCGATATCACGCACTCCTGTTTCATCTTTGAGAACACAACGCATTAGAAGCCAGCCAAGGGAAAAGTTGCATCATGCACGCAGCTTAAGGAAAAAAATAGAAATAAAAATGCATGTGAGCAGCAAACTGAGTCTGTTACTAACTGCATGGCTTGTAAGGGCTCTCCTCAGTGCCCCTGAGCAGCTGGGAGGACTTGACATGGTGCTTGGGAAATTCCAGCCCTGACAAGGGATGCCTGCACAGGGGTGACTCTTGCCTGCACTCAGTAGCAGAGCCAGCCTGGAGTCTGTGTGTGTGTTCATGTTTTGCTGTAGAACTGCTGTGTGTATCCGTATGGGTATCCAGAACAGTAATTTGGAAGACTAGAAAATAATGAAGACTTAGAAGTCCAGGCTGAATGCACTACATGACGATAACATCGCTTAGAGATGGAAGCAGGACCAGAGGAAGCCATGTCCTAAGAACTGCCATAAAGTCAACATCAGCTAATGTGATGGTAAGAAACTAAACTGACGTGCTGAAAATCTCTGTTGAGAACAGAGGAAACACCAATTTTTTACAACAGATAAGGTATCTCAATTGTACTCTCAGCAGGGGATGGGAGGTCAGCAAAAAGTATCAGCAGCAACACTTTACTCGTGTCCGATTAGCTACACAGTTGTGTAGATAGAGCTTCTTGTAGTACCTTTCCCCTATGTCCCAAACAGAACCAGGAGCAATAAAGAAAATTGAGCAATGATGAGACTGCGCAAAGGCTAATTTCTATGTAAATCTTTTTTTCTTCTTCATGTATGAAGTCCACAAACAACTACAGTCCCAGCATTTCTGAACCGCACGCGGTTTGGAAAATACGATGCCAGCTGCTGTAATCCTTGTTCGATGAATTCAGGTACAGGAGCCTCAGTAAGGACCTGCAACTACACTTCACATTGCTCTCAAATTGATCTACAAAGTGAAACGCATTTACATTTGTATTGGGTGTCCTACACCACATGAATATTTGGGGTCTACAATGCCCATCTCCTTGAGAAGCGACACTGTGATTCTCCTCTCAGCAGCGAACTGAGGTAATTATCACTGCTGTACAGTTAATTCCCATCCAAACATAAGTAACAGAAGCAGCTTACAAAATCCACCAGCTGTCACATGTTCATGCCAGTGGCCTCAAACAGGTGGGATCTCTCTTACATCACAAAAATTATGACTTTCTCCCTCAGCCCTTTCCTTTCTTCACAGGTGGGATGGAAAGGTGAGCAGAAGAGAGGAACCAGTAACTGGGAGGCACCAAGTTTCAGGAAATCTCCTTCCAACCACGTGCAAACTTTACTCTCACTGCCACATCTCCCTCCTCTTCCCTCTCCCCCCCCAAGAATTTAATTATTTAGAAATGAAAACACACAGAAGCCTGGATCCTTCCTGAACATCAACAGCTCCCGAAGTTGTCATTTGTTCTTTTGTTCGAGCAGACCATGCATCAACGGATATACAACCATCTCATTATGGTTAAAGATTATATATAAAATAGGAAAGCACCAAAGCCTTATTCTGTTGGCACCAGTGACTTCCACCAAAACCCACGTAATGCCCTTTCACTCGCTCACAAGCCAACACTACTGTCTTGGGCAAGCAGGCAGACATCTGAACTGAAATGCTCCTTCTGCAAGCTGAAGGTTGCAACAGATGAAATTGAGTAACAGCTCATTCACCACTGAAATCAGAACCATACATTTCGAACACGCTGAACTTGCTCTTCTAAGGCAACGAGGATTTAACCAGTGAATCATTTTGTAGTATCCTTTTTAACTTGCCTTCAGTGCCAGGCACTGAAATATAACCCACTTTAAATCTACCCATCCATCAAGAACAAGTAAATCTATTACATCCTTGGAACTCAGACTCTCTCTTCTTTAAATAATGTTTCTGAATCCTGAACACTAGATCTTTACCTGCTGGAAGAGATTCAAGTATGTTCTTGCTAAAAGAACAAACCCCTGAAGAATGGGTCTAAGATCTTCACAAAGTTGAGGTCTTCTTAATCAAAGGGAAAATTGCACACAGTTCAGTTGCTTTTCCATCAGTCTGAGTTCTAACCTCATGGGTTTTGCATCAGATTTTTCTGTTTATGAAGATATGAGTGTTGGGAGCCACAGAAATTACATTAACGACAGCCACTGATAACATGCATGGAATTTGTAAGCAGAGGCAAAGGTAGCAACCAACTCAGATGTTTGTTATTCTTCAGTAATGCAACACTGATATAACATTGTACCAGTAATAATGTAGGGATTCTCCTGTGTTGTCTAATGAATAATTAAATATTCACATTAACTTCTGAACACTTGCCAGTCAAAGACTTAAAATCATTAAGCTTGTGATGTCCCATTTTCTTTTGTTACATCCCCCTTCCCAGAAACTGCAACTACAGCTCTTAAGAAAAATACATCAGAGAGACGTACCGTCCACTCTCTGACATTTTATCAGCAGACTATTAGGTTGCTTTTCGCACATCATTCAGCCAACTCAGAATAAGTCTTTAAATAAAAGCAATCGGGTGAAGTTGCATTCAACCTTTCAGCATTAAGCAGTATTTTTTGGAGAATCAGTCGTGGATTCTGGGGTTCTCGTTCATTAGCAGTGACATAACTCCTGGAGTTATATTAAGGTCTGATCCATAACTAACATTCAGATGGCCAAAGCACTCCTGATTCAGCTGCAAAACAAGCATAGCATTCTGCAGTAAACCCCTCCATCTCCCTACCGGCCTTAAAATATTATGGTTCAAGTTGCAGCTGATGGCAGCTAACGATGTTCTCCTGCTCGTGGTTGCTCCAATTTGCTACAGAGTCCCAAATTTTTACTTTTCAGTGTACTTCATGCAGTCAGCAGCATGTCAGTGCCACTTGTACCAAACTGTACCTGAACAGCATTCATCGTAAGCAAGAAGCTGCAAGCCCAGGGACACTAGGATGGTTCCCATGCTGGCAGAAGGCCACTTACATGTGATGAATTTAGGATTTCAGGCTATCAGGACTACCAAGCCCCATGATAACTGCTTTCCCATCCAGCCCAGGACAACTCATGCTTTTCCTAGCCCCCTTTGCCCACCTGGCAGTCCCACACGGGTGGTTAAGGGGAGAGGGCACAGCCTCCAGGTTACAGCCTGGCACATGAGGGTACACCTGCAAGCAGGGTGGCTCAGGAGCCGGCAAACATCACTTTCTGCTGTACTCGTAGAGCCAGAAAGCCTGCAGGAGAAGGGGCAGAGCTGCTGGAGGGCTGCTTTCAGCACCCACCAGCTAGCCTGTGACCCAAGGAATTCGTGCTAGGAGGATGCGGAGGCCACAACAGATGAGGGGAGGCAGCAGTACACCCAGCCACCTCCCCGAGAGCCCTCACCTCAGTCAGAAGCTGAGAGCCGAGACGTGCTGCTGAGACACTTCAGCCCCCAATATTTAACCCCCGAGGAGCCCCTCCAGACCCCGTGCCGACCCGGGAAGGCTCCCTGGGTTTTGTTTTTTTTTTTTTTCCTCCCCCCACGCAGGGCAAACGCCTCACCGCCCAGGAAGGTGCCGAGGACGAGGCATTTCTTCTTGTGGCGCTTGAGGAAGCTCCAGAGGGAGCGGAGCATCCTGCCCACCCGGCTCGGATCGGCTCGCCTCAGCCCAGCCACCCCTCGCCTCCCCACGGCGGCGGAAGGGGAGGAGGAGGCGGCGGCGGCGGCGGCCCCGGCTCCGCCCGCGGTGCCTTCGCCGGGCGTCCCCCGGAAAACGGCGCCGCGCTCCGCCGGGGCCGCCATGGAGGACGAGGCGACGCGGGTCGCCTTCATGCAGCGGGCCCTCGACGTGGTCGGTGCCGGGGGACACCGGGGGGGCGGCCGGGATCCGTGTGCTCCTTGCCCCCCCCCCCACCCCTCCGCGGCTCACCCCCGCCGTTTGTGTCCCCCCCGCAGGCCCGAGGAGCGCTGGAGGTCGGGGAGGTGCCCGTGGGCTGCCTGCTGGTGTACGAGGGCCGGGTGCTGGGGGAGGGCAGGAACGAGGTGAACGAGACCAAGAATGTGAGTGAGGGGCCGGGGGGTCCCCGGGGGGGCTGGGGAGGGTCGGGGGGAGGAGGCGGCGTCGCTATCTGCCTCCCTTCGTGGTGCTCCTGGCACCCGAGGGCTGCTGCTGCACTGCCTGGCCGCCCCCTCCACGGAGAGGTTCTTCCCGATGCCGTGTTACACGATAAGGGCATGTCATGAAATGTGAACCGAAAATGCAGCTCTCTTGCTTTTCTAGGAAAGCTCCCATGCAACCAGAGGGATCGTTTCGGATGGATAAAGAAGACGAGGAGCTGGGAAGTGGTGTGCGGTTGCGGAGTGCGTAGGCTCGCAAAACCTGACGGGTCATTTCCACACTTGTTCCGTTCACAAAAACATTACCTTTAGATTTTTAGACCTGATGCTTGCAGTTTTAGCCGTAAAGTCAGGTCTTACACATGCCGAAAGACCCATTAAACTCAGCAAGGATTTTGTGCAGCTGGAAGATCTGTATACATGGATCTGACTGCAAGATCTAGCTGAAATTTATATTCAGTGTCTCTAATCTCAAAATGTGATAAAAGGTGAAAATAAGTCTCGTAGGTTCAAAAATATACGGGTAAAGATGAACCATTATACTAATTGTAATAAGACATTCATAACATATTAAAACTATTTTGTTACAACTCCAGAAAGTTCGGTGGCATAGAAGGCAGGTATTTCAATTTATATCCATGCAAACACCAGAGGAACGCAGATAGTTCTTGGGAAAAGTCTGCCAGAGATACTAATGCTGTGTACAAATTGTGTGATAGTAGATGGTCAGAACATAACTGGTGAGGCTGATAATAAAATCATAATCAATTTAAATCACAATCGATTTAAAATGTTAGGGAAGTTTTCTGCCTTTTTTATATTAGCATCAGGTTTGCTTGAATGTACGTACATAAATCCAAGTGGCTTGATTTCAAAATTTCCAGCTGCATTTTGGAAACAGTACGCTGTTAGTATCTTTGAAAGCCAAGTCAGTTTTAAGTTTCTGTTTAGCTCAAGTTGCAATTCTTTTGTCACTTAATTCTCATAAACATTTACATTGTAGTGACAGGAAACACTGGATGTGCTCACTGCATCCAGATTTCCGACCATGCAGTTAATTGCTCCACAAAGTGTGAAAGAAATTGTGAGCTCCAAAGAAGCACTTACTGGGACATGTGGATGTGGGAAAGTGTTTTCAGTTTTCTCCTAAGGACTTCTGGCATTGTTTAGGAACAGTCCTGGAGAGGAAGGAAAAAAACAAAACAAAACAAAAAAAAAACAACTCTGGAACCACTGAGACAGTTCCAGCAGACATCAGAAATTTGTCAAGTTCCACTTTAAATCTAATTTTTTGCCTCGTCTCATATTGGAGGACTTCTCCAGAACATCATTCCTTAGATGGCTAGAAAACATCTGATTTCCAGTTTAAACTTAAGACCCATTTATGTCTGTTCTCCTGCCAGCATCGTCCTTTGTTTTACATAGCTTGGATGTATTTAAAGTCACAACCCTTCTCAGCTTTTGTTTTCTCCAAGGCTCTCAGAAGACAAGCTCTCTTTTTGTGTTCATTCTAATTCTTCTGTACATCCATGCCAGTTTTGATTCATCTTTCTTGAATTCAGTTAACCAGAACTGTATGTTTTATTCCAGATGGACTTTCTCTTGCGCCTTGTTTGATAGCAGTAATACTTCCACTCTCCCTGGAAGTAAGTCTGCTCCTCTTTTTTGGAGCTGCCTTTGTCTTTATTGCCATTTTGTAATGCTTAGTATTTTGCTTTCTCCCCACTCCTGCCTTTAAGAAGACCGTCCATTTCTTGAGTGATACTCTGACCCTGTCTCTTCTGATAATGTCTTCATCACATGTTGCTAGCTATTTTATCTAGGTGTTTATCCATTTAATGCCAGTGTCTCAGCTGAAAATGTTTATAATCAAAATGTTTATATCAAAATAATCTTTGAGCATCATTACTGATCAGTTCCCTCTGTGCAAAGATTTCCCCTCTCGGTGCAACTTCTCTTCTTTGCTTGCCCACCCTAGATTTTTCATACTGTGCTGTTTTCCCCAGACTGACAATACTTACTTGCCTTGTGCTATGCCAGACACTTTGTTGAAGCCCAGAGAGTAGAGATCAATGTTTCTTTTGCCTAGAAAATACATTTGTCAGAGAAAGTTACTAGTTTAATTTAGTGCCAACTAATGGATGTATATCCATGTTGTATTTTATTTTGTTTCCCTTTTACAGACTATTCCTCATATTATGCCCAAAGGTTGTTGCATTGGCTGTTCTGCTGTTGAGACCAGCCTGGATCTGCTGGTGTCAGAATAGTTTGTCCTTCCTATTTTTTGTTGCAGTGACTCTGTTTGCTCTGACAGGTTTCAGTGATGTGATACTCTCCTTGATGTATTAAAAGCATTGCTATGGGACTGGCAGCCACTCGCACAAGTTCTTTGGTATTTCTGTGATGGATATGATCAACTTGTTTTTTGCCCCTCCTCTATGTCTCAAGTATTTTCAGTGTTTTCAAGGTCTCAGTTCTGTATCTCACAGTAACTTCTGTACTCTTATTCTGCCTTTTCACCCCATTCTCAGTATCATCCTTACTGAAGAACCAAAATATTAATTTGCTTTTGGAGTAGCGTTATATATAAGTCTCACGTCAAGGTCACTGTAGTAGCTCTAACCTTTTCACATGTTTTATCTCAAGACATTTTTACTGTTTACATAATTTATATTACGTGGTTGACTTTTGGTGATTCTTACTTTAGCCTTTGCTTGCTGACATCCAAAATGTAGATTCATGATGTCATTCTTCATTCCTAGAAAACTTTTTTCACGTTTGAAAAAACAGTCATTTATCCAGTTAGGTCTGCAGTCCTTCCCTACATCTTTGCCCTTGCTCAGGAATCAGATTACCGCTAAGCTTTGGGTGAGATAAATTCCCTGTCTTCTCCTTCTGTAAGTCCCTGCATCTTCTGATGTAACTGACTGGCGTTAGGTGCAGGTAGTATCTTCTATATTCCTTCATCCAGTTCCTAAACTGCTTGTTTTGTCAAAAGTTGCTGAAAGCTTTCAGATTTTTTCGGTCTGTTTCTTGTCACCTTGCATACTTTGTTTCTGCCCTGCGTGTCCATAGCAGAACACACTAACATTAGAGATACTGCTTCTTACTCAGTGGGAGTGATTTTCAAAATTACTGATCATCGTCATATTCTTCTGGGAAAAGCTGATATTGGAAGACAGGAGTTTACATACAGCTCTGTTTCTTTATTTTATTTATTTATTTATTTATTTTAGGAGCATGGCTGTGGCGTCAGCATTTCAAAAATAGTTAGGCATGTCACTACTTGCATTCATTGGGCAATAGTGCAACAAATGTCTGTGTAAGGCGCTCGTTTTCAACAGCCTGGCGATAGTTCTCCAGCTCGTGCCAGTTCTGTGTTCCCTCTGGCAGCTCCCACATCTGTTTGCTTGTTCGCAGTCTCGCCTCAGACCAACCTGAAAATTTTCTTCCTTATAATGTGTATGACCCCTCCCAACTAGAGCTTTTTTTTTTTTTTTTTTTTTTTTTTGGGCATCTTTATTTCCATGTATGTTGCAATCGTATGTTTCCCACTGAAATGTTCTTTCTTCTAGGTCATTTGTTGATACATGCAAGCTTCTCATCTTTGTTATCTCCTCTTGGGTCATTGTAGCATATGTCTTTGCCCACAGCATCTTGCATGTACAGTACGTGATAATTGGAAATTAAGTATTGTTTGCACTCTTAAATTACTAATGAGGCCGCAGGACAATATAGAAATTGGAGCTTTGGCCCCCTTTGTTCTTACTTGTTAATGCTTGTCTGAGTTCCAGAAGGTGAGGTTTTCAGGGTGCTGATGATATCTTTATTTCTCTGTAAAGACATTTGTACAGTTTGGGGTACTATTTTAATAATGTCAAGGCTTTTTCTCTGGTGACATCAGCTTCTCATTCCTCCTTGGAACACCATTTGCCACTCTATAAGTTTTCTTTTCCCCTTTCTACTTTTACCTGCTTTTGTCGTCTTGGCTTTACAGTAACATAAAAGAGTGGGCAAATTAAAAAATTATAGGGCTTATAGAACACATTGAACTGAGTCAGTGACTCAGACGAAAATCATTTTTTTTTTCATATGTTATTTTATACACAGCATGTCAGTAAAATGAGTTACCTAGACACAGCTCAGTATAAATTAAAACCATAAGACAGACCTAGAAGGCCATTTCTTTCCCCCACGGTGTCTTGTCTTTAAGAGTGACCTTTAGCAGATGCTTAGGGGGGAAGCTCAAGAAACAAGAAAAGCCTAGTGTACAGTCTTCCCTTGCATATCCTTTCCACTTCTGGAAATGAATAACTTCAGGACTTCCAGAGCCCAAGACTGCGTCTGGATCATTGCTTCTGATAGCTGTCTGTGCACATATCCTCCATGAATTTGTCTAAACCTTTTCTGAACTCTTTTATGTTGTTGGCTTCCATGGCATCCTGTGGGAATGAGTTCCTCGATTTAATTACGAGCTTTGTGAAGGAGTACTTCCTTTTGTTTGTTTTAAATTTGCTGCCTGGTAATTTCATTGGGTGCCCACTTGTTAGGGGAATTAATAGATCAAAATTTACTGTGGTTTTTCCACATTTTTCATTATTTTTATAAAGCTCTACCATAGTTGTCTCTACTTGGAAAACTAATGGTGCCATCTGGTGAGTTAAGAGACATAGTCCCGTTAGTCTCTGTATGGAGGCTGTCCTGTAACTTTGACCACCTTTTTTTTCACCCTGTGGTGAATCTTTTCTGGCACTCCCATAACTTGATGAGGTGAGGACAGCAAAACACTATGCATCACTGAAGTTGTGGCTGCACCAGGAGCTAATAATATTTTTTATTATGGTAGTGTAATAATCTTTTCAGTGTCTCTCTTTTCTGTTACCACAGAAGCTGGTATGACTTACACTGACTGCGTGGCTCTTCTTAATTTGTGCTCCCAAGATGAGCAGAGGCCTAAAAGCCACTTCGTTTACTCACTGTACAAAGCAGTGTTGCAGGTTGGAGTCACGTTGTGCTCTGGTAACGAGGGCTGATTGTTTGTATTTTTTGAATTCCTGCTCAAAAGTTGAAAAGCCACTATGCTGTTTATGTCTCTTTGATTTGAGGGGCACAGAACTAGAATAGCCTCAACTTACACTTTTGAGTTACGGTAGCTGTAGTAGTTCTGAGGGATCGTTCTGCAGGAGAGCATTGCGTCTGGTGTCTCCATAATGTGTCTGCACTGAGACTTCAGCTGATGTGGTCTCATTTATTCAACAAGGGAACCTTCACGACAGCATTTCACTAGTAGGTCTGGAGGAATCATGTCTGCATATTGATTCAGATCTATGTTTTCATTCCTAGGGGGCTCATTACTATGTTAGTTGAACTTACAAGTGTGCTCCTGGAATAAATTCCTTGTCTGCTTACCAGGCTTTGGTTTGTGTCTCAGAGAAGGCAAACTCGTCCTTTCAGCTGAAGCTATGCTGAAAAGATGCACTCAGAGAGCATACCTAATGCACTCCAGCTGTCCATGGGAATATACTCCATGCGACTAAACTGGAGCTAGTCCAGTGTGAACTCCCTTGAATTGGTGTCAAGTCCTCAGCACTGTTCTGCTCTGTGGATATGCTCTTGCTGTTAATGTAGGCGCAGGCAACATAGATCTCTGTAGGAGTTTTAAAACATTTTTAAACAATATTAAACTTACCATTAACTTATTTATACGTGAGTCCTTTGCCATATAGCATACAGCAACTTGCAGTTATCGCCACTTATCTTTGCAGTACTGAAACTAACCCAAATTCATGTATTGAGAGGAAGTTATCTAAGATCACACAAAGACATATGTAGCAGGAGTAGAATTTGTATTGCTGAAGTCTTAATCTAGCTCCTGGATCAGAAACATCCCTTCTACCAAGAAGATTAAGAACAAGAAAAATACAGTCTTATTTTAAATACGTATCAGGCTGTGTAACCAGAGACTCCTTGCATAGCTAGTACTTTGTCGTGTTTTTACTGTAACTTTTGATCGGCAAAACACGCTGCTGCAGCCATTACAGAGCAGTACTGGGAGAACACAGATGGTTCTGGGGCTCTCTGCAATTAAATTCAGCACTTCTATTGTGTTCACATTTTTGTGCCATACCCATTGCTATGACCTCTGTGCTACTTACCACTCAGTCATCTTGGACTGAAAAAAGAGAAATCAATATCCTTGTAATCAGGCATGTGCTGCAGTCCCTGCCTGTTAGATGAGACTTGCTGTGTACGTATGTATTCCTGAGCAGTGTTAAACCTCATGCAAACTGAAAGTGCTGTGCCTACCAGAGCAGGCCTACAAATTCCAGAAATGCACTGAAATTATTAAGTACTTACCATATATTCAGTTCTGTGCATGCACAGTAAAATTGTCAGAGGGAAAGGTACCAGCTGAGAGCAGTTTCTTACTGTTGCCAGAGAAATTCACCTGACCTGCATCCTTGGTCTTGGAAGCAAGCTGTGGGCTGGATGAGTTGTTCTAGTGTTTTTTTTTATGTCCCATGATCTGCAAATAGAGCTTTTCTTATGCTGGCTTGACAGAGAGAGGAGAATTTCCAAGCAGACTCCTCTCTCTATGAACAGGTAGAAGAAAGAACAGGTTTGAGCTTGTGGATCTTGTGTGTGCTGCGTATGAGACTGAAGTTGAATGTATTCTTACTTGGGTTGAGTATTTCTTCTGCAGTTTGGGCTGCACAGAATTGGAAATGTTTTCTCACAAAATCTCTTCTGCAACTTGAACGAGCAAAGTGGTGTGCTAACATGAGCCTTCTCAAGAAAACCTTGTGTTACTTCTTCAACAGAAGTGAAAATAATTGCACTACTAATAAATTAGACATCAGGCTATTGTGATTTTGACTTGAACGAATAATTTTATGGCACTGTATTCTGTTTCCATTGTGTCTGTATAAGTGAGAAGTTCCAAGCTGTGAATCAATACAAACTTTAAGAAAATGTTTATTTTTATGTCCTAGCCTACTCGACATGCAGAAATGGTGGCAATTGATCAGGTCCTGGACTGGTGCCAGCAAAACAATAAAAATCACGAGGAAGTGTTTTCAAACTCAGTGTTGTACGTAACCGTGGAGCCTTGCATCATGTGTGCGGCTGCAGTGCGCTTGATGAGTATCCTTTAATGGTTCTCATGCTGGGAAACCACACATCCAAATGTCAGTCGTTTGGTATTGAGCCTACAGAGAGGGGCTTGACACTGTCAGGCAAAGCCAAGAAGGTTACCATCTTACTGCTTGAGAGTCTGTGCCATCCTCCATTTACTGCACGGTAAGTAAGGAGAGATTCAAGAACAAAAGAGCAGTTTCGACAATGATTTCTCTTAGGGATATAAAAATATGCTTTAGAAATATCTGTTATTACATAAAATCAGCTAGTCTCAGTTCAGTGTTCAGTTCTGAACAGTGTGAGAGGTAGTAAAACAAGGTTTTGTATGCCTCTGTTTTGGAATTCATGCTTCTGAGGAATGTTGTGGATTTTCAGCAGTGCATCTTAGACTATTCAGAAATAAGTTCTGATTTTAGGAGGGAGGAATTACAGTGCAGACTAATTTAGTTTGAAAAGTACAAGCACATTTTAGTGAAATTTAATGACTACTTTAATCAGGCTACTTTACTTCCTGCTTGGTTTTCACTTAATACCTTAACTCATTCACATAAATTCCACGGGTCGTATATGGCTGTCAAAACGAGCGATTTGGAGGCTGTGGCTCAGTTTTGAGCATCTCATCTGATGATATGGTAGACACAGGAGAACCATTTGAAGTAAGCTATAAAACGTTTTCCTTTGTTTTCAGCTAGGGTACTATGCCTAGCTTAGGGTACTCTGCTTTGAGAATGTTATGGATCAGATTAAGGGGTTTCAGGTGAAAGATGATAAGATGTCAAGGAAACTTGACTTAAGAAGAGAACTATAAGTCCTTAAAGAAAAGAAAATTGAGGGAAAGCCTGGTAATCATAAATTATTTAAAAGGATGCATCAAAGAGGAGAGGAAAGAATTATACTCATGGTACAAGGTAAAGAACAAGTATATCTAAAAGATGAGCAGTACTCAGAACAGTAACAGCTACAGGAGGAGACAAGGGAAAAATTGTTCTAAGCTGTAGAATATGTAAACATATAATCAATAAAGATCAGGTAACAGCAACTTACTAGGTTATTTTTTTAGCTGAGCCACTGGAAGTGATTGTATTCGTGCTCTTGGTTTATTCATACATGAGGTGAAATGTGTTACCTTAGATTGACTTCATACAGTTCAAATCCCAAAATAAATATGGACTGCAAAAGTGGCAGAGGTTTAGGTATCAGGAAGTTTTTCTGAACCGTAAGGATACTGAAGTATTGGAATTGAGTGGGGAGAAAGAGACATCTTTGTCGTTTAAGATTAGGGTTCTTAGAATTTTTTTCTGCACTTAACATTTATGATTTAATGAATGTAAAAGGTAATACATTTCAGCATTGTAAATAAACACTAAAGGCTCTAGGTTCAGAAAGAATTTAAGTCACCAAGACAATATCATTTGGCAGTCTTCTGCTAACATATTAAGTAAGCATCTTTCTGGCAGGGTGTTTGTGAGACCATCATCTGAATTAATTAGTATTGTCCATACTGCAGGAGCATTCATTTGCTCACATTGGCATGTGGTATTTAATCTTTCTATATGTTCAGAGGAAAGAAAGGAGAAGATTTATGATAACTACAGATCCTTCATTTGTTTCTTTAGGCAGCTGCAATGGGATGTATAGGTGTAATGAATTCCTTTCTGTTGCGGATGGGGATTTCCTTTAGTGTTAGTGACATTTAAATGCTTTGTCATCAGTGTTCATGGATGGGAAAAATATTTTGGAAGGACCAAAAAGGTCTAAGAGGAACTATTAGAAATAAAAAATGGTGTGTGAAAGAATGTTTTCCGGTAATTTCCACAAATACCCAAACGTACATCTCTTACATTTCCAAGTGCTTGCCAAGTATATGGTGTAAGTTGAAAATGCATGGAAGTAACTTAAGTAAAATTTTTACACATTGATTTGTAATAGAGTTTAACTTTTAAGTTACTAGGGAAATGGCTTATTCTGCTGAGTCTGGACATTGTATTTTTAAAATACATTAGGTATTCTGCCTGGAAAGATGATTTTCTGACCCCCAAATAGTTAAAGGCACATGTTAAGTTAGCAGAATAGACAGTGCAGTTGTTTACAATTACTCTATACTTAAGGCATTATTTTGAAGCATGGACTATGTTATTTTCAGATGCACTCATAAACATTATTCTAATTTGAACAGTGCATGTCTGGCTATTATGCCAAAGAAGCAGTGGAACTGTTAAAAGCTTTCTACAGACAAGAAAATCCTAATGGTAGGTTTCACATTAATGGATCTATTTTGTTCCCAACTTAAATGCTGGCACTCATATTTTGCAATTCACTTCTGATGTTTTTTTCTCCCTTTCTGTTTCTTCATGGTAGCACCAAAATCAAAAGTACGGAAAAAAGATCGTCGTAAGTAGGCCTATGCTGATGTGAAACAGAAGTTTACAAAAACATTATATGCGAAGGTTTCTTCAGCATCCGTCTTTTTCAGAATGTATGGTCAAATTAAACTATGTTAAATATGTTCTATGTGGTGTTTTTACTAATAAGATACTACCTGTTCCTGCGTCTCTGCCCATGTCTGTGATTTCTTCTTAATATATATTACCAAGCAGAACAATAAGTGACTGTTCTGAGGTGAGGGGAAGATTTATGGTTCAGGTTGAGATATTTACAGCCCGATGGATCCACTGAAATGAAGCCATTCTGTACAGCACATTCTAGGATATTTTCATCTGTCTGGAGAAGCATCTTGCTTTTCAATAGCAAATGTTTGCTTAGGCAAGTACGTAAATCTCTCAGAAGCTTACATTTGTAAGGCCTTCACCATTCTGGTGCATATGTTTAATCAAAAGACTCTAAGGCACTGTATGGTCCTTGAAGATTTGAGATAAGACTGTTATAACAGTTCTTCATTGTTGTTTACACCCCCTCTAGCGTACACCAAAATTTCAAACAGGTTCTAGAAGTCATATAGATATCTAGACAAGAATATATGCAAAACAGCATGTTTCAGTTTGCACATGCTATTGCTAATAAACATAAACAGACATCACTTGGCTTTTCATACAGCAGCATTTTCATACAAAGTTGTGGAGAATGTGAAATCTCATCAGACTATCCACTCCTCTCATGAATATTAGCACTTTAGCACAAGAAATGCTTTATCATTAAGAATCTGCTACGAGTCATTCTCAGCTACTACATTACATTAGTTAAAATGGTCAGATACATGTCAACACAAGGATAGGAAATTGCTAATAGAACGAATAAAATATCTGAGATACTGTATCTTTTCATAGTGCTGGTTGTTTTTGTCATTTCCATGTACTTTGCTTGGCCGTGCAGTAATTTATAATCCAGAAGAGGGCCTTGCAGTTCCACTAATGAATTAAGAATACAAGCGCAGTTCAGTCTTGATTATGTTGCTCTTAGTGGATAGTTATCTTAAACATGAAATGTAGTTTAAATCATTGATATTCAGAAATTTGAGAAATGCTTTAACTTTTTTTTTTAATGTGGAAGAGTGGTTTAGAATTCTATGACTATAAAAATTCAGTATAATTAAACCTTTTAGATATTTCAAATGAATATGTTCAGTGGTGTGTTTTTTTTTTAAGTGCATTAAAATCATTACTTTGTTACCATTGCTCCTAATAAGCTAGAATTTATATTTTTTGTGCTTACTTACTGTTTACACAGTGAAAAGGGAAAGGAGCATTTTTACCTTAATATCTGATCTCAGAGTTTAGAAATACTCTTCCTTTAACGTAAGCCCCTTAAGTTACATCTGTGACCTATCCTGTCCTCCTGACCCCATGACCATTACTTACAACACTCAGGTATTTGCCCCTCCATAAGCAATAGTAGTTACGACTACAAACAGATTCTTTCACCTTCAGAGCTGCAAGGGCTCATGAAACAGACAGCGATGGTGGAAAAGCTATTTAGAAAAAGACCATTTTTAAAGACTGTGACCAAGAAATGGTCACACCTGTGGTTACTGTGTTTGGTTAGGAATACAAGGTAGCTATTTATGCATACAGATACATATATTCAATTCTCATCTGGACTATAATTTTTTCATGTCTTGAAAAAGTCCAAATTAAGACTTTAGACTTCCAGACTGTCACAGACACCAATGGCAGTAGGAAATGGAGCCCACCTATTGTTCTGGACCAGAACCTAAGTCTCTTAGCACCTGTTCTTCTGCAGAGTGACTAAGAACACTTTCCTTCCCCACTGTGTTGTTACAAAGAAGAATGGTGTTGATATTTGCATATTATGACAGTAGGAGCCACATAAAAAAGCAGACAGATTATTGGTAATAGAAGAAAACATTTTAAAAGCTGTGTCCAATTCCACAATCCTTACGTGTGGAATAAAAAATACTTTTTTTAACAGGAACCGATGGTGACCTGACATTTAGAAAACAGTGTAAGTCCTGCTCAGAGCTCAGGGAGACTGAAGAGGGTGTCAAAAATTTCTTTGAAGAGCAATCAGGGATAACAGCATGCATTTTAGATAATGGGCAAGAAAGAGGAAGAGCACAGCAAGGTAAAAAATAATGTATTACAGAAAAGATACAAAAGATGCTTCTGTTTACTATTTGCGGTAGCAGTAGTATTGGGAGACACATGCAGATGCATGGTGTTTAAGTATAATAGTTAACTATCCTGGGGAACGGACTGCTAAAGGATCATGTTGAAAAAAAGCTCCCGCAGTGGCAGTGGCAGCTCCTGCTGCTTTTCTTGTGGGCAGGCACCCAGAGGCTGGTGCTATTTGCCTCTGCCTGCCACTGCCTTCAGAGGTGTGCCTGGGGCAGTTGTTCCTGTCTCAGAGGCGTTGCAGCTCTTCCTAAGTATGAACGGACCAAGAGCCTTTTCAGAAGGGGAAATCATTCCAATTATTTTCTGTGAGCAGGTGACTGCTTTGTCTGATCTGAGCCTTCTCGAGGCCAGATAGTGAGATGTCTTGTTCCAAGCTAGGGCCACAATTTGTTTGGCCCTATTTCCCTGTCTCAGAAACATGTTTTCCTGCAATATACATCAAGAAGACGGAGTACACAACCCCCTTAAACTCCTATAGTAACTTTTGAGTTTGTCAGTGTTGTTCAGAGTAATGTTCACAAACCTGAATGCTTCACAGGAAGGACGTCTGAGATCCTGGGCAGCCAGCTCTTGGTTCAGGCTCAGAGTAACATCTCCATGGCCATCCTCCTCACATGGGCTAGAAGAAGGCAGAAGGTGGCCACTGCTGTTTGCTGGCCCAGATCAGAAAATGAACTTACAAGAAACACTATTAATGAAATAGAGAAAGAAGAATGTCAGAAAAAAAATAATTAAACTGTTGTTGAATTGCTTATTTAGCAAGAAGGAGACAGTTGCTCGTGGCTGCACAAGCATAGGCTTGGTTTGTAACTTGCTACCAAATAAGATCTTGCAGCAAACCAAGCCAGAGGCACCCCAGGAATCAATAGCTGATTGATACACAACCTGGAAGAAGTGTTGCTGTCTGCTTGTTAGGGGCCTGAACCTGAGGCTTTGGCTCTAGCCCTAAAAGAGTGTCAAGTGCAACAACCTTAATTGTTGCTGCCACCTGGAAAACCCAGAGCAGCAGCTTATAAATGCTGCTATTCATTTTCACAATGCTTTCACTTATTTATATCTGTGTCTGTTGCTGCATAGCAGGCCTCGAGAGCACCAGTAAATATATTCAACTGGTTTACTTAAAGAGGTTTAAATGCCTCACATTGCAGTTTTTCCCTTGTTACTTGATAAATAAATACGTAGGCTTCAGCACTGCATTTACCTTGGACAGTATTTTTGCCAGTTCATCACAGGCATGCATGGTTTTATTTCAGCATTTGGTTTGCTTGTCAATAGTCTGACATCGAAATATATTGACCCAGCTAGGAGGGCAAGGAAGCAAAACAACACGGCTTTGTCTCTGCTAAACCAATTACAATGACAATCCAAGGCTATAATAAATATGTCTTGTGACTTGCACACTAGAAGAGAGGCTGAATTTAAATTATAGCTTTGGGTTTTGAAATGCTCACTGATCCATTCCACTCCTATTAAGAGCGCCTTCCGCTCTGCGAAATTAAGTGATATCTTTACATGACAGTTTAATTAATTTATTTTTCAATATGTACATTTATGGAGTTTCTCCATTAAGCTTTTGAAATGTCTGTAGGTCCTATGCGTTAATGTAAATGCGCCATGGCCCATAATTACCTTTGGCAGGCTCAGGGCACTGATAAAAAGATTATATTTTTAAAAACTAAAGTCTTCAAACTTCCCCAGCGCTTGGCAGGAAATCTATTTCTGTGTTTTATTTGGAGCAAGACTGGGGAGCCTGCAGCCAACAACTCCAGTGTAGGCAGTAACTGTTACATTTTAGAAGAAAATACATTTGACACTAAACGAGAGAAGGAGAGAGGAAGACAATTAGTGCTGGAGTAGTAGAAGCAGCTGTTTGTTTGTTTTGCCTTGTGGCTGCCAATATATACCCTTATCATTAAAGTGCATCTCAAAACGGGGTGTTTTCTACAAAATTACTTCACAATACATGGATCTTTGTCTTTTTAAGGGGCTGCCCCAAAATGAGTTTATCTTCCTTTTTCACAATAGCTCTGTGATAGCCAAGAATGCCGGATTCTCCCCTTGCCTCCTCCTCCTTCCTTTCTAAAAATGAACTTTTCAGGGATATAGAGAACTCAGAGAAGTTTGAAGGAGAGCAGATGGCCAGCAGTGATCCAATAGGATGTAAAACTTCAGTTAGGTAGTCGCTTGGCAGTCAAGTGCAAGTGAGCCTGTGATGTTTCCATAGCGATGTTTTTACATGGTGCCTTACTTTTGTCTTTTGAAAATCTAAGCGGTTAAAAAAAGGGTGATAACATGCAATGAAGGGCTCTGTAGACCTGAACGTGTGGCATGGTGTAATTAACTCTGCCCTTCCCTGTCAGTGCAAGCGGGGAACCAGGGCAGCAACTTGGGCTCCTCACCACTGAAGAGAGGTGCAAAGACCTCAGCTGCACTTACACACAGCTCCAGCTCGTGTGGTGCTTGTGTGGGCTGCTCGAGTTGCTGGATAAAGTAGGGGCAGTTTCTGAAATTGAGAAATGACTCAGATGCTAGCACTGTTGGGGAGGGATTGTTCAGCCACCGATTTTTATGGTGTCAGGATTTCACATTTACATATGGTGGAAGGTTTTTGGGGGCATTTTTGTAATCTTCAGAGCTTTCTCTGCAAAAAGGAAATGGTGTAATAAACATTGACGTGACTTTGATTCCTACTTTCTCCTTTTGAAGTCTGAGAGGTAGCCATTAAAGCTGCATTAATTTGTGAGGTTATAAACAGCTACCATTATCAGTGCAGCCATACTGGGTGAGAGAAACAAGATTTGTAGGGAGAGGCAATATCTTTTGCTAAGCCAAATGATACAGTTGGAAAAAACAGGCCAGCTTTTAAACAACAAGCAGTGGGGACACTGAGTTCAATAGCTTACCAGCTTTTTCCACACACCTAATGAGAGTAAAATGAAAATAAGTACATGTATCTACATACTCTCTCCCTGCAAACCTACATCTGGACAAATTTGACTATCACCTGGTCTGACTAAGAAAAGAAGTTGGAGGAATCTGTGGCCTCGTGGCAAACTGCTCTGAAATCCCCAGCAGCCCCCCTCTGGTGCCTTTGCACAGATGGGTCAGGCCAGTGCTTTGTGAGGGCCCTGAGCAATTTCCCTTTCCCAGAAGACTCCCAGCAAGGTGCTCAGTACAGCAGCACACTTACCCCTCACCCTGCGGAATGTGTGTTGGCGTGCAGGGGATGGCAGCGGCCCGCTGCTGTGGCTGTGACCGCCGTCTGGAGCTGGGGGACTCCCAGGGAGAAGCAGCTTCCTGCTGGAGTGCTGTGGAACAGGGCAACAGTAAATTGTGTAATCTGGGATTTACAAATCCCCGAGTGAACTCCCGTGATTGCTGTGGTACAGGAGAATGAAGTAGGTTTAGCCTGGGAACAAAATTACCTAGCTGCCTTCCCGTGCTCTGGCCTCACCTGTGAACTCAGAGTTACCCAGCAAGGAAACCCTCCACTTGTGTCGTGGCCAGTCTGTTAGTGCTAAACCCAACCCTGCAGACAGCGAGGAATTCTTTTCTAAGAAATCCATTTTCTCATCCTCTGCAACTTATTTCCAGTCATGTTGTGCAGCACTTGTGCTGGCAGCAGCAGTAGCAGCCTGAATGAGTCACTCAGACCAGTACCTGGCAAGTGCACTTCTTAATAGTCCAGCGTTTATCCTGTCAGGGAGCTCCACCAGGATGTTTGAGCTGCCACTTGCAGCAGGGAGGGCTGAAAGCTCTCTGCAACGGTGGCGACAAAACCTTGGTTACATACACTGCAGGGCACTTCAGTAGTGTTTCCACCACCAGGAAGATCTGGCAGCTTTGGCGTGGGCAGCTGCAGCTTGGGGAGCTTCAAAGTATGGATTTCCACAGTCCTTGCAGAACTGTTGCTCTCCTGTGCAGCAGAGGGCAGCTAGGGAATTGCCTTTGGATGGGTTGGAGCTGGGCCAAGCAGATCAGCTCAGGTGCATCCCTTCCCCATCTTCACCTGAATCATGGTTGTTTCCTCAGTGCTCGTTCCCTTCACTGTGTTGTACTGGCAGCTCGTTTGGTTCAGTCCTGCACGGTGTATCCAAGGTAGGGCAACTCTTAAATCCTCCTGCTACCTATACCCTAAGACAGGGTTACAGAATGCCCCCATTTGGAGCCACCTGCCTGCTCATTTCATGTTTCAGACCACTGTTAGACAGGGCTATTCAGCAGCCAGCAGGACTTTTCCTGCATGCTGAGTTAGTTACAAAACTAATTGAAGGACACCTCGGTGGCTGGTGCTATGCTGAGTTCGACGCAGCCACACTGAAGCACATGCCTCCCTCTCCATCCTGCTGCACATTTTTCCAGTTTGTGCCCTTTTTCTCCCTTGCCGACTTCCAAAAGCCATACACAGCTGCACCATGTAGCTGAGGAGCAATAGTGATGAGGAGCCTCTGCCCTCCTGTATTTCTGCTGCTCCTGTTAGAATAATGCCAGTTCCTCCAGAGTGATAACCCACAATGAGCCTAATGAAACAGCAATCTGGCATTAAGATGCGTATATAGTTGCCATTTGTTAAATTGACAGGTGACATTTGGAACACGCAGCCCCTATTCATTTTTAAAGCTAAATACTCTCTCAAAATAAAGTCTGTGCCATGAGTTTTAAAGATTTCCAGCCTAGACAGGGCCAGCTGTGCTTTTACACAATTTCTGGGCACAAGGTCAGATTTCTAGCAGCCGTCATTTTTTGCTGCAACAAACTGGACATGTCACGAACAATAAACAATTATCTGCCTCATAGATTACCTTGGACTCTAGTTTTTGTTTTTAACTTTTCCATGTAGAATTATTTATACAACAGAAAACAGGGTTTTGACACACAATTTTTAATTATCTTGAATTTTATCATCTGCTACCTAGTCCTACTCTTCTGGATTTTTATATCTACAAGAAGATGCCAAAGGGATTCTCTGAACACCTTCTGCAATAGTTTGAAATTTACTCATAAGCATCAAGACCCACCTATCTTACAGACAAATACCTCAGATATGTTATATTTCAGGAACAGTTAAGAATGTGAATGGACTGAGCTCATCCAACTGAGAAGCACAGAAATCATGGCAAGGACTCACTGTTCCTTCAAACTGATATCAACATATTCAATAGTATACTTATGATAACTTCCATTTCCAAATCCAGAAATGCTCAGAAAAAATAGGTGCTCAAACTTCAAAGCTGCACAAGCACTTGGCTGTTACTTCTTATTTATTAATTTTATTGTGCAGAGAACTCATCTAACATTTTCTTACTTAATGTATTTTCCAAGTTACTCCCTTTTAACACTAGGATGTTATTCCACTACTGCTAAGCTACCCTTCAGCTTATTTTTGCATACAAAAGAGTAAAAACGAAGTCTTCTAATATGGAGAAAAGCTGATTCTAGATGGCTAGTATTGACCAAAGTAGGGAAGCACCTCCTGTGGGTATATGCCAGGCACAAGAGCGCAGAAGATAGCGTAGTTCACCTCGTGTCCTTTCAATGACTAAGCCAACGTTGCCAAAAGGTAATGTCTCTTGACAGATGCTTTCCCCAGCAGCTAAGGCAAGAGCAGCCAAGAGCGTGGCCAGCAACCCTCTCACACTGCACTGGGTTTGCCAAGAGTCACAGCCACACGGGAACCACAAGAGGAGCAAGAGCCTGCAGAATGTTTGAGTCACAGGGACATTTTCTTTCTTCAAGTTAAAAGAAAATCTTCAATGATTTACATATGAATTGCTTCTAATGAGGACACACAAGCTCAGTTTTCCAGCAGACTTTCAACAAGGCCAAAATTAAGGATACAATTACATGGCAGAATACTAGACTGAGATCTTCATGGTTTTTATGTCAACAGTGAAGTCAGCCGCTGCTGGTGGGTGGGAAGCAGCTCTCTTTAGGGATGTTGAGCTGGTTGATTTTCTGATTACTTCAGAGAATTTTAAAAATAGCAAATTATAATAACAGGCCTATAGACTCTGTAGCAGCTTTCTGATTAATGTGAACCTCAAGATATATGCTAAATTCTCGTCCATAAGGTATGCAGTTAGAAATGTTCTGGATGCTATTTTAACCTATGTCTTCTGAGTCACATTAGTCAAAAGAATTGGCCTGTAATTTAATTATTGCAAATGGTGCATCAGTGAGTTATTTCCTAGGAAAGAGAGTTAAGAAAACCCTACACTGCAATTAATGCTGAAATGGAACCCTTTTTCTTTGGCCTTCTGAAATGTTTTCCGTATGACAGGAGCCAAGTGAGACTGAAAGAGTTTTGAAAATTCTATTAGAAAGTCATCTTCACCCAGAGCTTTCCCAGAGACCAGAGGTTTTATGACTCCTTTTTATTTCTTCCTCTGCTATGGGACTACCTAACTGTTCTCTAATTTCCTGCAGAATTATAGGTATTTCCAATTTACTTAAGAGACCTTGAGTCTGTTCAGCTGTGCAAATGACTCAGATTAGTTACAGGATTTTTGAATTCAAAGGAGACATCGTTAAGGTCCACAGAGTTTGTAGCTAATACAACAGATGACCATACACAGGAACAGCATAACACCCTGTGCTTTCCTTCCTGAACCGTACTGCCAGCAGTTCCCAGACATTTCCTCATGGCTCTTAATTTCTCTGCTTTTCCACCATTTTGTAAGCAAAAGATTCTCAACTTTTGCTTCCCGTAGAAATGTAAGTATAAAGCAATTGTGCACCTGAATCACATTAAACAAGAGACCCTCACTATACTGCTTCCTCGTTACCATGCAGCTTGATGATTCAAAGCAGACGAATCAACAAAATCAGCAAAATTAAGGATTCTCTGTGGGATTTCAGGACTGTCCCATACTGAGGCAAGGAACCCAGAAAGGTTTTTAAACCCCATTTTGTTTGAAAGCATTGTGAGGAGAAGAGTATTGGGAGTTCTGTGATCCACTCCTCCATCCTTCCTTCTCTACTGTCAGCTTTTAGCTCCTCTGTATATCATGTAGGTAGTTTGCTTTCGGGCATTCACACTCTATAAATGAAACTCAGGTCTTTCTGAACATGCTGGTAGCCTGATGCGTGGTCTGCCCATGCCTGACTCATCCAGAACACCTAAAAGGGAGATTGGGCACTTCCCTTCAGACATCTTCTAGAGCCTAGCCTGCAGCCAGTGTAGATGGCACACAAGGTTTGAACTCGTGAATGAGCTTTGAACCTCTTACAGCCAGTTGGGCTATACCATGTGAGACACTTCAGAAAGTCGGCTGAATTAGGTTACTGTTGCAGTAACACTTTCCGAGGAGTGCCTTCCGAGGACAGCATTTCATGCAATCTCAGGAGATTTCACTTTGTTCTATACAGCGTGCTTATTTTCTTCCTGACAAAAGGAAAAGGTGAGGAATAGAAGGGACTAGGAAAAAATGTCACAGAAAGAAGAATAATCAAATAAACCCCAAAGATATGGCAAGCCAATGTGCTGCACGTGCAAAATGCTAATATGCAACATCATTAAAGCCTCGATCCTGTGAAATGTGTAGGGCATACCTGGCAGCCTGTTTTGCTGACAGTCCTATTTCTAATACATCTCTCTGCTAATTTGCTTCTGCAAAAAAAGTTTATTTATTTATTTATTTTTAATTACTTTGGGGAAAAGGCAAAGGGAATGGTTGTGATGGAGTTGCAATAAAAATAAATGCTGTGAGTTTGAATTAATTAAACAAATGACCCATGTAGTCAGGGAAGATGGTGGAGACCAGGTTTCTGCATTTCAGCTATTTCTGGAGGCTGAAGGGAGAACAAAGGGACGGAGCTGGTTCTAACCTCTACAGCAGGTTGCACCAGAAGACCAGTACCCTTTGTCCTCCAAGGCAGAGAGCAGACACAAGGAGATGTAATTACAAAGAGCCACACAATTTACATACTCTAGTGATCTTAGCAGCAGTCCATCTTTAATTCATGCTGTGTTTGGGGAGACTCAAAGTCTGGCATGCCAAAGTTTGGGATTGGGCTGGAGGCAATCTTTGTGCTGTGGGAGAACCAGTTGTTTAAAACTATTTCTAGTACACTGTGTTCTCCACCACTTCAAGCCACTATCTAGGAACCTGTGAACCAACGCTTGTGTTGGCAAGGTGGCTTCTCTACTCCAGGTAGACTCATAGTGGGAAACCCCATCTGTTGTATAAATCACTCCTCTTTATCCAGCCCCTCCTCCCCTCTCTCCCTGCAAGTCCTGCAGGCTCAGTGTCTCTGTATCCCACTAGAATCAGACTGTAATTACCTGGCTGTAGGTCTGCTCCTTTTGGTGAGTCTTGGGCTTTGGTGATCCCACCAGAGCCTGACCTTCCCAGCATACAGGAGTTCAGAGCCGCCAGGAACCTCTCCTCCACAGGATGCCTATGTAAATACATCGAGTGTGTCTTTAGTTTTAAGACAAGGTTTGAGCATGACTGATAGAGCAGACATACCTTTTATTTCCAGGTTGCATTTTGAATACGTTTGGTGTCTGAACTGACCACAGTTTTCAGATCCTATGGCTCTTTCTCTGTTCCGGTATGAATAACAAAGGCAAATGATCCAGTTCTCAGTGTCTTTGCCTGAAGAGATATAAATCACCTTCTAGGTATTATTTCTTCACATGTTACGTCATTTGCTGAACAATTAAGTGTGCGTTACTGAAGGATTAAAAGTGAGCCAAGGCTACAGAACATAATGCAACTTCACAGCACGAGATGACAACGCAATTCTTTAATATTATTTCTTGTAAAACCAGATGATGTAAAATCAATTCCATGCTAAATTATGCTTTCATCTTCAGTCCTTTTAAACTTTAACCAAAAATAAAAGAAAAAAGAAAAAAAGGAAAGGAAAGATGCCAATGGTCCATAAATAATCTCTAGATAATGTGTTAAAGACCTATGCTAAGTGGCACTCTTACAAACCCATATTTATATTAAAAACCCTCATATGCATACATTACATAAACTATAAATCGTAGCAGCTGAAAGTAAAATAAATGCGTTGTGATGAACATACATCAACTTTACCATCCATTTCATGTCATCTTTGTGAGAAAAATACTTTATTTTTTAATTCTAAGCTATGTATTTTAAAAAGTTAACACAAACAAACCGTATATTTTAGCTTTATCAAAATCTAAATACCTATATCCCAGAAACAAGCAATTACACAGAACTGAATTATAAACTATGCACGGATGAGTAATAAACCACTAAAGTTTTAAATAGAGCTCCAGAGAGAAAAGATGCCTCAGGTGTGCATCTGGATGCCTGGACAGGTAATTTAACGGATTCGTCCTTGTGAAATTCCATTTTTTTTTTCAATAAATGCAGCTCTGGGGTGTAATTTGGGACAGTATCTTCATAATATAGGGCTGTCCAACATTCAGAGTGCTAGCACCCAGAGCGGATCAGAAAGCAGCCAGTGATTTTGCAGGTTCTGGCTTTTGACTTTAATCTCCCTGAAAGCCACCTGAGGGGCGCAGCAGGGCAGCGTCGCAAAAAGCCTTGGCACAGGTGCTGGCTGCTTGGGAGGACTGAAAACCAGGGGACGAACCACCCCTCCACTCCCAGCAGAGTGTCTTGGTCCCCTCCTCTGCAGGGAAAGCGTTCTGCTGTTGCTAGCACAGCAATTATGCTGCTGAAAAATTGGCTTCCAAATAATTTAGTCTTTACTTAGTGTAAGATTAAAAAAAAAAAAAGATAGAAGATGAAGGTTAATGAAATACTGGAAAGGGAATTACTCTGCAGTAATAAAATACTTGGCATGTTTCTAAGGGCACAACACCACATACAGGTCTGTAGAGGGTCCTTCAGAGCGAGGTTTCTGAGACCCCTGCACCTGTACCTGTAGCCTGGTAGCAGGAAAGCTGCCACACCAGCCTACACCGTGCTACGAAGGCAGGCCACACGTTAACCCAAGACTCAGCATAGCATGGGCAGCTGGAGAAACCAAACAAGCAGAGGGAACAACGATGTGCCCTTTCTGTCTACATTAACCCCTGCATGAAGATTTTAATAATGGATTTTGAGCCTAAAGTGGGAACCACTATGTTTTCCAGCTCTGTGGTCCCACTACACAAGGCTCTTGATGCCCTTCCCACGTACATGCAATATTTCTCATTTGGATACTTTTTGAATTAGTTGGACACCTTCAGCCATAGGTAAGCTAAACGAGGATATGCCTTGTGCTTATCTGGCAAACTGTGCTGGGGAGGAAGAGTGCTTGGCAAGTTATACCAGGGGCACAGATCAGGCTCCTGGTAGCATGGAGACCTTTGCTATTTATCGTGACGATACCTAGGAAAGGAAGGATGCAGTGCAGAGCTCTAGCTTTTACTTCTCACCTCTCCCACTGACTGTACAAACAGGGTGATAACTGCTCGGCCTCTCAGTTCGCTCCTCTAAATCACAGCGCTCTCAGGAGTACATCAGCTGGGGGGTTCGAGGCTCAACTTGTACAAACCAATTCTGATTCCTTCCATCAAGTGTCTCATTAAGTGTAAAGCGCCTCCGGGGAAAGGCAGCTGATTAAACAGATTCCTCTGTGACATAATGAATTTACAAAACCCCTCCGGTTTTGCTGGGAGATGTTTGGGGAAAAAGACGTTCAGCCACCGAGGGCGAAGTCCACCGAGAGGGAGAATGACTCCATCTCCCTGCCTGTGGGGCCGAGAGGCGCTTTCTGCTGGGTGCTGGGAGCGAGAGGAAAGGCAGGGAGGCAGGGCACCCACACCACACCTCACAGCTCACAGCCTGAGCCCATCTCTGCCAGCATCCCCACACAGCTCCTGCACTCAAACCCCGAGGTGAAGCTCCTCCAGGCGGGCTCTGCTCACGCAGGAGGTGTGAGGAAGGAGGCCGAGGCGTTTCCTCGCGTTCGGATCCTGTTTCCAGTGTGACTCAGCTCTGCAGAGCCCATAAGGATGACATGGGCTGTGCTTTATTAGCAGTTAGGTTAATGTTTGGAAATAAAAAGACTGATGGTTTTATCTGTTTAATGATTTGGTGCTGCCAAGAGCAACCATAAGCACAGCTCAATGGTGCATGAAGAGAGTACAGGCTGACACTCATTTCCCACCGCTCACATCCAAACATTAGCACACAAGTTGTGCAGCAGGCTGGCAGGGGCAGGCAGCCAGCATCGCAGCTATTGGCCTGACTCAACGATAATCATTTTTCTTCACGGGGATTTTAAACCTCCCTGCAATGGACGGGGATAAGGATGGGCGAGGTGGGCTTGGTTTTGAAGCCTGAAGTTCATTTGTGTTTGCCCAGCTTCCTATGCCCTTGGCTGAACTTAGCTACAAAGCTGAGGACTAAAAGACTCCTCTCTTTTTCTCCACGTTATTACTTCACATGTGTGGATGTCCTTTTCTATTTTCACATTTTAAATCCAACTCCACCCAGGCATATTCTTTAGGAAACAGGAGCTGCAATGCGGACTGGCCACGTGCAGCCAGGCACCGCCACTGGCCTGCCACACGCAGCCAGCAGCAGATACAGCAGCAGCAATTCCTTACTGCAAAGCCATCGGATGGACAGATCCTGTGGTCAGCTGGCGTGGAGGCAACACTGGGTCTGGCAGGTACCACCAGAGCAAAGAGCCACCAGGAGCCAGTGGACACAAGGAAGATGGCTCATCAGATGATCGCTCCCTCAGCTAGTGGTTATCGCCATTTGTCACGGAGTAAGTGCAACTGCTAGACTTATTGATCCTTCGAAATTTACGTAGAGCAGAGCTGGGCCATTTTTGGCCGAGTCACACAGAACACATCTCCTTCTGTGCACAAAGCCAAGGGAGGGAGAACCCGCTGAAAGAATCACCTTGGAGTCACACTCCAAGCAAAGCTGCCTTGGATGTGCAAACACATGCCTCACTGGCTTCTGGGAAGACGCGTGGCCGTGTATATAATGCTCCAGCTGGCCCAGCAATGCCAACGAGTAAATATTGTGCAGTTGTAAGAGTGCTGCATAGCTCACAACTAGCCCCACAAAGTGCTTTTTGTAAAAGCGCCGCAGGCAGCCCAGCAGCTGCTCGGGGAGCTGTCACACAGGCAGCAGGGCCAACCACGTTAAACAAGAAAGAGCTTCTGCAGGGCTGGCAGACCTGGAGCACTACGTCTCCGAGACCCCTAAAGCTTCTGTTATTGCCCCCCATCTTATTTATTTCCCCTATTTTTATTCTATTGGTATCTACTATTTCCAGTCAAAAGGGCCGTGTCAGCAGCCCATGTTCTCGACCACCTTCCTATGTGTCTGTGACACCTCTAAGACAGAAAACGCCGCCAGGAGTTACCCATGACCTTCACACACCAGGTCAACACTTCAAAGCTTTTCGCCTCTGCCAGAGCTACACTGTTTGCTAGCACAAAAATAAGAAGAGTCTGAGCTCTTCCCACTCTCCCTGCTTTTCCTCATATACTTAATAGAAAAATAGCTGGAGCACAACTCCCACATATTGCATGAGATCCAGACTCCAGCAGCCCTAAAACAGGCTTTTTCCTGTCCTAAGTCTATGCTAGAACTAGTCAAAATTTAACACTTGCAAGATTATAATGTCTTTAGAGCAGGGGAAGGGGGGGGGGGGAATCCAAACAAACCCAAACACACCCAAAGATGTGCTGCTGCTTCCACAACTAACAAAACCCCACAACACTAAGCACCTCATTTAAAAAAAAAAAAAAAAAAAAAAAAGTCTTTCCACCACCTCTTTAACCCCAGCCTCAAGGCCACCTCTGCTCAACAGCTACATACTTTCCCTCCAGCTTCACATTTGCAGCCTTGCCATCCTAATGAGAAACCTCTGCCAGCTGGATCCAGCTCCCCCAGCAATCTCTGTAATGAGGACAGGCACCTTGGGACCTACCTGCCTGGCTCAGAAGAAGAATTTGGTTTGTTTTTTCCAATCCCCCGTGCTGCATAGAGTCCTCTGAGGCCATGATAAGTGAATGCCAGACCACCTGGCAGCAAAAGCAGATAAGGAGGGGACTGTCAAATATCTGATGTGTGGGAGGTAGCCAGGGTGGGAGGAAAGAGTTAATCGGGAAAGGGCTAATCAGCCCTCAGATATGAGCACCCAGCTTTGATCCCAAACCTGTGAAGAGGGTGCAGGGTGCTGGTGCATGTCTGGTGAAACTTCTTTTTGGCTATATAGCTTAATTTCTTTACTATATTCCTTTTTTCCCCCTATTTCATTTGCTGTATTTTAGTCACAGCTAGTTGGGAAGGGGAGGCTTCACTTTCTCATGAAGTTACTGTTCAGTCAAAGCCCAACTTTAAAAATACATTTTCTAAATATGCACTATTCACTCTTGTCCTCAGTAATTTGGTTGGCAGAAATAAGAGCTGCAAAAGCAGATCTTGTCAGTCATTCTCAAGCCTTCCATAATATGGAAACGATCACCTGCCATCTAAATTGTATTTTTAAAGTGCCATAGCATCTTAATAAGATGCACACACCTGAAGCCTCTTTTTGTTTTCTAATAAAAACATATTCGTGGTGATGGCACAAGTGCACAGGTGAGATAACCAATCATAGAACCATAGGATGCTTTGGGTTGGAAGAGACCTAAGAGATCATCTAATTCCAACCCCCCTGCCATGGGCAGGGACACAAAACCTTCCAGGTAGCCCCTAAAAAAACACCCAGGCCTGTTTTCTACCATTTTCTGTAAACACACTGCATGTATCTGTGCACGTGCATGTACTTTCTATTTGGCAGACACCCACTGGTGCAGCTTCAAATTTCTGCCTCCCGAAAGCCAAAGGATGAGTGTTTGCTCATGTGCAGAGGAGGCAATGCACAGCACCTTGCAGCTCTGGAAGTGCAAGGCACAGGTGTTTGCCCTGTACCATGTCGCATGGACTCTGTCACACAAAGGGGCAGCTGCCCCTGCATGCAGACTCTTTGGAATTCAAGGCATTTTGCTCAGAAGGTGAAATTGAAATGCTATACAGAAATATGGTAGCGGATATTCTCAGTTGCATGGTGTTGTCTGTGCAGCACATAAAAAGAAGCAAAAACAGTGCTGTATTTGCTCCTGACCCACATGACGTGGATAGGATATGGGCCTGATGCAGAGGAGATTTTACTATTTTCTATTTTCAGGCTAAGATTTAGGAAGGGCAGAGGAAGATTAGTGTTTAGTCACATATGGTCATAATTTGAGTGTTCTGGACACGTACCCCTACTTCATGCAGCCAGTGCCCACTCATTTCAGACCTGTCTTTCTGAACCAGTGAGCACCAGTGATTCTAGCTGTACTCAGTGAGATACAGAGGCATTCAGCAACTTTAAAAGAGGACCAAGGAAATCTGGTGCTTGGGTCTGAAATTATGTTTGAAGAATGATCCCAAAATAAGCAAAACATTTGTTTTCCACTAAAAAGCCTCCTAAGAATTAAACTGGAATTATCCTGTGATAAACTTAGCTACAGAGCTTCTGGGACAGAGTGTCCAGAGGACGAGCGTTCTTCACCTTATCATCTGAATGTTAATTTTGACCCCAAACGCAAATTTGGTGCCAGGTATAGCACCGTGTTTGTGGTGTGTTGCAAATGTCAGTTTGCAAGGGAATGTGTTGGCTTATGGCATAAAAGTAAAAAGCACAGAGCTCTAAGTTCAACTGCATTTGCCTTTGCTTGGAAAAGAAATAATTATTCTATTTGTTTTGCTTCCAAGATGTGAATAGCAAATGTCTTTCTCACCTCACTGAGAGGAAAAAATCACACCCAATATGGTTAAGGTGCACCCCTCTTTACTAAGCAGTGTGACAACCTTGCAATTTGAAAAACTTTTTTTTGGCTGATACTTTTTTTTTTAAAAATGTGATTTCTGCTTTAAAGATGCCTCATGCACAAATGTCTTGGGTTGTTTCCTACAAAATGGCAGAGCTCATAAATAAAAGGAATAGGCAGAGCAGCAGAAAAGTGAAGAAGTGAAACTTATTTCAAATGTGCTTTTAGAGGAGCTGATTTAGCTGCAGTCTGGAGGCAATACTTGGCATAGGGAAAAAGAAAAAAAAAAGCTTTAAAATGAGTAGAGCTGGTCCTGTCACCAGGGCTTGGAGTGGGCATCGTTCCCATAGGGTCTAGGCACCTGTGGGGAGCTCTTCTGGGAGTATGTGACCCCTGATACTGCCATGGCTGCTGCTTTCATTTATTTATTGCTGCAACTGAGATCACCTCGAGCTCAGATATACCTTCTGGACAGCCAGTGGCCAGTTGAGGGTTTTGATGTTTGTGTCCTGTGACCAAATGCAAAGTCTGGGGAGGACAACAGGCTCACAGCAGGTGTTTCTACAAGGCATGACACCAGAATTGCTGTTTTTTGACTCTTTTGGGGACCCTCCCTCCTTTTTTCAGCCACTGGGTGCCATGACACAAATTTCCTGAGGTCCTCATGGTGGTGTCCTCTGACTGCAGGCCTGTGGCAGGGAGCCCTTCAGCACAGCCAGCGCTTGGTAGTGTCAAGTTCCCCTCCTTCCCTCAGCTTCCATGGCAGCAACCTGTGTCCCTGTGTCCCGACTTGGCCGCGGTCCCCCATGGTAACACGATCCACAAAGGGAACATGAGAAGGTGTTTTCTGGGCCAAGGATTTTCCCCTGGCAGGTTTCAGAAAGGCCCATGTCCTCCTCTCTGCTCTAGTGTTACTCCAACCCGCCTCTGCAGCCTCGACTGTCCTGGCATCACCTGGCAGTCTGTGCCCCGGGTATGTTTCATCCTGGCTGTGCTACTTCGATCAATCAGAGCAAATCAACTGCAGATGGGGGCAAGTTGCCACGGGGGCTGGCATGCCTGGCTCATGCCTCACCCCTGGCCACATGCTGGACTAACTTCTCCTCAGCCTGCACTGCTTTCTCAGCAGCTCTCTTCTGACTGCAATGGTGCTGGTGGCAGTGTAGGAAACACACAGAAATCCCGAATTTGAGCACTTCATGTATAATTTTTTATGTCTATTGAAAGCTCACACCCTATATTGCTGGCCTCCCTATGCATTCAGTAGCACCTACAAAAGGCAAGTATTTTGCCCACACGCTTCACAAAGGGCTGTTCTCCAGGCAGCGCTCACCACATCTAGCTTTCCCCATTTTCCCCTCATTTGGGTTGTCCCCAGCATGGCTAGACACCACTCAAGCCCACACGTCTGTCTCCTTTCACCCCTGCTGCTTGGGAGGGCCAGGCACGAAGCCCGGAGGGGAGGCAAGCAGCCTCGGCCTGACCCGCCACGTAATGGCTGCCGCCTCTCAGGGCGGGCTGCATGGCGAGCGTCTCCACCCGGTGAGGTGGAGCAGTGCCCTGGCTGGCCCAGGGTGTGATGGTGGCACTGGCCCTGGCTGGTCCCGGGCGAGGTGCAGCCCTGTTTTCCTCCCCAAAAATCTTGTGTTGAGCACAGGTCCACGGGGGGCCAGCACCAGGGGATTTCAAGTGCAATATAAGCTGCCCTAGCAAGCGTGCTGTGGGTGAGTTAAGGACATACTTTCAGCCTTAATTCTGAGTTTCCTAGGTTTTGTCAGTTTAAGCCAGATTCCTAATGTTATTTTAATGCCGTTGTTTTGTGTGTGAATAATATGCTTTCCATGCCAAACCACAAGCCCTGGAACCAGTATCTCATAAAAATGCCTAGAGTCCAAAGCTAATAGCTGTTATTCAGCTGATCGAGTGATGCCTAAAAAGTTACAGATTAATGCTGCTCCCAGTGGGAGGGTAAAATTAGGCTTGCTGTCTGCTGGGACTGGGTGCTGTTTAACACAGCATCTGACCAGGGGCTGGGGCATCCTTTGGGATTGCTTAGCCCCAGCCACAGGCTCTATCTGGGGTCCTTGTGGGCAGAGATGTGGTATGAGGGGTTTACATGAGTTTTTCCTTAAAAATGCCCTCACTGTTCCAGGAACACCCCATCAAGCAATGGTCACTGCAGCTCGCCCTCACCCAGCCCTGCCTTAGCAGGCTGTGATTCAGGGGACACCAAAAAGGTGGGTGGACAGCAGCTCACTCCCCCAGCCGTCAGCATTAGCACAAGGGTGGACGTGATGAAGCTGGGTCCCGGATCACTGCCAGCCTAGCCCAGGGCAGGGACATGTTCACATGGGGTGGTGTTGAGAGGGGATAGGAAACGGGGGCGAAACTGTCCCTGCGCACTCGCCTTCACTTCAGGCTGGGAAATCGAGCCACAGGATGTCAGTGCAGCCTGTGTGAATGCCAAGCTTTCCGAAAGAAATGACTATCTTTTCTCAAGAGCACGGAGGAAGATCTCTTTCCCAGAACATCTTCTTATTTAGGAAACTCACATCACGATGGCAAAGCAAAGCGGAATGCTTATTTGGGAATAAGAAAATGAGATGTGGCCTGAAGTCAGTGCCTGCGTGTAGACACCGCAGCAGAAAGTTGGAGGGCAAACCAGAGGCAGTTGTGTGCTCACAAATACAGTGCTGAATGGGCTGGAGGCCCAGACAGCTGGTATTTGCTGCCTGCGTCCTCGGATACTCGCTGTGGATTTGTAAGGTATTGATTATTTTCCTGTTACAACACAGAGGGATTAGCTAGATTAACTTCTGCAGAGGTGAGAAAGAAATGTGTCATATAGACTGTTTGTTTTGCTCTAATTGGATTCACACCCTCTTTCTGAATAAATCTTGTTTTACTCCAGCTCTTGTGGTTTTTCATGGCGATGAATGCTGAGGAGCTCTTCTCAGAACAGGCAAGTGGTTCTCAGCTCTGGTGGGAAAAGCAAAGGGATAGTGCTGGGGTCACCAGAGAGGCAAGTAGCTTGCAAACAGGGTAGCCAAGGAAGCTGCCATGGTCACATCCTAGCTAATGCTTCCCAGTCATAGGCAGCTGTTAGCAGAGCTTCTTTGTAAAGAGAAATCTAAGCTTTTCAGCCCTTCTGGATGCAACTTTCACACCTGCTCTGGGCAACATGCCTAGAGCATGGCTGTGGTGCTTATCAGAAAGTGGTGTATCCTGGTCCCCATTGAGCAGGGTGCGCTGCTCTGTATACTAAAATTGCATCTAATTTTCAGCTGCAGCTCATCATCTTTCCTCTCTGGTGCAGAAGACTGTAGAAAAATTAACTTCATCTGCTGTTTTTCCCTGTCTCCTTGCTCAGAAATGTGGAAAGTACCTGCAGCAATGGTGGCTTCTCAAATTCATCCTTTAAACCTCAGGAAACAAAACAAGTTCATATGGAAAAGAAATAAATGCATAGTTTAAAAAAATCTAGGTCTGTATAGTGGTAAAGTGCTAAGTGTCCTTACTTGGTTAATCCTGCTAAACAAGTAAATGCTATTTACTCCTTCGTGCCTTGCCCAGTGAAAGCTTTTGACATCTCTTTGCTGGTCTTTGCATTTGAAGCTAGGCTCTCTGCCTTTGAGTCAGATGGGTATCAAAAACCTCAGACCAGCTGGACAGTCTGAACAAGCATTCAGAGTTAAGCCTTAAATTTGAAATTCTTCCACTCATTCCATGTTCCTACAGAGAATGAATGAATGTTACATCAGGAAGTCAGACTTCTATGGAGAGCACCTGCTCCTGCATTTTCCAAAGATGTCCTATGTTTGTGGATCCCTATGGGTCTACACAAACCTGTGAGTTGTCTGAGACACTTAGGTTGTACTGGAATTTGTGCACATATGTTAAACTTGACAGAAAAAATTTCTTTCATTTTTGGTCATGTTATATTTTCTGTTGGCTTTATTATTTAATATCTTGATACTGAAGCATAAAATAAATCCATATTCTCTTATGGTACATTCATTTTTGAGGTGGGTATTTGAGTGATTTGACGTATAGGCTGCCATAATTTTCATTAATACCATTTGTCTTGCTCATTTGCTCATTCAGAACTCATTTATTTTAGTACTTTTAGAGCCAATGGGAGGTGCTAAATAAACATTTCAAACTGTAAATAAAGTTACTGGCCAACTGTGAATGGGTAAAATTAAGTAATTTTTCCAACATCACACATGTAAGCAGAGGATCCAATTCTGCAGAACAGCTTTTGGATTCCTCCTCTTTCTCTTCCTAGCTTGTCCTGCTAGGAACATTTAATACACATCAGATAAGCCCTTTACAGCCTCCTTTCCTGCACTGTTCCCTAAAGCAATATATATCCTGACCAAAAAAAAAAAGTCTCTTTTTTTTTTTTTTTTTAAATTGTATGATCATATAATTCAAATAACTTTTTCTGATATGGGCAATACAGCCCATTTATTTCTTTATCTTCATTCCAGAGTACCTCAGCCATCTTAGCAGAAAATTTCCCCTCGAAACTCAGCCTGAACTAAACATGTAGAATTTTCCTAGCAGGGAAAATTCCAGTCCACAAAGTGAAAGTTAAGTAAAAGGAAAATAACGGAGATCAGCCTGCTACTAGAAAATATGATACAACTTGGACAACGGGAATCACAGTAATACAGGAATCACTGTATCTACTGAAGTTTGCCACCTCTGCAAAGCTGATGCCAGTTGATTTGATTACACATGGAAGAAGTGCTATACAGATTTTTAGGGCAGAAAGTAGAAGAAAATACTGGTTTTAATGGAAACCAGTGGTGGAATTTGGAGAGTCAATGGTAAAGATATTACTTTCCTGTCACACTACCCACACAGCACAGTGGGAAAGGCTCAGTAGTACAGGGAAGGATGAGATGGGCCCTCAGGGTGGCACAGTTAAAACGTTAAAATGGGGAAGTAACAGGCTACCAATCCCTCCCTTACTGTTCTTCCAGGGGGCAGTGGAAAGATGCT
Source organism: Netta rufina (assembly GCF_964035555.1). Taxonomy (NCBI): domain Eukaryota; kingdom Metazoa; phylum Chordata; class Aves; order Anseriformes; family Anatidae; genus Netta; species Netta rufina. Next base: position 57,955,086 of record NC_140125.1, read on the forward strand.
AGTCCTCTCCAGACTGAAAGTAAAGATTTATGGATTATCTTATACAGAATTTAAAAAAAAATAACAGGATGACTTTTTGGAAATGTAGCATATAGCAGAAAGATGCATTTTTCTGTTGCTTTCATATTGAGCTGGAAATTGAAGGACTCTGTATAATCTGAGGAAAAACCCCAACAGTCCTCAGCACAACAATTCAGTTAAATCTCTGTCTTCAGTGGCTTCCAAATCACAGAAACCCTGGGTGGAGGTGAGAGGGGGGAGCTGAGGAGCTTGGGGCTTTAAGACGCCAGGGCAGAAAATTATGCATCTCTTCAAGAGAAACTGAAAATATCACTTAATGTCTCCAAGCAGATAAGTTCATAAATGAGCCTGCCTGATTGTGGACTGGCTTAGTCGTCAACTTAGTATTCAGGAACGGGAACAATTGCCATAGCAACATTCCCATCTTCTGACATGTATCATGCAGATCATGTAGTCAAGGCAGCGCAGCATCCTCTCACACATGTGCTCTATGAACTTTTGTATTCCTGATAATATTAAAGAGAGAAATATGTCTCTTGATTGACATTCTTGCCTGTGTTTCTTTATGATTCCTAAAAAAATATATGGAAATGCTTCCCTTCCCCCATCCTCCTCCTTTGAACTGTTTTCTCTCCATCCCACTGAAATGATGAGAACAGCTCATGCCCCAGATCTGCAGATATATGTTCCTGACAGTAGTCCTACGCTATGCAAATGTGTAAACTGCAAAATGTAGAGGCTTTTAAAAAATTAAGTATATCCAGCTGAATCTAAATTCCGAGTACAAGTGCTGAAAGGAATGAGAAATTTTCCAGTACCTGCATAATTAATGTGCTATTAGACAAAGCCTTACATCTTTTTTCTTGTTCTTTTTTTTTTTTTTCTATTTTTTGTTTTGTTTTGAGTTAGTCTGAAATCTCCAGTCACACATGCCAACCATACCTATGGTACTTGCCAATATGTATGTCACCCTACAGGAGCTGCATTCACAAGCACAGCAGAGTATTTGCTGGAAACGGTGTTTCCAGCCAATGTCCACCTCACCCCTGGGATGGCTTGGGCTCTGTGAACCTCCTGCTGAAGGAAGAGTCCTTCTGCACATCACACAGGGCTAAGATGTGGTCCGGCACAAACAGGATGCTGCATCTTGTGCAGTAAACCCACCTTTGTCACCTTAACGTCAGCAGACAGACTTTACAGGTGTTCCTGGTTTAATTGTATTGCAGGCCATCCAGTGGACCACTTTCAAAGCTTAGCTCCAGTTCAGTTTTGTGGCTCCCTCCAAACAACCCATAACACTAGAAATAGCTGTAATATAGTATGTAGGTCATGTTGGTGGTCGGACTTGGTGATCTTGAAAGTCTTCTTTAACTTAGATGAGCTTATGTTTCTACAATCATACTGCTACACAGACATGCCTCCAATTGTGCCTATCCCAGAAGTGGTTCTGCCATTAGAAGTATCACAATACTCCTACCTGAGGGTTGGCCTCAGCAGCTCCTTCCATTTTCAAAATCCTGCATAAATCTATGGCCTTAGTAGAGACAGACTGAAACCCAGTTTGACTGAGTGCATCTCTCTGGAGAGGCACACAGCTGTTGGCTACACTTAGGTGATTTTTTTTCTAACCAGGTTACTTATCTTCATTTGTTCTCTCTTACACAGCTTCCCCAGAGCTGCCTCATGAGTGTTCGCTGCAAGATGTCCCTGTTGCGTGGGAGAAGGTGCCACTGTCTGTGCCAAGAGAGTTGCTTTGTATAATGGCTCTGCTGGAGGCAAGTCACCCTCAGATGGGTGCGAGGGTATGGCCAAGCCTGAGACCTTTGGGAAAAAATGTCCTGAGTGTGCCCATCCTGTGGGATACAAGCCCTGTTGGTCTGCACATACGGGATTTCCTTTAGCACAGGCTGGGGAGCTGCCCCGTGCACACCTGCTGCTCTTGAGCTATAAGGCTCACATGTTTTGCTAGTATAATCTGTGTACAATGTAAATCTAATTTAAATTTTACAGCTGTTTTTAATGACTTTTTTTTTTTTCCTTTCATTCCTGTCCTTCCCACCACTCCCCTCTGATATTTAGGGTCACTGTACAAAGCTTAGGTACCCTTCTGCCCCGGGGAGGGTGAATGTCGTTATGTTGTGGTCAGTATTGCTCAATGGTTCACCTGGGATTACATCTTGAAGGAGTCTCTGTGGTTCTCAGGTTTGAGAACACTCTTCCTTTGTGTACTGCACAGATGATTGCTCGAGAAATTATCATTCAAGAAATTCCTTCTTTATAACTTGTCCCATGGTGACTCTTGGTCATACTACATATAGGTAGTTGAGGTCCCCCATTATCATAATTTTTGCTGCCTAAGTATTTTGCACTTAATTGCCACCTTCTGCTCTGTGACTAATAATAATCCTATTCTGTAAAGCCACCCCTAGAGAAAATGGTTTGCAGCTTAGTACCAGCAGCAGATGAGGGGTGACCTTCCCTTCTTTTATCCCATTACATCTGTCAGGTGCAAACTTGGAAGCGAAATTGGGAAGCATTATTAAATAAGAACAAATTATTGTATTTTACATAGCAAATAAGCTAGGACAATTACATGTAGAAGGCTAGCCAGGCACTGCTCTGCCTGCAAAATCAAATTAAACAACCAGAAATGCAGAAGCAATAATTTCTTAAGCAACGCAAACTGCACGGAGTTGCACAGTCTGTAAATGTTATCTCCCTGTAACTGCCCACAGCGGAGTGCAGAGTGCTGCAGCTGCAGGTTGTCCCTGCTGCTACGGGCAGCATGTCCTGCAGCTCAGCAGCCTTACACCGAGGGGAAAAGTGGAAGCACAAGGAGCTGCAGAGTTGGAGATTGGATGGAATTACTGTCCATGTCGAGAATGTTACCTTTCATAGCTCCTGATTTCTTTCCATGGTAAGCAAGTAACTGTCATTTAACATCTGACTGTCATTACTCGTTTCTGCAGAAGATCATGTGTGTCTGTGCTGCCATGTGTGCATATATAGATGAATGCATGTGTGCTGAACTTTTACAAACACAATATACATACTGTGGGGACCATTTGTGTATTAAAAAAGCAAAGAGATATTGAGTCCTAGTTCTGACTGTACTATAGCAATCTACTTAGAAGCTTCTCCACTCTAATGGTAGATGTTTACTTTTTAATACTTAAGCTATATATGAAATGCCAAACTTGGACAACATGATTAGCTACAATACAGATTATATGAAACATATTCTGTTTTACTTCTCTCTCTCTTTACACAGCTCTAAGGAACAGCAAATAGCTCCTCCGGTGGGCCAAGAAGTCTGTAGCCTACCTTTCAAATTTCCGTACTGGCATTTACTGTGTTGAGGTTCAAATCCTTTTACAGCTGTGGTCTGAGCAAGAAAAGGGCATTTAAGGGAGTAAGACTACATCTTGCTCTTCTGGGTTACATTAAAATCCATTGATTTCCATCTGTTATTTGAACAAAGCAGAGTGCATTTTAGATAAAAATAAAATTGCTTATATTGGAGAATATACATTAAATATATTTGCTGTTTATGGTCTGTAAATTGGACGGTTCTGTTTTTAGAGTTTTTTAATAATACAAGTAAGAGGAGGTCACTGTACTCAAAAGGCTCTAAGCACAAAAAGCTCTTTCATTTCACTACATCATTAGGAGCACTGCAGAAAGCATCCCACCTGCAAGTCTGCTTGCACCCTCATTCAGCAAAGCCTCTGCGCTGAAAAGCACCTGTGTGTATGCTTTTGAATTCAGCATGTGCTTAAGAATGTTTCTAAACAGATGTTGACAGCTAAATCTGTTTACTTTCCAGACTAATTTCATTCCCCTTTGCTCCTCTTGCTTCAAAAAAGAGAGATCATTGCCCCTGCAGAAATTAACCAAACCTGCAAATCCTTTTATTTCTTGGGACTTCTGAAATACTCAAAGCACAAACCCCAGGTTTAATACTGCAATCAGGCACATTGAAGAATCAGGCACATTTGCACTTTTACAACATATATGAACACCTTGGGCCAAATATAATGCCCCAAATATATTATAAAACTCCCAGGTTTCACTGCAGCACCTGTGACCCTCATTTAAGTGGTTGGCTAAAGGGGCATGTGAAGCTTCGAACCACAGGAGCAGCACAGAGCAGCTGGGATACCCTAGTGGATATGATCTGTTCTACTAGTATGCATTAGGATTTGGTTAGGAACTTTCTTTTGTTGTTCCTGATGGAAAATATCTGTCACCATCGTTTGCCCCCGCTCACATTAAAAACAGGAGCATTAAAGACAGGATTGGTAGCATATCTCCTCCAAGGTGCATTCAGAAGCGACCACACTTATACATCTCTCACTGCTTGCTCCTTTATTCCCAGGGCAGGACCACCAAACCTACCTCAGTGATGTTAGCCTCAGGTTGACAGTCTTTTCAGAACTATATTTTATCTCAAGTTTTAGATTATAAATCCTTCTTTCAGTGCTCAATCTAATGGGATCAGAGTCCTCAAAGGCTACCCAAGCTTGTATCAGAGCCCTGCAGACTGCTCAACCTTTATAGAAAGGAAAAGGTGAAGAAGAAATTGTTGTCAGGGTTTGAAATAGCCTTTGAATAGCAAATTCAAAATGAACAATTAAATAAGAACATATGCCTTATCATTACTAGCTGCCATTTTGTATATCATTTGTGTATCATATCATTACTAGCAATACAAAGAGCCTTTGGGGAGCCTGTGGAAGGTTTTAGCCATTTTTCAGTCTACACACAGTGTCCAAGTAGACTTGACGTGCACTGGTAGCAATTTAGCAAATACTACTGTTGGGCAGAGAAGCAAAGAAACAACTTAATATTGGGGAAAATGTTTGTCAGATCCCTTTAAAATAAGGCAACGGTTGCTATAGAGAGAAAGCAAAATACGGCTTTATCACACACAAGCCAAATTACAGACTAAAATAATTTCATTCTGAAGCTGCAGCAAAAGTTAGCAAATTATGGCAATCTCTTTGTAACAGAGTGGTATGAGAGCTGTGCAAATACATTTCAGGGTATCTAAATGCACAGAGAAAGTGAGAACGAGCTTTGTAAAGCCAAACAGGGCATACAGTGAAACTCAAATTCATGGCAACTCTGTGGCTAGTCATTCTAATCAGCTTTAAATAAATCTCTCTTTTTTATGTTTTATACTAAGTCAAGAGAGTATTATTAAGATTGCAAAGTCAGGCATTCAAGAGTGAGGTAATGTCAAAATTAAGGCCGTCTGTTCAACCTTAATTTGGCCCCTTGCGAGTATGAATTATGATATTGCCTTTAATTAGATGATCACACAATATTTTTTCCTCTGCCTCATTCATAACACATGATGGATGGTGCTCACTGAATGATGAAACCGTATTTTGTTTTTTCCTTGTGGTTCAAGGTGTGGCAGCCTTCCTTATTTACTGCATGCTATTTTCTTCTCTGACAACAAAACTAATGATTCCTTCACAGAATTTTCTGTGTGGTTTATCATTATAGCTATGACATACTTTACAAATATTAATAATTTAATTTTACTGTGGTTCTCAAGGGAAAGGCTAGGAGTCTTTCCATTTAGCTTATTCATCTACAACCTATTGCTCAAGTTTTCCTCAAAGCTTTGTCTCCTTCATATTTGCTCTAGGCAGCTTTATTTGCATCAGCTTTGGGGAGGTATTGACGATACATGGGAACCAAGATCAAGGTCCCCATTCTGGTGTGCGTCTTGGAAGTCAAACTCTGCATATGCATAAGCACTTTGGAGAATTACCCGTGCACTACAGGGAAGTGCAGGCATGTTTTTTCCTACAACCTGGACAATGACAAGTAGAGTTTTGTCATAAAGTGTTACTAACATTATTGCTATCCTTCTTCCACAGAACCAGTTCCACAGCGCAAGTAGAGAAAACTTTCTAGACATAGAAAAAAAAAAGTCTTTTTCATAGACTTTCACTTGGAAATAGATGACTTGTTCTGACAAAAGTTTTCCACCAAAAAAATAGTTCCCCCAAGAGAAATACCTTTCAGGGACAATTTCAGCCAAGATGGTTGAAATTTGGCAAGTTTACAAGTGACTTTTACTTTAGTCATCATTCATCCATCATCTTTCTTAAGCATGATGGATTGTGTAATTCTAAAGGGAATGAACACAGTCTAGAAGAGCACTCTCTGGGTACACAGGCCCTTAAGTTATTTATATCGTTGTTCATACATCATAGGTTGGATTTAATGCTCTAAAATTTTTTTGACTTTAAATACTATGATTCAAAGCTCATAGGAGGTGGAGAACTTTCTGAGACCTGAGAAGACAAATTGAGTTCAGACCTTCTCCAAATATTATAAATTTTCTCAAACCAAATGAAACCTATCACATTCTGTGTCACATATATTGCCTTTGGCTAATATTGCCAACCTCAGGGGCTTAAGCCCATAACTGGTGTCTAAGCTTGGCAATCTATTTTTCTGAGGTGCTGAATATTCACAAATTCACAGATAAAAGGGAAGATAATTTTAATTTTCCCTATGTGGCACCTCTGAACAGCTTGGATACCTATCTGTGGATTCAGTTATGTCAATTTAGTCTCAGATGTCTCCGCTCTCTTTGTTATTACATTTCCAATATTACGTAAAATGACGTGATAATAGAAGAAAAACTTACCCTGAATGGGTGCAAAGCATTGAAAAAGAGGAATCTTGACGTCAGCTGCCAGTCTCAGCCACTCAGTGGTGCATTAGAATCAGCAGAGGAGACATTCAGAGTGTGCTCTAGCAGAGTGTGTATAGCTCTGTGGCATTTTGGAATTTCTTATTTGTATCTAACCCCTTTCCATCAGAATCCTCTTAAAATCAGTGATGGAAACAATCCATGTGAAATAAAAAAAATCACAAAAACTTGTTAGTTTTAACAGCAGAACATGGCTTACGCAAGTTCTCCAAATGACCAGTGTAAAGGGTTTGTGCTTTGAGCTTCCCACCCTAAGCCACAGTTGATAATTTCTTCACAATGCAGTGTGTGTTACTATTACTGTTGCTGTCAGAAAGTACAGCTACATTCTTTAGCACATTTATTGTCCATCAGTACCTTCACATACTACTAAAGGTTTCAGAAGCAGTGACTTTAAACAACTCATACCTCACCGAAACAGGACTGAATCCATGTTTTCTTCTCTTCCCAAGTTGTTAAAGCCTGTTGCAAATAACAGACATCCAACCACCTCCAATAATAACCATCTATTACAATCAAGCCCAGTTATCTGTGGATAGAGTAACCATGTTGCAGAATTACTGTGCATGTGTGCCAACTCTGCTCAGGTCCAGCAGAGCTTAATAACCTTATTGCAAGGCCACATGGCTATAGCTAATTTGCTTCCAAAGCCAGTTTGAGTGCACAGGCAGGGTACTCATTTTTATCTGGCGTTGAGCCATGGAACCCAAACCAGCTCCAAGCAGAGCATTGTAGCCAGAAGCCTCCTTACTGGGCCGTGCTAGCACCATGTCCTCTGACAGTGGTGACCTGACCAAGCAATGGCAAAGAGCAGACAAATGCAGGATGCATTAGCTCCTCCTTAGAGTTGCCTGACTGCAGTGACGTGACAGTGCCTTCCTATAGAACATTCATTAGGGACTGCATTTGTCACAATAACTTGGCTGGAAAGGTCCGACTATAGGAGCATTCACTCAGATTTTCTGTTTGATGCAGTTTATAGAACCCGTACTTTAACTTTCAAGATTCAACACCCACCTCATGTCCTTTAATGTAATTTCATCTGGAGCAGCTAGACATCAGCACTCATGAAACTGAAGTACCTTGGGCTGGAAGTGCTGCTGATTGTGTATCCTGCCCTCTCCTTCTCTGGGACCTTCTCCTGTGAACTCCATCTCCTTTATCAGCCCACATATTCCCACGTGCTTTCTAGTAACCTGACCAGCTTTGAAATCTGCAACTCTGACCACCAAATTAAAATTATTGAGAGGACAGACAGTTACAAAGGCAACACAATCACAGAAGCCTTATTTTTGAATGAAACAATCAGAAATCACAATGTTGAACTACTGCACCGTTTCTGTGATCATCTGTACATAAACAGTAATGGATTTAAAAAACGTACTGGGGAGCCATGTCATGATTTGCACGAGATCAGTTTCCCCAGAACTGTTCCAGAGCAGAAACATATTTAAGTTATATTAAAACTCTGTAATAAAAATCACACATTAACATATACCTTTAAAGTGCTCTGTATGTGATAAAATTAATACACCTGAAGACACTAATGAGTATGTGTGATGTGAACATTAGTACATTTGGATCTTTAAGTTACTTTTGTATAAAGTGATTTCTTGCTGAAAATCAGCAATCAGTTCTACACATTTTTTTCTGCCTACTACAGTTCCCTTTTGATTGTCTGATAATTAAACAGAATTCTGTCAAGTTTCGACCACTACTAGTGTTTTGCAATGGAATTCCAGGCACAAACAGGCATATTTCTGATACAACAGGCATTTGCTTATGTGCCTTCCTGAAGTAAGGCTTAAATGTTCTCTCTCGTACTATGCTAATGGCTCAGCCCATATACTGAGAACTCACAACTTGAAAATGCAGAATCAGGTCTTGTATTGGGAAAATAAGAAGAAAAATCCTCACGTAGAAATAATATCCTCTACTGCTGACACTGGAAAACCTGAAAATAAATCATTCAAATGCCATCAATCCATCTAGAATTTCAAGAATCAGCATGAAGAAACATAAACCTGGGGGTAACTTGATCTTTATTTAGGCATATTTAAGAAAAGTTGCATCATATTCAGATAGTCTAGCACTGCAAATAAATTTTTACTGGATTGATAAAATTATTAACATCACTGATTTAAGGCAACTGTTACATGTTACATTAATATTTCAGTCAGATTGAATTCTTCTTCGGCTACATTCATGCAATTAACTGTAATATATTTTTACACTGTACTTTGAATATATAGGATTGTTTTGTTTCCCCATATTAGACCTATCTGGTTAAGCTTTTCTCAAACAATACAAAGAATGGACTTGTTCTTCTGGGTGGAAGTGGACAGCTTTAATGACTTCATGATTTAATGACTTATTTGATGCAAGAAATGCATATTGAGAATGCTGTGGAGATAAATTTACATCTTACTTGTGTGTATCACATGCAAGCATGGATAAATAGGAATGGAGGTTAAAACACAATTATTATTCTTAGCTAAAATCATTTTCCTTCATTAAAAAACCCCAAATATCCTTGCACTGAGCAGAGGGCCCACTAAACTGCCTGGTTTCCAGAAGATTCCTCTCCGTGCCAACCTCTGTTGGGGATGAGAAATCTTCCATGGAGCCACGAACAAGCCTCCATGTTGCATCTATTGTTCAGTCCATTTTTGTCTTCTCTTTTTCTTCTTCAATACCTGAAAACATATGGAGAACAGCTTTCAAAAATCTCAGAACGAACAAAAATGAAGAGTTTATTTAGAGAAGTTTCTTCTCGTGCATTAATCTTTCTCTTCCCTTTATTGCTGTTGTTTCTCCCCTCCTTGCTCGCATGCCCTTGCCTGTGTCACCTCACCTGCTGCGAATGAAAAGAGCATCTGCACACCTGATGGCAGTGGTTGTCCAGTAATGAACCGCGCAGCCCTCCCTCCCTCTGGACCGTTTTCAGATCAGCCGAGCCCCCTGCCGCACGCTCAGCCTTTGACTGCTGCAGGGGACTGGGAACACTCAGTTCCCTCGGCTCCTCTGCTTACCTAAGAGCAAATTGGAGTAGATGTTATTAGAGCTGAAGCTAAGCAGCCAGATTTATCTGAATGCAAGTTTTAAAAATTCTGCTTCAGAATTTAGTAACTTTAGCTCCCTCCCCCCCATTTCAACACTGGGTTTTTAACAATCTTCATACACATCTCCCTTTTTTGAGAGCACAAGAATGAAGAACCGGTTACTGCTGATAGGGTGCCTCTCTCCTTGCAGTGGCCATGTCTTTCAGCAATACCAGGAGGGCTGAGCTCCTTAGGGCTCCTTGAAGAACTGATCCTGGCTGCAGGACTTTTCTCTTGTCTATGCTGAGCAAAGTCTGGGCCAGGCAGCAGATTGTGTTTTTTCTGGCAATGAAAACATTCAGCTATTTCATATGCCTGTTCCTGGACAATGAATTACTATTGGTATCTGACAAAAGTATTGTTCTTCTGACTAAGCCCTCTCTGCCAAACATCTCAAATAAAAATATTTCTTTTGGAGATTTTTAGGCCTGCTGCATGTTGGAAAAGACAGACCTCTGAGGACTGAAGGCAAAAAAGAAGTAATTTTTGAGAACGTTGAGAGGAAAATCCAGTCACAAGTAAGATCACCTGCTAATGCAATCTATGCGTAGATGGCAGTTAAACCAAAAATCACTTTCAAAACACAGCTAATCAATTCCAGGATGGGAAACACTAAGAGCCATGTGCAGCTAGAAAGCACAACTGCAGAGTGGCCTTTGTTGAAAGAAGCAACAGGGAAAGAGACGGGTCTGCATGCTGCCAGCAGCACAAGTACAATGGCCCTGGGTGTCGCTGGCAAACCGATGAAGAGCCATAGTCACAGGTTTAACAACCAAAACAAGAGGCTGGGTCCAAAAGATTACAGTGGGTTTACAAGGCTGCTCCAGAGCCAATCTCGAGCCTTCTGCCTTTTGCTGTAAGGAACTTTTCCAATCATTTTAAATGAGCTGTTTTATTTGCCTTTTAAAAAGAGCCTCTTTCCTTTCTTCTGAATTGCTCTACTGCAGATGCATCAAATACTTTGGCAGGAATGCAGATACCCTCAAAACTGTGGACAGACACTGGCTTGTAGAAAGGGCAAATTTTTCCTTGCCTACCATGTTTGTGGTTTAACTTGGAAAAACTAACTGCAAATCATTTTGTCAGTAGTGAGGTTTTATTTAATGCATCTCCAGAGGAAAAGGAAAAAAAACCTCCGAACTCCAACAACCCCTTCTCACCCCAGAACTCTCATGGCAGGCTGCTTTAGTTTGAAACCTTACTAATCAAAAGCCCCTTTTAAAAGTACAGTTTTCAAATGATATTTTCTCAAATCTTGCACGGAGACAGATTGGCATTATTTTAAATTTCCGCTGTCATACACCTCAGGTTTGGTTTATGCAAAGTGTCTCAAGCATAGCAACACAGCAGGTGACTCATGGCATTATCTGCTTTGCAAGTGCTTGAGCCACAAGGGAGCGTGGATCAGTATTCTTTAACCAAATCAAGGAAATAACAGAGAGGATAACAAGGCCATGGTGAACCTGCTGGAAGAATGACCCGATTAACCTGAGCTGTTCTGGGGTGGAGGGCCACAAGAACCAAAGATTTTGTTAGGCGTACGGTGGAATAGCGAGGGAGATTTTCTGCCTTTTACTTATTCATGGACTTGGTGAGAATATGTGACTCTTCATCACGTTACTATGCTTCATACAGGACTTCACACAGCTCAAGTGTAAGTATTACGTGTGGCTGCCTTTTTTAGAAACTTCTTTCCTGAATTAACACAATTACAATAGACATGACTGTGACATCCAAGTGAGGCCTCAAAACCACACTTGAACACTACGACCAATGATTGCTGGTTCTAGGGTACAACCAAGGAAAGCACTTTGCACCTGCTTGCTAATGTGAGCAAATGTTAAGTAAAACTGATTTGAGCTCCTGGAATCAGGCTCTACATAGCACTAAAGGCCTTGTTAAATGAGAGTTGTGTGTGCAGTAAGCAACCATGTGAATTTACGTTGTATTAACAAGTGCACACTATGCTTCCCAAACGGGGATGCAGGCTGTTCATATGGTCACAATCCATTATGGGCCCAATTAATGTAATGACAGAATTCCCACTGAGCAAGTATTTCACTCCGTTTGTGACTTGCTCCTGAGGAGATTATGAATGTTGTTTGTTTATTTCATGCATTTTGACAAGTGAAAACCATCTTTCGTAGACTAAAGACATCTACTTTTAATCTTGTGTTCGTCTTATTCTCCCTCTTCCTTTACTCAGCATTGGCTGGCCTAGGCATGGTAGATGAATGTAGAGTATACAGAGTTATGTTTACCCTCCAATAATGTGATCTTTCATTCCTATTATTTGATCAATGTGAAAATATTAATTTTCCTTGAGTAAATTTATAAGCAGAAAACACCTTATCTGAGAATACTTATACATACCTTATATCTGAGAACACATTTTTTTATTTCTAACTCTAAGTTTAACATTAACAGCATTCCTACAAAATGATACTTTATTCTAGCTGCATTTAATGGGTTCATCAGCTAATAAGTGGGTTGTGAACCAAGTGGGTTGTAAACCTTTCAGGTAATTGCCAACAGCTCTTAAATTAGTATTAGAAGTTATATAAAAATACATAGCTCATTCATAGCTCTTCATGCTTTCCAGCAGCCACTCCATTCATTTGACTGCTTTTAAGAGCAAGTAAGCAAGAAGTTTCAATGGAACTTTTGTCATTTTCCTTTGTTTTAGCCTACTAAATATCTTTTTGACTTTCAGGGGAGCATCTTCAAGTCCTGACAGAGCATTTCATAAGCTAATATTCCTAAAACAATACTCACATTTTTGGGTATCCCAGATGTAGTTGTTCAGAACCTCTCCCATCAAGTAGAAAATGTTAATTATTACAGTAACAGCTGCGAAAAAGATTATTTTGACACCTGGGCTGAGGTGCTCAAGAAGCGGGTACACCCACACTCCTGTAACATGGTGAATCCAGCACACCCTGAAAAAGAACAAAAACACCAAGTACTGACTCTTACAGCCCTGTTTTTTAGAAATAGTTTGGCTTAGCTACTGTAACCTAAAAAGAAATCATTTGAAAAGACAGGGAGTCGCAACTAAATTCAGCTTCTTGGAGTGCCTGGATGATATACTTCGAGAACAGACATGAAAAATGATGAAACAAAGACTGATTTCCTGCATTGTTACAGCTTTGTTTTAAATTTAATATGAGCACTTGACCAATTTTCAGGTTTCGATGTAGGCAGGCATTTCCTTGCTGCCTTTATAATTACAAGGAATATACCCTCCTGTTTTATAGAGTAGCATGGAAAGAGCAGCACTCCCTCAGTTCCAAGCAAGTTCTTTTTCCAAGGGGTATTCCGTGTTCTTGAGGCTCTCCTGCACAGCCTGACTCTTGGCTTTCTGGAGCATCTTTGTTTTGTTTTGTATACATTTGTGTGTGTCTGCTGCTTTTCCTCTTCACACCTGGCAAGTGGCTCGGTTTCTGGATTTGCCAGAAACACATGGGTCAGCTTCTCTTTAAAACAACAACCTTTCAGCACCTGTGTTTTAGGCTGGTCCTCTTTTCCTTTCAGCTACCTGGTATAATTCAGATCTAATGATTTTTCTCTAGGTGGAACAAACATTAAAAAAAAAGAAGAAACCCTGTCATCAGTGAAGTTCTGCCGACTACACTCAATAAAGGAAAAGGAACGATGGTGACTCACTGGTGTCACAGAGATTTTTAGCATTCAGCCACAGCGGAGATCATCGGTACACTAACCCAAGAGACAGTGTGTCAGCTCTACTGCAATGCAGCCCAGAGAACCCCTCCAGGTACGTGGCTTCTCTGTGTGTGACTGCAATGGGCACCTGCACTCTCTGAAAGGAGAGCTCTTGCACTGAGATCTGAAACGGTGAAGTCAGAAGGGAGCAGACGGAGTCCATACATTCCAGTAGCTGGAACCTAAGAAAGGGAAATGCTGCCAAAACTCTTAGCAAACATCACAGAGACTAACTGGGAAAAGGCTCAGCAGAGACTAGACTGGGGCCTGTGAGCTGCTGGGCTCTCTGTAAGAATGTAGATCTTTTCCCCTCTGATCCTGCAATTTGAGAGAGAAGCATACAGCGAAGCACAGCTAGAGAGAAGACTAAGCAGTCACAGAGACAATTACTGATGGGGATTTCCATGTCCATATTATTTGCTTCATTTGCTGATACTTCTTTTTGTTTAAGGAAGACTTTTGATCACTACGTCAACAGTCACAGGCTCCCAAAGAGCAGAAACACAAAAGTCTACTCAAAAACACTGTAATAAATGCCTGTCACACAGGGAGTACAGCATCCTTGTTTAATGATTCTCCCTCACCCTGGAAATGTTCATGGTTGTCATAGCTTCCCTCCTCCTTAGCAAAGCTTTTATTACAGCCAAGCCTTCAGCAGTTGCACACTTCATGTAGGAATTTACATGTGTTGGTAAATTAATCTGCATGATCTAAATGCAGACTAAAAACACTTTCTCCAAAGGAGTTCACATATGGAAAATGATCTCTATACTTTACAGTTACTTTCCAAACTTTGTTCTGTACCAGAATTGACCTGACAAGATAAAGGTAACTGTGAAAAAATAAAGGGTTACTGTGTAATCCATGGTAACAGGGGATACCTTGTTCCGCTTGGTCAAGGAAAAGGATGGGATTGTTGGTAGAAGGGTATGGGGTGTCTTTTACTCTCAGGTTGGCTTAGGAGGAAGCGTCTATTATTGCCCAGCATTTTTTGGTTCATTTACTTTTGTTTTATGATCATTTTGTGAAAAACAAGCTCTGATGAACAAAAAAAAAAGAAAAAAGCCAGTGTCTCTTTTTCACTTTCCTCTGGCATGATGAAACTGTCCATCAGTACAAGGACCTTTACAGAAGGACTTTTCGAGGGATGTTCTAAATGGCACCTATGTACCCAAGTTCATGAACCAAGCAGAACTGACATTTACTAGAACGCATTTATGCTGGAAAGAAGAAATATTTTCTCAATCTGACCAATGAGTCACCGATGAGCTCACAAATGTCAGCTGTGTCTGGTTAGTTCAGAATCTTCGAGTACATTTTATGAACTCTGTCCTTCGCTGCCCAGAACGGTAGCCCGTTATTTGTCTGGTGATACCACTCGTGTGTTCAACCTGCCTGCTGTACATCTGTCCCCGGGGCTGTGACAACACAGGAGCTGGTGCTCTGAGGACAGGAGGTACCGAGTGCCGCTGAGGAGATGGCTGCCACCGACTCACCTGATCAGCCACCCGGATCTGCCCTGCTCACTGCGTTTTGATGGAGTGGCGTTAGCCTCCTCTCCACCGAGCACTGACACGCCGGTTGCTCCTGCGTTGCCTGCACCACAAATGGCAGCAGCAAGAGGATGATTGCTACCATGGAAACCTCACCTGATGGCCTTTCTTAGCAGGCTCGCTCCTGCTTGAATGCAAGCTAACTCAACGCTGCACAATAAAGAGCTGATCAACCAGAGGCATAAAGCCTCCATACAAGATTGCTGATTACTAATGTTAATGAATGCCTTTAACATTGCAATTCCAGTAGTCATTATTCCCGGCCAACCTCATTATTAGATGAGCACAGGGGAGCATGCATTAAGATTTACTTAGGAGTACAAGTCTAGATCCAATTTAAGACCCTGTTATTGAACAGGTATAAAGAAGTGGGTTGTTTAGATAAAAATATAGTGATGAGAAAAAGTTTAAGCTAAAACTGGGCTGATTACTTCTGAGAAGATAAAATTAACTTAGAACCTCCCTGTGTCTTGGTTCTGTGGCAGCCCATGTAGATGCAACCATGTGTTTTCAAAGATGAATATGCTACAGGTGATAGAGCTCATGCTTTTCAGGAATGGAGATATTCCCACATTGTATTCAAATTAAAATGTATGTTAAAAAAAGTGGTGATTTGGGGAAATTTTCAACCAGATGGTGTAGAAAACAGAAAAAGCTATTTGAAAACACACACTATTTCTTCTTTTTAAAATATCTGTCAAAAAGCTTGACTTTGTAGCTGTTTTTCACTTTTGGTATACAGTGGATGTTGTATATCTCACCTATCAAAGTAATGAGTCTTCCTGTTTGCCGTTTTTCCAGCAGTAAGTCTGCCTGAGAAGATGAAAATCATGCAGAGAGGATACACATACATTTCTTTGGCGACAGATTCTTTGTTGATGAAGAAAAGCAACTACTTCAAACAATTGTGGGAACCTTGTGTGAAATGTAGTCCTGGTACAAGCAAGCTCAGTAGGTGGATATCACGGTAGATGACCATGGCAACTGAAAGGTTTTGCAGTGGGAGCCAAGCTGCAGAAAGCAGTTGCTCCTTCATGATGGGTACATGGCTACATGAGTTTGAAAACTAAGTGTTTTAACCTCTGGAATGGTCCACCCTATCTTGCAGCGGAGTATCACTGAGCTCATGATATTAAAAAAAAATAGCATACAAGTTTGGAAGGATGTCGTGTTTCCATTTAACTCACTCATCTGTTCTGGGAAGTATCACGCAACTCTAGGAAGCTTCTGAATTCAGGAGACTGTACGAGCAGTAAGAATGTGCAAAATCATGCTTAAGTTCAAAGAGTACACGGTGTATAAACTATCAAGTCTGCAGGAACCAAGCATCCAGTTTTTGATGTGGATTATGGAAGAAAGCTTTCCTTACGGGCTGGTCATTCCAAAATGGCCTGCTGAATCTTCTTCTGAAGCATCCGATATTAGGAACAGTCACAGTCTTGATACGTGACCACTCTGATCCACTGCAGTAATTTCCTTCTGGTCACTTCTTTCAGCAGTGCAGAAGCAGATCCTCTCCCACACCTTCTGTGCTGTTCTGGTTTCCAGTGAGTGGCACAAGGGACAGCTGAGTCTCTGCCCCCAAACAGATCCCAAGCTAGTTCCCGTTGTGGCTACAATTTATGAAATGACAGAACGTGGGCACTTTCTACACTTTTATTTCATGATCTTTCCTAGCGTCACTCTCCTTTTCCACAGAAAGGGAGAACTTTACCCAGAACTATTAAATTGTGGAATGTCTCCCAGAGGAGGTGACGGGCTTACAGCAGCTGAGTCATTCAAAACTCGAACGAACAAATCATTTGTGGTTACAGACGAGGGACCAACCCTGTGCTTTCAGAGGCAAGAGCACAATGACCCACACTAAATCTGTTCTACTTTTGGTTTCTAATACTGACTGAAGTGATGTGAGGGACATGTTCATCAATCTTTATGACTTTTTCTTCCAAAAACATCGGGCAGCTTATTCTGCATCTCATCAGAACTGTTAGGTTCTCATCCATCCTAAGATATTGGGATCCTTACAATGCCAGCCAAGCAGGTGTAGGCCACCTACAGTAGGAATGCGTAATGTTTAGATATTTTACATACTAAAAAATAAATTCAATAAACAGCCATCAAGAAATAAAAGCACTAATTTCCTATTTTCCAATTTCTTATGCTGGATTCTTCTCCACTGATCTGACTGCTGCTGAACAATGCGAGAGTCATAGCACTGTCCTCCTGGTATGGAATGGCTGATGTAGTCAGAGGACAAATCCCAGAAAACTGCAGCTGCAAAAAATGTCACACAGTAATGTCATGCAGAACATAGTCAGCATGACACAGTGCTGTCATCCTTTGGGATGAACAAAGCTTAGCAGAAATTTTTGTTTACGTACAGGTAGCTAGAATGACAGAAACTCTGCAGGATTTGGAAGTCATCTATTTTGATAAATATTTAATTTTAAATATAGAAATGGTTGCTATGCTTTCTTGAGCTATATTTTAAGGAGCTACACAAGCAAGTGAGAATGTCTTATCTATGCATGTCATCTGTGATTGTACTGTTGCTTTGACTGAAACACTTGAGGATGTGGAGGTGGAGGGGAGCCAGAAAGTAACAGTCCATAATGGCCACGTCAGACTTAATGGGCTGAGGATCCGTGCAGACTTCTCTTGCTGAAAGCACTTCTGCTCTTCCACTCTTCTTCTGGGTCAGGCACAGGGGATGCTAATCTTCTCCTGGCCTATTTCTGCTGCTTCTACTTCTTCCTACTCTTTCCTGTTCTGAGTAGTCCTGGCTCCAACTCTTTTCTCCTCCTCTGCATTGTCGCATCTATCACCCACCTCTCTGTCAGCCTTCCACCCCAATTTCAAAGCCCGTCTCTCTCTTCCCCTCCAAGCTTTTCCCACTTCCTTGCACAATTTCAGGTTTCAAGCTGCTGACCTGTGAGCTGCACATTTCCTTACCCATGTTCTCTTCACCGGTGGTTCACCTCTTTCACTTGCCTCAAGGATTTTTCACTTGGTTTTCCCCAACCATTGATTCCTCTGATCCCTCCTGAATTTCTCTCCCCAGCGCTCACTTCCAAAAGCATTTATGGCCCTCTCCTGACATACAGACACACAACAGACCCTAGCACAGCCATGCTGTGTCTCCTGCTCCATCTGTATCTAGCACTTCCACACTCAGCCGCCTCAGAAATCCTTCTGGTTTCTGATCCTGCCTTCTTAATACATGTAAATATGGCTGCCAATTCTCACCAAGCTTCACCCTTTTGCTCTTCACCCTTCCCTTCTCAATTTCAAGGTTTACCCTAGCAGTCTGCATCCCTATCCTTTTGCCAACATCTGCTCTTTCTGATCTTCCTCTCCTTCTATGGAGAACCGCTAGTGGAAATCCTACAGCAAGGCTGACAGCAGCTATCTCAAATTCATTCCAAATTCTCGGAGCGTACATTCCTTTCTTAAATTCACTCGAGAAGAATTCAGCAAATTGCACCATCTAAATGCTTTCCCTCAGCACATCTACAGAACTCTCCTAAAGTCACTTAAAGTCAAACTTTATTTTCAAATGAAAGTTTAAAGGTACCTGAGTTATGGAAGTAGATTTATCAGCTTAATAGATTTATGAATCGAGTCCAAGCCTGGCACTTGTGGAGAGAACTTCCAGCAGATTTAAGATAGCAACGAGAGAGCAGATCAAGCCTTTTGCTCCCAAACACGTAGCCCTGCATGACTACAGCAGTGGAATCAGATTCTTAGGGTCTGATTGTCTGGCATCCTCAAGTACTCAAAAGCAGAGGGAACAAGAAAGCTATTTTAAATAAATGTATTCGTCTCGGTTTATTTTAGGGACATATTAGGCTCTGATATTAGTTGCCATGAGGTCATTCTTATTACAAGGAGCAACACATTTCTGGCTCTTTTCTGTTCCTTGACAACCAACTCCATGCTCCCATTGGCAGTATTTTCTGGTAGTACTGGCAAGCTCTTGGGTTTTCTTAGCACTGTCTAGATTTAACAATTCAATACAAATTGTGACCTTTTCAAGCCATGTTAAATAAAGCCAATTGGCCTTTCCCAACCTAACCCATGGCCTTGATCCTGAAAGTCCATGTATGGTGTGCAACAGGCAATGCAAATCTGTGAATGCTGCGCCTGAGCACAGTTCCTTAAGAGCAAGGCAGAGCTCTCCCTCCACAGGCAGTACATGAGCTAAGTGTGCCTACCAAATGCTCTCCTGATTGAAGAGAGAGAATGAAAACATAAATTTAAAAAAAATACATCATTTTTTTTTAATTCTTCAGTATGTTTCTCAAGTGGTTGAGTCACCATCCCTGGAGGTCTTTAAAAGACGTTTAGATGTTGAGCTTAGGGATATGGTTTAGTGGAGGACTGGTTAGTGTTAGGTCAGAGGTTGGACTCTATGATCTAGAGGTCTCTTCCAACCTAGAAATTCTGTGATTCTGTGATTCTGTGTGATTCTGTGATTCAAATTACGTCTCTGAAAAATGAATAGAGGATATCAAGTTATTTAGCTATATTCTTCTAACTTTGGTGATTCTATTCAGATTTTTTCCCACTTTCTCATTTATCAAATACATATAATAAAAGCTCCCTATTCCATCATCCCTTCCATATGTGAAAGATTCAGCCACATATGAAGCAAGTCAGAAGATCTTCTCTACCTGTAGTTGAAAAATGAATTAACAGAGCCTCAACTAAACAATACCCTCCTATGTGCTCCTTTAGAGTAAAAGTGAGACTTGATAAATCACGCAGCATGGTAAGAAGGTTTCAGATGAGGTGGGGAGACTTCAAAATTCACAGGTAAAAAACAGAACATCTGATTAGCAACGGCCTACATTTTATACACAATTCTGCTGAGGGAACAATGACATAGGGAGAAGGACTCTAATGCTCAAGCAGCAGATATCTGGCTTCAAGGTAAAAAAACAAAAACCAAAAACAACAAGAACTATGCACCAGCAGGGGACCCACAGACAACCAAAGATACAAAGGAAGGAAGTTCCAAAAGGCTGGATGTAACCAGGTCATTTGCAGGTGTCATCTCATCTTAATGCACTGTGCTAACCTTGAGGGGGCTAAAGTGTACAGGAGCAGTGAATCCTAATGATATCATTACAAATTCTCTAAGTGATCACAGACAGTACTTCAATGTGCTTACCTAGCAGTAGGAAGACAGTGAACCTTAGCTGTGAAAAGCACGCACCCTTGAGTAAGATGGATGAGAAAAATACACTTTTCATACTTCTATTCCTCATTCTGTGAACATTAAATACACTGTATTGATATAATTGTATCATGATTTACCCTGCAGCCTCAGCCAAATCTTGGATAGAGGCTTCAAAAACAGCTGCAGGCTGCAGATGCAGAACTTGCAGGTGATGGCATGGTACAGCCTGTGTGTCCCTCTTGCCTTCCCAAAGACTTCTTTTCATAAAAACGGATTGAGTAATGGACTGCAAGTGCAGATTTTAGCAGGGCTACCATTAGGTAGAATAAGCAATTGTCTCATATCATCTTCTGCAGAATCACAACTCAAAAGGTGAGTCACTTGAGAATAGACCTATCCTTAAACAGCAAAAGCAAAGGAAGATGACAGTAGCCTGTGACCGAATATCTGCCTAGAAGTTAATTTCTTAATGCAGAACCTTTTTCCTCTGCTTTATTTGTCCTACAATTTCCTTTTACATTGTACTTATAGCTGTAGGGTTCAGATGCACCGTAGTAGGCAGGATCAAGCCATATGAGAATCACACTGATACTGTAACAGCTTCTTAAAAGAATTTAAGACACCTCTGTTTTTATTTCATTTGCAGAACTAGATTGCTTCATTTTTTCTATTTCTATTGAACATTTTTCCATGTGTCTACTCAGATGATCATGAGGAAACTGTCACTGCCATACTAGGTCAGATCACGGGTACAGTAACTCTGCTATCTTGTGTCTAGGCAACTTCAGAGGAAGGTGGTAAATAAATAGCACAGTTACTTATTAGCATGTAAGTGTTAAAAGAAGTTCCTTTCTCCTGAAGAAATCATTATGTGTCTCTGTGCATAAGACTGTTCTTATCCTAAATTGAAAATATTAGTCTAGCTTAACAAGTATATGCATGCTTATAAAAGTAAGTGGCAGAATATGACTAGCATCCTGGGACACAGCATCCCACTTCAGCTGGATCACAGTCGTTTTACGATCACTTGATGTGCGTCGATGTACATGAATAATGGCTTCTCTTTCATTGGACCGAAGGGAAAAATAGCATGGCTGAAGCAGTATTAGAGTACTGCCTTGAGCCTGTGTTCCTCTCTCATTAGTTTGATCTCACTTGACTGGTGGTAAAAGCAGTATTATCCGTAGTTTTGGAAAACATCCTCTGAGCTGAAGGTTGTTGTGATGTGAGAAGAAGTAAACAGGAGGTCATGAAATGCTTGCAGAAGGGATAGAGGATATATGGTATCAAAGGAGCACTGTTAGCAAAACAAAGGCTTAGTGAAAAGTAAAATGCCAGAATGACCAAAGTAAATTAACTCCATCATATAAGTCAGGTGCTTGAATAGAAACTGCCCAAAGACAGAATTTAATGTTGCATAGAAAAGGTTATTGCTGTTTAGTTTTTCACAAACATTTGCATTTTTAAAAATAAACTCCAGAGTGTTTGGATTACTAGGTTATTCTGCAATCAATTTTACAGGAAGAATTTATGAACTAGTAAAGAAAAAAGACAGTGTTCTATCTTTTCTGTTGCCGCGTAAATAGTGATGCAGGAAATCATTTGCCTATTCTTGATTTTATTTGATAGAACAAAACCCCTAAGCAATAAAACGAAGGTCCAAGAAAAACATTTAGCCTGAAAAAAAAAGGTCGAAAAATGTACCCTTGGAAAGACCACTGCTTACATGGGATTGTTCAACAAATTCCTGTTGTGTGAGGTTTGGCATATACTTTCTAAAAATATAAGCATCTGGGGAAACCAGACAAAGCCCAGGTCTTGGACCAAACGAGGCATGCAGCGTGAATCTGTTAGCGATTATATCCATAATGAAATATGTGCCCAAATTTAGCAGTACAAAACCCCCAATACAATATGAAAACACAGCATGTACAGCCCTTACCATAAAATATAGCCAACAGCGAAGGTGCACACTGCAGCCAGTCCGCAGCTCCTGCTGGGATACTGATGATGTGTTGTTCTCATCTCGATTAATATAAAGGGCAAAACTGTTGTATGCTAAAAAAAATAAAACACAAAACAACAGGGGAAAAACAGGTGATACAAATGATTCTCACTGCATTTCCATGCTAGTTCTGCAACAAGAATCTTAATCACAAAAAAATAAAGACAGTTTCTGGATGGCTAGAAAGAAAAGGTAATATGACTCTATAAAGTAGATCAATAACCTGAATGCTTAATATTACCTCTATAACATTCAATCGTTTAAGAGAGCGGGGGGAAAACTGAGTGAGCAGAACATGCTTTTCATGTTGGCCAGAGATCCAAGGAGGACACTCAGTGAGTGAAAACAGGATGTGGCACGAGGGGACATGGATTCCGAGGGGACAGGGATCCCTGTCCTAGCTCAGCCCGCAATTGCTCTGTGATGTTTGCCACATCAGTTTGGTTATTTTGACCGTCCAAGTTAAGAGGCAATGTGTCTGATTTTCAGAAGCTCTAGGCACAAACAATGCCAAATGTATGAATATAAATGGAGGTATTTAATGCTTCTGAGAATCAGGTTTAAATGCATCTCAATCTGGGGACTTGAGAACAGGGGACATATTTTCAAATGATAGCCTCAATACCTTTGTTCCTTCATCTGCAAGGCAGGAACAATTACCTTCTTCAGAAAGGTGGTGTGAATCTTAATTTGTTAGTTATTGTGCAAAATGGTTTTAGATTCCCAAATGAAACATATGAAAGCCAAAGCTGTAAAAACCTTTTCAGCCACTTGTCTTTATTTAGCTGTGAAAGGCCTTATTTTGTCATTTTTCCATACGTGTTTTCCTACACTGTCCCTTCTGAGAAGGTCTGTTCATCCAATTAACGTCAGCAGAATGAAAAATTGCATCTAGCCTGCCCCCAGCACTTGATGTCTAGATCTCAGAGTGCTGGCAGGCATGAAAACCGAAGCACAAGCATGTCGTGAAATAAACCCCATCATTTCCGAATACACACCTCACCTAGAACCAGCATTACTGCACGCTCCAGAAACATGTTCTGCCTTGCCACCTCGGGCCCACATTATGTCTGGAAACGAAGGTTACGGTTTATGTTGGCCACAACCCACCATGAGATGTGCACATGTAGTACTTTGGGGTGATGGAGGGCCGAACTGGTACATTTGCAGTAGTTACGCTGTAGACCCTCACGAACATGAAGGCAAGACAGTCTTGGAATAGAAATATCCACACGTGCATAACAGGTTCCCATGAGAAGAAACAGCGGGGTACTGAGCCTTTAACAAATGTGGAGAAGGAAGAATTGTTTGAATGGGAAATGATAAGATAATGGAAAGGCTCTGGCTCACAGATGTAACATAATTTGAATTGGATAACTGCTCTGATTTTCAATACATCAGTAATTAATGACTGGCATTTGGAGAATGTCAGGTGGATAATACAGCAGTTAGGGGAGCTTTCAATATCTTCATCTTTTAACAACTTGTTCCGCCCCCATCCCTTTAAACAGTATAAAACAGCATCAAGGGAACGCATAGATGTTTTACACGCGTTCTGTAATAGAGGTGCCCACTGCTAGAGGAGAGGTCTATTAACTGCTCCGTACCTCCAGAGTCCATTAACAGGGACTGACAGCGATGCAAGCCCTGGAGGATCGCTTCTAAGTCTTACATCGGGGTGAAAAGGGTCTTTAGACAGAGATCAGTACCTCGCTGCACAGCCCCCAAAACCCTGTAGCTGGAGGCTGTGCAAATGTTCCCTGCCCTGGCTCCATAACCTCTTCAGAGGCACAAACAGAAGACGGCAAAGACTTTTAACTCCCAAACCCACCCTTGATATTTCTTGTATGACGTATTCTTGGGACACAGTCACTTAGTCTTAACTGCTTGTAACACACATGACAGTTGCAGAGCTTGGGAACCGTATTTCTCAGTTGAAGCATTTGCCACTTTGGATACTGCTTGTTGATGCACTCTTCACTGATAATAACAACTCAGTAGCTTGCCAATTAAAAAGTAGTTAAAATAATTTCAGTAACTGCTCTCTAATCCAGAACCCTTTTCTCCTTTCTTTTTTTCCTGTGGTTATATAATAAAATAGGTCATTATTTTCCTAAATTCTCCTTTCTGCTCTTTTCTAAAGGTAAGAGAAAAAAGAGGATAATGAGCTATAGCACTGAGGATTTTATGTACAACATCCTGTCAAAAAGCACAGTGCAATTAGAAGCAAAAGGAGAAAAAACAGACATGTATCTTTAATCTTAATCACTTAGAGCAAATGCAGGTGCTACCTGCAAACAGCACAGTTTTAAAAAGCCAAGGATGAACTTCAGCTTAAGACATTCTAGTGAAACCGCCACTTAAAAAAGCTACTGAAGATGCTTTACCCAAACTACAAAAAAGACAAAATTTCCCTTTCCTACACTTCCAGCCCCTTCAAAAACGTTAATTTAAAAAGCATAACCCTTTGTAAGCAGGGATACCTTCTGTCAAACAGACCTATCTCCAAAAACTCAAGCTATGAATACCAAATGTGAATCAGCCTGGCACCTGGATGAAGGCCTGGTAAAGGTGAGCGGGAGTCAAATGTGCTTGGAGTGAGATCTACTGGGAGCAGTACAGGTGCAGAAGGCCAGACAATTCATACCCTCTAACTTTTTTACCACCTGATTTTTGAATAAACTTGGGACAGCTGGAATCTGACACTTCGAAAATAATGTTGATGCTTCCTTGACCTGTTTATTAAAGGTCATGCAGTGCCCACCAAAGATGCCCAGTTGGTATCTCGGGGACTGACCCCATTGACTCACCATCAAGCTTGGTACAGGCCTGGGAAGGACAGCACATTTCTCACCCTGCTTGTCAAAGTATCTCTAGAGGCTTACTTAAGAGAAGGCTCAGGCTTGAGGAGGTTCAAAATGGTGAGGATGATTACTCACTGTAGAAGAAGCTGTCACTCTGCAACATTTAAAGTCTTAAAGAAAAGGGCAACTTATGGAACATAATGACTAGTATTGTGTATTATAACAGTAATAATCTATGCTATTACGAGTGAAAAATACTATATGGATAAGGCATTTTTATTACTACAGAAAGAAATGAAAAGGAAGGAGATTTGACAGATCTGCTAGCAAGTGCTGGTCTCCGCAGAGCAGCAAACTGCAATTTCCTCCCCATTTTGCATCCACCACTCAGTGCTGCTTCCTGAGGTTTGGTCACCTACAAGTGGGGAAGAAATTTGGCTTGCTGAACCTTCAACTGCTGGTAACGACACGTGAAGACAGACAGAGACCACCCTGACTCACAGTCCAGGTGGTATTTGCAGGAAGGATATCGTATGGACAGTTTGATCCAGGAAACTCTCCGAGACTGACTCCAAAGGAGCAGCCTCTGAGTGAAGCTCAAGTAGTGGACACTGCGAAAACCACCCTGAGGGCTGCAGGTGGTTAATTCCTTGAACCACTGCAACAACTTTCTGAGAGAAATTCTGCTTGAAAGACACAGTCTTCAAAAGGTATTTTTAAAACACACATCTCCCCTCACATGGCATATATGTGCCTAATGACATATTAGACTGGAAAAGCACATTATGAATAGGCAGCACATCTGAAATGTTGGCTTGACAAACTGAGGTTTGATGGAGGGCTGCACTTCTGCAACAGGTAGCTGGAAGAAGAGATTTTATGTAAATCAAGTACATTAGGAATGAGTTCTGTAATAGTCTTTAGGCAAATTAAATGCTTGCTCTTGAAAGCCTGATTGTATGTTTTATCTTCCAACTAGTAAGTGCTGCTTTTTTTAACACTGTTTTCATCAGTACCTTGACTAGCCTTTTGTCTTCCCCTAACTGTGCTCCAAAGGGAACTTTAAAGCTTTTTAGAAGGTGCTAAGTCAATGGCTTTGAGTATTAGTATCTTCTGTCCTTAGCACAACCTGTGGTGCTGCTATCTTCCCACTAAGCCACCCAGCCCTGATCTGCAGAGGTTGACCAGGATTACCTTTAAGACCAGGAGTGCAGTCTAAAAGAGCACCTGCCTCCTCAGATTCCCAGTTACGGTGCAGAAGCTTTCTTGGAAGCTTTCCTGGAGTAAGGAGCCTACATTTATGTGCTGATCTATATAATTTCTGCAGCCTGGGACCTGGAGGGCTGCTCCCACACCTGCTGGGGAAGCTGCCCAGTGCTGTGTCACCACCACACCAAAGGCTGCTGATGCTGCCATGAATCTGTCTGAGGCCCCTCCTTGGTGCCTTCTGCGCAAATGGCTGTGTGAACTGCTGCATCTGTTGGCTGCCTCCATTTTCTGTCTTCCTAAATTCCTCTCAAAAATCTAGTTTCCATCAGTAGGACGCCATCCTTCGCTTCTTTTTCCGAGCTCCCAACTCGATTATGCGTTGTTAAACAGCTGCTGCATGTCAGAGTGAGTGAAGCAACCTGTCTGCATCTCCTTCTTGCTGCTCAAGAGTTTGTGCAGCTCCCAAGATTAAAGACTTTACAGAAATGTTCAGCAAAATAACCTTGCCCATTCCTCTTCATTTAATATCACAACCAGTGTATTCTCCCTAGAAACCGATACTACTAGGCCTAAAATCTCTACAGTTGTAGTCAGCACCATTTGCAAAGTAATAACAGTAATAAAGCTGCATTTTCCGCATGTTCCTACTGGAGTAAAGTGGAGAACCAGATCAGAAACTGGTAAAACAAGGGGCATGATTGTGATTTACTTGTTGAGAAACTTCTGAGAAAGGAACAGCTGGCAAGAGTATTTATGTGTCATCTGAAGGATGATACCTTCCACCAAGGCAGCCTAATCCATAAAGAGAGCAGCAGGATATCAGAAGTGGGTGCATAATAAATTGGAATCCTTGAGTGAGTCTGAACCCTTCTGAGACTGAAAGTGCTGGTAGCACTTTTCCTTTTACAAATGAGAAATTATGACTATTAACTGAGACACACTGATGCACAGGATGCACTCCAAGGCAGCCACAGACAGCTCATTAATTATTATTGTAGGTTGGAGAGAGGAAGAAGTATTCCATGATCTGAACAAAGACTAATACCATACAACGCCACAAAACACACAAGAGCCAGAGACAACCATTTGCAATCAATATGAATGTAGAGTCCTTTGAAAAGAAAATTAACACTTCCTCCTTAATGCTAGCCCCTCTTTTCCTCTTTTCTGTACATACATTCAGTGGACATGGTGTATCTTATGTAATCAGAATTGTATCCTTTTCTCCACACATACCTAAAGTTGACGGGTTTGTTCTCCTTGTTCCTGACATATGCAGTATACACTATATACTGAAACAGCATCGTCAGTCTGCTCTCACCCCTGTGACTGCATTAGTGTCAGGGAAGGTTATATATAGGTGCTTATCTATAGAATTTCCACAGTGCCAATCACTGAGGCACTTCAGCACCTCAGAAGCTTCACTAAACATACCCTTGCAGCAGTCCTGCTCTGTAGGGGCAGGATGTCCTATCCCCATTTTGCAGAATGGGAAGACAGAGATGGAAGGCCTTACTCAAGGTCATGTAGGGTAGCTACGGAGGAATGGAGGATCGCATCTCTGTTCCTGTGCATGGTATCGGCCTAGGAAGAGCAAGCATGTACAGAGAAGTAATGGAAATCTGTAAGGTAAGAAAGTGCCTCTACTCAGTCAAGTTTATATCTCTGAGACGTCTTGGCCCTTTTTGGCGTCTCTCAGTGAGATCACCTCTTTCACTGTCTTGGTTCCTCTCTGCATTTGGACGTTTCTCAGCTGTTTCCCTCTGAGCTGTCCCTCTCCCATCAGTTCCTGTCCTACTGGTCCAAGAGACCCCCTCTGTGCCTTCCTCACCCCAATTCAGTAACTCCTGGGGTGATGCCTCCTCACTTCTGTCTTGGCCTCTTTGAGTTACTGCAGGTCCTTCCTGCACATCAATCCGTATGTTTGGCAGGTGCAGATGATGCCTTAATGTAAGACACAACAAAATCTTGGTCTCCTGGACTTGAAACAAGATGGTGGCAGGGACAGAATGGGATAGGATGTGGCCCATCTGGAATAGCAAAATTAGGTAATACCAGTGCCATGATGCCAACTGAAACAGCACTGTCATGCTACATGTTTAATTTTCTTCACCTCTGTACAATTTGGTATGACTGCTTTTAATACACGTCACATATCTGGGTATCATGAAACACATGCAAAACACAATGTCATGTAAGTCACCTCTCCCTCTCTGCTGGAATCCCTTAGCCAGACTTTCTGTTCCTTCAAGGACGTGCCCAAACTCCCCCCATCAGCTCCCAACAGTGTGCCCTGCATTACTGGTAGGAGACTTTTAAAGTACGAGGGCAACCAACAAAGCTCAGCTGCTGTTCAATCAGCCACACCTCAGCAAACTCTTGTGAGGTCCAGTTTACTTTCAACCTCAAGTCCTTATTTTTGCCACAAAATCGTTAGAAAATGTGCCAGTAAGGACTGGAACATACATACACACATGCATGTCCTGTGCAAGGATCACTCACTCGTTAATCAAAATATTAGGCAAAGTATTTTTCTATATATTTTATTCAGCCTATTTGCCTCTTACCGGTTAAACCATTTGTCCTAGAACTTCCTAACCTGCCATTTTCAAAAAGGTTTATCCAGGCAAAGAAATATTTTCTCGTGTCTTACAATTATCCTTAAAATCAATGTTTATAGATATATATGGACAGACTTACGTGTACAACAGATTTAATTTACATGAATGATTGCCGGGTGTTTATGCAGGTCATGATGAAGAAGTGCTAGTAAATTCATTGAGCCTCATGTATTCCTAGCACAAATGTCGCTACAGAAAGCTTGCAGATGTATTTTAGCAATGGTTTAAAGCAATTCTACTCATATGGAAAATAGTATTCCTCTCCTTGAAAAGCCAGTTCCTTCCATATCATGAGGCCAATTACACAGGCCTCAAAAGGAGAAAATAATTTGTATGAATATGCTTTCTAAAGCTCTTTTAACTGATTTGAAAAGTTTATCTATACATAAAATGTGCCGTGTTAGATTTTAGTGTCTGGCATTCTTCCATGGCCAGCACTAAGGCTTTCACAGAAGGATATTTTTGGCTTCATGATAGCAAAAGGATCCTCTTTCTAACCTGAAGACATTGGACTTTGAATCTGTCTCTGGTCCAGGATTGAATATTGCTTGTCCTGGGCTTCAGGCCAGTGTAATTTGGGGAAAGAAATTCCACATTTGGGAAAATCAAGAATCCATTCTTTGGCAGTTTCTTTTTCAAATGGTGGCTCTTTGATGCTATTCGGAAATTTAAAATCTTGGAAGTGGTTACTGAGGAGCTGGATTTATTGGGTGTTGTGCAGGTGAGGTAGCCAAAGGTCAAATTTTCATCTATCACATGGTAACTGCAACTTATCTGCAAGTTGGTTCAAACAATTTATTTCACAGGCATTGTCATTATCTATATTTAACTATTTCTTTAGATTATACATGCAAACTCCTTTGGTAAATAATTCTATGGGGAGTGAAATGATTTCCTAAGCCTTTTTGCTCCCGTATTACAGAAAACAGTAGCAGAATAACACAAGTGTGGTCTCATTACTGCACCCAGCAATCTGTCTGTAATCAGCTTTGCATGACAAGCACTGCCCTGTGTCTTCTAAACAGTGTGTACTCCATTGCAAGGCAGAGGTGCGTTAGGAAACAGCATCCCAAGCAGCTGTGCCTGTGCCCCTGGCCAAACACTGCGCTAGCACCAGCTCCACGCTCCTCCAGCCTCTGTGCTGACACTGGGCAGCTGCCTGCCTTTGCCAGGGGCAGCCCAAGTAGCAGGTATGGCTGGAAACCTTGTCGAGGGGGAAAATGAGGCTGTGCAGGAAGGTGGGAGAAGACAGAGGGAGGTATGCCCCCTGCGTGTCCTCTAGAGCTGCTTCTCCTCTGCAAACCAGCCTGGGGAACATCCTGAACTACGGTCTTCTGTCGCGAAAATACACTGACAGTCCCTACTTACTTTGCCCACTGTATGACATACTTTATTTAGGAGGATCACCGTGCTTCAAACTCAATTAGTCCTAAATGGTATTGTTCATTTTAATACAATTGTTATTTTGATTGATAATAAAAGCCTACACTCCATAGTAAAAGCAGCAACGTCGGACACAAAGACATTACAAAATCTATAACCTGACCCTTTAAAACCTGCCTTGAACCATCAGGCTTGACTTATGAGACCAGTTACAATAGCGCTTCATGCAAAAAGCATTAGGTTAATGCTGGATCAGGCAATGTTGCCAAACACACCCTGGCATAATTAATCAAGAATATTTCAAAACCAGATCACCTCCAAGAGGTTATTGATTTCCTGTCACGACACGTTTTCCTTATGAGGTGCTACAATGCTATGTATCTGAGATGTTCTGGCATGTATTTTTCAGTGACTAAGCCTTGATCTATCTTCCTGGATTCCTGCCACTGGTGCATTGACATCTGCAACTACTCATGTTTGACAGTCTCATGCATGAGCTATGTGGCTTCCAAGTTGGACGGGATTAGTATAGGAGACTTTCTGAATACTTGAAATGTAATTGAAAGCAGATAAATACAAGGGTCTCAAGAGGGTGGCATACTTTGTACAAATGGTATCACATTAAATCATGCATATACATGCTTAGAATGAGAAAGATCGCAGTGTTAACCAGCATAGTATGCAAGGAAGTTTTCCCCCTTGCTCTAAAATACGTTTGAATCCTGATAACGTCCCATTTTTCTGAACTCTACATATGCTGCATGGCTGAAGCGTGGTTGGACAAGCACACAAATGTACACATTTGGGAGAAGGGTCATGGGAAGAAGAACATATATGGAGACTGGCAGGTGTTTTGCCTTTCATTCATGCTTGAACTAAGGCACTTGTCTTCTCTGAGCCATGCCTGCTATATGATGACAGCTGAAGACAAACTACACATCAAGTAATCTCAAGATTATGCCGTTATAATGTAAAATGTCAGCAAATAAGAAATGATCTTTTCTCTTAGAGCAAAATTCAACTTTATTCCTTACATAGAACACATTTTACTTACCTGTTTTTCTTGGTGAATGTGGACATTGAAAACCTCATCTGTAAATGCATGTTTGTACATATTTACTGAATATTGTAAAATAGAGGATGTAAACTGCTGTACAGAGTTTATCTTTTATGTTGCCTTCTTTTCAATTTTGAACTCTGCAAAAACAAGTAATCTTCCTTTATTGCAGATAATGCAGAGCTTGATAAACTCTGCTAATGGGAAATACACTACTGCTTCCTGCTGTCAAATACTGATTGAGGATTGCAGTGATGGGTAACATATCATAAGCACAAGAGGACTATGATATTGAATATATGTGATACCAAAGGGCTTCAAGATAATCAGACTGTAGCAGAAATATATTGGCTTCTCTGTGTTGTCTTGCAGACTCTGGCCCGCTTTTTTCTGTTCACTTTAACCTTGGTAAACATGTCTCTGATTCCCTCCTTAAGAGCTCTGTCCCCAGCCAGACTGGTCTCACTGAGGTATCGGCGAACTGCATGGCCTGTCTATCCCAGATGTGAAACAGGAAGAGCTGGAGATGCGATGTGATTCTTCTTACCACATGGTAGCTTTTTTCCTAGTAAGGAGGGCAGCAGAACTGTTGTGTGGGGCCAGTGGTTCCTCGGAGAGCAGTAGTTGAGGGGAAGAGCTGCAAAGGGATAAGTGGTCTCACGTCTCATACACTGGGGAACCCTGGAGAAAAGAGGACTTCCTACTCTGCCTGGTGTTCCTGGAATGAAGTCCTCAAAGACTTCTGTTCCAGACTCCCAGCAACAGCAAATCTGCTGAGGTCCTAAGCAGCTGGTGTGAGGTATCCCTTGGTCTCCTTCCCAGGACCCTGCTAAATGTGGTCAGAGAAGTTTATCAGTTTAGTCATAATTGCAGGATCGTAATGCATTCTTCTGGTATCAAAAATCTTATCCATATTCCCCTACTGCTACAGGGATTCAAGACAGAACCTCCTTTGCAGCACCTTCTCATAAAACTGTAAAGCAAGGCAGCTGTAAGGTTTTGCCATGTATCTTTCAGCTGGTCTGATCTCTTCCGTGTTGGGAGATGGATGCTTGTATTGGGACTGAGGTCACCCATACAAGCAAGTGACTCAAGACACTGTTCTTTAAAGGTCAGAAGTATCTTTTTTTTTTACTGTAAGGTTATCCAAACACTGAAGGCTGCAGAGTCTCTGTCCTTGGAGATATTCAAAAGCAGACTGGACATGGTGCAGTGCAACTGGCTTAGGTGGCCCTGTTTGAGCAGAGGAGGTGGACAAAATGATCTCCAGAGGTGCTTTCCCACCTCAGCAACTCTGTGATTCTGATCCATGATCAGAACGTTCTTGGGAACATCATCTGTGTTCCCAAGTGCCAGGCTGTTTGGTTACTGGCCTTTACATCCAGTACTGTCAGTCCTCCCCACCCCTTCTTCCATCTCCTCTTCCTGGTCAGGACTGGGACCACAAAAGTTGCTGCATTTTTATGCATGGTCTTGACACCATCTCCTTGGTTCTCTGGGGTGAGAGCGGAAAGGGAGAACTGAACTGCCCCGACCTGCAGCATTTCACCACTTAAGAAATCTCTTCTGTTCACACTCAAGGTATTTTCTAAATGTAACAGTCCTGTAATTGTCAACATTTTGTAGCTGAGGAACAGAAAGACAACAGGAAGGCCTCAGCTCTACATGCAGTTTCCTCGTCGTTAATGATCAAACTGTGTGCGTCTGTGTTTGAGGTGGAAGATTATGGAGATGCCTTTCAGGTGGGAACAGCTCGGTCAGTCACTGGATGCGTTTCATAACATTAGCTGTAACATCATTCTGTTGCAGCTAAAATACCCACAGTGTGAGAACTGCAGAGCAAACCCATACACACAGGGATGATCACTACAGACGTTCATTGGTGAAGAGAGATAACAACAACCCTGACATGCCTGAGGCTCACTCCTACAGAGGCCTTACACTGGAGAACGGCATCTCCAGGAAAAGAGACTTACCTAATACTGTCAACTTATTATCAGTCACTGGCTTTCCCATGTTACATGCTTATTTTTTTACTCCCATCAATAAGGCTGCCCTTTAAGCCTTTGGAGCCACTGCTAGCAAGTATCTATAGACTGCTTATTAGGGTAGGGGCACCCACGTGTGTGATTCACCTCTGCAAGTCTCTATGTGGGGTCCCGAGCCAGTGTTATTTTCAGCAAGAATAACAAAGTGATTGAACCTGGCCTGTTCTACTGGCAACAGCACTTGATAAACAGGTTACATGAGGTACATCCATGCCAGGCTGGGAACTTCAGTCCTTTTGTTTCTCCTCTTGTGCTGCGGCTTCAACATGCTCTTAGAGTGTTACTGAACCTTCCCTTGCAGAAAAATCTGTTTTTTGTGTGTTTTGTTGGTGGTTGTGGTTTTGGACTGGTGTTAGTATTTTAATTACTTGACCTATTAGCCTCCAAAACTGTGGGGTATTTTTGTTTAGAAATCTTTTTTTTAGTCTCAAACCAACTTCTTAATGCTCTCAATTTTTGAATAAAATTAAACAAAACAAAACAAGACCAACAAACAAAAAAAACACACTATCCCTTAGATGAAATGTCCAAGAGCAGCAGAACTACTAATAAAAGGCCTGAAACTATATTATGGCCCTTCAATAAATCCTAAACTTTAAAGAGGTAACTCTAGCAGATGCTAACACTTCTTTCTCACCTCAGGAACACCAGGTAACACTTTACCATGTTGCCATTTTACTGCAAAGAAAAAAGCAAAACAAAACCAAAAAAAAAGAGCTTTTAACAAAGGGATGAGAAGTATACTGATACTCCAGCCAATCACTGTGGGACCAGCAGGGATTACCACTGTACATTTCCTTGCCGTGTGGTATATTTTTAGTTTTATCAATAATTAAGTTATCTTTTATTGTCACTATGCTCTATAAACCTCCTCCTTACCCTTGTTAGATTTCTGTGAGGCTTGGAAAAAAAAAAGCATGTAAAAGCACTTTATCTGTGAAGAAACGCATGCAAACAAAGAACAAGCATCTTGTCTAAACCAAAGCAAGGGGAAATCAGTGATGGATTTTGTTGTGGAATGTGGGTGTTGGCAGTGCCTTCAACTGGGCTCAGCCCACAGCACCACACCTCTCCCATGTCTGGAGGTCAAACTCGGAAAAGTCCTGGTGTGAGGTCCACAGCCACATAAGGGCCTGAAGGTACTGACCTCATACGTTCATGGCAGCGGGAGAAGAAAATCCCGTGGATAAAATCCAATAGTTTAAGCACCCAATCTAAGCACATTATTTAAAATCATTTTATTAAATGTGAGTGTATCTGCCTCTGTAAATGTCAACGTAGACATGCTAGAAGAAGCACAAGAGGAAAAGCCAGAGGAATATTTGGGCTGTTGCCTGAGAAATTTATTCTTGTTCTGACCTCTCTCTGCTGTTGAAAGCAGAGAGCAACTGGGACTTAAAACTAATGGACTGCAGCTCCAGGGCAACTTTAGACAGGGTCCATGAATGTGAGCCCAGGGTTTGCAGCATGCATCTCGGTGACTCATGTGATTGGGATTCAGGGATTCACGGCATGCCTTCAGCTAGGCATATCTTGGGAAGCAGAGAGGATGCAGTAGTAGGTTAGGGAGCCAGGCAGATCACAACAATGTTTGGGAGGGAGTCACTGCACTGTTTCCAACCTCCCCTGCCTAGGAAAAGTCACAAAACATTGAGGAATAACCACAAGACCAAGGAAACTAACAGGAGCTGGCACTTTGGTCTCCCCCTCCATCAGCCTTCGGAAGGGATGGGGGAGCTGAAATGACTCTAGCAACATTAGTGGCTGACCTCAGGGTGGCTACGGACGTACTGCAAAGCGTCGTGCCACGACCGACATCTGAACAGGCGCTCGCTCCATCAGCCCCATGCAACAGCTGGGAGCCTGGCAAGCGCCAGCCAGCCTCTAAAGCTCCTCTAAAGCAGGGAAGCACTGCCTGTGTTTTAAAGACACCCGAGCTAAGTGGCAGCACTAGGAATTGTGCCCTGATCCTTCAGGAAACCTTCTCTGTGGACAGACCATTCTCCTCTGCTGAAATAAAAGCTCAAAAGCTCCCCCCCCCCCTTTTTTTTTCAAAAAGTGGGGAATTCTTCTTACTCTGTATCTGGGAGAGGTCAACAGCTCTAACCAGTAAATCCATGGCTGAGCGTTGAGAATTGCAGATTAATTAAATTGCAGGTATTCAGTTGTTTACAGCTGGTTTTGTGCAGGGAGGGTTAATACAAAAAACTTCTATTTTTCAGAAATGAAAGCAGTGTGGATTTAGGCTTTCTTTAATCTTTAAAGAAAAAAAAAAAGTTTGAAAAAAATCTATTTTTTCCCCTTAAAATAAGAAAAATAATTAAAGTATATATTTGATTTCAACTGAAAAGTCATTTTTCATTAAAAAGTAGCCTGAGTTTAATATGTGACCAGCTCTGGTGGTAAAGTAATTGAACAATATTATTGAAAAAATGTCCTGGTGCCTACTAGAATTCCTTTGTGAAGAACAGATGCATCTAGTGGGACTGAAATACAGTTGAAACAGGAGAAAATATTTGGAAGACCTTGCTAAAAGTAATTTTTCATCAAAGACATTAGCACTCTATTTGTCAAAGCATTCAGAAAGCTCTTTAATTCTGCTAGACTTGTTGTTAACACTGCTGCCTATGTTGGGACAGTAATAATCTCCCATTTAATAAGAAGCCACATTATTTAATTTTGGGTGAGGATTTGCAAATGGCAGTCTATTCATTCATTTATATATTCCAGATGTATTTAATAGTCTTCAAACTGCTTGGGGCTGAAAGTGGGGAAACAAAAAAATAGATTGACTGGAATATGGCAACAGTCTTCAGTACATTATACCATGCTTTCTGCCCTCTGAGGAGTCTGAAATCATTTCAACTTCCATTTTGTTGCCTTAGTTTTATTGAGAGGAAGGAAACCCATAGCCCTGACCTCATTTGGGAAGAGCAATCACCACCTGAAGCGTTCTTTCTCTTCCTACATTTATCTGTCTTTCCTCTACAGAACTCCTCTTTACCTTTCTGCTTCCAGCCTCACATTGCCTGTGTGCTGCTCTGCTCCTCCAGTCTCTCTCCACTTGTATGGCACGGTGTGAGGAAAGGTGTTAATACGGGCTTCATCACTGAATGTCGTGTCTGGCTTTTGGTGGGGAATAAATCCCCTGGCCCATCCTTCTTCTTAATACTGTGTTCCAGCAGCAGCTACAAGAGAAGCTGCCTCGTCATTCACAGCCACAGCAAGAGGCAGGCTTTCTAGAGACAGCACAGCTATTAAGTCCTCCTAAGAGGAAAGCTCATGGAAGTTGGAGAAACAGCATTCTTGGTTAAAGATGCTCAGGTTTAAAATGCACAGTGAGAGGCAAGTAAATATGTCGCCACTGATATTTTCAACAGTGGGAAAGACAGTATTTTTCCCAGTCTTGTAAGGATGAAAAAAGAAAAAGAAAAAATAAACTTACTGAGCACCCTAAACTCAGGGAACATAAAGGATCCCAGACAAAGTGCAGAATCCACTAGAGACAATGCATTACATGTCAGTTCTTGCTACTGATACAGCATGAGGTATTTATGCTCCCTGCTTACTTCTCAATGAGAGATGGGCAACTTACCTTGCATCTCGAGCAGGCGTGTGTGAGGCAAAAGCATACAGACAGACAGAGCAGATGGAGAACATATGAGTCAAAGCACGCTCTGTAAACAGAAGTTACAGAGGAAGATAGGTGGAATGAAAATTATTTTTTATTAAGTGCTCTTAGCATGTCCTTAGGAGCCAATTCCTTTAGCATTAGGAAACAGTTCTTCTTGTAAGGAACTCCAAACTATTTGTTTTACTGATTGCTTTGGTAGAGATGTAAGTTTTGGGAATCCAAACTGTAAGATGAAAGTTCAGCACTGATAATGATGTTTGCGTAGGATGTATGTATCTTAGCCTGGAGGCTGACACAGGCTGAATACATAACATTCGAGCTGTGCATTTCAAAGAGGAGATACACAGCTTTCCAGCATTTTCTCATTTCCATTTCAGCTTTTCATTCTTTTTAAATCTCTTCTTAGGGAAGAATGAAAGATGA
Organism: Netta rufina; assembly: GCF_964035555.1. Lineage (NCBI taxonomy): Eukaryota > Metazoa > Chordata > Aves > Anseriformes > Anatidae > Netta > Netta rufina. Next base: position 57,992,589 of record NC_140125.1, read on the forward strand.
GGCAAGTTCCTGGATATCACTTTTTTTTTTTTTTTCATTCACTGACATTAAGAAGAGAAAATTGCAGAAAGATAAAATGGGAGGAAGAAAACCCATACTGGTAAAAATCCAAAACACTGAAGTTTAAGTTTTGATAAAAACTCAGAGATTTAAACAATTATGAAAATGAAAAGTTTCTGCCAAAGAACAATGGTTTGGTTTCTTTGTTGGAAACTACTTTTAATAATTCTATTAAGCATTTGATACCTTCCAACTATAAAGTGCTATCAGTGCAAAAATTTAAAATTCAAACAAGTTACATAAGGCATTTAAATTATGATGTCCATACATAGATGTATCAGTATATATTGTATAAATAAAACTCCTAGCATTTTACAGATAAGATTTCAGCAATCTTAAAATGTCACGCATCTGCAAAATACCATGCTTAGTTGTTTTCACCATAAGCACATATGTCTGAGAACTATACGGACCTTCTGAAGATTTGTATAAATAAAGTATTGTTGTTTCTAGAGGTACATTAGCTTTTTATAATATTAGCTTTTATAACATTAGCTTTTTATAATATTTCCTGTAAGAAATCTGATGTAAAGCCTGCATATAACTAACCAGTAAATGTATGTGTCTCCTGGCAGGTCACTTATTCTCCAGGTTGCCATCCAAAGATGAAGTCCTAAAATTCACTCTGCTTTCCCTTCTCTCTCCTCCTTATGTTTGAATTCTGATGTTTGCTTGCTGAAATGATGAGTTAATTTGGAGTTAATGGTGCTATATTTTACCTGCCTGAAGAATGGCCAGCAGAGAGGGACGCTTTTATTTCCTTTAAAGCCATCTTGCCATAATATTGTGTTGCATAATAGTCAGATGACTCTTACAGTCCACATAGAACTGGAAATGATGTTACTGCTTCTGTTGCTCAAATAGTCTTTTTTCAAAATGACTGGATTACCTAAAACCACTTAGATAACCTTGGTGCAGTTTAGATATACAAGAGAATTTAGTATAACCAATGTTTTCTGCCAAATGTTATTTTTTAACACTTCCTCCTATGAATCCTAAACCACTTTTTGTTATTCATCTCACTAACCATTCATGGATGAATGGCAATTGCTGAATGTCTCAGAAACAACACCTTGAAAATGTCATTCAAATCAATTTCTCAACAGCATGAGAGGCTAGGAGGTAATTCACACTTCTTTTATAATAATATTCTATAAGAGGTACTGTAGTCATCTGCCTTCCCCCACCCCCTCCAAAAGTAAAGGACTATAAATTCATTCTCATTTAGTGCAGCCAAATGTAACAGGCTGAGAAAAACACTGCAGGCAGAATATACTATGAAGACTGCTAAGCTGTGGGAAAAAAACACCTCCACCATTGCCCCAGAACTAACCCGTTCCCCCAGAGCAGCAGGCGCATGAGGAGAAGGATTCTGCAAGGCAAACCTGGAAAATTTCCTGCCTCCTTCCATCTAAGCCCAGTGCCTTGAATGCTGCCTCCTTCCATCAAGAGGAGCTCTGAACCCCGCTGTTGTCTCACAAATATTATTTACTTGTGAGCACCCCCAGGGTCCTTCTCCCTGAAACTTCCAATGGGGTATACACACTTTAGGGGTTCAATGAGCTCCTGATCCTCAGCTGTCAAGACAATACTATTCCAGCATTCATTCATATCCAGCTCTGCCCTGACTCTAAAACAAGCAGCGGTTCAAGTCCCAAAGCTGGGTCAAAGGGATTAGAAACCCTGCGGCTAAAAGACTGCTTCATCCTTTCAGGTGTCAGCTGGTGAACGAGGAGGTACCAGCCAAGAAGCTCGTACCACAAGATCAGTCCCACATCTGACATCACTGTCTGGCAGCCGCACCACAGCCCCTAAGCACCCTAAACCACTGCAACAGCAGATTCGAACCACTGCAGAAGAGGGAATGAAGCAACCAAACCCAAACCATCTCTTTTCAAAGCCTGCATATATAACCGAGAGCAGGTGTAAAAAAAAATATGCTGCCTCTTTCCCTGATCAGACATGCAGACCAGGCACATTCCTGTAAGTCAGTTCCTTTCAGGCAAAACCTCTGATAAATCTTGCAGCTAAGGGAGGACCCACTTTTTAGCACAACATTTCAACCTGAGCTCTTTGCTTCTGGTGACTTCATATGAAGGATGTCGGCACCACACAGTCAAGGACGCCGTAGCTCAAACTCCTCTCAAGGTGGACGCTGCATAATCTCTCTCTCATTTCACACGCAGAGCAGAACAGCCTGCACTTGCCGTGAGCCTCAGCCTTGCAGGACTGTTGGGGAGCTGGCAAATATTCTGCCGTATTTCAGTGCTGCTCCAGCTCTCCTTGTTAGAACAGCTTCGTGCTCTTTCAGTCTGACTGGTGCCTCACGTAGGAAAGATTACTCTTCCCTTCCATCACGCCTGGAAGCAACAAAGCAGACTTGCAGGCCAAAACAAACCCCAACCCAACCCTTCTGAATTCTGTTTTTCAGCTTTTTCCATGACGATTCCCAGTCTCCACCACAGGGCTGAGGAGTTCATCGCGTGCTCAGCTGTTAAGACACCCTTTTCCCCACAGCTCACCTGCTAGCACTGCTGAGCAAGAGCACCACTGTGCAGCATCTCCCTCGTCATGGAAGACACACCCTGGGGAGAAAGGGAACTTCTACAGCGCTGATTTCTGGGCTGCTGCACAGCCAGATAGGGCTCAGGTAGGTCGGGGAGCTTCAGAGGCTGTCTGGGATGAAGGCAAAGATTTCACCTTTTCCTGATGTAGCAGGAAGAATTTCTGAAGCGAATTGCTCATGTTCAAAGGTTTGGAGCTACCCACAGAAGCAGCATAAAATGTAAACCCGCTGTGGTGCTCCGTAGCTATTGAGCTACTCACCCGGCCTGTCCTTCTGTCCCACCAGCCAACATTTCTTGCTAAAAGAATTTCTGGCAGGGCCACTTCATTCTGTGCAGGGGGCAGAAAGTCAATGCACTGATCAGCAGTCGCTTTGCTAAAGAGTACCCCACAAATCCGATCTCGTCTATCTGTTTGCCTTCACATTTCTGCTGAAGCCTCTATAATTAATTTAAATAGATATAAGCACTCCTTCTCCTCTCCTTTTTGATGCCAGCTATTCCAACAGGCTGTGCACTGAAGCTGCAGCAATTTCAAAGGCTTCCGCTCCCTGTGCAGAGCGAAGCAGCTGCAAGAATAGTTTTTTGAAGAGGAAATGGCACCCAATGGGACTGGCAGGCGGCTGCGAGCTGAGCTCAAACAGCCCCCGAAGTCCTTGGGAGCATCTGAGGACATCAAAAGACAAAAGATCCAGGCTGGGAAAAGCCTGAAGAATTAATTTAACAGACTCCCCCCCTCCAACCCTGGATCTTTCTTCTTGCAAGCAGTGTGTCTGGGAAGAAGTCTTCCTCACATTTGGTTCTGATGATCCCATTCCCATTGAAATGCTGGAAATACAGGGCTGCACATGAGGGGCAGTTGCATTCCTTGTTAGTTTTTTAAGTTAAAAATGTTTAAATGGATAACTCTATATTAAAAACTGCATCTCTGTATATCATTAAAATGACATTATTATGATATATTTCTGTTAATATAAATGTAGTTAATATAAATAAGCACACTGCCATATTTCAAAGTGACCGTAAACTACTCATGGTGCTTCATGCATGTGTAAGTGGTTAACAGATGGACTCACTGACATGATTGATCTCAATAAAGCTGTACTTTTTATGATAGCTGGCAAACACATTCCTCTGTTATTTACAACACAGCACACACATTCCTCCTATCCTGTTGAAGAGATGTATAGAAAATTTAGCACCTTTGTTTCACATACATGAGCTTGTGCACAGGTGCACATGTTCTCTCCTCCCAAAGTGTGTAAAGTCAATGACTTGGAGTCGAACTTTGTAACCTATGTGAACTTCTAGAGCTGATTCAACAGGCTTCAGACTGAGCAGCGGGGCATTCACTGAAGCCCTGTAGCCACTGCCACTCCTGCAGGACTACTGTAGCTGAAGCATGCTCTTCAAGCAGCAGTCAGTTTTCATGGCAGGCTCACAGACCAGAACTATTAGACCAAATGCATGTTCTTTTCTGAAAGCTGCATGCTTCCTTAATTCCCTGTGTATAAATAGATGCCATTTTACTAGACTCTGCTACCGCACATCATCGAGAAGTTGTCTAGAAAAAGAACTGACACAACACATCCTGCAAAAGCCTCTTCTTTGTCAGATTGCACTAATTATACACCCACTGCATCAAACTTCTCCATCTTCGTCCTCCTAACTGGCAAATTCTGTCTTTCCCCATCAATTTCACACCACTCTTCTCTCTCTTCACTTCTGAATTTTGCTTTTCGATGAATTTAAGTTCACATACGTACAAGTCTGAGTTAAGTGGTGTGCAGACATATCGTGCGTGCCTGTTTGTGCACCCAGCTCTGCACACCAATTGTCACAGATCTGGGCAGTCTTTTTTTTTTCTGAGACCTTGCTGTGCTCGGCAGGACAACACAGTGTACTGTCAGGAGCTGCCCTGAAACAATTTTGCTCTATTATCAGTTTTATTTTGTGATTAACATTATGCCACACTGTTCTGGTATTGCCCAACAGATTATGATATAGCATTATATTGTGACTATTTCTTATACATTACTATGAATTGATTAATTAACTTAATTAAAAACATTTTACTTTTCCTAAGCATATAGGCTGCTTAACTGGGTTATTACATGATGTGGAAAAATAATACAGGGACCTAAGATGAGCTTGGTGGAATAATTTTCACTGGCACTTTTCTGTCTGAAGTACAAGGTACACTGATACTCCACGACATCTCACTTCTTAGAAGTGAGAAGTTTTAGAAGTCTGACAGGGTCAGGTGTTGTGAGACAAAAATTCCACAGCCAGTTGTTTAACTTAGGACAGCAAAATTAAAATGCAGAGTGAGAAATAAACTAAAATGGTCTCATACTTGAATGGAATATAAACATGCTGCTTAATTAGGTCACTAAGCATATGTTTGTTTACTTGGATATTTTCTCTCTGGCAGTTCATCTTTGGGTAACGCAACTACCTCACTTCAGATAGTGGAATTCCCATGGCAAATAACATGAAATTTATAATTTGGGGGCTGGAAAAGTGTATTTATTAGCACTATTTCAAGCACTTGATAATGAAGAGAGCTGAAGTGTGAGAGCAATATGTAGCTCACCGGCTTCTGTGTCAGATTGGTGTCCGCACCAAATTTTTGCTTAGGACAGCAGAGCCATCTTAGGACAGCAGAGCCAGCAGGGAGCTGGCTGAGACTGAATTTCTGCCTGTCCCTGATTTACCTTCTTGATTGATTCCAAGGCAGAGAAGGGTGTTGGAGCTTCTGATGCTTAATCTGTACATATGGAAAATCTTCCTGTGTTGCAAACTCAGAGGCACAAGCAATCTTGCCGCCTACATTCACCTCAATCCCTACATAATTTTTTTTTGGAAGGGCTGCAGAGGAGAAGCTTTGAAATCTTGCACTGTTCCCCTAAAGCTGACGAAGGAATTAGAAAATAATTACAGCTTTTAAAGTATTCCGTACAGTTGATCTGAACAGAAATGGCATCAGCAGCTTGGAGTGCCAGTCTGCGTTCAGAGTGACCCTCTCCCTAAAGCTGTCTGGAAGCAAATTGAGTTCCTGATTTTATTTCAACTGAACAAACTCCCATTAGTCCACTGTACCCTGAAGGCATGAAAGCTACCTCTTGGCTTTGCAGTGTTGGCTAATCCTTTCTGCTGCAGCACATGGGGCCAAGAAATCCCTCTATCAGCTGTGCCCATGCTATCTAAAGCAGAGCCTTCCCTTATTTTAAGAGTTGAAGAAAGCCAGTCACTAGGAAGAGCTGGAGAAGCATACTCTACTACTGTGATTCACACCTATCTGGTAATGGTGAAGCTCAGGAAGAAAATCCTGAATTTTGGGATTCATGGGAACATCCACGGGCACAGAAATGTTAAGCCTGACCCTTCTGCCCAGAGCCTTGCCATCTTGTTGTTACTCTGTTCACCTCCTTTCTGGCACTATCACAGGCTTCCCTCTTTTTACCAACCCCTACACAACTCTCATGGGACTTCAGTCCCATCCCTTACCAATCTCTCTGTGCTGCATCCTTATCCACCTGCTTTCCACATGGTTGTTTCTTTCCTGTCCCCCGTGCTCACTACCAAGGAACGGGTATGGGTATAGAAGAGGAAGGTTTGCAACAACTCAAAAGCCTCAGATTGCCACACACATCTAAGAGTCTTTGATTTGGGATCCTATGCTAAAGCCCTGGCTTTCCCAAGGAATATGGGACCAACCACTCGAAGTCAGAGCTCTGGCATGTCACAGCGCCAGGAAAGCATAACATGGTTTGAGTCCTGCCTGAGAAGGGGTATCTCTTGCACAAGGTTCATAAGGAAATCTGTCAAGCAAACAGCTTGAATGTTGCTGTTTCATTCGTCATGGGCAACGAACCTGACTGCTTGGAAACACATTACATCACTTGAATCTGCATGTTGCAACAAACCTGCCAATTATTTTTTTTAGAAAAGCATGTTATTTGTAGATTTTGGAGATGTATTTGATCTCTGGTACTCTGAGATACTATCACGATAACTGAATGTAGACAGAAAAAGGGAGGAAAACCAGACCGTTAACTCAAGAATACCTTTGGTCACCTAGCAAAGAAGAAAACAGGAAAAGACCTCTGTTAATAGGAGAGCTTGAGTTAAATCACTTAAAGGCATGCCTGCACAGATGCATTCTCTACTTATTGTTCCCATATTGCCAAAGCAATCCTCAGCAATCCAGAGGAGCACTAACATCAAAAGTCAAGGTCAAAAATCGAGGTAGCTCCCTCCCACTTGTACTGGGTTTACATGGCAGGGTTTTCATAGCAGGGGGGCTGCAGGGGTGGCTTCTGTGAGCAGAGCCCAGCAGCTGCCCCATGTTAGAGCAGAGCCAGCTTCAGCTGGCTCCAAAAGGGACCTGCTGCTGGCCAGAGCTGAGCCAGGGAGTGATGCTGTTTGTGCCTCTGGAAGAGCAGACTGAAGAAAGGGAAAAAAACCCTGCTGTGCAACAGTAGCTGGGAGTGAGGAGTGAGAAGCAGCCCTGCAGCCCCCCAGATGAGTGCAGCAGGAGGGCAGGAGGTGCCCCAGGCAGGCAGCAGCAGTTCCCCTGCGGGCTGTGCAGGGAGAGGCCCCTGGTGGAGCAGGCTGTCCCCCTGCAGCCCATGGGTCCCACATGGAGCAGATCTCCACGCTGCAGCCCCCCCAGGGGTGGAGGAGCCCCTGGTGGAGCAGGTGGATGTGGCCTGGAGGAGGCTGCGGCCCATGGAGAGCCCCCGCAGGAGCAGGCCCCGGGCCGGAGCTGCAGCCCGTGGAGAGGAGCCCACGCAGGAGCAGGGGCAGAGTGACCATGAAGGAGTGGCAGAGATGAAGCATCAGGGACTGACCACAGCCCCCATTCCCTGTTCCCCTGAGCTACTCAGGGGGAGTATGTAGAAGCGGATGGATGGGGGAAAGTGTTTTCAGTTTGTTTTTATTTCTTACTGCTCTGATCTGTTATAAATAGCAAATAAATTATTATATTAATCTCTCTACACTGAGTCTGTTTTTCCCATGCCAGTTACTGGTGAATGACTTCCCTGTTCTTATCTTAACCCTTGAGCCTTTTTTCATTGTACTTTCTTCCCCTGTTCCTTCAAGGTGGGGGAGTGAGAAGTGGTGGTGGATCACTCTGCTGTAGGCAGCAACACACTCGGTCCCTTTGAGGACATGGTACATGTGCAACGTGGTCCTCACTAGGAGCCTGGGGAAATGCCACCTCTGTGGGACTGAAGAACCAGGTGTCCAGTTCCAAAAAGCCTGCCCTGAGTCTGAAGCATGTCTGAAGCTTGCTGTTAAGCCAAACCATGACAGATACATGACAGACCTGCGAAAGACATACCTATGCAACATGGTCTCTTTGGCAAAATTCAGCCCCTTGCTCTAATGACGAAGGTGTTGGAACACCTCCAGTATCAAAAGGAGCATTTTCTCATAACGCAGCTCTGAAAAATGGCTGACCTCTGTTTCTGAAGTTCCCTCCTGAAAAGATTGGGTAGGAAGGTGACTCCTCACAAGGAAAATTTCAGGCTATCCTTTTTATCTTGATGAATTTAGAAGTAACTGAAATTGTTAGGCAAACTTAACTATAAGCACTTTTATGCATAAAATTTATCTTTATAAAAAGATGCACCAATCTGCATTTTTCTTCCTTTGATTTAGCCCACATCCCGTTTTCCCCCTACACCCATCCTTTCCTTTTTTGTTTTAAGAGCACAGGCTGCTGGGAACACGTATCCAGCCTTCATGTCTTCAGAGATCACAGCACACTTCTGGCGGTGGATAAAAAACTCCTTTTTTTTTGCCTTGCAGGCCCAAGCCCCGGCTGAGACTCAGGGAAGCCCTTCTGAGCTGGCTGCAGCATGGCACAGGCACTGTGGTGACAGCAGATCCTCCTCACCCCGGCAGACCCCTCCTTTTATGGGCCTGAGTCGAAAGCAGGACAGGGTTTCAGAAACTTGCAGCCTCCGTTCCCCCCAGATCCCACTTCCCGGACGCAGACTTTAAGGACAGGCGTGTTTTTCACAAATAGCCTGTATTTTCTGGACAGAGTGCCTGAGCAGTTGTTCCTCCTCTATCAGCCTCACGTCATCTCCTGGGATGAGTTCTTCTGATTTCTCAACACAGATTACTTGCACCTGGACGGGAATGACAGGGTGTTGGCAGAGACGCCGAGCAGACAACAGGAGCGGGGAGAACCCTTGCCAGGCTTTGTGTGTGCAACTGCTGAGTCAGTTCAACAGCCTCAGATACCCCCACCCCACAAACACAGGTGCAGATGACCATAGAAAAGTAATCTTAATTTGGCTGCCGCCCAAACCCCAGATTCCTCTTGGCTCCCCCGAACGCTTCTCCCACATGACCTCATCTCCCATGCCCTTGCAGCAGATAGCCAAGCAGACAAAGCACAGTGGATTTCCGAAACATCCAGGAGTTGTGGAAGCGGGAAGGAGATGAGAGTCTGATACAGGAGAGAGGAAGAGCAAATAGGCATGCCTGGGTCTGGGCCTCTGACCCTCAGACTTCCCCCACGCCCATTAAAGTCCAGGAGACACATCCTCAGAGCTCCCGGGTTGCCTTTGTGTCCTTCCAGCAGCAGCACAGGGCTGCAGGAGCTCCCTGTATGAGGAGGACTCTGCTAGGGTCAAGCCGCTCTGCACAGTGCCCTGCAGTCCCTGCTTTGTCCCCATTTGGGACAGGATCAGACTGCTCCATAGCAACCTTGTGAGATTCTTGAGCTGTCACTAGTGAGCCCCAGACCTCAGGGAACTGGTCAGGCCCCTGACCTCCTCCACTTCAAGGCCCCCTGTAGATGAAGGCCTCAAGTCTCCAGGCTTGAGGACTGAGGGCTACTTCCCGCACTCATCCCTACATATGAATTTAGGCCAAGTACAGCCATGGCATTCAGAGCTCACAGATCCCAAACACAAACACAGAGGACTAAAAGTTAGGTTTGACCTACACGACCCATAACTGTGCTCTTGACTACCATGCAAACCTCTCCTACATTAACTATACTCTCCTCTACAAAAGAAGAGAAAACCCTTTCCTTTCTAATCCCTTCCTAACAATTAGCCAGCCCTCATGTCCACCAGTTGCTAATGAGACTCATGGAGCCGGACCCAGTGGCGATGCACAACACCTGAACGAAGGCTGTGTCCGTGCTATGTTGCAGTTTCCAGATGAAGCCACTTCAGCTGCACAGCCTGAACTGTGTAACTTGCCTCATTTTGCTCTGGGAGACTCCTGCTTTTTCCCCCCTTTACTGATATTTCACAGAAAAGTAATCTTTTTATTTATTTATTTATTTGCTACTTTTGATTATGGTGAAGCAAAACAGATCTCAGAGTACTTCAGCTAGTGGAAGTTTCAGGAATTTACTTGCTGTTTGAAACAGGGATGTGGACTAGAAACCTCTGCACACCCCCAGCTGTAGGGACCACTGCTTCAACAGCTATGATTTGGTGAAGGAAAATCAAAATCTGTAGCACTCAGATGTGTATCACATTTCATGATGCATATTTAAGAACCACCCATTCCCTCATCTCGTGTTTGCATATCCCATGTGTTAGGGCAAAAAATAAAAACCTGAGCAGAAGGCACGAGAATGACAACACCATCGGGAGCCTCCTGCTGTCGGAGGCTATATAGAGGGGAACTTTGTCAGTTTGGCTGAGCTTCAAATTTGCCCTAAATATGGTACAACTGGCTTAGAAGAGATGGGACAACAGGGTGAGGAAGCTTGCCACCGGAGAACTAACAACATAAGCTGGTGGCTACTTTCAGCTTTGCTGGGCTCTCACACAGACTGAGCAGTGAAGGGAATGCTAATAAATACTACCAGGTGTTATGCACGGTGTGTGCCAAGCTACCATCAGACTACTAACACACGGCAGGGGTTGGGACCCCATGGGACAGGCCACCAGCAGGGTGGCACGCAGGTGTCTGCGCCCTGTGGAGCTCCTGGTGGGAAGGAAAACATCAAGTGTGAGAGGAATTCCTTTTTTCACACAGTGCGAGAGGGCGCTCTGCACCTATTTAAATCTGAATTGTGTAAGCAGTGGAAGCGAAAAGGTAAGGGTGGGCAAGGTTAGGACTGCACGTAAAATTTCCTGGATCAGATGGGAAAGGATCCTGGATCAATTTGGCATCTGAACACACTGCGGGAAGCACTCTTGACTTTGTGTCTATACTTTCGGCCTCCTTTAGGGCTACAACCTTGTGTAAGAGACCTTTGCACAGTAGCCATGAAGTTGCTTCACAGTCTTTGCCGGCTCCTAGGGAGAAATACTGAGTGGGAAGCTTTACTCTTTCTGTCAACCTGGACCGCAGTCATTGCAACTTTCCAGGGTTGCAGACTGTGTCCAAAGAGCCTACAGACATCCTCTTGCACATGGGCTCTGGGCTAGGCTTTAGTTCGAAATCATGCTGTGAACCTGGGAGAAAGGAGGTGAGTGGGAAGGAAGATATGAGAACAGAAGGGAAGGACAAGGCAAGAGCCAACAGTACAATGGAGAAACAGAGATTTACGTGAAAGTTGTCCTCATCAGAAACAGAACAGAAAATTGTTGACATGACACACTACATGAACCAGAGCTACAAAAAAAATACTATTAGCAGCGTTGGAGGTGTGCATGATCAGAGAGTAACAAGGAGGAAGAAACATCCTGAATCTGAATCACTATCTGTCCTCGAAACAAACAGCTAATTAATTTTTGTTTTTAAAAGCTGGAAGAGATCACTGATCATTTGAGCATGTTTCAGCATGATTAAAAACAAATAAGGACAAACCTAGCTTACAAGTACCAGCAAGCCATGTTTGGGATGATTTGTTTTTATTAGAATTTTTTTTAGAAAGAGCATTTATAAAAATCCAAATATAGATTTGCTGCTCCGTATGTACGGTAAGTAGAACATTTGGTTGCACTGTGGTCATCTCAGTGGTATTAACCTGCAGTCTCGTGATTCATTATTTATAACATCACTCTCTGTGAAGTACCAGGTCACAATCATCATAAAAACAGAGATATTTCACGTCAGTACTAAAATTGTGATCAGTCTTGAAGAATACAAAAGGAGGAGAAATTAAGTCACTCAAATGGGCAAGATAATTAGATTCTGTGGGAACACACACGAGGACAAGCAGATCATGTCAACAGGAATTTTGGCTCTAATAGCTTAAAGTGTGGCTAGAAGCTCTCATGTCATGTTTGTCAAAAGACCATACACAACAGCTCCACCATGTAAGCAGTTGCCATAACCTTCTGTGGCCCTGCAAACTGAATGTGCACTACTGATCTCAGCTCGTAAAATTCTGCCCTGCTCCCATTTGTTCAAGTTGTGGCAGTTCAAATTCTCATTAAACAGCACGAATTCAGGGTAAGGATCACCCCCCACTCTCTGCTTGCACAGTGCCAAGCATGAGGGGGTGGAGGGCTCTGGGTGCCACACAATACAAATAATAGTGATTCATCTTTCTGATGCTGCACTATTAGTTTGATTACCTGGCTTGATTCACCTGATGTCTGTAATGGCTTCCGTGGGCTGTCAGCAGCCTTATTTCATTAAGATGTTTCCAATGGTGAAAAAAAAAAACAACACACCTGCTTGGAGGATTGGTTTGAGGCATAACACAGCCTCTCCTCTCAATGCCAGCGTGCACAAGTTTGCCTGAGCTGTGGCTGAGGTGAAGAGGAAGGGTAGGAATCCAAACCCTGTACCTGCAGCCAACAGTAGCTTATCTCTACTTCAGGTGAGAGTTATGTTTTCGGGGAAACAACGCCCCAAATTGTGCTACTGCTTCTCACCCCTGCAAGGGACTGGAGGTTCCTCCTGCTCACGGGGCATGCTGCAGCAAGCAAGTCCCAGTGCCCTTGCTCTGCTCTAAACTATGTCCTTGGCACACTTGCTGCTACAACAGTTCTGGGGAAGTAGGTATTTGTTCATTTTAATAAAGCCTTGCATCTATTAATTCATCTTGTCCACATTCTCATCAAGATCCAGACACTGTGTGGTTGTCTGGGACATTTGGATAAAAACCAATGCCTTGTTATTCCAGCCACACTCATCTATCATTTGTTTTTACAATAAACCATTTCTTTTGTTTCTTTACAAACCCTTACTCCATGTCACAGTTTGATCAACCCACTACCTATTTCTACCTTTCCGAGATTCATTTGGTTTAAGTATTGTGCATTTACCTGTGCTGGACTAGAATTCAGCAATTTTCAGGTTGTTCAGTGTCTTTTTGTGTTCACCCCGCAACTTTTATTCCCAAGAGCTGATGGCTGCTGTGATAGCCAGCCTCCTTAATCTCAGAGTACTGTTTCTTTCAGTATAAGGAATAAATTGTTGAGGAAAAAGTAAAACTAAACAGGAACCCAAATTTTAAAAACAGGCCTCATGCCTGCCTCTTCTACTCAAATGCTAACAATATCTCTACCTACCTTTGCAAGTGTAAGTTTTTAAAGTTTTTCTTTCAATAACCAGTCTGATTTTGCTGAACAACTCCTCCCCCCATCAACAGGATTCCCTTTCATTTCTTATATCCCCCTCCAGAGCATGCTTTTTGCTTCTTCACATCCTGGCATTGTCCTTTAACCATGCTTGTAAAAAATGTGGAAAAACTGCGCCGCTCTTTGGCCTCCACTATTTCCGTTCTCTTCTGTCCAAGACCTATGACCAAAATCCTCCTAATCATTAAGAAAGCTTCTAAACTGTACACATAACCAGAGACAGAGACACCTGACAAAATTACATCTTCTGATCTAAGCCAGTTATAGGCAGAGTATCACCTTGACTAATTACACAGTTACGAGCTGTTTCAAAAGCCTTCTTCCAACCCCACAGCTAAAGCTGGCGAAAGTCTTCAACATTAAACTACAGCAGCTTCTAAAAGCAATGTCATGGCTCTTTTCCTTTTTGCACACAATTATAGGTAATCTAAACTGTGAAGTTCAGTCAGTCACAGCACCAGGTGCACCTCCGATCCCTTGCTAAACATTCACAATGTAAGGCAGACAGGTTCCATAGTACGCTCCTTCTTGAGGAGTACAGGCCATTAATCTCTCTTGTGTAGCCAGTGTGAAGCAATTCCCTGTCAGCAGACACAGAAGAGGAGATGGGAAGATAACCTTTCCCTATCTATGTTGCAGCAGCCTCTGAAGGCTGTTAATCTCTCCAGAACGGCCATTACCATGATGGCTCTGCATGCTGCGCTTGAGAACAGTGACATTTCATCGGCTGCCTGCTAGAGAGGCTGAATCAATGGAGAATTACTTTACAGTTTTCCAGAGACAGACATGACCAACAACGCATGCTGTATCTGCTAAAGCTTCTGCACTGCTCACTCACACATTATTAGTAATTTTCCCATGTACTCCTCCTGAAACCTCTCTCAGACGTACCAGCCCGTAACCTACCCTGCTCTGCTGCAGAACCTCTGCTCAAATAACCTCACCATAGCAAATGCACATCTTGGCATCTTGCTTTTCTGGGCTTGCAACAACAGCTCATAGTCAGCATTTTTCTACTTCTCCATACTGGAACAGAGCAAAAAGCCAAATGACACCACTTTAGGTCACACACAGTTAAGCAAAGGTAACCTTGAATCAGGATTGATGTTAGCTACTGCTTTGTTCTGCAGCCTCCTGAAAGATCCATTTCCCAAGTCGCTAAGCATGGGACAGACTTTTCCGAAGCTATCTATATACCCAGAGCCCACATTCCACCTTTAAGTGAGGTAGGAATTCAGGAGCCTCTGTATGTATGTTTGTTTGATGTATGTTTGTTTGTTTGTTTGCATGTATGTTTGAAAAGGTAACTTTGAAATCAGAAAATGAGAGGACAACTGCACTGGAAAGGGACCTCTGGAAATAGCCTTGCCCAAACCTGCTGCTCACAGAAGGTGATAACTACAGCAGGTTACTCAGGGAAGTGTCCAGCTGGGTTCTGAGTATCTCCAAAGATGGAAACCCCACAGCTTCTCTGGGCAGTACGATCCAGTGTTAAGTCACCTTTACAGTTAAAAAAAAAAAAAAAAAAGTTTTTTCTTATGCCAAAGTAGCTCAGGATATCATGCAAATATTTCTTCCTCTCTTCTCTGAGTAACCTGAGAAGCTGCCTACTCATTTGGGGGAAACTCCCCCAGCAAGTGGGAAGCGTGGGTTCCCTGCCCTCACACATCATCATGAATTTTTTAAGACAATAATTTACAGCATAAATTGCTAATACTGAGTAGAGTTGTTTATTACCGTGTCTGTTTTAGCAAACAGCAGAAATTATGCAAACATTGTGGAAACAACATTAAAGAAAGCCCGTATCTCAGCAGTCCCTTTTCTCATCCTCTTTTCCATCTCCTAGTTACCAGTGCTGATGAAGTGGAAGAGTAGAAGATTTAGCAGAGCTTTGTTCTTCCTTTCATTACAGTATAGGATACTGATGATGCTATCTGCCTCTGAGGTTCATGAGCAGGATGAAAACAATGCCAATGTCATGCCTATCCCTTAGAACCTAATGTTCAGTCTAAGACCTGCATACAGCATCTATCTATCTGTACATCACAAAAAGAAGGGCTTTCAAATGGGACTTGCAGCCAGCCACCAGGGCCAATGAGATTTTTCACCAGTTTGTCCATCACATCTCCACCTTTCTCTTGTAAGGTCAGTTTTTTTATCACGCTTACTAATATCAGGATTGGTTGAGTAATCTTCCATATTGTAGCAAGCATTTTCTTCACCAACATAAATTGGTAAATTCTTGTTGATCCAATTTTACAATAGTTAGCTACTCATTATTAGCCCCAATTAAGCTTCAAATTAAAAAAAAAAAATAAAAAAAAAGTGGGAAACAAATCCTCTGAAGTCTAGAAGCAAAGCTCCCAAGTCCAAAGAGGATCATTGCCAAAGAACCAACTGAGGTGACTTCTACATGGACAGGGTTGTTTAATACAAAATGCACTTTGGTTGAAGTAGTATCACCTATGCTGCCAGCATACTCTATGACCTAAAAAATACCTGATCATGAAATGAGGAAAATGATGGGATGATACAAATATAACCAACTTCCAAAGCAGTAATTAAGTTAATGCTATAAGATAGTCCATGGCCAGAGAGGGAATCATGGGTCTTTTTTTGGTAAAGCTGAAAAATGGATATGTCAGATCAGCTACCTAGTACAATAAAAATAAGACAGCTTCTAAAGTACAAAGTGTAATAGATGTACTAAGTCATTGACTGCAAAGGTTAGAGACACCTGGGCCAAGACAGGATTATCTTTGCTGGATTTTTATATGGAAATAAACTGTCAGCTGAAGTCAACCTTGTCTGTACCAGAAAATTATATTCTATTATTATGTATAAAATAACTCAACATGAAAAGATTAGGGCAGACAAAGACTACTACATTTAAAGGACCCTGATGTTAACTGGAACAACAGACAATGATATGAAGTTAAGGATGACAGTACTACATGCCACGTCAAATTTAACTCACGTAAACTAACATGATAGCTAAAGGATGTTCAAGTATAGCTTCCAGATGGAAGAGGGAAAAAAAGTCAGAAAAAAACTTGCTTAAGATGAATTTTTGATGACTTTATTACTGGAAAGGCATAATCAGCCAAATAAGACTACGCTAAAAAGAACGCAGCCTCTTGCAGGAAGTGTACTCCACCAAACAGAGCTCCATCCATCTACATATATGCACAGAACTGTTGACAAATACTGTGACAGAATAAATGTAAATACAGAAAGTTAGCCATTTCTACCACTTCTAATATTTTGAAATGAGTAACTGATATAAGGACATAATTGGGGTAAAGCTCAACTCACTACTTTCTCAGTTACAAAAGGTTTTTACTAAGATAATGTCCTATCCTGCTTTCCAGTAGAGACTGCTATATTGCTTATGCTAGATTGCTCAAGGATAAAGAGGCATTAGAGAGATACCTTGACAAACGAGAGGGCTGAGCAATCACCAACCACATGACGTTTAACAAGAGCAAGTGCTGGACTCTGCACCTGGGATAGGGCAACCCTGGATATATGTACAGAGTAGGGGACCAGAGGCTGGAGAGCAGCCCCACAGAAAGGGATCTGGGGGTTCTGGTTGACACCAAGTTGAACACAACCCAGCAGTGTGCTCTGGCAGCCAAAAGGCACAACCATGTCCTTGGGTGCACTGAGCACAGCACGGCTGGCTGGTCGAGGAAAGGGGTTGTCCTGCTCTGCTCTGCGCTGGTGTGGCCTCACCTCGAGTGCTGTGTGCAGTTTTGGGTGCCACAATACAAGAAGGACGTAAAACTGTTAGAGCTTGTCCAAAGGACAAAGGGCTACAAATATGGTGGAAGGTCTGGAGGGCAAGCCATATGAGGAGCAGCTGAGGGCCCTTGGTTTGCTCAGCCCACGCAGAGCAGGCTGAGGGGAGGCCTCATGGCGGCCTGCAGCTCCCTCAGGAGGGGAGCGGAGGAGCAGGCGCTGAGCTCTGCTCTCTGGGGACAGCGACAGGACCCGAGGGCATGGCATGGAGCTGGGACAGGGGAGGGTCAGGCTGGGGGTTAGGGAAAGGGTCTGCACCCAGAGGAGGGTCAGGCACTGGGACAGGCTCCCCAGGGCAGGGGTCATGGCACTGAGCCTGCCAGAGTTAAGAAACATTTGGACAACGCTCTGAGACATAAGGTTTGATTTTTGGGTGGTCCTGTGTGGAGCCAGGAGGTGGAATCAATGATCCTTGGGGTCCTTTCCAAGTTGGGATATTCTGTGATTCTATCAAGTAGAGGTTCCAAAAAAATAATAATCTAGTTGCAATAAAGACATTTATAGTGTCTTTCAGTAAAACCAAAATGTGACGTATGAAAACAACTTGCAGTGAGATATTAAACCCCGAGGCACAAAACTTCTGAACTAAAACAGAATACTTGTTAATCAAAAGATAAATGCTTTCATTATGGACAATTATATTTATGGATGAGTCTTTAAGAGGAATTTGTTGGATTGCTTCAGAAATTAACATACAGTTGTCAAATGCATTATAAATAAAAATATGGACATCAGAAACAGTCTATCTCCATTCTAGAACATAGAGAATTCACTCCATAATCAGGAAAAAGTGGTCTTCAAGCCCTTCTAGCACTAGAACCGGGTATTTAGTAATTGCTTCTATCTTGGATTATGGGTATCAATGTCTTCTGAATTGTAGTTTTCCAACGATAAATGCAACTACTGTACTGCCACCTTCATTACAAAATAGGAATATAGGGGGAGGACAAGACATATGTAGGAGAGGAAAGCAGAAATATTGTATTGAAACTTTATGATGCTGGACCTTCTCTCAGGCTGAGAAACATGCTTTGAAGCTGCCATGATGTGGCCAAGCAGCTGTACTGAAAGTGAGAGCAAGACTGCTGTACTGAATTTAAAGGTGCCGGTAAGGGCCATTATTCTCAAGCTCTAGCCAGCATAAATGCTGAGCAAGTATCAGCATGCAAACATAGAAACCCTTGACCTTTTGTACTGCCTGGTCATAACCAGAGCCACTAGTGTCAGGATCCCAAAATGTAATGAAGACTAAGAGAAGTGTCTGCGCAGATACCCTACTAAACCTAACTCAGCACTGGCGGTTTATGTTGGCAGGAAGTTCCTCAACCAAAATACACTGCAATGACAAAAATATTTTTGTTAAGTATAACCCTGGTATAGCCACATCCACTTTGGTATAGAAAGGAAGCAACACCAGACAACCCAAATCAACACCGCCATGGCAGGAAGAGTTTCAAAGATAACCAGCTTCCATATGTTAGCTACCACATAGTCTGCCACATTTCTTCTAAATCAGTCTTAGATATAAACTGATGTAAGGGACTGGCAAATGGCAACTGTCGTGGGAGAGAAGGCCTTCTCTATCCTCTGCCAATGTGATACATCCTTGCTGCAGGAGGAACTCTCCAACACCCTTCTCCATGTTCAGATTTTCCCACTATTTTGCCACAACAGCTGAAGAAGTGTCATCAGGCTGGAGAAGGCCACTCATTCTCCCTTTGCCATTTCTTCTCTACAAGCATTAGCTTGAAGGGGAAAAAATGAACAACAGAAATACCGGAGCTATAAAATATACTATTGTAATAATAGTATTTTCTCTCTTTGGGAGAAAGGGCAAAGAAAAAGAGTACTTACTTTATGCTCTTCTTCACATTCCTTTCCATACACCACATCCCCAAACAGGACGTAATACAGCAATGGAAACAGTGAGCTATGGTTTTCCTGCCACATGGCCCCTTACTTGTCCACCTGAAAGTCCTGCACCCTGCTGAACTGAACCGGGCCCAGAGAGACAACGTAAAGCCCACTAGTATTAGCTGTATATGAAGTTATAAAGCTACATTGCTTGAAAGCATTGTATAGATATGTCTTACAGTGCTTTTTTTTTTTTTCAGTTTTCTTTTTTTTTTTTTTCTTCCAGAAGATACAGAACTGGTGAATTTTCACCTTTCCTTGTAGAACGCTAAATACTGATTTAATTCTCTTTTCCAGATTGTTACACATTTTCAAAGCCCACTAACTGTTTTAGGAAGAACTTGAATTCTGACCTTTTTATCAATTACTAAGAGAAACTGAGAGTTATACCAACTTTTCTTTTTTTTGTTATTCTTGTTAGTTTTTAGTTGTTTCTCTGGGCATTTTTGTTTTTAAAAACAATGGAAAGGAAATCATGTGTTTCTGTAACTGGCCAGGGTTTCTCTATCGCATCAGAAAATATTTTTGAAGCTTGGATAAAAAAAGAGTGACCAAATGTTTAAATAACTTTTTTTCTTCCTGGCAAAATTCCAAGTATTTTTCTTCAAAAAAACTGTATTTGCCATGACTTTTAAAGAGCTGTCAGAGGCTTGGCCACACATCTTCTATTAAGAAAAAAAAAAAAAAGAAAAAAGATGTGGGTAAACCTTTTCATCCAATTCCCTGAAAATTTCAACCTTTGATAAAACAGAACACCAAAACAAAAGTAGCAATAATGTGGTTGATGTTAACTTGAATGGTTCAGATTTTTAAGCTTTATCTGATTCCATGCTTCCTGAATATGGATAATTTGGTTTCTGGAATAATAGCAGTTTGGATAGTTATTTCATTATTTCATCTCAACTGGGTTTTTGAGGAAATGTTAGTTGATTTGTGGGTATGTTGTTCTTATTTACCAAGGAAATATTATATTCAAATACAGCAAAGGCTTTTTCCCATTTGTGTGATATATAAAATAATAACAATTCAGCAGTATCCCTGGAGGCTTTCTAACTGACAAAATCCTTCCAAGGGTTATTTTATCCTCTGTTGTGTTTTTTTCTGTTGTTGTTCTTGCTTCCAGTTTGTCAGCAATTGAATCAATAATTAACTTGGACTGTCATGCTTTCTGTAATATAAATAGATCATTTAAAATAACAACCCTGAAAAGCCCTATTTTCCTTAGGTTACACAACAGCTCAAAAAAAAAAAAAAAAAATAGACTGCAAACCACCACACAACTGATTTCCATGTTTTGAGTTCTGAGGGAAAGTCATCTGCAGGACTTCTGCGCCTGTTCATCAGAGGCTTAGGATGAATGCAAAGTGACCGTTCTTCACATGTTTTCTAAAGTAGTGTATGATGGTTGGTTTTTTCAGCTGTCTATGAAAGTGGCATTTTATTGCTATCCTTACGAACACCTTTGATGGACAGGTTAGGACCTATCAAAGAATCTCCTTTCTTAGGGGCTCACAAAAGATGACAGCAGACAAGTACACGCTGCTTTCTAGGCAGCAGTCATCCTAAACTCCAATTCATGTGACTGATATTAGCAAAGACAGATGTCTAATCTATTAATATAAAGAAAAGAAAACAATCCTCACTTGTATCTGCTCTCTTCAAAGCTCTCTAGTTATATTAACTGTGTCATTCTGTTTCTTAGGGAGATCAAGCAGTATATTTCTTACAATTTTAACAAGATGGGAAAAACAGTGACATGACATCAATGGATATAAATGCAGTTGCAACTAAGACTGTCAAAAATTTCTTCACTTATGAAAATAGTTTTGCCCAGATTCAGAAGGGTTCAATTATTATGCCTCATTATTTCTGATATATTATGGAGAGGAAAAAATACACTAAGAATGATACGTGGCAAACAAAAAACATGGAGTCTGCCAGTAATACTGACTGCAGCATTCTACGTTTAAGCATGCAGTGATGTGTGATCTTATTTCTAGAGATATGTTGTACTATTCGGTCTAAAAAGAAGGTAGTGTTGCTAAAAAGACAATGGAATATAATTACTGAGAGGTTCTTTTGAAAAGGATCACGGGAGGACAACGTAAAAGCAGGAAAAAAAAACACACAGCATGACTATTAGGCTTAGGGTTTTGTCATTATGGACTTTGTTGTGCTGAAGACAATTTACTACATTTTTTTTCCCCTTCATGATTTCTTAAAAACACAAGGGATGAAATAATACTAAATGCAAGTTTTCTAGACTGAGATGAACAGCACACCATGCCATATGTTAAAACTACAGTCTTGTTCTAATGGCTCAATAATCCTTTCCCCATGGGCAAACACTGAAGAAGCACCAAAAAGGAAACGACACTCTGACCCAGCTCGGGCTAAAAATTTTGGTGTTGACTTTGAACATGGGGGATCAGTTTAGGGAAACAGCCCTTTTATGAAGCGCCGCTTTAATAAACAGCAGAGAATGCTCCCTACTGAAACCGCCTGCACAAATCTACATTTCAGACTGAGGATGTGCATGATGTTGTCCTCACTATCGGGGACCTGGCTGCCCTCTGCACTCCTGTATCCGAAGAAGCAGTTCTGCAGCTCAGCGATTTGATGAAGCGCTTTCTCATGACATTCTGGAAAATGATTCAACTAATGGCTTGGTGGGCAGGTCCAGTTTTTTGCCTCATTGTCTGTGTTCTGACTCCAACTCTGTATAATATTTTGGAGAAAGTTCGCCTTTTCTGTACTGCGCCGAGTAAATATTTTGTCAGTTGTTAAGGATGAGCTACAGAGTAAGACCCGGCAACGTATCCAAATTCAGCAGCAAGACTTGGAACTGCGTTAGAGCTTTTTCCAGATTGTGATTTGTAATGTATTTCAGAAGCCAGCAGAAAACCAACCACTTGAACTATTACAGAAAGGCTGAATGAACCCTTTTCAGAGCACTGAAAATGTTTTTTTTCTTTTCCGCACAGTTGGGAAAAAAGAAAATCATTAACACTAGCAGAAAGGGCTGGGTGACAAACAGGGAAGTTCACTTCCCAGCTGGCCCGTGGTGTGGCACCTTCTCAGACCAAGAGCTGCACCAGGGACAGAAACCTTATTGGGATGAGGCAAAAACACTGTACAGGCCAGTGCCAATGTAAGGTTTTGAGAGCTAACTGCATGTGCCACAGACACATACACACTTGCAGTTTGGGAGGAATGAGCAGGGAAAATGCAAATAAAGGCTGCCTTACTTCCTGTCGCCAAAGTGGAGCTATAGAGAAGGCACAAATGAAGACTAAACAAAGACTCATTTCAGGAACCTAATTATTTGATCTCTGCTGCAGCCAGGCAATTATTAGAAGTGATCATCACTAAAGCTGAATTCCACTGCTTAAGCCTGAAAAACATGCAGCTTATATTGACTGAGTAAAGAGAATGAGAAGTCAACGCAACTGTGCAGCTCAGCATCAATCTATAGCAATGTCATGGTAACCACTTGTTTGCACTTACTGTGTTATGCCTAACTTAAAATCTCTCCAGTAATATCTGTGGAAAAAAAAGAAAAAAAAAAAAAAAAAAAAAAAGCAAACACAAATAGATCCATAAATGAGGTGCTGTTGTTTGGATCAATGAAGAGATAAAGTAAAAAGCACCATTATTTCCAATAAAACAGTCTACCTGGTTTAGTTTTGCAGCTGTATTAAAATATTTGGTATCTTGAGATGTCAGAGATATTGCATCTCTTTAACTGTTATGATTGGGGCTCAAAAAATAAATTTTACGTGTGGCATGACGAGGTACAAAAATGCTAAATCATTGGTAACCACGCAAAGGATGGAAAGGACCACCAGGAACGCCTAGACTGTGAGAAAACAGAAACTTGAAAAAATGATGTTCCTGTCCTCAGTAAAAGGTCTACCTGTGAAAAATTCTGTCACTACCACAGCTATGCAACACACAGATGGCAGTTTTATTTCTTTTCATACATCCATTTTTCCTTCCCTTCCCTTCCCTTCCCTTCCCTTCCCTTCCCTTCCCTTCCCTTCCCTTCCCTTCCCTTCCCTTCCCTTCCCTTCCCTTCCCTTCCCTTCCCTTCCCTTCCCTTCCCTTCCCTTCCCTTCCCTTCCCTTTGTCCTTCTTTCCTCCCTTGCTTCACTCCTTGCTTCATTCCTCCCTCCCTTCTTGCCTTCCTTCCTCCTTTTCCCTCTTTTCTCTTTCCTTTCCTCCCTCTCCCTCCCTTTCCTCCCTCCTTCCCTTCTCCCTTTTTTTTTTTTTTTCCCCTCTCTGTATGTTTATGCTGTTTGGAGGTACAGACTTTACATGGGAGATACTGCTAGCAGAGAGCAACACTTCCTCAATCAGGAAATTTTTTAGATAGCATTTACAATCAAGCCTGGCTAATTGTTCTAATCACAAACTGACCTTCCTTCATGCGTGCTCAGAGCAAAGAAAACCAGTCCTTGAGTGAAGGTAATATAGGAAAGCCACAAGAAGGCCAAAAGGATTTAATTTTTGTTGCAGCTCTACTGTGCTATTGGCAACAACATCCAAAATGTCTTGCTGAATTATCAGGCAACAAACTGAGGCATAAATTGATACAATCTACTGATTTTGGTTTGTAAGAAA
The DNA here is from genome assembly GCF_964035555.1 of Netta rufina. Classification (NCBI taxonomy): domain Eukaryota; kingdom Metazoa; phylum Chordata; class Aves; order Anseriformes; family Anatidae; genus Netta; species Netta rufina. The sequence continues at coordinate 58,016,074 of NC_140125.1, forward strand.
AATGATTCTTGACAAAATTTACAATTTGCACTGTGAAAAATATTTCCAGGTTTGTTTCTTTAGCATGTTCATAAGCTTACCTTCTTGCTCTCCCTCCAGCCTCAGGGACACCACATCAGACAAAAAAAAAAGCACCAGCTTGTATATTTTCTCCAGACAAGCATGCCCTCAGTACTGGCTTGCCGCAGAAATCCTCTATTTGCTATCCTACCATCCCATCTGATTTCAGGAGCTTCCTGCCATGCTCTCAGGCCAAGGGCACCCACGTACCACCACCTTTCCCTCCCCATCCATTGGGTCTTCCATGCCGTCCCCTGAGCTCTGGGTGTCCCTCCATGCCACATTACAGCCCCTTCCTCCTCCTTCTCCTTCTCCCGCCTGGGGTTTCATCCACTCTTTCCTCCCATCTTACTCCTTTTCCTTCCTTCCACCATCAATCTTTTCTGATTCATTGGGACTGAAACAGAAGTGACACCACCAGCTGAAGAAGCCAGAGGCAAAGAGCGTGGTTTGTCCTGCTTTCCTGCAGCGGCTCAAACAGCAGCGCCTGCCAGCAGCCAGAGCCTTACAGCTAGAAAAAAATTGCTAGAGGAATATAAAACTTCCGAGGAAAGTCTAGAGGGAAGTGGTTGGTGGGGTGTCTCGTGACACATGCTGCTCTCTGTTTCGAGAAAGGCTTTTTAATCAGATTTCATAAGGAGTCAAAAGTACAGATAAAACAACAACAAAAAAGATTTGGAACAGATATTGCCAGTCTATTTCATACTTTTCAGGCTACTTCTGAGAACTACACAGCCAGGGACCAGAAAGTCAACACAGGCTGCAAGATGCACCCTCATGGTGCTTCATCTCTGGATAATGCCAAAGCCCCCTGGTATCATGAACATAACGAGGCCAAAAAGAGGAAGGAAAATGCTTACCCGATTAATTCCTACATGTTGGGAAAAAGGCATGAGATGGCACAAGGATCTCTGCCTGCTCTTTAAGGGCTGCTGAAGCAGGTGCGAAAAGAAGCTCTTCTATGCTTAGAATTTCTTCATATAAGCAAATACCACAAGAGGGATGGGACAAGGCATTAAACCTGCAGCCTCCTTTCAAGGTCTGCTCCCATTTTCAACCCACATTTATGTCTTTATCAGTGTAACTTTGCTCACTTAGGGAGGCCCAGGCCACGGGCCCATTTCATTTTTCTCAGCTTGTGGCATTCTAGAAGACCATCCAACGAGAAATGTTATTTATATACACATTCAACCAAATCCTGAAGGCTTTTATCATCTGCTCTCGCAGGCAAATGTCAATGTCCATCCCAGAATATAAGCAGTTTGCCTGAAGAGAAAATGGGTAAGGATCTAATTTCCATTGACTTCAGCATCAGAAAATCTTTCATCCCCTGCCACTTCCTTAGTGCCCTTCTGCTGTCCCAAGTACTATTGCTAATAGCCAGCTGTTTGAACTGTTGTTCAGAAGTTGTGCTTGCCTGAAAAATCTACCAGTGCCACAATCAATAACAATAGGCGTGGCAACGCTGCAGCTATTTCTTACATTTTAATTATTTGCTACTCTTGAGGAACTGCGTTAGCTCATACACCATCAGTAAAGAATTTAACTTCTCCTAATCAGAAGGGACACAATAAACTGTCATTGCCTCTTTCTGGTATGCACGTGATATCTCAGTGAGATTGTAGATGCGAGTCTTCTCAACGTTTCAACAGCCGAAGTCCTTTCCTTTTGTGTCAAATTTGTACTCCCAGTAAGAAACACCACTGAGCTCCCAAGCCATTTAGGCATGTGTTTCTAATTATTTTCTTTCCGTCTGTTACCCCAAATTAGAAATTACATTAGTATATAAACACAAGTTTTCCCAGTCATGGTTTATCTTTTCATCTTCCTGCCGGCTCAACAAATGAAGTCCTAAGAAGTTATTTATATATGTTAAAAGTTATAGCCTGCTTATGTGTATTTACTTGCATATAAAGCCAAGAAAAGACTATGCTTAAAAAGTAAGTACGGTCCAAATGAAGGTCATTGCTTCAACAAAAAAATAAAAGGTATTGCTTTCCTCAGTAGTCTGTCTCAATGAGGGTTGTTCCACGTTCTTATCAACCATAAAACCTGACTGAGGTTAAGTGAATGAAGGGAGAGAGTCAGCGACTAAGTAAGGAGATAGCAGATAACAGAATCAGGAAATTAGGTATATGCCAACAAAGGATTAACTACACACACACAGTCCTCTAATCTACTCTATCTGGCATCTGGCCTGGAAGAATTTGCAGTGCATGTACGCTCACTACCTACATCTGGCTTCAGCGGTGCACATGCACATGCCTATCCCCAAGTTCTACCACGTATCTGAAAACACACCACAGACATCCATTTTTTTGGCATGTGCATGTTTAAGTTACTTGCTTTTAAGAAACACATCATTTCTGGGATATCTGGCAATTCAGACTGCAGTACTTACTTCTTTAAGCCCAGTGACTGAAAGCAAGTTTCTGCAATTTTGTTTACTGCTGTGAAGAAATTCGCACTGCATCTTGACAGCACATAAGATGACATATGATGAGGAAACAGCTTAATAAGGCAGGCAAATATCAAATAGCAATTCAATGCAGCTTGAGAAAAACACTTTAAAATTTTGCTTTGAAAAGTTCCATTATATGTATTTTAAAATCCGTGAGTGTGCCTCTTAAAAAGCAAACCATTGGATAATTCCTTGCTGCACTGAAAGAAATGACCAAACTTGTGTTGATGTCAAAGGGGAAAGACTACACTGCATATATCAAAACAGTAACTACATCAAATGATAAATAGCAAAATGTTTTGCAGGGTTGTAGAGTATGTTGAAAGCATGGGAAGTATAAAGACAGTATTAATTAAAATTTTTTTCAGAGGCAAGAACCAGATTTGTGTAAGTATTCCAAACTTGTCCTTATTACGTGCATTATCTAGCATTTTGAACAATGCAAATTTCACCCCTCTTGAGGAAATAATAAAAAAAAAAAACCTAGAACTTTATTTCAAGAATGATCCAAGAGAACTAATGAAGCAATCTTAACTTCACCAAAAGGAAGACAATATAGCAGACATCCTTACTTTTTAAAAAATTTATTTTATTTTAATTTTTTTTTTCTTTTATGCTATGGGAAAAGGAATAAAGCAGTGAAAACTAGAAGCAGCTGGGGAGGATTCCTCTTGCACAAGCTCCATGAGGACAGCTGTATGGTTATCCTCAAGGGTAATGTATACAAAAGTGGAGATTTATCTCACAGCACAACTGCAATTTCACACCATACACGTCCTGGTGGGCAGCCTGTGCAAATCACTGTAATTCTGGCAATATAAACCACAACACAAAGTCTTTCTAGCCTATAGCACAGAAAAGATGCAGGAGGACTTCAGGAGAGCCTACTATCTCCATTGCTTCTCAGTTCCTTGGGGCACCTTTCAGAAGCTCCATGCAGTTCCTTGCCTGAAGCTCCAACCATCTGTAAACTAAGTATTTCTTCACATTTAATTTATAATTATCTTTTTCACACTGTCATCTGACCTTCCATTCAGACACCTAGTCAGGACTCCTTCTCCCTAGAAATCTGGAAGGACGGGATTGTTGTGATTTGAGCTGTGGCAACACCTTTCATTTTCATCTAAAATGTCAGAATTGGGAGGGATGAGAAACCAAACTAAACTGAACAGTGAGGTGGGTTTTTAAAAAAATGTACATCTATTGTTAGTCTCCAGCCTTAATTTTGAGAACTGTAATGAACTATATGTTTATGGAGGCAAACTTGACAAACCCTTAATCAAATTTTTCCTTTTAGAGTATAAATTACAATCATTTCCAAAATTATCTTCCACACACCACTGCAACAACAAACACAAGTCCATGCTGATGAGAATATCATCTCACTGGCTGATCTAATCTCACTGAGAGAAAGGGAGGCTTATAAAAAATGTTTAAAGACTAAACATTACAGCTAGTGCCAAGTTTCACTTGACTCATGCTATATGGAAGCAGAGGCCCAAATAGCCAATGTTCTTCTCTGCCAGAGGCCCACGTTCTCATGTACAAACACATTTTACAAACACATTTGCCAGTCACATTTCCAGGAACCACCAAGTTCTATTAAAGAAGACATTTAGTAGCTCATATGACACCATATACTATATTTAATTTTCTCTTTAAAATGCATTACGATATGTTTTCTCAAATATAATTTACTCATAATCTAAACATAATCCCGATGGCTAGGAGTACACAGATGTCTATGTGTGACAGATATTTTGGAAAGGAAAGGCTTGAATTCATTGTTTCTGAGAGGTTCTAGATTTTACAAGGTCACTCCAGGAACTTTCAAATAATATTAAAAAAACAAAACAACAAAAAACATGAATGCATAGAAGTAACAAGCATCTGTCAGGCCACAGTTCATACTGCAGTTCAAAAGCAACACAAAGAAACGCATGCAAATAACATTCCAGTTTTGGTGCTTCTGGTGAGATTTTAACTAACCAGGAAATTTTTAGTTAAGAGCAAACCAGAAAAAAAAAGTTATGAAAAGTCAGCATATTCCAGCTCCATCCTCCCTGAAGGCATTGCCGAAATGAAGATTGAAACCTCTGGCATTTCTGATCCTCCTTCTAGAGGGAAGCAGAGAGTCGGTCTTCCTTATCCCAGTGAGTAGGCTGTGCAAGTGTATGCTGGCATTTTGAGAAAGAACAGGGACGTATCAGAGGCCAGAAAACCCCTTTCCATAAGTTGTCCTCACTGAAGCAGACCCATGGGACAAAGGAGAGAGGAAGCAGCGCGGGGTGGCAGGCTGCGGCTTGGGCAGGAGCCCAGGCTGCTGAGTGCGCAGAGCCTGGGAGCGGGACCGCGGGGAGGGCAGGGCACGGCTCCGCCCGACCTCATCGAGAAGGAATCCTGGAAAATGTAATCCCGGGATCTGCTGGGATTTGCAGACCTCCATAGAAAGGCATATTTGGAAGGAGCGCAAGATAGGAGCAGTCTCCTTTCTAATAACTGAGGGAAGTCTGAAAGGAACAAGAGCTAAGAGCTGGTGCTGGTCTCTCCAGAGAGCAGGGCCACAAACCCCCGTGTTGGACTGTCCCTGCCGAAGCCTGGGAGGCAGCCAGTAACTTAACCACTGCAACACCTGGGGTAGCATTAAACCCTGTGAGCAGGCCTTAAAAAACAAAAACAAACAAACAAACAAACAAAAACCAAAACACACAACACAAAACAAACAAAACAAACCTTATTAGAAGTGGTTTTGGTTGCTTGTTTGTTTAGACTTTGCCACTGGGGAAACAACTTTCTTCAGAGTGAAGCCGTATTGTTTGTCTTGAAAATAACTTGATAGGCAAGGCCTGAAGGGAGGATTGGCCTGTAGCATGCAGGAGAAGCACACGCAGTGGTAATGGATTCAAAGGTTAAGGCAGAGTCAATGAGGAAACTAATTGGGTTAATGAATGCCCTCAGCCAGCCACCCACCCACCCCTTCACCCAAATACAATGGCGTAGCTGCACTCCAGATCTGGGTACACCCCCAGGCGGGATGAGGAGACCCAGACACCCCAGCAGCACCGTCAGAGGCATCACACAGACACGTAGGTGGTGAGCCCCGACCGTGTAACCAGACAGTGGTACCGCGCATGGTGCCCGGCAGCCTGACTGACCTGGGGCTGGCAGAGGCCCTGCTGGCTGCCGTTTGGCCTCCTGCAGCGCACAGGCTACAGGATTTTGTTCTGCAGCTGAAAGAAGCTGTTCTTTTTAAGTATGTGGGTGTCACTGAGCCCAGTGTGATCAGGTTTAACTTAACTACAGGCCAAAAGGCAGGTGGAAGGCTCGCCTGCTTCCCCTGCCACCTTTATAGCTGGACTCTCTCACACCGGCCCCTGAAAAGACAAGGCAGCTAAGTCAATATCCCAGCACGGCTTCAATTCAAGCAACATTTTGGGCTGCTTCACCAGCTCTAGGTGGCCCTGCTTGAGTGAGGGGCTGGACTGGATGACCTCCACAGGTCGCTCTGGCCTCAACCAGCCTGTGATGCTGGGTGGCTTCTGGAACAATCTCCCAACCTTCTCCTCTCCGATCCCGGATTCAATAAACAAACTCTAGCCAAAATTCCAGTTCACAGCTGGTAATCAGTTTACTGTGACTGGCTTATTGAAAGTTATCCCCCTGGATATACTAAAAAGAGGTGAATAATGGCTGTGCAGGCTACTGTATGTCCATATAACAGCGATGTGTTTCAGTCTGTCAGGTGTGAGTCCCTGGAAAGCTAGGTGCTACGGCAGGGCTATCTGTGCCGGATTTATGAGCATATACAATGTACCTTTGCTAAGCTCTATCATTCTATCCAAAAAGGAGAAACCGAGACTGTTGTATCTTCTGGCTTATTTGGGGCTGTGAAATAAAAGGAGAAACAATAATGCAAACTCCCATGCAGGTAAAGTGAGCTGCAGAATTTGCTGTCCTTCCTGGGGAAAAGCTTTTTCAAATGCAAGAAAAAAAAGGATCGGGAGGGCTTTAAAATGAGTCCAAGGGCAGGGAGCCTTAAATTCAGCAGCACTGACAAGTAATAAGGTCACATCTGTCTCTAATACAACCAGAAGTGGTTAAGTGTTACACCTAGTCATCTAGGTCAACTGTGTGTAAACTATTTATTGTCTACAACCTATTTTCTCTGTCAGGCTTTCCTCCTAAAATAAACAGCACTGTGCTCCACAGAAGGCAGATGGTGACCATCTCAAGTTGTGTGTGTGCTGCTGTGCTAAGGACGATCAAAATGAGCTGCGAGGGGATGCTGAACCCATGCATCTGCTCACAGCTCAGGTGCCCCTTATTAAAAGAGGGTATTGGAGCAGGGCAAGCAGATCCACCAATGCTACTGGGAGACTGCAGGATATCTCCTGCAAGACTCTGAAGGGTCTTAGGCTGATCAGTTTATCCAAAAGAAGGTACTCACAGAATCTCACCCTGCACAGAAAACAGTGATACTAAACAACAAATAAAGGGCTCTTTAGCATAGCAGTGGAAAGCACAGCAAGCTGAAGTCAGACAAGTTAGAAATTTGGAAAAGAATTAGCAGTGACAATGAGTAATGACAGGAGCAAACTGCTAAGGAAAACAGAAGATTGTTTATCTCTTCAGTTCATGACCAAAGGCTTTTCTGAAAGATAAACTCAAGAGAAACTAAAGTTACTGGGCACACTACAGGTGCAAGTGAAATGTTAAATGGGCCTGTGTTAAACGGGAGGTCAGACAAAATGATCTAATATTTTTTTCTGCCCTTAAATGCCATGAATGTCTGGGTTTGTCTGCGTGGTATTTGGTTGGTAGGTGAGAACTCACTCTGTTTCTGAGTCTGGATGAATCCAAGCCAGCAAGGAACCTGGAGCTGTGTAGCTGTGGTTAGCACGGTGCAGAATCCAACCTAATAAACTTGCTCCTGGCTCGGAGCTGGCTGATGTCCGGCCAGCTCTGAACACAGAATAAAGTTGCATGTCTGCAAAATACCATACAGACACACCTACCCCAACCCAGCAAGCCAGCCGCCCTCGCGCATTTTCGCAGATAAGGAGACAAAAGGCATGTCTGTGCCACGTCCTGGAACGCGGTGCAGAGATTTCGGAGATGGCACTCACCATGCCAGCTGCGCAGCCCGCGGCAGCACCCTCCCCTCCATCCCAACGAAAGAGGCTGGCAGAGGGACCAGCCTGTCCCCTGGGGCCCAGCCTGTGCTGACCGGGCTGTGCTGCTTGCAGAACCAAATCTGTTTGTTGGCACAGGGGCTCTCCTACGTGGCGCTGGCAAACAACCATCCACAGCGTGGGGTAGGTGGGCACAAAGTCTTCTCGCTGCATGTGCCACTCTGAGGCAAATTATATCACAAATTAATGTTTTCTGGAGCAAGAATAAGGGCTCAAAACATGCTTGCTGGTCATGGCTGGAGCTTAACTGCTCCAAAAGGACAACCTGCATTTCCCCTCCATAAAACTCTCAGCACCTCCTCTGTGACCCCTCTCGTTTTCTCAGCACGAACCAAACTAAAGCAATTCTGACTGCAAAAGGAGCGTTGTGGTTGCACACTTTTCTGTGCTTGGCATCTGAAGAGTAAAATAATGAACAAGATGATAAGAATGTGTGTTGGACAGGCAAAGAAGGCCAAACAAGGTTAATAGATGCTAATATCATTGTCACCACCCAGCCTACCTTTACTGAAAACAGAGTAAGCAACACATTGAAAACCTCACTTTCTCAGCACAGAGCTCTGCACCAAACTAGAACAGCACAGCTTAAGCAAAGAAGACAGAACATGGTCCTAAGGGAAGACCATTTTCCAAAAGACCTTATGCCACAGGACAGAATTCATGATGTGAAGAAGTTATTCAAGTAACACTGCAAACCAGAAGTGAAATTCAGATGTCCACTCCACTTGGGATCAGCTGGCCCAAAACAGTAAGAGCTGGGAAGGAATTAATATGGGAGAAAGGATTAACCACTTCTCCATGAAAATGAATATAGCAGAGTACTTTTTAAAATATCTTAAGATTTGGAAGAAGCACCAGAAGTTTACACAGAACTCAATTAAAAAATAAGAAATACAAATGTAGAAAACAATCAATATAAGCTAATGTGTCAAGCAAAACTCCTTGGTACCAGGCTGTACTTACTGTGAGACACAGACTCTTCTAGGAACAATTGACCCTTCCTCATGTGGTTTTAAAGTCATTTGGTTCTGTATTCAAAGAAATAATGCAGCTCTTCCAAAGACTAATAAGCAGTAACTGTATTCAAAGTGCAGTAGGTACGATTCTATAAGAAGTCCTGAAGTTGTAGTAAGTGTGAAAGATGAAAATGAAAAAAAATCACTGATACTAAGTACATGGCACTGAAAGTTAAGCCTTTCCTTCAGTGTAGTAAAGTGGGTGACACGTCCTACACTCACAGCACTGTCATGTATTTCATGACATTTGGATTTTTTTCTTAAGGCATCAGATCCTCAATTTACGTGATTAGTTGATAATCTCAGGTTTTATTCAATAAAAAAGGTATTTCAATCCTTCATGATGTGAAGAAGAGAAGAGCTTAACACCTTCTGTAAGTATTAAACTACAAAGGCAAAACTTCAAAACTTGCATTTTTCTGAGCTTCTGCTCTTTCTAATTCTGACCATTCATATGTTAATGCTTGCAGGCTTACCTTCCAGACCACTGACACCTGGTAAAGAGCCCAAAAATACTGGCACCAATACAGGATGCTCAGGGTTTATCCACGTTTCACACTGAGACTACGTAAAGAAATACTCAATGAGAAGGACTGGTGCAGGAGCAGTACCAGCACATACGACTTTCTCCACAGGATAGCTCCTGAAAGCATCCTGTGTAGCTATGTGGGTGGACAGTTCCTTGAAAGAATAATACCCAGCTGAACGAGCATAGTATTTGGAAAGAGGCACTGGGAGTGAGGGGTGTTAAGCAGTATTTCGGCTACTGCAGATACGCTATAAAACATGTTAAACAATTGAAAAAGACACATTGATGTCAGAAAAGAGACATCTAGGATGATAGCAAACAAAGTTAAGTTTTTCTGTAACCATAAGACTTTAAAAGTTGAAAACTCTTTCTTCCACCTCTATTGTGCACCAGTATGATTCTCAAGAAAACACCACCCCAGTTGCTGTGCTAGGAACAAAAACAGGATGGATATTAGACATTGGAAACTCTCCATTTGCCTTTACCACAAGTTGTTTTTTTTTTTTTCCCTTCATAAGAAGGGCAGCCGGGCATTCCCTTGAGGCAAACAGAGATGTTTTCAGAACATCATGCAACAGGAATACTCCCTGACAACATGTCTATAATAATATGTTCTAAGTACAACTTTCTGTGCTGCACCTCAGGCTGTTTGGTGGTGGACATATTTTTATGCCCATTCATTCCCTTGGACCTGTGCAGGGACCAATGCAACTACACAACAGCCTTTAAAAAGCAGGACATCTCATTTGGCCACACATATGCTCCTAACTAGTCAACACGTCCGTAAAACTTTCTGAGAAAGTATCTATGTATCATCATTATCCAGTTTCTCAATCAGCAAGGTGGAAAAGGTTATGATGAAAGAAATGTACTTAGTCACTCGGTATCTGGCGAGAGGCAAGATTCCAACCCACTCCTCATCCCAGCATCTGGTTTCCTTACACAGCCTCTCTGTGGCCAGACTTTGATAAAGAAGTGAAAAGTGAGACAGTGCCAAATGCCATCCATGGCTCTGCTGTGGATAGACTTGCAAAGGAAAAAAAAAAAAAGGAAGGAAGATATTCTGGGTTCGTTTCAGTCCCCCAAGGCTTCACTCAGCACACAGCAAACATAAGTACCACCCCAGGCGGTGCTTCCCTGTGCACTAACAACAGGTCCTGGGCTTGAGGGGTATGCTAGAAAGCCCAGCTCAGGTTTGGTAGATGCCCTGCTATGAACGCAGCAAGAAGAAGAAGATTTTTGACTCTCACATGCTCTCAGAGCAGCTGCCTTCTCTTTGCATTGCTGTGAACCACAGCTGCAGTAGCCCTGTTCACTGAAAATAAAATTTCTCTGTGCTGCTGATGGCCCTTTCCTTTTCACATCTGGAGACTGTTAACTGTTTCCCATGTGGTCCGAGTTTTAGCAGCAAAAACACTCCAACGAATTCTAGTAAAATTGATTTATTTTTATTAACTGGACACTGGATACCAAAATAATGCTGTATGAGCGACTTTATTCTCCCTTCCTCTTCAAATTGACATTTCACCTCGACCTGTTCTACAAAATAAATAGTAGGGGAGCCTCATGTTTTAGCGGTTGGAAGTTCAGAACTGAAAAGGTCAAAAGCTGAAAATAATTTAAGCGTGACATCTCTGCTGTTTAGGAGAGCCTAAGTACCTGTGAGCAGCAGAAGTCGCAGCTGAAACTCAAACTTGACTCTGTGAGGCTGTGACTGCCCTGTGGCTACCAACAGCTCAGAGCCACCCCACTTTGTGCAGTCATAATTTGCTGACATGGGAAGAATTATAGTAGCAGAAATGGAGCACACTGCTTCAAATCTTCGAGGAACAAAATACTACAGGAGCAAAAAAGTACATATATATATATTTATATTTATTTTTTGCAACTGCATGAAAGAAGAATCCAGATAAATACAGCAAGGGGGAATGCAGAGTGGCGCTGGGAAAATGGTTTTAAGCTGCTGGCATGGAGGAAAAATTACCCACGTCTTGGACAGCACAATTTACTACTCTTCCGGGCCCTCTTCCCAAGCTTTTCTGCTGCCCACGCTGCTACAGCATTTGTTGCTGTGTGAGGGGCTGACAACCCAACGCACCCTGGGCTGCAGCCTGAGGCTTTCTGCTGCTGCTGCTGTGGCAGAGGAGTGTGCTCGCACTGCGACTGTGCTAGGGAGGGTATTTCATTCGGGGATTTACGTCGTGGAGAAAGGTGATGGAGTGCAGGATGCACAAAGGCTGTGTTTGGATGGCTTACATCTAATTTATGCACGGGTGTATAGAGGCATGGACTGCTCAGAGAAGGCTGCCGAACACACCAGGCTCCAGCTGTAACGTGGTGCAGCAAACCTAAACAGCTCCTGCCCCAGGCAAGCACTGCCTTCTGGAGAAAAGGTTTATTGCTCAGCCCTCATTGCCACATACTCAGGAAAATGAAAGAGAACGGATTTTATTTCCACTACAAATCATGCACAGCACCAAAACCCTTTGTTGCAGTCAGAAGAAAAGCAAAGGTCTTCCTGTTGTATGCCCAGAAGTAAGACCTAAGCTTTGGAGATTATGGACCAGAGAATCATTTTAAGAGTTTTAGATACCATTCCCACTTAAGAAGAAAAAATGTGGAAATCGTTAAGATAGTGGAGAGATTCCTGCAGTATAAGAAATTATCTTTGAAGATTTTGAAAGCAGTGCCACCGAGCCTTGCAGCCCCTAGGTCAATGCAAGCCACTGATGCAAGAGCTCGGGCAGGGAGGGAGTGGCTGCCAAATTCCTCCTAACTGAAGCTGAAGACACTGGCCTCTGAAGGAATAAGAAAGATGGAGATGGTGGACTAACTTCTTCAGAAACACCACCACCTCTTCTGAGGGGAGCAGGAGATCTACAGGCACGGATAGATAGAGGCTGGTGCCTATAAATAGCCCCAAGCTGGCAGCACTACAGCAGTAACAGAAGCCAGACTGTGGTAACAGCCGGCTTCACTGTAGAAATTTTCATCTTAATGCCATCTCCCTTCTTGCCTTGGGAGACGCACTCAAAACAGGTCTGGATAGTATATTAAAACTCTATCGTGCTTTCAACAAGGTTTCACAAGGTTACACGGGTAATTTTTCAACATCGCTTTAGAAAACTGCATTACTTTTTCTTTGGTTCAATCTCTACGCAATAACCTATAAAATTCCTAGATTTCACTGCTTATATGAAAATGCCAAGGAATCTGACCTTAAAATACAGTTTATATACATAGCAAGTTTTCTTTACAACAGCAGTAAGGAACTTTATAGCGAAAGAATTCAGATAAACTAGCCAGATTAAAGCAAATATCCTTCACTCCTTTGGCTGAAGTTGTTATTTTAAACTGATATGTGTGATTTATTCCTTCAGAATTGATGTCACACCTCAATATATTAAAAAAGAAAGAAAGAAAGAAAAAAAAAGCCTAGGTAAATGGTCTGCAATACTCTTGTAAAGTTTAATTAATTTGCTTGCAAAGTGACCTGAGCTATCTGGAAAGATTAAGTACTACTTTCTCTTCTTAGTAAAGGTTAGAATATGGTTGGCAGTCCTGCTGCAGTGATGCAAAAGAGGTTGTTTCCCATGAATATAACAAAAACACGAGATTCTCGTGTACATCACATCTGCGTTGCATGCAGAGTGAGAGCAGGAGCTAGAAGCAGAGAGGAGTGAATCCCACCACTTTTCTAACCTTCTGACACTATGGGGCTTCTGGGGCCCACATTTCCTGCAAGAGTCAAGGGGAATAATTTGCTGCTGTCACTTGTACTGACAGTAATGGCCTTGTCTGTGTCATCTGTCAGGGGACTAAGCAAGGACTAGCTCTGTTTAAATGCTGTGTGGTAGAAACATTGTCAGAGACTTTTAAACGCCAGCAATTTTACATATTGCTATTTATATTTTGAAATTGCAGTCACAATGCCATTTGAGTGTTCAGACTTGCCTCTCTCTGCCTGACAAGGTATAGGTGGGATGTTCCATGTACAAGCCAATTTGATATAATTTGCTTTCAGGTTCACTGCAAAATGTTCTTCTTTACACTGTAAAGAGGCTTACCGCTTACCAAGAGGCTGTACAGTATTATATTACATGGTAATGGTATTTCCAGAAAAAAAAAATGAATTGCACACGAATAAGGCAATGAAAATATGCAGGTAACCATGGCTACTGTTGTGAATTAAATAACATTTTTTATACAGCTGTGAATATTTGTATTGTTGCCAGTTAAGCTGTAGAGTTCAGATTCGAGACAGGGCTAGTAAACACTGAATTCTTGCCCGAAGAAAGGTACTTCCCAAAGTGAATGCAGGCCTCTACATCATGCCACTGCCCATTTTAGTGCAATTTTTTGTCTAGTAAACACTTCTCATTTGAAATAATCAAAATACATAGCCAGTAGTCAGTGATAGACTTTTGCACAAGTTACCTTTTCTGTCTTAAGGATATTTTTACTTCTGTCCCTCTTGCCATGTACCTGCAACTGCAGTTCCATAAAGGCCTTTGAAATATCTTTGTCTCAATCAAAGAGACTTTTGGAAGATCTTGAAGAGATTTCCAAGCAGAACTCTCAAATTTTCTTGGTAGTTTTACTAATGGTAACATCCATCTGGATAGCAACAGAAAAATCAAGTCCAAATGACAGGGGAGATGAGAGGGGCCTTTTCTGCTTTGACATTTTTTTGAATTTCCAAGTTCATCCTTCTTAAGTTATCCTTTTGTTTACATGTCAGAGTCTTTCCTCTCAAACCATCAGTCATCAGAGGACGAATGGAAAACTAAGGGATCTTTCGTCTGATAAAAAGGTACGCCCAAAAAATTATTTGGAACAAGTAGATAGTAGTTGCTATACTAAAAGAAAACAAAAACCCAAAAGCAGCTAGTGAGATGGACCTGTACTCCCAGTAATACAAACAAACCACAAATAATGAAACGCCTGTTGTAACTAAGTGAAGGAGAACTTAGAGCAACACCTCTCTGTTCAAAGATCGAGTCACTTCTTCCTTGCAATAGAGCGAGAGTTTGAAACCCAAGTGCGTGCTCTTTCACTCCCTGTGAATCTGTCTCCCTTGCCCAGTTTGGAGAGGAAGGATCAGTTCTTAGTAAAAGCTCTGGGTATCAAAGTAAATCCAGATTCACTTTGCAGTTGGATCTCTAACAAACTTCGGTAACCTCAGGCAAATCACAAATTCTGTGTTTCAGGTTCTTCTCTGTAATATAAGCCACTTTTCCCAATCTTTAACTCTTTTGTTCATTTAGACTGCAAGAGGTTTGAGGAAAAAAACATTTATCTGTATCAAGTGCTCAGCTTAAAGTTACTTGAGATGTCCTTAAAAAAGGTACTGTTGTTATTACACCAATAGCCAACCTACCATACTAACATCCTACAATCTTAGCAAGCCAAGGACATGGAGAGCACGACTGCGGGAGGCTCAGCAGCAGAGTGCTTGGGCAAGCGACTGGGAGATCTGAAGAGCCCCAGGGACAGGGGACAGAGGAGCAGTGAGGGTATAAAGCACTTCTTTTGTTTCTGTATGCACAAAAAAGTCAGACAAAATCATTCTGCAAACAGTGATCCTGCACAGTGCTCACAGGAAACCAAACGAAGCCGAATTTCTGCATGCTGCTCTAGGATAAATGGAGGGTCGCATTTTCAATATATGCTGGGTACTTGAAGCTTCTCTTTCAAGCTTTCTCTCAGTGATGTACAGTACACACAATTATCACCTCCACGTTCTACGGCTCTCTCCAGCTGACTACTGTTAACACCTCTTTATTTCAATATTTGGTTTCCTCTACTTTGCTCGCTTTTCTGTGTTTTCCTCTTGACAGCCTCTAAGACTATCACTTTTTCTCCCAGCTTCTGACACATGCATTTCTTTCTCCTTCTAATTCCCTGTGATTTTTCATCTTTCATTCTGTTTCAGGAGCGAAGACCAAAATGACAGCCCCCTTATGTCTCTGATCTAAGAATACATATATTCACCTTTCAAAATGATTTGCAGCTGTATTTTTAAACAACTTGCAGCCAACGCACATTTGTTTGTTAATGGGAACATCAGTAAATCTGTGTACTAGTAAAAACACATTTTAATGGATGTTTCCTTTTTAGAATATGATATCATTTCCCATTTCATTTTTAAAAGTGCCTTAAAATACAAAGTTCAGTAGACCAACATACATATTTCATCTTTCCCATAAATAGTTCATGAAAATTTTCTACATTACATATTGTATTTGCAAAAGAAGCCACAAAAATGTGCATAGTAGTGACTCAGCAGTTTGGAACTCTGCATATAGGGTTTATAGAAAGAGGGTAAAACTCAAAATAACAGAATAAAAATCTAAAAGCCCCAAGATGCAAATAAAATTTCTTCCTGTGGGAAACAAACTTAAGGATGTGATTTGAATATAAGAGCCGTTTTTGATAAGGAAGGATTTCCTTTCCAGGCTTATTTGAACTTTCTATACTATGCATCACGTCAGCCTACAGTGTTTTATGAGATACTAGTAGCCTGAAATTCAGTGTACAGCCCTAGGTTATGTTATTATTTGGAGTGGAGGTCACTTCTGTTCTACAGAAGAACGGACAGCAATACCAGCTTCTAGCTCTTAGCTGTGTCTGAACCCATGAACCTCAAAGTAATTAGTAAAAAGGCCATTCACTTCTTCATTGCAACTGAATGAACTGGATGCTAAGGCACATGAAAGGGGAATATCTGTGAACACAGTGGGTATTCTGGTCTGGGGCTGCAGCTGCCCTGCTTGGGACACTTCATAACCAGGATAGGGCACGGTGATATAAATCCTGTAACAGCCACCACTGTCGTGTTAACTGTCATTACAGAGCCACACAAGATGCAGATGTTAATAAAGACACATAAAAGCTGGCTTTTGATCGAACATTATGCAATTTCTGTAATTATTCAGTGAAATAGTGGCAGAACCAGGAATAAAACTGAAATTTAAAACTAGGGTTTAAACAGCGCCTCAAATACACAGCCTTACTTGTTTTGAAGAGAAAGCAAGCTATGCAGAGTTAAAGGACACCAGCTAATATTGCAAGAAACGGGTCAGAGGACACACAGGCCTGCCTTTTGCCACCTTGAAGCACCTGCGAGCCCAGTGCTGCTTCTCCACGGTGGAGCTTTTCCTGCTCAGGAAGCTGTGGTGTTAGAGGGAGGCACAGAGCCACCTTCTCACCCTCACGGTCCCTCTGAGAAGTGCCACCTCTGGAAGGCCACTCTTTGTGCCGGGCAGGGCACCAGGCTTGGACATCGGTGATTTAGGTGAACGTCCAAAGATAAAAGGGATTATTGCAGACCTGTGTGACTAGTGGCAGCGGCTTACACGTCTATCAAAAATACCCCTCAGGCTACACCCCAAATTGGAATCTCTTGTATTTGAGGAGTTACTAAAATGCAGTTTTTACCAATTTGTTTCTATGTGGGAAAGTAAAAATATGGGGACTGAACTGCCCAGCAGGGTAGAAACCAGGTTATGTCAGATGCTCATAGGCCACCATGAGCAAAAGTAGTTCCCAAGCTCAGTCCAAAACCCTTGATTTCTACAGATCAATGTGCACAAAACATTACTGCTGTGGCACTACTTCAACATATTAATCATCTGAATATGAAATGCTTTCTCCAGAAGTGCTGTCTGTTTCCAAATAAAAAAAGACGTGTAAAAAGACAGCAATTAACAAAGAGAAAAGTTACTTTTAAAAAGTGGTAATTTGTTACAAAAACAATGTCAAAATATTTCCTTGTATTAGCATTCCTGTAGCGCTAATGATCTCGTGATGGAGGGAGAAGTAATATCTTTTATTTCACCAGCTTCAAGGGCTGGAAAAAGCATCTAAGCTTTTGGGCTGAAACTCCCTTCACCAGGTCTGCTGATTCCTCTGGTATCGTGTCCATGAGAAATAACCCACTTTCCAACAATGATAAATAGGTAAAAATCTGGTCACTGAGTTAGTGCATATGTCTTCAATTGAAGGAAATGCTGTCTGCCAAGCTTCAACCAAGTAGATCATAGGTCTGTGAAAAAAAAAAAGAATCTAAAAGCATGGAATCCAGTTGCTATAGCGGCAAATTAAACAAATAAATGAGATACCATGGAATGCTGCAAAATATTTGTGGTCTGATTAAGTCATATTTGCCACATGTGTGAATCCTAACAGCACAGTTTAGTACAGTGGGTACAACATAGTACAAATACACTTTTATCATATATACATATTAATTCTTATCTGAGTGAGTGCTAATGAATGTTAACAAGTGTGTCCAAGGATACAAAACACTGCACTTTATTGTAATCATAAGGCAAACTATAGTCCTCTTAAGTGCATAAAGATAGACAATAATTGCATATTAAGCTATTATGTCTTTGAAACAATACTTGCATCCTTTCCTGTGTTTGCATGGCCTGCTGAAAAGATAAGGCTTTTTTGTAGTGATCACTTCTAAGATGACTTTCAGACGGGGTGCTTTACAATACATAACCTGTAGCAGGGAGCTGACATTCTGAACTTTCTTTAACATGAGCAACACCCCCCAGTATATATATATTTTTTTCCAGTGAAACGTTCTCCTTTCTTGATAAAAGATGTGCTTTGAATGTACTTATTGTTAATCATAATCCTGTATCAGTCAGTTTGATCTGATCACCTGCCTATGTTCACAGGAAAAAAAGCACATGAGAAAAAACAGAAATCTATTATGTTGAAAGATAAAGCAGGCACCTGATTTTAATTAAGAGAGAAAAAGGCATGCAGATTGTTATCAAAATGCTTATAAATTATTGACGCGTTTTGTACTGATTTAGAAGTTGAACATTATTTTATACCCTGCAAACCACATATCTGCGATGTTGTGTGGTAGCAACAGAAAGACATACCAGCTTAAGCACCCCAAAAGAACTGTGCATGGCTCCAGCAGTGACTAGGATGAGCAATGTAAGCTGCCCTGAACGTGAATGGTCAAACAAAACTGGCATTCTTAATGCTGTCAGAGTTATGGGGACGAAGTGAATGGGTTCCTGTCCCACTCTGCTGCTGGTTTAACAAACAAACCCTGCCTTCCAGGGCCAAACCCTGGTTCTAGGAAAACACTGCTCAGAGGACTCTCCACACCCAGAGGAAGACAGAAAGTCTAAGACGCCCTTTGGACATCTTTCTGGGGCTTTTCATTGGGCGTTTGTTTTGTGCCCATAGTAATCGCTTTGCCAAACATTTCTGTGAGCAACTTCATCTGAAAATCTGTTTCTGAGCTTTATTATTTCTATTACCACTATTATTAATTTCAAGGTTACCCATGACTATTTCTATTAAAGCAGAAAGGGTTGAAATGTAGGCAGTACTCTTCCTTACCACTGGTGCCTCAAATACATGATCTTCCAGCATGCTCGCATCCCTCAGCAAGCAAATAAGCTCATCTGACTGCTGTAACATGCAACACAACTCTCACTTCACATCTGATTGGGAAAAATAAGGCACACTCTGATGAGGCTTGTTTTCAGCAGCAGGTCTGGAGGTCTGAGGGTCGGAGTTTTGAGGGTCAAGTCAAGATAGTGGACAGCATTGCCAGATAAAAACAGAGATAGCGAGGCACCTGTGCCATTCTACAGACAGCACCTGGATACAATTCATATGAACTTCGTAAAAACAAGTTGCATGTGGTTTTATCCCTAAGAAGCTCCTGGCATTTCACCATGCAAAAATTACTTTGTCTACCCTGTAGACCTATGTTCAACAGCAACAGAAGCCATTATACCCCTCTCAACAGCAGCACCACTGAGCCATCTCCTTGTTCTCACCTCCTCTGATTAGCAGATTGCAGGGAAGTTTTCCCAGGGAAGTGATGGAAAGATGTGGTAAGGAACTCATACTCTTCATTTCCTCTTTTTAACTTTTTCCTTCTTTGCTTCCCTCCCCAAGATCCTCTTTATCATTTTGCCTCTTCCATCTTGTTTACATTACTTTCTGTTTCCTTTTTTATTCACTTGCTTCAGCTGCCTTTTTTTTTTTTTTTCTTTTTAGGTTGGAACAGTATCAGCTGACTTTGATTCTTTTCTTTCCTCACACCTATCTTTTCCTCTTGTCTGACTATCTTTCCCTAACCTCTTGTTTTGCTCTCTCCCCTTCGCCCTTCCTTTGACAGCCACCCTCCTTGTTTTGCTGTGGACACTATGGGCTTTCAGCCTCTGTGCTAACAGGCTGAGTTACATCACCTTGTCAGCAAAGGAAGGCAAACTGCAGAAAAATATCTGATCTGGGGAGCTTGGCTCTCAGGCTTTTCATTTGTAATGCTCACCTCTAGAACAGGGCTCACAGGTTTAACTTAAAGACTCAACAATATTTTATGACAGGTCTACCATTATTATGTGTTGGGTGCTTATGCATGGGGAGGAGGCTGTGTGTGCGCTTTCTGTGGATTACTAGAAATAACAAATACCCAGAAACATTCAGCACCTGTGCTCAGTTAGAAAGCTGTCTTCAACTTACTGTGAAGAGTCTCCTCTGGCAGCTATACAGCGGTGTTAAGGCCAGCTGCCCACTCCACAAAAACACCGTGATGTTACATCATTAGGTGAAAGGAATTTCCTAATGGTCTCAGGGGATGCCACCCACGTAATTCCGTCTTCTTTGTCTAGAAGCCTCTCTCAGTTTGAAAGTGCTAGCTATCACAAATTTTGACATACAACCAATTTCTAGACCCTTCACATAAGTAACAGAAAATCAAAAAAAAAAACAACACAACACATTTTTATGCGATTGCTCTTCTTCTCCCCAGAGTGGGGGGATAATTGGTCCTACTGTATTCATGCTCCAGTTGTGGAGCTGGCTGATAATGAGGAGCGATACCAGACACAGCAGCATAACTACAGTATGAACATGCAAGGAGTGTACAGATCCAACAGGATTATTTTCACTCTTTTTATAAATACTCTGAGTCCCCAAGGGACCAACATCAGTGCTATTCTTTTCTTAAGGCAGATGTTTAAATCATAGCCATCTAGAACTGGGTATTCTGTGGGAAATGAAGTTTATAATTAAGCTACAATTTTTCCATGATTGCTACCAGATATTTTGCAAGCTATGTAACAAGTGGAAAATACATCCTGGAGCACTGGAGATCTTATTCACACCTAGCATAAGAAAATAGTATAGATGATTCAAGAAGAGCACTTAACTTGTAATATCTTTGAGAGCCCTAAAAACTGGATTTAGAAACAAATCCAGGAACAGGTTAGATATAAGCATGAGACATTACCAAGGTGCACTATATAGAGTAAAAACAGCCCCCATATGGGATGTTGGTGTATTAGCATCCTCAAGAAGTATAATACTATACTACACTACTTCAAATGAGTCATTTATGAATAGGATTTTAGGACAACACACTGGATGAAAACACTTTGCTGAAAGAAAGGTCATTTCCTTGTTTGTACATCAGAGTGAGCATGGTGTAGCAACTGACCTGACTAATGAGGATGAGACAGTTTCACCAAAAATCACTAGTTTTGGACCTTTGAACCTCTACAGGTCAGGTTAACATAAATTTTAATTTTTGCTTAGCTTTTGTATTTTTATGCTCACTGAATCATTAATGAAAAAAGCTTTCAACCAGAAAAAAAAAAAAAAAGAAAAAAAAAAAAGGAACAAACCAGCCAAGGCCACTGGATCTAAGACAAGACTGCCAGGAAGAGCAAAAGTCAGATAGGTGGCGGGAAGGGCTCTGTACCACTCTCCAGTGGGCTGAGGTTTTCAGCTGAGCAGCCAGAAAGAAAAAGAGGGGCAACTTGACAAAGAAGAAAAGATGTGTCACTTGGACAGGCTCCTTCCTCTCTTGTTTGTGTCTGCTATTTGTCCCTGGTTTTGTGCAACCTCTTGAGTGCCTTTGTTTCCAAAAAGTGGAATGAAAAGAATACATTGCTGAATGGAAAGAGTGCATACAGATTGTAGTGGCACATAACCCATACAATAATCAATTTTCCAGCTCCTCGGAGTCTGACTGTATTCCCCTTCCCCAGCCTCTCTCCTCTATAGAGTTTTCTTATAAAGACAACTCTTTGTTTCCGACCTCCAGAGACATTAAACTCTTCACTAAGTAAACTCTATCTCTGTATTTTACTTTCCTTGCCACAAACAAAAGATGATTCACATCTTTAAAAGGAATTTGGGACAGTGTCTATGAAAAACACAGAAGGACTCTTGCTGAAATGGTATGCTAACTTGGATAAATACTGTATGCAATCCTGCCATGTAACCTGGCTCAAAATCAACAGTGCTCAAGCTTAAATTAATTCAGACTACAGATCTGTTTATGTGGGCATCAGTTAGAATAAGGGCAACCTCTAGTTTTATAGTCTGTGCTAATATCGAAGAGAATATCACTTTTGGAAGCAGATGCTCTCCGTGCATCATCCTACCCAGTCCCAACACAAAAGGGTAAAACAAATGAATAGATATGAATTCTGTTACTGTGACATACCAGTATAAAGCACTGAAGGTTAGCCTTTGATTAAAAATGCCCAACACTGTTACAGATCACATAGATGGCCATCAGAAAAGGGAAATAATATTTCTCATAGAAAATACACCTATGGAATATGGGGTTGATGTGGATCCACAGTGCAGGGCAGTCTCAAGAACATGAACAGCATCTTTGACGGAAAAGTTCAGTAATTTTGCAGCTAAAATGGTAGCCAGCAAAGATTAATTCATCTGCATAATACCTAATAAATACAGGAAGTGAACATGACACTTCAGAAACAGACCCAGGCTTAGATGTAGCCTTACTCTTCAATATTCGTCTTTACAGAGGTAGATTATTCCTACTGAGAGAAGCTTAACATCAGCTATTCAGATGTGGTCCTTCGCGCAATAAACACAGATGAAGTCCTTGCTCTGCTAAAAGCAACAGCAACCCTGCCCTTGCTCCCTCCATGATTTCTCAAGCCTTAGTGATACCATTGGTTATGAATGAATCAACTGACTGAGGTGGTGAAATATATGAGCTTTATGGAACGGTACAACTCTATTAGTCATGCCTTTCACAAGTGTACAAATCTGTATGTATGGGGTACCATCTGGTACCACAATGTGCCACCGACTACACAGATCTTCTGTAGACAAGAATTGTATTTTTAACGATTGTAACATATATGTAATAGAAACATCGTTCTTAAAACCAAAGGCAATTTCATAGTCTGGTAAATCGTTTGTGATTTGACATTTGTGTACTGTGATGAGCCTTTGAGCCTTCTTCTGTTTCTACAAAACTTTATAAACAATATTAAGAGTAATATTAAGAGTGAATTGGTAATGGGATTGCATAGCCCTGGGGCTCATTTCCCTTAATTATATACAAAGTTCTAACTGCAGAGAATGGATGCAAAGGTGGCAGAAGGAAAAAGGGTGAAGAAAACTAATTACTGTGAACTAACAAAGCAGCATACAGTGCTGCACAGAGTACTTCTGCTTGGGCCAGTGCACTCAATCAGGCCAGCCCTTCGAACAATTCTTCATACAGTCTTAAAGACAGTCACCCTAAAATGGTTTTAAAGTATGAATACTCCACAGTATTTGATGTATGTCCATATTACTGTTGAGAATGATTGCTGTTATTAGAGCCACAGGTTTTATGACTTATCTTTCCTTTTCACCTTGTGAATTTTGCAGGCTGATGATGACGGTTGAGCAACTTGTTACAGCTAGTTATAATACACATCAGAAACTTCTGAAAAAAATGATTTTTCATTTAAAGTAGGGAATCTTCTCACCATGGAAGACCTTACCATTTTTGTTGAATTTTTCCACTTTTTGTGGCTATTTTTTCTAAGCACGTGCTTAGGGAAAACAGTAGGAAAAAACCTGGACAGACTGTTTACAGGTGAAATTAGCATTTAAACTCAAATCATTAGGAGCCGCACCAGGTACTGTAGGGAATGTTCACAGAGAACAGGAACTCATCATCAACAATGTAGTAACAGAAGGACCCAACTCTTCCAGTCTGATTTCATTCTGCCAAGGGTAATGAATCTCTTCTGTAAGTTTTGTTGTGCAAGGTTAGGCTCCAGCACAGCCACTCTTGAGTTCAGAAAAATTATCACCAAGTGTGCACAGCTGCTGTCAAAATGTACAAGAAAAGATGAGAATAAATGTTTACTTCAGTAGCAAGCAATAGCTGTGGACTTTGACTTTTCTGAAACTCTGTTGCTAGAGGTCCTACCCTTTTGCAAGGGGACCTTTATCATGTTCTCTAAAAGCCACCATGTCAAAGTTGTAACTCCGCTAATAAATGAGGCCAGCATTCTCAAGGTAGTTTATGAAGAACAATTTCTCCCCAGAATCTCCATCCTCATCCCCCAAACCCCACCGTATTATGATGGGCAATGCATCAGAATTAATTATTATGAAAGCTGGTGAAGATAAATTGATGGCTAAAACATCAAAAAGAATTAGACTGAAAGGTGGTGAAAAGCCCAACAGTCATGAGCCTTCCCTGTGACCGAGCTGAAGAACACTTGGATAAATGGAGATCGACACAGCAAACGATTCCTTTACAAAGGACTGTCAAAAATGCCTTCTATAATGTTCCAAGGTGAAAATAAAGATGTCTAAGATGAATGCATGCAATTCATTTCAGCAAATGCTAGTGTGTCCAAAAATTACAAACAGAAGACTTCTTCAAATCTATCAGTAAGTATATACTTCTAACAAAGAAACAGGAACTTGAATTGCCTTTTAGATATGGCAAAGAAGAGACTTCCTGAATACACAGGACCACTTGTTGTCAAATACTTCACTTTCATGAAAAATGTTACAGGTCAGGCACTTTCAGTACGTGCAATGTCACCTGGAAGAAACATCATTGGAGTCGGCACTGATGTGGTGTTGGAAAAAATGTACGTATGGCTTGGTAGTGCTTACAAGTGTTCGGTTTGTGACCTCAAAACTCAAAGGAGGACAATCCAAACAAACACCAGTCTCTTTGCTCAGCTCTACACATACACATCATCACGCTGTTTTTCTCACAACATCATAAAAAATTACAGTACCTAGAAGAAGCTGATGCTCCTCTTATCAGTAGGAACTCTCATACTGCTCCTTTAACACAAACAATTTAGGGAATGAATAAATAGCAATGCCATCAGCCCCACTCCACAAAGGAGCAATTTATCAAAGTCAACAGCAGTGGACAAATCTTGATCTGCTGCAGATGTGCTGAAGGATAAGCTCTGTTGTCATCTACTGATGAACAACAGTGCCAAGTGGATTGCCATGGCTTGCTATGGAAAACAAAATAATAAAGAAATATTTTGCACCAACACAGCAAGAGAAGCAAACATTGCATCTTTCAACTCCAAATACTGCATAAAATGTAGTAAGCACCTGTTGGAAAAATGTAGCCCTTACCATTTAAACATACAGTTGAGAGAAATAATGTCCTCCTTGACATACCAGATAGGGATGGAAAGTTCAAATTTCTTCAAATAAACTACTTCTATGAGTACAGATTCAGCAATTTTAAAACTACTACACCTTTGCCTTAATGCATGTAATTCCACATTTTAAAAAAATACTCTGATACAGGTTCTGATATACAAGTGTGATATACTTGAAAAATTAGAAAGTAAGATTATTGCTAAGTGTACACGGAGTCATACAGATGGAATCTTAGACTTTTATTCACACAAGGAAGCATTTGTATCACTTTACTCACCATTCCATGATTCAGCCATGCTGGTATAAAATTATCAAGCAGCTTTGGGTAAACCAGTTCCCTGTCATAGATATAGATGCTCCAAAACATCGTCACAACAAACTAAGAAAAAAAAAAAAAGAGAGAATTAAATAAATGTTTCTGAGCAATTAGCTACATATTCTAGATTGCAAAGTGAGGCATTTAGCAAATGAACTACGGACAGGTATAGATACAATTGTTCTTCAACCCAATCTTGCTTTCATCAATAATGTGAACCTGGATAATTCTTTGCATTCACTGTTCCAATTTTTCTTTTTTTTTTTTTTGACTTTCAGCCTGGAAAAAAAAATCTCTTCTTTTGACTTATGTGCCTGTGGCCAAATTACAATGGAGTACTGTACTTTAGTAGCAGATGTGGTGCATAAATAATGTTCCACCACTAATGGGACAGCAAACAAATGGAAAATCAGACAAAATATCACTTGGAATTCATAAAACGTATAAGTATGAAGCATTCATCCCTGAACGGAAGTCTATAAACTCATCTTAGCACTTTTTAATGTCAGCCATCAAAATAGCATTATTAAAAAAAACATTAACACTTCAGACAGCCTGCACACAATTCGCGGACTGGGATGCACAGAGAAGAGTTCCAGTATTCCCCTCACTTGTCAGCACAAATTTTGCCCTAGCTCTTGTCAGAGACTATTTACTAGGAGCCCAAAGAAAGACCATTATTTCCTCTAAACTGAGGGCAGGACAGATGGCTCAGACAAAGTTTGTGCTAGGCTCAACATTTGCCAAATTGTCACTAATTCATTAAAGATAATCTGATGTCTGAAAAGCAAAGACAATATAAAACCACAGAAAATTACAGAAATAAGAGTTTTAGATTACCTTAGCTGGGGAAAGCACAGAATCTGTAGTCTTCTAATTAAAACACAATTGCTTTTTTACCTTGAATTTGAGCTCTTAGTTCTGTAGTAACAAAAGGCTTACTGCTTACAGCAGTAAAAAACGATACCTAGGCCAGGCGCTTTTCAGGGACAATTTGGAGGGGACCTCTACACTGTAGCAACATGTCCAAGTTCCAGGTTTGAGAGTCAACAGATAGGACTTCCACTGAAATCAGCAGAGAAATACTCATTTACATCTGAACCGATTTGGCCCATGATCTTACTTAGATGGATTAGGAGTAAACTTGGAGGAGAAGAAGAGAGAAAGTGCAAGAAACATGGGGTGAGCACAGCGAGGCCAGCAAATTACGAGTATGTGTGACAGTGTAGGTATACATGTAAGTTGTTTTCATGTGCTTCTGAGTCTGGGAAGCTAAAACTGAGGTTATGGTTTATCGACGGCACCTTGTTCTAGCTCAGAAACACACGCCTCGGCCAGGCAGCTATGTGAGTGATCCAACGCTGTACGCTGTTCCCCCGGCGTGCATACAGTACATAGTTTCTTGGTTTCCAGCACACCCGCCCATCTGTTACGACAGCTATCAGTGCCTGCTCGGAATAAGCTCGGAGACCATTTGACTAGTACACAGAGGCCAGGAATAAAAAACAGGGTATGATGGACGGCCCGAAAAATATTGCGAGTGTAAAGTACCCCACAAGAAGTCTCTCGTCTGGCATTGGCACAGCCCAGCTCTTTACACACCTGCTGACACATGAGTGCCAAGATAGGAATAGCTGAACAGCGGGGAAAATGGAAGCAAAGTATCCTCTTCTCTATAGGCTTCCTAGAAGTCATGCATTATTACCGTGGGTCTCTGAGAACCTGCTAAGACCAACAGGGACATAAAACCTCACGGAGATTCAGGTGCATGAAGAACAAGATTAGATAATGCTTTTTTCCAAAGGAGTCTCACAGCCAGGACAATCACCCAGAACTACGCTGAACCTCATTGCACGGAACACAACATAGCTGGCATGTTTTGCTCTGCGATTTCTGTGTGGAGCAGCATAAAACAATTGACTTTGCCATGGAGGTGAAGATAGGAAAAGAGGGGATGTGCCATCTGTCCCTTTACCAAAGTCAGCCAATGGATGGAACGAGATCAACCTAGCTGGTTGCAGCCATCTGGAGGTACAGACGGCAAACGCTGCTTAGCGAAGCACTATCGCAAGGTAGACATAAGGTAAGGGAAGTGCGCAAAGCCCAGAGAGTTACAGAACCAACCTGTCCCAGAGGATGGCCAGACACGAGACAACACAGCGCCCTGGGGAAGATCGCTCCCAGTGTCTGGATGGTTCACCTTGCCTTTCTTTACGATTCGCTCATTTGTGTAAAATGAATCCCAAAAACGAGCTGTTGAACTGTGAACTAGAATGAACTACAAAAATGAACAATTTGGATTAAAAAAAAGTTATTAATGAGGACTTCCTACTGAGATCCTTTGGCTGCTTCTGAATTTGTTCTTTGATTAATAAGCAGCTCTTGGTCTGCTACTTTAGAACCACCTCTGCTACTGGTAAAACGTCATCTGAGCTGGGCTTTGCCAAGGTCACACACGGCCATGCACTACGAGGCCACTGCAAGGAGCTGCTTCTTTACGCTGCCTATGTAAGGCTCAGAATTGCATCTCCCATGCTTATAATCCCATCTTCCTTGTGGCATGGTTCATTGCTGTTAGGGCCAGAGTCATGGTACTGCCCTCAAATGCCAAGCTGAACAGGCTGCTCAGAGGCAGCAGACAACGATTATTTCTGGGAGTCCTGTACTTTGATTTTCTTTTGTTCCCAAGCCAAAATGGCACAAATGTCACTCTTCCACCTCCTCTTCACACAAACTAGAGGTCTGGAATTGGAGGAAAACAGACCCCAGCAATTGCTTTTATACTTCTTTGCACAGAAGTATCCTAAGACTGCCAACTTTCTGAAGACGTTGATAACTTGGTTAAACAATATATGGTTAAGCAACTTAAAAGAACAGAAGAGTCCCTCTTTTGCTACTTTTCCTATCTAGGATCATTACAGTCCAAAGGGAACCTCAAATTTGCAAGCAAACCTTTGAAAATGTTTGAAAATACGGAGTTGCTAC
Organism: Netta rufina; assembly: GCF_964035555.1. NCBI lineage: Eukaryota > Metazoa > Chordata > Aves > Anseriformes > Anatidae > Netta > Netta rufina. Next base: position 58,044,092 of record NC_140125.1, read on the forward strand.
CGTCACAGACATCTAGAGTATCGCTAAATAAATACACGGCAGAGGAAACAAAAAATAAGGCTGAAAACAAAACTCTGTTTTCCCATTTAAGGAGATTCTCTTTAAGCTTTTGTTTTCTGTCTCTGAAGTTTCAGAGAAGGACATGAGAACATGTGGCACTGCCACATGAGCAATTTTAGAGGACAAGCTGGGAAATGGTTGGTGAGTCAAAAAGGAAAACAAGTAGCTTTATCAAAATACTGTGAATGGAAGCAAAAAAGGAACTAAGAGGGGGAAGCCAATGAAACGAATTGCATAATTTGCTGTTTTAGATGAGCCCAACCAAGAAATGTTATGCAAAACAAGAATGAACCCAGTGGATCTTTATTTTCCTGCACTATGTATTTTTGGTTTTGGCTGGGCTGCACAGTTAGGTTCACTCATTTCCTGGATGGCTTCATGACAAAGTAAAAAAACAAAAAAAAAAAAAAAACAAAAAACCAAAAATACTCTGACCTTGACAAAATTACATCTAAGTACACGTTGTGCAGTTAAAGGTAAGTTTTCTGGCTGTCTCCCAAGACAGCTGTGGTTAAGTGCAAGTATAAATATATCACTTGGGAGCATCGTTGAGGGTTAAAGGCATTACATATAGAAGTGAATTGTTATTAAAAGCAGACTGCCAGAAGTGCAAACTGGCATGGTACTGCTGGCTTTATGTGGGACCTAGCGCTAGCACAGAATCACACCAACCGAGTTTGAAAAGGGCCAATGAAAGAAATCACAAAGAGAGTGAACTGAAAACCAGGGAGGGCTCTCCTTGGAAAAGAGAGTTCAGCAGTCAGCTGCACTGCTTGCTCATGCTTCCCGCACCAGTTGCTAGCTCACCACCAATGAGGGCAGAATCTGGAATAGAGATTTCAGCATGGCAGAATCAATAAAAGTGTTTTGTAGTCCAGTAAAATACCAAGGCAAGTAGGGGACTGCAGCAAATGCCTACACATCTTTCCTTGGGATAAGGTCCCTAATCGGCGTTATTAGTTGTCAACAGAAGAAGGGTGATCAGCTTTCCTTTTGACTGCACTAGCGCCTTCTTAAAATACCACAGAGAAACAAGAGATACGGAAGCATGCCTGGCTTTCTGTCTTTAGCATCACAGCTTTTTAAAAGCATAAAAGTATAATTTATGCAAATGAGATCATTCTTGCCAGTTTAGACTCAGGCCCAAACTGAGCTATTAAAGCTACATAATAATGTACAGTCTGTGATTTTCTAGACAGCAATTGCTCTTCTAATATGTGACAATATCTTTGTTAATAAATTGTTTCTTTGTTCTATTTCTATTAGCCATGGTCTTAAACACCTAGAAATGCCCGTTCTATCTCTTTCTCTTCTTGTACAGTACAAATGAATCACAATAACCATCGATAAAGCCATATGCAGTTTACACAAAACACTAAGTAGCAACAGAAACTTGGAAACTTCCTTAATCTATGACAAACAAATAGAAAAGAGTAGGGATAGTTTAAAACACTAGTATAGGCTTTGATTTTTACGCTTGCCTTACATTTCTTTAATAGTATAAACTATTCCCAACACAAATCTCCTTCAGGATGATAAAGGGGTGGTAAGCATACCCAGTACAGACAAGAATTGGTAGTAAGCCTCTAAAATGCCTATCACAACCCTTTTTTTTTTTGATTGGATGCTTCCTCATCTCTTAGGCATTTGAATAGTATCCCAGCCTTATAGGAACCTTAAAAAGGGACAGGAAGTGTTGCCCAGAGACTTCTCATGGAATAACACTTTGCTGCGCAGAAAATTGGTCTGATGATTTCTGATTTGATTCACTTAAAATCTATTCTAAAAGGAACAACAATAGGTAAACAGTAGTCATTAGGTCCTTCAAAGAGGTTCATGTTTATTGCTTGATGCTCCTAAACCTAATAGCAGGTTGGCAACTCTCAGTTTTATCGGAGCCCCTGGAGATATGCAATGCATAGCACAACACTGGAGAAATTTGATTTGCTGCAAAGATTTTGCAAGATTTGATTTGTTGCAAAGCCACCCAAGGAGTTTGTTTGCCCTTGGGCTGGTTCTTTCCCTTCCTTTGGAAGGTGGGAGGAGGTTGGTGGTCAGACTTCCCAGGTGGTTTACATGTTACACTTTTTAAGGAAGTACTAAAAATGAAATGCTGTAGTTTGTTACGTGTTTTTTCACACATCATTGTTTGACTTGGGAGTGGAAACCCCTTTTCTCATCTATATTTCAGAGTAAGTCGTCTCAAGGGCTTCAGTAAGCAGGAAATAAAGAAAAAAAATGTGTTGAATAGCTCTTGAAAAACTACAGTTAGTGGGCTTTAAAATGTTCCCCTAGTATTTGCATTATTCCCTAAATATGCCCTGTGCAAAACACTGAGCAATAAAAATAATTTAGATGTTAAGGTAACTGACAAGTATTTAAGCATGGCCTCTGTACTGTTACATCAGAAACCCAACAAGGATTTTATTCACATCTGTTCAATTTTTCTGTGTGAATATTCCCTCGTGCCGCTACTGGAAAGCGCTGAGAAGCTCCATGGAGAGCTACGTGGGTGAGACTCAAAAAATAAAAAAATCTGCATTTGAGCTTACATTGTTCTTTTTTTATTTTATTTTTTGGAGTGAGGAAGCTGTTAAGAGAATATGGGAAATAAGGGAACTTTAACTTTTTTCCTGCAGACACTGTGTTTTTTAATAACTTCCTCCTAACAAGCACCCCTGGCATATCAGAATTTCACTGGGTATTTTCTTGCACATAAATAGGTCTCTAAAAGAGCAAAACCAGCATTACACATTCGCTACTTTCAGGCAAACCCTTCCTACTCGTAACCACATTAAAGAAAAGTGGTGCCAGCCTGTGGCGGGTCTGCTGTCCCACAGGCACTGCCTAGTGCTTGGGCACATGGTAGCTGCAATGTGGTGATGGCTGTCAGAGAGTGTCAGGTTTTGGGAAGGAGCTGCCTTGGTGTGGGTTACACATGTAAGCTTGAGGCAGGGCAATGAGACCAATGCTACCTTCCAAAGCTCTGCTGTTTGTCTCCCAGTAGCCAGGAGAAGAAGCAACAATAAAAACAACCTTTTTAGGCTTTCTTTATTGGAAGTAAATTGAAAGAATATGTGGTCAACAGTTGTTCCACCTCCCCACTGAAACATTACGTTTAGGAATTAAGAGCATCTGTTCAATGAGCATGGCCATTCCTTATTATTTTCTGGATTTTTTTCTTGTGTGTGTGCAAAAAGTTATTTCTGCACACAACCACTGAAAAACAAGCTAGCTCCAGGTATGCAAAATGTCCCTTGGGAACTGTGTAAGTTTTGCAGCAGTACGTCTAGAGCAGGGGATGACTAGAGGGGATTCCTTGCTTACTAGTGGCAAGCAAAACACTGCATGAAAGAAACCTGCAAAACATGCAGCTGAAATTGCTCTCTGAATTGCCAAGCCAGCACGAATCTAATATTCTCCAAGATCTTGAAAGTTTCAAGGTCAGAAACACTGCAAGAGAGGAAAAGTACACCAACATCAGAACAGAGCTAAAACAGAGGCAGGAGAGAATCCTTGTAGATTGTTTTGATGCTTACACTTGTATATTGAAAAAGGCACTTAAACTCTTTAAATAAAGACAAGTAATGTTATATTGTTCTCTTTCTTCACTTCTAGTATCAACATGGCAGGAAAATGAGCTGCTGCCAATCACAGTCACAACTACTTCACAATTCCCAAACTCCCTCAAAATACACATGTAACATATATATCTCTGCACACATAAAATACCTATTTGCAAGCCTGCTTATTCAGAGATTTATTTTTTTTTAATGTATTAGTTGATACCGATTCCTCTATCACGGCTGGAAAACTGCAGTTTCCTACCCCAACATGAACTGTGGCAGCTCCCAAGAGCTAGGCCAGCAAGTGCAGTAAGTGAAGGCTACCAAGTGGGTATTTATAAAGGAAACACCTTCACCTTCACTTTGCATTTTCTAACTTTGAAAAAGCATTCTTTATTTCTTATATTGTGAAATCTCACATTACTGAGAATCACATCTAATGAAGCATCTCTGAATATATCAAACTATAAATGATATATGGATAAGTTGGGTTAAGTGCTGTTAATTGAAAATGAGTGTTCATTGAAACAGTACAAACTTTGAGAAAGTTTTCTAGTAGTTCTACAGTGAAAAAAAGTGAACGTATTTTGAACTACTCTATATCGAAATTAGAAATCAGAAATAAAGTTTCATCCCAAATTATAGTAAAAGCGGTACTTTCATGAAAGGTTCTCCTTTCTTTTAATGTAGCCTAAACTTGGAACTAATCTGAGACAGCTTTTTACGCTTCTGCATAAAAACATGAAATTCTGGATTTTCAGACATTTTCAGTGTGTGGTATGAAACACCTCAAGACAATGAGCACCTTTTGCCACTAAAAGGGAAGTGTAGTGTCCCAGCGGAGCGGAATCCAATCCAAAGAATAGTTTTCCTTTGAAAAAGACATCTAAAAACCAAATTATTCCATACCTTCTGTGTGCCTTTTTTTACATTACTGACTAACTCCTTTTTTCCTACCCCATTTCTTCTGTCAGCTCCAAATCCCTCATGGGATTAACAAGGATCAACCTGGATTTTAGCTTCCCTTCTTCTCCATGACAGAACAGCACACAGCCTGGGAGCTCCAGTCAGGTCGTTATGGTGTAAGACATGTCAGTCAGCACTTCCTTTCCAACTGATGATGACACGAGGTGCAGAAGAAGTCCAGACTGATTCCAAGAACCCACTGGTAGAATTCACATTTGAAATGACTTCTACAATCTACTTCCTATTTTAAAAACTTTTATTATTTAATGAAACAAAAATAATTTCAGCAACATCAGTGTTCTCTGTTATCACACCTGTGATAAGTACAGTGTAGTAAAATCACCTCTACCATGATTCTCTTTCTCTGTAGTCTCATGTGAAGAGATGCACAAGCCTTCCAGGCAAAAGACAACCAGCAAACACCACCACTCATCCAGTCTGTGAAGATGAGCACAGATTAACACCACACTTACCACTCCGATGGGGAAAGCCAGAACAGCCATCATCCAGTCACGGAGGGAAATGAGTTTTTTCAGCTGCCTTTCTTGTTCTTGACTGTCATTTCCTTTCGTGAGAAGACTGGAAAGGTCGGTCAATACACAGATCCCGAAGAAGACAGCCTGGATAACCTGCATAGAAATGGGAACACATCTTCAACAGTGGAAACACCAGACTTTGGCTGAAAGCAGAGGCAGAATCAGGTACAGGTGAGGAATAGCACCTCAGAACTGACATGGGGAATGGGGAAACATCCCTTGCTTCAAGATGAGTAGAATTTGTTCACATGAAACATAAAGGTCCCTTGTGCTTCCAGGCTGGAAGTTATCTGGGTAAGTACTGTATTCACCTAAACCAGTTTTCCAATTGTTTGTCCAAAAGGTTCACATTCTGAGCACACTGAAATAAACACTCGGATCAGGATGCCAGTGCAGGGGAAATACACTAAGCAGGTAGTTAGTACAATTAAAAGAAACGTGATTTTGCTGTTCGTGGTTTTCATGCCCATAACCTCAGCTGGAAGACCCTGGCATAGCTCTGCGTATGCCTTGCTTTTCACGTTTCTGTGTAAAGCTGTGCAAATGGAAGGACTGTTTTGCTGGTGGGAAGCCCACCCGTGCCTCAGCCAGGTGCCACCTTCCCCGGGGGCTGTACTACAACAATCGCCCCTGCTTCGCCCCATAAAGCTAGGCCCCAAAGCCTTCATCTCACAGGTAGAAAAAGCGAGAAACGCTGCCTGTTAAAACAAAGGAAATAAAAAGGATGAGTGGTTCTTCCTCACGTTCCAGGAGCCAAACCTGGAGACCCCCCTGCTCAGGAGCAAAGAACGTGCCTGAGGCCTCCTGAGAGACTCGGCACGCGCCACAGGCGCCGGCGGATCCGTCACTGCAGCTCGGGTCACCAGCGACACAACGAGCAAAATGCAGGAGTCAGCCAAGCTCTCACTTCGTGATGGCAGTCTGCCATTTGCCTGTCCTCTTTTTTTTTTGTGTGTTTATGTGTGCAACACTGTGAGATTATCTCTCGCATTAAATTGGTAGTTTAATCACCTGAACTCACCGATTTGGTTCAAACTTGACTTGGTCTTAGCTTGATACTGTGTTTTTCTTCCTTAATTAGCTTAGTAAAATTGTAGTAAGTTAGCTCAGGAATGCTCTTGCCTGAGGACGTATCAACTTGCTCATCCTTTTTAGTACAGTTCAGAAAAAGTGCACAGAGTTTGTTTACTCCCAGAGCTTGAAGCCCGGGTCACAAACCCACATGCATCGGGTAATCTCAGGTAAGAAATTAACAAAACACGGGCTTGGTTCCCAAACTGCACAGTGATTCATCAAAAACCATACACATGCACTTAAAATACATACTAGGTTTTTTTTTCAAAACAAGCCTGGAGTGCTAGTGTAAAAGTCTAATTGTAAATCTAAGCATTTGCTTGACTGGGAGCCTCATACTAAAAAGCAGGCGGTCTGTAAGTACTACGAATAGCACATCCCCAGATTTTGCAAGATACAATTTATTAAGTGCACGTATCTTTGCAGAATTTGAACTATAATATAAGTACTGTAAGAAAACACCTCAGGATAGGGAACACTAATTCAGAATAGAGGAGGAAAGAAGGAGGGAGGAAAGAAGGAAATACCAAAGAGATGTTGACTACTAGAAAGAAATCCAGAGAAGTGAAATGGTTGGATGGCTTAAAGTACATTCCCTTCCTCAACAATCCTCATATAACCCAAATACTTATAAATTCTGGCTGTAAAGCTGTGAACGACAGACGTTCAAATGGCCCCTGAATATCCTGTCATCAACATAATAAAGGAGCTGCTTGCAATTCTGCTGCCATTGCCCTCCCCTCTCCCTGCTGTAGCTCCATATAATTTGCTTGATAAATAGCACAGAGCATAGACCGGCAACATTACAAAACATTCCCTGAAGCTATGAAATGTGACAGACTACTAATGTTGGACCTGAGTATTCAGCTAGAAAAAGGTATAACTTCAAATGACTTTGGAAAAGTTAATGTTTTCTACGTAATTCCTGAAAAACATTTTAAATCAAAGTAGGGGCTCCTTGGAGCTACATAATCGCAGAGTCCTTATGCACTTTTTCATGTTATTTATTTGAAGGAAGCACTTAGTAGAAAAAAATTCTTCCCATCCTTAGCCCTGTTTTCCACCAGACAGATGGCCTATTTGGAGAGAAGGAATAGAAGCACTAATTATGTATTTGCTTGACTTAAGAGGAGATATGATACCATCTACACTATTCGCTCAAGAGTGTGAATGCCAAAGAAGGAAAAAGATTCAAGACAGGACTGAAAAAAAAAAAAAAAAAAAAAGTCTACCTAACAGTAATGAGATCAATCTGGGTGTAAAGAAGTTTAGGCTGAGTACCAGGAAATATTTCCTAACAGGGAGTTCTACCAGACCATGAAATAGTTTCTCAGAGGAAATGGTGGAAGCCTCATTGCTTGAGTCATTCAAACTGATATTGGACAAAACATTCAATAATGTACTGCAGGGAACAATATTACACTGGCAGGGCTTGAACGAGTGACTAATAGATTGTTTGCAGCTCTAACTATGATTCCCTGAAATGGTCGCTCTCCAAAGTAACACAGACTCAAACAATCACACACCCACTTTCCAAGGGAATTGGAATCGTACATCCACTAATCAATCATAAAACGAACAGCTTCTCTCCCCATTATCCTCTTACGAACACACCGTTTCAAGGGAAAATACAATGATATCATAGGGAATAACTGAAAATTCCTAAAGGGAAAGACAGTACTCAAAGTCTTCAGCAAGTAGCTATGAAAGAAACCGTTCTACAAAAAGATTAACAAATAAAAATACATATAGGAAAGAGAAAATTACATATTTATTGAGAATTGTTGAACATTCAGAGCCAGTGAAAAAATCCTACAGTGTTCAGGGAGCAACATTTCCAGCCTATTCACACAAACAGCGTATGTATAAGCATCACAGTACTTTCTTTCCTTTCTAGAATGTGCAAGAAAATTCATCTGACAACTATCAACATTCAGGATTAGACTGAGGATGGCCAGAGCTGCCTGTCTCTCAGCAGCATAATCTGAACAGCCACAGTCAGCAACAATTTACATCCTTTGGGGCTCTGGCATAAGGAAAGCATAGGATGCTCACAGAAGGCTCAGGGGAGACATTATTGCTCTCTACAGATACCTGAAAGGAAGGTGTGGGGAGCTGGGGGTCGGCCTCTTCCCAGAGATTACTAGTGACAGGACTAGAGGGAATGGCCTCGAGTTGCACCAGGGGAGGTTCAGGTTGGAAATATCTTTTTGTTTCTGTTCAGAAAGAGCAGTCAGGCATTGACATGGGTTGCCCAGGGAAGTGGTGGTGTCACCGTCCCTGGGGGTGTTTAAGGAAAAGCTGGATGTGGTGCTCAGGGACACAGTTTAGTGGGTGACGTTGGTAGTAGAGTGATGGTGGGACCAGATGATCTTGGAGGTCTTTTCCAACCTATGATTCTGTGTAGCTAATGGCAGTTTATCATATGAATCAAATTTCCAAAGTACATACTCCTCAGTGTGAATGTTGCATAACAGATGTAAAAAGTTCACAGCGAGGGAGAAGAAACTCCTTTTTAGCCACATGCTCAAAAGCACCCTGACCTTACCTCAGGTTTAGGATCGCATTTTCAAAACAAGGACCTTCCTTTGAGAATCTGCAGGTGGTCAATCTATACAAGAAACAGTCCCAAATGTTAAGCAAATAAGTGACTTTTTTTTTTTTTCTTGGAAATTTAAGTACTAAGAGTGCATCGGAAGGAACATATTCCAATTTTTGCATCTAACTAGTGTTTGAAGGAAAACAGTGATTAGAAAATGACAAATGCAACATGACAGGAAAGAGCCACACCTTCCTTACACCATGTAACAGTGATAAAGAGGCAGAAACTTGTAAGCAGAGTATGGAAAAACAAGCAAATCACTGACATGGGTATAAAATACTAACTTCCTGCTGACCCCATTTTTTCCACTGAAGCCCAGAGGGGCAAATGCTACTGTGCTTGATACTACAGTACCTTTAAGCTTTGTTATGTAATGGCAAGTAATGCAAACAGCCTTCTACAGGTATTTTAGTAACACAGAGCTCTGAGGAGAGACAAAACTTGTTAAAATGCTGCAGGAGAAAACAGCTATGAATAGAAGATGAAACCAAGCAACCAAGAAAGCTTCTCAAACAGTGAGATCTGTTCAGACTATGTATCAGAAAAAAAAATAAATTATTTTTTATTGCACCTTATGAACAATTAGGATCAAGTAAGCTAATTGTACATGTCTGTCTCCTACAAGATAATAACGGATTGCTTCAGTACAGCTGTCTTCCACAAGATGCTTGCTGAAAGATAGCAGCCAACAACCTCCTTATATTCCCCCTGACTTCTTAGAGGCCTTTCAGGTTGAGCAACCAAAAACATATTTCCTCATAAACCTTTCTTCAGTCCATGCAGCCTCTCTTCTGTCCCATGCTGTGGAGCCCCACAGTGCAGATATACAAATATCTGCACAACCAAGGTCAGCAAAAATTCTGTCACCATTCTTAACAAGGCAGAAAACTCCTACTAAATTCACTGAATCTAGGATTTCATTGCCTGTGGATTGTTCTTCTTTCAGGCTACCTCACAATGAGAAGCATTCCTTAGAGCTCTGAGCAGGAGAACTGGAAAAGGCTGTGGAAGTACCCCCACAGCCTTATTCACAGGTACGTTTTGCTCTATATTCTTTGACAATGGAGAATTCACTGTCCTCCAACATATCATTTTTAAAGATTGCCAGCACTTATGAGGTGTTTCATGCACCCCTCTATGAAATAAGGCATATGAGTAGGCTAGCAAATAGGCAGGGCTGCCAGAATAAAACATGCACGTAATACTTAAAAAATCAGCAAGAAATAAAAAAGGATGGAAAATTAAGTAACATTCAAATTTTCCAATCTGTGTTATACAGAACACAGTCTGACTCCCTTTTTGAACAAACAGAATATGATTTACAGCTCCAGAGTATGTTACCACTCCTCATCACCTTGTGCCACTTTTGCTTTCGTTCCTCCAACCTCTATATTATTATCCTACATGAAAATGTGTTACATGATTTAGCAATGAGGATGAGTGTGTTTTAAGAAACTGAAGTAATTTAAGTCAGATTTTTATCTCTCTGCCCTAACTGGACTCTGTTTTGGGACCATGCTTCGTTCTGATTGCAGTGTACTAGACCATATCCAGGCACCTGTGGATATCCTGCATCCTATAACACATGTGGACATCCTGCAGCCTGTAAAAGCAGCTCAATGAGCTGAAGTTGCAATACAATGAGCTAGTCCAGGTAAGGCAATAGCAACAGGATATTTTTGATAGAAAACATACTATGTTTATGGAACAAAGCCATGGACAGTAGCTGTTTATTAATCTGTTGTACCAATCTGTTGGTACAAGATTCTAGATAAACTACTCTTGACTTCATGAAGCTACCGATTCTTTTGTCCGCTGCCACTCCACTGGCACTCACAGGCATATGGCTTTTACTCTCGACATTCGTCCTCTTCTCTCTGTACCTTTGTTAGTTTGAACAGCAAGCAGAAGCTGGACAATATGTAATCAAGTGTTAAATCTTTGTACCAGAGAAGCTACTGACTTTAGATAAGAAAAAGACAACTCTTCATGCTTACAGACAAATGAAAGACTGAAACAATGACATAAAAGCAAGAAGCAACAACATTGAGGTATTAAAATACATGTCAGTGTAGTGTGTCTAATTACTCAGTTTACAGTTAAGTAGATTTAAGTGCAAATACCTTGAAGAAATATTGTGTGTTACACAGAATCATTACTCCCTTGCAAGAAATGAGGAAGAAGACTTGTATTTTAAAGGCCAGAGGTAGAAGAGCAGCATCACCCTAGAAAGTTCAGCCCTCGTATCAGTTTGGGAGCAATCTTCTTCCACACTGACTGCAGTGCATGGCTGTTCTGTTTGTCAGAGCAGATTTCCACGATATCATAGCCCACTGCAACAGAGACAAGGAACACATCCCCTGTGCATCACAAGCCAGTGGCCTAAGAAACCAAATACACAACGTACAGGCACAAAGGTAATGGGCAAGGGAACAAAATCAGAGTAAGCCGAAGGAATACTAAATGCAAATGCCATCTACTTTGCTCTGAGTTGTTTCATGGTTAAGCATCTTGAAATATGTTTTTCTTCCTTCTCTTTCACTTACACAAATTAGAACTTAAACTCCACCAGTAAAACATTACACTTATTTCTATCAGAGGAGCCATTAGAAATTTGGTAAGTGCACATATTTCACACTGATGGACAGCCTTATAAATATCTAGCATCATCCTCATCCAAAACAATGACTCATGTCTCCCTTTACAGCCTTCGGTGGGGGGCAGGTTCCTGTAACCAGGATGTCACACATGAAGCCAAGCCCTTACTAGGAAATGTAACTTCATTTTCATGATTTAGTCATATGACATGAACCAGAGCTTATAAAACATGCATAATCCTTTACCATACAATATGTGTTCAGGGACTGTTTTAAATATCCTTCACTTTCTACATAACCTCCTGTAGTCTTTTCCTCTGAAGCCCACCAGGATTGTCCAAATGTAACCAAGGAAGGACAGGGCTTTAAACCAATGAGATTTTACAGATACAGAAAAGAATAAAGTCCACTGTGCAATTATTATGCATGCAGAATAAATCTATTTGGCTCCTGGGTCTAGTTTTTATAGGTACTAAATCATTTGAGCCCTAGTGTTTAAGTACCTATGTTGGAACTGTGGAAAGGGGACACAGCTGTTAAAGACAGACCTTGTGTTTCCAAAAGGCGAGATGTACTGTAAAATTCTGCCTGTTGGAGCACAAGATGTGTTTTTATCTGGACAGACAGAAAGCCACTTTTTTTTTTCCTTTTTTTTTTTTTTTTTCTGGAAACTAGAGCAACTTAAATAAGAAATCAGAAATCTAAAACAGATGTGGGTGCCTAAAATGTCACTTTTATAGCATTGCCTTTCAGTTTCTGTTAGAATTCACAATTGCCGGCAAATGAAATTAAACAATCTAACATATAATATAAGCCTATTGCATGCACCTCTTCCTTTCTCTCTCCATCATTCCACAACTTTACACAGAAAAACACCAACACCTTACTGCGCTACACTTACTGGAGAGGCTAAGTCTCAGACCGTTCTGTCTTAACATGATTCTTGCCCTTCTTGTAATGGTTTTCAAACACATGCCACACAGCTCTCACAGAGCTAATGTGGTTGTGCTAATGTAGTTTTACAAGTAGTCTCCTTAATACTGTCAGAATTTCTATAAGGACATTTATAATTTCTTACTACAACAGACTAAACTGAAATTTGGTAAAGTATCAAAATATTTGGAAATGCTTTAATGTTTAAAGGCAAAAAAAAAAAAAAAGCATATTTCATTTTGTGCTTCACATGGGTAAAATGCTCCCAACAACAACAACAAAGTTGCCCAAGTGGACGACAATTGAGAAACTCATTTTGAAGTACGACTATATCTCAGCTGTGTTGCATAGATGACATTTCCAGCATGATCTCAGCGTGAGAGACTATATGCCATCTGGCTCAGAAGTGTTAACAGCATGGAATCCACTACCACTATCAGATGAAGAGATGAAATGGACAAACACAGAAAGAGGTATCAACAAAAATTTGACCAGATGCTCAGAGAGCGTTATATTTTCTCAAATCTTCTGCATTTTTTTTTAGCTGTGTCATTTCCCTCTAAGCTCATGTCCACCCAAGTCTTCCTTCTTCCTCTAAAAACTACAGGCATTTTTTCTGGATGCTTCTGAGTTAGAGATCCCTGAATATCTTATTTTCATCTTAACTAATACACTCAAAGAAGCACTAAGTTCATTGTTCCAGCATTTAAGAAATTATTATTCTATTTTTATCTTTATCCTTTTGATTTTAAATTGTTTTGACTAAACTCATTTTCTAATAATCCCCATTTTCTTTCTTACTCTCTTGCATTGTGTATAGAAAAGCTGCCATTACTACTTATTGTATCCTGCTTATAAGACACTATAATTTCATTAAACTTATATAATCCATTCAGCAAACATGTATAATACAGTTTATTCAGAATAGATTATGATTTTATTAGGTTATATCTTTTATGTTTCTCTTTGCTGAAGCTTAATCCTATTAGGATTATACACTGCTCAGAAGGTTATGTCATTATTTTGGCTTAAATGCTAGTTTTACACATTTCAGCATGATTGGTACGGTCTCTGCAGCAGTGGCCTTGCACTCAACCAGCAGGAATGGCAGCTCTCTAGACAATGTTTGGGATAGCTAGCTAAGAAGCTAAGACTTGTTCTGCAGCTGTCTGTGCTAAACTGAGCTTTAGGATAGGGTTTCTGATGGCTGGAAAGTCCCTAGAGCTTTGCAGGTTAATTACCCCCAAAAGAAATTAAATTTTATTAAATACAGACTTCCTCAAAGAAACGTCTTGCTTAAAACTTCAGAAACTTCTGCATTGCACCATCTTTTTCACGTTTAGAAATACTAGGTGAAAGCCACTAGAGGGAAGCAATTTTGGCAGACCAAATTTGAAAAAATAAATAAATAGAAGCTCTTTAACATGAGAGTCACTGCCTTTGCTTTTTATTTCTTCCCTTTTTAATGAATAAGGTAACAGCTGCTTTCTAAATTGCTGAATCTAGAAAAGGCAATGACTGATATATCTCAGCAACATGGTTACAGAGCTGGAAATGCAAATGGAAAAGGATTACAGTTTTCTGAGACACAGTAGCCACAGTGCTGCCCTACCATTTCTGCAGGAAATAAAAGGTTTTAATCCTTTTTTCTGAGTACTGTAAAAACAATAATGAATGACTCCTCACACCAGTCCAGCAAGGTAGAATATTAAGTGATACTGTCTCAGTCGGGCAGTTCTCCCTCTCTCCAGGGAAGGCAGGGGAAGGAAACATTATGCCACCTCTTCATACAACCAGTTTACCAACAACGCACAATCTAGGTAAATTGCAAACCCACATTGTGAAAAATAGCTCAAGTCTCCAGTTGGGGTAACCTTCAGCTTTTGCTTAAAGCAACTTTTCTTCTTTGGCTCACTGCTGCAGCAGCCGAAAGATAACTTATGAGGGACACATAAAGTATGTTCATAAATAAAGTTATTACTAAAACAAGGATGTTTTGTAATTAGACCACAGCAAATGATGCTGTTATTCAAGCTCCACTTAAAAAAAAAAAAAAAAAGAAAAAAGAAAAAGTGAACATAATCTTGTACATTAATTATGAAACACGTGATTAAATGAAAACTGATCTAACATGTTGTACTGTCCTCATAGACAAGACTATTCTTTACAAAACATTTCAACATGGCATTATAAGTTGTAAAGAGTTGTATTTCAGGGGAAAAAAAGGTCTTCATTATCTCATATCTCTAATGAAAGCATGGGAAAAACCCTGACATAAGCTAACTGTATTTAAATTAAATAATACAAGGGAGGTTGAGTGTTCACTAGGTGTGTGGCATTTCAACCCGGAATAATACTACTTCCCTGTGTACATTGTCTTCCACATAAATAAATCTCAAAGGAAACCGAGGATTTGTTTCCTGACTGTCCATGGGTGAAAGTGAGGCACGGGGCAGCGCGCTGCTCAAGGTCACGCCGCGAGTCAGCAGGGGAGCCGGGAAGTGAACTGCCGAGCCCTGACCTCCAGGCAGCTCCCTGTCATTAGATCGTGCTCTGTTCCTTGCAGCTGCGCTCCTGCTTACAGTGAGAGCTATTTCAACCGCATACGAAGGAAACACTCCTGGCTTTCTCACAGAAGTAGGGTAGACTGTTCCTGTCCCTCCAAATGCAGCCAGACAGCTGCTAGTGTAAATACAAATACTTTTCCTCTTAAGAACCTCGTATTAATCATAACTTCCAAAGACCTTTTTTTTTTCTTTAGTGAAGTTTTTAAAGTTTTCTAATGGTTAGATACTCCATTCCTGACTAGCTGATCTTGTGCCAACCAACAAGTCACCACATTCTGAAATATGACAGCTCTGGAGAGCTTGTCTATTCCCACCTTCACTGTTCTTACCCTTTAGTTCATGATACCAAACAGTGATTTTGAGCAACATTAGCACTGAAAAAATCATTTTTTTTTCCTTCACTTGTTCTACTCCATGTTTTTTTCTTCACTTGTTCTACTCCATGTGAGTAAGTCTGAGGAGCTGCGAGATCAGTGTGTTGCACACCTTGCCTCCCTGCATCCCCACAGGACAGAGTGCTGGATAGGAGAAGCACGGCCATCCCATCTGCATCCTTCACATTGTCTTCAGAGGAAGGTCCTGAAAAAGAAATGGCCTGGAGCCCTATCTTGCCTTACATGCCTGTGAAGGCAGGCACAGCTCAAACCTCCGTGCCTATCAAGGGACATGCTCACACCACCCGTGCCTATCAAGGGATGTGGCCCACAGGTCAGCAGGGCAGATCACATCAGGAAACGCACAGGCATCACGTATCCTCCGCTAAACCTCTCAGTACTCCAAGACCAATGACTCCCCGCAGCAAGTAGGTGCGGTGTCCTCTGAATTACCGCTCCAGCTGCAATCGCAAGGCAGCTGGGGATAAGGGCCGGGCCGTGCACATGCCAAGAGTGCTGACTCACCAGAGGAACTCCCTGGGCAGTCCCGGGAACTCCCCAGACAGTTTCTGTGAGAGGAGATAATGGACTGAGGGCTGCGGGAGTACAGGAGCCCGCCTGGCCCCGCCAGCGACAGAGGGATTGATGAAGGTCCCCGGGCAGCCCCAGTTTGGCTTCGTGTCAGCCAGATAAGTGAGGGTGTGACAGGGGCTGGGGCAGCAGGGAGCTCCCAGCAGCCCTGGCAGCAACACGGGGAGCTCCTGCCCCACACACGTGAAGGAGCTGGTGGCCTGGCAGGCACTCCTCGTGTGTTTGGGTATGTTCATCACCAGATGGGGCAGTTCCTGCACACAGCTGAGTCGATAGAAACTCATCATGTGTGCACCAGAGTGGTGGTGTGGGCGCACAGGCCAGCTGGATTGTAAGAGTTCACCAGCCAGCGGTCTGGAGAGTCTGAACCGAACCAGCTGAAAACGCTGTTATGAGCACACTCGCAACAGAGCCTTCTATCACCACGTGGCCACACTGTCACAACAGTGACAACATTCACACAAGAGCATTACCTCATGCGGATGACCCACACTAGATCCTTTAGCTAACACGTACGCCAGTGTTTGTGTAACACAGACCAGAAGGATCTCTATGAAAATGAGAGCCCACTACCAAGCAAGATGTCCACAATGAAATCACATGAGATATGAAACAGTGCCCCAAAGTGTTAGGGCATTTATCCAAGGAAGTATATCTGACGCCACAGTTGGATATTTTGTAAGGTAGCTGTAATTCTGGCTTGCAGAATGCACGCTCCTTTCCCAAAATACCTACCAAATAACTGCATTCCCAGTATCCTGCCCCACTCCTCACAACACAAAATTGCTGGTTACACAGATAATGTTCATAAGCGTTGGTGGTTTGTGGGCAATACCCATTTATTTATAATCTGGCCATAATCCATTACAACACCAGACACAGATGCTTCACTGGTAGGAACAGGCACTTCCCTTCAGGCCATCCGTAAACATGCAGCAAGAAACTTCATACCAGTCTCTGATCAGAGCTCCTGACCTGCTCCCTTGGCATGCCTGTCCTGAGACTACCAGCCAGACTAGGTCATGCTCATCCTCTTGCTTTTAATCAGCCAGGAATCCTGGCTCTGAGACTTGTTACAAGTCTCACAGTACACGGCCTGAGCAGGGATCCGAACCCCTCAGCCCTCCTGCCATGATAGCAGGGCCAAATGCTTGATGCAGAGCTGAGAAGAGCCCCACCTGGATGCTGCCTGAGGACGACCATGTGGGACTCTTCCTCCTGTGTTCAGGAAAACGTGGTGCAGGCTAGGCCTGTATCCACAAGGAGGTTTAGGTGTGACACTGCACAGGGTGCTTTGACACCTGGCACCTGAAATGGAATTCACAAGCCTGAGCTGTGCACACAAAATTCAATTTCCAAAAAGCAGACCATAAAGGGGAGAGATATAATTAAGCAAAAAATACCCAGATATAACTGGCAAGGAAAGGAGTATGTCCAGAATCCCTCCAACAAGGTACATGCATGCAGCACTAAAGTGACTTCAATTACTTGTGTGAGACTGGTATTCACAGCTTGAAGCCCAAAAAGGTGTTAGGTGTGTAAAGAGTCAGCCATTATCTCTAGGGACTGCTAACTGTAACATATGGTGGAAGGAAAAGACAAATTATTAATATTGACTTTAGTGCAACGCTGACAGTAAGTATAGTACTCGTTATGGAATGCACCTTCTACACTCATTTCAACCCCAAACGACCTTAAATAATAATTCTTGATTCAAGAAGACACATATTAGTGAGCATGTCAAAGACCAGGGTGTTCCCCCTTTCTGCTAAACTGTGCCAGTGTGAGAGCCCACAGTTGTCTTTGGAGGCTTATACTGAGGTCCCAGTCCTTCACCTACATTCCACGTGGAAAACCTATTTGCAAAAATGCTTTAACTTAATCTGGAACAAGAAATAGAAACCAGAAATCAGGACTACTTCCTTCTGTCCCATCCTTCTCCACACAACGTGCAAACGGGACAGAAACACTCTTCTAGTATAGCTCTCCATGAATGCTCAGTCTACCATCTTGTTTTTAAAATACTCTGCCTAGGGAAAAACTCTTGGTCAGAAAAACAATATGCTCTGCAGGCCTCACTGCAGAGCTCAGATGTATCATACTTCTTAAGGTATCCTTAAGGTATGAAACCTCAAGCAACACACATACCAGAGATGTCTTCAAGCTCCACTTGACTCAATTTACCTTGCTCTTCCCACCCAACTGAAGGGAGGAGGCAGGGGTGAGCTCTGGCCACGTCCAAAGCTCTGTATTAGTCTGCTGTCAAGACTGAACCCTTTGACTTCTTCACTTCTATTTATAAACATAGTTAGGTATTACAAGAGCCAGACTACTTAACCATGAGGACTGTCAAAACAGATAATGTATTGTGTCTCACTGAATTACAAACTGGCTGGGTGCCTAGCCTTTTGACTTCAAAGGTCCACTCCATCATAGCTCAAGCAATGTCTTCTATCTACTTTAAAAGTTTTGACAACAGTTAACTGTGAAATGGCTATATGGATCATCCAAATTGTATTTGTTAATCATCCTACTGGTTCACTGCACCGGTTGCTAGATCTGATGCCAACTTAGGAAGAGCAATACTTTACCAGAAAATGCAGCTACGACCTTCATTCTAACAAGATAACACTCAGCAGTGATCTGTTGTGGTATCCACACCGACGTGTGCTCAGAGAAGTGAAGGTGTTAACTTACTCTACGGGTTGTCTGAGAAATTGCTTTCCTCATGTATGTAGGGAGCCCATGTGCATCCACAGTGGGATCAAGATTAGTATTACATTTCAAAGAACAAAGTACTTAACTGTAGTAACAGCTACAGCACAGTAACTGTTTTTATGAGGCCCATGAAATTTTATTTACCTCAGTGAAGGCATTGCTTGTATCTGCTTCCATTAGTTAGAAAACTAATGGCATTTATGGGGGTTAATATGGGTTAATAAACCTATAAAAAACCTGCAAGAAAATCTACAACAAATACAGCAAATCTAATATAGATAGGAAAACATCCCCTTCTGAGAGGAGAATGCTGAAATAAAACAATAACCCAGAAAAATACACATTGACTCCAAGTTAAAATATCACAGCTTGCTTTTATGTAAGATTGTACTAGCTGATCTTTTGGAGGAAAATATAAATTAAATACTGCTTTGATTTATAAAATGCCTGACATCTGATTGTCTGATCGCTAACCTGCACACACGCACTGAAGGAAGTGCAAGCACATTCTGTTGCCCCAGAAAGGGATTTCTTTTAAAGATGGAGCTTTTATCCAGCTATGGATGTTGACAAAACATATATTTAAAAGCAAAATATGATATAGTACAACAATACCATAGGATTATCATTAATATAAAACCATAAGCTTCATGAATTTCATCTCTATATTTATGGCATTTGTATAAATGCAAAGATAAGGTGAGCACATCAATACATAGTGCATTTGACTATGGCAAGGCCAAAAAAATCAACAGCAGAATGAAAAGCCACATATTTTAATCTTGTGTTTACTAATCATGTATGCTAAAAGGTAAACCATCATATCATGATTTACATACTGTGTCAAAGAAAAATTAATCAATTTGTATATCACAGCATTACTACGGCATTACAAATGTCTCTACACAAACATTCTTCTCACACTTTCTTTTCCCCAGTTTATATTTCCCAGGTTTTTAGACTGAAGATGGAGAGAGCATGAGAGAGACTCTTGCTTAGATATTTTTTAAAAACTAAAGAAAACCCTTAAAGCAGAGACCAACTGATTTTTGACTACACTTAAAATCTGGTTCAGTCCTTGAAAACTATACAGTACGCTTCTACCTTCTTAATTATTCTTAATAGAAATACCTCATAAAACTCTATAAAAGTGGATTTCCTTGCAGGTCAAAAAAATTATTCAAATCAAATCCAGGAGTAAGATTTAAAACTGAGGAGATCCACTACCAGTGACCATTTCATAACAAGGCAGGAACAGTACATCTGTTAACTTCAGTGTTTGTATAATAGCACATGAGGAGCAAAGAAACAGTAAAGCAGGCAAATCCAAAGCCATTTACTGCTTACTAATTCAAACCAGCACTTTAAAATCAGCTGGAAAAAAAATACAGGAAAAGCTACTGTAGCTGGACAAAAGAAAAACAAAAGCTAATTTTGTTGTGCCAAGACAGACTTAGGAAGCAGACTGCTACATTCTGTACAACTTCCCATTTCTTCCACGAAGACCCTGCTGAAGAGCACCTCCGAGAAATAAGGCATGAGGCGCTGTTGCCACATAAGCATCACGAAACAGTCACATTGAATGTAACCTCCTGTCAACTACAGACAGAAAAAAAGGACTCTCATATTTTGGAACATAACCTGACTTGCAAGGGCTGAAACGAACAGAATGGCAAACTCTTCTCTTTAAAGAAATAAAAGCCTTGTTTTGCTATATTCCTTTATTGTTATTATTACACTAAGAATGGGGGAATAAACTGGTGCATTTATTTTATTTCTAATAGATAATTATCATGACTGGTGACAGGATGAATTTGGATAGAAACTGGAATACATGAAAACTGCTCCAACCAAAAGTTTGAACTGTTTTAACTACATAAATGAACTTTAATAGGGTTGCACATGCAAAGAAAAGCATATCACAACACATTGTGTATTTAAATCTGACATACTCAACAAACGAATTGTTTTCTGTAGTATGTAAAACCAGACTTATTGTTTCTTTTCACCATGCCCTACAAGATTTTAGAACTCATGGATCCTAGCCTCCCACACTCGTTGTTATTCACAGGAGAAGGAAAACCAGCTTTCCTACTTTTTAACTTCTAGTTGTTTTCTTGGTTAATTTTTCTTTATTCTGTTTGGATGAATTACTTATTGAACTAAACTAATGAATAACAGAAAGAAATACTTTATATCTGCGGAGAAGGCTACTGTTGTCAAAAAAAAAAAACAACAAAAAAAAAAAAGAGGCAAAACCTTGTGCTTTTGTATTATTGCATTATCTGGTGCTTGAGCATTACTTTCATTATCTTTGTGGTGTGGCTCTTAAAATCTTCAGTAACACATATGCTGGCTAGGTATAACAAGACCTACTGAAAAACTTGGTTGCGGAGCCCATGCCCATAAACAATTCAAAAAATACGCTGTATCAGGAGAGATGACAGATTATGAGCACACATGCTACATTATCAGCAAACAGGATCATCAACAGCGAGATCCTTAACAGGTAACATGGTTGAGCAGTTCTAAAATACAACAGAAGGAGATGGATGTGGAAATGTAGAAGATTATTAATGTACTGAAGAGTGGAGGTTTTCAAGCCATTGGTCAGTACCCAGCTGGACAATATCCTAGGAAACCTGGGTCAGTGTTGAGCATGACCTGAACAAGGGGTTGGACTTGATAACCTCCTGGGTTCCCCTCCAACCTGAACGATTCTGTAACTACATCAAGTCTGGGTGTTCACATGAGGGAAAGTCTTTAGTTATGTCAAAGAGTGCAAAATTCCTTCCCTGTTAGCAAAACACAGATAAGTCTTGAATGACTGCATCTGATTATTACATCTTGAACAATTCCGAAGTATTTGCACAATTTACTGAAGGATTTTTCCTACAGTCATTATAGGTTTAAACTTCACATGAGGATATTGATGCAGACAGTACAGCAAAAGTACTTGGTCTTGAAGTGTCTTCCCTGATGGTGCAGCACATTAAATATGTTACTCAATTTGTGGAAAAATAGCCAGGGGACTCTTACCAACTGAGGATTTGAGCTTAAACTCATATAAGGGATGATCACTAAGTAATATGTACTAGGTATTTGATTGCCATTTTGTATGTTCATACAAAAACAGTAATAACAAAACTGGAGATCATTCTGTGACTACAATGGCAGTAAAGAAAATCTAGGCTCAGTTCACCCATCAGAATAAAGACAAGCTCTTTTTGCACGTTTTAGCATGTTTCTGTTACTGACACACAGAAGGAGCGAAGACAAGTAGCTGGTTATTTCATTGCAATTTGATGTCTAACAGGTCAGTAAGTTCTCTTGACAGTTCACACAGTTCACACCAGTGCTCCCTTTTAAACTGCTGTTCGACTTCTCACACGTAATCACAGGTTGATCTCTCACCTCTGTGGTGCCAGCCCCAAATCTGCTTTTATCTCTATGAAACCAAAATAAATAAATAAATAAATAAATAAAATAAAATAAAATAAAACAATGTTTTTGTCTTTTACATGTAATTTTACAGTCCACCATTTTCCAGTCATATGAAGAATTCTTACTCACATCCTGTGTCCAACCCTTGGTTCGCATTAAGGTGATGCTACACATTCTTTGCTGAGGTCTTCATTGTGGTATGTGATCCTGGATCCTTCCAAGTCCTGGTGCCAGCAGCAAACTGACACCAATTCAACTTTTGCCATGATTAAACATTTGTTGATTAAACGTTTGTTACGTAAGTATCCGTAAGAAATTTGTCATTTACTTATCTGGAAGACAACTTGCAGGTGAAATACAGCACTTCTGTATTTTCTTTAAAAAGTTTATGAAAGTCTTTTAGCTAGCCTTTCCACCAGATAACGGCGTATTATTGAAGTGCTTAACAACCTGGAGAGTGTTCTAAGGACTTGAATTTTCATAGGTTTTTCATTGGCATCTGTGTGCAATGTAGACAAAATGCTAACGAACTAGGATGGAAATGTTTTCTTCTCACTTTGTGGAGTCATTTGTCAATGAAAATGCAATACACAAGAAAGGGATATGCATGAGAGCATGTAGTCACAGAGTTGTTTTCTCTTTTGCCGGAAAAGGCTGAAATCAAAGCTTCAGTTTGTCTTAAGAGATTAGAGTCACGTTAAAGGTGTAGAATTCAAAAATTGGCTAGCCACAAAAGAAGTCTATCATTCTTCACCGCTGCTAATTAAAACTGATCAATAGAGAAAGGATCCAGAATCTCAGTGCCTGTTACAGCACCATAATCACACCTACAGCGGTCTGAAGATATATATTTAACCAGGAGAGAAAACAAGAACATGGTGACTGCGGTAGGAGGGATTGTTTTGCTACCTCTCCCCTTACAAAAAAAATATGACCTACATATCCTGCACATATTCAATTTCACAAGCAATGTTCACCCTCATCTTGTTACTTTTCCTCCTCTGTTCAGCCCTGTAGTA
Source organism: Netta rufina (assembly GCF_964035555.1). Classification (NCBI taxonomy): domain Eukaryota; kingdom Metazoa; phylum Chordata; class Aves; order Anseriformes; family Anatidae; genus Netta; species Netta rufina. The sequence goes on from NC_140125.1 coordinate 58,067,139, forward strand.
CATTCTGGGTGGGATCTCACAAATATGTGGTCTTTCTTGGGATTTCTACTCCAGTGATGTCAATAGGTGCCTAAGATTAACTGAAGCAAAGTTTTTGAAAAATCCCACTTTTCCTAATCATATCTCATATGAAATGAATACGCAAAGCCTACATGAAGGACTTTCACATAAGTCTCTCTGAAAGTCCACAACCAAGTCTTATATGCCCTGTCAGGTGACCTTCCATTCATTGCTGTTTTTTTTTCTTATTTTTTCCTGGACATTCAGAACATTTGATAAAATACATGGATGCTGGCTCCATATGCTATAAATTAAGATAAGGAATATTTTCTAGTGCAGTTATACAATACTACATTACCAGTTTATTTGAAGAAACCGTGAAACAAATTTACAGCTGGTAAATGCTACAGCAAAGTACTCATGCTTTTAACATTTATAGCTCGGACTTCAAAAGAAATTGAAAATGAAACCTACTAGACTTCATAACACAAGCCACAAAGCACAGAAAATCATGTTTCATTATACTTTATGACATTACCAATGAAGCAATAGTAGCTAATTTTATTGTCACATTTTATAGATAAACTGAAGCACACAGTTTATGAATTATCCTGTGATGACACGGTAAGGCACAGGAGATTCTGGAATCAGAAGACAATCAGACCTGCGGACTGAACTAGACTCCCGAATAATCCTTTTGCCCTTGATACAAGACAGTTGGCAGAAATTCTTCAAGATTTGAATACCTGCCTCCTTTATAGCCATCTTTGAAAGGTCACACCTAAATATAGTTATACGCGCTTCTAAATAAACACCACTTGCTTTTCCTTCCTGTTGATAAAGCTATGTCCACGTGGTAAGTCTATCATGGAGAAAAGTAATTTTCATGTGGCAACAGTGAATAGTTACAGACTCTGGAAACAACTGGAAAAGTTGCAGTATAAATTTAAGATTGTTCTCCATGCTTTGGTTTGTCTATTTACCAGATTAAACATGTTTCTAACTGGCATCTGCCTCATGTGAGACAGAGCCTTCATCCATCCTCAGTCTGATTTCCTATTGCCTTGAACATTCAAACTTACCTATGTCTCCATACAAAACGAAGATAAGCTACTAGCAAGATCAGATGATAATCATGTGCGTTCACCTTACTAAGACGTAAATGGCAACACAGGGTGCAAGCCAGGGGCGTTAAAACAGGATGAAGAACGCACAGAAGTTTAAGCACTAACAAAGCTAAATTCTGAACTCATTTGGAAGACAGAGGAACAACAATAAAACTAGCATAATTTTCAAAGGGAAATTGTCAGAAGCAAATTTGGACTATGATTAATCAAGAATATAAACACCTAAAATTCTTTTGCTGCCATGATTGTTTACTACTAATTAAGCAGATAATTTTTTCACACTCCATTTGCAGCAACATCTTCTGTTTGAAGTGTTGTAAAGATGTTGTGTTTGTCCAATACAGAAACAAACACTTGTAAATTTCTCTTTTTGATGGTTCTACACTTTGATCAAGTCAAAGTGAATTTTATGACTTTCATGACTTCAGAAAACCTGGCTTTTAGATATTTAATCAATTTCCTGGTCTTAAGCACAGCGAGAAATGGTCAGACGAAGTGTTTGATGACCACCAACTTTGGTTCTTTACATTGTTGCTCTGTGTCACAATTGAGGCAAGATAAAAGTAAAGATGTGCTAAACTCAGGTTAAGTACAAATATTAATACTGCTTCCTTTTGCTGTTGTGGTTCTTTGTAAGATACTTTGACATACTTGGTGAATGGAAAAGGTCTGAAGCATGCTTTGTTCACAGATCTGCAGAAAGAGGAAAGGAGGGATGTTTATAATGGAAATGGGTCTGACTACTCTAAGCTTAAAGCTCGAATCAGATAAATTATTTAGGATACAGATTTTTCAAATGATAAAAATCTGAAAGCTGCTGTCATATGATTACACATTTAAATGGCAGCTGCTCCCACAACTAAGTGCATCTGGAAGCTATCTCCTATGCTTTGCTGAAGTCCCGCGGAAGCAGATACATGACCTTATCGGAGTGTCAGGTGCAAGGCAGTCTTCCAGTGCTGGGGTCCAGGGCAGTATGAACCATGCTCTAAAGCAGAGTAAAGGAAATGACACCAAACCTTGCTCTGTGATTCAGGAAGTTTGTTATTGGGGTATTTTTGCTCATTTTTATGTTCTTCTAGTATACAATTTTGCATCTTCAGATTTTCTTTGTACATCAATTTTCCTTAATTAAGGCAAAGACCTTTTAAATCCACATAGCTGAAGAAGATACTAGGAAATTACTCAGACAAGATCAATTTCATGCTCTGGGATGGGAATGCAAAAAATGTACTCACAAAATATGCTTGGACAGCATTCTTGTAAGAAAAAGAGTAAGCCATAAACCCTTACTGTCTCCACAGAAAAGTGCTAATTAATGAGATAACTGAAAATCATAAAACATAAATCTACAAAAAATATAAAATCATGAAGAGTTGAAGAGTTTGTGAATTAACTTGACACGTGGTCCACTTCAGCATGCCATCACGATACTTCCTGTTGTACCCCATGTCCTTCTTTCTTTTTATATACAATAAGAACATATGTATGCATTCTGTCTTGCATCTCAAAACCTTTGGGCTAGGGATGGCATTGCTTTTTTTCCTGAAACGGTGCAACCTGCTCAGCAGCTATGAGAGCTGGATGCCCGTTTCTGGAATTCCTCATGGGCTGCAGCAACGCAGCTGCATTTATGAGCAGGGAGAGGAAGGAGCATGCCCAGCCTGACCCCGCTCCCCTGGATGAACGCAGACGCTCAGGAACTAAGTGGCAGACTGCGTGTGGGCAGCGCTTGGCTGTGAGGCCACTCTGATCTGCCCACAACTGCTCCCCGTCTGCCCCCAGAGAAAGCCAGTGAGCCCCTTGGGCCATTTCTCCAGCAGCATTGCTATGGAGCAGCAGTAGCCACGAAGCAGGGTCCCTATGCGCAAATGCAAGTCGTACACAGCCCTAAGTGTTTACATAACCACTAATAAATATGGGCACGCACAGAATCAGGATCGGGTAGACAGCCAGAACAATATGTTCCTCTCTAAAGAGCACAGACAACAAGTTCAGCCCAGCTTTCGAGAAGAAACCTTCAGATATAGAGGCCCAGTTCAGCAAAACAGGGTCTTTATTCATGAGGACTGGGGGACTGAAGAAATACCGACAATATGTTTTTTGCAATCTTCTCCACTGTAACTCACTGATCCTTTACAAATTTTTAAACAAATAATGAATAACAACATCTGAGAAAAAATTGTCCAGCACAAGCGAAGCAACAATCCACGGTCATGAAATGCATTCCTCACTTCTCCCTCCATTCAGCTCTGCAGCTACATGAAGACAGCAACACAGTAAACAAGCCTCCTCCTCCTCAACACACTTCAAGTCATTCTTCCCACACACAGCTGCCACTATCATGCATATTTCAAAGCCTCCATCTGGGCTTGACAACTGTACCTTCCTCTCTCCCAGCCAAAAGAAATACACGTCCCACTCAAACATGCATGGACGATATCACGCTGTTTATTTCAGAAGAGGAGCTGCCACTGGTGTTCCACAAGTAGGTCATGTAGGTGGAAGCCCCCATGCTAACCTACATGCTAACCATGCAGCTAAGAGCTACCAGACGTTCGTTTTTCCCCCTTTTCCAGCCAGAAGATGTCTCCAGGCAGAACGTGGGGATTCGTGGTAGTTGTCCAGGCTGCTGAATGCCTGATTCTTCTGGATCAACATCTACTGCTCACGCAGGGATTGACTGCACGGTGTGTACGCAGCAGGTTCAACATCTCCCAGCATTTCCTGATTTGTGCTGCATGCGCTACACGGTGCAGGTACACCTCCTTCTGCCCAGAAATAAGCAATAAAACCCCACAGCTGCTGCCAACTTGGAGGATGACCCCAATTTGGCAAATACAGGGGCCAGATCTCTGGTCTGGGGCCTCCTCCCTTCCTTCTCAAGGTCAACTCTCTGTGCTCCAGCTATCCTTGACGCTCTGCTGCAATAACCACCCACTCTGCACTCACGGTAGCCGCCTACATTTTGCCATTTAAATGAACTATTTCTCTTCCTTTCTCCCTCATCAACAGCCTGGCCGCAGCACACCCTTCCTGTACCATCACATCCACCTTCCTAGATCCACCAGGCCAACCAGCACCCTGCCCCTCCCCACCTCTTTTCCTGCAGCAAGCCGAGCACGGTGCCTGCTGCTGCAGCCCTGGGAAGGGCTGAGCCCAAAGTAGGACGTGGGGCTTATCTTGAAGAGTAGATGAAGCTGGGGCAAAACAGGAGTCAGAGTTGAGCCTGGCTGCTCCAAAGGGGCAGCAGCTGCCTGTAGGAAGAGTGCAGCCCTGCACTCACTCCTAATGGCAGGCACCGTGCCCCTACAAACAGCCACACGCTTCCCACCTCTTTGTGAGCAGCAGTGGCAGCACCTGAGTCAGTGGGCGCGACGGGGAGGGCTGGGGGTGAGGTTTCATTACCCGGACAGCGCTGCTGGAATAGCCAGTCCCAACCCCAGCCCCACCTCATCCTGCAAAAAAGCCCAAGGACTGAAGGGAGTGATCGCCTCCTGGACCACCTGAGATTAGCGGTGTTCTAAAATACAGGTTATACAACTAAGATAAGACCGTGAGGATTTTAATGACTATATATCCAGCCGATCTGTTGCTTCGCTGCAGAGGGATGTTGTGAAACTCAGTTAGCTAATACTCCCTAAGTGCTTTGAGATCTTGTAATAAAATAAATTGGCACTACAAAGCAATTTTACTCTTAGCAAGATACTGGCTAGCAGGATTTATTAATTTGGTCGTAAAGAGAAATCAGAAGATGTCCATCTATGTGTGCATTTCTTTTTTCTTGGATGATGAAGCACTAAAGAGACTATATGGAAATATGAATATACCAAGTAAACAGACAAGGTTGGCTATTTGGAATAAGCATTCTTCATGCGTTTGTCGTATTTACCTATGCTTTCTTTTGGGAAGATCACCAAGGAGGAAAACTGCAAAGAAAACATAGCAGAATGACACTTTCCACCCAGAGCACTGACTCATTTTGGGTGCTATGCAGGAGATGTGGCCTAAATCTTCTGCCACTCTGCAGCCCCTGCCTGCCTTCCTATTCTAACAGCATTTCCAACACACTGAGATATGGCTTTAATTTCTATAACCTGATCATTCAGGTTTTAAAATTTTTCTCTGATATTTCTCATAGTGCTTTGGAGGTCACCCAGGCATTTTATGCAGACTGCCGGTACGCTTAATCATTTCAGTGGCTTCCTGCAGTAAATCAGGAGACATTATATTAATAAAAGATGGGGCTGTTCCAGGTCTGATTCATAATGCTGAATGCCCATCTACCTGGCTTAAAAGAGTCCTTTAGAAAGGTCAGTTTACTCTAAGGAATTCTGAATGGCAAGGACGTGTCTTCTCTGACACAAGACTCTTGCAGAACATATACGCTCCAGGCCAGCAGCCTGAGGGGTGCAGAAGACATCAAAATGATTCAGAACCAGGGCTCAAAGGTGTGCAGGCCACAACCCAGCCACGACCTCCTCTGAAAATGCACCACTTATTTGCACACTATGCAAATAAGCGACTCGTTCAACAGCTTTACCCCCACATTGCCGCGCTTCTTTGCCTGGCAAACTCCATCTAGACACCTTCATTGGGCACACGACCCAAAACAGGTGAAATATCAGGACTAGGAGGGGAAAACTGGCCAACAGGAGACTTTGCTTGTACCACAGTCTTATTGTTTGGTTACTTCTTCAAAATATGTACTAATCCCTGTAATCACAATGCACCTAATAAAATAATAAACAAAGAGATTAAACCATTTTCAGTGAATATAGCTGGCAAAATATTGCTGAATGACACTTTCTCACTGCAAATGCTGATTTGTTTGCAATGTAATTTTTTTCCCAAGTAACTTAATGAAAACAATCAAGTGTTTTGTTTTCACTTGGTCAGTCCAACTGCACTGAAACCATGAGTTTGAAATACTTTTTCTGTTTTTTTTTTTTTCCATTAAATTGTGAGACTGACTTTTTCTTCCCATAGAAATTCACAGTTGCTAAATTTACAATCACAGCAGAAGAGACTTAAAAAAAATAATAAAAACTTCAATATTTCAGGGCCTTATCTTGCAAGGTGCTGAAAATTCTCATATTTCTAGCTTGCAAGCAGCACGGTGAGTGTCACCTCCCATCTAAACCAAGCAGAAGGAATGTGGATAATACGGAGTGAATACTTCTGCCATTAGCTGGCAGAAGTAATGCCAAAATACCTCTCACAAGATCCACAGATCTTTTGTGACATTTTTTCACTAGGCCATCGTGAGCATTGGTTCCAATGGCAGGGCACACAAACTGAACCCTGTGGTAAGACAAAAGACACCCTGCAACAAGCTGCATTGACAAATCTGCTCCCATCATAGCGATGCCCTCAGCCTGCAGCCCACCCTGTGCTGGTCACAGGGAAGGAAGAGGCTAACCCGGGGAGCTACGGACTCTGTGTGATCATATGCTGAGCGCTCCTTGTTCCAGCTGTCACTTGACTATTTGGCTGACAGATCTTGCAAGACATTCTTGAATCTAAACCACCTGGCCCAGTCAGAACTTTATTTGTATTGGCCTACATTTCAGAGACCTGTTTTTGCACTTACAAGACACTATGGGGAGATGCCTAAGGACTTTGCGGGGCACTGCACTGGAACCCAAACCTTCCCTGCCTGAGTAACCACTCTGGTGATAAATGTAAACCACAGGTGGTCTGTGAGCAGCAGGCAGTGTTTCAGTCAGTTCACTCATTTTCCAGGGAAATTTTAAGCCCTGGAAAATTGCTGCATTACATGATAAAAGGCGTACACTCTCACACACAAAGGTGCAGAGGGAAACCAGTGCCACGAACTGCAGTCAGACCATGGCCTCGGGGACTGTGCCTCTGTGGTGTCAGCACCCAGAGCAGCGAGGGTCCATATGTGAGGGTCAGTGCACGACCCCTGGGAGCACCCTGTGGTGGCTGAGTGACCCCAGCCACTCACCGCAGGCACCCCCACTGTATGTCTGGACATATTTCCCACCAGCAGGCCTCCACCCTGATCAGCACGAAATGGGAGCAGCAGCAGGCTGCTGGCATTGTTTGTGTGTCCACCAAGTGCTGCTGAGTGTTTCTGCCTGTGCTGATCTCTGCATGCAAGTACATACGTATCATACAGGTGTGCTTCTGCATGTGCCTACTGGGCACGTGTTTGGCCTTGCTCCTGGCTGGACCTGGGGGCACCGAGCTGTGGCAGGCTCATCTCTCTCAGACTTCAGGGTTGGCAGCCCTTAACGCGAAGGAATATTCTTCCCTACAGGTTTGAACAGAAAGTCACCGCTGTGAAATGCAGATTTCCCTCTTCCCCCATTCCCCCATTCTAAATTGCAACATACGTGTCTGCATGCACTCCCAATCTGCCCACACAAACAAAGAATGAGTGCTTATATACGTTCACATGAAAAAAAAAAGCAAGCTTCCTCTATTAACAACAATAATGGCTGATAAGCTAAGCAATGTTTCAAAATATTTTTGTTCATCTCACTGCATGCAGCAGATTTCAGACCTCACAATTACTACTACAAGATGTGTTTACTTGCTAGGAAATACAAAATACAATTAAAAGAATTTCAGCATCATTTAAAATATACAAACTGCAAAAAAATAAAAGACATAAAATGTCTGAATAAACAGTGACTGACGATTCCCTACATCATTTTGATTTTTCCGCTGGAACATCAATTTTTATCAAGGACTTGTTTCTGAATTGGAAGATTTATCACAAAAACTTGCATGGCAGACTACCAAAAAATGACAAGATTTTAACACCATAACAAACATTAGGCTCTTGATCCATTATGCTTAACACTTCTGGGTGTTTCTTCCTGTAACAAGGATGCTTAAAAACTTGCTCAGAAACAGAGAGCAAAGCTAAGCTACTTATGTAACAACATGATTCCAAATGTGGTTCTTTAAGGCTATCGCTAGTCTGAAATCAGGCTTTTCTGGTGAAAGGCGGCTGATTCTTCACTGTTACAGGTCTGTACTGGGTGCTTTAAGAAGACACAAAAATTAAGGAGATGAGGTATTTGGGATGGACAGGATGAGACAACGTAAGGCAGTGAACGGACAGGGAAAAAAGACAGGATGTGTGAATGGTGGGAAAAGTACAATGAGCACCATGGGGACAAGAACAGAAGCTCTAGAGGGGAAAACAGGCTTCTGGAAGGGGACTGGGTGTGCAACTGGAACTAGGAAGCTGAGCCGAAAGATCATGGACACGGTGCTGGGTAAGAAGAGGTGAGAAGGAATGAAACAAGGGGTGCTGCACAGGCAGGCTCCCACAAGGAAGAAAGGGAAACTGTGAAACTGGGGAGCCTGGCAGGGTGGTAAGGGACACAAATGGAACAGGGCAAGGTGGGAGCACTTCTGTTCATGAAGCCAGATGACTTGAATCATCCCTTGCACACCCTCAAAGACATTCACACTTTGCTTTTATGTTCTTGGTTGAATTTTAAAATTGAGAAGTTCGGATCCCACTGGCTCAAATCGCCAGAGTAAAAAGAGCTCCTTCTGACATTTTCTAAAATACATCTGCATAAAATACATCTCTTAATTTTAACTCAGCCTCATACTTCACGGGGAACAAAACAGCTTTTAATTAATTTGGCAATACCATTTTTGTAGCTCCTGCCTCAAACCATGAGAAAAAGAAAACAAAACCTAGCTTGAAATGCCACATGATTTAATAGCACAGGATATTATCTCTGGTAATTTAGAGGTGTTTAGCTTCTGAAATTATGCTGGCATTGAGTCAAGGAGATTTGAATACTAATCTTCTATAATCACGTTAGAATTAGAAACAATCATTAGCTTCTTAATAAATGCAGGAATATCCCTTTCTAGCCCTGCTAGGTCATGCGACAGCTGACCTGAAAGCCGCCTGCTCTCCCTTGCAAGCTCCAGTTCTTTGACACTTGAAAACTGAGCAGTGTCTGGTACCTGGAATCACTCAAACCATTCTGCCTACGGTTCATTAACTGGTCACCTAAGCAGACTTTGGTGGTTAACAGGCCAATTTACTCTTGTGTATGCACAGCATATGGGGAGATAAGAGCACAGAGCAGCTTTTATGAACACAGCTTAATATTTTCATAGTGTGTGCGGCGTAAGTAAATAACAATTATCTCAAACGTACACAGCGATGCATACCCGTCACCAAACACCCCAAATCCCTTCCAGCCTCCTGACTGTCCAGTTCACCAGCACAGTGCTTGCACCAGTCCCACGTGGTAGAGGTTTCCTCCTTGACTCACAGCTCCTCAGCACTCACTTCCCGGGCCGTAGAGGAAGGCAGCTAATTGTGTCTAGTGCTCATGCAAATCCTCAGCTCTTGGAGCACTGCTAGAACAAGTAAAGTAAGGTCAAGAAAAGTTTTCACAGCGTGGAATTTCAATTTGTTAGGGAGCCTAAGTGAACAGCAAATGGGGACCTCTGGCCACTTCCAATCTCCACACCTCGTTTTCCCTCATTTCGCCCTCATGGCTGGCACACAGCTAAACACCAGCTTGTCACAGCACTGGGCTCGTCAGATGGCGCGCTCTCTCCCCTGCTCACCCCAGCGCAAAGTGCTGTCATCTCTTCCTGTTCTCTCCCACTTCTGCTTGCAGCCTTCGCAGAGCTGAGCCTGCACCAGCAATTGGGCATGACAACTTGTGTCTGCTCTAGGGAGGAGAGCCCTGCTGCAGTGTCTCAGGATCACACACAGATGCTAGCCTCAGTATTAGCTGTATGAAATGCTTCCATCACTTCAGCCATGAGCTTGTCAAGCACCTCAAAGAGAAAACATTTCTTTAGCATTCATGCATTTTAGCAATTTATACAGCAGCATTAAAAGCAGCTTCTTTTTTCTTCCTCTTGCATCTGAAACAAGTACATTTAGGAACATATGCCACCTGTGCTCTGCATGTGGAACTCCCACGCCTACCGAATTCTAATAATATGAGCAATAATAATAATAAATAACATTTTGTTACTTATGTGCTGCCAGGGCCAGAAGGCTTCAAGATACCTGATAAAATTTACACAAATAGAGGAAGGGAAAAAAATAGTAAATTCACCCTCAGGTACACCAAGGTTTAAAAATATATAGAGATACAGACAGCACTGCTCAAAACCAAAAATAAGCCAGAGTAAAACTGAAATTCCTTGCAAAGCCCTTATACAACCAACTCAACCAGTCTGAAGCCTCTAGCAGCATTTGTGCAGGTAAACTTCAGTTCTCATAAATTGTTTCACTTAAACTAATTCGTTGCAAAAATGTACCACTCCTTGTGCTTTGCTAGCAAGAAATTAGCAAGGGATTTGACATTCTGCTCTCCTGCACATTCTGTTCTACTTTATCTTTATCAGGACACCTAATATGCAGCTGGTAAAAATCCAGCGCTACTAGTTTTGTTTTAAGCTCTACTGTAAGCAGTCCTGAAACACCCTGAAATGACCAACCTTACAGACAACCATGGCAAAAATACCTGAGCTATGTCAGTTGCACACAGATTTCAGTGGAAATTATGATATAATTGCACCCTTTGACAAGTATTTGTTTGGAAAACCCTACTGTAAACAGGATGCCTGCAAGGACAGTGGCAAGACAAGATGTTCAGGGGTTGTTGCATGAGGCGTTCAAATGTTTCTTTCCACCTTCAGAGGGAAAACAGGGACTTACCTAAAGTGCCAGAAGGAGCCTTCATACAAACGAAAACCAGGTTCAGATTTCCTCTCAGCACTTCCTATGAGCTTAACCTGTTTCCAGCCAACAGAATCTCTACATTTTGCAGTATGTTGCAAAACAAACAAACAAAGAACAAACAACGCTAACTATATGTCAAGAGCGTGTAAAATACCCCAGGATAACCGGTAAATTGCTGATGAAAATCCTCAGACCTCTTAACCCCAGTTCAAACTGGGGAAAGGGACTTGTGTTTAATAAGTCTTACCGAAAGATGTTAAGTTATTTTATTTTACTTTAGTTTATTCCTCTTTGAAATGGATAGAAGTTTTACTTCAGCTTCCCACTGCTGTATTTGTTTGCTTTTTTCCCTTCAGGCTGCTGCTAACTTTTCCATCCACTAAAGATAAACACAACTTTTTCTGTTGCAGTAAATATCACTATGCTGAGTTGAATATATCTTGCATCTTATATAATAAAAACGTAACAAAGGATGTAAGGCTTTGAAGACTAGTAACAAATTCAGAGCTTTTGAAAATATGGGACAGGCAAAATGTAGTTATTCAAATAAATGCAGGTGAATAAGGCAAAACTTGAAAAACCTTTCATAAGAAGCAAGCAAGCTTTCTGTATTCACCCCATTCACAGAGCAAACAAGAGGTTTGTCTTTCACTTAGGTCTTCAAAATAAACCAAGGCATTGCCAATTCTCTTTCTACCTTATAAATCACATATATACCTGGACATCCAAGGAGTGAAACTGAGCCTCAGACTCTGGTTTCAAATACAGGAATGTGTCCAGTATCATGTGAAGTTATTACATGCCAATATTTCTTTCACTCTTAATTCTGCATAAAAAATATAAACGTGCCACTGGTGTTGGTCGTTTAGTTGCATTACCAACTAGAACTCTAAATGACAAGGAACTCTCCACCTGTCCTGAGCTCCTCCCAACATCAGATTCTGGATTAAATTAGCACCATTAGAAAACTGTTTTCTATACCACATTAGGATAGGTAGGCACTGACAACTCCACCTATTAGATATGGAAAGATGCAGCACAGAAATGACTGCATGAAATGAAAGCAACCTGAAATATTTTGACTTTATTGCTTTGTTCACACACTTGTCAATCTCTTGTAATACATCTACATTATATCATATTTCATACATTGCAGAATTGCCTATTTTTTCAACTCGATTTTATTCTATTTTATTGTCATTGTACCATTGTACTTTGTTCAAGTCTGCAACTTTATTTTGTTAGGAGGACATAATGGCACATTTGATTTTTCCATCACACCAATAATAAAAGATTTTTATTGCGAGTTTCCCTATTTTCATGCCATGTATCATGCCATGATACTTTTTTTTTTTTTTTTTTGCACCCCAAGGATGAAACCAAGTAACAACCTGCATGAACTTCTACCATGCAATTTTTAGTACATCCGCAGATTGTTCTAAATGCAAAGAGTCCTATGGAATTTGATTTTATTTAAAATATTTCAAATTTAAAAGATTAAGTTTGCAATTTTCTATATTATTTACAATATTATTTAATAGACTATATAGATCTCCAGTTCAACTTAAGACGGTCAATCTCTCAAATTTATTTCTTGTATAAGCTTATATGGCCCCATTAGTATAACAGAAATATAATATCAAAAACACACACAGTGATTAAATATTTTATTCTTGATTCATATTCACAAAGAATTAGTACAGCCCAGAACCCCAGCTTTAATTTCAAGCACGGGAATTCCTTGAGATATACTGGATGTGTTGTCATTGTTTAAATTTATTATTTAAAATACTTAATAACTTTGTTGCATGGCGACATAGAAGAATAACTGGGTTATTCTTACCACTAAAATAAAATTCTGAAGAAAATCCTTCAACTGCAATGCAACACAGATAGGATTTTTTTCAAGGGGAACAGAAAATCTACTAAACCAACTGCTTGAAGTCGTCATCTTCTGAAAATGCTTTCACAAACTTGTTCGGACTTTTCATTGCTTTATAACATAGCACTGTTACCTATCAGTTACATACTCCAAGTTATAAAATAATATTACTGTCATTAGTTAAATCTATCACCATAGTAAGTGATCCCAATTTGTCCTCTCTTCTATTCTGCTCCCTTCCCCTGCCAACCCTTCTGCCAACATAAATATTTCATGACAGCCATAACTTTCCCAAAAATTCCCAAATTATATGTCGAACATACTTAAGTCCAATTGTAAAATAAAGACATGCTAATGTAATGTGAAAACAGAATTCTTCATACGGCGCTCGAATTTCACTGGATTTGTGCAACCAAAAGCAAATGGCAAACACGGTCTCTCAATAACAAACGGTGATACCATTATGCTTTTATTCCTACAGACAGCACTACACACAACTGTTCCTCTGACATGTTTACAGCCAGAGAGGGAATAAGAAAGCTCTAAAAGACATATTTATTAAAAGGCTCCCTTACCTATATTGTTGCCTATTCTCTCAAATACATTAAGCACCATTAAGAAACCTTACTTTTGTTATTCCTAAAGAAGCAAGCCCTTAGTTTCTTTCTCCATAAACTGATAAACACTGGTGGCTGCATTCTGTGCTATTGTAAGACCACTGAGATACCTAGACTTGCTGATGATTTACCTCTGAGAGTAATACAAGACAGTATCTTACACTTCTGTAGTCGTTTCACACAGAAGCCATAAAGCGCTTGACAAAGTGGGTGCGTATCAGGGTAACTTTACAGATGACGAAAGAGAGGAGCAGAAGGTGAAATTCATTTCAGTAAAGGAAATCCTGGAAAAGAGTCATGTAATTATATCACACAGAGTGTGGAATACGTTTTCACTTGTATCCTCTGCGTTGCAGCAAGTTTAGCCCATGCAGTTAGCGATGAAACTTGCCCAACTTCAGGTAGCGAGCCAACCACCCAGTCTGGAGCACAAACTGCCTTTTGATCTCCAGACCTCTGCTAGGAACTGCAGCAGCTCAAAAAGGGCACGAAAGCAACTACGAGTTTACGGCAGTATATCAAGGGGATCTCGCTAATAATCTTTAACAGATGCGGTGAATACATGCAGGATAATACCACACAGAGTAGAAACAAGAATTCATATCTGTGTTTATGACAACAGTAGGAAATTTGTGAAGTATTTGATTATATGGATAATGAATGACAAAGAAAACCAATGTAACTTTCTAAACCCTGCTTTACCTCAAATACCACTACCTGGTGGCCAGCTAATCACCCTTAACTTCCCTACATTTATAGATTCCATTTCAAAAATGAGTTCAGAGCATCTACAGTGGGGACTTTCAAGTGTAGTGCCAGAGAAGCACAAGCTCAAAGCAAAATCTGTATTTTGTTAACATTGAATTAGTATTAGCGGTAAGAGTCTATGTAGTGTAACAGAGTTACTAACACTAAGGCATTGTGATTCCACAAGGTAAACAGTACATCTTCTTCTAATATAAAATTATCTAATTTTAGAGCAGGCACTGACTACATAGCCTGTTTGCAATCAAGCTGACTTTTTGACTTTTATTTGAGGAAAAGCCTCAATTTATTCCTCACTTCTGACTTCTTCTGGCCACTGGCATTTACTGGTCATGCCATTTCCTATCAGCACGACTAAATTCAGAATGGGCACAAATCATTTATAATTTCAGCCATGCTTTGTTAAGCAGCTATCTTTTTATCTAATAACTGTACCTCACACGATTTAATAACTAGTAACGAAAAATGTAAAGGATAAATGACGGATCTACAAATTCTAGTTCCTAGCACTACTGTTGGTAACATGCCCCTCTGAATTCTTCCAAAGGCAAGAAATGAGCTAAGTTTTGATGACTTATTTAAATTTAATGAAACTAAATCTAAGCATATTTTCTACACAACAAATACAACATGTATTAGCAAAAAATAAACTGCAAGCAAAACTTGTAATTGTTTTTTTTTGTGGAACTCAATCTGCCAGCAACATGTAAAAGTAGATGCACAGACATCTTGCTATTTCTTTTATGGGAGTAATAAAAATCTATGGCCAGACAGATTTATATATAAGCAAAATGAATTCCTCCCTAGCCTTGGCTGCCCTGAATCGAGGTATGAATACTCGTGTTAACATTCTGTTATTCAAAACAGGGACATTAATCATAATCATAAAACATAACACTTCAGACTGCTTCCAAAAAGCCAGGCTTGTTTTTTGTCTCTGTAGCTACCCCAATCAGCCTGTCAGAGAGCCCTGATGATTAAAAAATCCAAACAGGATTTTATTATTGCAAGCATATGTGCGTGCAACAGTGTATCTTGGTTTATTCACGCTTGTTTGAAAAGTAAAATTTCCACAGAAACAGCACAATAAAAGTTACAAGCTGTTTAGATGAGGCACCCCTTGTTAAAGTGATACATACTTAGGTGAACTTTTCTGCTAATTATTGCACAAATCTAAACACAAAAAGTAGAGGTGGTCTTCCTTTGGCACCCACAGGCTCCACTTCCTTCCAGAATACAAATTGCATTTACTTTTTGTCTCCTCTCGTGACAATGATAAAAGAACCAAGAGAAATAAAACTTAATCCCTTCAGCAGTAAGGATCCTGCCAGACCTAGAAAAGTTGTCACAAAGGGATCCCTCAACAAATGTGTGTTTATAAAGGCAGGTGCACGATTACAGTGTATGCAGAACGACCCAGTTATCTTTAATTTGGCTACTTCCAGCACTTACACAGCTGAACAAACAGCGGCACAAGTAGGGAAGATTTCTGGAAGATTTATGCAGCTGACAAACTTGTTGCAAAGAATCCTTTTGTACTGGCATCATTTTCACCCTCACATACCTTTCACTATAAGGCTCAGCAATGAACTTACGGATAACAGTGCAGGGAACGGTGGAGCAATCCACTACTGAAGCACCAAGTGGTGAATCTGAGTCTAACAAAGGCAACTATACAGGAGATTTTAGGCAGATCTCTTGAAGTTTACCACCTAAATCCAGTTCTTTGCCGTTCCCACAGGAACTAACCCTGAAGCTTGGTTTGTATTGTGAGGCTAAATGGTCTTTGATTTGATCTGCTGGGCCCACTAAGTGGTCTTGGCAGCAATTATTAACGTCTTTGCACCTCCCTTTTTTGCTCTGTAATGACACTGGCTCTAAGCAGAAGTCTGTACCACTTTTGGAATAAGCGGGGCAAGCACCTATAACCTTCACATACATGGGAGAAAACCCCAAGTGGAGAAATGATCATTAGTAACAGTGAGGAGCATCACCAGTGTACTGACAAAACATACTTTTGGTACGTTCTCCATTCCAGTACATTGCTTCATAAACCAGAAAAATATGGAAATTGAAGCATGTCTATGGAAATAGACAGAGATGTTTAGAGAATGTTGCCACCGTATTAGCAACTGCAAAGAAACAGAGTCAGTAATTGGAATGACAGCAGTTAGAAGAAGTCATTGATAGTGCTTATTTTCCTTCATAATCCAAGGACAGGTGAGATTAAGCAGGAATATTGGCACCCAAAACAATATTACTTAGGTATAAACATCCAAAATATTATGGATGGACAGGTACCTTACAGCTTTAGCTTTGTATGAAACAATTTCCTCTTAATGCTGGACTTCCACAAATCGTGTAAGTGCTGTTCAAATCAATAAATAAATTTAGAATATTTTACTCTGTCTAGTGTGTCAGTGTCCAAACTACTAGATTTTCATAATTTGACTCAAAATTGCATTACATGCAGGATAATTTTAAGTCATTTCGCACAGTACCTCTGCAAAGCCCGCTACCTGAATTTCTGAGACATTTACTGACGCTGAGACTGGAGAGGAATGTTCCATTATAAATGGGCAGGTGAAAAAATCCAAATGATTTTTCATATTCAGCTCATAAACTCACTTTTCTCTAAAAGCAGTAGCTGTTTTTGGAAACAGATTTTCTACGTGCTTCTATGATGTCAAAGATGAAATCTCTGCTTGTTGGAGGTACAATCTGTAGCAGGAACACGTCTGCCAAGACTCTGGCATGGCTGCTATTTTGTCTAGACAGCCTCTGAAAATGACTGACAGAGGAACACTGCACATGGCTGAGGAAACTGAAACTTATGGAAGAGTTTTTCAAGACTAAGCCAACACACAGGATTTTGGAAGCGTGCCTAACATCCTCCAACCTCTCCTCCTGGTATCCTCCTCACGAATCTAACAGTATTTTGTTTCTTCAAGTCTCCCAGTTGTCCCGGGAGAAGCGAAGGTATATTTGCTTAGATAACACGCGACCAGGGCCTTTTGGCCATAAGTAAACCTTGTCAACAAGTGGGGAGGTCTGTTTGCTGGCAAGTCACTGAGAAAGGCATGCAAGCAGTAGTGTCTGTTATTCGGAGGAGTGAAGACTGTAAGGAACTATTAACCTTTTCTCACCTATACAACTTGGTAACTATGAGAAACACGTGACAAGTATTAGCTAAATGACAGAAATGACTAGCCGCAGCTGATCGCTGTTCTAGATGCTTCAAAATGCACTATATATTTACCTTGACCTTTAGGGCCACGTCAGAAGTAGCCTGAACCATGTGTGTGTTTTGACAGGAAAGTCCACACGAACTTGCTACGGACAGCAGACTGTAATTTTGCAGAAGTAATGAATATAATGCACTGTCAAATGTTATTTTCAGTGCATGACAGCCTCAGTTCACTTAATCCTCAAGCAACTGTCAGGGCTAGACGGGGGGAAGAAAAAGGAAGAGGCTCGAAACCACATCACTGCCTTTTAGCTTTAGTTGGTTTATATCCATTTCAATCCCCACTGAAGTCGACAGCTCCCCCCTAACTTACTGGGATTTGATGCTAACTTCTATCAATAAATATCATTGCCTGTGCTGTTCAGTAGCCTGGAAGAATAAAAAAAGGTGAATTTAAACATTAGTTTGTCTCTATTTTGCCTTAAGAGAAAATCAGGCCTTAAGACACCACTTCACAATAGTGTTAAAGCACTAGTTGGGGCTGTGGATCCCCAGAGATCCAGCCAGTTTTCCACACCCAACACAACATTATCCTGGCTACGTGAAAAAACGTGGGAGCTGCTGCTTGTCTCTAACTAAAATATGAACTGTGAGCAACCTTTGCTTAACCCTGATAAGGAAACTTCCCCGCCCCACCTACGAGGTCAGCAGTGGTCTCCACAAACCCAGCCTGGGGCTGGATGCGGGGCGCTGGGACCCTAGCAGGAGGCTGTAAGAAGCCCTGGCAGCTCTGCTACTGGCACCCTGAGACACTTCTGCACCTGCAGGCCCCGTGAAACGCCTGCAGACTGGCAGGAAAGGCACCGACGGGCTTTTTTGCAGGCGCCGAGGGGAAGCAGCTCCCGCACTTCCCGAGCTCGGCGCTTTCCCCTCCCCTCCCGGCCCTGCTCCCGCCCCTCCCCTCCCACCGCACGGCTCCGAGCGAGGCCAAACGCGGCCCCGCTGCCGCACGGGGCTGGCGGGGCAGCGGCCGCCGTCCCCGGCCCGCATCCGGGGCGGGGAGAAGCGGAGCGGGGCCGCCTCGGGGCCGGGGGCTGCGGCGGGCACCGCGCGGCGCCTCCTGCCTGCACCTGCCGGCGGCCGAGCGCCCCGCGGCGCCGTGCGGGTCCCCGCGTGGAGGTCGGGTGGGACGGGGACGGGGCCAGGGACACGCACACAGACAGACAGACACAGACAGGCAGGCAGGCAGGCAGGCGCTTACCAGGTCTATGAAGGTCAGGAATTTCCAGCTGCCCCCGTAGGTCTGGTGCGCCGGCATGTCGATGGCCTTGTAGTTGCAGAGGATGGAGCAGTAGGACAGCAGGATGGCGGCGCGCAGCACCTGGCACGGCACCAGCGCCATGTTGCGAGCGGCGGCACCGGCCCCGGCCCCGGCCCCGGCCCCGGCGGTGGCGGCGGTGGCGGCCCCGGTGGCGGCGTGTGGCGGTGCCGGCCCAGCCCGGGCTGCGCTTCCGCCCCTGCCCGGCCCTGCGCGCCGCTGCCGCTGCCGCCCGGCCTCCCGGCGCCCCCGGCCGGGGCGGAGCGGAGCGGGGCGGCCGCGCCGGTGCCCGCTGGGGCCGGGGAGGCAGTGGAGGGGGTGAGGGGGGTGGTAAGGTGAAGGGACGGAGGGGAGCGGCCCTAGGGAGGAAGGGGGGGGGGGGGGGAGCTGTTTTGGGTGCCGCAGTGCTGAGAGAGGAATTAAATCCGGCCGTAATTAGGGTTTTTAATCAATACAAGGGATGGGGGAGGTGGGGCTGCTGGCCCTACTCCGACACTTCATGCTGGTTGTAATCCACAGAGCGGCTGGCGCCCTGTTGGGTTTGGGCCCTCAGCCTTGCCCATGGTGCTCTTGGATCTCCACATGGGTCTGAGCAGGTCCTCAGAGCTGGTCCTCTTCCTTTAGTCCAGGAGAAAACAGAAAAAAAACACAATATGGCACTAAAAAAATACCTCATAGGTGTGAAATCAAGCGCAAGATGGTGCCTGTGGAGGTGAGCACCCCTGTGATAGGAGGTATCACCATGCTCAAGGGCAAGGCCAGTTTCTGTTAGCTGAGGTTTGATGTGGAAGGCAGATTGATGACAGCAGCAACTGAGAGGTTCCTGTGCTTGGACTTCTGCACCCCGAAAAGGAAAGGGTCTGAGAGTACTTGGTCGCGAGGTACACATTAAATTGCTCCACCATATGGAAAAGTTGTTGTAAAAACACATGGCGATGCCTGAGCCTGTATAGACAGACGTCTTCTATAAATACCATCTCCATACAAATATCATCTCCATACATCTGTCTTCTGAAATAAATATTTGAACAATAAAAATTTGAATCAATGACTGTGCAATGTGTTTTATTCGTTGCATAATGAGTAAATCTTAATCTTGCATGCCTCTTAATCTGGTATCTGCTGCATTCAAGTTCTGCTAAAACAAAGAACCATTTGGGAGAACATGTGCTAGCAGCTATCCTAGACAAAATTAGGACACTTTAAGACCCCTGCTTCTGTAGAGGAATTGTAATTCAGGCTTGGTCAAAGAATCTCCTGGTGGAAGCACGGAGCACAAATTTCCCACCAGATCATTCAGGTTATTTTACCAGTCAGTTCTGAGCCGCAAGCAAGCATTCTGTGGTATGTATTAAAATACTTCTTACAGTCTGACAGGCTAACAGGGTTTGCTTTCAATGAAATCTTAAGGCCCAGTAAGAGGTAACTGGATGAAATGCAGTGGTCTGCAATACAATAGGAGACTGTGCTAATAGCACCTGTGCTAATAGCACCCGTAGTGTGCCCCAGTGCAAGCGGAGCACTGCTGCTGAGAACCCAATGCCTGAACTGCATGTGATGGATGTCAATTTACAAACCAAAGCGTGGTATAAGTCCAGATGATCAGGAGATTTACTGCTAAAGTACACTCTTGATCTGAACTGTAGTGCTGCTGTAGAGGCACCCTCAGCGTGTGAGTCTCACTGCACTGCAGTTCTGTAAGCTCTTAAAGACAAGTAACCGTGCGGAGCTCCACAGCATAACTGATCATACGTACATACATACATACACATGCACACGCTTGTGTCTTGAGATCTGTCTCAGACATGAAGAATTTGGGGCTGTCTTGAGCCTTAGGAGGTCTGTCCTCTACTTCTCTAAGTGCACCTCTGTGTCACTAATACAGTACCACAGACATGAATACTCGCTGAACACATCTTGAAAAACACCATTCCCATTTTGCCTTTTAGTCACATGCTTTTAAACATCCCCCAGGGTTTGTGCATCCTTAAAACTTTTTTAAAAAGAAAAAAAAATTACTCAGACTTTTTGGAGCCCCATTTTCAATGCTCTTCAGTTCTACTCTCCAATCTTCCTTAGAAATCTCAGCAAAACTTGCAGAAAATCCTAACCTCACACGAAGAAAAACTTCACTTGGCCTTGTAATCCAAGGTGAAAGTCTAAACAAAGCAGAATGTATAAACACTTTTGTTCCCTATTTTTTTTTCTTCAGTCATGAAAATCTCAAGGCAGGCTAACAAACATGCCGGGCCCAGCCAAGCTTCTTCCTGGTCAAAGACTCCTCTTTATTAAGCATTTCTAGACCTCTGAAAGGAAACTGAATTCCTTTGTGGGTGGGCTGTTTGTGCCTGGGTCCTTTTTAAAGAAATATCTGTTGAACCTCTGGACAGTATTATAATAAGGACTAATTAGATTGTAGGCTGCCATTAGCCTTTATGTGCTACTTCAGAGTTTATACTCCCTGTCTATTGAAGTGAAGCGGCAAGGTCTTTTGTGGCTGTGGTTGAAATGGATTTGCAGTGGATTTTATTCTCCTGTGAGATTTGGTCTTATTGTTTTTCAGCAAAGTAAAAATTAGTAATTTACTAATTTTTCCTTTCTATTGCTACATGAATGCAACTTTTCCGTATTTTGTAATATCTTTAGATCTCAGATTTTTGATTATATACGTAAGTAGTAGTAAGGTAGACTACAAATGTGAAATATGATATTCAGTACCAAGCTGTGATTTTTTTCAGATAATCATATATTTAATAAATCATACATTTTTCCAATTGTAAATTGTGAAAAGCCTCAACTGAATTTTCCAAAGTCACATACTGTAAGTTTGTTTGAAAGTGAGAGTTTGACTTGGATCATCCTCCTCATTCAGTAGAGGTGGAAAATGGGTTTAGAAAGGAGAGAGAGTCAGACACACTGGTATATCTGGGATGGAAGATATTAAGAAACACTAGGTACAATGGGGGATAAGAAGCAAGATGCCTGAATATATGTCACAGAACTGAGTGGAAAAAAAAATAAATCTGAAAAAGTGGGTTTCCCATCCACTTGTTTATAGAAAATGCATTTTTTGCTGTTTGGCACTTTGGGAGAATAGCATGTAACATCTAGCAGGTGAGAATGCTTGTGTGGGTATTTTTTTCTCTCTTTTAAATTTTGTTTCTATTTTTTTTCTTTTTTAAATGAACAACATTTGAATTCCTGAACAGCATTATATTTTGCGTTAAGGAAAACACTGGTGAATGATCTTTTAGAGATGTTTTGAAACTTTTGTGTCTCCTTTGCCTTCTCTTATGCAATTGCTTTAGATGGAAATGTGCTGTTCACAAGGAATTATGCCACAAGCAGTTCCCTCCTAAGAATAATACACAGTAATGCATGCTTGAACTCATAGGAAATTGGTAAGTGCTGCCTCATCACAGTGTGTTCTTGGCAATGCACTTGATACTGCAATTCTAATATTTGAGGCACAAACTGTGCCAAGGTAAGTGTACTTGGATGTGTGGGAGGGTGAGTGCCACAGAAGAAGAGATGCAAAAATTAAGCTTTCTTGCAATGGATATAAGTGAAATTAATGGCATCGCTGCAAGTTAAAGATCAACAGGCAATTTTTGAAAATAAAATAGCTTGCCTTTGTCTAAGACAGAGGAGTCTTTAGAAATGTTCTAAGATTGTATGTATGTATTTAATATATGGCTCTTCACTCTATTACCTTAGCTATCACTAAGGTAATAAACGACCCCATGTATTGGAGGAGGATTCAACTCAAAATCCGTGGTAAACACTGCTGTAACTGAGTCCACTGTTAATATCACTAATAAAAATTCAGTCAAGTTTTTATTTCTTCATTCCCTATTTTTATTTTCTTAAATCAAGGATATTTACTTTGTACAGATATAAATGATAAAATTTGAGGAATAGATTAAAAAGAGAATAAAATTGAAAGAACACATTTGTGTGAGGTCTGAAGAGCAATGTGTAACACTTCTGGAGCTACTTGATGGCTGAAAATATTGTTGCTAATTTTGTTTTAAGTTTAGGTTTAAGAATGGCGGTGAAGTTACTAATTGAACATTTTGTACTGGCTATTCTACAGTATATATCTATCTATACTTTATAGTGGAGCTGGAGCAGAGACAACCAGGAGATAAGTGGAATAGAGTTTGGGGGAGCTGGAAATTCATTCATCCCCTCTGCAAGTTAAACTTTGTTTTATCCTGTAAGACCATGAACATAAAGTCCAATAGAATAAACTAGAAGAGGATGAATTGGGCGGTCATTTGTGTGAGTAATTGCAGAGATAAATGGGATACGTTTAAAAACCTTTAGGTGCCTTTTTGACTAAATTATCTAGTAAATCTGACTAGTTACTATAGTAATTGGCAATTGCTAGGGATAATTAAAAATGCACAAGATTTCAATTTTTTTTTTTTTTTTCAAAAATGTTTATGTGAATGTAGGTGCCAGAATGTCTATGTGAATGTCCAGAAATTCTGGTTCTGGACATTATGCACAAAACATAGCCTATTTCAAGCATCTTCAAGTCTTGCATATACTTATGCAGCCACTAACCTAGCAGCTTTATCATTTATGAGCAGCCCAGGTGGCACACTGGGATTCAGAAACCAATCTAAATCCTTGGAAGACTACATTTAATTTGGACTGGTTTAGATGAGTCACAAAACTGACCTTTCTCTTCATGTTTTCTGAACCTAAGCAGTCCAAAGTTTGAGTGTTTTTATTTGGGGTATTTTTTTTTTCCCTTGTCATATAAGAGAGATCTTTCTGTCAACGTAAATGATATGAACATTTAGAGCAACAATTAGAGAGAGGGATCTTTAAAAATTTCAAGCATTCCTGATGGAAACTGGGGAAATTCGGTATTTTTCGCTTTGTCACTGAAAACTTATCCAAGTGTGTCTATTATCCTAGTAAAGGATTCATTATGGGACAACAGCATGCTGCCTATTAAAGAACTGAATAGGGTATGATGGATTCAGACAGAAGACATCCACACTTTTCCTTCTTCCAAGACCAACACAGCTAGTTAAAACCTTATTAACTGTAATATGATGTTTTTTCTCTTGGGACTTGCTTGCTTGTAACAAAGATAGGGTGTATTGCAGGGGAATGCAAACAACTAACATTCGGTATTAGTATAAATTTAAATTGGTTACCTAAATTTCTGTGAACCGAATCATCTTTATGGAGGTCAACTTTTTAAGATAATTAATATAATGGGGATGCTTAAATACTATATTTTTTTCCACTTGTCCAGTAGAGTTCTTCTATCCTTCATGAATAAGTTAGCATGCTTAAATAACCTTGTTCTTTTATTGGAATTAGTCTTTAAACAGACTAAAGAATTCAACTAACCATCCAAATATGTGTTCAGTTTTAACACCTTCAGTGGATCTGAGGTGAAAATTTTAACCTTCTTCTGAATTTAATGATATAGCTTCCAGTGATAATAATAGGTGATCAAACCAGTGCTCATGTAACTTATTTATTCAAGGACAGTTTTCTGGTAACATTCAAAGTTTCAAAACAATGTGTAGAGTGTAGTCTCTGTGCCACAACTGGTACTCAATACATGTTGAATAACATTTTTCTCTCAATATAAGCAGATATTCTTAGTATTCATAAAATGCCAGTAAGTCAAAAGAGGAAAAAATAAATGAGCAGAAAGTTAAAGTAAAACAAAAAGCAGTTCAAAAACAAACAAACAAACAAAGAAGTGTGCATGCAAATTAAAGTATGTTATGGTGGCAGAAAGTGATTGCATCCTAAGTCCTCTACCTTTTTCACAGATTTTGCATTATTCTCTAAACTCTAAAATTATAGCAATGGATCAAATAACTTTCATAAAAACAAAACAAAATCCACTGTTATTAGGCTGAACAGATATACCATGTAGACCTTGTTACTATTTGCTAATTTTCAATTAATTCATTAAGATCATCTCTCATTTTTTAATTTTCAGTAATCAGTGTCAGTCTGTTATGAAAGCACCTCTGCAGTCTAGACGGCACATACTCATTTATGTGATAAATAATGGATAAACACTGAGTGTGCCATTAGCCGTTAATGCAGTAGATTGATTCCCTGCAGCACATACTCTCTGTCCTTGTTTTAGCACTTATGCCACCTGTCTCTTGCACTTACTGCATGATGCTTCAATAATGCGAATGGGGTTCCCTGATCATTCTTAATTTAGCTCATTTTTATTACCTCATAAATAGATTGGCACTGATATGACAGATGTGCAAATCAGAAGGTGCCTCACTACTACATTTATGATTGCTATTACTGCTCTATCCAATGGTTTTGGTACAATACAGACAACTTGTGGATAACCAGATAGAATCAGAAGACCCTTTTTCTTTTCACAGATCTCCATTTTAAATATTGCTACTGCTTTGTCTGATGGCTAGGACAAGGACTAGCTATTTAAAAGCTCTGGTCCCATTTCCTTGAGTTACAGGAATGGGGATTCAAAGTGAATTAAAACAAATTCAATATCAGAAAGACACCAGGACAGCTTGGCGTTCAACCAAGGTTTTGAAGGAGCTCAAATGTGAAGTTGCAGAATTGCTGACCAAGGTGCCTCACCAGTTGTAGAAATGGCCACTGTACCAGATTGCCAGCGTAACTTCCTTCTGCCAAATGGGCTCTTAAAGAGATCTGGGGAACTACAGACCAACAAAGGACTCTATTCCTGATGAGACAGTAGAGAACATCTCACAGAGTTAGATATCTGGTCACACAGATAAACATCATCTGTTGGGAAGTAGTCAGCATGTCTACTTTAAGAGGAAAGGCCATTTGAAGAACACATTGCACCTCATTTGCACAACTTTTATCCCAGTTTTCAGTCAAAACCAGGAAAATAAGGAAAACAATGTGCTTCACACACACGCAATACAAAGACTGATAAGCGAACTAGAGGTGCTGCAGTAGTCAATGGTGCATCCCAGAAGTAAAAGAGGAGATTCAGAGTAGAAAATTTACACAGGAAATGGGGAACACAGTTTCAACCTCACTATGTGCCTCAGCATTGCCAATGGGATAGTAGCTGACGGATGTGACTGTTGTTATTCTGTGTGAATTGGACATCTTTGACCCATGACAATGTGTTAGGTATGGCACAGTGACAGATTAGGACAAGAATGCCTGTTATACTGTAGGAAAGATGAATGAAGGAAAGCACAGGAAAGGAAGGACACACGCAACTGGAAGATGAACTCTTTTTCCTGAATAGTTCAGTGGTTAAAGCAGTCACTTGATATATGAGAAAGTTTGGTTCACTTCTTCCCAGAAGCAGAACAAAATAGAATCTGTAGTTCCACTTCTTGTTCTCTCCAATATGCTAGAAGATATGTTTGGGATGGGGATAGGATGCTTCTGATTATTTTTGGTGACCATATATTTTAATAAAAAATAAAATACTCTTTATTTCGATGATTAAGAGTCAGGTTTCATCTCTGAAGCAGGGCTGAAGGCTCATTATGACTGTGGCTGCCGACTTTTGTTTTATGCAAAGGGAAAAGTGGCATCTATAGAAAATTCTTATATCCCATAGCTGAGCCATTAAGGCTGTCACATGCAGATAATGGGAGAGCTACTCTGAATCTACTCTCTGCCTCATTCATGCATACCCATGACTTTTTAGCCTTGTATTTGGATTATTCTCCAAGCAAAGAATAGAACTTGTGTTGCTTATTTCTTGGGTAAGAATTTTAACTTTTAAGTTATTAACTAAACAAGAGGGAGAAAAGATGCAGGGAAAAACAGAGGATTCTTTTTGCATCTCTATGAATAGAATCCTCCCCCCCTCCCAAAAGCACCCTTCAGTCAAAGGGATCCAAGCATTTCAACAGATATCTGCAAATAATTTCAAGACTATTAAAAATGCATTTTCCCTGAATCCATTATTCCTTTCTTACTTGTTGAATTCTACATAGACACAGCTATCTGATTTTCTCCTTGGATGGGCACGTGTGACTTTCCTAAGCATGTGAGAGACCGCTAGCAGAGAAAATACCCTTTGAAAAATACCTCTACAGAGAGCTCGTTTGTGTCTTAGTATACCAGAGCCAAGAGCAGTGCAGGATGGCCAGAGATTTCAGGAGGTCTCCAGCACTAATTTTAGCCCAATTTTCATAGGAGCTAAGTCTTTAAACTAGTCAGGTTTGTGTAAATATATAACAGAAATATAGTAATCTGTTGTGATACATCTTTTGAGTTCCACTTACACTGAGACAGTTCTTCCAGATTCAATTCCTCACAGGGAGAGTTGCCACTATAAGGTATTTATTCAGGAAGAAGAATTACATCTTGCCATGTCCATTTGTCTTTGCTAGAGTCAAAATGGAAAATTAAATTTTTTGAAAGGCTTTTAGTCGGAGAACTGATTCTTTCTTCTTTTTGCCAGCACTTGCATCTTGCAGAAGTACTAATATAAGAATATTAGAAATTAAAACTGAAGATCATGAGGAAGATTTCAAACTGATACGACTGGAACTCAACCAAACATTGGGATGAATATTGTTATTGAAAATTAGGCAATTATTGCTTGCCAGGAGAACATTATTCACCAGCAGTACCAGAATATTCCCAATGTCTATGGCTAAAGCTTGATAGGCAGGGCTTAAACAAAAAGTTCAATAAGAAATGAAAAACCATCCTAATGCCTCAGAGCTGCCTTTTCCTCCCTATGTTTAATGTTTGTTGTAGTTGTTTAATGCAGAACATGTACTGCCTTGGTTGAAGATATAGCACACGTTAGTCACTAGCATTAAGCCATGTAGGTAAGGATTTGGGTTCCCATTAATAATAATGTTCTGCTTAGGTGGAGAGGAGTCCCCAGATATGGTCATGGCACTGATACTTGATGCTGTCTCTTCCCTTGGTAACAAGAACCTCCTTGCCAGAGAGCTCAGGAAAACAGCTGGACTGCCTGGAAAATACACCCTGGTGGGGCTCTTCACAGCCCCAGCCCCAAAATCTCTCCCTGTTAGATAAGCCAGAAGGTCCCTACCCCGTCTTTATCTCACCTTCCTAGAGAGGCTGAACTTCATCTTGGGTACCACAAAGTCCTCCTGCAGGAGAGGTTTTCTTTTTCACTGGCCCTGGTGAGGTTTGCTCCAGCTCCGGCTGCTGGCTGACCGGAGCCGGCCCTGGGAGCTGCGTGTGCCGGAGCGTGAATGACGGGCTGGCTCTACAGAGGCACAAACGGATTCGACCGTAGTGAAACAATAGCAGGAAAGGTCAGATGCAAGTGTATTCAGTTTAATCAACAACAACTATTTCCTCAAAGGACTGTAGAAAAAAAAAAAAAAAAAAAAAAAAAAAGATTCGCTTTTATTCAATCTGCTCATTTTGTGGGAGAAAGCTACTTCTCTTATCCTCAAATTAAATTTATTTATCCAAGCGTGAAGGAAGAAAAGTGAGACTGAGTGATGCCCTGAGATTTAAAATTCAGTATATTTTGCTTCTGGCTCCATTAGATCCTTTCTTTCTTGAATTTCAAAGACTTTTAAGCAACTGAGTCATGCTACCTAGGAAAATTACACAAAGCAATCTGACTTTCAGAATAATGATTATTATGGCTGAACCTTGGAAAAATCAGTAAGAGGCCAGCATAAAGCACTGGGCACATCTTAATGTCAGTCCTGTATCACTGAGCGATATTCAGTTGTGATAGTGTACTTTTCTCAGTATGTTTTCGTATTGCACTCTTTGGGTATTTGCTCTGGCTCCTTGCCTGTGACCCCATCCATGGAGCAAGACATCCAACCAAGACCAGGGGCCAGTTATATCAGATGCTGATTCTGCCACATTCTTCCCCAGTGCCTTGAGGAAAGTCCAGGGCAGTGACAGAAATCTCCCCACTCTGGGAATTGGGCAGCGTATCCCATCTTTGCTCCTGCAGCAGCCTAGCTATACTGCCCTAGGAAGAGCACTGAGAAGGAGTTATATGTATCTGTATATACATGCCTCCCCTTTCTATGAGAGGCAAATGCTGACAATGACAGATTGCTTGCTTTTGACGTCTGACTCCTGATAGATAGAATCGAGCCCTTGATTCCACTTGACATTCTACGTACAAAACCCATCAGAGCTTGTGTGGTGGAAATGCACCAAAAGGAAAGAAATTGCAGCCACTCTATATGAAAGTCACAGGAAGAACTGGGGGGGGGTCTGCTCCTCCTCGTTTTCTTGCCTGCCAGCACACAGTGAAGTCATAATCTTTTAGCTTCAGCTTCCCATCGGTAGAAAAGGACTATATTCCTCCTCTTACAGAAGGCCTGGGAGAATAAAAAGTGAATCTTTTTAGAAGCAGTCACACACTACAGCAACAGTAGCCACAATAAAGAGACAGCCTCCGCTGGTGAAACCTTCAGGGGAGCCAGGAACTGACTTCCCCCTGAATCCTACACTTCAGCATGCATTACGTATAGGTATGTGTATATACGTATATGTATCACTGCTTGGCACATGTAGCACTACTGAGAAATAGCAGGCTTTTGAAATATTCAAGTCAGTTAGCTGGTATGATACTCATATCTGTATCCTTAAAAAGATAAAAATAGATGTTTAGGTTACATAGTTAATAAAAAGGACCTTTATTTTTAAAATCTTCCCTGGTACGTCTTTGACTTTATTCTGTCCCTTCTAAATACCTGTAGCCTCTCTGTGTTGCAGCCTGGATCTCTGCCTGTCCCAGCAGAGCAGCCCATGAATGCTCAGTCAGCTCTAGCAGTGCTCTGCCTCAGTGGCAGCAAGGACAGCCTGGTAGGCTTGTCATCTGGAACACCCACTCAGCATCCTAACTCCTACTTTTTCAGATAATATATGTTTGGCCTTCATCGCTGTTTTCTTTAACCTAAGTCCAGTAAAATCTGAAGGGAAAAAAATATTTTTCGTGGTGATCAAGAGTTTTCTGACTGATAGAGTTGTGATTTGCTGGAAAACATCTTGTAGCCCCTAAAGAGAAAAGAAAAAAAAAATCCATCACATAACCTATAAAAATGCTCTAAATACTCTTTCATAAATTGTTTATCTGCTTTACATGTTATGAAAGTCAATTTGTCAGAGTTATAAATAACATCACAGTAAAAGTCAGATTAATGTATAGCAATACCAAACGTATTCCATCAAGCAGTACAGCCATTCATGCAGATAGCTTTGGTTGGTGTATTACTAAACTGATTGGATACTCAGGATACTTATAATGGATTTAATTTTGTAATAATAAAGTATTGCTTATGCTAACTGTGCTATCCAGATTAATAGGTTTTAAATGGTTAGTGCTATTTTATTGTCTCTCCCTGAGTAATGAGCTATGTCTATATATGTACTGTACATTGAATGATGGAGACCAATAATTCAAACAGTCTCATTACAATGTCCCAGTATGGGACAGCCGAGAGGTCTTTTTCTTATATGTTAAAGGGACAAGTTGAAGTTTATGGGGGGAAAAATGCTCTCAGTTTTTAATGCATGCAACAGAAACTGTAAATAGCTGAGAGAACACTAGGAAATTGGTAGTGTCTGAATGCCTCACCACTACTCACTCAAACCATCTGTCACATACTTCTTCAGGAAAAAAAAAATCAGAAATGTTTGTTCTGAAAATGCAAATTATTATTTTTTATTTATTCCCAGTCACGTAGCTGGATCTGTTTCTTACACCACGTCTGCATGGAGATATGGTGCTTATTTAACTGCTTCAGAAAAAGGTTGTGAAGGCTTGGGAATTTGCAGTCCCCATCCAAGATAAGCTTGAAATCTCTGTTTAGCATTGCTAAAGGAAAAGAGGAGCAGATGAGGACACGCAGAGCTCAGTTTAACAAGTGCCTGAAGGTCATGTCCTGCCCCTGCTGCTGGATATGTTGCTGGATATGTCGCTGGCATTTTAATGGGAAAAAAAAATAAAATGATGTTTTACCCTTGTCTCTCCTGCTTATACTCTCCAGCCTCCATCACCAGTGCTGGCACCAGCTGCATGAGTGAGCTGGTGGTGTTGGTAGCCCAACTTGCCCAGGTACTAATGCCAGCAGAGGAGAGGTGGTGGAACAACAGGGTGAGGGGCAGTGGGAAGAGGAACATCACCTCTCAGTGGCACCGTGGACTTGCCCCACCCCAAGCAGCTTGTGAAACTGCTGCAGAGCCCCAGCTCAGCAAGTTGCTCAAATATATGCCTAGCTGGAGTCACACATAATATTGGTATGAAAGTAATGAATCATGTGCTTTAACTTAAAATACATTATTAAGAGCTTCCTGAATTGAGATGACTTCCTTCTCAGTACTTCTCTTCCCATCCAGCATAATTTTATTTTTTCACTCCCTGCCAATATGTGCTTCATTTCCCTCCTTGGATATTGCCAGCTATCCCTTTACTTTCCGGCTGCCCACCCATCTATTCTCTCGGACAAGCTGTCTGGCCATGCAGAGCAGGACTAGGGCACGGTGCTAGCCCTCTGCTTGCAGTCCTGTCTGCATTCAGCAGTTCCCAGGTGGCCTTGAGGAGGCAGATTGGGGAAATAAAAAGCTTTTAAGTCCTGCACTGTAGGGGAGCCAGGCAGTGCAAGACAGTGCAATTAGAGGTCCCAAGTTATAGACAAGTGTAGGTCACAGCTACCTGATTTGTAGGCTGAACTATTTCAGTATCAGAAGAAGGTTTTGTTCTTCATTGCACTGACAGCACTTCACTGAAGCCAGACTTGAAATCTCCTGTTTTCTCAGGACTAAGGTCTTTGTTACACTTGGTCCACGAATGTTCTTCAGTTGTGGTAGCTTTAATGATGCAGTGTATGCAGACAATAACTTGCTATACTCAACTAAATGGGTAATGCCTATACGCTTTCTGAAGAATTGTTGGGATGATACTGGAGGACTAGCACTGAAGAGGACTAGCAATGACATTTTTTTTTTTCTCCCCAGAATGCCTTCACTTTCTTGCTATATCTGTCTTATCTGCTGGAATATATATATATATATATATATATATATATATATATGTATATATAACATATATCTGTTTTAACCAAAATCCAAGTTAATTTACACTTCAGGAATATCTTTTGTCTACAGTCATAAACTCTTTAGCCATTTATTTATTTATTTATTTATTTTCTGTCAAACCAAAAATGAATTTTTGATATTTTGGAAGAAAAGCACTTCACCTAAACTGTTTAACAGACCTCTATACCTACCTAGGACAGAGAATATAAGACAAAAAGGTGGCCTTTAAGTTATTATATGTGCATGAATGAGGCTTCCCTGCTGATTGCTCACAGCACACAGGGATAGCTGCTGCTAATTTCTCTGTAGTATTAAACATTTATGGAATGTTAAAAAATGAGTGTAATTACAGTTCAAAGATGTCACAGAACTTTTAATTTGCTCTTTTAGTAATCTCTACATTCCAGGGACCTTGAGACAGGAACATTTGTGGTGATGCTGTTGGGCCAAGAGTGAATTTCTGTTTCTGTGTGTTGTTATCCACCAAATGGCTTTCCCCAGCTGACTTTCCCCAGCTGTTCCATAGCAAAATATTGTTACTACTTGGGCAATGACAATTTTTAGCTTTAGGGTAAAAATATCTTTTTATTTTTTAACAACCTATCAATGTCCTTATTGACCCCAAAGACAAAGTGACTCCTTTTTTTTTTCTTTTCCCACCTCCAGTAATTCTTTGCAGTTATACTGAGACCACAATTATAATTGTAACTCATCAACATGGAATGCAACCTTTTTGAATTTAACAGTGCCAACCCACATGGAAAAGCCAGTGATCCTCAAAAAGTAGCAAAACCATGTACACACATACTGGCAGTCTCTGAAGAAGGGAAACTGTTTCATTAAGTGTACTGATTTGGGCTAAATTGTACTTGCAGAGGTGTGTAAGAAGTGTTCCCATACGAGAAAGGATGGAGGGCGCAGGGCTGTGAAGTCTAGAACACTTAAACATTTGTTTAACCTTAAGCCCAAGAGAGCATCACCAAAATCACTGGGTTTGTTCCTGCACTTAGCAATAAGAGTACCTTTACGCAGCGGCTTAACTTCAGACTTTACTGTACTACACCAACTGTGCAATTCTACCCAGCTCCCATTGATGTAAGAATCGTTATGCAGTCTTTAGGGGGTCATAAGTGAGATTAAATATTCCATTAGAGAAATGTTGTTTCCATTACAGTTTACAACAATTTTAACATTTAAAGACTATCATTAAAATATGTAGCTTTATAACATACTTTATTCGTATATGTAGCAGATTGCTACTTGCTGGCAACTGGTCATGTATTAATTTTTTTTTTCCAGAAATATGTTTCCTGAATATGACTAATGACTCATATCCCTTCCATATCTCTTTATTACTGATGAGTTCTATATGGATTCTAAAATGCAAAACACATGCTGACCGTCTAATTGGAGTGATACTGTCTGAGAAAATATTACAAGTTCAAAATATACAAATTTAATACAAAGTTTCCTGTTTGGGTATTTCACATTGAATACTTGTGGTGTTTAGAAATAGAATTTATGTTGATCTTTTCACTATTAGGATTGATTGCATCATGACAAATCGATATCTTGCTGGAGATCTTTTAATATGTTTGTGTTTTTAAAGCAGAAAATATAAAATGTGCTTTGCAATTTCTCTTTCACCATGTAGAAAAACAGTTCAAGGATGAGCCAACATTTTCTTTGAATGCTTCTGCATATAAGCTTTGAAACTGAAAATTATGAAAAAGCCGAAAAGTATGTCTACAGAAAGAGATGCTAATGGTGACTGAAAAAAAAAAATAATAATAATCCAGAAATCAGTAGGAAGAAAAGGGCTGCCACTGTTGCAACCAGATGGAAGCTCTGTGTAATTTATTGCCCACAAAGAGTGTCCAGTTACAGTGCTGAAGGAAGGAAGTCCCACTTTTTGTCTCCTGTATCTTTCCTGTGATACAGCTTCTTCTGCCAGACAGTGAGGGGTACAGATCCCCTGAGCATCTGTGTGCATATGGGTGTGAGATAACGGGTTATCTCACAGCTAATGGGGCACACCGCTTTATGAAGATGTTCATACTTGGGCAGCCCAGGGATTTCTTTTGCCCCTGGTTTACACTTCCATGGTGTGCTGTGCCTCTTTTCACTTGTTCTAAATCTGTGACTGGGTACTTCTCTTGGAGAGAGGCAGGACACCCTGCTAGCTTTTGGGCTTTGAGAGTGTTAGTGAGTATTCAGTTCCAGCTCATGCTCTCCTCATGACTAATGTAATAGGTGCTACCAAAAGGATGTCCACCCCCTGTAATCCACAAAAAACCTCCCTGTGCCTTAGAGACATGCCTCAGGAGCTGAGACAGTGCTGGAGAACTAGAGGTGGGCTTATGTGCCACATACCTGCTGCACTGCGTCCGGCATCTCCTTTCCTGTCTGAAGACATTTTTTCTGGTTTGTTTAGTCCCATTTGGAAGCTGCCCTAGGTTGACCTTGTCACCCTGCTCTAACTCCATCCTAGAGTTTTCTTGTTGATACTGCACTCGTTATGTGCCATCCTGGATTCATACAGACCTGTATGAACTAGTAACTGTCCTAACAACTGTTTGTCTTCTTGGCCACTGCTGAACGCCGTGCTGATGTTCTTGCAGAACTGCCCACAGTGGCTCCTAGACCCTTTTTTTGATCGCTGATAGTAGCGATGCCATGAATCTTACAGCATATTTAGAGTTGGATTTCTACCTTGGTTTGTGGTTGCTGACAATGAATTTTATTTCCCTTGTATCTCCCACATATGTGAAACCTTGAGCAGCACAGTTTCAGGCACTACAGAGGTTTTAATGTACCTCATGAAATGTCAGTTAAAACTGCACGTGACAAAGCCAGTAGAAACACTTCAAACTGTTATAATACACATTTCAGACTGTGAATACATTAAGATACTTACTTTAAAACATTTTATTTCATTTTTTACTTTCCAGTGGAAACAGAACAAGATTTCTCAGGAATAAATACGCCCAATACAGAAGTGTCATAAGCTTCAAAGACACATATTATATGTTAGTTTCAGTGAATCAGAATTGTAGTTATTTTGATCATCTACTATAATGTACGCGAGAAGAATTTAAATCAGACTCTGATATGAAAGGCTCTCATAACCAGTTTTTCAGTCACTAGTCCCACAGATTTTAGTAAAAGCCATTATCTTGTTAAAATATTTATTTATCATCTGCTATTACAACATGGATTTCTAGTGGAATCAATGCTGGCCAATGTTTCAACTTCGTTGATATTTCAGTTATACTCCAGAAGTGATGCATTCCCCTGTAGGAAGAACTTCATAACATGAGACATGGGTAACCGAAGGACACCGTGTAGGTGTGTCAAACAAGTTATGGCAACGACTCTCTGAAGTTTCTTTTGAGCTTGTTCAACTGAATGATTAACTCAAGAGAGTGTGCTATCAAAGGGATCTGCTGTCTGACAGTGAAGGAAGTTGTTCACTCATTTGTTAAAAAAAAAAAACACCTTGCTGCTACTTAAACAGCAAATACCATGATGTCAGTGTAACCAACACATCCATTGGTTGTACTGATTACCCCTAAAATCTAAGCTTTCTTGAAGTTATAGCCTCAATTCTTGATATTCATCCGACTTTTGGCAAAAGTGGCAGTGTAGGGGTAACACAGTTGCTTTCAGACAGAGGATTTATTTTGATCTCAAGTTACAGTGCTTACGCATGGATTAGATGGAACTAGCCTGGATCGCATTTCCTCATGTTCACCTTCATGACCTTCCAATTGCTGAGTTTACTAGCTTTCATAAGCCTAGCTCCTAATAACTAATTCCTAATTAAAAACCCCGGTGTGAAGACCTGGAAAGTTGAGGAAAGAAACTAAAGCACGTCCAAGGCATATAGAAAGTGGCCGAGGTCCTTCAGTAGGTGGCACACTTCCCTCTGAATCAGTTGTGAGCGAAGGTTACTGCAGGGTGCTCGGGGCACCAGCCTGTGGGAAGCCTCCTGAGATGTAAAACCAAGAGGGCGACCGGTGTGGTTGGGAAGGCTCCCAGGGCAGGTGCCAGAAGAATAAAGGAGATGGGTTAATGCAGCCAAATTCTAGGCGGCTCCAATTCAATGTAATTTTTCTTACTCAAAGTGTCCTCTGCCACTTTGAGGAGGCAAAATGTTCTCCCTTTCCCCCATTTTCGAGGTGTCACTGCACACCACCAAGGTGGTGAGCCCCTCTGTCTCTCCACAGTCCATATGGGAAATTCTCTATACACGAAAGCACCTGAGCTTTCTTTGAACTGGAAGATGACAGAAGATGGAGAGTCGCCTATTTGAGAAGAGTGCTGAACGAAGGGCTACCAGGTCTAATGGGAATACAAATAGGTAAGCTTTTAAGAAAATAAAGTCACTTAATTATTCAGGCTATATATAACTCAAAAGTTGCTAAATCATGCTGTGCCTTTGGCAGGCTCTTACTTTAGCTGTTCCTAGAAAAAGTGGGGCAGCAGGAAGGGTGGGGTGGACACACGACTGGGAGCAGTACACCGAATCAGTAGGAGCTCCTACATCTCCTTTAAAGAGAAATAAGCGGTAACAAAGTGCTAGGATGGCCTGCTTGTTAGCAAGGCAAAGTGTTTTCCCCACATGCCTAAAAGTAAGGGTCTTTCAGAACCTTGCCTGGGCTGTGATAGTAACAAACATGGCCAAAGGGGATCTCGCGGCAGCTCTCGCAGGGCTCATTTATCGGATATTAGAGGCGCACGGTGGGTCACCTGGCTGAGTCTCTGGTCAGCATTGGGAATTTTCATATTCAGCCTGCTAAGTGACTCTGAAATACGGAAGCGGGTAAAAACAATCGGATTTTATTTAAAAACCCTTTCCCAGAACTCACGGGCTTTACAAAATATTCATACGACGAAGGGGGCATCATTTCAGAAAATTGTAAGTTATCTGCACGGCGAACAAAACACAGGTTTGGGGAACGACCTGTGGCGTTGCATAAACGGCTGACGGGCACCGCTGCTGAAGCGTCGCGGCTCCGCGCTGTCGCCGGCCGTTACCCGCCGTTATTAACGGCCCGGCCGCGGTGCCCCCGTCATGCTGAGGCGCGGCCCCGCCCCGCCCCGCCCCGCCCCGCCGCGGGGGATTCCCCTCACGGCCGCTCTGCCCCCGGCTGCGGCGGGAGCGCGGCCCCGGCCCGACCCGGCGCGGCCCCGCCCCTCCCCGCACGACGTCGCGGCCGCTGATTGGCTGCGGGCGGCCCCGTGGGCGCGAGCCCCGCCGGCCGTTAACCGGCCCCGGGGGGCTGAGTGCGTGTGTGTGTGTGGGGAGGGGGCGGCGGCGGCCGTTGGACATAACGGCCGTGTAACGGCTGTGGGCAGGGGGGCCTGAGGGGAAGGGGAGGGGAGGCGAGCGGCCGCGCGGGGAGGCTCCGCGCTGCCCGGCGGGACCTGCATGGGGCCGGCTCCCCGGGGAGTTCCCTGCGCGGGGAGGGGCCGGGGGCAGCGGAGATCTCCCCCGGCGGGGCGAGGCCGCGGCCGTGCCCCCGCCCCTCCGCCCCGCCTCCCCCCGCCGCCCCGCTGCGCTCCGCTCCCTCGCACAGCCGCGCGGGCAGCGCCCATCACCCCGCGGCCGGGCGCGCCCCTCCCCTCCCCTCCCTCCCCTCCCTCCCTCACACGCCGCCGCCGCCGCCGCCGCCGCGCTGGGGGACCCGGTGACGTCACGGGCGGCGCGCTCCCGGCGCTGGCTCGGCGCTCGCCGCCCCGTAACTTGTGCCGTGGGAAGCGGCGCCAGGAATAGCCCGGCCGCGCTGCGAGCTGCGAGCCCTGCCTCGCCTCCCCGCTCCGCTCCGCTCCGCTCCCCTCCTCTCCTCTCCTCTCCTCTCCGCTCCTCTTCTCCTTCCCGGCCCCGGCCTCCGCCTCGCCCCCGTCAGCGCCGCGGTGATGCTGGTGCGTTCCCGGCGGAGGGGCAGCGATGAGCTCCCTTAAGATCAATACGCGAGACAGACGCCCCTTGGCCGCTGGAATATCTCTGCCTGGCCTTATATAAAGACACGCCGCCGGGCCGCCGAGCTCCGGGCACGCGGAGCGCCCGGCGGGAGCACCAGCACCGCCGCCAGCAGCAGCAGCAGCAGCAGCAGCAGCAGCAAGGGCACCGGGAGGGCTCCGCTCCCTCCTCCTCCTCCTCCTCCTCCTCCGCCACTTCCCAGGTGAGCGGCTGACAGCCGCCCCGCGGGGCCGGGGGGCACCGGGGCTGCGGTGGGAGGGGGGGGGGGGGCGCTTGACAGGCGGCGCTGGGGTGGGGAGGTGATCGCCGACCCGGCGGTGATCCAGCCGGAGGGGCCCGTGGGTGCCGGGGCCGGGCCTGTGCGGGTGACACGGCGCCGGGGAACGCGGGGAATACCCAGCAGAGAGCACGCCGCCGGGGAGCGGGCTGCCTTGCGCAACCCCCTGCCGCTGCGGGGACGGGGACGGGGGGGGGTGGGAGCGGGGGGCGCCCCGGCCGCGCTCTGCCCGCGGCCCCCCGGGGAGGGGGGGATAAAGGACGGCAGGGGGGTGCACGGGGCCACCCGGCACGGCGGCGGCGGCCGGAACGGGCTGGGGAGGGGGCGCAGCGGGGGGACACCCGGCGCCGGGCTGTGTGTGTGCGTGTGAGCGTGTGTGTGAGTGTGTGTGTGTGCATGTGAGTGTGTGCGGCGGCTGTTCCCTGAAGTGGGTGGGCCGCGGGCCCGTTCCGGGAATGTTCCATGACGTGTGAGCGCCGCAGGAAGGGGGTTCGCCAGGGGCTCGGCCGCCGCCGCCGGTGGTGCTGGTGCTGGTGGCGGTGGTGGCGGCGGTGGCAGCGCGGGGTCTGCCGGGGGCACGGCCCCTTATGTAAGGCGCGCGGCCCGCCGCCGTTATGTAAGCGGCAGCCCCGGGAGGCAGCGCCGGGCCGCGCAGAGCCCAGCAGAGCCCAGCCGAGCACAGCAGCGCAGAGCAGAGCAGAGCCGGGGCGGGCGGCGAGGAGAGGAGAGGAGAGGGGAGGGGAGGGGAGGGCAGGGGAGGGGCGGGGCGGGGAAGCCCGGCCGGGGCTGGCGGGCAGGCGCCGCCCGCTCCTGCGCCGGGGGAGCCCGCGGCGGATGGCCGGGGGGGGCCGGGCGGCGGCGTCCCGGCCGCGGGGGCTGCCCCCGGCGGGGTCCCGGCGCCTCCCCTCGCCTTGTCGCCGCGGGCAGGCGGCCGGGGCGAGCCCCGGGGCCGCGATAAAAGCGCTCCGGGAGGAATTCCCGGAAAAAAGGGCTCGCCGCTTTGCGCGTTACTTGGCAGCGCGCTGGTCAAACGCTGCCGCGAGGTGTTTTGTTTCCTTAATATGGTAATTGCAGGAATTCAGCTTCTCCTCAGACGTTAAAGATCTTTTATTCCAGCAACTCCGAAGTACCCTTTTGCATTAAGCTCACCGAAATAGTCCTGAATTTCGGTAGGAGCGTTCAGCTCGCTAATTTCCCTTCTCTCATTCCGCAATGAAGTAAACTTCGGCGTAAAACCCGGGTCCTTTTTTTTTTTTTTTTTTTGTACGCTATTAAACACGGAAAACACATGCCTGCTCAGCCAAGGGTGTCGCTCTTATTTATTTATTTCTTAATTTACTTCAACTTGCGCTGCATCTTGCCCGGGGATTGCTCGGGGAGGAGCAGGAGCGGTGCAGGAGGGCGGCGGAGGCAGAGCCCGGGCGGGCCGTGCTGCTGCAGCTCCCGGCGCAAGGGGGCTCCGGTCATCGCCCGAGCGCGGGGACACCGGCTCATTACGGTAATTGCTGCGCCCGGGGAGCCGCCGCACCGACGAGGAACAAACGCGGTGGGCCCGGCTTTGAAATCCTCTCCTTGTAGGTTACCGCCGGCTGCCGGAGGAGTTCGATCCTCGGGCCGTGAGGACACGGTGCGGAATCCCGTGTTTTGATAGTGAAAATGATAGGCAGGCGTGCTCCGAAAGTGCAGCTGGTTTTAAAGATAGGAGCGCCTTTGCCTGGTCGGCTTGCAGCGTGCGGATGTGTTTGGTTAGGTGCACGGTAACCAGGAGATTATATTTATTTACAGCTAGATGTTAAATCTTTCCTTATCCTTCCAGGCAGCAGATACTTCTGAAAGTTTAGATATGGATTACCCGAAACTTTCTGCGG
Organism: Netta rufina; assembly: GCF_964035555.1. Classification (NCBI taxonomy): domain Eukaryota; kingdom Metazoa; phylum Chordata; class Aves; order Anseriformes; family Anatidae; genus Netta; species Netta rufina. The sequence continues at coordinate 58,106,910 of NC_140125.1, forward strand.
GATTTTTTTTTTTCCTTGCATTCCTCGTTTTACAGAAAAAAAAAAAAAAAAAAAAAAAAAAGCAACATTGCAGATTAGGCTGGGAGGCTTTTTTTTTTTTTTTTTTTTCCATTGAAGTTTTTCAAAGTTACTACCATCTTCGGTAAATAAATTTAAGGTTTTCAGCAGTGCAAAGGACAGCCACGGTATGGTACAAAGCCAGGGAATCATTGCTTTTATTGATGGAACAACCCAAATTCTTCAGGTTTTATAGGATGCAGCGTTGCTGTTATTTTCCAGTGGCTACTGGGCAAAGCAGGTATACACCCCGGCTGTGGTGGCGTGCCACAGCGTCGCTGCTGTGCTAAGAACAAAAGTGAGCAGCACTTGTCCCGAGGCACAAACGCAGAGGACTTTTAATTGTGTATCCAAGTCCGGTGGTGTGGCAACAGCGCAGAACGCCTCTTTGGAGAGACAGATTTTTAGATTCTCAAGTGACTAGATTGCCTCATATGTGAGATCTGTTTACAAACCTTCTTGTTACTATGAAGACAAAACAGAGAGCCATATGCATTCATGTGGTCCTTGCTGAATAATGGTACATGTGTCTGCTTGAGTGTTTGGCAGTATATCGTATTTAGTTTATGTGGTGGCACCCTGCAAGGCCATTCTTTTTTGGCTTTTAACCGTTTCTCATACCCTCGGCTGGGCTCAGTTGTGTGAATAAACTTAGGGCGCTAGTCCGCGTGTTTGCGACCAAGCTGGAAGATTTTAAAGCGTGAAATTTACTGTTGAGCGTTTTGCCAAACTTTCTGGTTTATTTGCATGTTGAGGTGCTTCTTTTCAAAAGAATTAAAGCGAGTTGGATTTAAACAAAAATGAAAGTAACGAGTGCCATTTTGCACGTCTCCTCGTTGCTTTCAAGTCATCGGCAGGGCAGTTACTGTTACTGCGTTTGACGTTTAACCGTACCGGGTGAGGTAACAGGAGCAGAGGAGCTGCGTGTCCGGCAGAAGAGCTTGGTTTGGCTAAATGCTGCGATACTTACCCATCCAGAGAGAAATGCTTGCTATTTAAGAGTGATACTGTAGGTGGGAAGATCAGTTATGTGGCTTGTAGCATGTTATGAAATGAGGCAAGCTATCTTTCAAATTTCAGTACGGCGTGTTTTTGTAACACGCTGTGGTTGGCTGTATTGATAGCTCTGCACCCAGCTCTGCAGGTGGAGCTCAGCGAACACCACTGCCACGGCACCCGCGCTTGGTTCCACCTGGGAGGATTCCAGGTGAAATCCTCAGAGCTGAGCACCACCAGCTTTCTCCAGCTGTCCTAGCTCCTGGTGCAAGTCCAGCAAATGCTGGTTCTTACGTCAGTGGCCTTCACAGGGTGAGAAGGGGAGAACCTTTCATCTGCCTTACCTCAATCATGGGGAAGAGACACGCGAACCTGAGAGTGCTGGGTTATAAACCATTGGTCCTCCCCGCAGGAGGACTGCAAAATCATGAGCAGGTCTGGTGGGTTCAAGTCTTCAGCAAGAGTTAATTGCTAGTACTCTTGGGGATCTCCACAGAAGTGTTGTATGCAGCCTCTGCATACCTTTGCTACTTGAAAAGTTTGATAAGTTATGAGGAAGCTGCTTTAAAAATCTTTGGAGAGGCAGGTTATTTTTTCTTAACAGATTTCTGAAGCAGCATCTCTGAAGTGGTGTTATGGATTAAAGTAACTATTTTTAAAATTACTTGGGTTTTTAGTGATTTTTTTTTTAATTATTATTTTTTTTGAGTAGAAGGAACTGTCTAGCAGTTCCTGAACAAGTAAAGAAACTGTAGGCTAGACAGAAAATAGAGAATAGCGTTTTTCACTGGTGTGTTTCAATCAGTAACTTTGGATGCTGCATTCAATTAAAGTAGCACAGAATTATCACATAAGAATGACAGTTTCAAGCTGTCTGTGACATTTTATTAGGAAATAGCAGCTTTCTACAGCTTTGTTTCTCTTTGTAGAGCTTACATGGTTTTTATAAGACTTTGCAACAACTGTTATATTATGGCAGGAAATATTAAAAAGCAATTCAGTGAGGCTGTATTTTTCTTTCTCAAGTGAAATTAGGACTTTTAAAAGTGCTTGTCTGACAGCCCAAGAGCCGAAATCCATTGCAAGTAGAAGTATTGGAAGTTTTTCCATCATAAGCAACTGGCGAGCCACTACTCAGACCATAAGAAATCATCAGTGAATTGAAAGGATAAGTTAATCTGTGGAAGCAATCAATCTTTGCATTTTTTTAATCTGAAATTGGCAAATGAAGCACTGCATACTTCTGGTCTTAGTATAACGAATTTTTGTTCGTAAATTAAACAGTTGACTTGAACTAATGACTCATTTGTAGTGGGTTGCCCTCAGTAAGATTCGTCCCTAGGAATCTCTCTCACAGCACTGTGGACGTGGAAAAGGGGTGAGAGGGTATGGGTTGGAGAAGCAATCTGATGCGCTGTTTCCAAATCCCTGATGTGAAATAATCAGAGGACACACAAGTATCTTTGCCTGTCAAGTTAAAAGTCTCTTAGCCTTTTTTTTTATTATTTTGTGATGAATTTCTCTCCAACATTACTACGGTCTAAATATAAGAGTTTCCTCTTGCTGTGGAGGGTTGTGGATCCATTGCTTTGTGGATTCTGGGTACCCGTTTTCGTTTGTCTTTCAGGTACATTTTGTATGTCTGCAAAACGGTTGCTCTCTGTATGCTAGCAGAGTGTGGACCACGACTGTTTATGCTCACAGCATTGCTTGTGTTTCTGCATTTCCTCCTCCTGCCCTGGGCATGCCTCTTTTACTGTTTCATGAAATTGGATGTTGCCTCTTACTTTGTCAGATCTTTGTGTGAGGAAGCAAAAACCTATCCGTGTTTTTTTCCTTCACTTTCCCTAGATGGAGATCTCAGGGCTTGTGCTCCAGAAAACACACCACTTACATGATACTATTCTTCAAGTTCTACAGCGTACCAATGTGGATGTAATTATCTGATATAAATTCCCCCAGCATGTGGTTACGTTGGCATGACTAGTTTGTATAGTGATTATATCCATTTTTTCTGAGTGTGTTTATGCACGTTCTGTCTCTGTCAGACTAGACTAGGTCTCAATGGGAAAATTCTTCCTAAAACTGATGTGGAAACTGTAACTAAGGTAGTAAAGTAGTTGGTAATGTTTGTGGTCATTTTGTGCACACGTGGGTTTGTTTTGTTGCACCTCAGTTTGTGTAACAGAAAATAGTTTTATTGGCTCATTTTTTCATTTTTACTTGCAATTGACAGCGCTGTCCTAATAAAGCCACCAAGTCTGAAAAATACCACTCGAATGTGAAAGAAATTTCAGCTTGCAGGAAAAGGATTATAGAGAATATCTGTATGTAATTTTAATTCATTGCAATTTAGTAAGTTGTAAGAAGTTGCTGCAACTCCGGCTGAAATCTCTGATTTGTGTAAACTGCCAAAGGGTAGAAAAGGATTTACAGTATTTTTTTTTCAAGTCACACTTTAATTGCTGTTGTGTTGTCCAAGAGGATCTCCAGGTTTGATTGCCACGGAAAGTTTATTTTTTAAATAGTAGTATATCGTAAATTCCATACAGAGGAAAGCAGTTAGGTAATTTGCATGTATAGTTCAGTTTAGCAGAAGAGTAAAAACTAGAGGAGCTAAAGGGAATTGAAATTACAGAGCCAGGTGACGTTTTAAAGGTAGTGAATAAAGTTAAAAGACCTTTCCCGAGCCCTGGTGGTGCTCCTGGAATGTCCCCGCGCTGGGCTCGCGGCTGGGCTGCCAAGGCTCAAGTGCCTGCTCCTTATCCAGTGCTTTGTGAGTCAGCAGTAGTACGGGACCTGTGCTACTAAGCAGTGTAAAAAGCTGAAAGAAATATCCAATTACATGTTGTAGGATGTGATATCATCTCAGAGAATGTAATAGAGCAGAATGTTTAATTTTGGTGAAATAAGATTATTTGATGAGCGGTTTTCCCGTAAAGCAGTATCCGTGCTCGGGCAAAGCAGAAAGGAGCTTTGTGTTTAAATCAAGCGAATAGGACCAGATTGGGATTATTAGAATTAGTTTTATTAGGCAGTGGAGTTTTCTTGAGTATTGTTTTTTCTGCTCAATAAGAGAAATGGCCCATTCTCTTTTTTTATGTATTTTGTATTTGTGGTTTGCATTAAAACAAAACACGTGTGGCGTGTCAAGAAAGAATAGTATGAAATAATTACTGGGGTTACCCGTCCTTGACAACAAGGCATGACACTGTTTAGTTTAGAGCAAAAAGTATTTAGTTTAGAGCAAAAACTATTTAGTTTAGACCAAAGTCAGTATTCAACAGAGACTGAGCTGCTGGCACATGTTAACAGCGTTCATAGTTCAGTGCACGGCACTGGAGTGTAGTCTCTTCACAAGGGTCCTACCTCCAGGTGTGTGCAGTTTTGTGTTCCTTGTCTTTCACAGACAGCTCAAATAGTTAATCACCTGGAAAATGTATCATTATTTGCTCTAACTGCTGTTAGCTTATGTGGCGTTTGGGAGCGATTTTCTTTCTTTCCATACACGCATCAGCGGTGGTAAAGAAATGCTCTAGGGAGTGGTGCCGGCCCCTCTGTAGCTGCCGTCTGCGTGCTGACAGCGCTACCTGCATCCGCTGTGACACCTCCGAGCGCCGGTTCCCCGGGGAATCAGAATTTCTAAAACTGTTCTGCTGACGTTGTAGGAGAGAGAACCCAATTCGCCATCTTCTGTCACAACAGAGAGAGACTGGCTTTTGACTTGTTCCTGTTTAAAATCAACTATGTTTGGGAAGACAGTTTTGGAAGCTCTTTATGAAGCAGTGTCTCTTCTTACATTTGTCGAGACAAAATAGTTATTTAATAAGGAAGTTACGTATCATTGGCCAGGCATTCGTAGATTCCTACAGTCAAATCCCAATCCTCTTGAAAAGCTTGTACACTCTGGTAAAGATAGGATGTAACTGTGAGCTTTCAGACCCTAGCATCAGATGTTGGGATGCAGTGTGATGTGATAGTCTATTTGATCACCAGGAGAGGTCACAATACTAGGCTCTTAGAGCAAAGCGACTTTGCTTTAACATCTCTGCAAAGCTATGTGAATAGAATTGCTTTCAAAATTCGTAGTGAAATTATGTCAAACAGAACTTGTAGCCCCTTCCATTAGTTTGCGCTTGGTCCTACAGTAATGGCAAAATTCCTTCAGAAGTGAGTGACTAGAGTCTGTCTCCTTAAAGCTTAAATAAGGGGTAGGCTATGTGTATTTAATTGGGAAGTACAGCTGAATTTTGGCATGAGCTTGCGAAGGTGTTGCTAATTCACTGAAGAAATTTGTGATGAGTGTGAGGACAGGAGGCATTTACAATGCTCTTGAGTTGGAAATGATGTTAGTGAGAGGGTGTTAAGCAATGTTAGCATGATAGTGAAATAAAAACTCACAGGAAGGTTTTTGTTTTAGAGCTTGCATGGTGCCAAATACGGTGTTGCTACCTCTCCAGCAGTTTGGTGTGGTGGCAATGAAGTTGAGATGGAGAGGGAGTAAAGTTTGTCTAATAAGTTATCTGTCATGTTTGATCCATATTAGCTCCATAGTGTTCACATCATTTTTATTTTTTTAAATTTCTGATTTACTTAATTACTAATTAAAAAAATACACAAATCTGTACTCATCTTTGACCTAATTTATCAGAGTGGGTAATGTTAATTATTGGTAGAAAACTTCAGAGTCAGCCATGCATTAGTAAAACCAGTACATAATGTGGTGTAATTAACAGTGTGTGTTTGAGGCAGCCACATATTTGTGAAGGAGTAAGGCTGTGAGTTGGAACTGGTACTTACTGGTATGAAGGTTCCCTTAGCACTTCTCTTTGGTTTGGTTTGTTGTTGCCAGGACTTCTGTCCGCAAATGTCAGGAGACAAAGGGATGACACAGAACCTTGATTTTCTCTGCCTTTTTTTTCTTTTTTCTCAATCTGCTCACTAATAGCTGAAAACTGTTACTGTATAGCTGTTCAGTGATGCCATTAAATTGGTTAGTGATCTAATCCACGCTCTGAATTCCACAATCTGTGTGGTGCTGTTATAAACAGGCTTAGTAGAGAGGTAAGAAAGTAATAGGCAAGGAAATAGGCATGTATTAGATCCTCCAAAACCTCTCTTCTGGAGCAAGGATGGGGTATGTTTATACAGCACCATGGTAATGTGTGTTTTGCTTTTGGGTTGTACAGATTTCAGTTTCCAGAGTTGATAAGCCCAAACCTTCCTTCATGGCAAGTTAACCCGGGCGCATTCACTTGTAGAAGAAGTGTGTAAAGAGAGAGCTTCTCTTTTTGTTTTGGTCTGTCCCCTCTGTGATACTTTATACTGGTCTTTCTGGGATCTCTTCTTGCTCTTCTGTAGCACTGGTGCAGTAGCCTTGTGGAGATGCACCCTGATTTTCCTTGCCTTGCTCTCCAGATCACCCTCTGCATGGCAGGAAAGAGAGAGACGTGCGGGACAATGCAGCTTCTTTACGCATGCCTCTCCAAAGCTTCAGTGCAGCATATTTTCCACAAAAGGAATGACTATGAGAGAAACCTTCTAATTTACTTCCTCTCTCTCACACAGCCATAGTAATTAAAGAAAAAAAAAAAAAAAAGAAAAAAAAAACACAAAACCCAGGAGGTTACTAAATAGACATTTTTGGATGTACGTTGAATGAGGCGTAGAGGGGAGGTTTAATAAGATGGGGAGGGAGGTTTGGATGTAGCTGGCAATGGATTATAATTGTCTACAAGAAGTTATTTCTATTAGATCAAGTCTCCCTCTAATGTTAAGCCCTCAACCTAAAGAATATTAGTAGTGTGGCTTTTAAAACCCCTGTCAAATTGTGGGATGTTCAGTCTTGACAAGTAACTAAGATCCAATAGAAGTCACTGAATTCAGTGGTAGCAATCTCTATTTCCATTGTTTGACTTCTCCACAAATAATTTACCCTCAGAATACATTGAGGTACACCTTCTTATCTTGCTCATTGCTTGCAGGTGTTCTTTACATTTGCTTCTGTGCTGTGTTGATTTAATTTAGTTGCAGTATCATTTGATCCTGCTCGATAGTTCAACATGGTTAACTAGCAAGCAAGGGAATAAATTTAACCAATTTTGGGCAGACTCTTTCTCTGTCAAGTGGGTTGTCTGGCAAGCCAAGAGTGTAATAAATAGATTTTGTGGCTATTTACAGACTTGTGCACTAGAAAACAGACAGCCATGCTTCCCAGTCTCATTGTGTAATTCAAGTGGTGTCACATCCAGATGATGGGATTATACCTGTGTTTCTCTTAGCCAAAAAAAAAAAAAAAAAGAACATTTTTTTCTCCTGAATTAGTTTTCACATATTTTTTTTTTTTTTTAGTGTGATCTGTTTATTTTCAAGAGCTTTGCTACGCTGCACAAAGAAATATTTAAGCGTGCATGTACAAGTGCATGTGTATACACCTACATTGCCTTATGTGATCACAGCTTTTGCCTCCAGTCATGTTCTGTCTCCTCTGTATTACTGAATACCAGGAGAAACTTCATGAGAGCCTCTGGTTGCAAGTCTGGCTTATTTGTCACTGAGAGGAAGATTTGACCTGCTGCTAATCTAGATTCAACTTCTGCTATTTTTTAAATTTAAAAGAAAATATTTAAGCAAGCTTGGTTTGGTTTTATGTGTGAATATTAGCAGTTATTGTATGAATTTGCATATAGATGCCTATCCACGGCCACGTTTTGTTTAACAAGTGAACAGTCATATTCATTCTCTGTACCCTACTGTGTACTCCCTGTGGGGTGGCTGGCTCCGCAGTCTGCCCAGGTGACCTTTCTGAAGTGGTGTTCAGCATTGGTGGTGCCACCAGGCTCAATATTCATCCGATAACCGGGCACAGCTCTTCTTACTGCCTGTGACTGATCAACCAAGAACGTGTTTTGTGAGCCCCTGAAGATGTTTGCCTTCTAAATTGAGGCACTTTGAATTCCTTTTATATCCTTTTGTTTCTGAGGGCCATAACCATTTCACTCAGTCTAGTCAGGAGGTTAAAGGATTATTTCTGAAGCCCTGTTGGTGGTGGTTCACGGCAGTCAACTTGTGCATGGTGCTCATTAACCCTCACACTGCTGGTAAGATCATTCAGCTCCGTGGCTGAACTAGCGGGGTGCCAGGTCTTTATGGCTGGAGCAATGGGAGTAGAAAGTCAATTTGTGAACAGACTGCCTGTGTAAATAGATTATGTGAATGAAAATACCATTAAAAAAACATTTGATAATGCCAACTCCCGTCATCTTGTTGCTTGACCTTCACTTTCTCTGTCAGGTTCAAAACTATCTTACCCTCATCACCCAGTTTTCTGACCAGTGCCCCACAGCTGAGATGGCACCAAACTGTGCTCAGCACATCTTGTGTTACCTTGTCAACTGCCCCATCTCTTGTGAATAAAATAGAAACTGCGCCCTTTTGCATCAAATCCTGACTCTGAAAAAAGTGCAGAATGGCAGGTTTTTATTAATTTTCATGGGACCAGGATTTATAGTTATAGGTAGGAGTTGTACTGCTGAAGTAGCGCTCCTCGTGACTGTCGGCGTGTCAGTGGAAACCTTCATGATACGAGGTTTATTCTTCAGAGGATATAGGAACACTAGATGAGAATATTGGAAAAACTGTCTACATGGAAACAGCCTCTGGATACTTGAGGCAGAGAAGATAAAAAACAAAAGGTGCTCTCAACAGAAATGATTGTTACATTGCCAGATGGTATAAGGTAATTTGGAAAGAAAGAGTAAAGATACATTACCTACCCCAAGGTGCTGCCATTGTGATTTGAATATAAAATGTGTAAAGTCTTAGGTACAAGTGTTGGAACTGACAGTGGTTTAGAGCTGTAGTTTCAGCTTTGTTTTTATTTTTTAACTCATCTGACAAAGAAACCCACCTCTTTTCATAAGGTCTCATACTTTCTAGTTTGGCATTATTGCCAAGTTGTTTTTCTTTTGCTTCCTGTACTCTTCAGCATTAAAAAAAGGCATAAGAAATCATTGTTTACAATAGGATTGCAAGGTTCTAGTATGCTGTTGCACTGTAGTGTAACCTACCTGTACTTTGTAGTTTGTGCTCCACCTGAAACCCAGTGGCACCAGCTGTGTTTGTTTATCCCTGATCTCTGGGTTTTTCTTTGCACTTTCACGTTTTTAAAGCTAATTTTAAAAGAATCTTGTACCCCTTGGTTGATTAGAGGGGAGGTGGACTGTTTTCTTTTCTTATGTGCTACAAAGAAAATAAAAAATAAATGTGGGGAAAAAACCTAGATCAACCAAGGCTTATGACGTGATTTTAAAATGTGTTACCTTGGGCAAAAGGGGCCAGTTATTGGAGTAGTTCTTGAGTAACCTAATTGTTTGATAAGGATCCTTGCCTGTTTAAGTTGTTTGGTTGTTGGAAACATTCCATTTCTAAATTTGTGCCTTACTGCATACCCTGAGGTATGTGCACAACCCACTGTAATTGCACAGTTTATTATTTTATTAATGAGAGCCATGATAATGTGTTGGCTCTTGAGTTCTCTCCAATCCAGGTTTGGTCTCCTAATTGCCCAGGGTTCTGCGATTCCATCGTTTGTTCCGGGCATGGTGATGGGGAGCGAAAACATGGTTTGAGGAAATCCAACCTTGCCCTGCAGCCTGTAGTTGGTGTGCTGCTGCAGCCAATGGCTGGAAAGGCAGGGGATCTTTTTAGCACACCCCCGATGAATAATAATAGGAGGCAGAAGTAAATTCTTACTACATAATCCCAAGTACCTGAGACTTTGCCAGCTGGAAGGAAAGGGACGCACACCTTAATTGGCCCTCCTAACCATAACAGAGCACCCCTTTCTGCTGCTTTGATCTGGGTCTCTCCTGACTGCTGCTTTGCCCGAGTGGCTGGAAGACTCATACGTGGTTTGCTGTAAGGCACAGCACGGCATGCAAGCACCTGGCATACGATAGCAGCTCCTATTTTTAATGAGCCTTAGGGGGAGCAGGCGTATGAGGGTGCCTGCTCCTGTGTTCCATAAACTATGTCTGTGTCAAGACACCAGGCTTAGTAGTAAAAGAGCAGGAAACAGCATCAGCAGAGGTGTGGTCTGCAGAGGAGTTAGGAAAATCCAGTGTGCTATGCCTGTAGCACTGGAGAAAAATCCGATCTTCCTGTACAAGAGAGGCAGCGAAGCCCCACCACCTGAAGTACTGAGTGCTCGCTCCTTGGTGCCACCAGCCCTGGGCTCTGGGGACATGGGGACAGCCGGGTGCCTTCAGCCCACAGGATGAGGATGGTGACTTCTCAGCGAGAGCTGTGCATGCTGCCTCCATACTGCACCGGGTGGGATGCTTTTCCACAGCTTCTCAAACTGCTCATTGCAGCGTTTGGCTCCTCTACAAGGGCTTTTCATAGCTGTAGCCCCTGTGGCTTGCTGCGGCATGGTTTTCTTGTGGAACAGATGGTGTATTGCGTAGAAAGTTACTGTATTTTTGTATCACTCATTTTTATTTATTCATTTCACTGTCTCCCCTTCTCTCCTTCCCCCCCCCCCCCCCTTTTTTTTTTTTTCATGGGAGGCTTATAGTGTAATTGCAGAATTTGGAATTGCTGTCCAATTTATATTTGTTATATTGATTTTTACGTCTCTGTGTGTGTGCGCAGTATTTTGCAGAGCAGCGCCTGCTTTCTGAAGTGTTAACGCGTTTTTGTCAATTTGAAATTAGCTCAAAATACTTTAAGGGAAAATAGCCTATGAAAGAAGATCTTTGAAAGCAAAAGTACATGTCTTAACCAAGCATTGTACTCATTGGAGTACAGTTTCAGTTTTAAGTCAGAAGATGGACTTTCTGTATCTCATCTTTGTGTTGTTGTTGTTGTTTTTTTTTTTTTTTAATTGATATCATCTGGTCAATTTGAGGGGAAAATGCTATTCCCATAAGAAAAATATTTATTCTAAATATTATTGTTGCCTAGGATCTTGTTGAATTCATGAGATACAGCAGCAGTCAAGTTGATTTAATATTTTTAACATTTTTATAGTGTTTTCTCATTGTTTCCATGAAAGCAATTTCAATAAATATTTTTGCAATTGCTTTTGGTTTCTTGAAATTAGGTTACCTATTGTTGAAAACTGCATGTTCTCAAACATGGGTTTCAGATCTGCTTTGTCACGATTAGGCATTTGAAATAAAATATAAATATTTGAGTAAGCCCCAAAATGAGCGCTTGCCTTCCCCCCCGAGCTGCCAGGACATAATTTGTTCTGCCCAGTAAATCTCCATAAGGTGATACTTGAAAAAGATAGTTCTAGTCATAGGAGTTTAGTTCCATTCAGCCAAATCACTTTATATATTCAGCTGTATGCATGTGTGAATGCATATATGTATGTATACATGAGAGTATGTATATGCATGTGTGTACACACGACACATTTATACACTTACATGTCTATGGACACGCACACACACCTTAAATGTATGGGACTGTCCCATTTGTAAGGTGAGGGTCATGTTTTCATCCTGTACCCAGGCCTTACTACACGCTCACAGCAGTATTTTTCCATTTGCAACGCATTGTTTTTCCAGTAGCTTCTGAATGCGAGGCCGTGCATCCTCCTGTGTGGAAACCTGCTGAGGTATGTGGGAGGAGGGGTGACTTGAGCAACTCCTGGGAGGCCAGGCTTTACTCCTGGCCTCCTGACTGGGTTGTGTCCTTCTACAGGAGGATGTCCCTCATGGTGCCGCATTTAGCCAGGCACCAAGCACGGTGAAAAATAAGCCCCCTGCTTCTTTTCTCTGCCACAAGTGTTTTGAAGGTAAACGATTCCCTGCTGACAGGTGTTGGACAGTTTGGACCCTCTCATCTTTATGTGCCTTGTTTTCCTCATAAAAGGACATTGGAGTAATCTATTTATAGGATTGCTTGAGAGAATTCCCCTAATGATGAGACAGTTCAACAAAAAATCTCAAGATAATGGCTTTTCCATTTGCACCTCTCAAACATTCTTTCAAATGGAAGTGAAAGAATTATAAAACCCTTGTCAGTAGTTTAAGTTCCCTAGTGATATAATATAGTGGCTTTGTTCTAAGCATTACATGGATGGGTTGTAAAGGGTAAAAGTATAATCGAGTTTGTGGGAATCTGTAAAGATGTTAAATACTGTGTAGGTAGCCAACTCTAAGAGTCTTTTCTATACATATTTGCACTTACCACAAACAGTTTCTATTTTGGAGTGGAAAAGCAAATACTTTCATCGGTGTGCTAAGGGCAATTCACACTTTGCATCTGTCCAATTGCTTCAAGTTTCGGAGTTTAAATGAACAAAAACCAGCAATAGATACAGCTCTTTTTAAATATTGTGGTCATATTTGGATACAAATTTGGATAAAGCATATTGCAAAGATCAGATGGCATTTTATCCTGGCAAACCATGGTAGAGATGGCTTAATACCATTCCTCACCTGATGGAGCATTAAGATGTAGTTACCTGAAGATCAGCTTTCAGGATGGGGATGAGTATTTCAAAGAGCTGCTCTTCCTTAGTGTATTCTCTGTTCTTCAGCAGACAGTGTATGGCAGTAGGTGCTCATATACATATCGAAAATGCCTATTGCAATAGTGTGTGTCTGTGCCGGATGGCTGTGCAGTCTAGTGGCCTGCTGCTCTTGGGCCATGTGTGATAGTCTTGGTGCCGTCAGAAGTACCAATTGTGTGTGCATTTTTTTTGTTCTCAGATATGGGGCTGTAAATACTTGATCAAGCTTATCGTGAGGGAGTATAGTACTTTAAGAGCAGATATCAGAAAATCTAATGACTCTTCTTATGTGCCGTTTAGGATGCTGTGCACAGTGGAAACATCCTCAGAGTACTTGGAAGGTTTTGTCCCCTTTTCCCTCCTTTCAGGAGAACATGGCTTTGCACACCCATTGATCTCTTGCCCAGGACTGGGTATGATGAGGGCCAGGTTCAGATCTAGCACCCACAACTTAGGGGCCAAATTCTGATCTCTTTACTGAGATTGAAATACTTCAGATTAAACTCGCTAAAGTTAATGCTTCTTTTTGTTTGTTTGCAAAATTAAAATCAGCTCTGCTCCCTCAGATTGTGTATTATGTACACCAAATGATCGCCAATACCAAAGACTCATTTCTTTGCCTTCTCTTGTACTGAAAAGAGTCCTAATGATTTAGTGCCACACCAGATTTCAGGATTAAGTCCTCAAGTTAATGTCAGAACAAGAAGCAGTAGAGGTTTATTCATGCTATCTGGGCAATGAATCTTTAAGATAAATACTCTTTGAACAACTCAACTCTGAAAAGAAAAGGGTAGAAAATAAACCAGCTCATATCCTTGTAGGATATGAGCCAAAATGTTTAGTTAAAAAGTTTAATTGTAAAATTGTTACTTTTCACCTTCTTCTAGTAAAATGAGCAGTTTAGGTAAGCCAATGGCATTGCATATGTCCAACAAAAGATGTGATTTATTACAACTATGAGATACAGACGTGTGGTTCCCTGGTTTCAGCACTAATGCTCTGTATTACCAGGGCTGAAAGGTTGCCTTCAGTTCCTGGTGTGACCACAGGGTGGTTATTGCAGAAAGACAGAAAAATTCTTTTCAGCTAGTGATGGTAGCATGAGGTGAAGGTTGGGACAAGCGCTTTCCAAACTCCTCTTAACTGTTTTCATCAAAATACTTTGAAGTAAGGGCTGCTGTTTAAATATCAGTTTATATCAACCAGAGCACTGCTGCTCAGTCTGCCTCGGGGTCTAGAGGGAAAGTCTGGTGTCCCAGCCCCCAGCGGATGTTGCTGGGACGTGCTCATTGGGGAATAACTGTTTTTATCACTTAACAATCTTTATTGTGTGGACATGTTGTTCAGAGACTAATGCAAATGGCTCTAGAGCATGTGCCATGAGTGAGAGCGTACTGCTGGTGTGTCCATCGCCCTGCTGAAGGGAGGGCCTGCAGTAACCACAGTGCTTCCCCCAGGTGGTTTTTGAGTGGCTGTCCAGCGGACATCCTGTGACCTCCCACATGCCCTCATTTGGGTCACGAGTGATGGTTTCCATCAACAAGTGCTTCCAGTGTTTGGTTTTAGGGCAGTGACTGTAAGTAGGACTGTGAGCCAGGCTCTCCCTACGCTTGTTCGATAAGGGTACTAACGATTCACTTAGGGTCAGATGGTCAGCCTGGAGAGAAGCAGTTCCTGAATGCTCAGCACCCATGGCATAACCCCAGCGCCTCCAACTCTTTCCTTACGTCAGGCCCTTACTCGCTTCAGAAAGGCGGGAGGGAAATCAAAAAGAAGCATCTGTATTCACTTTGCTGGATTGTCAGCCATCTCTGACAAGTGAATCCTGTAGTTTTACACTCCAGTTTTGCCCCCAAATGCATACACAAAACATGTTTTACTCCACAGGATCCCCAAATATGTAAGGCTTCATCTCCAGATGCTTGCAGAAGTATGGGCTGTAGCAAGAGCTGAGTGCATCTCTATATTGTAATAATGTTCCTTACACAAGCTGAACAAGGAAAACTAGAGCAGCATGGCTCCTGAGCAAATATTGTTTCTAGTCACATACAATACTTTGCAGCTGAGCCTGGTAACACGCTGCTCAACTGTTTTGCTATGCAAGCTCAGAGAACGCTGTTAGCAATAAAGCCACTGCTGGTTTCTCCCCCAAAACCTCCCTCCTCGCCGTGCGCTGGAAATGACTGAACTTTGGCCCTCAATCTGCTGACACCCTGAGGGAGTGTAAATGTAATGACGTCTTTGCTTGTTTCAGCTGCACAACAGGAAACGCTCATGGCCTCCCCGTCTTCCTGCTCTGAGAAAGCGCTGCCTTCTCTCCCTCCCTTCCCCTGCGGCGCGGCGGGCTGAGACCTACTTTCAGGTCTGCTCTCTGCAGCGAGCCGTGCTCGCGGGGCCCTGGCTGCTGCTGCTGCTGCTGCTCCCCCTCGCCGGGGCCGCCAGCCGGCTCGCTGTCAGCGCGCCTTCGCCCCAATGCAAGGCGTGGGGTAGTTGGTTGGTTTATTTTTCCCCCCCCCGGAGAAGGGGCTGAGAAGAGAATCCAGTCACGTTGCAATGGCTTGCTTCGCAGGGCACGTCACTGGATGCACCTCAGCTGAAAAGACCGGGATGGTCAGGTGATAATTTGCCGTGGGGAGACTACATCACTTGCATAATATAGAGGACACGCTGTCAGGTGGGCACGCAGGGATCCTGGAATACGGCCCAAATAGTGCTGAGTAATGCTGGGCACGAGGGGCCTGAAGAGATTTCTTTGCCGTGATGGAGCGCGGAGGCTTGCTTCTTGCACAGCAGCGACAGGAAGCCCGTTTAACCCTCTCCAGCTGCAGCTCTCATACTTTGTAACCAAACCAGGGGGATGAGTAAGAATGGTTGTTGAGAAACACCAGCATTTTGCAGCTAGCTGAGTGCAGAGGATTTTGTCCCATCAAAGCCAGCCAAAACATTAAAGCGTTGCGGAGCTCTTGCGAGGGAAATTAATTGGTTCAATATTCAACTGGTATTCTCTAATGCCTGGGGTATGCAATGTGTGTGTGTGTGTGCGTGTGTGTGTCACTCTTTTAAAAATAAGGTGCATACGCACCGGTGAGTTTGCATATTGTGGTGGGAGAATAGGAGCTGAATAGTCTAGAATACAGTGTCCTGAATTTGCAAGATTGAATTAGCTTTGAATGTAGCTGATTCTGGTGCAGTTGCTTATTTATTTGCTTAATGCTGCAGAGGCATTTTATTTGAGGAGCAGCTTTCGTCTGGGCTCTAATAAGCAAGTTCTGAATTTACCTCATTAATCTATTGCACTACCTAGCAAAATAGCTGTTGTTTTTAACAAGCTGGAGTTATGTAACATGAATCATGCATGGCAAGATGCTTGCAGGCAGGGAAAAGCAAGATGTGCAAAGAAATAATGGCATTCAGCCTTTTGCAGAATAGGATATGACTGGGTTTTGAAATTAAATACTGTGTGTTGGTACTCTCAGCCGTACAGGCAAGTTCCAGCTATTCATTGTGAGAGCATGTCTTGAAACAAAGTTTTGAGATGGGAAAGTTTAACAGACAGGAGAGCGAATTTGTTCAGCCGTGTGCAGTCCTTGGAGGGTTTTGTATCCGTGCCTGCCAAATTCCGCCCCCCTCCCCATTGTTTTTCCTCTGGAAAAGCAGTGTAGAATTATACATGTGAAAAGCCTCTTAAATGGGACCGACCGATTTCATGTGTGAAAGAAAATAACTTGATGAGCTGTGATTGCCCCTATAAATTGTTACATAAATCTCCTTTCTTCTTTTAAATATGCCCCTGTAGGGTCATTAGGTATGTATACACTACAATAGTCCTCTGTCTCAACAGATTTTACAGCTACTTTATGGAAAAGGAGAAGCAAGTGGTTATGTGAATGCATTAGAATCAAAGAAATTGATTTTAAGTCATGTCTTTGACAATTTTTCCTTGATAATTTTCTCTGCTGATACTCAGTTTTCATCTTCAAAGCCATACTGAGATGTTAAGACGGGAATAAACTTTTGCTCTGGTGGCATGGATACAAATATTAAATAATAATAATAATAGGAAATAAAGGAATGGAAGTAATAGCCCTTTAGGAAGGGAATGGGAATGATGACAGTTTGGGAAAGAAACGATTTAGTGCTCTTGAATTCCTTTTCAGAGGGTCCTCGTCCCTCTCATGTTGACCAAGTAATTCTGTAATTTTCTTTCCTTTCCATCGGTCGATGAAATAGCTGTAAACTGTGGGGTAGGGCCATAAACTGCTGTATTTTGAGATTTTACTGTTATTAGTAACAAATATGCAAAAATAAGTGCTGATAATTATGGTCTTTATTCATATGCTGTGTGCTTATGTATACTATGGTTGATTATGTATTAATACAGACAGCAGCTGAGATGTAATAAGGAGAAGTAGCTACATCTACAAACTGCTTTTATAACTAGCACCATCATAACTATTACCATTGCTGGTAATCTGAACCTGGAGAACAGGAAACGAACAACTATAGATGAAAACATGTATTTTCTCACACAGAAGGCCACTCAGGTCATGGCCAAGTATGTCGAAAAGGCATTTTAAGGAAGCGGGCCGTGTTGCTCTCATTATGTCCTTATTTTCCAAACAAATGCAGGATTTCTCTTGGACTGTCAGTGCAACATCCTTCAGAAAGCACTTGCTGTGAGAACTTGAAAGAAAACTCAGCCTTCAGAAGAATGTTAATTTATCGTACTGAATTGACTTGGTTTTGTACAGTCATGCATTACCATTACAGTGGGAGAAGCATAGAGCCAGGTGTAGAAGTAGTGCCTCATAAGGGCATCAGCATCTGGTGGGTGGAGAATGACCCTGTCCTGAATTTGCGTGATTATAAACAAATACGGAGTTCACCAAATGTTCTTTAGTTGTTTTGACTCCCAATACTCTTTCCTTTTGACTCCGTGATATTCTCTGATTGACTAATAGTGATGTCCTTTCTGCAACTGTGTGATCTTCTTAATGCAGATGAATATTCTGTAGGGGCATCAAATGAAATTGTTGGCATTCTTTTGCATGTTGTCAGTACTACAGGTCACGATTTTTATGATGTGGTTAATTAGGAGGGTTTAAGTGTCCTTTGCGTAAATTTCCCCTGCCCTTTTGGATGAGAAGCCAAGGCTGCTCTCTGGCTGTGGTGGGAGGTGTGGGCAGCGGAAGAGAGGCTGCCCTTGATTTCTGGTGGATTTTCTGTTGAGATCAGTGCAACCTGAGTGAGCAAAGCAGGGCAAGTAGGTGGCTGATGGGTGAAAGAAAATGCCGTGAGTGACGCTGTTGCCTATGAGGGTGGTGGTGTGTGTGTGTGTGTGTGCACGCACAGAAAGCGGCTCGCTGAGGAGCAAACTCTCGCATCCTGGGGTCCTTGAAGAGATTGTCAGAGGTTAATAGCCCAGGTCACAACGCTCTACTGAGAGAGGG
Organism: Netta rufina; assembly: GCF_964035555.1. NCBI lineage: Eukaryota > Metazoa > Chordata > Aves > Anseriformes > Anatidae > Netta > Netta rufina. The sequence continues at coordinate 58,124,940 of NC_140125.1, forward strand.
ATATCTTGCCCTGTGAGTTGTTGTATGCAATTGTCTCATTTTCCTTGCCTATTTTAAAAGCCAGTCTTATCGGTTCAAACTCTCAAGTATCCCCAGATTAGCAAGTTGTTCCCATATTGCAGCAAAACTTGAAATAATTACCGACTCAGTTTCACTATTTTTGCCAGTTTAGAAGAAAAAAAGAAAAAGTGAAATGTAATTTACACTAATTACTCAGTACTTGAGATGCTCAGCGTGAAAGTGGCTATGTGCAAAATGAGATTAAATATGTATAGGAGAAAAATACGTTGTGTAACTTTTTTCATATTTAATGCTCTATTTGTATGTCATTACCAGTCCATCTGCAAGAAGAATTATCTTAGCAGATTGAAGTTTTTTTTTTTTATGAAAAAAATACTGTTGTACAGTTAGGCTGACAAATTAAAAATGAAGTTTTAGTCTGAACAGATTAAGATAGGAGAGCTGTAATAAAATCTCCTTATCACAGGCTTACTTTCACTTAACTCTGTTTACTTTATAGGCCTTGGTATGATCTGAGGGGCCAAACAGTAGACATGCTTTTTCCAGTTGTGTTGCTGAGACAGAAACATTTTGCCTCCCTGAAACTCGTGCATGTGTTAAATCAGTGGCTGGGTACTAGTGAAGGTTGTTTAACATCACCTGAGCAGTTCATGGGCCGAGCTCCTTGTCCCAGGGGTGAGACAGATGCACCATCAGTCTTACCAAAGTGCGTGCTATGCTGAACTGCTATTGCCAAGGTACACGTTTCTTTGGAAGCAGCAATGCAACACACTTCTGTATTTCAGAGAGCTTGTGTCACCACCCAGAGATGCGCATGTTCCCTCTCTTTACCTCAGCTGACCCCGGCTTTGAACTTCCCAAACTTTGGAGGTGTTTGTAGCTAGCCTTTGCTTTGTGAATGGAATTTGTTTTTCTAAGTGCAGCATGAAAGACTTAGTTTATCTGCATGGAGCATGCTTGCTTGAGCAGTTGCTTTCCACAGTGCAGCACTTGTAGATTAAACTCCTTTCTGTTGTGGTTGTGCCAATTCAATTCATTCTGCAGCAAGTCGGTTTTGCTAGCGTACTGCAGCAAGGTGCCTGGCTGCAGTAGTGAGGAAGGAAATTTTTCATTTCCGCTGATGTGTAATTCTTGTAGTTTTGAAATGGTAGTGACAATTTTTTATAATCATTTTGAAAGGATTTTCTGAAAACCAGAATAATGCTCTCTGCTTAGATGCGTGTTATGTTTCACCTGTGAAACTACTTTTAATTCTTGTGTTTGCACTTGGAATTTGAATGCTTTGCATTGACACTAGAAGTGGCAGTGTCACATGCACAGAAAATGCCTTTTAGTTTATTGTGGCAAATTTTACTATTTGTCATGTGTGATCACAGGAGCTCAGCAGTGTACTACTGCTCATGTGACACACTTACTGTAATGCTCTACCTAAGGAAATGCGGTCTAGTGAGTAGCTGGCCAGGAGGGACTTAATACCCACAGGTTCAATTCCTGGTTCTGCTACACAGCTTACGAGTTTAGGGTAAGATTCACACCATCTTACAATGTTTTCATGTGAATTAAATCCACAAGGATGAGTTACGCACAAAAATACCTTTGTGGTGCAATATTCTCCTTATGTCAGTTCCACTTCTTTTCCTTACAGGGATGTCATGTAGGCAGATGCTGTGTTTTGCTATTGACCCATAGAAAGCCAGTAGTTTTGTGCTAAAACCGAGTGTAGGATTTGAACCTTTTTTTTTTTTTTTTGGCCATTTTTAAGTGACCATTCTCTGAGCTATAAACAATATACATAATCACAGGATTTACTGTAAGCAGACCACTATTAAAGACCATACAAGTCTCACAGAAATGGGGCCATGCACTGCTTCAGACTCCAGTTCTGTCTCCTTTTCTTGGCTGAAAATGGCTGGGCTAGGTTGTTTTTCTCCCAGACAAACTGGTAAAGTTTGAGGTGGGAATTTGTAATGTAAGACATTGTACTGTGGTGTTAGAGTGAACAGCAGCTTTGAAGAGTGGAGGGCAAAGATGTTTCTGCCGTTCAAAGGATGAATGTGGGCAGTGCAGAATTGCCAGTTTCACCCTGGCTTTTTTTCCATTTCATAAAATACACATTTTGAAGTATGTAGGCAATTCAGAGAGTAGCTGACCTGAGCAAAGCATGGTGTAAGGTGGCTGTTGAGAACCCCAGAAAATGCATCCTGTAGGAGGGAGCCCCCGGGGACTCTCCCAGGCCTCTCCTGAAGACTGTGCTGCATCTGTGTAGGTGTGGCTCGTGGGCCACCCGAAAGCCATGCCAATCCACCCCGGATGATGGCATGGTCGTGGGCAACCACTGAAGCGCAGGGGGCTGGACCAGGAGACCTCAGAGGTCCCTTCCAGCCTCAGCCACCCCATGATCCTGTGCCTTGACCTGTCCCCTCTGTGCTGGGGGACGGCATAGTTAGCGCAGCTTCTGTCCTGACATAGGATGTTGCGACTGAGCTCTGTAAATACCAGTATGAGTGTCAGAAATGGCTGTGGTGAGGAGTGCTTAAAAGCTCACCTCTCTAAGTTCATCTACCAGCAGCTCACGCTTCTCACTGATGGACGTTCCTGAGAAGCGTGAATCACCGCCGGCGTGCTCAGGCCTTGCTGCCTGGCCCTGTCCTGCCCCAGCTGCTGCGAGTGGGCGATACCCACGGGCCTGCAGGCAGCAGGGAGGGCTGCGCTGAGTAATTTAAGTAATTAAACTTGGGCTCTTGGTACTGCTTGCCTTGCTTTCCTCTGTTTTGCCAGTCTGGTGTATTGATGAGGATGTGCTGCCCGATGGCAGTCCTTTCTGCTTATTGTGTCCCCTGCCTTGTGTTGCTGGGATGCCTCCTGTGTGCAGCTACACCCTTCTTTCTTTGTGAGTTCGCTGAGCATGCTGCTTAGCAGGTGAAGAAAATCCTGTGACGGGTGGAAAACACTGCATACAGACCCAGAGAAAAGAGGAGCCTGTGTTGGGCCAAATATCTGCCAGATACATCTCGTGCTTGCTTAGCAAAACCCCTCAGTGAAACCTGAATTCTAAGCAGATTCCTAAGTTGTAGTGAAATCCCTGGGTCCTACACATGCTCTCGATATATGCTTATGCACTTTGTGAATAGAAATGGCTTATTGAGCTGGAGCCAGGGTGGGGAATTTTGGGACTCCTGCTGCTCTGCTTACAGTATTTTGCTGCAGAGTTTAAGGCTGTAGAATGACACCAACTGGAGCCACGGAACAATCTGCTCCCATTCCCGCGAATTCCAAATTATTTTCCTTCTCACATGCAAAGTTGTACCAAGAGCTGCATTTAAAAACCCATCTGTTGTCCATGTTATATCAATAGGAAGAAAAATTTTAGACTTCAAAAATATTCTGGTTACTCGCTCCATACTGCTGTCATCTGTCTTTCAACTACGAGCCATTTCTTGTAGTTGCACTTACTTCTAGCCACTCAAAATTTTTCCTCCCACCAACAGACGAAACTCCTAGTTGGCTAAAGAGCACAAGTGGAAACAGGATGCTAGAAACTGGTTGTGGAAAGATGTGACTGCTTCTGAAATAAGACGTTTTGATAGCATAAAATAGGTAAATTGATGTAATTGCGTTGTGGGTTTGTTTTCTTCGTATAAAACGTGGAAATAGAAATAAATTACTTTAAAAGTTGTTTCTTCATATTTTTCATTACACTGATAATATTTTTGAAGTCTCGTCAATGTCTATAAATATTTAAATATAAATTGACACACAAATACATAATGCATAAAAGTAGAGCTATTTTTTTATTGCTTATTAATTTTTACAGCAAAGTTAAGCTGATGATTCCAGTGCTGCTGATTATAATTAACCTGCGGCTGACCCCAGCTTTCTGTGTTGCAGTGGCAGGAACACACTTCACGCATTTCATGACAGATACCCTGCTTTGGCACAGGGCAGCAGTTGAATTCATCTAATTTTAATCTGTTGTTACATCTGTAACAGTGAGTTGTTGTAGAGCTAGAGAGGTGATACTGTATCATTTCAGATTTGCAAGGCTTTCTTTGCAACTGTAATGAGTACTCAGGTATTTCTGTCTGTATGTATATATTTGTATTTCCTACAGCTTTGTGGCTTTTCTTCCACCGTTTGTGAAGCAGTAACTTCTCTCTGAGGGCTTTTTGGTTTTTCAAATGCTGTGCTGTATTCTGCAGGGGAGATGTTCACTAGATGATAGCTCTACGGCCTTTTCCTTTATTGGCTGTGCAGAGGATATGGGTCACAAGCTATCCATCTCATGACGGTTGGATAGGCGTATGTTCATGAGAAGTTCAGGATGGATGCCCGTATTACTCATCAGTCCCCTGTCAGGATTTGTGATTGATATTAGAGCAACCCCTATGTTAGCCAGTGTCCAGATGTGTTCAGTTCTTCCCCAGTATGAAGAACACAAAACATGTATGATTAAGTACCTGCTATCCAGCTGATTTTGCCTGGATATGTATTGCTGCTAGACTCTTATCCCAGTCTCTCTTTGCTGGTTTAGTATTTCCAAAGACTAACTCGAGCGATTTCTCTACAGCCCAGGATGATCCCTACTGATGTCAATTTGCAGATGCCCAATCTTACTGAGGTCTCTTTCTGGGGTTGGGTGGTGGAGGTGAATCACACAGAAGAAACTCAATGTGGAAGGTTTCTGGCCACTGAGAAAGATTTTGAGGACAAGATTTGGGCCAGGGGTGATCCCACAGAGTGAACGGCAGATTTCAGACATCAGCAGGTGAATAGCCACCCTCTGAATTTAAATGGTTGGGTCAAAGGGCAACACTGTTTCTTTCTGTTTATCAGGACGTTAAGCAGAAGTATTTTTTATCCATTTTTAGACAAGCATTTGGTACAACCTCTGTTGTGATGCTGCTGGCATATGGGTGGAAGGTACAGGAATATAACACTGGTGGAAATAGCAGATGAAAAAGATGTGGCAGACCTCTAAAGGCAAGATATAATTAACACAGTCATGGTCCAGTAGCATATTGTCTAAAATGTTTACCCGATGCTTTCAAAGAAGCCTGGAGGTGTGATGGACCTTTCTGACACTGAATTTCAGTCCTGAATATCTGGGGGTAGAGAGCTGTAAAGCAGTCAGCGTTTTCACAGTTCTTTCTGGGTGAAATGCATTTGTATAAAATAAGCTGTATGTGTTGTTTATTGACTTGTCCCTGGAATGTAGAGGCTTTAAACTTTAGATGCATGCATGGGTTACTGTTGTTAAAAGTGTGATAAGCACTGGGTATAGGCTGTTTGTAGGAAACAAACTGACGTCTGCAGTAGCAGATTTTTGTGGCTATGCTGCAGTAATGTCAGATTCGGGGGATATTTTTGGGCAGTGCCCCACTTGCAGGGACCCGGAGGGAGGCTGGGGCCTGGGCACTGACCTGCTGTCATTATGAAGGGGCTGCATGCGGGGTGGGGAAGCTGGACTTCAGAAACAGCCCTGACAGGGGCATAGCACAGTTGGTGGCTTTAGGCTTCTTGGTTTAGTGGCATTGACATCCAAATTCAGGTCAAAGATGAAAGAAGAGTGGGACAGAAGGTCAGCAGGGCATAGCTGTGCGGAAGCGCTAAGTGTTTCAAATTTGTCAGCCTTCCTACTCCCCTGATTTTCTGCTCTTTCAGTTCTGCAGCCACCAGATGCTTTAGAAAACACCTCCAATTTTTCAGTATGCAGCAGAAATCATGAACCCCGGTTTCCTATAAGCATCTGTCTTTTCGATGCAGTTCCTGACTGTGTTTGCGCCACTGTAGAAAAGGAGGTGAGGGTCTGGTCCTTGATGTGAAAGCAGCTGCTGCGGCCAGAAACAAGGCTACAAAAGAGATTTGAGAGGAAGACACAATTAATTCCTTTGAGAATACTTTCTGTATGGGAAGTTCTGTGAAAATGGTAAAATGTTGGAATTGTGAGATATAGGTGATTTATGATTACAATTTTTCCCGTGGTATTGTGTAAAGGCTTCTGTGAACAAGTAGGCTACCCTGACCTTGTGTCTTCAGGCACGCCCAATTTACAACCTAAGTATCTGATAAGGATGAAGAGGGAGCAGAAAGGTTATCACAGGAATCACGGACAGATGGCTGGTGACATGCCCTCCCATGTCAGATCTGATGCCCGGGGACGCTGGGAGCTCCAGCCCTGTCAGTCGGTAGCGCTTCAGCACCGCGGGGTGCTCAGCAGCACGCAGGTCAGCTGGGTGAGCCTTGGGCCTCCTGTTAAACCTTCAGCAGACCTTTTTCCAGTGAAGCTTTGGACATATTTAAAGTTTATTACATGTATCTTTGTGTTGCGATTGAGCCCCAAATTTGTTTTAATCTGAAGTTTAAAGGTCCCTTCTGACATAAGGCGCATTGATTGTTGGAAGATTTATGGAATAATGTCAGATACTGCTGTTGTAAAAAATGTTGTTGTCTTGCAAAAGTGAATTTCTTGTTTCTTTGTCTAGTGACATATTCAGAGCACTTGGAAGGAAGTTTTGGAGTAAGGAGATTTCTACCCTGGGGGAGTAGTATCCTGTGCTTTAGTTAGGTCATGTCAGGCCATTGTTTTGCTTCTCTTATCGTCAAGATCTTGTGTCTTTATTCATGCTCAGCTGTGGACTTGCGTTTCCTGGAAGAGAGTGAAATAATTAAGAATTAATACTACAAAATCATATGTTCTGTGCCTGTAGCTAGGTTTGTTTAGCTGAAGGCAGTTCTTTAGTTATGTATAGTAATGGGTGATATACATAAGTAGCAAGTAATATCTCATATCTGTGGTTATCAGTATAGCTGAAAAGCAACACGGTAATTCTCTTTAAACATGAGAAAACATAAAATGAGAGATTCAAGGTCACCCATCCAATGGCTAGTAAAACGAGGGTCTCTGTCCCCTGCCAGTCTTCATCCCTAACTGTTAGCTGCTGTTCTCAGTGGCTTTGCCCCTGCTGGCAGATGTCACAGAGACAGGGTATGGGAAAGAGCACGTTTAATTTGTTGGTCCAGATGTGGCTGAGGGGACGACAGCTGGGTACACGGGGAGGGGTTTATCAGTGTAAGAAGCCACTAAAGCAGAGCGATGCATGTGGTGCTGAAGAAGGGCATGTGGTGTGTGATGCTTGCTCCTAAAAACCTGCAAATGGCTACTCAGGGTCACACAGCCTAAATGCAGGTCTGGTGAGAGGGGCTGGGAGAGGAGGAAGGGCACTCCCAGGCTGAACTGAGAGCTGATATTGCTGTGCACTTGCAGCATGTGATAGAGCAGCAACTCCCTAATGATCGCTGCTAATGGGGTGGCCAAAGCTCCTCTGTCTTGCCTAGTGAGTTTGGCTTGGTCCTGCCATCAGAGCTGAGACCTCACTGAGTGATGTGAGCAGTAGCTACCGTGGTCACAGCCTGGGGTGTGTGGCCCTGCTTTGCAAATCTGCTGGATTTCCATCAGGGTTTCTTGTGCTGGCAGTGAGATGCTTTTCACCAGAGCTCAGTTCATCACTGAATAGGAGGCATGCAAAATAGATGCTGGTTTGGTTTCACAAGCATGCAGCTTCTGCTCTGGAATTTGTTATTCCATTTCTTCCAAGTCTTCCTCAGGGAAGCACCTGATTTGGATTCCCTTTGGATTTTACCCTTGATTCTTGAGTTGTCGCTCTCTACCCCCATATTATGGCCACAGCTTCTGTCTGCTTCATTTTCCCCACCACCATCGCTCCACAGTGGCTCCCAGTAGATGCTGGGACTGACTGACTGGGAGAAGCTGGAGCAAACCTCCTGGCAGAGGTTATGCTGAGGCTTATTCTTCACGTAAGTGGTGATATCAGAAAGAGATCAAGCTGTGCAGCCATAAGAATAAACGTGCAGAATCTAAAACTCGCAATCCTGGCTCATCTGTCACATAGCATCCTTTGCAGTGTGAGACGAAGTGTCCAGCTCCAGCTGTAAGCTGCCCTCGGCAGACACGCCGTTACCTTCTAAGTGCACGTCTGTAATCTCATCCTGAAAAATATGATTTTACCTTCCACTTACCCTTCTGGAGACAGCTTGTCAGAACAACATGGTACCGCAAACTTATCCTGCTTAATGTCAGCTAATTAAATTCATTTTTGAATATAGTACTAAACCAATTTAATTCTGTCTTTCAGAGCCTGCAGAGACAGTTGTGACTCTCAGATGGGTTTCTGTCTCTGATTAGTGATCAGATCTCTTTGTGCCATTTCAGACCGACTCTGTCTTTCTTCTGCGTGTCTCTCACCTGTACTTGTGATGCTGGGGGACTGGCTGTTGCTTCCGCTGCTTTCATAGCCCCAACATGCGCTGTCATGTCTGACAGCATGCTCCGTTTAATGACTTTTGTTCTCTGATATGGAACTTCTCTTACTGTTGCTGGAAGAGAAATAGAAATTGCTGTGAAATGCTCTTGATGTTGGCTGTTTATTTAGGAGGTTGTTTTTCAGAAGTGTTGCTCTTTGGAGGGGAGGGATGGCTACTGAGTGACCTCACTCTGCACTAGTGTACCAGCCTCCGGATGATCGTCTGCATCGCAGTCCAAGTGTGACAGCCTCCAGTAATGGTTACCGCCTGTCACTTTCAATATATTTTGTGATCACTAACATTCATGAAAATGAGGGGCAGAATTTAAAAAAAGAATTAGTCAAAAAAAAAAAAAAAGAGAAAGGTCAAAGCAAGTCGCAGTGGGAAAGAGAACAATACACTTAATTAAGTAGTGCTGATGGAGTATATCATGACAAAGACAGTCTGGTAGATATTTTTTGATTTTAAATGCCCTCTGTGCAGGTTATCAAAGAAAGTCCAAGGAAAAAAAAATGCTGGTTCTCCGGGGATTTTCATGCATTATTTTTCTGGCACATCATCACTCTTGTTGTGCAGCTTTGTGCCGGGGAGCATGTCTGATCTGTTTGGAACCCCCCGATGCTGTCTGACGGAGGATACATGTAGATTGCAGCAGAGCAGTTCATCCTGTGTTTGTAGCTGTATTTGCTTTCTCTCCTTGCTTCCTCTCCTACACGTTGATGCGATCTGTTTGTGTTAGGACATTACAGCCACTGAACTGAATTGCTCTTACCAGCCATGTAATTCCTTGTTACTGAGAAACTCCTGCTCTTGTTCATTCCAGGATGTAACCAAAGAGTGTTTGGAAACACGGTTCGGGAAGCAGCTCACGTTGCTGCTTCTCTGTGCTTGTTCTGCACAGAGAGGAGGTCTTTGGTGTGCGTGTGGATGTCAGCCTGGCGTATTTTACAGGCAGCTGATTCATCCTTGTTTTATGTTGCCCAGTAAGGTATACAAGTGCTATGTTGTATGTAATATGGCTTCGGATGTCAGAGAGAACTAAAGAGGGGCTTTCTCACCTTTACTGACATAACGCTTAACTTCCGACACTGGCAAGTGCCAGGAAAGTCGAGCTCCGGACTGTAATTCCCTTCTTAATTCCTCAAATTTCTGAGGAGGAAAGGAGTGGAAAGTTTTGTAGTTCAGGCAAGTTAATGTGTTTTCAGTTCATTAGTTACATTTTTCCTTTCATTTTAGAATATATTTTTCTGAAAGTTTATTCACAAATGTATTTTTTGTAATTAGTAGCTATAGATTTTTTGAGAATCATAATAAAATATATGTATTGGAGGAATTTTTGAGGTGTATTGCTTAGCCTTGACTTTAAAAAACAATTTGGTGCCTGTATCTAGCCAATCTAACCATGTGGGTTTAAATACTTTGACCATTTTATAAGTCCTCATTTGTTTTTCCAGCCAGCAACCAGTATTTGTTGAAGGTGGAGAAAGAATTGCTAAAACCTTGCTAAGCCCTAGAGCACAACAGTGCTTTATAGGCGTGCTCTCAACACCTGTGTCTGTTAAGATCTCCTCAGCTCTGGTGTGAATGTGCTGTATGCAGTAATGTGAACATTTATGGTGCAAACAATTACATGTTTTCTTCTTCAGTGCTGTAAGAAAAGTTCTTCGGGGCAAAAGAGTAACTTACCTGTAGTTCATTATGTTTAAATACAGTTTTAAGATTGTTTTAAGACAAATAGACTCAGTTTTGAGAAGTAATTGTGCCTGATATTTGCATTTCCTTAGAAGTATGCTCATAAAAATGAAGGTCTTAATTGTTGGCACTGGAGATTACTACTGTCAACTATAGTAAATATACAGCTTGGAAAAGAACTGTGTGTATTTTCTTACAGTTCTCTCTTTCGGTAGAGGCTGTATTGATTTGTATCTTTAGTTCCCAATCTTTCCCCCACCCAGATTCAGTGCCAGTTCCCCAGTGTATTCCTGTCTTCACGAGCTATTTCCATAATTGCCAGTGCTGTCTACTTATGTATCTCCTATATAATTTACACTTTCAGGTTTCACAAAGGTGTCCAGTTGTCTTCTTCACCTAGAAAGACTTTGCCTTTGCTTTAAAGAGGCTCTTCTAGGACTTGCAATTTCTGTCAAAATGTATTTTCAGAACTTTGCTATCTCTTTCTCACCAAGGGAAAGACATTAGGAAGTCTCTGCCAGAGAAATCTTTGTGAAAGATCTTGAAAGTTGTCAGATTCATGAGTAGTTTGGGCTCCTCTTAGCAGCTTCTCCTTAGCGCCTCCTGCTCTACCAGAAGTGGTTTGTTTTGAGGAATTTTGGCATTCTCATGCACAGTCCCTGAGTTCCCTCCATCTCAACTGCGAGCAGAGAGGAAATAGGCATTGAGTACAGTACCTGCCCTGTGGCCTTGAAAATCTTGACCGTGGTCTTCCTTGCAAAGAATAGGATTGAGAATCCATTAAGGAATCTGGGCAAAAGGGTCAAAAGAGAATTAAATGGAGAACTCCAAACTCAGTCCATAGATAACATTGACCAGCAGGATGACAATGACGGCTTTTGACTGCTACCAGCCTGAATTAGTTTTCAACTAATTCATTAGAGATGAAAGACAGCATTTCATTTGGTGCCTCGTGTTGTGATATACTTGTGTTGAGGATGTAGAAGATGTAGCTATTTTGTGGTCGTTCTTTTCTACTCCTGTGGTGATCTAGGACTTGTATTTCAGACTGTTCATTTTCCAAGGGCACCGTTAACACGCAGCAACAACAAAAACAACAAAGTTTACATGACTTATTCACCTGAAAAGTTCAAGCAGTTTTTTGAAAAGCTAAATGAGGTAATGCAAGTTAAATGATTAGGCACAGTCATTAAGGAAAGATTGATTAAATGACTCCAAATAAATCTGCAAGCAGAAAAAGAATGAGTTGCATATCTTACTGTGTTTTCCTGTTGAAAACAGCTGGCCATTTTTAGCAGCATCATTTTGTGGCAAAGATGCTACAGATGATTTCTCTGGGAGGGAAAGTTCTTTCTAAGCCTGAAATAGGGAAGCAAAATTTAAGCAGATCAATAGAAAGGATCTGTCCAACACTCTGAAAAATGTGTGTTTTAGGGAAACTCCTTTATAGTACCAAGTCTGGATGTGGAGAGAAAGAATTTTTAAAGAATATTTACCCTTAAGTGTATTTGGTGGAATGCTTTAACTTACAAAGTGGTGCTTTCTTGTTCTTTTATACCTATGTCTACCTAGGAATACAGATACCTGCTACTGTTTTGGCATTTCTGGAAATGAGGGACTGGTGAGCCCTCTGTGTGTAGTTTCTGGGCAAAACTCCCCAGGCAGATGAGTAGCTTTCACAAGCTCATGCTCTGAAGCCTCTGTCTGTAAGGTGGGGAGTGCTGTCAGTTTTGCTGTGAGCGTTCTATCCTCAACAAAAGCGTTCGCAGGCGGTCGATGTCGTTCACATCATGTTCCCATCCATCCCCACCAGGGTGAATTTACCTCACCCTCCGTGCTTCAGCCAGCATTTGCACTTATTTGCCAGCAGTCCCCAGCTGGTTTCACACACATTCACAAGGTTCCTGGTAGCTTGCAATTGGGCAGTGTAGGCATGGAGCTGGGGGCGCTGGCTGCCCACCGATGCTGTCCCTGGATGAAGGGAGCCCTGCAGAAAGCCCGGGGCAGGGGCATGTTGGGGCCCCGCATCTGCAGCTTGCCCCCAGCCACCCCGACAGTCTCTGCTCTGCTGGTGGGCTCCTTACTGCTGTGTCCCATGCTGGGAATCAGTGTCTCACCTCTGTCTTTGGCATTATATGTATTATATACAGCTGATTCTGTTTGCCAACCTGTATTCATACTGATCCTGAGCAGGCAAGCACTAGGCATTACATATTAGCATTGTGCCACGGGAAGTGTACCCTTTGTGAGTATCTTCTTCTTGTTTTGGACCATGGATGTGTTCTTCCTAGCTTAAGCTTGTTATTAAAGACCAAATGCAGAGACACTGTCTTGCTTAGCTGGCAGAAAATGCAGAAGTATGTGGTGCTGGAGAGCTGTGTGACGTTGTGGCTGGCCGGTGAAGCATAATAAAAAAAAGAGCCAAGCCACTTTGGAGGTATGAAGAGTCAAAGAAGCATTAGAGTAATTTAAAAAATGTAAACTGTGGGTAAAATCTGAAAACATCATTTTTTTAAAATTCTTTGTTATTTACCAGACTTCCCTCCTGAAAACCTCCTGCCCTAGGATGAGAAGCAGCTTGCAAAGCAGGAGGAAGATTGGTTTCTTCTGGGGGAGGCTTTATCTCTTCTGTGACTTCTGACCGCTGTGGGTGTGTCTGTACGTCTGTGTGTGTCTGGGTATATTTTTGGGTATCCTGTAAGTCATTTTATCCACATTTTCAAAATAAAAGAGAACGCAATTAATCTGCCTTTGATGTCAAAGCTGTGTTTTATAGCTTCATTCACGTCCTCATGCATTGCAGAATAAGTCAATGAAATTTATGTGCAAGAGTTTCTTAACTCTTGTTTCAAACACTTACTTAGGGGGATATACAGCCCAGGTGAGCTTTTGTTTATTTAGGACTGTAGACTTTTAAGGTTGCCTGAGCCTGTGTTTGTTTCCATCAGTTGTGATTTTGCCGTTAGTTTTAGCAGGAAAAAGCTTTTTCAGCTCTTGGAAAGTTTGTTTTCTGCCACTTATCTTTTCACTGGAGACAATGCTGCTAGTATAAACTCATTTTCTATATCTGCATATATGAAAATATTTGTTAACAGATTAATTATCAAGTGATTTTAGATGATCAAATAATATGCTTGTAGTCATCAATAGGAAAGTAATGCTCTCTTAAGATCCCTTGATCTTTGGTGGTGCATCTTCTAAACCGGTGACATTCAACTTAAAAAGATTGAGCACAAGATTGAACACTGATAAGGTAATTCCTTTCACCGCTGCATTATTGTCAAATCCCTGACATGGGAAATCTTTATCTGTCCACCAAACAGTTACAGCTTATGTGTTATCAATGGAAACTAGTTTTCGCTGCCTTGAGATCATGCCTGAAAACTGGCCTGGAGCAGTGGCCAAACGGTTTGCCTACATCAGTGAACTTTTGCTTGTCATTGTGAACAGCAAAATGATTTCTATGAGCCTGGGAGGAGCCCAGATACTGTTAATGCAGAGGGGAAATACGTGAAAATGCACAAATGTGTTAGTAAAGCTTGATGTAAACCTCTGATTATGATGAACAATATATCTGGACTTGTTCTGTTTTCAGGTGGGACCCTCTCCTGATATGTGATCTGCAGCGAGCAACCCTGAATCATACGATGACAATGTTATCACTGCCACATCTCTGGGAACCAGTTATTCATAAGTATACGGTATGTGAACTTCTGCATCTTACATTAACCACCGCTTGTTGGAGCAGCACAGGAACAATAACACAAAGGTGCTAAAAGTCAATGAAGTAAATGTTAAGCCACATGTATAATCAATTATGCCGAGCCGTTCCAACAGATGTTTATCTGCTAGGCCTGGTCCATATGCAGAGCGGTGAACTGTTTTACCTATGAGTAAATGAAAATGTATTTATTTACAGCTGTTGGTAGAAACCTTCTACCGATGTTTTCTTTGGGTGAAGTTATCCTGGTGTAACGATGGCGTGTAGATATGCAGCCTACTACTCTCTTCCTCAAGGAGGAAGCAGTGGTGGCATTGGCATGAAGGGTTTTGTACCTTAACTGTATCATTGCATTTAAAGCAGTACTATTTTTGTGTTAGGAAAGGTCTTTAATTGCTTTTCTCCTTCATTCCATTTTCAGTTTCTGGCCAATCTGAATTCGATTAATTTCACACACCAATGAATCCCTAAAGAAGTGCAAATTAACTCCATTTTACCAAATTCAGCCAGATGATGGCAGGTGTTCCCCTGATGTTTAGCTTTACATCACCCACTGCCTTTGAATAAGATTTTGATAGGAATTAAATCTGTATATTGAATCTTTTTTCCTCACCCTGTAAAAGGAAGTGGAGACTGAGCCACATGTTGTGAAAGGAGGCTATTTAATTTATGGTCTACAAAGACAGAAATTTCAAGTCACTAATATCTGGCATGTTTTTATTTCCTACTGTTCTGACTCAGGTACTGTAAACCACGAGCAAACTGTTTTTATGAGAATGGCTATGTCATTGTTTTATGTTCTGGAGCAGTTTATAGCACACCACATAGCCGTTAGCATGGAGCATCTTCATCTGATTTATAGCTGCAATGCAACTCCCACTGAAGCTGGTAGAAAAACGTTTCTTCACGCTGATGGGAGTTGGATTGCACTGCACGTAGCATCTGAGACTTTTGTTTAAGTAATGTTCTCTGTGGGGATTTTTTTTTTTTCTGATTAGCTACTTTTTAAAGATTAAGTGTTAAAGATACAGCATGAAACAAAATTACAAGGAAATGGATTGACAAAATAACATAGGAGAGGACTCAATGAAAATCCACGTGTAGCTTCAAGAGTTATAAAATGATGAGGAGAGATAACTCTTGGCTCCAAAAGTATGCATCTGGATTAAACGCGCTGTATTTTTGTGTAAAGTTTTGAAGATGTTTGTCAGAAATGTGGCTGATTTACTGCTGCATCAGTGGTGTGAGACATGGAAAGCAATACAAAATCTTACAGGGATTAGGGAAAGGAAGTTCATGCTTCATTAAACAATTCAGTTTGTTTTGGGAGCGCCGTTTGAAGCTCAGGTAACTTAGGTTATGAATGGTGAAGAGGTAGCCAAACCTGGCTGAGCTCTGGTTCTTCTATACGAGAAGCCCTTGGGGATGATGTCTCCCACTGAAGTGAGAGAGCATGGATCCTGCTGAAAGGGCTTCTAACGTGTCTTTGTGGCCACCCTTGGTAATCCCTGAAGGAAAGTTAGTTGGAAGAAAATGCATTTTGCATTGTGCAGGGGCAGAGGTCTGGGAAGGACCCAGTAGGCCAGCTAGGCAAGTTTCCTGCTGTCACAGGAATCTTTTCAAAAGAAGGATGGATGTGTTTTGGTTGACATTTCCCTTTTCTTAGGTGGAAAGTGACTTGTCACTGGGAGAGCAGATATCTCAGGGAGCTAAGGGCCAGCTGATGGGGAGAGATGGCTGCCACAGTGGCGACTGCTTGTAGGTGTCTGTGTTCACTGGGACCAAAGAGGAAGCAGAGCAGCGAGGTGTCCGCTTTTGAGCCGTGTAACAGGGGGTGCCGTATCTCACACCTTGGGAGAACTTCTGATGAGAAATATTAACCTTCACAGATTTGCCATCTTCTCAGAGAATGAAATTTCTTTTGACTGTTGAATGTAGGAGTCAGAAGGAAGTGAAGGTCTTCTTGGTTGTTTTTCCTTTTGGATATTATTTTTGTTTTCCTCTTAGGCCAGTTCTGATATAGCATTGCAAACATTTCAGGAAACTAATCTGGAGGAGCAAAGCTCATAAAAGATAGGCCTTCTGAAGGACTGCACTCTGCTTATTGCTGAAAGGCTTCCGAGGCAGGCACAGTGTAAAGATTACAGACTTCCACAGGAAATTAAATTGGATGTACTATAGCAAAAGTGAGAAAATGGAAAGGGCATATGTACCACATTTATGATTATTAAGTGGTAGGAAAACGAAAATGTGTTATCCAGTAAAGTGTGTGTGTAATTTAGATATTGGTACACAATTGCCAATATTTTAAAGAATTTGGCCCTCCTCTTCTATTCACCCTCTCTCAATCTCATCATCTCAGTGTGGAAAATCATTTAACATCTTATAAAATTATGTTGACTTTATATTACATTATGAAGCGTTTTAAAAGCCTCAGAGCAAACCTGTGGAGTGCAGTTCCATTGCATCCTCCAGTGACATGTGCATATATGCAAACAAGCTGGGAATGAAGGGTGAGAGCCTCCCTCTTTGTGCGGTAGCTCTTCCACATAGAAGCACGGTGCTGGTGGAGAGAAAAGTTTCCCCTTCTTTGTCTCCTTGATGTCAGCTCAGCCCTGCTGGTGAGCCGGGCTCTGTCCTGGCCAGGTGCCTGCAGTCAGAGCACAGGTTTCCCTATCAGGGAACCCTTTCAAAGGGGACAGTAATAACTTCCAACATTTTAATAACTTTTCCTATAAGATCTGGTTACCTGGAATTGCAAAGGATAAGCAGAACTCTGAGAGATTTAACTTTATTAGCCGTCATAAATCCTTTCCCTTTTGACTCTAATCAGTCCCCAGGGTCTTTTTAATGCTCTTGACATTGCGCCGGCCTTTCATCGTCACACAATATACATTTTCCTGTAACAAGAAAACCGACGGTGAGAGCCTGACTTAAACCAGAGGTGAGGGCAGGGGTGGTAGGGGCGTAGTGTGAGCAGAAATTCATTGCCAGTGAAGGGAAAGAGGCTTTGTCAGTGCTGTTCAGCTTGGTTTTTCCATCAGTAGAGGGGAGCAGAGGGGACCTAAGGGTGCTGGAGAAGACTCTCCCTGCAGTTTGTGAAAGCGCATACAGACAGCAGCGCTTTTGTGCCTTGTGCCGGCACAGGGGCAAAACGTGCCTCAGAAAGCCTCCTTATGAGCAGGCACAACCTCACGTCCCTGGGGGCAGGTTTGCTGCAGGAAACGCTCGCTGCGAGCCGGCCGGTTCAGCCCCAGGAGCTGTGGACAAGAAAGAGGTGGCTTGTGGCAGCGGGATGCGGGAACCTGCTGGGCGGAGGCGTGGGGTGAATGGGGCCCTTCTTCGCTGGGGAAGGAGTGTTACCAGGTGGTCGAGGGATGAGGAGTGAGCACAAATGCCTTCTTCATAAAGTAGCTACCTGGGTTACTGCTTTTCTATCCGAGCCACACACAAAATCCTCCGGAAAACGAAGGGGGAATTCCCAGGCTGGTAGTCTGTCCGTCCTTGTGCTGTCCAGGAATCCATGTGATGGGGAAGGCATCCAAAGAATCTGCCCCTGTGTGTAGTGAAGCTAAATTCCCTCTTGTTTTTCCCTATATGCGAGTCAGCAAGTTTCCTCAGCAAATGCTTTAATTTTAAGCTTAATGCTATGCAAATATTTAACTTTGGAGGTAAAAGCCTCGGGCTGGCTTCAGATCATGGACAGGCTTCCAGCTGTTTCAGCAGGTACAGATCCAACGTTTATATATGTGAATGGCTATTTATTTATTTATTATGGTAACCTTTTTATAATAAACTTGGATACTTGCATACCCTGTTTTTACTTTGAACATAAAAATTGATTTATTTGCAATGTGCGTACAGCCATTTTTAGAAGCTTTGGCAAAAACCTCAGAACTGTTGAAGATAATCGTTGTAGGCTGAAGCTTTAGATAACGCAGAGCTGTACTGACTTTATTTTTCCTGTAAATGAAGTGGCCAGAGCTCTGCTCACCACTGAAAGCCCACCAACATCAGTTACAAAACAGAGGTGTAGAAAGACCTGCCGCCTGCTGCAGGAGCTTTATACTGTAATTTGGCTGTTTGGACAAAAGAACATTGAGCGTCAAGAGCGTTAGCTATAAATATGCTTGACTAGGTTTCCAAAGTGTACGAAAATGCTGCCTTGGCATATACATTGTTGTATCCACGTGTGTTGCATCTACTTATGCTTTCTCCAGCCTTCGTTTCAGCTGCTGCATGCCTGCAAACAGCTCTTATTAAAAAGGGAAAGTCCATCGTCTTGTGGACCTTCTGCAGCGTGCTCAGCGTGTGAGCTATTGACTTCATAAAGACAAGAATAGCTGTGTCAAATGCATTTCATTTGCATGTGGCAAGATAGAAAAAGCAAACTCTGTGTGAAGAAGAACAGACAAGAAAGACACTGAATGCCTTAAATACTAAGGGAGTTAATGCTATGCAGTGATTTTTGCTTCTGTTATAGGAAGTGTAAGAACAGTATGCTTCCTGGCGTACATCACCATCCAAACTGCAAAGGTTTCAGTTCCATGGCAACACGACAAGCCCGATTGTGCTTAAGGTGTATGTATTAATGCATTCAGAGCGAGGGGCTGAGAGTGAGATGGAAAAAAAAGAAGACATGCCGAACATCTCCAGTTTACTTATTTATATATAAAGTAAAGGCTTTGTTCTTAGAAAATCAGAACTGACATGATTGCGCCCTCTCCCCCACATTCTCTCAAATTCTTTTCATGTGTGTTTTTCTCAGGCAAGAAGCAAAAGAAGAGGTTGTTTTTTTAGTGATTTTTTTTTTTTATAAGACTGTAAGTGCAGCAGCACTTGAATGTTGCAAGAAAATGCTATTAATTCCTGAGACTGTTGTGTATCCCTGGAGAGAGAGGCTTGGTTGCGGGGAGATTATTTTTTTTCCAAGGTGTACTGCTTTACAGACTAGAGTGAAGCAGTGTTGTCTTCTTTTTATTATTATTTTCCTTGATCTTTTTGATCTGCCCTCTTTCTGCCTTTCTCTACATCCACCTCCAGTTTCCCCCATCTTCCCTGGCTGAGGAGCAGGAAACAAGCCTGAGCTCTGTTTCCTGACCTCTAAAGAACTATAAAAGTACAAGGAAATGGGGTGTTTTGTTCTGCCAGCCTGCCTGGGTTTGCAGCCTTGCCCCAGTAATGCACCTGCTCCTGGGCAGGGTCGGGAGTCACCATCCGGAGCAAGCGGACAAGTGGCCAGGGACTAACCGGAGTTGATCATTAAGTGGATTCCCTTTGATCTGCTCAGCTGGCTGCGTGCACATGGGAAAGGGGAGTGTGACAAATGCTCTCTGCTCAGGGAGAAGAAATGCCTGAGGCCGTCCTGCTCCTTGTGCTAGCGGCCAGCGGGTGGAAGAAGGATCAGCCTCCAGGGCCCGGAGTCAGGCTGGGAGGGGGGAACCTCCGGCTGCTGGGATTTCTGAGGCTAGCAGCACTGCTAAGCTGGCACAGTAAGGCTGACAGAAACTGGCAAGTTAAACTGGATTTACAGCTGCTTTGCATTGCTAAAACAGGCAAAGCAGCCAGAAGCTATCAGTGGATCTGGCCTATAGGTTTCGGCAAGGTTTCTCCGTGTGACTGCAGAGAGAACAGAGCCCTGCTGTTGGAGGCTGGTTGGCTGCTTCCTGTTGCTGTGCCAGGAGGAATAAAATTCATCTCTCTCTTATCTATATCTTTTTTTTTTTTTTTTTTTTTTTTCTTGACTCACAACAGGAAAAAAAATATTAAAAACAAGACATTTTTTCACTGAGGTGAGAAGCCTGCCTTTGAGGTTCCAGTCAGGGGAAAGTTGTCCCTGCTCAGGAGAGCAGTGTGACACAAGTAAATCTTTTCTAAGGGCATAAATTGGATTGAAATGAGTAAATAACCTTGCACTGGCACTCGGCAAAGGGTGAATTTCACCCTCGGGGTGGCAGACCTGGGCAGGAAGGAAGGGTCGCTTTGAAGCAGGCACTTTGTAGAGGGCAGTGCTGGGAGCATGAGCCACATGCTGCTGCTGCTGCGTTTGACAGTCCCCCAGATTTGTTGTCATGCTTTCTATGCAGTCCCCCGGAACAAAAAACAGGCGTAGCTCATTGAAAACATGGATATAAAATTAGCACATGCTCCTCAAGTTACAGAGCACCTTCATTTTCCTGACTTTTCACAATGGGTGGTACACAGGACCCTGGGTGAAGAGCGGGATTAATTCCAGCAAGCAGTGCAGTGGGCGAGGCGACGGGCGCCTGCGTAGGTGTCTGAGCCAGCACAGCCCTCCGGAACAGGCCAGCTGCTTCTGGTGAGCATCTCCCAGTGGAGTACCTCGCTCAGTTTGGCAGGAAGGATGAAGAGAAAGCACTAGGAAACATCAAAGGAAAAAGAAAGGAGGAGAGAAATCAAGGACAGGAAGAGAAAAGAGTGAGGAAACAGAGCAAAGACAGAAGGGCCAGCCCAGAACAACAGGGGGCTGGGGAGAGCACAAAGCAGGAAAGCGAGGATGCTCTGGTGTGCATGAGGGAAAAGTTGTTTTCAGATGTAAGGCAGACAAAACAGAGTGAGAAAATCGTAATACATGAAGTGGGAGAGGATGTCAGAGGTGCAGAGGAGGAAAATTCAGACTGAGGTGAACAGAAAAGATACAGAAACCATTTGGATTACTTTGATACTTTGATACTTTTGATACTTTGTCCAGCCAATTTCAAGTAGCAGCTGCGAAGTTCATAGCATCAGAGTGTTGTGCCATTCTTCACAAGGAGGCTTTGGGGGCCGGTGGGTGCAGCAGGGCCATGCTGGGAGGCTGCTGCAGGCACCACGGTTGGTGGCTGGAGGCTGATCTCTCCGGCTGCTCTCTGCACCTCTTTGGGAAGCCTAACACCAACAATGTGAATATTCCTGAGACTCGTACCATGCTTGAACGCTGCTGGCAATAAACACCATAACAGTTTTCAATGTTTGCCTTCTTCCATCTCTCTCTGCAGGGCTTGAGACACTGCCCCCTCTGTCCCTGGAGAGCAGTGCAGTGGGGGCACCTGCCTCTCTGGGAGGAACGCCCCACCACTGTTCGGTTTGCCAAACAGGAAAACTGCATTTAGAGACCGGTAGTCAGAAAAATGTGTCTGGTTGTCTTCTAAGTTATCTGAGGAAGAACAGTTGTCAGGAAGGCAGGGATAAGGGCTCCCTCTAGATCCCTCTTCTTTCACTTGTTCAAGCTATCTAGGCTACCAGAAATAAACAGCTGAATGGAAATTTTAGTTCTGCCTGTGAAAAGCAGCTTTTGAATGAAATCTACATCAAATAACAAATGTCTTCTTTCCTCCTTCTCCTCTCCACCTACCTTGTTCCTAAACATTAACTTTTCATGTCACTTGAGCTAAGTTCAGTGTCAGACTCACCAGATCTTACTGAAAAATACATCCGTCTTTTGTGGCAAGCTGGAGAGGATGAGAGGCTTGTGGTGTTTTTCCTTCTCAATCTCTGCTCCACTGGGAAAAGAAGCTAAGGCTGTGTGAAGCTGCCTCCTTCCCACTCTGCTCAGCTTTGCTCCCAAAAATGCTTCTCCCTCAGATGCTTTGCAGTTTCTCTTAAGGAGGCATGGGTTGGCCCACCTAGTGCCATCGTTTGCCAGGGGATGTTTTCTCAGCCTGTGGTGACTTCCGTCATGGTAGAAGGCTGAAAAAGATTGCTGTGGAATAAGTATTGGCACTGCTAGCTGTGCCATTTGAAAATCATTACCTAAGCGTGAAAGAGAAGTAAAATATGAAGAATTATGAGATTTAAACCCAGCCCAAAGCCCCAAACCTCCAAATCATTTCTGCTTCCTGTTTTCTGAAGTCTTGGGCTGTACTTGCAATTGTGTTTTTAAACTTTGCTCCAGAACCACAGAGGTGAGAAATCACCCTTTCTCTGACAGGAGCAGTTTTGTGAGCGGTGGCACTGCGAGCTGTCCTCCTGCAAAGGAGGAGAAGGTTGTGGATGTGAAGGCTGGAGAGAGATGTTGTTTCTGAGAGTGCTTTTTTCTGCACAAAAGGGAATGGCTCTTGCTGGACACCGGTGCCTGAAATATTCTGCAGTATGCAGTAGTACATACGATAAAGACGGATGCATTTTTGGTAGAAGAGTGGGGACCTGAGCTTACTTGGTTACCTTACCAGTATATCCTAACATAGAGAAAGCAAGTGCTGGAAAGGCCCAATGTGTCTGTTGGTAAAAACGGACTTTGTGACACTGACCAGAGTCTTGCTGTCTTTGTTGGAGTGGGCAGGACTATTCCTGTATCACACTGCAGTTAAGCAGGGATGTGCTAATAGTTACTTACTTTGATCAGTGCTGAAAATCAGAAGCAAAAAAAATTAAATGTGGACTTGGGATGCTGTCACACAATGCTGAATCAGCTGAAATCAAAGCCAGGTCAAAGTGTAAGTGTGATGGTTGATGTTCATGAAAAACAAAATCTCTCAACCAGTGGCTGAATTTACTTTTCAGCTGCTAGAGAAAATTCACTCCTCTCACAGATGCCCTGCAAGCAAGGCAGCTGCAGCTGCACGACACAAGGAGCTCTTTCCTCTTCCCTCACCTTAACCGTCAGTCCAGCAATGAGGAATCAGATTTAACCCTCAGTGTGTTTTGCAGGATCTGTGAATCTTTAATTCTTTTCCAGCAGCAAAACACTTATTTTTGATAGACACACTAGTTGTTTGTTAATTTGTTTGTAATCAGTTTTCCGGGAGATTGCTTTAATGTGGGAGGAACTGAGTTCTTTGGGTGCAAATGCTCGCTGCTGACTCTATTCTTAGTCATTAAGAGATGTTTTTCACATTAAGGCGCCTTTACTTTTAAGGGAAAATGTCAAGTGTCTTCTGATACTAGGCATGTGAAGTGACGGGAGCCATTTGCTGGGCTGTAACATGTGAGGGCAGGCATGGCCAAGGCATTCTCCCTCCAGTGCAGACCTCTCAGGCAGGCTGAAGAGCTCCCATCCCTTCGCCATGCACCTCTGCTGTGCCTCCTGCACCAGCCCCCGGGGCCTGACATCCTGCTTCCAGGTACCGACCTACATCCATGCTGATGTGCCACCAGGCTGAAGGATGTCACTGTTCTTTTCCAAAAGGAACGTGTCTTTTTATTCAATTCCCTTGCCACCTTTTTGTATTTTTGAACTGCAGCTCTTTTCAGGCTCCCTGCCTCTGCAGTTCTTGCCTTTGTTTAGGTTATTTATGGAAACTGGGGAACAAGGAGGAGGGATGAAATTTAGGGAAGTTGACTGCGATGTGAGTGTAAAGCTCTTTCTCTCCGTGTACTCTTCCCTCTTTCTTCTGGAGCCCTCCCTGTGGCAGAGCGGGCTCGAGGGCATACCAGAGAAAGCTCTTCGTGCTCCACAGGCCACGTCCTCACGCGCAGAGCATGGTCAGTGCATGTGCTGCTCTCTCTCTTTCCTTTCTGCAGCAACCATCATTGCTCTTCTACTTTTATGGGTCAGCCCAACTGTCCAAGAGGTGGTAGGCGGTCAAACGGTGTTTTGAGAGCTGTGAAATACCTGTGTTGCTTGGGTGCTCATGTACCTTAAGGTGAATTGTGTGCAGAGAGGAGCGCACATCCAACTCTTTGGGAGCCTGGTGGCTGAAGTGGCTGAAGCCGGAGGTGGCCAGAGCCTGGGAGCTCCCCTTCAGCCCCAGCCCCTGCTGGCCCCCCAAAGCTTCTGAGTTCCTTTGCATGGCAGGGAGCAACTCACCTCTCACATTTGGAGTGCATAAATGTAAGGAGAAATTTTCTACACAAGAGCACCCAAGAGCTTCCCTGTTTCTACGTAGGTTTTCTAAGACCATCAGCACATAGGAAGATATTGACCACCCAGTAGGTCAGGCTGTCCTTTTGATAGCTGAGGCAGTGCTCAGGTAATTGAGATGCCTCTGATTGCCCATGAAAATTTGCTGATGTTTACGCTGCTGTCAGGTCCTGAAGTCACTCCATAACATTGATTGTGGGATCTTGCAATGGATTTTAAAATTGATCAATATCTCAGCACAAAGTGGGAATTTTCCACTTTTTTTCCCCGCGGTTATGAAAATGCCTAAATAGCTGTATAGTACAGTAAATGTTAAACATTAAAGAATGGTTTTGTGTGTACTGATAAGAGAAGATTGGTGGAGAAGGAAGTAACTTGAGTTTGGCTGGTATAGCTGATATGGTTATGGTGGAAATCAAAGTGGGGGATGATCGTAGTCTTAAATCTGTCTTTGAAGGATGAGTCTGGGTCAATAAGAAGAGATAATGAGGAGGACTTCTCCCTAAATTAAAAAAGAGGGGTAGATGATTCTATGCAAAAAGCTGCACAACTGATGCAAAAAGTCAGCCAAATACAGAGAGAAGGAAGTCAACAGAACATGAAGTACTCTCCAAAAACACATAGAAATGGAGATGTTTTTACTACTGTGCTGTAGCAAAGATCAATTAAACTGTGGCAAATGGTTATGCAAAACGTTTGCTGAAGGGAAATCATCATTCTCTTTGGATTCCATGAAGGAGCACTGGCACTCTGCCTGCGGTGATTTGTTGTCACCCAGCCCCGGTGCTCATGGCTGGCACTCAGTGAGGTTGTCTAGGGCAGATTATTTATTTAATTAGGAATGGCCACAGTTGCACCGAGAGACTGGCAGCTCTGCAGCAGGAAGTCTTTTAGAGGATAAGTCCGGTTGCTCGCAGATAGGCTGCTTCTTCATGCTATAAATAATTAAAATCATAAATAAGTGTATGTTGGCATTTGTGTATAAGCTTATTAACAGCAACTAGTAATATCAAATGTGGTTTATGTACTGCCATGCACTGTAGTCCTCTAATTTCTTGATTAACTAGCCCAGGGACCTGCTCGGCAAGCTAAGAAATTGGGTTGTTGCTAACTGAACTTTTGAACTGTTCTTAACAAAAGGACACGTCTGTGAGGGAAGAGTCAAATTTATGAGTGCGTGAGCGTGAGCAACCCAGAAAATTTCATTCCAATAAGAGCAAAGAGAAATCCCCCTCTTTTTAGGCCAAATAGGCAAGGTCATGCTGCTCCTTAGTTTAACATATTCCAAAGGTGACAATGAGCGCTGATGGTTGGAGGGAGTCCCAGGAAGAAAGGGATTTGAATGTGACTTATGAGAGGCACCGTCATTTGAGGCATAAATCTTTGGAAAGTCTCTTGAAGATTTTATATCATGTGGTGTTTTTATATATATATATCACAATGCTTTGCCTTTCTTTTAATATATATATATTAAATATAATATATATTATATTTAATATATATATATATTAAAAGAAAGGCAAAGCATTGTGATGCTTTTATTTATAATATATATATAAATATAATATATATTATATTTAATATATATATTAAATATATATAAATATATTATATATATAAATGCATTAATATAATATTAATATATTAATATATAATATATATTATATTTAATATATATATATTAAAAGAAAGGCAAAGCATTGTGATTTGGTGATTGTGTTTTTATTAATACATTCAACTTTTTTAAAGAATGAATTCTGGGTTTGATCCATGTCTTCTTTCCCTAATTATTGAGTAATCAGAAAAAATCTTGCAAGAGGAAAAGAAGCAACCTCTTTTAGAGGAAACCGTTCGTGATTTTCAGTTAGGGAGTTGGAACTAGGTGGTTTTAAGGTCCCTTCCAATCCAAACCCCTGTGATTCTATGACAAGCCGAGCTTTGCCTGGCTTCTCATGTGGTGGTTGGGATGTTCCCCTCACCTCCCCCTGCCCTTCCTGCAAGTGCCGGGTGCTGGTGGGGCTGCTGGGATGAAGCAGTCACCTATAGTGTCTGAAGCACCCCATGGCTCCTCGGAGTGGATACTGGGGTCATGATGGTGAAGGATGAGGGTAATTCCTCTGCTGTCCCTCTCCACCCCCTGCTTTCTGTAGCCCAAGCCAGTCTCTGTGTTTCCCATTCCAGATGGAGTTACAAACGGTATCCACTCAGAATTGGGTTTTTATCGTCAGCACCTGTGAACAATCAAAGCTGGTTTGTGCAGATTTGAAATGAAACTTCGGTCTGAAATGGATGTGATTTCAGAACAGATTTTTGCAGTCATTATCATTTTTCACCAAGAAATAAAAAGCTTTATGGTAACTCCTAAATGTGACTCTGGTAACTGCACACAAGAATAAACCTATTGTGTTTTGACAGTTAACATTATTTGGTCCCTTAAAGCCTGGTGGCATAGATACGGTGTGAGCAGACTCCTGAGACTCCTGCAGTTGTATTATTTTTCATCACCGTATTCTAAAAATTTATTTTAAGAATTTTGGTGAAGAATGGATCTCAAGAGTATTTTGAGTTAATATCTCGGAATAGGAAAGTACGTTTTCCTCAGCTTACGGTCACTCAGCTGTGAATGAGCTAGTTATTGAACAGACCAACTGAATATGGAGAAAGGAAGAACCCTCCAATCCTTTTATTGCAGCTTCAGAAAAGGCTGTTGCTATCAAGTGCTAGTTTTGAAATCTGGTTTCCAGGTGTGTAGGAAACAACTTCCTTAGTCTGATGGTTTGATGTGCTTTGCAACTTTGGCATAAAAACTGTTATTTACTGCTAATGGTGCTACCAAATGGAAACAGCTTAGATGGCTACATAGAAAGTGGTAACTTCAAATTTAATTGTAAATATACCTATTTCTCCAAAACAGAAATGTTGATTTTCATATTAAATATCCCAAACAAACTCACGTCCCTCCACCACCACTCTACCCATTATTACTTGTTTTAGCTTTCTTCGGGGGTGTTTGCATGCAAAGGAAATACCAGATTCATACTTTCAAACAGAAAAAATATCTATATGTAGCCTCAGAAATCTCTACTTCTATAATACTTTAACTTTTCAATTATAATCAATATTACCTGTTTTGCCCATGCTAGCATTAGGGGAAAAGCCCGAAGAGGTTGATGTGCAGGTAAAATGAGAATAGCATAACTATTTTTATGTTTCTGACATCAGTGTCCTGGTTTGTGTAATGTTGTATGCCACAGTGAGTAAATGCTCCACGCTGTGCTGTCCTCAGTGAACCAAACATCTATTCCAGGACTGCCCCTTGCTTCAAAATTTGTAGAAACCTTTTAAGAACAATTTTCTTATTTGGGTTTTTGTTTTACTGCCTCCTTGGAAAGCTGGTAGTCTCTCTATTTTTAATAAACAATATGCCTACACCCCATTAATGTGTGTTCCTAATAGAATGCACTGGAGTCAGTAAGAGGATTTGTCTGCCTGCTGCTTCAAATACTTCAAAAAACCATCAGGCAGCATTGCTACACCAGGGAACCTCTGTGTTTGCTTATATAGTCAGGCACATTCAGTTATCATCACACTTCCTCTTCTGTCCTTTACCTTTCTTCTTTTCTGTTTCCCTGCCCTGAAAAGCAATGCATTTTCACCACTGGGAACACTGAGAGCTGTTCCTACCAGACCCTCGCTGTTCCTCACCTCCTTCTACCCCCCCAGGCAGCATCTTCGCCACCCGTCTGTCACGTCCCCACATTCATACCTATTCTGCACGAGGTTTGCTGGGTGCCTTTGTGTTGCAGGAAAACAGGCTTTTGAAAACTCGGTTGGCTTCCAGAGGCAGTTGCACAAACCAGTCTTGTGCTAGGTCTACTGTACAGGAACTGACAGAACTGACAGCTGTTGGGGAGGAAAAAAAAAAAAAGTAAACCATGCCAAAAATGCCACTTTCCAGAGGGAGTAGGTTGCCTGTTGTACACGAGCAAAGGGGTTTACCGTTCCTTGTTCACATAGCTCCTTGGAGGTTGGGGCTGTGTCCACACAATGAGTGCTGAGCCATCCCACAGTATCCTCTGGGGCACAGCCCAGCTGTGGGGCAGCTGCCAGAAGCACCTGGGGACTCCCCAGCCCTTTGGGGCAGGGAGGAGGGAGGGAGCCGCAAGCTGTGGCTTTGCTTTTCTCCACAGGCTGCAGGCAGCCGCCGTGTGGGTGCGGGTCCTGTGGCTCAGACCCCAGCCCCCAGGCACTTGGGCCATGTGGGCTGCCAGCGAGCATCTGCGTGGGAGAAACGTGAGGGCTCTCTGCAAGGCGGTTGGGCTAAAAATAATGCTCAGTGTTATTTTTAATAACGTTGTCGTGGATAAAGACAGCGAGGTGGGAGTTAGTAGCCTGGGACATTTCTTCCTCCCGCTTTACAGGATAAACACTGTAAATCCTGGAGTGTTTGTTTGGCTAGGTAATGCTTTCCAAAAGTATGTCAATGAAGTAGGCATCGGAGTCATAAAATACTTTCCTATATTTAGCTTATAAATATGCAATAGAAAGTCATTAACTTTTAGACTTCCAAGCACCAAAAGTACTTCTGGAAAGGGACTTGGATGTTGGCATGAGGCGATTTAAAAATACGGATTTTAATAGTGCCAGGATTGCACGGTCGGTGCTGTGCTGTCGGCGGCGTTCAGGAGACTCAGCCCCATCTGAGGTCGGCTTGGTTACTGTGAGGGCATGTGGAGGATCCTGAAACTTGAAGGGGGCAGGATTACTGGGGGATTAGCACTCGATTGGTTAATTTGGAGGATTATGCTTTTAACGAGATATCGATACTAGAAACCCTGTTAGAGAGAACTGTGGAATAACTTAGGCTAGAAGGGGTCTCTGGAGGGGGGGCATCTCTCTGGCCCTTGCCCAAGGCAGGTCCGTGGCTTTGTGTGTCATTAACTCACCTGTGTGTGACTGTGATTTATGCAAGAAAGATGAATTATTCAGATGAATTATTCCGATCTTTTTAGAGCAGAAGAGAGGCAAGTGAAACCCGGAGTATTTCACAAAGCTGGGAATGAAGCTCGTGCTTGAGTGCTGCCAGGTATCGCTTGTATGGGCACCTTCACTGAAAGCAAGCGTGGCTCGGGGGCAGCACAAGGGGCTGAGCACTCCCAAATTCGTTTATGCCGCTGTGCTCCTGGCGGGGTGGCAGCCCGAGGGGGTTGGAAAGCGCGCGGAAGGAGTTGGTGAGCGGCAAAACAGAGGCTGCCCGGCGCTTTATAGGCAGTGGTTCTGTTTAGGTTTAATCCCCGTAATGCCGTGTTAAAATTTACAAAACAGCTTGTAATTGCGGGAGCTGATTTAAACCAGCTATTTGTGGTTACGTCTGCCGAAGAGACTTCAACTTCAGCGCTCCCCAGCCATCTAATGGCAGCGAATCGACTGCGGGTCTCTTGCAAGAATATCTAAATGTAGGCTGTTGAATAATCCCTTTGGGGGCCCTGTAACTATTTTTGTGCCTGGATATGCGTCATCAGTGGGTATTTTCTCTGGTGACTAGCTTACATCAGTAGGTCTCCTACCATCCACTCCATCAGCGAGTGCCTGATGATTGATGGGAGTCGCGGCCGCCGCCGGGCTTTTAGCCGTGACCTGGCGCCGCGGACAGCGGGGATCTCCGGGAGGCCCGGGCAGCGCAGGTACCGCCGCCGGCCGGGGCCGGGGCCGGGACCGGGACCGGGACAGGGACAGGGACGGAGCCGCGGGGACAGCGGCGGCGGTGCGGGGCCGCCGGGGATGCTCCCGCCGGGGGCGCGCGCCCCGGCGGGGGGAGCGCGGGCGCGACGCCGGGGACGCGCCCGGCAAGGCTCGGCCCCCGGGGCGGCAGGACGCCCCGCATCCCCGTGTCCTCCTCCGCCCCGGGGTCTGAGGAGGGGAAGGGGCTGCGGGACCGGCGCCAGGTGGCCGGGAGAGGTGCCCCCGGGAGGTGCCGGGCACCCTGCGGCAGCCCCGCGGCCGGGCACCGTGTCATTTCGTCTTCTTTTTCTCCTGTTCTTCCAGTCTCTTCCGGGCTTAGTGCTTTTGGTACGGCTGTGATGGGAAGGACAAGGTCAGCTCTTTGTGAACTCTAGCTCAGAAGTCTCTCCGCTCCTTCTCCTGGCAACCGGGGAACGGAATGACAGACGTGGATGCTCTCGGTGCGACCGATGGTTAAAAAAGTCCTTACTGCTGTTTATCGCGCGGCAGTGTTTGGCTGAGGGAGGATAGTGGCCGGATCAGGATTCCTCCTCACCACTTCTTCCTGTTGGCAGGTGGCCCTCTCCGCAGAGCCTGCGGTTTCAAAGCCTCGCGCTGCTCTTACGCGTCTGTCTCGGTGCCCACCGTTGTTTTTCACTCAGGTGACGACGCGGTGCGTCTCGTGCGGGATGCTGAGACTTGAAAACTTTGAGAGGGAAGAGGGGAGCTTCGTTTAACTCGCCTGCCCGTCTCCTCCTCCCCGTGCACTACCCCAGCGGTCACAGTTAATGAATGAAACCAGACTTCCTGTACGAGCCACTTAACCAAAGTCTGTGCGTTTGTTGACACAGTGCTCATGTAAAGCTGCCTCCAAGAGCAATGTATGTGCTGCTGTGGCACGGATGCCTTCGCTCTGTGGGATGCAGGGTACCTACATACCTTTCCATTCCCTGCAGACAGATGCCCGATGCAACATAGGAGCTGGGTCTGAATCAAGTTTCCCGATCTGCTCTCCGGCTAGTCAAGTGTTGGTTAAGAGCTGTGTCCAACAGAGGTTGTAGGAAGAGAAGCAGCGACTAAAAAGAAAGTCAAGAGAGAGGAGGGAATTAAGAGGTTTTCATTGAATTGCCATTTATGGGTATACCCTTCCTTTGTTTCTATATAATATTTTTTATAGTCACTTCAGTAAGACTTTGTGATTCATGACAAACTGGTTATATAATTCAAAATCTGTAAAAGCTTCAGTGCAAAAAGCTTGATGAGTCTGGACTCATTTGCACTGCGATTTGTTGACTTTTCCTGGGGTACTGTGCTTAGGAAGCATAAACCTTGAGAACCAATTGATGTTGCTATGGGTATGATTTGCCACAGCTTTCTAGGAATCATTACGGCCAGCTACACATCAACATCTTTTGGCAAATATTGACCTCCTTTCCACCCCTTTTACAGGGATTATATGTTAAGTAATGATGATATTTTGGGGTAGCTTTCATTTACAGTGTTTGTGCAACAGCTCAGCGTCGCCAAGTTTCTAGAAAGACTCCACAGACCTTCAGACTAGTTCAGACCAGGTGATAGTTTACTGGGAAAAAGCGTTCTCAGGTTGCCCGTTGGTTCCTGGTGCTCAGCACTGGGGCTGCGTGCATGGCTGAGGGATGAAGTCCAAGTGGACGTGTGCCAGCGTTTGTTGGTGCCTCCCTGTGTGCTGGGACGGGGATGTCATGCCAGGGACAAACAGCAATTGAGGTGATCACCCGGTGGTGAGCTCATGCCAGGTGGATGCCCAGGTCCACACGCCCACACCCTGTTGACTTAGGTGAGTAAATGCAGGCACGGAGTTCTGCTTGCACAGCCTTAATTGAGGAGTGATGACTGCGGTGGCAAAAGCCTTGTTTTTCCGGAACAGCCTTCGCCTGTTCAGTAGCCGCCTTTCAGATCTTGTTGGTCACCCTGGACAATGGCTCACCAGATATTTCATCTGGGGAGTTAAAATAACTAGGTGTCATGAGCAGGGAGCAGCACAGGTTCAGTGGAAGTCCAGACATCCGCTGCTGGATCTCCCAGTAACTCTATAATAAGCCTCTCTTTCCCCCGGCAAAGTGCATTGGGGTTTCAGCATGCATCCCATTCCCAACAGGCATGGGGTTTCAATTACCTTACTTTGGAAGTGAAAATGGCAACTGAACCCGATGCGGTAATATCAGGGGCTCCACGCTGGGATTTTTTGAATGCGCCAGCCAAAGTAAAAGATGCAGTGCAACTCATTTCTCCCCTGCCAACAACATCCGTGACTGCATGCTCTGTACCGCTGCTGTGCTGTCTGATATTTGGGTTCACCGGCAGTGAATCAATATTTTTATCGTCTTGTGTTCTTTGGACTCTTAGTACCTAAATACTCTTGACAGCAAAGGCGCACCCTGGGATGGGAAGAAATGCAAAGCTAATAGGAAGTTCCCTTGTGACAGCAGTATTTTGCGTGAGGAGTGACTGTACGGAGCAGGTGGTGCTGCACAGGCATTAGCAAAAACATCGTCGTTTGAGAGATGTTGCTGCAGTGAGCTGGCTGTAAGTTGTAAAAATGCTCTGAAATACGAGGCAAGGTAGTGATTTCACGGCTTCGGGGAACATAGTGTCTTTGCATTGCGTTAGGTCAAATCGTCTTATTATAGTCATAAATATTTGGTCTCTGAAGATGGTCTTTCTGTTTCCATAAAGCCCCATTGATATCTTCAGGCCAATTCCTAGATAGGAGGAAACTCCGGTTTTGGTCCACTTCTGTGGGGAGGGGCTTGAATAGTTTTATTGGTTTGTTTGGGTTTTGTTTCTTGATTTTTCAGGTGTCATGGAGGAAATACAGGTTAGCTATTGTCTCATTTAGACATTATTCTGACTGCAGGGAAAAATAAGGGGCTACTCATTGTTGATGTTTGTAGTGAGTAGAGTAATAAAGAGCCAAGAGGAGGAAAAGAAGTGCAGTGAAATTGTACAAGGAAAATACTGCGTAAAGAAAAGTTGGAAAAGCGAAAAAAGAAATGAATGGTATTTCATTTATGTGGCATCTCATTTTTTAAAATCCAATTGATAAGGTCAATGAAGAGCTTTCCTTTTTTTTTTTTTATAATGTGGTCTGTACAAAACCCTGAATAAATGGAATGAAAGGACTCAGATAACACTTCAATGTTTCCTGTGCACTTGGTCCACAAGGGCCTTGGTCCTGAAACCTCTGCCCATCTGCTTAGTCCTGCCTCCTGCAAGTGGCCAGTGACTTTCCTAAGACTGTTTGGGATCCAGGACCAGGCTGTCAGTAGCTTAACAGCTTGGTGAATATTGCCCTGGAATATGATTAGTTTGGAAGAAATACACCCATTGGTTTGGATGTGGGGAAGAGGAAGGAATGAAGATGTTGCAAGTGAAGTCTGCGTGCTGTGGCGGGCAGAAAGGCACCTCCTTCATGTCAGCAGCCTGGCAGCAGCTCCTGTGAACTGTGCCGAAGTCTTTTCTTTGTCTCTTGCTCTGCTTCCCGTGTATACACAACACAGTAACTCCTGCATGGATTTTTGCACTTGGCAGTATTTCTCTTTAGTGCCACAAAGTGAGCATTTTTCATGCAGGACCTCACAGAGCTCTGCAAGTTGTGTGCTGCCAGTGACTCAGCCCATCTGGTAGCAGCCTGCACAACTCCTACCAGGCGCCGCTCCTCAGATGCAAAGCCACACGTGAAGCCTGAGATAGCAGCAGGCTAGGGACAGGGTTACTGCGGGTAAAGAAGTCCTGTTCCCAAAGGGGTGGTGAGGGAAGAAGCTCCCTCCCTTCCAGCTCCGGTTGAAATCTTCCCCATACGGATCTTGGCCCTCCGCAGGAAGATCAGGTTGGCTTGGAAATGAGATGTAAAAGTGGAGAGAAAGAAATGCCCCACACTGACATCCTCTGGGGCCTTGATAAAGTCAGGACACCTGTCAGCACAGGAGTACTTAAAAAATATCGTTGATGGGAGGAACTTACATGGTACTGCAAGTCACTAATAACATGAATGCAGTACAGGCACTAATTCAAGATTGCTGAAGAGTTTGCGAAGTGTCTTGACTTTGTCCCTTTGCAGACCAGCCGTTTAGCATTCAGGAGTTTTCCAGAAACTTGTCTTGCCTTTCTTCTCAAGCACAACTGCCAGTTGCTACCTAGCAGGTTAGAAATAATAGTGACCAAGTTAAAAAATGAAAAGTCTTCTCCGTAAAGATCAGGTCATGTGCTAATGAAATGCACCTTTCTTTCAGTGGGGACACTGTTGTTTTTTTTCATAGTCTTGATTCTTAACCAAGATCTAACTTCTCATTCCACTGGAAATTTGTTGCTGGCTACTGAGGGAGCAGGGCTGCTGAATCAGAAGATCAGTTGCTCTTTTTAGTTTTTCGTTTTTTACCTTGATTGCTATTAAATTAGATATAGCGTTTGTCTATATAGATATATAGGCATGACCACCTAAAAGGTTATAACAGTCTTAAAGGAGTGAAAAGGTGCAAACAAGCAAAAGGAGTATTAGCTCAAATACTGGGAAAAAAATCGTTACGTTGAAGGCCAGTTCTCCTGATGGAAACCAGAAGAGCTGATGAGTTGGAGTAACTCAGAAGTGACCTGGACAAAACACTGTAAAATATGCCACATAGATTTTTCTTATTTGGGTATGAGATGATCTAATAAACTTTGTCCATTTCCTTTGTGATCTAATTTCTGGGATTCTATGATCACTTTTTAAAAAGGTCATTCTATTGCCTGTATCATTGCAAACCCTCTTCCTGAAATTTTTTGGCACTTTTCACCAAAAAGGAAGACATTTACAGGAATGCAACATGGTAGTATTTTGAAGAACCCAAACAGATCTCTCCTGGCCCTTTCTTGCTGTTGTTCTAGGGTAAAATTCCCATAATTCCTGATGGGAGTTTTGCATTAAAATTTTATGGTGGCATATACTCACTAGCTACTCTTCTGAGGCCTGAGAGAGATCCATGCTCTACTCCCACAGTTGCCTTTTTCCAGTTCTTTAAAGCTACACTTGGGCTTTACAGGAAATAATAATCATGCCTACCATACTGTAACTAAAGTATTCAGACACATGAATCTTTTTCTTGACTTCCTATAAAACTGTCATTTGTAGCTTTATTTTGTTCTGGTTTGACCATAATATAAACAAGAGTTTATTAAAGTGTTAGTTTTAAGTTGAAGTTCTTTCTTGAGAATGCAAGGTCTCACAAAAATAGTATTGAAACTGCAGGTCAAAAACATGTATTAACAGAAAAATGAATAATGAGTCTGTTTTCATATGGATTTTTTAAAAAGTACAGCTTGTAGTTGAACTAAATGTACCATTTCTTCCACTGCAGCCAGGAAGCCCTCATAGACTTTTGACAGCGTCGCCAAAAAATTAATGCTTCAGCTGTTTGAAAGATATCAAAAGCTTGTTTGACAATTGTAATCTTTTCCAGGAATTTCCTTTCCCATTTTCCCTCCCTATAAAAATTGATAACAAGATGCTTGTATGGTAGAAAAGGAATGTCTGAGGTATGCCACAAAGCATTGTGCATTGCTTCCAGCCTTGCTGGATGAGGCACAAGATCTCCAGGGCTGGTAGGCCCTGGAGACGTGGAGACGTGGACACTCCGTTGTTTAAGTAGAATTTGCTCCCAGGATTATCTGCTTGCCAAGACGGTGCAGATATTTTAGTGTTTTCTAAGCCATTTTTGAGTTTTTATGTAATGTGGCAATAAACAGCAGAACTGTTGGAGGTGGCTGGGTAGGAACTCAAAGCAGTGACAGAGAAAAGGCGAGGATGGAGGAAGTGAAGAAATCACCGCATGTGTCAACGTCAGTTGACATGGCAGGACTGAAGGCAAGGGAGAGCAGCCCCAGCCTGGCTTCTCCTGAATTTCTGTCCTCTGTTTCACACGCAGCAAGGTGTGACAAACCGAAACGAGGCACAGCTTGAACTTTTGTTCTGAAGCGTATCAGAAAGGCACTGGAACGCAGAGTCAAAGGTCAGATCTGTTCCTTTTTTTCTAGCAAATTCCCAAGGCAGCTGTTGATACTACTCTGTCTTTTAAGGCTAACCTTGAATAGTATTTGTTGGCACACAACATGAAATAAATAGTATTACCATGGCTGTTCTCTGATGATGGAAGGGAGATTCCACGTTGAGAAGGGTGAGGCAGTTGGGGAGGTTGCCAATAAAAAAGCCACTGTGTTTGCAGAGGGTGCCTGTGCATTCAGCAAATGCCAATTAGAGAAATGTCACTTTATGGGTATGACGGGTTATTACTGCACAAACACATGTACAATTACACAGTGGGTCAAAAGGGCAGCTGACCTCGCCTCACAGATATTATTTTAAAGCAAACACAACTATCAGGCACACAAATATCAGGGATTGCAGAAGGGGAGCAGTAAAGTAATGAGTGTTTGGAACTGCATGCTAACGAGAAAAAAAAGTGAATGTAACAAGCCCTGGTGCTGTGGGAGGTATTTTTCACCATGTCTGCACTGCATGGATTGAAATGTCATCCTTACATACTGGAGAAGCAAACGCTTCCTTCTGTCACTTAAATAAAGTCAATATACTGTTGTGTTGTTTTGGAACTTGGAAATGGGAAAAGAATATATATTTTTTCAATTACCTGCTTTTATACCAAAATGCTTGTGTTCTGTGTGCCTTTGTAAACCAGTGTGTGTTTTTCCTTCTGTAGTGTTACAAATACCTTCATGGATGTCCCCTTCTTGCAGCCGTGAGGTAGCATTCTAGCTGACTTCAGTAGAGGGCAGTCCTGCAAGTAATGTGGTGCAAGACAAGGCCATGAGTGCTCATTACCTGCACTCTAGGTTTTTACTTATTTTTTTTACTCTTTTACTTTTTTTTTTTTTTTTCTCCTTTATTTTGTGTGTTTTGTATGAAGCTTCATTAGAGTCAAGTCTAAAGACGCAGAAGGCTCTGTGGATGCTGTGGCTAACCTGGGTGTGTATAGAATGGCTGCACTATCTGTGGATTTCTGAATATTGCTCTAAGGCTATCAGGATTGTCTTCCCTTCTAATATGGTCTCAATCAGTGCTTCTTCAGTGCTGGCTTCTCTCTGGGTCATGAGAA
Source organism: Netta rufina (assembly GCF_964035555.1). Taxonomy (NCBI): domain Eukaryota; kingdom Metazoa; phylum Chordata; class Aves; order Anseriformes; family Anatidae; genus Netta; species Netta rufina. The sequence goes on from NC_140125.1 coordinate 58,161,346, forward strand.
AGAACACACTTCAGCAGGAATTGCATTACAGCCGGTGGCCTGAATCTTTGCTCTTACTTGACCTCGTACTTCGAGGAAGCTCAGCTGACAAATGCAGCCCAGACCATCGTGGTAACACCCTCTGTGGTGTGTGGGCTGCTGGTTAGGTTGTCCTGCTTCCATATATGCCGAGGTATTTTCACTGACAAGCTCTTTTCACAGGTTTGAAGTCACTCTGGCTTTCAAGGAGCGGCCTTGCCTAAAGTGGAAATGCGGCCTTAGCCCAAGGACCAGCTTAAACCTAGAATTTGCCGAGGCAGAACGGGGTGGCAGAAGTTAAACGGAGAGCTTTAGGTTGAAAAATTTTATGAGATCACCATCCTTTTAAATTGGTTTACACAGATGGCTGTCTGGTTTGTTGCTTTGTCCTTGCTTAATAGTAACTGTTTATGGAAAAACGAATTGCTTTGCAGAAGGAGGTCCAAAAGCTCATGCTGTTGTTTCCCTCACTGGAGATCTTCATGTTATTATGGGCATACAATGATTTGGCCTGAAACAGAGATTAATTACGAAGCGCGCAGTGAATAATTAACCATTTGACTTGTTCCTCTGTAGTCACCGGGTTAGAAATGATTTCCCAAACTGCGGGAGATAAGAGAAGGTTATTCCTGGTTTCACAATGTCCTTATTGTTACGGCTTTGTGCTGTGTGTATTCTGACATCAGCTGATACCTACGCAAGTCGGGTCCAGCTTCTCATTCAAACCACTTCCTGGGGTTTTCTCGGGTAATGGCAGTGATTCAGAAGACACCACCGTGCCTCAGAAAGCCGCCTCTGACATGTCGCACCAGGACTGCAGGACAGGGAGCATGTGAGATTCTTAGGAAGGAGTTTTGATCTTAAAAATACCCACGTTTTTGTTTGTTCAGCATTCAAATTTAGATGCGCATTGCTTGGCTTGTGTTCTAGTGACCTATTCATAGACCAGTGGTATGTATTGTGGGGTACTCGTGATATATATGTACATGTGTGCGTGAGGCAGGAGCCTTAGACTGCCCTCCAGGCAGTCATGCTGATTTTGCATCCACAGTTGTTCCTACCTGGTAAAAAACAAGAGGAAGAAATGATTAAAACTTTTTAAAGGAAATCAAACCTAAATAATAATATTCTGTACTTTTGCAGGATTGTCTACTTAAGAAGCTGAGAGTGAGCTAGAAACATTGATGAAGCCTCTATATTGTGAGGTGGGTATGCATTTTTATTACTATTTTGCAAAAGCATAGAAAATTCAAACCATTTGCCCAAGTCCAGACAGTGCTATTTAAGAGCTCTGAACAGACTCCAGAAGTTTTCTATCCCAGCACATGTTCTGACTGATCGATACCTTATGAATAAGGTCTTCATGTGCCCTCCCGTTGAAGGAAGTGATGAGGTTTTGCGTTCTGTTATCATTTGAAGAGCTTCTTTTAATTTTTGATTTCTGACTAATGGAATAAGTGACTCTCACAGATACTTGTGCTCCACTGCCTTCCTGCCCCTGGTGTGCAGTGCATTTAGATCACATTTTTGGGAGAAGGCAATTTATGATAGGGGAGTCAGTGGAAAACAAACATGTCCACTGGATCCAGGCCAAACATAGTCTGGGGTTCAGAAATGTTTAGTGCGTTTCAATACTTTTTAATTTATTTATTTATTTTAGCCTTTTGTCACGGTCAAATGCACCAGCAGGTTTTTAATAAATCCCCTTGTGTGTGAGACTTGCAACTCAGGTTTGCAGACCTATGAGGGCTGGATAATTTGAATAACTGTGAGAAGTGAAACTGAGCATTCGTAGGTCCATCAGCTACAAGCTGCAAAACCAGTGCGTTGTAATTTTGATAGTCTCTGTCATTATGGGATGCTGCATGCAAAACTGTCAGCTCTGCTTGCCCCAAACAAGAGCGGCTCGGATGTGGAGCCTCTGTGTTTCCTCATGCCGTGCTTGTCACCCACCCCAGCTCGAGGGGCCCCACTTGCAGGGGACCTGTTTTAGGCAGCAGCCTGGAGAAACTCTCTCTGAGGCTCTTCACTTAATTACAGTGGTTTCCCTTTTGGCTTTGTGAGAGAAACCCAGTGAGGGTGCTTTGCCTTCTGCTGCACTCCATTGGGATCCTGGATCTGCTGTGACAAGGAATGAGTCAGGACTGGAATTTGTCTCTTAAAGGATTTTGTTGTTTCTTTAAACTGGTGTTTGCCTTTGAAAGCCTTTTTTTTTGAATAAATTACTCTGACAGTAAGTACCAGAATATATATTGATAAAACATGAATTTATGCCTGCCAGCATTTATCTGTTTTGTGTCTATTCACAAATACAGATAAATTTCCCCAGCTGCCAGTTTCTGCTTACCTGCATGAACAAAAAGCAGACAGAGTGCTGGGGCACAAGCTGAAGGTGGGTGTAGCTGAAAAGTTATATTCAAAATCTTTTTCTCTGTGACATCATTGTGGCTCCTCAAGTATCTTTCAGTTCATATGGAAAATGCGTTTAAAATATGACACAGTTTGATGCTAATGTTAGCTTCACACTCTTCTGAAAAAGGAATGAAAATGCTCAAAGGACAAGTTGCCTATGTGCAGTTTTGGTTTCTGGGTAATATGAGTGGTGCAAAAGCTTTTGTTACCTTAGAAACTTTTTAGTAAGCAGTATGGTTGTTAATTAACATCACTTTTATTTTAAATCTGAATTTTGGACTTTGTTGAATTGGAGATGATAGGCCTACTTGTAATCTGCTCGATAGGGCTGTAACAAATTGAGATACCTCCAGCCTGAGACTTTCAATTTTCCAAAGATAAGCACCATTTATTTTGCTCAGTTCTAAAGCATTTGAGCTCAAAATCTATGGTGAAATTTGTAATATATCATTTGACTGAAATTATGCAAATCCATTGCCATAGCGTAATATGCTGTAAGACCTCTGGAAGGGAAACCACCCGCTTGTTCTTTCGCTGGGTGCCCACAAGTGATGCGTGGATGCACATCCTTGTGTGACAATGTCGCCTGACGCTTTGCAACCTGCCTTGCATTGCCCCAAAATCCGAGTCAGTGGCTTCACCCCTTTGGTTTGAACAGGCTCTTCAGTGTCCAAAACTGAAAAGTCACAATCTAGTGCTAGCTGCTGTAGTCATTAATCAATGATTTCATTATTGGTTATCATTATTTTGGCTTCTGCAGTCCTGTGCGTGGGCAGCTAGTTGGTTTTCCGGTGTTGCTAGAGCTCCAGTCAGCTGAGGAGGGAGCTGAAATCATCACAGCCAATTTGGAGATTTCTTTGGAGATTCTTGAGTGCCCATGCCTTTCGAAACAAAATCCAAGGCCTCAACTTTCTATCCTTGTTGTGGCATTAGGACATGCTGTCAACTTCAGAGCAGCTAGATCAGCTTTTAAAAACATTGAGGTGGTTAAACAGAGAGAGAACCAGCGAAGGAGGAACAGAAAGCAAAAGCTGACTGGAAGAAAATTTAAAACTGCAGAAGATTCTGGAATACTTCACCTGTGCTCTGAGCTGGAACAAAACCTTGAGACTTCTCACGCAGTAAGACATCTTAGTCCAGAACTCCCTAAAGGTTGCTTCAGTTTTATTTGCTGAAAAACATTGTGATAGCATGCTAGTATTCCAGCTCATCTCTTAGTCTCATTAAGGAGTAATTCATCAAGTAGTGCAATGCTACTGGTAAAATATTAGTATTGAAGTAACGTGTTATTTCATAAAGCTATATATTTCCTAAATCTTCATTTAAACCAGGGACAAAATCTGTATTTTTGTGGAACTTTTCAGTTCTACCAAAGCAGTATGTTTTATTCAGGAAACTCTTCCAGCATAAAAAATTTTGATCATTTGCACAGTTTTTCAAATTTTCTTGATTCTTACTGTATAGTTTCTGTTTTTAAAGAGAAGTGAGTTGTCTTCTTTTACTGTCCTATAGAGGCTGGGAATCCCTAGAGTTAGACGTTTACGACTGCGTATGCTTTCAGCCCGGACACGGCTGACTCCCCATTTCGGTGAGAATGTTTACAGGCAAACAGTCTCACGACTGAAAGTGCAGCTTTTTACGTGTGTATTTTGCAAGTATTGGACTTGCGCACGCTCTGCGCCGAGAAGCAAAAGCTTCGAATCCAGCCTGCAGAGAGGAAGGAATTTGTCTGTGCTACAGTGAAAGGAAGTATTCGCCGTGTTATTGTAGCGCATGGCCTTTTGCCATCTGTGATAAAGTATTTAAGGGTTGTGCACCCAAAGTCTGCTGCCCTCCTGACCCACCATCAATCACCGGCGGTACGCAAGGGTGGATGAAACACCAGCCCCGTAGGAGATCCATTGTTTCAGCCCTGCGCTGCTGCTCTGAAAGCGGAAGCCGTGGACAAAGCGTCTCCTCGTGATTCCTCCACTGCGTAGCACCGCGGGGTCTTCTCCACGTGCACCTTCTCTGGCCCCAGTGGTACCAGCCGAGGGATACAGGCACACGTGGAAGCTGTGGGAGTGGATGAGATGAACCTCTGGGATGTTTTTTTTCCATATGAAAAAAGGAAAACCAGAAACAATTATCATAACACTGAGCCTGGGCTATATCTTTACATTTATTTCACTTCTGACTATTTAGCACTGCTTATAGATGAGGTTTAAGACAGTGAATGGCCCATCATGTTCACAGCATGCTGTGAATTGCCCAGCCTCTTTGCTTTTTTTTCTCTCTTCAAGCAGTTCTGGTTACAGAGATGCCAGCATCCTCAGTAAGTATGCCAAGAATGTACAGTTGTACTTTATACTGCTAAATTAACAGACAGGAATAGTCACACCAAACCAGATTCAGCTCCCAGATGGGAAAGCATCTCCTCTAGCCCAAATTTTAATGACATTTTTATATGAGAAAGTTTTCACCAATAGAACACGGAGTGGGATTTAAAACCAGTGCTGTTGTCTTTCTATGGTGAGGACAGGTAACTTGCAGAAAATAGCGGTGATTTTGGTTTTGATGACTGACTCGGGGTTGGAAGAGCCTGGACGTTCAGATACATTAACTCTTCTCTTAGTCCTTTAAACTATTTAAAATTTTAAAAGTTCATTTTTAGTTTATTATTTTTACTTTTCTGAGGACTAGTTTGATGTGAAACATAGGACCTGGTTCATACTTGATTTGTTACATATTTCTGTGTGTGTAGTTCTGTTAGCTTTGTGAATTTAGTTCCAATTACATTCATGGAAGTGACAGGGAAATAGAGTCCTAGGTCGCGTAACAGCAATATCAGAAGAGCTGACTCTGATTGTTGCAGTATGTGGTGCTGACGATACGAAATATTTTCACACACACATTTCTGTCTCCTAACCAGGAAGGGCCTGCTCATGGCATTATGAAATCTGCGGTCTTTATCAATTTGTCTGTGACAGCTGAAATATCGTGGGAGATTTCAGCCTCCTGCAAATTTTAACAACTGTGTGTGATGAAATGAGAATGAAGTTTTATGATTTATTTAAAACAAGGGAAAGGTTCTTTCATTTTTGCAAACATCATACTTAAGCTACACTGAAGTCCATTGCCTGACTTCTCCTTGGAACTATTTTTGGCTCCTGCCGTGAAACTGAGTGGGTTTCACCAGAAGAAAAAGTTGAGAGGAGCATGCACAGGTGTTCAGGTGAGAAGAGGAGAATTGTCCGTGTCTGTGCCAGCCACTGCAGACACCAGAGCTCTCAGCCATTATAGGTGCTCAGATGTGTGCTCAGAGAGGTGCTTCAGACTGGATTACTTTGTGCTGTGCTCATGTTCATGGTATTTCTAGTTTTCAGTGCACTGTACTGCTCTATTCCTGTTTATAAATCTTTTAAGTGTGCACATTAAAAAAGTAATTAAATTGTCATTATAATTTATAGTATGCCTGAAGTCAATCACCTAATTAAACGGAAAGAGCAGAGAGGTAGTAGGTTCATAAGCATTTATTAAGTACTGCGATATTAATTATGCAGGACTTTTGAACCAAGCAAAAGAGGAAAGAATGGAAACACCAATCTAAAAGGACCTTCCATTGCTGCCCTTCTCAATTTAATAATATGACACCTCCCCCCCAGTTAGTAAGACAACACTAATGCTTTCTTTTTGTTAATTTTTAATGAAATTTTGATGGATTTTTTTTAATGACGATCACTTGCAGCATTTTCCTGTAATATTTTTTAAAGAATAATCTCCCTGCGTGGGAGCCTATAAATATGTGAGTAGAATTGGAAGATACATTTAGAGCTACGGTTTGGGCCAGATTGTGCAGGAATAGTCTCTCTTGCTCATCATTTCACAGATCATCACAAGGGCAGTGGAGCGTGTGTCAGTTGCATGGGCAGCCTCCAAAAAAGAGCTTGGGGATGTTGAAGGTTGGGGGCTGATCCCAAGAGAGAGTGCTCATCCAGAAGAGCAGAGGGGACAGGCCGGGACACTGTGGTTATGAGGACATTTGCTCTTTCATTGCAACCTTTCTCCCATCTCTAGCTGTGAACCCGTGTCACTTGGTGAAAGAGTTGCTGGCCAGCGCTGGGTTGTACATTGGGGTGCAGGGAATGGATGTGCGATACATTTCTGAGCTTGGTGAACAGGCCACTGACTGGGCTTTATTTGTGTCCTGCTGTCTGTGGGGAAGGAACACCATTGCTTTTTTCCTACAAGAACTTATGGCAAAAAAGAAGTCTCTCTCCCAGCTCATCAGCAGTGACACCCTTATAAGACCTTTAGGTCTTTTTGAAAAATTGCCAAAAAACCTTCCATATAAATGGACAGGTGTTAGAGATTTACCTACTCCTGTCATTATCAGTTTGTTGTAGCCCAATTTGGAGCCTAATTACCCAGGCATCACTTTACCTTGGAATATATTAAATAGCAATTCACTGGCAATGCATAAGCACAACCTATAGGCAACATCAAGTTGGGCCTGACTTATTTGAAAACTGTAGACCCAGTTCAATAACCTGTTTTTTCTGGAAAAATTTGAGATTGTGTGATTGGAATGTAAATCCCTGCTGAAGGCTGTTTCTGTTTGCAATCTTTAAGAGGCTGCACAAAATTGACAGAAAAAAAAAAAAACGAGAAAAAAAAAAAAACTAGACTGAACAATCAAAAAAATGTACTGTGCATAGCTGCTTCTTCTATACAGAAAACATTGAATCTATTTGACCATGAGTGCTGCAAATTTATGTACCAAGTTGTTTTGCTTAAGGATGCAGAGGATTGTATGCCAAGGCCTGATGCAGCTATGGTGCAGGCAGCAGTTTAATTTGCAGCGCCACTTCCTTGTCCCAGGCACCTGCTGAAGCATGGGCTTACATACGTGGCTAGAGGGAGATTATGACTCGTAATCCAATGAAATCAGTAAGTTTTGCTGCTGTTTCAAAAAGATGCAATTGGGATTCCCTTTATAGCAAAGATAAATTTTTACCATATATGGAGCAAATCAAATTATTGACAGCTCTTGATCTCAGTACTCATAATTACCCTATAATGAGCACATTCATTACACTTCAGGTTAGCAACGCAGCAGCATTATATAAGGAATGTAACTTGACAGTTGTCTGGAAAGCAAACCCACATACATATAAGTGGTAGTGGCCTAACCTAGGTCTCAGATGATATAAGTTGGGTTATATAATTCATTTATGGTCAATAAGCTGGTTTTCTGAGCTGCATATTGGAGAGTTAACGCTTGTCTGTTCGTATCAGATCTTACAGCTATTTCTTCAATGCATAAGTTGCTTGTGCCACGCTATTGTTAAGCATGTTTTCAGCTTTGTGTGTTGGCAGCAGGCAAAGGTTGTCCTGGCAGTGATGTGCTCTGTTTGCTGAAATGGTGAAAAATAAGAAAAAACAAACCTTCTTGTTACTGATTCTGAAAACAGGTTGGATGGGTAATGTATTGCAGATGTTTGAAATGACTGCGGAGTAAGCCATTGGGATGCCCTCTGCCAATTTCATTGTCAAGACAGAGAAAAAAAAGTTTTCAAGTATCAGAGCCTCTTCTTCACCACTTCCTTTAGGCATATATTTTCATTAGAAACATTGATTTGTTTTATGTTATGGGTAAGTAATTGATTTCAAGTCCCAAATTCTACTTAAATGCATGTGCTTTATGATACAACGATACACCAAATGAAGAGAGTGTCCAAGCATATGGTACCATTGCCATGTCTGGAGCCTGACTAGTCATATCAGAAACAGCTTGGAAGCAGGTAAATTGGATCCTGCTAGTGGACCTTAGTGTGTACTCATCAGCCTTCAGATATTCTGTGTAAATGCTCAGATAATCTTTGTGCTGATACAGCTTTACTCCTAGCAGTGCCTAATCTCTAATTGGAAGTGTATGTTTATGTAAGGAGGTAAAACTCCTTGATCAAGTTTGGGTGGGAGCCCCCTGGAATTATGGAGCACATCCTGCAGAAGAGCAGTATTAAGTTCCAAGTATCTCATTACTGTGCCTATTGGTTTTGTATGCGTGATTTGCTCCAGGTGTTTCTTGGGAGTACAATATTAAATTTGAAAGAACAAATGCCACTATAAAGCAGGGAGATGTGTAATGACACATTTGTAACTTCAAGCCTCATAAAATAAATTCCTAACTAGACTTGGTGCAAACATTTCAAATCCCCTTCAGTCCATAACATCAAGAACCAAAAGGTAACCTCAATTCATAGAACTGCTCAGCAAGATGGGGGGAGCCCAAAGTCAAGATAAAAGAGTGTTTGAGACAAGAAGTATAGGTATGTTGAGTCTGGAGAAGGTGTAATTCAGAACTATAACTATACATATGCATCCAAAAGAGTTGGAAATAATGGGGCAAGGTATCCTCAGATGTTGTTAAAGAGAAAAGGGGGAACAATGCTGTTAATAAGCTGCAGCAGGGAGTATTTTGCTAGACCGTTCGATATGGGAAAGGGGTTACTACTGTGCAACATTTAGGTCAGTGGAGCAAACTGCCATGGGAGGGTGCGGAGTCTGTCATGGCTAGACTAGATGCGCGTCTATGATAGATGATCTAGGACGACCCATATAGAGGTTGCTTCCAGCCCAAGTGTTTTATGTGATTTTTGTTCTCTTCAGGTACTACTCTTGACAGATTGGCTTGTTCTTCCAGTCAGGATGTGAATTATTACAGCCCTACTGACAAAAAAGCCCTCTGTGCTAAGAACAGCATATAAGCTAGATATATTATGAATATTACTTTGCTTGTTGTAACAGATATAACATGCCAAGTAATTATTACGTAAACTCAGTGGTGTGGTACTGCTTATGAATAACCTCTTGTATCTGTAGTAAGTATTTAGATTATTTTTTAAAAACATTTTTTTCTTCTCTCTTAGAATTAAACTTTTTTTTTTTTTTTTTTTTCCACAGAAATGTATTGCTATTTTAAGGTTGGGAAATGTATAAAATTTTAGTGAATAATATTATGCAGAAGGTGAGAAACGCTCTGTATTCCTATGACCATAGAAGTTTATCTTTCCTCTTACAAGCATTCATCACAGTCATAGCTCCCAGGGAAGGGTTTATGGGACCTACAGATCAGTAGGTCAACGCACATGTGTGTTTTGTGTGTGTACACGTAGTATACACAATATATGTAATAGTGGGGTAGTGTTACTCAACTGTTACTGTAGTCAGTGGGATTTTTGATTGATTCCAGGGCACAGAAGATGTTTTTTCTATTTCAGGTTATGGTTTCTTTCATGACAGTTTATTGTTCAAAAGCAGGTTGTATTGTTGAGTAATTAAAATTGGTGCATAGAGGAAGACTCACTTTTACCAATAGGAGAAACATAATGTACAGCTAACCACCCATAGCAGGAAAAAATATTTCTCTTTGGGCTCAGTCCAGGTTCCATTGACTTTTACGATATTTGGATGAAGCTTTCTAATCATGTTGCTGTAATGATCTGCAAACCCACTGGGGACTTTACTGCTCCTTGCCAGGACTAGTCGTAATGAAATGATATGAAAAACATTGGCACGTAGGTGCAGAAACACAGCTCTGCAGTTCAAGTTAAGGATTTCTTTCATATGTCAGAAAGAGGAGAAGCCCCAACATGAATAATAATGACTGTGTTTACTTAACCCCTTTAAAACCCATTTGAAAGTATTGGGGGATCGGAGTATTAGTAAGCAATACTTAGAGGAGCAGTGAGAGATGCTTTAACCTATCCTGAGGACATGCAGCTGGGAAGATCAAGTGTGGTGTGCTGGCCTCTAGCCTTCCCCTCGTGTCTGTTGACTCTGCTCATCTCCCATCATCAAGTAGCCTTGATAGAATAATAGCGGATTTTCTCTGAATGCTTACTTTTTTTTTTTTTTTTTTAATAAATATAATTTAAGCTGTTTTTGCTGGTCACAAAGGTTCTGGAATGGCACGATAACTGTTTGGGATACAATTGACTGAATTTTAATATATCTATTTGCACTTCCTGAATCAGAATCTGTGGTGTTCATCTCTGGAAACACTGAAGTGGGACTTTGAATAACTCTTTGGAGATGTAGAATTCAGTGGGGGTCTTTTCTGTCCTTTTTTGATCTAACCTATCTTCTTCCTCAGTTTTGAATTGTGTCTGAGTTTCTGAATGATCACTGTTGTTTGTTCTGCCTTTTGTTTTCCTCATGAGAAGCCTTTAACTTGATTTCTTATGTTTCTTAGCAGTGGCATTATGTTTTCCTGGCAGAAACACTTTTGCTGTTTAGCATGTTGACTGTGCTGTCTGAAAGTGTTTTAGGTCCCATGCTTGCTCTTGGCTCCTTTCCTAGGGCAGTTTTTCCTTGGTTGGACTTTCCACAGTCAGTGTGGCCTCTTACCATTTTCCTGTTTTCTATTAATTTTTGAGCAGAAGCCCTAACATAGAGTGAAGCCTTGAGGTTTTAAGGGGACAAGTCCTGGTGGAATTGCCACCTTCCAGTCTTTACTCTTTTGCCTGCAGCTGCACTAAACCTCTGCTGAACAGAGTAGAGAGAGCAAAGACAGCTTGAAACCAGGTTTCTAATGGGGTATCAGTGTGAGCTGGCATCAGATTCTTGGACAGAGACGTGAATAAATTCAGAGGAGGCTCTGCTCACACACATTGCCATTTGTATTTCAAAGGTAAATAATTTTCTTCTCTAAAATATGTTGTTTTAGTGACCTTTTGGGGGATGTTAAAGGTAGTTTAGAGAGGGATCATTTTAGTACACTGTTTAATAGTCTTTATTTTGTTATGGCTCTGTTGTCTGAGCCATCACAAAAGGATATCAGGGTGGTACTTTTACCACAACAATGTTTTCAAGTCTTGAAAATTCAGGATAAAACCTGTCTATCTGCCCTAAAGTAATGAGTCTACTGTCAAGTACAAAATCATGGTTAATTGTTATTTATGGCTCTTAAGTTCAGTAGGGTTCCTGGTAAGTTCATTTCTTCAGCTAGCACAGTAATGATACAGAATTTTAAACTTTCCTTCATGCCTTTACTATCAGTCTTCATCTGTGCTACAGATCTCAGATACTGGACAGGTATTGCCTTTGCATGGGGCTGCAGAGGTTGAAGATGACACTCTGTCCGTGGACCATCATTGCTAATTAGCTGGAAATTACTACTCTACCACTCTAACTGTTGAAAGAGTCGCACAAGGGCTCTGTTTCTTACTGCAGGCAAAGCCATCTGGGTTGGCTTCAGTGGCTACTGAAGGTCAGTGGAGTGCTCAGACTGACTGAAATAGGAACATGAGCCTCTGGCCAGCAAGAAGTGACAGTGGAGACAGGAGCACCTTCAAATGGGGACAGGAGCTGGAGGAAGAAGAGTACTTCTGTCATGGGTCTTAGCAGCACTAGTTTTCCCTTAAATGAGGCGTGCTGGGGTAGATCAGATAGCTCAATATTGTGTATTTTCCTCCATGATGCTGTGCAGAATCGGTTGAAATCCATAAGCAAAAGCATACCAGAACCTGTCACGTAACTATATTTGCAGGAGCTTTCCACTGTCTTTCAAAACCTAGCCTTTTCTCTGAGAAGATTCTCCAGGCTGTTGACTACATTTCTGAGAGCTGCAGTGTCCTCGGCGATGATTGCGTCAGGACTATCAGTTGTTATTTCTAGGTCCTCAATTTTCTTTTCAGCCTCCTGCTGTTTTAATCCCAAACCTTCAAGCTTCCTGCCCATGGAAACCATAGTAGCCTGGATTAGGTCCAACCTTCCAGAAATACGTACTGCATGCCTTGTAAAGAAATTAGATAATACTGGGTGGGCAAGGACTGCAGCTCTAGACATGCCAAAGCAAAGGCAGGTAAGACCTTTTACCAGGCTGCAAGCTGTATATGTAGAGGCTGCCAGATCCCTCACGGATCTTAATTTCCTCAAGGGCATGTTAAAGTCACTGCCCCTTCTCTTACAAAAATCATAGATGACAGTGTTAAAATCTTAAATCACTTGGGTGATGGTGAACAGTAGGACAGAGCACACCTGGAAAATATCTTTTCAGACAGCTCCTGAAAACAGATCCACGTGATAATTTCTTGAAAACACATCTGAAGTCAGCTGTATTTTTCATCATCGTAGTGAACGTGGTTGTTTTTTTAAAGCTGTCCCTATAGTCCAAGGCGCTTGGTTTGGTGCAGTTTGTCCTTTCTTGCTGTACGCCGTGCAGATGGGAAGAGAGGGCTCGGGTGGTCCTCCCTTCCCAGCACAGGAGAAGGCTGCAGGAGGCAGAACCACACAGCCCCCCACTTCCCCCTCCCCGTGACCCCAGGGAAGGGTGGGTGTGCTGCCTGGGCTGTGCCTGCTGCCGTGGGCAGGGCCGGGGGGAGCTTTCCCTTCCCTAAAGGTGGTCAAGCAGCAGCTAGGGTCAGTAGGAGGCATGCTAGGGACTGCTTTTTGTTGTGGAAATAGTGTAACCTTTCTGATCCGGGCACCTCTGCATTTCTGCAAAATGTAATCGTGAATGTAAGATTTCCTGCTTAGCAGCAGAGGCCAGTGTTGAAATCTTTATGTAGGACTTTTCACTCCAGTCACAGGAATAACACTCCTGTTCCACAGATTTTTGCTGTCGTAACTATCTCGGCCAAAGGTGTAATGAGGCTTGATCCTTGATGTGATCCCTGACTGACGCAAAGCTACCACTGTTCATACACTTATGACAAACCTCTATTTTTACAGAAACATTTTTGGCTTACTGGATGAGGGAAGAGGGACCTTAGAAAAAAGCTGTGCCAGCAACTAATATGATTTTGCTGGTACGAATGAAGCCTGTGCCGGGAACACACTGTCAGTACAGTTTGCTAGGACAGCTGCACCAGCCGAGCTATCCTATTCTGGATACAGCCTTGTCTTCTGTTCCAGTTTGTCATGCATGATTTATCTTTCTGTCACCTCTTCAGGTCCCTAGGCACCTCTCAGCATAAAAAGAAATTAAAACACAATACATATGAGTCTGCTCTGTATTGGAGCCTCGACCTTTAATGTATCACATTTTCGTATTACAGCTTTGCCAGCAAATAGGCTGTCCTACTAGAATCACTACTGCTGGAGTGATCTGTAGAGGTCCTACCTCAGCCATGCTTCAGATATATTTGCTTCCACCTACAAACTCTCAAGCTGCTTGAAATGCCTTTGAGAGGAGATAAGGTTTTCAGATTGCCTGGGAGATCATAACCCAGAACTGCAGCAGTCCAGTGGGGTAAAAAAACTGCCATCAAAAATCTGAGAAAACACTCAGACAACCCAAGCATCAGAAGGTTTGCTTAGTGTTTTGTCCTGTTATGAGAGTTTAATTTTTATCATTTGATTAATTTTTGGTGTTTTTCTCTGCCCCCACTTTGCTTCTCTCATTACATTTTCCTTCCTTTTCTAAAGAAAGTGCTGGCATCTTGCTCCATGATTTCGTGGCTGCATTCCTCCTGAGCAGACCGGTGTGTCGCTCTGACAATAAGGTTCACAGTTAGGCTCCGTAGATCAATAAACCATCTCGGTTAGTTGCTCAGCATATCAGATTTGAATTTTAAAAATCCACGGTCGCACTTAGAATACCACAGAGGCCAAAACCTGATGTAATTTTTAAGAGGCACCTGAAGAATTGCTCTATATTTCAGTCTGCCAGCATCTGACCAGTTCACTGTTTGATTGGGTTTTAGTCTCCTGTTTTTCTCTGCAGCTATTGAAGGTATTTTTTTTTTTTTAATTTTTTATTTTTTATTTTTCCTCCTCCAAGAGACAGACAACTGTGTCTTTAAAGAAACAAAACAACTGTGTCAACAGATGGGAGAGAAAATGCTGTGTCTGAAATAGTGCTAGGAATAAACCGTGTTAAAAATAGGTAGTCTTGCCACAACTGTTTCTTGGGCCAATGTGGAAATCCTCCCTTCCCATACTAGCGTGCTATCAAAACTACTAAAACCGTGCTAGAAAAACTGCCAAATTAGTCTATAAAATGTTGCTAGAATAATAACGACCCTTTTCCTGTCTGATTGTAACAGCCAGGCTAGTAAAGGGGAGAGGCTAAGAGAGCTGTGCTGCCAAGGGAGAGCTTGTAACAATTCCTTTAATTGACCCCTGGCCAGCAGCAACTAAAACACAGTTCTTGGAGCTGTGGACATAGATTTTAATGAGGTGGCCCCCTTTGCCCCCAGCTGTGCTAGGACAACTGTGTAACGAGGAACTAGAGGGTGTCAGAGGCTTGCCCCTTAGATGCATAATTTTGCTACTAGGTATGGAGGAAAATAATTTGCCTGACCCACAACTATCTGGGGAGAACCTATGGCAGTTTTGCTAGCAAGTTGTGTTTGTTCTTTTTTTTTGAAAAAAAAAAAAAAAAAAAAAGAAAAAAGAAAACTCCTGCCCTCCCCAAAAGAGGAAAGCAAGCCAAACTGTGCTTAAACGTGGTTGCTACTAGCAGAATTACAGCTGCAGTTTAGACATTGCATTTCTGCTTTCCATCTGTTGTCTCACTTATTTTTTCAGTCTGTCTCCTTGCTTTCAATTGTCTCTTCTGTGTCTCAGTTTATCCAATTTTCAGGGCTGGCCAGCCATTTCAGCATTATCGCTGTCCTAATGGCTGTAAGAAGAGCAGAGAAGCTCTTCACTAAATGATTTCTTTTTTTTTTTCCACAATGCCTCTCTGCTTTGTTTGTCTGGGTTTTGTTTGCGCTTGGTGCTCTATGTTGTGTCATCTCGAAAGAGAGGAGATGTTTGCATAATGTGTGTTTTGCTATAGTTGTTTAATTCCTGCAAACATTTATACTATACGGCTCATGGTGCCTTTGGGGCAAGGACAGACTGTAACCTCAGGGAGTGAATCAGGTCTTTGACCCTGCTCCTCACCCCTCCGGCAGCCTGGAGGGGCTGGAGGACAGGTAGAGCCTGGGCTTCTGCCCAGGGAGACCCACTGTGGAGGAAGCAGCCTTGGGCAGCTAAGCATGATTTCAGGCAACCCCAAGGCATTTGTTATTTATTCGTGACCTCTGAGATAGGGCAAAACATGAAGGTAAATAAGGCCCTTCCATCTGGGGAGAAGGGCAGCAGTAGGCGAGCGGTACAGCCTGCGGCCGAGTGCAAATTCCTCGTGACCTGGTGCAGCCCTGCTGTTTGCAATAGGCTTTCCCTTTCCCTCGTCTGCAGTCGAGGAATGCTCCTGGGGATCCATGCTTGCCTGGAAGTTGTCTCTGTTAGATTAATGTTTCTTGCTGAGACTAAAGGAAGTCTAAAGGAAAAGAAAAGACTTTAGAGACTGCCCAGTTTACTTCATTGCATCTAGGAAAGAGCCACATTCCTTATGAAATCTTGTGTTCATTTTTTTTTTCTACTCTTTCCTCATTCTCATGTGAGGGAAATGGAAATGGAGGAGTCTATATGCCCATGATTTTTACTTTTTCTTTTGGTAGATAAGGAGGCATCATCTCCTCCTGCCTCTGTGGTTCCCTGCAATTTGTGGGAAGTGTGCATGTTTGTCTGTGTCCAAATAATGCCCCACTTTTTGTTTTGGTTTTGCTTAATCGATCTATGGATGAATTAAAAAGACTAGTATTTGTGTAGGTGACAGTTTGATTAACAGCTGAATTTGACCTTCTTCCAGTACGATGAGCTCAGAAGAAAATTTTTGGTGTTACATCCCGAGTCTGTGAAAAAAATATATTCAGAAGGATGCATGCCATCTATTCACTTTTGACTCGAGCACACGCTTTGCTTTGCTGAGTTGGCTCTACTGATTAGAGATGGAATTAAGCATAAGCTTAAATGACTTGCTCAGCTGTGACTGAGGTTGCATAATTTGTCTGCTCATTTTCCTCGAGCTTTCCTACTGAATTCAGTGAGAGTAGAATCAGGCCATGGTGATGGAGAGGTGATGCGGGTGTAATTGGCAGGATATGCCAATTAAAACTTAGTCCTTTTGTATTGTAAAATGAAATTTTTCTTTCTTGTTATGGCCAATTTCAAATTATGCTCTTGAATTCTGGTCAGATCAGTGTTGTTTCATGGGAAAGTATAGCAAAACATTATTGCTTTAGCTGCAGGAATATATAAATTGGATCCCTCAAAGCTCTCCTATAGCTGTAACCAGGCTAACTGCTATTGGGCTGCCTCATTTTTCAGACCATTTCATTCTTGGGCTGGACACCAAAATCATTAGAAAACATTTACTGGCAGTATTTAATAGCATATTAAAAAGACACAAACAACAAGAACCAAAAAATAAAAAACACCAGACATTTGTGATGCACCACTAATCTATTGGTAATGTGTTTAGCTCCACTCCACCACACATACAGGGGAATAAATTGAAGTGATTAAAATAAAAGTGATTAAAAAAAAAAAAAAAACAACTTCATATTTCTAGCCTTTTTTTCCTTTTTCTGAGAGTCCATGGTGATAGCAGGAGGTGAAAAATTGCAAACAAAATTAAGAAGAAGTTCAAGTTAGCTGTGGAGCCAGAAGTGTGATTCAGGAGCTGAAAATATCTCTGCGCTTCATGCATCAAACTCAAACACTGTGCTTTGGCAACGCCCCCTGGATCAGAAACAGAGTTTGAGGTCATTCCTCCTCCAGCCTGCCATGTATGGATAGGGCCCACACTCATGACAAATTACCGACTTAGTGAGCGAGCACCAAGAGCACAGTGACATCAGCGCAGAGGGATCTTGCCTCACAGTGGAGGACAGAGGACTCCACGGCCTTCTTTCTCCTGTCTTTCTTTAGACCTGGAGGGGCAGTGTGGAGGCACTGGGAATGAGGACACTTTAAACATTCCCTTTCTAGATGTGTGGAAGTGGCAAGAGGCAGAGAAGGAATGCACCCACCTCCTTGTAAAGAAGTTGTGCAGCATCCTGCTAACAAGGATTCTGGTCAGAGGTGTATTTGTGGCCCATTCAGATTTCTAGGACAAATCATAGACCCGTAGAATGGTTTGGGTTGGAAGGGACCTTAAAGGCCACTTAGTTCCAACCCCCTGCCATGGGCAGGGACACCTCCCACCAGACCAGGTTCCCAAAGCCCCATCCAGCCTGGCCTTGAACACCTCCAGGGATGGGGCATCCACAGCTTCTCTGGGCAACCTGCGCCTCTAAGAAAAGAGTTTTATTCCAACATCTCATCAAAATCTCCCCTTTTAGTTTAAAACCATTCCCCCTTGCCCTATCATCTGCCCAAGTAAAAAGTTGCTCTCCGTCTTTTTTATAAGACCCCTTTAAGTACTGAAAGACTGCTATGATGTCTCTCTCCCCAGAGCTTTCTCTTCTCCAGGTGAACATACCCAGCTTTCTCAGCCTGTCTTCATAGGAGAGATGCTCCAGCCCTCTTATCAACCTTGTGGCTTTAAACATATGATGCACCTGCTCGTGGTGGTGCTTTGCTGTGGACGCAGACCTGAAAAGACAGTAGTTCATGCTGTGCTGTACAGGTCTTTGCAACCAGAAGCACAGTGTCAGAGACTGATCTCAGAGTGCCTTGAATGAAGTCTGTGCTTTGACTTAACACTGGCCTTGCTGAGGTTTTAATTTTATTTTATAGAAAGTAATGGCTAGATTTTGCAGGTAACTACAACCAAAACTCTGTAAACAGACCCCAAGACCTTTGAATCCTCTGCTGACAAATTTCTGTTGTTCCCAGTCATTTCAATTCCCTTCTGTCCTGCATGTCTGCCTTGTTACCAACTTCTCAGGGGCAAGTGAGCACTCATCCTGCTGAGCTTGTCCAGTGCTGCTGCCAGTGCTCTGCCATGGCATTGAACAAGGTGCCTGTGGGGATGGTCTTTCCAGTGAGATTGTTCTGGCAGCCCAAGTGTTTGTCATGGGCTTGTAGGGCACCTGCTGCATTACAGCCCACCTGCTTGGCAGCTATCAGTGGCTCTGTTTTGGTTTCTTCATGGTGTGTGGGGCTGTACTTTTTTTTAATTTAAATTTTATCTTTTTCCCCCAAGGTACGGGTGTCATAGCAGGGTAGTCACAGAATCACAGCATGGTTGAGGTTGGAAGGGACCTCTGGAGGAAGCCTGCTGGTCCCACCCTCCTGCTCAGCAACGGCCACCTAGAACAGCTTGCCCAGTTGTTCAAAGAGGGAAGAAAAAACAAGACACTGGTGCAGGGGGTTCCTCAGGGTGGTTTTTCTGAAGCTTGTTTGGATCACTTAGAGCATGAGCTTTACCAGGAACCCTATCCTGGGCTCAGCTGAGACCTGCTGTTCTTGCCTCTGCCCCCTCCCAGATGATCGCGAAGGGTACTCACGTCTTTGTGCAAGCTGCCTGCCCAAACAGCACGATCCTCTTGGCAACAGCAGACTAGACAAATGGGTTGAGCAACATGTGTATGTGGACACAGTGTCAACTGTCAGCCTGACCATTGTCTAAAAGCATCAAGCCTGGTTAGCTGAGGGCACTGATCTCAGCTGGCAGTGTCTAAACTGCTATTTGCAGTGAGGTTATGGACCTATACTTAGGGGGATGTGCTCTTGCTAATTTAGCTCCTGGCTGAAGTGGAAAAAAAAGTAACCCAAAATCATAGTTCCAGCACTAGCAGCAAAACAGGATCCTGCACATTGTGGATTTTGGCTATAAAAGAAATAACCTAGAGAGGGTCCAATGCTCCATATAATGCTGTCAAAGAAATCAGGCGTTTGATTTTCATAAAGTGGATCACTTATGTGTAAGGTAAACAAAATTCATAGGTGATGTTCCAAAAGTCACTTGGCATAATATATCTATTAGATAAATTTTGTTACTGCTAACTTTCTGGAGAGCCTGAGAGGTAACAAGCAGTTCCACAAACATAGACATGCATTAGTATGTATGGTTATCTTTAGTTGCATAATATGTATACATATGCATATATACATATACACATACATGCATATATGTGCAAACATCTGCATGCATATGAATTTGTAAATTAATACATTTCAACAAATGAAAAATGATGCAAAGTTTTCTTGGTGCTCTTTGCATTCAGATCTGCAGCACGGTGCTAGCATGCAGAAACCAAAATACCAAAATGAAGACAAGCTGTGAACACAAAATTTTAATGGGCTGTCACACTCCTATTGAGAAAAATGTGGAAAACAAAGAAAGCATAAATACAGAAAAAATATATTTGGCTTCACATTTATGTTTCAGTAATGAAGATGAAAATGTTTACAGCATAGAGACATTTGATTAAAATATATATATACCTTTAAATTTGGAAGTAGTTCAAGATTTGATCCATTAATTTCAGCAAACTGCTTGTAGGAAAGCATATTTCTGCAGCATCAAAGGCTTCCAGAGTGACCTGGAATTAGGAGGGTAAAGGTAGAGGCACTGTAAGTATTTTAATTCATCTATTCACAGGTGATTTGTGTGAACACATTAAGTGAGAACACCAGTATAGTAATGGGAGTAATTTTCTTTCACTTCTTCCAAATTCAATTGCATACGATATGATTGCATTTGATCAGGATGTGAACGTCATTTCTCAGATGATTGTGTTCTGCCATTGATCATATGAAGTCAATTTAAAGCATGACATTGCTTTTACCTTCCTCAAGTAGGGAGGCATTTTTACTTCTAGTCTTAGCTGCTGTAGATATCAATTTGTGTATATAATAAATTGTGCTTTGTTTAGAGAGCGATAACTGTAAAATATTGCCCATTCAGAGTGTAAGTACTGAGACTGAGATTGATGTCTGGAGCTTAATGCATCATAGCGTCAATCAAGCAAGTTCTAGACTTCTTACTCCTCCCAATGCGGACTCTTATTCACAGAATTCTCTGGACTTTGTGTTTGAAAAGGAGAAAGAGAGCAAAGAGAAAAGTCAATATGGGCTGTTTCACATATATAAAGGAGGGGTTTGAACCTATGGAAAAGAAGTGGGAGATTTGCTTATTGCCTCAGTGCTTTGAGTTACCAGCCATGAATTTGAGCCCTGGGGTAGAAAGCTGCAGAAGTGTGCGAATTTTTCTACCTGTGTTGTGTGGATCGTCTTTGGTACGAGCAATCTTATAGACCTGGTCAATCTGAGTCCTTAAGTGATTTCCCTTCCCATGGTAAGGTACAGTCTGTGCTGGAATGATACCTGCTGCAAGCCAGTTAAGGAGTAACAGAGGCAAGGCTTTATTTGCCCTTTGTACTCTTGAGGCAATTTCACCCATTTATTGTGCTATTTCAAAACCTTAGAATAATTAGCAGTAAAATAAATATTTGCCAGTTTTTCCTTAAAATTTAGTTTTTCATTAAAATACACATTAGATTTCTGATATATTTTTACCTTGTAAAGTGCACAAGAATCTTCCTCTCATACCTCCTCAATTAACTGAACAGTGACAGTGTAACAGAAATATAAGGAGTAACACAAAACAAAGTTATCGTTGATCCATGAAATGAATTAATCTTTGTGGTCAGATGCTGCCAATGCCTACTGCTACATTTTTGTTTCACTACTGAAGGTGTAGTTATACAATCAGAGTGATTAGTGGAGCTGCCAGGGGAGAGTCTAGCACTCTTCTCAAAAGCAGATGGTAAGAGTCATCATCAGAGTACCTCTGCCTTTGTGTTTCCAAGTCCGATGTAAAAGGCTAATCCCTCAGTGTATGAGCTACAAAGTTCAAATTGAAAAAAGTCTTCTGAGCTGTAAATCATGCCATGCTTCTCATACTCTCATTCCCCTTCTGATGTGCTTGTTTAATCTTAGTCTCCATGGCTGGCAAACAAAAGCAGTATATTAAAAGTCTTGACCAGATATGACCAAATGCTAGGAAATGATCTGCAACGGTTGTTGCATTGTTGCCTTTCTTTGCTGGGCTGTTGTTAAAGGAACTCGTCTTCTTTCATTTCCAAACAACCGAGGATTGCACAAGTTTTTACGAATGCAATGATAAAAACAAATTAAAAGTTCCTGGTTTTAGTATCACAACAAAGCCTCTGGGAGCTTTAATTGGGCAGTAAAATTGTGTTTGATGGCACGTGCATCATCTGGAGTTGTTAGAGGCTCTGTCGGTTGGCTGTTCCCTCAGAGCATGTATTCTTTGTTAGCTCCAACATTTCTGTAAGTTTTTTAAGTTAGTAAGGAAAGGCATTAGTACTGTCTAGACAAAATCATACTGTCCTTAACCAGAACTTTGGATAATATTTTACCTAATTATAAGTAAAGATTAAGCTTTTTAAATACTCAGAAACTGACCCAACTTTCATGGAAGTCAGGTGGAGTCTTTCACACTTGGATCTGACCCTAATGTATCCATTGAGGAATGCCGCTGAAGACAGTGAAGTCTACCGCATGAGTGAATATGCTGACTCGCATCAGTTAAAAGCTAAAAGAGAAATTGGTGAAAACAGGATATAGCATTCCTCATGGATTTCAGTTCAAAGACTTTTTTGAAGCTGGAACAGCAGTATGAGTTTGTGTCATAAATGATATATTTCACTTATGTTTTTGTTGTCTTTTAATGGAAGTCCCCTCTGTTCCTCCCAGCTTGCTATCGAGAGTATTTAGTCTAAATGAGCCCCTTGTCTTTGGGTTGGGGGCAAGATAAACAGATTTGCAATTCATGTTCATTAGAAAAAACTTTATGCAAGTGTAGCCAGCATCATTAAAGCCAGCTTGGCCTGTCTGAAAGCATAAAGCACAGGGCTGAGGGCTAGAGGGTATCCATATACTAACAGGGAAAGCAAGCTGCAATTTGGAGCACCCCTAGGTTTCAGTGAAGGGTGGACTAATAAAGACTCGTGACTTCTTTATTGCTTTGCTTTGTTTTTTGACTGGAACTTTTCTCAGGCTAGCTGTAAAAATCAAGAGTGAAATACTGGCCCTGCTAAAAACAGGATTTTGCCCTTGAGTGCAGCCTTGCCAAAGTTTCACCCATAGATTAAAAACGTATTGGGCTTTGTCTGCTCAGAGATTGAAAAGTGGTTCCTGGCTCCGCATCCAGATTCATTTCCTAGAAAGCTGTATATTGATGTGATAAAGTGTCAGTGGCTGGAGCCAGAGCATATGTTATTTTATATACTCAGATGCCTGTATAGACCACTGTTGACATTGCTGGTTAGTAACACATTATCATTTGCTATTTGTTTTTGTTGCTGATAGCAAACAGTACAGCATAAAGCATAAGCACATGCCTTCTACTAACTAGTTCCAGGCCTCCTTCACCCTTCACGTGTTGGCACCCTGTTTCCCTCAGCTCGTGTTTGTGCTCTGCTGATGGTGGAAGCATGGGGCTTTGCCCACCCGCGTGGTGGTCAGGCTTTTGTCTGGGGTACAGGGCAGTGTGAGGAGCCCTTGTGCTCA
Source organism: Netta rufina (assembly GCF_964035555.1). Lineage (NCBI taxonomy): Eukaryota > Metazoa > Chordata > Aves > Anseriformes > Anatidae > Netta > Netta rufina. The sequence goes on from NC_140125.1 coordinate 58,184,080, forward strand.
GGGGAAGTCCAGGAAGGTTTTCTGCATACTCCTGTGGGAGCTTGGTTAGGCCATGGCCACCGATCTGCAAGTCCAGTGTGCCAAGTTTGGCACTTTCCTGTCAGAGGCCTCCGCCATGCTCCTCTGCCACAGTGCTCGTCAGCCCTTGAGGAGCAGGCACCTTCCCTGCTGCGGTGACCCAGCTGCTCCACGAGGGCGGCCAGCCAGGGCCCAGCGTCACAGCCATGCACCACGGGGCACGGCTGGGCGAAGAGCAGAGGGGACGTACAGGGCCTCCTGCTGGGACCTTGTGCTGTCAGGTGGTTCCCTGTCAGCTCCCCTGGGGTGCAGCCCTCTCCAGGAGCACAGCCACCCTGGGATGCTCTCCTCATTGCCCATCCCTGGCATGTAGCCTGCAGTGGCATCTCACATGCAGGCATTCAAGAGCACAGGGAAGCCTGGAAGAAAGAACTCTGGGTACAATGCAAGCTGTGGTTATCTGTGCTTCACAGCATATATCACATAGGTTATAAAATCAAGGCTGACTTGACAAAAATCCTTAAAAATCCTTCGTATTTATTTTTCTAAATAGGTGGAGGAGAGTGTGAACAGCCATATTCGCTGGAGTGCTGAACCGAATTGCCTTGACTGGAACCATTATTCACTTGCACCTTTGACGGCAGCCGCCAGGTAGGAAAGCAAGGAAAGAATGGGTTGAAATGAGCTGGGGGAGCAGGCCTAGGTGAATATCTTTTTGTTCTCAGAAAGCTTTAACTGGAAGTCACTCACATTTAAATAGTAACTGATTACTTGTCCTTTTGTTACAAGTGAACTCACCTCTTGCTGAAACCAGAAGCATTTCTCTTTCTGGACAGGTTATGTTTTTGGTGATTCAGAAATGGTGTCTTTGCTTTGACTGTATATTTGGTTTCCCACTTTCTCTTCTTTGTACAGTTCTTTCATGAAGAATCCAGGGAGCATACTTTTTGAAAGAAATTAGCAGAAAAATTTACTTGTAAAAAATACAAAGAAAAAAAAAGTGGATGGGGTTTTGATATCTAAAAGAGCTGCTTTTATTATTATTATCATTTTTAATTGTCCTAAAGAGTGAGTTGGTGGTTTCTGTTTGACCATCTTGCCATTTCAAGTGCATTGTTGACGATACTTAAGATCAAGGTTTATTTTTTCCTCTGGGTCTTGAACACATGGGTACATGCAAACTGTGATTATGAAAATAATGACACTGTAGTATCATGATACCCAAGCTAGCTTAAAGTTAGTGGATTCCCAGTAGCAGTTTAGCTATGGTAACACACAGTTCAGAAAACAGTTTATCTTCTCAGGAAAAGGTCTCTTTTCAGCTACTTGTTGCAGCTCCATGTTTGTTCAAGGTGCTAGTCACAGGTTGGACAGATTTCACATTGACTTGGTCTCAGAGACTGTGCCTTCGTGTAATAGACAGAGTTAGTTTTGTTGCAGCACTGAGGAGCTCCTTTTCTCCAATATCTGTGTATTGGTTAGCCTTCCGAATGTAATAAGACTGACTTAAAATAGTGAAAAGTTAAGGAAATGTTTCATTGGCTTTTTTATTATTATTCTTCAATATTTATCTGCAACCGTAAGAACTAGGCATATAAAGAAGATACAAGATTCTCATGCCATATCATGATCCCAGGAAGCGTTCAAGGAAAATATGCAATGTATTTTGAGATAAAACTGTCGTTTTTTTGAGAACTGTAAATGGGATTGGACCTCTGTTTCATTCTATATATGAATTGAAGGAAGGAATGGCAGGCATTAAATTGAAATGGGCTGTCCCTTGACACTTTGCTGAAACCTGGAACTGATCCCAAGTATTCTGCAGTCCATGGTGCTGCTATATGGGATATCTCTTCTTATTCATCCTTTTGCAAGTCCTTGCAATTGAGGTTGTGTCTATGAGCATTGCACTATTTCCCCCCTGCAGTCTGAGACCTGAGATCTTCCCATGCAGCCTGGGATCAGAGCTAGGTGAGAGGAGTGCAAATTAATGCCTGTCAGCAGGCGTGTTAACAGGGAACATGCTTGCAAAAAACTACGCATCATGCTTGCCATAGGTCCTGTGGAATTTACAGTGAAAGTTCAGCAGGGAAACAAACTGTCCTCATGCACTGAGCTCTGTTCCCTGTTTGGGAAGCATTAACAGTGTGTGAAATTTATAAGCAGGAGTAATGGAGTACCGAAACCTAGCCATGTCCTGACTCACCAGGCAGGATTTAAGGGGAAAATTGAGAACTTTGGTACACAAGAGTGTGGCAGCCATCCTCCGAAATGGGTTTTTAGCATAAATTTTTCAGGTTTCATTAGTGTGTAACTTAATGGTACTTTTGTGCATTGGGCCCTTGCTGCTGTGGCTCTCTTGAATGCTGAGAACTCCCCTTATAATTTGTCAGCCTAGTAATGGTGGTTTGGAACAGCTGAACTTTAGAATAGATGCTCTCAATTAATGTAGTTTAGAGTGGTGCCATTGCAACTATGATAATATGTATTGCAACTTTCTGTGCTAAGGATATTAAAGCAAGCGCTTAATACTGGTAGGGTAGTAAATATGCCATGTGAGCTAATAAAAGACTCCCATTAAGAAACTGATCCCTATATTGCCTCCTTTACAGGTGAAAACTTGCAGTTTGATTCCACAGCTAGATATGGGGAGATAGGAAGGCACATTTTCCCTGAAGACAGGAGCATGCAATGCTGCCAAACCAGCAGTCCCAGGCGCCCTGCAGGGGTTGATTCTTGCAGCAGAGGGAGATTGTACAAGCTGTGGTGTGGAGGACTAGCTGCTTTATTTTGGCTGAGAATCCTCTGAAGATACTGGTTCCGATTCCCTACTGTCTGAAACCTTTTGCTATTTATACCTGGGTAAAGTGAATGCCAGGCGAGCATAAAATGCCACTACCCTAGTGCTAAAGGAGCTGTTATCCACTTTGACCAAATATAAATGACCATGCAAAGGGTAAAGCAAGTTCAAGGTCTCTCTTTTTGTTATGGCATTGCCCTTAGATCCTGCTGCTTGTTGATGACTGTGTGTGAGCAGAAGGCTGTTCTTCAGTGGTGGTGGTTTGAGCTCAGGATGTGGAAGTGCAAGGAAAAACAAGAACACTAATTTCTTGTTCCACTACTAGTCAGAGAGAGAAAAGCATGTTTCTTCTACGTCCAGGAGGTGGCTGAGCAGGATAGTAGCATAACAAATTTATTTGCTAGTTTTCTGACAGTCTGGGGTAGGAAGAAAGATGCTCAAAAACAGCTGGAGGGGGCAGAAATGAACGTTGTGACTTGAAGTCTCCCTGCCCTTGGGCATTCAATAGCAAGCAGTGCATTAACATGCCATATATTGGAAGGACACAGTCCTTGAAATCCTCTGGCACTGCAAGCTACTGCTTTTAAACTAGAACAGAGACAGATAAGGATAATGTGAAGGAGAAATTCAGCATTGCATATTACAAAATTGAATCTGTAGAAAAACTGGTCACTTTTGGCGGTATTTCATACATTGTAAATAGAATCCATATATATTCATGCTTATTTTAAACAGAATATAGTGTACTGCAATTTCTGCTGTCTCCACAAATATCTTGGTAAAGTAATTTAAAAACAGATCTGTTTTGTAACCAGCACTGTGCCAATTTGATAGTAATACTGGGCTATGTTAGAGGTTCTGAGTCAGGTTCTGACAGCTGTATACCTGCTGAAAACAACGAAGACCTAGCACAGGGTGAGGGCATCAGCGTCTGGCTCTTTCTGAGCAGAGCTGCTGGTGAATCGTGTGCTACAATGCACACTGCCATGGAAAGGACCGATTTAAAAAGCAAGAAATGCAAATCATTTTGAATTACAGGCAGCAAGAAGGATCCTTTCATAATAACTAGATAAACCTCCATTTATGTACTGTATTTCAACAAACAGACAATTTATTTTTTTTATGGACGGGGTGTGATAAGGTTATTAACACTGAACCACACCCAGTGAGATTCATTTTATGTAACTTCTAATACATGCATTTACCTATTCACATACACTTTTCCCTCTTTCTAAATATATCCTAAGGTTACATATGCAAGGCTCACAGCTTCAATGCAGACATAGAATGAACAATTGTGGTTTTGAATTTGCTGGTGACAAATACACAGAATTGTTTTAACTTGTCATGCTGTAGTAATGCTAAATTAAATATTTCAAAATGCAAACAAGAAACTTGGATTATGTAGATCTTTAAAAGTAATCCTGTGAGCCTTCCTTCTTGTCGCTGTATTCTTATGAGAAATCTGAAGAATTTACATTTTGGAAAAAATACATAATGCCCATTGCAATTGTGCGAATCCATGTTAGAGGATTCTTTTGCTCACAGATGCTTTGCTAATAAGTTCTGAGCCTGAAAAGTTTTGGTTAGTTGGGAATCTCAGATCCGTGCTAGCAGTTAGCTCCAGATGGCTGTAATCTATTTTGTACCAAGCCTTCAGCATCTCAAAGGTTGCATGTTTGGAATTATGAAACACACTGTTCCACTTGTTTTTGCCAGTAAACATACTGTGCATTGTATGTTAAGTTTTGATGCATAGTATAGCTTGAAGAAGAGGTAAGAGAGAAAATGTGGGGAGAGAAAAGGCGAAAGGAAAAGGGTAGAACGGGAGAGGAAAGAAAACGCAGCAAGAAAAGTTTGTCTGCATAATGAATTCGGTCTGACTGGCAAACACAATCTGACTTCAAGTTGTGAATTTCATTGAATTTGATCCAAGAAAGACACAGCTGAGCAATCTGCAGGAAGCAATCTTTTCCTAGAAGTATGCAGCTCCAAACTGTACAAATTCTTCCACTGATCGTAAAATTTCTGTGCACCACTAAACCTGTGTAATTGGATACTTTTGAAAAGAAAGTAGTGTATTGAGATATTCAACTAAAGAATAACAAAAACATCATTGAATGTAGAATTTTGAAAGAAGAAAAACTATATAATTTGAAGTTGGCCAATGAAACCCTCGTGATAAGGACAGTTAATCATTTCTGGTGCAGCTGTTTCCTGACATTTCTGCAAAATGTTGTGGAAAAATTAATGAAGGTTCGTTCAGTAATGGTTTCAAGCTTGGCTAGTGGAAAATATGACAGTATTTCCATCGTCAATTAAGAACAAGCAAGGCTTTTTTTTTTTTTTTTTTTTTTTTTTCTGCAGGGGAAGTGGTATGCAGTTTGTACTGCACAGGAAATTGTAGACTTGAGAGCAGCTGTGTGATAGCAACAGGTATGCAGAGAATATGAAAAGGAGCCTGGGCCCTTTGCTCTTATCACATACGTTTCAGTGCAGTAGACCTCTGCAACATGCTGGAAGAGACAACTTGCTGCGTGACATGACGCTATCTATCTAGCATGTGGGGTATTCCTTCGAGTGTCTGACTGAAAATAAATGCCCTTCATGCCACTTCAATAAAAAAGGGTGTATTGAGTGAGATTTTCGTTGTAACTGTGTTTTATTACTGCAGTGTCCCAAAAGCATAACTCTTTGTGGTGGAGAGACATGATCTTTTTTTAACTGATCTCTGTAATTCTTGTTGCTTGCAAGTTGACCTCAGCATATATGATTTTTACAGCCACACAGCACGCCTTAGTGAGCACGTGTGGTTGCTGCGTTCTCCCGGTGCAGAGCATCCCCTGCTATAATGGGCTGGCCATTCTGTGTCTGGGGGCGGTGAGAAATCTGCGGGCCTCGTGCGCAGTATGGATGTGGGGTTATATATGTGAACCCAACACCATGTATGTGTACGTAGCATTGCATATCGCTAAGAAAGCATGTGGTTTAGAAACAAGAGCGTGGCCCAGGGGTGTATTCACATCGCAGATCAGCATAGCTGAAGGTCACTGTAGCAGCTGAGCAGCGGCCTCTGTCCACTCCTTCACCTCATGGCAGTGGGCAGGCAGCCAGCTGCCGGCAACCTCCTCAGCAGCACCTTGGGGCTGGTGCTCCTGCCCCAGCTCCACAGTGCCCAAACTCTTCCAACTCGGCTTGGTTTCAGAGATACTGTTGGATAGCCTGCATGGGCCAGCGTTCAGTCAGCATGGAAACAAGATGCACAGGGAGTAAGTTGTAAAGTTCAGTCCCATATTGCCAGTAGAATTAACTGGTTTTCCCCAAAGGGATCTACATTTTATTTGGGGTAAAAAATGCCTTAGTGTGAAATTACAAGGCTTATACAGAACTACTGTAAATCACCGCAAAAGTTCAGGTGAATGATTTAGGGACTTGATGCCTCTTTCTGGACTGTGAGGGGTTTTACAAACCTGCCTACTCAAACAGATTTTTTCTTCTTCTAACATGCTGAGATAGTTTGAGCCCTGCCATAAATATGATTTCTAGCCTGTTTACACAGTATGGTGATTCATACTAGCGTGGTTGATAGAAAGAAAATACATTATAATGAATGGTTTATGCTTTTCTAATATCACTTTGTAAAGGAGACGCTTACTCAGTGCTCCTGCTGCAAATTTAGAAGACCCTCAGGAAGCTCACTAAAAATGTTTGTCTTACTTCCTGTAAGGTTAGCTGTGGAGTGTGTAGTTCTTACTGGTTTAAGCCAGTGTAAAACAATTAATAGTGATGAAGTCCCATCCATGATTTAGGTCCATTCACATAATCATGTAAAAGTTAGGCCCAGGTTCCCTGTCTGTGGCGCAGTCAACTCTAAGGAGCTTTGTTTAAGACTTTCCCAAGCCTGCAATCCCTTGTGTTGGTCAAAACTTTGCTGAAGTCAGTGGCAGCTTTATCAGGGACAGCTTATGTATAAGAACCTGTAATTAATCTTGATTTGGGATCAGTTCTTCAAGAGTCCCTCCACATGCTTGAGTAACCAGGTGAGTACTGTGGCTGCAGTCAATATGTTGGTGGTGGGACTGCATGTGTGCTTCAGGGAGTGCATAGGCAAAAGGGAAAGATGAGGGCTCTGGTCCCTCATTTTATCTGACGAGAGCAGCAGGTCAAATATGAGCTGCTTTTAAACTTCTCAGCATGAGGTCTATGCCTACGGAGGAACTTCCCATAAACACAATTTGTCAATTGAAAGAGGAATTTCCACAAGAACAAGTTTTCCACTGGAAAATTTCCATATTGCCTATTTTTATTTTTTGCTTTTGTTTTTCCATGGAAATCTCTGAACGAAGTACTTCCCTTTAAGTCACCTTAATTCACCAAGAAGATATTTGATGAGCTGAACTGAGCTAACATAGTTACAGTTGTCGTTAAGTTACTTCTGTCTATTACTCCCTCTCATGTCATGGCAAATGGCAATACAAAAGCTTCATGCTTGAAAAGTTCCTATGGGCAGGTCAGCTTGTCAGGCCTACATGTCCCATGGTATATGGGAGTCACTGTGGTGAAAGCATCTACCAGCTAGTAACAAAACAGTATCTTGGTGAGCCAGATTCAAAACCAGAGGCCACAGTCCCTAGGAAACCAGAGGAGCTGTTGTGTGAGCTTCTGTCTTTGCTGTTCAAACACAGTCTCCCAGATTTTCATGTATTTTTTACCAGTTATTTAAAACTTCTACAGCAGTTGTAAAACTCTTGGATCCATTTGAGATTAATGATGAATGAAAAGTAGGTACATTTAAGTGATGGTAAAATCGGCTAAGGTCATACAATCAAAGCGCTTGACGGACGCCTACACGTTTCTTGCCTTATTGCCTTAGCTTTCCCTACAGAAGGCAGCTGGATAATAGCTGGGACATTACTGAAGATGACTGGACATCTGGTGTGGAGCATGTGGGAAGGGAGAGGAATGCTGCTGACACCAAGGTGTTCATTGAATCACACAGTGACCTCTTATGGATGAACATTTAAAATGAATGAATGCTCATATCACAAATACTACTTTTACTTTTTCAAGTAACAGTTTGAATAGTTCAGCAAGGTTTGTAGTAAATGTGGTGTTCTCCTTACAGTACTGTGTCTCCAGACTTTTGTTAATCTTCTTCTTGTCCCTCCTTGGGGGTGGGTGGGGACACACATCCTGCTTTTATGTAGACGTGTTGCCAATGATACTGAATGCACCAAACCTTTGATGATATTGAATAGTGACCATCTCTCAGGTTTGATGGTCGTGGCTGGTGGCATGCTCCTGCCATCCCTGAGGGAAACTTGTCCCCCAGAAGGAAATGGGCTGTACCAGCGACCATGCTGCTGCACGGGAGGAAGCTCTCTGTCTACATGAGACTGGAGGCTGTTGGAGATTTCTCCACCACATGTGCACAGGAAACAGCATGTCAGATGTCTGACTTTCCTTCAGGCGGTCTCCCCGGTGCTTCTCAGAAGGGCACGGGAGTTGTGGTTAAATATTACAGTCTAACCTTTTACTTGCTCAGAGACCAAACAGGAGCTAAGTAACTTTAAACCATTAGCTCCATTTTAAGTGTCTCTTCCGTGGGACGAAGGGCAGTTGATTCTCAATCACGTTATATTTTCCAGATGAATGACTCAGAACACAAGTGCCAGGCTACCCACAGCAGAGTATGCCAGTGCAGCTAATGAAACAGAGAAGAGCAAGGGTCCTCCTTCGTCCCTCGTTCTGCTTCTTTTACAGGATTCTATTTCCTTTTCCCTCTTGCTCTGTCGCTGGTTTGGTTTTGCCATCATACTTTTAACTGAGTGGCCTGAATCAGATTTCTGAATGTTGTCCACCAGCAGCCCTATTCTCACCTGAGAGTGCTGGGGAGCAGCTGTGGCCCCAAGCCCTTCTGCTTCTCTACTGCTCAGCAGCCCTGGGCTGCTGGGGAAAAAGGGAACAGACCTGAATTGAAAGAAGTGACACATACGGACTGGCCATTTAATTAATTAAGTCAAAAAATGCCTTTGGCAGTTACCAGCTCTTTGGCATTCAAGGGAAAGCCAAATATATTTTCTGTGCTAACAGCTAAGACTTAGCTGTAGCTGAAATGCTGAACACAGTTTCAGAGGTAACATAATGTGACAACACCATTTCTACCAATGTACTGTCCTTTGGGGGAAAAAACAAAACCAAAAACTTGTCTTACTTTTAGTCCGCTATACTTGATAAGGTGTTTTTGGGTGATAACTGAAACCAGAGTTTTCATTTACTTATTGGAATTTAAAGACTATATGAAGGAGGGATCGTAGAAGTTATTCAGATCATTTGATTATAAGAAAATAAATCCTTTAGCAAAACTCACATTGGTGACAATCAGTCGTATTTCACAGTTGCATTGCGAAAACTATGAACGGCCTCAGTTCTAAATTTAAGATAGTCAGAAATTGTTCTGTTTAGCATGTCCTAAAATTATCCAGCACAGAAATACTTAGGGGAAGTGTTAAAATTAATTCTCAAATTTTAAAAAGGCAGCTTAAAGGGGAAGGAATGCAGATGTGGAAGCATTAAATAAGTGCCATCTCAATAGCAATTTTACCAAACGCAGGGAAGAGCCATACACTTCATGTCCTTGTTATAAGATTCTTGGAGAAAATACTCCCACTCAGATAGAAATTCACTGTAAACAGCCCTCTTGCTGTTGTTGTTGGTGTACTTCTGAGGATGCAGTAGCTCTTAGAAGGAGCTGGGCTGGTTGTGCAATACTGTGACCTTATGGTGCATAGACACTTCCAGTTTTGGAATGTGAAATGTCTGAAACTGGGAGTGGGCGGACAAGAGGTGGAGCTAGCGAGGAGGCCGGGTGGCTGTGTTTCTGAGAAACTCTCTGTTGCTGGTGAGCACTGCTAATCTGTCAAGTGTATGTCCAAAGCCCTGGATATTGCTAAGTAGAGCCACTAAACAAGATCGAGTTGCAAACGGACACGGAGCTATGGGGTGGTATTTTGGAAATTGAGCTTTTAAAACTTAGTCAAAAACAAGGCTGAATTCTTTCAGACCTGAAACCACAGCCTCCCAAAATGCGTCAGAGACTCTTGATGCTGCAGCGAGGTCAGCTTCCCTCCCCCCCACACCTGTGAGTCAGGACAACTCTATTAAAGGAAGCTTTTATTGGAAGCTGTCAATAGAGAGGGAGACAACATGCAGATGTTGAGGACACGGTGGGAAAGAGTTTGGATCCTGTGCCTACATAGATGGTCACCAACGGGAAGAAGAGTATTTTTGTGGAAAACAGAGGGACGCTGAGGAAAGACTAGTATTTAAGCAAGAGGTAGGTAAGTCTGATTTCACCTTCTGTCAAATTAAAGCTAGGATTCAGAGTCCACTCAAGCTGGCATTGTATCCATTTCTCAAGGGGGACAAAGGCTAAGTCTTCTGTGGGCTAGATGCCCTCAGTGCTTGTCCATTGTGCCTTCTGTATCTACTTTTGCTGAAAGTTGCAGAAAAATAATCATAGAGCAGCTCAGTTGAATGCAGAGGGAAAAAGAAAACCAAGGATGAAACAAAGTATTGGACTGGTGGGAATTTCAGCAGCGTGATCTTGATTTCCAGGTAGTTTCAGGTAGACACTTTTTGAGATTGAAACTTCCTACAGTGCCGTCATGGACTTATTGTTTCCTTTGCTATAAATTCAGACCTGTTCATGGGTGGATCGACAGTAATGGGGCTTAAAAATGTCAACGAACAATTCTGTCCCACTTATATTGATTCTCCTTTAACTTTTCCCGTGTTGTTTGTTATTACTACTATGACCTGGACAGCTCTAGCAGAGTGTTAGCATAGATGAAGTTCCTGTAACAAGCAGCATTGCAATAACTGGGACCTGTGGTTTTAGATGTGATCTTCCCTTAATACTGGTGGGTGCTCTGTGCTTACTGAATTTATGTGTGCCAGAGAAGAAATACCATACAATAGCTTTGTGACTGAAAAAAATACCTCTAGAACTAATTCATAGTGCCAGTAATTTTATTGTTTCTATGTGAGATTGCTAGCAGAAGGAAAGAGATCCTGGAAACCAGCTGCAGCTATTTAATTCATGACCTGTCAGGAAAATAGGTTTGGTTTCCAGTCCTGATGAGCATCTTGGGTGAAAGGCAGAGCATGGTCCTGGCTGTGCAAAGACCTGACCTTCCCGAACCCTTATCACATTTAGTAGCACTGTATTTGAGCGGTTTTCCTGAAAACATCCCATGTGGAGTTTTCCTCTGCTTTGAAGGCTTACATTACGCTGTTTTGATCCACTTTCCATTTCACTGGTGGCCTATTACTATTAGCTTTCTCACAAAGTGAATCAAACTGCATTTTAAAAAAAGGAAAAAAAAAATTCTTTTTTGCACCTTTACTTTTTCCTTTTTTTTTTTTTTTGAATCCATGTGTGTTACATTTTATGAGCAGTCCCAGCAATGCCTTGTATCTAGAAATGTAAATAACCTTTTATTGAAAAATAAAAACCAGCTGGGTGCACTTGTGCCGTCCCTGACTGCCAAACATTCATTGGCAAACACTGTACTGCAGGTACGGCTGAGCCTATATGTGGATGCATTCACATGTGGAGTATGAGTTGGAGAGAATTAGCTGCTTTCGGTAGACTTACTGAGGCAGGTATTTGCCTCAATTTACATTTATATTTTCCATTCAGAATACATTCAGTCTGAACATGGTGGTGAAGGAAAAGAAACAGAAATACGTGTTCCTAAAGTATAAAGCAATGGCTTCTCAGATTTGTATGATGAGGGGAGAAGTGGTTGGAAAGAGAAACCCAAGCACAGCAGCATGAATGCACAGGGCTGCACCTGGGGGCAACTGCAACAGGCAAAGGGAGCTCCTGGACATCATGGTGAGACTACCTGCTATGGTCCCCATTAATGTGATTCAGCAAATTTTTACCCTGTTGGACAAGACAAAATTGTATCTCCCATGCCATCTGCCTGGTCCCCTCCCATACAAATCTGCTCTGAGCAGCCAACAGGAACTGTGGCTGCCTTTGAGCTTTCCATGGCCTTCCTCTGCTGGCCTTTTTCTGACCTTCCTCTGCCCTTTGCACTTTCTGGCAAAGTTCTGGTGCAATCAGGCTGCAGGATGGCAATGTAACTGTCAGCATCTTCCAGATGTCATGTGAAACAGAGCAATGAGGTTTATACCAGTCCTATCCTTGCTACGTCTTTTGCTAAGTGGGTTTACACAGAATATAGAAGTCCGAATCCTACCTTGAAATTAGATTTGACATCCTTGAATGGATTAAAGTGACAAATAAATTGTTATACTGAAGAAAGCTATAAAGAAAAAATCAGACTGGCAGCATCTTTTTTTAAGTTTTGCTGATCAGAAATCAGAGGCTGAATTTTGGCTCAAACGTCTATAAGCAGTCTTGCAATCAAATACTCCCAGTTTGCAAGGATACAAACAGCAGCTCCTCTAGCTTGCTCTAATGAACCAGCAGCTCTTTGTTGGTGCGAGCAGAGCAATTAGGCTCCCTGCTAGAAGAGCGATGTTTGTTATGCAGTTTCATCCAAGTGATTGGGGTTATTTTATTCAAGCAGACCTCACTAATCCGCAATTAAAATGGCATTTTCATCTCACACTTCGAAGTCGAGAAAAAGCTTTGGAAGATTTTAGTAGCTCTGATGATGAGCTTGTTGGAGGAACAAAATCAAACGAGGACCTTTTGTTGCAGCGGATGGGTCGTGACTGAGACAGTTGGCTACTTCACTACAGCAAACACGTAGGTGGCTCTTCTCGTGTTTTTAGATCCAAGAGGGGAGCAGTGACTTCCCTGACACCTTTTGGGGGAGAACAGGCTGGGCTGTGTCATCTGTGCCACATGCAGCACCTGCTGACAGTCAGCCCTTTTCCTCTCCACCGCTTTGAAGTAATAGGCCACATTTTTCTGGCAGGATCAGGCCCAAGTGGTGAGGTTGCAGTGGGTTCAGGCAATTTAAAATCTGTCTGCAGTTTTTTGCACCTGTTTCATTGTGGTATTTGTGGCTCATTTTTACCTGAGCTTTCTGTTTCGCGTACTGTTACCAGCAGCCTTCCTAGCTGGTACTGGTGCAGCTCTGAGGGAAGAGAAGAGCGCCAAGTGCAATTTGGAGGATGATCAGGGTGAGATCAGTTCTTGAAACCCGAGTCAAGTTAATGATGAAACCTGACTTTTGTTAATAATACATTGTGATTATTACACCAGGCAGGGCAGATATCTCCTATTTCTTATCTTTTAACTTGTGTATCCTAGCTGAAGCGACCTAACTCCTCGGCCATCCCACCTGGAGAGCTGGCCTGTCCCCACAGCCAGGCTGGCGGGCCAGCTTCCCCCGGCAGAGCAGTGCCTGCAGATGTCAGCGAAACACACAGGCTGGGAGGAGGGTGTGTGATCAGCAGATGTAGCAGCAGAAAGTTAATGACACACGGCACCTAACCGGAGCTGCCCTTACGTCAGCGCTCAACACCAGGCAGACCGGTGGCAACCCGCCCCCCACGTCCTAAGGTCTTCACAAGAGAAAAACTGCATTATGAGCCACGCCGCTTGCCTGCCGTAAATGCCAATAAAACGTTAATCCTAACCGCATCTATCTCTGGCAGCTGGGAGATCCCTGGCCCCATTGGGGAGGTGACATAAACCAGGGTGCACGTTCAGGGCCGGTCAGTGGGAGGGGAGCGGTGCTGGTGAAAGTGCCACCACCGCGCAGGGGCGGCCGGGGCGGCTGCGGCAGGAAGAGCACTCGCAGCAGGATGCAGGCAGATGCGAGATAGCGCGGCCCCTCCTCACCTACCAGCCTCGTTTCTTGCCACCTCCCGATGGCTCCTGTCACCTTCTGCCTCACTCTCCTTCGCTGGAGCACGTGGCGCCAGCAGCCTCCATTTGGCCTCCTTGGCCTTTGCCTGCCCTTCGTGCAAAATCGGGAGTGCTGCCGCTGGTTTGTGGAGATCCTGGCTGTGTGACCCGGGGTGCCGGGAGCTGCTGTGCCACGTGCTTGTGTAGGCCACAGTTAGGGACTTACTTACATGCAGGACAACAACTTTCCAACACCCACATTTCAAACATTGGCTGACGAAGAAATCCCACAGCAGGAACTTATCGAAAGGAAAAGATAACACCTTGTCTTGCTTTACTTCTGCTCGTTACCTCGCCTGTATCGTGACTGTTGCATGTTATGCTGGAAGCAGAAAGTTTTCATGACCTTGAACACCCCATAGGTGGGCTCTGTAGTAGTCCAGCAGACCCTCAGCCCAATTTGGGTAGCAGAGGAGGCAAGAAGAAGGTGAGCCAGCAGCCCTGGAGCTGTGAGTTGGAGGTGGCATTCGGTAGGATGTAGCTCCATGGCCCCACCATCTCCGTGCTAAATCTGAAGCCCCTTGCCCTGCTCCTCCCCAACCCAGAGCTGCTGCCACATCCCCTCCCTGGCAGGCAGGGGCTGATCCGACTGAGAACGTAGCACTTCTTTCCCCCAGATTATTTCTAAGTTAGCACATTTCTTTGGTTTAGATTGAATTGGGCATTTTGTCTTCTCCTTTGAATTTTTTCTTCCTCAGCTTTAAATTTGTAAGGATAGGTGATAGGTGGTGTATTACTCAAACACAAAGTTTTTCCAAATTTGGAAGTGGGGGATAGGTTTAGGCTCTGATCATTCTGCTTTTAGCATTACAATTTAAGAGCCCCATGGTGGTTTTGGGTATATAGCCTCATTAACTTTATATAAATGTACTGCCAGCGTATGGTCTTCAGTATTTAAACCTACTAATAATTATTTTTACATTCATATTTCATGTAGTAGAACAACATTTACTCTTAATTTCAGATTAAAATTAAATTGTCTGAAGAATAATAGTATCAACTGATTTGTCTTGCACTTCAATGTTTATCTATTCTGGTAAAAAATCAGTGACTATTAAATTTACTGCTAAGGCATAGGATGAAAAAGCAATGCTATGATGATGAACAAAGGATGGTTGTATCAATGGGAATTAATCATAGCATATCAAGAAAAGAGCATGCTTGCAATTTCCCATTGGACTTCATGTTTAAAATATAATCTTATTAACTTCAATTACAGTGTTCTTTTTTTTTTTTTTTAGTTTTAAAATAAGAACAAAATAAAAATTGTAATGCCAGAGTAATCATTTTTATTGACTCTTGCATGTGAAGTTGACAGTATCTTACAGTGGGCTTTTTTTCCTGTTGTAAATGAGAAGAAAGGTCTGGTATAAACCTGTGCATTTTTGTGTAACCCCAGCCCCAGAGTGATTGATGTGAGGTCTTTGGAGCCACACAGGAAGAATGGATAATAATGAAACAAAACCCTCATGTAAGCATGAGCCAAACGAGTCACAACATTAAATAGAAAAACCATAATTGTAGAAAAGACCATTTCCTTGTACAGCTCAAATGGAGCACTAGAAAGTTGGCACGTGTATGACTTCCAGTAGTAATGTTGCAGTAATGTAGTTTAAACAGTTGCAGAAACTCTTCAGAGAGTCCTTGGGGCCTGGCTTGTTTTCCCTTTGTGTTAAACTCAATGCCGTGCAGAAGCGTGAAGTTGCTCCGGAAACGGAGGTTGCAGAATATTGCTACTGCCTAGCTGTTGGTCATCCTGTAACTATACACCATCAGGTATGGCATCATGAGCAAGTGCCGGGGCTGGGGCTGTTCCTGGGCGCACGGACCAGATGCTGCTGGGAGAGTTTGAGCTCCCATCTCCACTCCTCCACGTGTGCCCGCTACTGCCCCAGTGACAAATATACCAACACTGGAGAGGTACAGTCATTAATTCCTGTAAATACAGGTCTCAGGGAATAAGAAATTCATGTGTGGTTGGTGGTTCTTCTCAATATTCCTCATAAGATGCTAAACTGTATCACTTGGCCAGATGGTCATTTATACTTGTGCCACTTTATTAAGCACTGTAGGAGTGCTTAAAATGGCAGTAAGTTATATTTACACCCTTTCTAACAGCTCCTTTGTGCTGATAAAAGGGATGTAAATTGGCCTCAGAGTAGGCAAGATTTGCAGAATAGGGCTGTAAAAGTGCAACAGCCTCTTTTTAGCATGCAGGCCTACGTGTCTGCTTCTAGTGGGGCATAGCCTTCTCTCCAGGGTAATGCTGACTGAGGTAATGGCTCTGACATGACAAGTTCCCACCTTCCCTTAGCTCCCAGAGCCTCATTTCTGGTCCCTGGAGAAGCTTTCTGTGTGCTGGTGAGGAGGAACTGTGTTGTAAACTTGGTCATTGAAATGCTCCAGATTAGAAGAAAAAACAAACAAGGAAAACCATTCCCCCCTTCAATTTTAAGACAACTTTTCTCTGAGATCCTTCTAGTGGTTCAGCTTGCAGTAGGGTCCCACAAATGTTGTGGCGTGGCTGCAGCTGGCTCAGGCATTGTGGAGGGGACGGTGCAGGTTGGGCTGAAGAACAGTAGCTGCCTAACACAGTGCTGCTGCCAGGTCTTGGCCCAGGTGGAACTCTGCCCACCCCATCAATACTGTTTTGAAGACTTGCAAGTACTTGAAAACATGTTTGCTTCTGAATCTACTTCCTAGTCCTTTCGGCTGAAGGAGGATGCCTTAGTTAACAAGCTCTTGTCCCTTCATTATGTGATGCTGGAATGCAGACACCAGGTAGAAGTTCTACCCAGTCTTTTTGTATTTTATCTGTTGGTAATCTAAGTGAAAAAGGGACTGTTCCAAATCTGAGTTTTTTCCCCTCATCTTCTCGTTTCTCAAGTTATGTTTAGAAACAGGAAACTGTTTTGCATAAAGGTAAGATTGTGTTTTTAACAAGTAAAGTTGGTGTTAGACTAGCTAAATATACCTACACAGTCATACTCAGTGGGTAGTCCTGGCTATTTTTAGGCTTTATTTTTGCCTCTCTTTATTTATTTTTTTTAGTGACACCTCCACTGTACCTTCAGCTTCTTGTGAGGCACAGCTTCCTGAGCCTCTATGAAACTTGCAATTACAGGAGGAGTCAATCTTGTCAGGTGTCATTTATCATACTTTGCAGAGGGCTGATTCCAGAGAAGGGTGAACAAAGCTTAATAAAAAGAGAGAGAGAAGCATTCTCTTAATAATTTGCCCTTTGCAACAGCAGACCCTTATCTGATCACCCACGCTCATCTGGCTGCTGACGCTGTGCTTGCTTCATTAGTACGAGCTATTTTTACACCTTTTGTGTCTTTTGAGGAACTGTGTGGGCCTTCTGGCTTGAAATGATTCACCATCTCCAAGCGAACAGGGTGTCCTCAAATCCTGCAAGTGGGGTAGGGAGAAAGAAGTGGGGGAAAGAGTTCAGTTGAATAAGCAAGCGTTGATTGTCTTAGGTGGTCTGAGTGCCAAAGCACTGCAGTTTAGTCTAGTGAAAATAGCTTACGTGCTTTTGGTTTGCAGTGGAGGTTTTCAGACTAAGAGCTATCTCAAGAAGCATTTACCAATTAATCAGTCTTACTGTAACTTAGCAAACATGAAGCCCTATACGCCTGTGCATATACTCTTTGCCTTCGTGTTGATGGTACTTTCTTTTGTTCATAGTGTACAAGTGTCATTGGTGTATCACAGGCACCCTTGGAGACTTCTGGGTCAAATCTTCAGCTGATTTCACTTCCACTTCTGACACTGGAAAGAAACTAATTCTGGTGGAATGGGCCAAGCATGATGTAGGAGGAGAACCCTGTACGGAGTTGTCTGGGTTTTTCTGGAGCTGAGCAGTGGTTTCTTTCCCTTTCAGTGCACCATTAGCTCTCAAAATGTCCTCTTAGACCCTGCTGAGGTGTCACTTGGTGGCTGATATTAAGGTTTTTGCTGTCCTTAGACTTTTCCTGTGTAAGAGAGATTTGGTGTTCAGTTGTGCCACTTTTGAAGTACAGGATAATGGTTTCATATTGCAGGCTTCCTTGGAGTCATTTCAAAAGTTGGTGTGATATGGGAAACTCTAAGGAGCTGTTTGCACTAGGGAGGCCCTGAATAATGCTCCCTTGTCTACACTTGACTGATAGCAAGTCCTCGTGAAACCTGAACAGTGCCTTTCCCAAGAGAAGTTTTGTTGTGTTGTGTTTTTTTTTTTAGTGTATTTCTCTTGTTGAGACTGTAACTGAGCTGGCAGCTTGGACTCCCCTCTCAAGTATCAATCTGTGGAGTAACAAAGGCATGGCATATAGATTCAGGCATTTTTGGTAGAACTTCTTCTTCTCAGTAGTGTTCACTCAGGTGAGTGGTCATCACATTAATAAGCAGAGTTGATTTGTGTCTTGTAGAAAGTAGCAACTGCACAGAATGAAACATCTCCTATACCTACAAAACACAGCAAGAAAGCGTATGCATATTTTATTGAAATTTTTAAGAGGTGTTCTGATGCAATTGGATATTGTGCATACTGGCTTCCAATACTTCATGCAATAAAAAGAAGGAAGTACTATAAAAAATAGCTAGGGTAATTTAAAAGAGCTTTTTTTTTGTCTTTTTTTTTTTTTTTTCCTTTTTTATTTTTCTCCTGTTAAACATCCTGAGGGCTATAAACAAAACATCATCCTTAAATGTGCAGTCTAATTAGTGTATCTTATGTGACCACTACAGTGGTCATTAGTCTTCAGGCAATGCTAAGTGACCAGATTTGCTACCGTAAAATGCCTGTGTTCAGTCACTAATCAAAACCAAACATTAAGGCTGAAGGGTAGTGACTGTTGTGACACCTGCGTGATGTATAGAGCTTTGGGCTTAATATCTGATCACAGATGAATTTTAACTAAGGCTTCAGTATTGATTGAAATAAAGCCGTCACGAAACCCCACTCTACTTTGGGTTCAAATCATGGAAAAAATTTGTAGGAACATGCTACTGATGCTTTGTGTACATCTGTTTTTGTTTTGGCATGTGGTGACCACAGAGTTTAGTAAATAATGGAAGGTTTTAAAATAAGCTTGTATAATAAGCTTGGTGTGAGTGAAACACAAAAGCAAGTTCAGGTACTATATATGTCTTCATATGTAATTCTTCCTGGGGTGAGTGCATCCATCAGAGTTGGTGCCTTTGCCCATTCAGGAAAATATTTGAAAGACACTGATACTTTTGTATGAAGTGCAGGTGACTTCTTCTGACACACTATGAAAGGAAGCATAGCTGTCTGCAAATCTTGCAGTGATTGCATAATTAGTATTGCATAACCTTTAACTGAAAAAAAATCACTTCCCAGAAAATTCGGTGGTATTTTCCCTCTGTGATGGAAATGCTAGGGCTCTGCCTAATATTTTTCTAATATTCCATTTGGCAACAGAATAACAATTATTTTGTCCCTAAAAATGATGTAATGTTTACAAAAGAAAATATTTTTTTCCTGGGAAAATTTGGGGAAATCCTTCGTAATACCTTAGCAGGATCTTACCAACACTGGGCTGTTCTTCCCAGCTGCTGCCCAACTCTGCAGTTCTTGTGTGAAAATGAAGAATCAATTTCAGAAATGGCATGTAATTTCAGTTAGGAAAATTATTATATCTGACAACCTTATCAGTCTGAACTGTCTGGTGGCACTGCTCTGACCCTTCTTACACCCTTATGGTGTTTTTGAATCTAGAAAAGACTACATAGCGCACACACACTGGAACCTTGCCCGTTGCATATACTGTATTGTTCATAAATGTTGCTAACTTCATAGTTTGGTTAATCTGGCCTTTATTAAATATAAAATTCCCCTTTCTGATTAACACATTTCTAAGTGTTGAATTAAGAATAAGGTCTTTAGTCTCACTAATTTTCACCAGCTCTTGCAAATGCAAAAACTTAATTGCAGTCCCTATAGAGTCTTGCATTTCCAGTTTAGTGTGATATCCTCATTGTTCAATTGCTGTGGCTTAGAAGAAAGTGAGATAGAGCTGAGTTTCTGCTGATTAAGAGAGCAGCCCAAGAATTAAGAGCCCATTTGTATCTCAGCACCCTCTCAGATACTGTTATACATCTTTTCTGCACATTTAGTAAATACAGTTTACTGACTACTTATCTAACCCTTGAGTGAAATTCGTTCTTCTACAGATTGGGACCAACAAGATCATGCATCATACCAACTTAACTTTAACAATCGTTAATAGTGTTTAAAGAGGGCCTCAGTGGTGTACAACAGTTTCTGACTGTTCTCTGCATGGGAGCTACTCTTGTATGTCACTACATACTCTGATTCAAAGACAAGTGGGGGAAAAGAACAAAATGACAGTGGTATTTTTTGTTGCCTTCCAGATTTTTAATAATACTGGAAGTATGGGCTGTCAGATCTGCCATTGCTGTGCCATCACATTTTAAGGTTCATGTGGGTCCATTTTCGTTTCTTAGTGTTTTCTCCAAGGAAATAAGTAGCAGTGTGAGGAGACTAACAGTTTACATACTTCTCTTGTTTAGTTTTGTATCTGAATTATCCAAATCCTTTGCTTTGGTGTCACAATAGGTTTAATCTGTCCGTGCTTGAACATGGTCAGACAGAACAGGTAGGTTTTGTATTACCTGACGTGTTGAAGCACCTCCAACAAAATCCTATGTGCACAGCAAGGTTAGGCATCCAGAATCAAAATATTTACCTGATCTGTTAAAAGCAGTGAGCTCAGAGAGATCAATTAGCTACTAATTGACTGACAAGATTGTTTGTCCTGTAGGCTGTTTTGGCATCTCTTTGATAGCAGTTATTTGTTCAATTCAAGAGCTGTGGTTAGTTTCAGAACTTTTACCTATAAAGGAAGTGTTTAAGATGAATTTGGCTCCTGTGTAGCTTTTTTTTTTTTTTTTTTTCCTCTCTCTCTTTTATTTTTTATTTTATTTTATAGTCATCCTGTGGAAATAAGTCTGTGTTCAGTTGGACTTTGGCAACGTGAAAGTTTTTTTTATACATTTTTTCCATCCGGTAGTAATGTGTACATTATGTATGATGCTGAAACAGGAAATAGTGATGTTCTTTAAGTGAGCAATCTGTGTCATTGCAGTGAAAAGGTCAATGTTAAGGCATTTCTGCTGTAGGCTCCTTCTGTGACTTCTTAAAATATACACTCAACTTGAATTTAAGTTTTTGGGGGATGCTATTTTTCTATAGAGAGTGGCAATTTAAGATTATATTTGAGATACTTAACATAGCAAAAACTGAGTGCAGCTGTGCTCTAAGCATTTAGGCTGCAAGCCAGCATCTCTTAAAGAAAATCATCCGTGTTTTCTTAATACCATGTAATTGAAAATATATTGTGGTACATATTACGAATTTCTCTGTGGACATCTTAGAGGTGTTGGATTAGTTTATTTTCAGTTTGTAATAAATAACCTCAGATATTTAGTATATACATGTAGGATGATAAAGTCTAAACCTAAGTAATGCCTGATTCTGTGAGAATTTGCTCTTACTTTGACCTGCTGTTGAAATAATTTGTTTCCTTTTCCTCACTCAGAGGCATACCTCATATCTGATCAAAGCTCCTGAAGTGAAATGGGAGACTCCCGTTTCATGCCTGAATTTTCTGTAAGGTCACCACAGAAGGGATATAGGTTTTCTATCTTGCTATACCAGTGTGCCTGGCTTCTGGCTTGGTGGGGTCATGTTCAGAGGAGGGAAGGAGAGTCTTGTTCTTCACAGCATGTACCCATTGACTTTGGGATGCAATGCCTAAGATAGGTTCCTACAGTTAAGATTACAGGAGTAAAACAGATTCCTTTCTTTGTTTTCATCATTGAATCATAGAATCACAGAATGGTTTGGGCTGGAAGGGACCTTAAAGGACATCTAATTCCACCCCCCTGCCATGGGCAGGTCCACCTCTCAGGTTGCTTTCAGGCAGACTGATTCATTTATTTTCTTCAGCATGCTCAGGAAATGGTCTCAGAATAGTCTTAATTAGCTGAATTAGCAAGTTTAAAGGCAGCTTAGTAAAGCCTTCATATGAATGAAATAGTCAATACTACTACAGTTAACTAAAATGTGCCATTGTGTGACATCACTCAACTGCTGGAATTCTGGAATATTTCTCAAAATCTGGGCCAGATTTAGTATGATAACTGAAATAATAGTCACCGAAATCAGGATACCAGATTTCTTACAGCTTCTAGTTTTATTTGCAGAGATCCTGTCTCTGGGAACCAGTAGGTACCATGGACACCAAAGTGTGTTCTTAGAAACCTGAGAGTAAAAGCCTAAAACCATATTCAATCGTGGAGAGCTTGCAGTTGCAAAGAGCCAGAATATTCTGCTCTGGATGCTTCTGTAACTTCATCTTCTCAGTCAGTCTCCTTGGTTCCTGACTTCATGGGGAACCCGTGTGAGAAGTGTTTATCCAACAAAGAAATGAGTAACAGCTAATCTCAGTAACAGATTCTGCCTTGTAGCCTCTCCTTAAGCAAGTTTAGTACAATTTGTTTGATTATTTAATAGTAAATTCACAGCATACTGTATGTGCTTGCTGAGCAGTACGTGTTTTTATATTTTCTAGTACTTTTAAATAATGTTTAAAAATATTGTAAAGATTAGTTCAGCTGTCCAATTTTAAAAATCTGTGTTATTCTAAATATTTTAGGATATTTTCAAAACTGTGACTTTCTTGCTAGCTTTGAAAAATGGCAATGCATTCAATAAAACACTGAAATCCAGAGGGCAGGTGGAACATCTGGGGTGGAATTAAATGATCAAGTCAGAGTAGTGTCTTCAAGTATGAAGAGGTAACAACAGTAGTTACAGTACAGAAAGTAGCAGATTAAAATAAATGCACCTAACCTATCTTAAAATGGCTGCCTTCTTGAAATTGTGTCTGCAAAAGGATGCCTCACAGGTCCTGCCAAGCTGCAGCAAAAGCACGGGCATCTTTGCGTTCCCAGTAAAGCAAAATTTTGCCAAGTGCCAGTGGTTGACAAAGGAATTTACAGCCATTCCTAGAGGTGTTCAAACAGACAGGTAGAAGGCCAGCTACAAAACCACAGTCAGAAGGGACCCCTAGCCAAGGACTGCTAAAATATGAAGAGAATCTCTCTGGTCAGGAGTGGGTAGCCTTTTTTACAAAACTGGGAAAATTAAGAAGCATTTCATTTTCCTTATCTTTTTGTAAGTATAGGTCAAAAAGTGAAGAAAGGGAGTTCACTTCCTGATGGCATTATCAAGTGTGGTATCAAGTAGTATGAAAAGCGTGAATTTGCTCGTCTCGTGTTTGTTTTTGTTGTTGTTTGGTTGGTTTGGTTTGGTTTTTCCTTTGTGCAAAATGCCAAAGCAACATACCCCAATGACTACATTCCTTTGTTACCTTGCTACAGTGCAAAACCAAACTCAGCACACAAATGAATATGTAACCTTACACAGAAGGATGGACAAATCCTCCTCCTCCTCCTCCTCCTCCTCCTCCTCCTCCTCCTCCTCCTCCTCCTCCTCCTTCTCCTCCTTCTCCTTTCTTTCTCCTCTCCCCCCTTTTTTTCTTTCCTCCCCGCTGGGATGCCAACACCAAACAGCTCTTTGGGGAATATCATTAGTGGGACAGAGGGAAACACGGGGTAGGATGGCAAGCCAAAGGTATGCTCCCCTCTTCTTGAAAGGCCAAGAAGCTGAGTTTTATTCTCAGCTGCAGGTGGGGAAGTGCTCAGAGGTGGCCTCCCTTCCCTGTAAGGCTGGCTGGCTGCTGGGCTTGTCCCAGACATAAACTAGACTTGGCTAATAAGGGTCTTGGCAGAGGTCTGTGAGTGAGCATTGGGATTTTATAGGAGCCACTGCAGCTTGTCTGTACTAACGATTGCCCTATAGAATAAGAATCCCTTAGGGGCCAGTTACGGTGGTTTTAGGCCAGTTTTGTGCTGGCAGTGCTGGACAGAAAAGATTTAAAGCACGGCTGGATCTGACCCTTAGTCCTTACTCTAGAGTCAATATTTATTCTGTATGGTGCACTCAGGATTTAGCCGGGAAGACATAAGCTTCCAATTTGTTCACTTGCAAGAGCTGTAATATGAGCTACAAATTGAGAAGTAGTAAAAGTTGTATTTTGCCAAATTTTATTTTAAAGCTGTTGAGTGTAACCATTTTAATGGTCTCAAAAATAAAATAAAATACAAAAATTTTAAAAGAAAAGGAAAGAAAAGAAAGGAAGGAAGAATCTTGGAGCTCTGTAGCCAGCCAGATCTATGTCTCTTGCACGCAACTCACAGAGGCACCGCAGGAACGGGAGTGACAGAATAATGCTCCTTTTCTAGAAAGTTTTAAAAGTCTTGATTTAGTAGGTGCATCTGACATAAATACAGTTCCCAGTCTCCCAGTAATCTTCTCATGTTCAAAGCCCGCAGAGAAGTGAAATGCCCGGGCTTGAAGCAGGCAGATAGTGCAGTTGGCGTGGCGGGGCTGGGGGGATCCGGCTGCCAGGCCGCGCTCCTACGGGAACCTGGCCTGGCCCGCATCCAGCGAGGCCTCCGCAGCTGATGGCGAGCGAGGTGCTCAGCCCAGCCCAGCTCGGTGCACTGTCTGATCCGCCTAGGTGGGCTCCTCCAAGCCACTCCACAGAAGCCGAACGGTGCCAGAGGTTTTAAAGGGAATGCACATTTTTATCATCCGTAGTTCCCTGCTTTGAAATATGAAGCATTTGAAATATCGGGAGTTTCTGTCTATTGAAGAGGGTATTTCTGACAAAGAGCAATGCTGACAAGTATATTTACAGTGTTTTCTAAAGGAGTAACATTAATCTGTTGAAATTTGGAAGTCTCCTGTTGGATTTCTCCATTTAGGCCAGTAAAACTTAGCATTAGGGAAAAAAAAAATAAAAAGAAAGAAAGGATATTAAAACAATCTTTGACACAGGATGGATGGGAGTTCAAACCAAACCAGAAATGGCTATGTTGATTCTGGAAAGGGATTTATTTTCCCCAGGAGAGTGACGTTGACCAAACTTAAGCCGTCAATAATCCCTGTAATTAGTCTATACCTGTTTCATAGTGTAGGTTGAAAAATTATATAGAGCACTCTGAAAATAGCAGGACCACAGAATGACTTGAACTCTGTAGCAGATATCTCAGTCCAGAACTGGAAATTGATGGAAGTATATTAGCATCATCTTTTGCTCAAATAAAACCACTGCTGTCACATTTCTGTGACTGGCAGATTTCTTCTCTGAAGATGTTCTTGGCAGAGGGAATATGGAACAGAAAGGATGCTTCCACCCTCTAGAAATTTCTACTTCACCATTTGCAAAATTGCCTAATACGGAAAAAAGTATTTTTCTTTGAAGATGGCTTATAACTTCATGCTCTTTCACTTAGGAACATTGCCTCTAGTCCCTGTTCCTGCTCCTCAGTTGCTATATTTCCCTTTACTTCTGTGCTTGTATGTTAGCATCACTGCTGACATGAGACTTGGTTTAGCTCGGTTGCCAAAAATGTTTAGCCCTTTGCCTGCCATTTGCTAATAAGGAACTGCAGATCTGCTCCATTGTAACCAATTCTCATATATTGTATATAGTGCATAAGGCTTATTTTTTACATTTGTAGTGACACTTTTAATATGAAGAAGCAAATTAGGAAAATTTAAAGTTTTTCTTGAATTAAATTTTGTCTTTTTGCTGATGGAGGATCAGACAAGAAAACTATTTAAAAATCCATTAACACATCAAAGCTGAATGACTTTATGACCTAAAATATTGTGGTTTCCATCTAATAAATTGCTATTATTTTGTACTATATGGGAATCCTCTATAGTTACATTTTTAGCTTTATTTGTGTTATAAAATAAATAATTGATAACTGGTGGCACAGTAGTAATTCTATTAACATCAAATCATCAGCCTTTACTAATGTCCATTCTTTCTTTGAAAGTGTTATTAAATAAGTATTTTTAGCACTTACTGTAAGTGATTACAGAGAGCTAATTTTTTTACTTTTAGATACATTTTTTCTTTTATACACTTTACTATTTCATCATCTGTTGGTTTTATTCAGTGGAGAAAACATAATAGTACTGGCAGTTTTTCTGACGGTTTCTAATTGGAGGTTATTATATTATCCCATATCCCAGCTAATACTTACAATATTTCTAAGGATTTTATATAAAAATAAATGGAAATGCTCTGGCTTTTGTCCTCCTGGATTTTTGTCTTCTAAAGAAATGTTGAATATTGAACAAACCTCATTTTTAACAAAACAAAACAAAATACATTTTCAAGATTGGATTTGTCGAAAACCGCAAGGGAGAATCCTCGTTTTACTGTAAGGGAGAACTGATCTTCCAGCTAGAGAGATGCTGCTCAGTTTTCCTTTTTCAGATGCATTCCCTGTGCTGGTCTTTTCTGTAATGCAAAGAGTAGCTAGCAGTAGCAAATTATGGCAGGTACATAAGTCTTTTAGATATGTATTTGGTCTGTAGGTTTCTCTTTTGAGGAGGAAGCCACATATTCTTGAGCACTATCCCAGTGGTGTTAACTGGTCTGGAAGCTTACTTGTTTTCACTACTTTTTTTTGTGTACCTTAATGGTGACATCCTGGCCAGGATTTCATTCTGGTCCCTGAAACATTTAATGAGAAGCCTAGAAGACCTAAAAGTATTAGCTGGAGTGAGGTATCGAAAGGGGATTTGCCAATGGGATTCAGGAATAATCCAGGTTTAGCAAAGGTGTAGGAATGAAGAGCAACATTGGGCAGCTCTCTTTTTACCGATTCAGGAACGTGAGACTACATCAGTTTAGATTTGCAGTTATCCTTAAAAGACCTTTAAAAAGCTTCACACTCATATTCTTCAAAATGTGCTTGCTCAGATCTCTGAGATGCGATGTGACATTTTCCCAATGGGTGGATAAATGAAATTTTCAGGCCTCTACTGTAAATAATAGAAAATTTTCTTCAGCATCTATACTTTATATCAATAACTTCTTACGACTGTATTTTTTTTTCTACAGAAAATCTGAAGACAGTCATGCCTATTAGATGTTCAGAAGATGCAGGTAATTGTTTCATACCTAAAAAGGCATATATTCTCATTCCCTTGTTGTTTTCTTGTACTTCTCTAATGTTTCTTCAAGCCCAATTCAGTTTTTGCACTGTAGGAATTAAAAATATTCAAGTATCTTTAATACTGCTTCTTTTTATAACCTTTGTTTCTTGCTACTGTAAAATAGCGACTTTATAATTTGCACTTTTTCATCCAGAAAATGTCCTCTATTTGGATAATACAGAAGCAGGAAGCCTGCATTGTTCTTCTAATTCAAATGCTGTACTTACCTGTGAACATCATACCTCCAAGTTTTCTTCTTTGTAAAAGAACTTTGGGATCCTGTTGCATTTAAGCATAAAAACTGCATGTATTAGCTGGATAGAAATGTTTGAACATTGAAATCTAAACTGCTTAAGGCACATAAAACAGTCAGAGCTCATTCCTCTAATATGTGTTTTACCTTTTGGTTTGGAAGATGGAGATGTGGAAAGGTACTAATACTGTTGTGTTCAGAAGGCTTAGCTGATGTCTTTTTTGACTGTATAAAAGTAGTGTAAAAAGGTGATCAAGACTTCCTTGTAAAAAAAAGAAAAAGATGATATAAGGTAAGAAGTACCTCACTATAGCCATCTTAAAACTTGGAATATTATCCAAGTAGTCATCTAGGATTTCTGCCTAGCCAACAGTGAGAAACAGGCATCTCCAAAGTTGAGGGCCATATGCATAGACATCACATACGTCTGAAGCACACACTATGATATGGAAAGATTTCTCCTCTGGAAGTACTGATCACCATCCTCTGAATTAAGAGGAAAGCCAGGTGACTAAAGTGCATGTCTGAACTGCAGGTGAGTAATACTGGATAAGGTAGTTCCTGCCGATGGGGTTAGGACTTTTATTATTATTATTATTATTAGGAGTTTTATTAGTATTTTCAGCAGTGATTGCTGAAAGGTCTTTGAAAGTAGATGTCAGACTTTCTGAGAATCAAACCTCTTTAAACTGTCCTGAGAAAGCCTTCAAAAATTACTGTTCAGGTTGGAAAGTGTAGATCACTGTTTTCTATTCTTAGGGCTTTTATTGAGTAGTGAGTACACTTGTGTGAAATCTCTGGAACAATTCTTTACTGTGTCTCCTCACAAAATGGGATTTTGTGAAATGCAGTTACCTTTACTTAAGTCTCTTGGTATTTTTAATGAAAGGCTCAATAAAAAAATAAAAATACAACCAACTGTAATGATGTTGTTTTGCCCAGCTATATTAACTGTTGTTTTTTTTTTGTTTGTTTTGTTTTGTTTTGTTTTGTTTTGCTTTTTCCTTACAGATACCTGTGTCACCATGGAGGAGATGAAGAGAACCTTGCTCTAGTAGATCACAAATATCTCTGCGTCATTCTGCATCTCAGTGTTTAATAACAATGGAAAATGTCCAAATGCTATAACAAGTCTTTGCAAATGTATAATAAACTGTTTAGGAAAGTTCATGCAATGAACAGGACTGTATAATAATCACATTAGTGTACAGACACAAATCTAATGCCTATAGACTACTGCGTGGAAAGTTCCAAAGAGAAAGAAAAGTCTGTGAACTTGCAACAGCCCTGGAAAAATGGGAGCAACAAAACTTTAAAAAGCACAGCTTTGGACACACTCCATGAGTCTGCACAGCTTTCAAGTGAACTAGCACTTAAGACCTTGTGTAACAAAATGGACTCTGGGGACACAGCTATAGGGCAAAAAGCTACCTCAAGGTCTGGAGAAACTGCTAAAGTACCAAGTAGATGGAGGCAAGAACATTCAGCTGTTATTAAGATGAGCACTTTTGGCAATCAAGAAGTACAGAGGCAACCACAAATAGATCACGAGCAAATTGGAAACACAGCATCAGCACAACTTTTTAGTTCTGGGAAACTGGTATCATCGAATGAGGCTGCACAGCAAGTCACGGAGAAGCAATATCCACAGCATCGTCCAACTCCTTACTCATGTCAACATTCACTTTCTTTCCCACAGCATTCATTGCCACAAGGCTTCTTGCACAACATAAAGCCACATCAGAGCTTGGAAGGCCCTCCTTGGCAGTTTCCTAGCCACTTGCAATCAGTTGCCTCAGAGGACTTGTTTCCTTTTCATATGCATAGCCATAGTGGAGGTTTCTCCAGGAAGAAGATTTCAAGTTTGAACCCTGCGTACAGCCAATATTCACAGAAATCTTTAGAACAATCAGAAGATGCTCACAAAAAGGAGCACAAACCCAAAAAGCCTGGCAAATACATTTGTCCTTACTGTAATCGGGCTTGTGCCAAACCTAGTGTACTTAAAAAGCATATTAGGTCTCATACTGGGGAGCGACCATACCCTTGTGTTCCTTGTGGTTTCTCCTTCAAGACGAAGAGCAACCTCTACAAGCACAGGAAGTCACATGCCCATGCAATTAAAGCAGGACTGGTACCTTTCACAGAATCAGCAGTCTCCAAATTGGACCTAGATGCCAGTTACATTGATGTGGAAGCTGAAATACATTCAGATGGTGAGCAGAGCACAGACACTGATGAGGAGAGCTCACTGCTTGTGGAAGGGTCTGACAAAATGAGCCCTGTTCCGCAGCTCCCCCTGGACATTGCTAGCAGAGGCAATTTTCACTCCTCCATGGAAGAGTCCTTGGTGGGGCCAATGAAAGTGCCCATTTTGATTATCCCTAAAAGTGGAATTCAGTTACCCAGTGAGAGTTCACCCTATATTGGCTCTGATATGTTGCAAAACCCATCCTTAAGTACTAAGTCTGATGACTCTCACACAGTTAAACAGCGACTTGCACTAAGACTCTCAGAGAAAAAAGGGCAAGATTCTGAGCAGTCATTAAACCTCCTGAGCCCACACAGTAAAGGAAGCACTGACTCTGGCTACTTTTCCCGCTCAGAAAGTGCTGAGCAGCAAATAAGCCCACCAAATACTAATGCAAAGTCTTACGAAGAGATCATCTTTGGGAAGTTTTATAGGATTAATCAAAGGACAGCACTAACAGTAGCCACAACAAATCAGGAACACAGTTTAATGGGTAGAAAGGGTAAAGCAGAGCCATTACCTCTCTTAAATAACAGAATGGATATCAAGATGCTTGAGGAACATATTTCTCAGCTTACTCCAGGTAAAGAAGAACTCATTGACTCCAGTAATTTGAGCACTATTAAATCTACACAAGTTTATCCAGGCAGCAATACAGAATCTAGACAATCCCAGGCCGCATCATCCATCAAAAGTGAATCCAACTTGTATCAAGCCGGTCAGCAGGGTGAGGTGCCTGTCCTTCTAGAGCCCCCAGTAGATTCTTCTCCTCTTATTAGAAGTAACTCCATGCCAACCTCTTCTGCAAACAGCCTAAGTATTCCCCCGTCTCTGAGAGGAAGCCATTCATTTGATGAGAAGATGACTGGCTCAGATGATGTATTTTACCCTGGCACAGTGGGAATATCCCACCAAAGGATGTTGAGAAGACAGGCTGCCTTTGAACTGCCCTCTGTGCAGGAAGGGCACTCAGATTCAGACTATCATGGAAGACCAGGGAAAAATATAATTATTGCTTCCAGCAGACAACCAGCAGGTGACAAAGGACCATCCTCAAAAGAGAAGAAAGCAGGAGACAAGACCTTTTATGACTATGATGCCAGTGGAAAGCACTACAGAAAATGGGAAGAATATGAAGCTCAGAAGCAAAACTACAGGGACTCGCCATCCTTAGGTGGAGCAAACAAGGGGGGAGAGTACTTCATTGATCCACTCGGACAGTCTCAGGCAGTGCCATCCATGCTTG
The DNA here is from genome assembly GCF_964035555.1 of Netta rufina. Classification (NCBI taxonomy): domain Eukaryota; kingdom Metazoa; phylum Chordata; class Aves; order Anseriformes; family Anatidae; genus Netta; species Netta rufina. The sequence continues at coordinate 58,214,662 of NC_140125.1, forward strand.
GAACAACTTTTGAAAACAGAAAGCGCAGGAAAGAGGAGAGTGTTGGAGATGAGGAGGACAGTCCCATGCTTTGCAGCAGTACAACTGGCACCACTGGAGGAATTCAGCCTTTGGACTTTGATCCCAAATCCCAAATTCAGGATGTGCCAAGGAGTGGATTTTCCCTTCAAGGTCTAGACAATTCTGCCCATTGCCATGCAGAGCGTTTTGAAATGTGCAGGCCTTACTTGCAGTCTGGAAGTCCTGCAGCTTCTCTGGAAGACTCATCCTTAATTGCAGAGCAAGAAAGGACTGCAGAATCACTAACTAGAAAGCCCCCTGGAAATGTCATCTCTGTCATTCAGCACACAAATTCGCTGAGCAGGCCAAACTCATTTGAAAGGTCTGAATCTACAGAACATGTTGTATGCCAGCAGGATAAGATCTATTCACCATCTGAAACATGTGAGAGTGAGATTTCTGAGTCCCCCATGAGCCCAGACCGAGCTCCACAAACAGAAAATACTGACACCAGTAAGCCACCTCCATCCCAGCAACCTCAGCCGTATCATATGCAGCCCAGATTGGTTCGCCAGCACAACATACAGGTACCTGAAATTCGTGTCACAGAGGAGCCAGATAAGCCTGAAAAAGAAAAAGAAGTGCAGAACAAAGAGCAGGAGAGACCCACCGAAGAATTCCAGTGGCCCCAGAGAAGTGAAACCCTTTCTCAACTTCCAGCTGAAAAGCTACCACCCAAAAAGAAGCGCTTACGGCTGGCTGACATGGAGCACTCCTCTGGAGAGTCTAGCTTTGAGTCCACAGGTACAAGCCTCTCTCGCAGCCCTAGCCAAGAAAGCAATTTATCCCACAGTTCAAGTTTTTCAATGTCCTTTGAAAGAGAAGAAACAATGAAGTTCATCACACCTCCCAAACAAGATGAGTTTGGAAAACAGTCCGAGTTTTTAACAGTTCCAGCTGGTGCTTACTCACTTTCCGTCCCTGGGCATCACCATCAGAGGGAAATGAGACGCTGCTCGTCTGAACAGATGCCCTGTCCTCATGCTGCTGAAATCCCAGAGATCCGAAGTAAATCCTTTGATTATGGGAACCTGTCTCATGCCTCTTCAGCTGGGACACCTACTACTGCACTATCTCCATCACGAGAAAGGAAGAAATGCTTCTTGGTTCGCCAGGCTTCCTTTAGTGGTTTTCCAGAGATTTCCCAGACTGATCAGAGCACAGAACAAAGTATAAAGCAGGAACAGATGGAACACGCACAGGCTGGTCTCCGCTCCTCCCAGCTTGCCTGGCATCACTCCCCTTCCTCTGTACTTCAGCCCATTCAGGTGGATGACTCTGGAAAACAGGCTGTTGGCTCTTGTGCTCAGCTTAGTAATAGCTCATCCCACCTTGCCCAGCAACAGGCTCTTCTTGCAGATAGCCCAGAAATGTTAAGGACTCCCTTGATCCAACAAGCACCTTATATTTCCAGCAAACATCCATCAGAGCAGCAGCAGCTATTTGCACATCAGGATAAGGTCCCATTTCCCCCTATTCATAACGCCTTATTTCAGTTCCCATATCCAACTGTCTGCATGGTTCACTTGCCACCATCTCAGCAGCCAGTCCTGTGGCAGTCATGCTCAGAACCTCTACACTTCCAGCATCATTTTGTACAACAGCTGCAGAAATCTTATGTCAAGCCACCTTTCCAAACAGACGTTCCTCCAAGTTATCACCTGGAACATAATTCAGAGTTTATTGGAAAGAAACCAGCTGATTATGTACATGCTAAAGAGCAAGCATACCAGCATTACTCAGGAACATCTGGGCAGTATTCAAAAAGTACTCTTGCGAAGTACCAGTCAGATCATAGCATTAAACCGACCGATACCTCCTCTGAACAGCATCTTCAGCCAGAGTTTGACTCCCCATCTGATGGATCTGTACAGTCTTTGCCAGGAACAGTTGTTCCCGTCAGGATTCAAACCCATGTGCCATCATATGGTAGTGTCATGTACACAAGCATTTCCCAGATCCTTGGACAAAGCAACAGTCCCGCAATTGTAATTTGTAAAGTTGATGAGACTGTTTCTCAAAGAACATTGGCAACCAATGCAACAATGCACGGAATTGGATTTAACATAGCTCAGATGCTAGGCCAGCATGGAGGGCTGGAAAAATATCCTTTGTGGAAAGTGCCGCAGACACTATCACTTGGACTGGAGCCCTCGATTCCCCTCTGTTTGACTTCTAGTTCTGACATGGCTTCTACCTTGGGAGGAGGCAAACGGATGCTTTCACCTGCCAGTAGCTTGGAGCTCTTCATGGAGACCAAGCAACAGAAACGAGTCAAAGAAGAAAAAATGTATGGGCAGATAGTTGAGGAGCTAAGTGCTGTTGAGTTAACTAACTCCGATATAAAGAAAGATTTTCCAAGAATGCAGAAGCCTCAACTGGTAAGGCAGAGCTGTACTACTGAGCCAAAAGAAAGTCTGCCATCCATGTCATCCTCTTCACCACTGTCATCTTCATCATCTCAAGATTACCCACCTGTCAGCATTCCGACAGCTGATGCTTTCCCACTAAGCAGGGAGAAACTTTCAAGTTTTGATTCCACATCACCAGGGCAAAAGTCCAGTGGCCCTTCTGAAGGAAGAGACTCGCCAGAAGAACTGGATGTGGATGAAACAGCCTCAGATATGAGCATGAGCCCACAGAGGTCTTCATTGCCACCAGGAGAAATTCAGCCGGAAGACCAACTGAAACATCAGAAAATGCCTCTTGGGATGCTAGTCCAGATGGCATCCAATAACAGTGGGAAAGTCACAGGTTCTACCATTCTCCTGACAGATGTAGCAGATTTTCAGCAGATCCTTCAGTTCCCAAGTCTTCGCACTACTACAACTGTGAGCTGGTGTTTCTTAAACTATACAAAACCCAATTACATTCAGCAACCAACCCTCAAGTCTTCTGTTTACGCTTCATGGTGTATAAGTTCATGTAACCCAAACCCATCTGGGCTAAGTACAAAGACCACTTTAGCACTTCTAAGGTCTAAGCAAAAAAACACCACAGAAATCTACACTCTGGCTGCTATGCATAGACCTGGAGCTGGTAAACTGACATCATCAAGTGCATGGAAGCAATTTGCTCAGGTAAATAAGAGGTTTTAATAAAATTAAATTAATATATCTTTATTTGAGAAAATACTTGTAAACTATGAAATGTAAGGTTCCCCCCGCCCAAAAAAATAATATATATATAAATATATCCCCATTGAGAAATCAGGCTTTGACATCTTCCCATGACAACTTATGAGCCTCAATTTACTCCTCTGCAAACTCTGATACTTCTGTTGCCTCTGTCTCCATTTTGAGAATCAGTTGTGAAAAGTGAGGCTTTTAAAGCCCTCTCTTCACATGTGCCAGAACCCAATACATTATCTCCTTTTATTTTTCCTACCTTTTTGCCATGTCCTGATTCAAACAGTAGACACAAACATCCGTGCAAGTTCATAAGTAAAGATTAAGTTAAAATTGAATAAGGATTTTCAGGTCATTTTAATGTCTTTTACATATTGACTCTTCCTCATGAACTAAGCATTAGATAATGGTGCCAGGGAAAATTCTGTAATAGCAATAAATTACCTTCTAAGGCTTTTCCATCTCGATTTTCCATGATTATTTTTTTTTTCCTGGGGAAAGATATGGTGCTGTCTTTTCTGTCAAGACTCTCATAAAAATTTGTCCATGCTGCCCCCTCTCTTATTCGCCATCAAATTGAATGGGACAAATTAATTCGTTGTATAGAGTTGCACCAAAATGAGAGTTTGGCTTTGACCTGGAATGTTAAAAGTACTTGAAATGAAGTGTGCATTTATTGTGTGTTCCAGCAGTAACACCGTTCCTTGACTTTGTTCTACAGATGAAACACGAGCCATTCTTCTTGTTTGGCAGCAAGCTTGAAAAGAAAGTAGTGGGGAATATTATAAAAGAAAGAGTAAAAGGAGACATTCATGGAGATAAAGACATTACATCCAAACAAACTGAGCCGATACGAATTAAAATCTTTGAAGGAGGGTAAGAAAATGCAACTGGAAATGTCAAGCTCAGCCTGTTGTTTTAAAAAGATTTGAAAATGAACATGAATGAACTGGGATGTAAACAGTCTCCTGTATTTCTGCTGTGTATTTTAGCTCCCAAGCTTCTTTCTGTTTTGTGTATATGTCAGTCTTAAAACAAACTACAGGATACCTGTATAGTTAGTTACTCTTGGCACAACCTTTGCTATTAGGACAATTATATTTTTTAATATCTGTGTGAGAGCACTCACTCCAAATTGTCACTTTCATTCTTTAGGTCAAAAATAAATGGATAGACACTTAACAGTTTGTCATTTTCTATACTTTTTTTTTTTTTACTTTTTTTTTTTTTTTTTTTTTAATCTAATGGCTTCTGTGAGGACATCCTTCATTTTTAGACTCTGTGTGCCTCCACTTACTTGCATGGGTTAGCTAGGTATGCTTACTCTTATTCTTATAATACTACATTACTGGATTTTGAATTCTGGAGATAAAATGTGAGATGTAAAAGCAAGATAGCAATGATATCTATGATACCTAAACCTAATCCATAGATCTGTCATGTAAGGTTGATAAAACAATGCTTAATTTTACTATGGCCATCTACTACTCATGTAATAATAGAAACAACTAACAAAGAGAGTGAAAAAGGAGACCTGAAAGCCCATTAGCAATGTTTTGAGGCTTATGAAGCTTGTTATAAAAAAAAAAAATTAAAAAAAATGGATAGTTGTTTGCCTCTCTTGGAGTATACTCTAAAATGTAAGATATTGGTTTTTTTGTTTTAAAGAATTCTGCCAAGATGCAATTAATTTGACAAAGGTTAGTAGTGAATAGTCAGGTGGCTGAACAAGCTGTTTATTTTAGTCTTACCACACCCAAATGGTCTCATAGCGATGTGTTATTGGGATAATTAAATAGGTTAGGATGGAGATGTGATGAATTTGTACATGCCTTTCATTCCTCCATCATTTGATACTCTAAAATCTCAGGTGTCCTTCATTCCCATCGTGTGTTTTGAATCCTCTTGGACCCTTGGATAGTCTCCATGAAATGAACATTGACATTTCTTTCTAGTCTGCAACAATGGAAGGGTATAGCCTACATCTTGCTTGAAAGACTGAAAATGTTATTTTGGAGATTGTTATAGGTATGCTGACCCAGACACCCTGATCGTGGCTGTTCTCTGTAGCTTTACAGAACTTAATACCCCAGTCAGTAAGGCGGCTACATGAGAGTGACCCAAATTCAGGGGTGAGTCTAAGTTTATAAGAAATTTAAAGAGCTGTTGCTTAGATTCACACCCACTTTGAAGAATAAAATTTGCCTGCTTCTCACTACGTATCATTTCTGAATTTGGATCAGTCAGTTGAAGATAGTCTGCACTAAGGCGCATGATGAGAGGTCAAAAGAGTAAAAGTTTGTTAAGAAAAGCAACTTTTAGAAAGATTCAGATTAGCATGGGCTGTAACAGATCACTCTACCATCTAGCATTTTTTTTAAGAAACTGAACATTACTCACACCATCTTAAGTTTCCTTGTACACCAATAAGGTTTATGTAACTATTTGTGTAAAGGCATATAATTCACGTCAGCCAGACATACCTCCTAGTAATACTTGGCTATGTTTACTTCATTAGAGTGGAACAAAAAGAGAGAAACCTTGATACACACATTAATTTCTAGAGTTGGAGGAGGGGAGGGGGAAAAATAATCTGTGCAATATACTTCCCTAATAGGATCATATAACCTTCAAAGCTTCAGTGAATGCGGTGATAAAGTGTTAATCAGTCCACCCTTTCCTTATAGATCTTCATTTTAATGTACATTTTATAGGAATTGTTTCTGGAAGGGTAGATTTTTTCCTTATATTAGTTTGGTTGCTGTTGTGTTTTTTTTTTTAGTGGATCAAATATCCTTTACATGTTATAACCATGTCTTTCATTATTTTCTGTCCTGACTAATGAGTTTGTCCTCCTCTTCAGGTTTTTGTTTGTGACTTCTGAAAGCTAGCTTTTTAACATGGGTGGGTTTTCACGCTTGCTTGCTCTTGTCTGTAGAGCTGTTCTGTTCTACTCTGTTCTCTTCTGCTTTCATCAAGCTCATCTTTGCGTCACCTGAGCACACACAAGCAGTGCACTGAACTATGCAGCAGATGTCTGTTGTGTTTGTTTCATGTCCCCCCCCCCTAGACAGACAAGCATGCGTGGCGATATCTTGTTTCAGCAGGGTATTTTCCTCTAGTTTTTGTTTGTCTTAAGGAGTGGATTTACTTATAGTTCTTGATTATTTTGGTTCTGTAAATGTGGAGAAGGCAATTCAGAATTCACAGTTGAGAAAGACCTGCAGCCATCACAGTTTTCAGTTCCTGGAAAAGTCTATTCACTACACAGGGAAGTGTAGTCATGCAGATGCTCTATGCCAGGGGAGTGGAGCGCATGTATGACAGGTACAAGTAGGTTTTAAAAAACAAATAAATAGGGCTGGGGACTGGGGATCCGTGAGAAGGTGAGGTAACAGAAAGAACAGAGTTCAGCAGAAAAGTAGATGGCATAGCACATCACCACATCACTTGCTGCACCAAAGTCAAGAGCTGTTTGTAAGCATCACAGCAGAGGGGTTTTTGAAGGAAGAAGCTAACAACCATATTATTACCTCTGGCAGGTGGCTTGATTCAAATGAAATTATTTAAATCACAAAATCATCTTTCCACTAGCTGTGACTACCAAACCTCAGAGCAATGTGAAGCAATATTCCTCAGTGAAAATCAACAAGTTGCAGTTTGGTAGTTGCTACAGTAGTTAGATACTCACAGTGTGAAGTTGAAAGAAAGGAGGGATAGAGAATGTTCCCGCTCATCTGACATCTTGTTTAATGACTTTACCAGCTTAAGATTGCACAGTTTTTTTTATGTTTGCTCTTGTATATCTATCAGTAATAGATTCTAATTGAAAATCCCCAATAAAATAGCATTTCAGGTAGAAATTGCATGACTATGAAGTTTATGAATGCTTTTTAGCTCTGGAGCCCCATTCACATCAAGCTCAGAGTACCACTGACCATAGTCTCATGAAAGTTGTGTAGTGGGAAAGGGAAAGTCATTGAATGATTTGAGAGAAGCAGAAGTTAGTAGAAAGCTCTAATATTCCTGAGTGCTAGGAAAGGTATTCACCATAGACTCAGACTTCTCATGCTTCAGTGTTTGGACCAGACCATATTTAAATGTCAAAATTGTCTGTGTCATTTCTCTTGCAGTTGTTGTGCTGGTGGGGCATACTTAGAGAGTCAAGGTCAATTGTGGTCAAGAACTGTGCATATGAGTGACAAAGAGATGACTCCTGTCTAATTGACTTTGTGCCCAGGGGGACCTGAGAGGTGACAGAAGATAGTAGAATGAGGTCAGGCAGAGGATGTCATAACAACATTTTTCTTAGCAGTATCAAGCAGGGATGGTTTGGTAGACTCCATCCCAGCAAAATCAGACTATAAGGAGGGATGAAGAGAAGATGGCAGTCTTTCAAGCAATAATGAATATTTTTTCTGTCTGTGAAAGAAGGCCTAGAGGTGGCTGATGAAGCAATAGATGTGAAGATGAAAGAGAACGTGGGAACTGGGGCCCACAGAAAAGCAGAATCCCAGAAATGTGCAGCCAAAAGTACCAGAGAGATGGCTCTTAAACATCATTAAACTACATCAGTTTTGCCTGTGATGCCAGGGACAATGAAAGAAAAGGGAGACAGCCAACTTTATTAGAAAGAAGATGAGAAAAACTGAATTTAGGCACCCACATTTGAAAGACAAGCTGATGTTTTTCATAGATAATGAGATGGATGTGAGAACAGGACAGTGTTTTATGTATTTGTAATATATTAGTTTCAGTATTTATATTGTTGGTGGCATTATTGAATATATGGAAGAAGTGTTACTCTAAGAAAAGCAGATTTGAAAAATGTTTCAGCTCTATAACCCCAAAATTGCCACTGCTTCTTGTAGAGTTATCATCACATTAATAGAACCTTCCACACAAACCCTTATTTATGTAAAGTGCTGACTGTCAGTACCAGTGATAGTTTGTGATCTCTGCATCCACAGTGTGACTGAGAGTACTTTGTGCTGCTTAGAGAGAGGACAACAGAGGAAAAAGGGTAGAAAATTTATTATTTCTCAGTTCTTGCAATTTCTGGATTTTACTTTGGGTGAATGAGGATGAAGTTCTCCCTCTAGGGAATGCCCAGCAACTTCAAACCTCAGAATAGCTGGAGCAGATCTCTTCAGCCCTTTTAGATTTCAGTCTTACCGTTTTAGCATAACAGTAAAGGAAATGTACAGCTTTACATAGATTTGCATATCTTATTTATTATCTAACTACAGATAATGTAATCAGCAAAAATAGCATGGAATGCTTACGCCTGTGCTGAGAAAAATTCCTTTAACAGTGTTCTGCTAAGTAAGCAGGTTGGAAGTTGCCAATTTTGTTTGTAGAGCAGCAAGTACCTGCATGAGATCAACACGGTGTCCCTTAAGGAGGGTTCCATCTTCGTGAAGTTCAGACATCTGTAGTGTAAATACGTACATACTTGCTAGTCATCTGCATTCCCTTTATGCTTAGTGGAGAGAAACAGGATGTGATTTATCTGATCCCAAGGGATAAATATACTAAAATAGGTCAAATGAATCATGCCACAAAAGGGCTCTGTCTTCAGTGGTGGTAGACGCCTGTGTGAAACAAGAGTACAAATTAATCCAACACACAGATCCATATTTGAGGTTGTGCTTTGTCTATAGGAATAATCTGTTTCCTTACAAGGTGTTTTCACTATGCCCATACTATAGCCCTTTGGTCTTGTATTAAAAATAACTAAGATACACAAACACATTGGGACCAGTGCATTCCCTGAAAGGAAAATACATTGTGAGCTCCAGCATGAAAAGTTTGTGTGGAATTCTGTGGCAGCTTTGTGTTGAGATACATACAAGATCAGATCAGATACACAGAGGCAATGTTTGTGCATGTGTGTTACCTAGAGGCTGCATGATTTAAATGCTCATTCTCTTCCAACAGGTATAAATCAAACGAGGATTATGTCTATGTCAGAGGTCGTGGCCGAGGAAAGTACATTTGTGAAGAATGTGGAATTCGCTGCAAAAAGCCAAGCATGCTCAAAAAACATATCCGCACTCATACTGATGTCCGGCCTTATGTATGCAAGTTGTGCAATTTTGCCTTCAAAACTAAAGGTACTTGACCTTTTTTGCTGAACTTTTGCCACTTCCCAAACAAATCCTGAGCAATTTTGCCATCTGGAATCCAAGCACCCTTTTCCGTCAAGGAAAGAAGTTTCTTCAAAATAAAATGGCTGTATTTATGGGTACAGGACTCCATGAGAGAGATTGTTCTCTCCTGTTGAATTTGCCCAGGAATTTCATGAGTCTCAGAGACTCCTTGGATAGTTTCATTAAGAGCTATTGGCTCTTGACTGGTCCATCTGTCTGCAGAAAAAATCTAGTAGCATAAGAACTGCCCTTACAAATAATACTTTCTGCCAAAATTGTTATGTGGTACAAATTTTAATTGCAACAACACTCAAATGCTACCGGGAGAGTACACTTATTATGACATAATGTAGAAGCAGAGCATCAGCTGCTGAGGAAAACATGCCTTCACAGGCTTTACAGTGGGTCAGTTTCAAGTTTATAAATAATGTATGTCTCCCAGATGGGCAAGTCCATCCACTGCGGCATTAATTATGAATAGAGATCTGATAGCCTGTGTTCACATGTATTTATCAGCACAGAAAAAAGCTTCCATTTGTCACCCTGAGGCCACAGATAATGATATTCTTTGGAATTTGGATTTGCCATGAAGCTGTCTCCTTAAAAGAAAAAAATCATTTTCTTTGATAGCATTTCTTTGTAGCGCAGCCCAAATGAGCCTTACGTTCTCAGTTTCTTAGCTCCCCTTTGACAGGCAAGGGAAATGGATTCTGGTCCCACTGCACTGAATTTACTTTAAGGGGGAGAGAGGAAGCTGAAAGAAATTTCTCTTGAGATCCCAGCACAGCTTCATGGCTGTTTTGAGGATTGAGGATTGTAATAGTTTCCATGACTCCAGCACTTCTTCCTCTGCCAAAGATGGGAATAGCTGATGGATGGTAGTAGATCCATCAACCTAATTTAAGATGAGAACTTTCATCGGGGTGTAGAGACAAAGAGAAGGAGCTGCTCATGGTAGTCCCAATGGGCCATCTGTGGAGCTGTTCTCAGATCACTGTTTACATTTGACATTGCAGGAGAAATGGGTCTTGAGGAGAGACTTGAAGAAGGATTGTGGTTTTGCAGCTCTGTTCAGAGAGGACATTCCAGGCAGAAGAGATGGCATGGAAATAAATGTGAAATTGCTTGCTGAGGCTGGCATTTCTGGCAGAGAAGAAGAAACAGGGAGGAGGTGGCGTGCTATTGCACAAGAGGGGGATGAGTAGGAAGAGACTAAGCCTTCAAAGTGCAAGAAGTGTCCAACTGTTGTGTTACTGCTCATGGGCAGTTGTCAGCCTCATAACTATTGTTGCTATTTTGCTGAGGACAGCAGGGGACGGATCTTCAAAGATACTTAGGTTTTCAGTGTACACCCTGAGCGTTTAGCCACCTAGAGGCATCAGAAGCTGTGTTCGACTTTTCATGCAGTGCACAGACACCATAAGAAACTTACTGGGAAGAGAATTACATAAACTAGCCAGGACCGAGCATCAGTGAAGCAACTTGTGTGCTTCTAAGCACTTCTTCACTATCCGAGAGAGTGGTGCTGTGTTTCTCCCACCATGTTGCATGTGCCACCCATACCATCTGGTCAGGGTCCCAAAAGTAGCATAGGTACATTCAGTGCTTTCCTTAAAGTAAGAAGTGTCATGTCTGGGTTGTCACTTTCCCTGTTGGATGTTGCAGATATGGCCTAAGTGGATAATGGATTAGAGTGATATTCTTGTTTTTCTGGCTTGTTCTCTTTGCGCTCAGGGTTCTTTGCCATGAAATGTCTCTTGGGGCCAGTCTCAACCCAGTTCTCTTATCTGTGAAAAAACAGACCAAGACAGACACTCCAGAAAGTCAATAGTCTAGTGTTAGATTGCTCCCTCAGGGGAATGGGAGATCTGATTTCAAATCCCTGCTGTGTCTGGTTCAGATCCGTACTCCATAGCAGGGAACTGAACCTGGGTTTACCACATCCCAGGTGAGTACTTTAAGTACAGCTCCTCTCAGTTCAGAGATGGCAGCCAGACAGTAAACTTGCACTGAGAAATCACCCACAAATGTCTTTTTTGTTGCTCCAAAATGCTTCAAGCACAACGATTGTTTGGAACCCACATGTGATGTAAATGGGAGAGTCCTTAGCTTGAGGTGCCACTGTGAAACTCTGGCTGAACCCTGAACAACTGGTGTGCATTGGTGTTACGTCAATGTCCAGGCAATCTGTACATATCAGAAACACTAAGCTCAGGGGTAGATAACATAGAAAAGTGAGTTTCTGAGCTTGCTGGGGCACCTGAATGCAATGTGGAAAATTGGAGAGATGCCTACATACCTCTCAGGCCCTGAGTTTAAGTATATTTGAACATTATTATTTTTTTGAAGATATAAAAACCCACTCTCTGTGTTTCTTAATGAACAGGCTCTGAGGGCAATAGGCTGGATGAATCAGCCCCGTCTGTGTTGTTTTGTTTGTTTGTTTGCTTGCTTGATTTTTTGTTAGTTTTTAAACTAAAAACCCTATCTGCAGAATAATGGAGTTAAGATACACCAAAACCTGAGTTGGAAAATGATCTTTGCTGTTGTCAGTTAATTAGACTCATCTCTGATCCATAGGAAATCTGACAAAACATATGAAGTCTAAAGCACACATGAAAAAATGCCTGGAGCTTGGAGTATCAATGACATCTGTAGATGATGCTGAAACTGAAGAAGCAGGTATGTCAGAATGATTTAATTTAGTTGGAATGGCCTCTGGAGTATGCAAATGACTCATTGCACTTTAGCACAGTGGCTGGCATGGGAAAATATATTAAGAGTATTTTGGGCATTTTTTTAATTAAGAGACGTCTTTCTAACAAACAGGAAGTATAAAAACTAAATCTGATCCATTTGTCTGAGTTATGTTTTTTATTATGATACACGAGGAGAAGCTAGAAATAAAAGTATGACCTCTTATTTGTCATGCATCTCATACAAAGTACCAAGTATTTTCAATTTAGGTGTGAGAGATGGCAACATTCAGTGGAGTTACAAGGTGAATGATGAAATTGCTTTGTATGCTTTCCTTTTCACATGATAAATTTGAGTGTAGAGTTTTAAGGTATTATTATAAGGCATTATAATTCATATATTATTATATATGAAAATATTTTTGATACCATTAAGAATGGCTTTATTTAGCCATCCCAGATGAAAAGCATCCAGCGATGGCACCAGGTGTTCTGGGTGGGGAGTGAATGTGGCAGGAGTGAGAAATGTTGCATGTGCTCACCATTTTGACTTGTCGTGGCTATTTCAGAAAACATGGAGGACATGCAGCAAGAGGCAGAGAAGAGTAGCAACTTGGCAGGCCTGTCAGCAGAGCATCAGTTTTCTGATGCAGAGGAGTCAGATGGTGAGGATGGTGATGACAACGATGAAGATGATGAAGATGACGATGACTTTGATGATACTCAGGGAGACTCAACACCAAAAACCAGATCAAGAAGCACCAGCCCGCAGCCTCCTCGGTTCTCCTCCCTGTCGGTGAACTCGGCTGGGGCATCGCAGGGGGCTTCCCCTGAGGGCTCTCTTTCCGTGGGACACTCCTCCCTCATCAGTTATTTGGTCACCTTACCTAGCATTCAGGTTACTCAGCTTATAACACCAAGCGACTCCTGTGAAGACTCACAAATGACAGAATACCAGAGGTTTTTCCAGAGTAAAAGCACTGATTCAGAGCCCGACAAAGACAAGTTAGACATACCTAGCTGCATGGATGAGGATTATGTGCTTTCGTTAGACCCCGGTTCATCTCCGAGGGACCTCTCACCTTCCAGTCGGCAGTCATCCCCTGGCTATGATTCTTCACCGTATAGAGATAACTCACCAAAGAGGTATTTAATGCCAAAAGGGGATTTATCACCCAGAAGGCATCTGTCACCCCGGAGAGATATTTCACCCATGAGGCACCTTTCCCCGCGGAAGGAGGCTGTGCTGAGGAGAGAGTTATCACCAAGACGGGACGTTTCACCGAGACGTCACCTATCACCACGGAGACCAATGTCACCAGGGAAAGATGCGTCTGTTAGAAGAGATTTGTCTCCTAGGCGAGAGAGGAGATACATGGCCTCGGTTAGAGCGGCATCTCCCAGGAGGGGCTTATACCATAATCCAGCGTTGTCCATGGGTCAATACTTACAGTCTGAATCTATTCCAGTGGGGCATTCAGTAAGTATGAAAGAGTATTTTTACTCCTGTTGTCAAAACCAGTGCTCTTGCCTAATCTGCATATAGTATTTTGAAAAACTTGGCAGCTTTGTAAAAAAAAAAGAAAGCATAAGCTTTGAACTTGAGTGGGAAATCCAGGAATGAATGCAAGAAATTTGGAATAGGCAGGGACCAAGTCAGGACGCTGATTCATTTAGATGCAATACAGTCAGCCTAAGGGTCAAATCTTCACTTGGTGCACATCAGAGTAGTTCCATTAGCTTCAATGAAATTAGGCTGGCTTGCATTAACTGCCCCTGTCTTTATTTTAAAATGTCCCAGGAAGCTTACATGGTGTGTGGGGCTTGTTACAGCACTGTAAAACCTTTTACCTCCCAGACTGTCAGATGGGATCAAGCCCAGATCAGGTCTCAAGGCCCTTATACTGCAGTATGGTGCCCATCCCTGAAGTATTGTTTAATGCAATAAAAACACTAAAATAAATGGAACCCCTTTGAAAAGCAGGGTGCCCATCTAAATCAGGATCTGTGGCTGAAGTTTAAAGGATATTACTGTGTGACAGGAGCAGACAGCTGTCTGCCCTGCAGAAAGCACCATCACAACTGGCTGTTTCGGCAGGGACACAACTGTCTGAGTGGAAATGGAAATATGCAAAACTTGCACAGCTGCTGTCTGTGCTGTTCCTGTTCAGTAAATAAGCTCTCAGAAACTGCCGACTCGTCTCTTTTGACAGGCCCTAGCATTCACAAAGCACTCTGTCTACAAGTAAATTTGGTCTTTGGAGTTAGGAAATGGCCTTACTGTGTATACGTTTATTTATATATGGAGTATGCTTCCTTTGCCATGTTTGCTGCTGCTGCTGCCCTCTCCCTGCCTACCTCACTAACTGGTGTGCGGAACCAATACAGGGAAGTTGTGACAGGCTGCCACCACGTCAGCCCCTGACAGGGCTGCCCTCCTCTCCTCCTCCTCTCCTCTCTGTCACCAGTCTTCTTTACTCTTTGTGTAATTATGGCTCTTCTCTGTAGAGGAGAAGATCTGAATTAGCATTTCCAGAGCTCTAGCTTGAATTTCTCTACAGAGATAGGCTGGGGAAGCTGGGCTTGGGCAGATTTGATAACTGCACCTGGCAACGCAGCGAGGAACACAGCTGGGCCAAGGTGGCTGGAGCAGGGATGGATCAAACAGTGCTGAGGAGTGCCAGCTTGGCAGATCCAAAAGTGGCTTTCTGTCTTTTCAGGAGGGTTAGGGAAGTTGCAATATGAGTGGCTAGGCATGTAGGAGATAACAACATAGGTTCCTGCAATCCTGTGCAGAGCTTATTCTGCCCTTGGCCAGAGCCTACATCAGGCCTCTGTCACCAAACTCCATCCTTGCCCCAGCCACCTCCTCCTGGCCTCACATCTGGTCCCTCTCCCTCATCTTAGATGTGGTATCATGGTCTGGTAAGTTGTTGGAGAGAGAAGCTGAGAGGGGTGGCTTCCTAAGCTGTCCTTGGGGAAGGGCACATTGAAACCCTGCTGTGCTCTCCCAGGCACAATTGCTGTGTAGCTGAGAGAGGATACAAATGCAGTTATCAGCCATATCGACAAAGTAAGTACAAAAAAGGATAAACAGCCACCAGTTTAAGAGTCATAATGCCTCAGTATTGAGTGGAAGGGATTATATCACACACAGAATCACACAGAATCATCTGGGTTGGAAGAGACCTCCAAGATCATCTAGTCCAACCTCTGACCTAACACTATGAGATGCTACAGCTGACATTGTATAGAAAGTTTAAGTCCCTAATGTCCTGCATAAGACACTTCCACTGTCATCCTGTAGTAGAGATTTTGGATGTGTGATGATGTTGGCAAAAGGGTATGTAACAGTCACCCTTGGCGATGTGACAGTTCTTGCTGTAATATTTGCCTTGTTATGCACACCTTCCAGCAAGGCGTTTAGCACATTGCAAAGACTCTTTTAGCACCCTTAGCTCCTTCTTTTGGAAATTGCTCTTCACCATGCCAGATGGGCTCTTAACACTTACCTTATTTTTGAGGTACGATCAGGCATTTGTCCTACAGAAAGCACTGGCAACTCAATGGCATGTTGAGTGTTTTGAGAGAAGCCTAGACCTCAGTACAGTCACTAGACCCTGAACACTGGTGTCACTGGAAGTGGAGCCTGGGCAAATTTAAATGAGGGAATTAGAGTTGAAGATGACTGCCCATCTCAACAAACACAGTGAGGAAAAAAAGATGGATTCCTTGCCTCTTGAAGCCTTTCCAGATGATATACTTGAGCCAAACAGAAGTTGAGTTTAGGTGAAATACACATTAATGCACTCAGTGCGTGGGAAGACAGATAACACCTGAGCTTGCTATAAATGAAACTGTTAGAAAAGATAAAGGAATAAAGCATGTTTTTCACTTTCAGAGAAGTGAAATCCAGCAAATCAGAACATAATTAACAACTGTATCAGTGATACAGATGCCAGCTTGCAATCCTGCTTCCTGTTTCAGAGCTGCATTGGGTTCCCAGTCCTTGTAGGAATTAGAGGATTTTTGTGTTCTGGTGCCTGAAGTTACCAGAAGAAGCCACTTTTCTTTCTTCTCCATTGAAATTGATGTATTTACTCTAGTCTCTTCGGCCAGTGCTTATCTGGTTCCCCTTCATGTTTCTTCACCTTGAGTGTTCATGCTGTTTGGTGGTCTTGTGCAATGAGCTTTGACATTGAAATCACCATATAGAAAGCAGTTGAAATTATTTCTTTAGGAAGTGGAAAAGAGCATGGGAAAGTAACTATTTTTGTAGACTATAGACAACAATACAGAAAAATATCGTTTTTCCTTTGGCAGTTAATAACAAGATGAACTCTTGCAATAGGATACTCTCTCCAAAGTAGCCCAAGGCTCTTGTCGATGTGAGTGCATGTTTGGCTTTGGCAAGTTAAATTGCCATCTTTAAATTTAAAGGCACATCACCATTTCTCTCTAAATACATTTGGGATCTTCTATTCTGTCAATGGCAGAAGTTTCTTTTCTTTCTGAGAAGGCTGGTGCCAGTATTGCAGGGCTATGATTCTTCTCTCTAGTCTATTTTATACCAGTCGTGAGGGAAAAAGGAGAAAAGGGAATGCTGCTTTTATTCAGCTTGAGTGCATCTCTGTTAGCATTTTAGTTTGGATAGGAATGTGCTTTGGAAGTGAATGTCTCTATTGTCATATTTATTGTGCTTTGACTCACATCACAGAGCGTTCTTGGAATAAGTGAGCTGGATAATTTTCAGATGACATTAAGCTGAAGAATGTGCTCGAGGAGTGCACCAGGTGCACTTAAACTGTGAGTGGGCATTCAAGTGAGTGAGAAGGGACTATAGGGTGAGTCCAAACTAATCTTCCTCTCCAACCCCACAATACACATATTGTGAACAATAGGTGCAGCATCAATCGTTTCACTCTCCTCCTGCTTTTCCCCACTCCTGGTACACCCCATTACCTCTTCATGCGGACAAAAGCTCTTTCCTTTTCTTCCAGTCCCAGGACTAGCCACAGCAAGACTGTGAATATACCTTGCTGTAAGCAGCAAATACTTGACACTAGCAACTTCTTTGGCTTCTAGGAGGTAGTGGATTTTTTTGCCTCCTTTGCTGGTTTTCACAAGCAGTTGCTGAGTAGGAAATTAATGCAATTTGCTTTATTGATGTAAGTTTATCTAGAGTCTGCTTGTGTTGCTATTTTGTTGCACCTTTCTTTCATTTTGAAGTCTGATGCCTGTCTCAATATATTCAGAAGGGCTGAAGGGAATTAGGCACCTCAATATACACTTGAAAGGCACTAGGACTAAGGTCCTTTGATCATCCCAGACATAGGGATATTAGATCCCTTCCCAAACACTGAATACTTTATTGTCTTGAGTGAAATGCATTCCTGTACAGAAAGCCAGCATAAAAGTCCTGAAGTCCAGATGAACTGTAAATAGGTCCACTGATGTATGTCGCCTGCTATAGTGCATTCTTAGCACTGCAAATCAAGTTGATCCTGAAACTGAAGTCCACATAGATTTCAGTCACTTTATTGAGCATCATGTCTTTTAGAAAGCACATTGATAATGATGTTCTCTGTTACCAAATTTCCACATCAAGTTCAATGTTTTTTAGTTTATAACTTTAAAAAGACTCAAGTATGTTAAGATATAGTAATCAAAGTGTTGTTTTTTTCATGCACCGTATATTTGCAAGTTGTAGTCTAAAGGGGATCTGGGGCTACCAAGAGGATGTCTGTGAAGGGCATTTGTCTGAGAAATATGGTCTTCCTCTTAATTCCCCATAGCCTGTTTTGGGTGATGTACCAGTCATCAGGTGATGTACTGGTCTTTTCCCTTGAGGCACTCTGTGAAGTTGGATATGGCTTTGCTCAGGCATGTGGTGTGGAGGTCTATCTTTATGATCAGGTTAGCTCAGTAAAAAGCTCCTACAGAATATTGTTGTTTTGAAAATTATGTCACCCGGAGTTGGAGGGAAATACACTAAGCTGCAACAAATGAGAATTAATAGAAAATTAAAAGGATTCCTCTTGGCTGACAAAGAGAGGAACTCATCTCACTGCGCTGATAGCAATCCATTCTGACTGTACAGCAAAAAGATACTATGACTTTCCTTACTGTAGTCAGTGTTGAGATCTAATACTGCCACGAGAATAAGGTCTTCGGATTTTTAGAATGTTTGTTAAAAGAAGAGATCATCTAACATTCAGTCTCTCCCCTGTGAATGTGTGTATGTCACAGAATCACAGAATCATCTAGGTTGGAAAAGACCTCTAAGATCATCTAGTCCAACCTCTGACCTAACACTAACCAGTCCTCCACTAAACCATATCACTAAGCTCTACATCTTTAGAAGTCCTTTAAAGACCTCCAGGGATGGTGACTCCACCACTTCCCTGGGCAGCCCATTCCACTGCCTAACAACTCTCTCAGTAAAGAAGTTCTTCCTAACATCCAACCTAAACCTCCCCTGGTGCAACTTTAGCCCATTCCCCCTCGTCCTGTCGCCAGGCACGTGGAAGAATAGACCAACCCCCACCTCGCTACAGCCTCCTTTAAGGGACCTGTAGAGTGTGATAAGGTCGCCCCTTAGCCTCCTCTTCTCCAGGCTAAACAACCCCCTGTGTGTCTGTATGTATGAAAATGTTAGATATTTGTAAAGGATATAGAATCATAGAATATCTTGGGTTGGAAGTGACCCACAAGGATCACAGGGTCTAACTCTTGGGTCTGCACAGGACCACCCAAAAATCAGACCATATGTCTGAGAGCGTTCTCCGAATGCTTCCTGAACTCTGGCAGGCTCAGTGCCATGACCCCTGCCCTGGGGAGCCTGTCCCAGTGCCTGACTCTCCTCTGGGTGCAGACCCTTTCCCTAACCCCCATCCTGACCCTCCCCTGTCCCAGCTCCATGCCGTTCCCTCAGGTCCTGTCGCTGTCCCCAGAGAGCAGAGCTCAGCGCCTGCCCCTCCGCTCCCCTCCTGAGGGAGCCGCAGGCCGCCATGAGGCCTCCCCTCAGCCTGCTCTGCGTGGGCTGAGCAAACCAAGGGCCCTCAGCTGCTCCTCATATGGCTTGCCCTCTAGACCCTCTACCATCTTTGTAGCCCTCCTTTGGACAATCTCTAACAATTTTACGTCCTTCCATCCATTGTGGCGCCATTGAGAGCTGCACACAGCACTCGAGGTGAGGCCACACCAGCGCACAGCAGAGCAGGACAACCCCTTTCCTCGACCAGCCAGCCATGCTGTGCTCAATGCACCCAAGGACATGGTTGTGCCTTTTGGCTGCCAGAGCACACTGCTGGGTCGTGTTCAACTTGATGTCAACCAGAACCCCCAGATCCCTTTCTGTGGGGCTGCTCTCCAGCCTCTGGTCCCCTACTCTGTACATATATCCAGGGTTGCCCTGTCCCAGATGCAGAGTCCAGCACTTGCTCTTGTTAAACTTGATGTGGTTGGTGATTGCCCAGGTCTCTCATTTGTCAAGATTGCTCACCAAGGACTCTCTACCCTCAAGGGAATCAACAGCTCCTCCCAGTTTCGTGTCATCTGCAAACTTACTTAGTATACCTTTGTATCATGCATCTAAGTCATTTATAAAAATACTGAAGAGAACTGGCCCTGAAATGGAGCCCCATGGAACCCCACTGGTGACTGGCTTCCAGCCTAATGTAACCCCATTAACTACAAGCCTTTGAGCCAGACACATCAGCCAATTGTACACCTGTACATTATGTTTTTGCCTAGCTGAATGATGGACATTAGTCCAGAAAATACTGTGAGAAACAGTATTGAAAATTTCGCTGAAATCCCAAAAGATTATATCAGCTGGCTTCCCTTGGTCAACTAGGTGGGTAACCTTGTCATAAAAGAGAATTAAGTTAATTAAACTAGACTTTCTCCTCATGAACCCGTGTTGGCTGTGACTATTTTAAAAATAGGATGAAAGGTGTGAACACTTATTAATGCCTGTAACCATTTATGATGGCCCTTTCAAAACTCATCTGCCAGAGCTAGAGAAAGATAATCTGATACGTGCTTAGGCAGGCTTGGAAGGCATCCAGTGGACACTGTCACTGTCTCTGTAAAAGTAAGGCATGAGACATACATTGGATGATAACTGCTGATCTTGGAGCATATAGCAGTTTCTATCATGTTAACTACCTCTGTCTGGCAAGGACAGAGTGATGTCTTACTCCCTTTCAAAGCTGTGGCAGGGTACAACGTGAAGACAGTGTCTTTCTCAATTAGAGATATGAGTATGACTAAGTTTGGTCTTCAATGAGTTTTACTCCTTTTGTTTTGGTTGCTTTTGCTCTATTTCCTTTGGCCCAAGTTTACATCAGATGCAATAGTGATAAATGTCATGGCTTAGGAAACAGCCAAAAGGACAACATGACTGAGAAACGGGTTGACAGAACAAAGATGGAAAAAAAAGGGGGGCAAATAACTGTGCAGAGGTGAGGTTAGTGATGGGAAGGGCTGACAGGGTAAATGAACTATGTCTTGTGGCTTGGCAATTCTAGTTTATTCTGTAAATTTTTCCCCTTTCAGCAGTATAACGTGCTGTCACTGTACTTTCTTATGACAGTTTCTCTTTTATGAGACTCAAGTGTCTTGCTTTCTGAATAGGAAAATTCCCAGAATTAGATTATTCTCAGAATAATAGCATCTTTTAAGTTCAAGTCTGATGATTATGGGTCACCCTTCCTGTCTCAGCGTTGATTTATATTAAACAGGACAAAGCATCTGAGCACAGTGAGATTCAGCCACGGGGTAGCACAGAAACTGAATCTTTAATTGCCCCCTAAACCCATTCCCTAGGATGGGATCAAGAGGTTGCTTAATGCTTTGAGAGCTAGGATTTCGCAGCAGTGAAGTGCTGCCACTGCAGTGCATTGGCATTTAGCAGCACAGTCCTTAGGCTGCCATACCAGGACTGGGGCTCTGGGCAACTGATAGGTGTTCGGTCAATTTGCAGAGCAGAGATGGGTATTTGTGTTCATTTGATTTCCTATGGGCATCCCCGAGAGCTGTGTGGCCAAATCCCACATACAATTATGCAAATGTCATCCTGCACTTCTGTCATCGTTATTTCTCTGTTCAACAATAAATGATACTTAATCATCAGATGGAAAACAAATTTTAAAAGTTAAGAATGAAAAAAAGAGAAACCCAAACGCCCAAGGCATATTTAATGCAGAGTGGAGATGAAGCTATTCATTCTTCCAAGGCAGGAACTAATGGGAAGACACTGAAAAAGTCTGTACAGTGCGATTGTTTTTTATTAGCCATTACAAAATCCTTCATTCTTCTTAATCCCATTATGAGTGGGTAAGTGTCCCAACTACAGAATCATCACTTTCACTCACAGTTAATGTCTGTGCTTTTGTTATTATTTATTGTTTACAGATAGGCCAGAATGGTGCTCCAGTGTGTTAATGACTATAAAATCTTGAGTCTTCTTTGCACAGAAATATTTGAACTTCCCTGGAAATACTTGTCCTCTTTTCTCAAGGAGGTGGATGGGTAAAGCTTAACAGTGGGGGTAGGAGGATGAAGTCCTTTCCCTTGGGCTTCAGAGCAGGACTTTTCAACAGAAAGAATTTGGGTATGTGCAGTCAGATTCTTCCCATACTGGTGGCAAACAGGGAACATTCAGATGTGCATTTCTCTACAGAAAAGAGAGATATACCCAATGCAGACTGCCAATACCAGCACAGTTTGCGCAGTTTACCAAAACAGAGGGTAAGATGGATATCCTGGCCAAATTTCTCTTGGGGAATGAAACTCTATCTACCCCAAATTCTCTCTGCAGTTTCAGTTGAATATAATACTCTTCACTTCCTGACCTAAATTGCTGCATTGTATTGCTGAACACTTAACTAGCTGCTGCATTTCACCTCAGAGGCAAGAGCCCTGCAGGGCTGAGCTAAGCAAAACCTCCTATGTTGTTTGGATAAGCAATTAGTGGAGTTTTCCAGACGCTTTGGGATCCATCTGGATGAAAGGTGCTGTGTGAACAGGAGGCTGTGTTGCACAGGAAAGCAGATAGGTGGTTTGGCAGTGTGACAAGAATTTTGCTAGTGGCAGCGCTGATGTTTCTTTTGTTTTTCTGGTTACAGAGGAGGGGATTGTCTCAGGGGCCTTACTTCAACGTGTATGGAGAAAAAGGAGCTATGGAGCACCACGGGTCTAGCCCATTCCCCGAAGGTCCGAATGACTACGTCTTCAGCCACCTTCCACTACACTCCCAGCAACAAATCCGAGCACCCATCCCCATGATGCCTATTGGGGGTATTCAGATGGTCCATTCAGTACCTGTGGCCCTTTCAGGTTTACATCCTCCGTCCACTCTTGCCCTGCAGAGGGAGGGCTCTGAGGAGAAGCAAAGAGGACCTGCAGAAATCCTCACGAAAGAGTCATACGGTGTTTCTAAGCATCACGAGAAGCGTACCTCTCCGCACAGCTTGCACCCGACCGCTCCCTCCAGTGCACCCTCCTCTCCGTTGCTGTTGCTGACACAGAGCACTTCAGAGGACAGTGTAATAGCGACAGAGGGGGAGCAGGAGGAGAACATACAGACTTGTACGAAAGCCATAGCCTCTCTGCGAATCGCCACAGAAGAAGCCGCTCTGCATGGGGCAGAGCAGCCACAGAGGCCTTCTGAGCCTCACCAGAAACCCTCAGAAAGTGCACATTTTAGCATTAAACACTTTAGTGGATCTGAGCCGGGCCAGACCTGTGCCTCAGCCACCCATCCTGACTTGCACGGTGGTGAACAGGACAGTTTTGGTACATCACAGACTGCGCTAGCCCATCCCACCTTTTACAACAAGAGCTTTGTGGACATCCGACAGATGGGCTTTCACAGCAGGAATGAGCCCCCATCAAGCACACAGGAAAGAAAAGATCCGTCGTCTGAGAAGAGCAAGCCACATTGATCTGAGATGCATGGAGACTTTCACCCATACATTTACCCCACTTTTTTTTCTAGAGATAGAAGAAGTATTCAACTTT
Organism: Netta rufina; assembly: GCF_964035555.1. NCBI lineage: Eukaryota > Metazoa > Chordata > Aves > Anseriformes > Anatidae > Netta > Netta rufina. The sequence goes on from NC_140125.1 coordinate 58,237,726, forward strand.
ACAGCATGCCTGTTCTAAGTTACAGTAGTTTGCTATTATATATACTTTTGTTATATCAAAAGAATTAGATAAAATAACAAGTCATCATGAGCCTGACCAAAATTAAATTTGAAATTCTTATTGGGTCTGGTACTTTTAAATTGTACAGATGTTTGTGCCTTTTCTTTACTTTGCTTATATTCTTATAAGCATTTTTTTAGCAGTAATTTGTACATATTTTAGAATTTGTGTATCTGCTTTGTAATAAATGTAATTTCTTTCCTTTTTTGGACACTTGGATCTAAATGATGTAAAGCAAAACAGCATCAATATATGTGAGGTTGCACTAAAACATATTTTTATATGATTAAAACTGAACAGCTTTTATGTACAGCTCTGATTCTGTAATACTAATATTTATTTACTTTGTTTCATAAATTGTAAATTTTTTTCTTAATGTTGTGGATTGCTTTTCTATGTGAAGCATGGGATTTACTGTTGCGTAATTAGAACAAAATGTATATTGTAAAACAAGATATTTAAACTAGAGTATCTTATCTTATTCTGCACTTATGCATTAGTTAAAAAAAAAAAGATAAAGGATGTATCAGTCAGTTCTTAACTCTTGTAATTTTTTTTTGTCTCTTGTTTGCTGGATTGACTATAACTTAAGTGCTGATTGTGATTTTAAACTGATAGTACCGTAAAGCATTAAAGTAAAACAATGTGCTATTGTGAGTTTTTTCAAAGCTTTATAAAACAGTTATAAATATATTAAAAGTATTTGGTCTTATGTGAACATGTTGATCTAGATACTCCTTTAAAAAGCTATGGGAAAACATTCCACCCCATGTAGATATGTACAAGTGCATCACTGGTGCTGGCTGCGTAACTCACCCGCACACGCCAGGTCGGCCGTGCCATGCAGGCGCTGAGTGGGGGCACCACTGGCTCCAAGGCAGGCAGGCCATCAGGCCACGACTTCACCTGCTCCTCCCTCTCCAAAAACAGGGTGGCAAGGCCCCTACGGCCGCATGGGGCTGGGTGAGGAGCCGGACAAACGGCACCACACTGAGCCCCAGCAGTCCCCAGCTTGCGAGCATCTGCGGTGCCTCTGCCCAAGCTGAGCGTGGAGCTTAGGTGTCACGCAGAGGTGCCCCGGAGTGTGAGCAAGGGACTCGGAGGGGGAAAAATGACATTTCCTCACACTTGAACACCAGCAGCTGGTCACTTCCCACTGCGACACCTGAGTCAGCTGTAGGGGAGGCTCCTCGTCCTGTGGATGGAGGAGCATGATGGCCCTTCCAGCTAAGCAGACAGCACCACCACCCTGGCATCTTCAAGGAGCAGGATTCATGGGCCAGAAAGTCACAGTCTTCCAGAGCAGGGTCTCCATCTGTGTAAGGTTTGATCCAGAGGAAAGTCAGTAGGAGCCCAGGCTTGTGTTTGAACATCTGTGGTGGGTTACCACTACCACCAGCAGCATGCGTGCGTGTGCACACACTCTCACACACACACACACTCACACACACACATACACATGAAAGAAACCAACAATCTGGATTATATTTTGTGCTATTTAGTGGATTATAATTCTGTGAAACCAAGTTTGTATATTGACTTACAATACATTTAAGGAGTGTTCTTTAAAAAGAAATAAATATACAGTTACATGCATGAGGTGTCTAGTTTTCATGTGTTCTTTGCATTTTCCAAGTTTATTGGCGTTCCAGTACATTGTCAGAAGATCTTTGTTGTGCTGCTTTCCTGCACAAGGAGCACCCTTAAGAGTGTGAGTAGCAGCTAAATTGTGGATCGCATTTTGGCCTCATGAGATATTATCAGACTAAACCAGTTTATTTCTCCAATAATACCATGTGGGGACAGAACCACAGAACTGGTATGTTGTCATAATTCTAACACCATGGCATACGACTAGCCTAACACCGTAATGGACTGTGACCAGCTATAACCATTAAAGATTAGTTTCTTATCTCCACTGGGGTGTTCTTACCTTTATTTCAGATTGTTATGGTAACCCTACCAAGATAAGTGCATGCAAGAAAGCTGGCTCATCTCAGGCTGGAGAGAGAAGCAGTGTCTGTAGTTGGAGGCGAGCAGCTTGTTGGATTGTGCTTCCATTAAAAAAAAAAAAGTCAATTATACATTTTAAATAAACAAGTCTTATCTGATAAAAACCTCTCTTCTCCTTGGCTTCATGGCTGTATTAAGAACAGAATGCTCTGCACAGTGATCAGCTAATCAGGTAATCACAGATATTTTATTAAAAAGGAACCAAGCTAACCCCCTGATGGTAAATGTTCTATTAACATTGCCTTTATAAGCAACCCCCTTACTGTGGCAGTAACTGCTGGCTTGTCTGATTATTTTAATTAATTTGCAGCTGCAATTTACCATCCACCTTTTCAGCCTTGGGACTTTTTTTTTTTTTTTTTTTTTTGTAATCATTGAGCAAATATCACTGAAATTACATGTGATATTTTGGGGTTAGAATGGAGCAACCCTAAAGAGGTTTCAGGTATTTATAATCTTAATTGTATTTCCTTAATGAGTTAATGTTTATACAATGCTTTAGAAAAAAAAAAAAAGAAAAAAAAACACAAAAAAAACCATTCTCATGCAAGTCCTCAGCATTGATTATGACTACTTTTCATGCGTTAGAAGGGATGTGGAGGAGGAAGGCAAACAAGTCCGACAAAGATTTCACAGGCACAAGCAGCTTTCAGAACCGACAAAGTCAGCACAGTAATTGATAGTTGAGTGTTTTGCCTGCTCTGAGCCATCAGCAGTAACGAAGGTGTGGGGCTGCACTTGTGTGCCGCTGTGCTGAGCTAACACACCTTTCCTTGGGCCTGGAGACTCCGGCTCAGTGCTGCGGTAACACAACTTCATGACCTCCTGCTGGGGCTGCTTGTGCTGGTAGCTCTTCCAAGGGTGCTGGGGTGAGGGTTCCTCAAAAATACTTGCTACAGTGGGTGCACAGAGGCCTGATGAGAGTTTCATGAGTGCTGTGATTGTCTGGCTCTTAGTTCCCCAAGGCCCAGTTCCCAAACGTGGTTGGTACCACTGCAGCTGGCAGTGACCTGTTCGCTGTTTCATGCAACAGCCTCTTCTCATCCTCAGCAGCTGGTTAATTCTTCACGGCTAGCCTCTGTCCTTAACAGGGGGATGGGACCAAGAAGAGTGACTTTGAGATCCCTGCTGTAAAAGTTCTGTGTTTTTAAATGGGATGAACACAGGAGGTTTAACAGGGCACATTAGAAAACTGCAGAACCTAATGAGGATTTTTTATATGCAATATGCTATGGAATTTCTAAGTTGGGAATATAATTACCTATTACATTGTTCAAGGAGGTTATAATTTGCTGTGAAGATCCATATGTCTCTTCTGTAATGCACAAGGGAGATACAGATGCTCTGGCAAGCTCTCTTTATTCCATTCTCTCAGAATACTGTCACCAGAGTCACTTCAGGATTTATTTGCGTCAGCAAAACAGAGCATATCAGTCTCACATAGCTGCCTGCACAACGCTCTTATGAAACTTTAGATTCCAGCTATGGGTAGCTACTCTATCGCATGTTAAATGCCATTGTGTGAACTTCCCTGTTGTTGGACACATTGCCAGCTGTGGGTAAGAATTAGTACCAATAAAGGACACAGTTAGTTGAAGCAGGCCCAAAGGGGATTCAAGCTACTTAGTTACACAAATTTCAGTCCAAGAATGCTGGGGTTGGCTCCCATTTAACTCCAGTGACACCTAACCTTAGGAGGCACCACCTTGCTTGAGGCTGGTTCCTTGAGTTCTGCTTTTGGGCACGAGCTGAACTTCTCAGGACCGCTTGAGGCCTGTTCTCCTCCCAGACCGACCTAGACACCAGAAACTACACATTTCTTGGCCTAGATCCTCTAAGGGACCTGCCCTGCTGAAGTGGGTCTTTGGAAATATCTCACATATGATGAAATGAGTCTCCCTGTTGAATTGCACTTATGACAAGTACAGTCACCACCTCTTATAGATTAGCCTAATGACTTAGTACCCTTCCCTGGGTATCTAAAAATACATTTCTGTCTATAAACCTCTCCTTTGGTAGTCTATTAGTTCAGTCTCCTGGGAGAACCCTAAGTACCCCCACAAGGAGTAGGAGAGTCTTTGCTTTCCTGTTGAAATTCTGCTACTGCAAAGCCAAAAATTCAAGATTGATTGGCTCAGCAAGACTGTAGTGTATGCTCCCCAAGACAAAAAGTTGTTTGGAGAAGTGTATGTAAATATATGGCCTGCTCAGTGGGAAGGAATCACCTGGAAGGCCAGTGACTAGAGCGATGTGGCAGAGGCTTTGAAGGACAGGGACTGGAGCTCATGCATGTTCCTGCCTGTGGCTACCTGAACAGCTTCTAAAGCGTGGTATCAAATATGCTTCTTGCTTAGCACCCAGCTGCTCTCTGAGGTAGCTGACTCTCCCACGTCCAATGGAGGCCAGATGACAGGCTTACATTACAGCACTGTGCTTCAGAGTGAGGACCAAGCCCTCAAAAGTTAGGTGCTGCAATGCTTGACTCCTTTATTGTTTTTTGCCCTAAATAGCTCAGAGAGAACAAGCCTTATTGATTCAATACCTTTCACAGTGGAACAAGTCAATGGGACTTATCCTTTTAAGTCATTTAGCCACCTCTGAAAACCCCAATCGATATTCTCTAAAGAATGTCCCTAAAGTAAATTCAGGATATTCAATGCAAAACCTACACAGCACATTATATATTTTAGTCTAGACACTTTTTTTTTTTTTTTGAGTTAAATTGCCTGCATGAAAAAAATCAGCAGTCTGTATACTAATTAGGTTTATTACTGTGATGATGTCCCTGTGCCCTTTTCTCAATACAGATCACACATGCTAACATGGACTCTGAACACATGCTTACTGTAGGCTCAATTTAAAGTGAAATTTCTGGATAGTTTGACTTGTTCTGCAATTATTCTTGGGGTCTTTACATATGCTACATCTGCCACTTGTGTTTCTGCAATCTTTAATATACCTGCTTTCAACTGGATTAGGCAACCCCCAATACCACCAGGAATGTGGGAAACAGCTTTCCCTGTGAAACACTCAGATATTGACTGTCTGTGATGCCTACAGTTAATTTGTTGTGTGTACAGAAGTGTGTTGTGCTTTTTTTTTTATTATTTATTTAAATCAATTTTATTGTTTTTATTTATTTATTTATTTTCCCAAATGATTGTGTTTGGGAAGAAAAACTTCATTTAAGAGTTTCTTTCACTTGTGAGTATAGAGGTATCCTGTACATATGGTTCATATGTGTGGCGTTGTATAAGCAGACACTACACATGATTGACTTTAAACAAGAGATAATGTCTCTGTCTTCTTTATACAAGATGATCTTGAGCTGGACCCCTGAGGAGGCTGGGATGGATTAAACCCCTTGCTGGGATCAGCCCCCTGCAGTGACCATGAACCACTGAAATCCCCATAAAGGATGAAATGGCATTCAGGGACTGCTGGTTCTCCGTGCTGGCACCTAGCTGCACATCATGCCTTGGTGTCATTTTCCCTGCAGCTTAAGGAACAAGAATGACCTCCTGTTGTGTCGTGCATTGCTGTAAGTTGTATAATCCTCTCCACTCACATCAAAGCTAGAGGCAAGCTCCTCAGCCAAGGCTCATCAAGCTAGCTCCAGTGCTACCAGTACATCTCTGCTGCAGAGCAGCCGAAGGACTTAGCACACCTAACACCTCTGAGGTCCAGTCAAACATTTAAATAACCTGCACAAGCTTGACTGCTTGCAGGCTGGTGAAAGAAAAAGAAAAAAAGAAAAAAGTGCTTTTGAAAAGCAGTAAAAATTTCTGCTCTAGTGCGTTTCCCTGTTTTTCTGCATTGTATGAATATTCATTCCGAAGCTGACAGGAGGAAGGGAGCTTGATCAGCAGCAGGCCTGATCAAAAACAAAAACAGTATTACCACATAAACTGCCTTTTCGCATTCTTTCCTGATGAGTGACATCTCATAACTGACAGGAGTATTGCTAAGCAAGTAGTCAGTATGAATATGTATGGCGGCACACACAGCCCCACGAACACCCAGCAAGGTGGAGGCAGCTCCGGCTCTGGGCTAGAGAACAGCGTTTCCTTTCCCTCTACCCTGCCAGAATATAAGAAGAGGCTGACACTATGCCATAGAAACTAATGGAGTTTCCACATTCATTTTAACAGCAGGAGATTCAGTCTCTGAAGGCTTGTTTCCATGAGGTGATGAGAAATCTTGCTGCTAAAGTTGCAGGGATGTCAGAACATTTGGCGCTTTGCCGGTTCAACTTCTTTCGCTCCCATCTGCTCCCAGAGAAACGAAGGTCTTCGCCTGCCTCAGCTGCACTCTGCCAGGGCAAGGGGCCGGGGATGCAGCTCCAGGCTGTGGAGGGTGCTGGTCTCTCCATATCCTGAGTGCTGGTGTCCTGAAACCTCCAGGTGTATTAGCATTGGCCCTCTGAGCAGGGAGATCTTCTAGTCTGCAAGGCTTAGGGGACGACTTCTGTGCTTATTCTTCCTAAAGAGATATACACTTGTGATCTCCAATGGGTTATTTCAAAAGGGTAAATATTTCACAAGCCAGGTTTGCTGAAGAGCTGGGGTGTTTCATGGAGGCACTCATATGAAGTGGTCAGATTTTTCAAAAGTGCTGAGCACTTGTTCTCGGCAGAAACTGCTGGATTCTGGGCATGCTGGAAAATCTGGCCCTTAGAAACTTCTTAATGACTAACTTAATGACGTCTGGCACTTCAGTTCCATTTGTTATTTCTCACAATCTTCCTTCCCTCCACAATATCCATATTTAGCCAGAAAGAAAGAAAGAAAAAAAAAGCAACAAACAAATGAATGAAATAACGAGCAAATTTTCATGGCTCAAATAGCCTGCTCCATTTTGCTGCCAGGAAAAATGAAAATGATAAAGTGGAGAATTTGACCAGTTTTGTGACAAAGTTTTTCCTCTCCATTTCATATTTCATTGTTACATTTTAACAGTTAAATGTGGGACTGGTGCAGAGAGACATCTTGGACTCATCTTAAATCTTTCAGAAGTTTTGTTTGGACAGTCAGTAGAGAGGGGCTTTTAAATAAAAAAGAAAAAAAAAAAGAAGTGAGGGAAAGGCATGGTGTGCTGAGGGAAGCTGTCTTTCTCTGGCAGAAGATGAGCTAAATAGGCTAATAGTTTTTTCCATCTGTATTTCCTATCGTCCTACTGTGAGCAGAAGGGATTCGGATCCAGCTGATCTCTCAGGGTGGGGGGCGGAGGGGGCTGGCTGATGCTGTAAGCAGAGCCTGGCTGCCTGCTCCATCACTTAACACAGGCAGCAGTGGGAAGCTGAGGGGAATAACACCCCCGCCATGTCGCCCCCACTCCACAGGATCCCACCAAACATTTTCGCTGTCTCTCTGCAGTGCTGGATTGCAGCCAGGCTGTAAGAGTGAAGGATCAGCCACCGTCTATAGCGCTGCCCTGTGCTAACCCACTGGATTTCCATGTTGAAGTCCAAGGGAGAGTTAATACTGCTTTGAGCAGCCTAAGCTTTGGCTGGGCTTGCTCTCTAGCTGCTACCGCGCAGCTGTGCGCTGGCTCTGATGGTGCCAGGAGAGCCACTGGTGGGGTACCACTGGCTGGGCAGGCCCATGGGTCAGGGCATTGTGAGGAGGGAGCTGGTGTGGGGCTCCAGGGTGGCTGCTTCTGGGGGACACGCTGCTCAGGCTCTGCTGGCAGGTTGGTGTCCCACGAGGAGAATTTGGAAATGCTGTGTCCTGGAGCTCGCAAAGTTTCCTGGCTCCTGCAGTCTGATTTTCCAGGAAAGGGGACAATCTAAACCCTCTGACAATTTGGTTTGCTGTTTTTCTTAAAATTAAGGTATTTGAAATAATGCCAACAGTGCCAAACATTACCAATTCTCTGGGGGAACATGGGGCAGGAACCAAAAATATGTTGTCACGATGCAGACTACCTGAGAATTTCACTAAATTAAAAAGGGCACTGAAGAAGCAAGTCTCTAACCATTTTTAAAGGGTAGGATAAATCTCTCTCTCCTCCCCCCCCCCGCCCCCCCTTTTGGCCTGTTAGTTTCAGAAACATCAGCAGTGACGATGATTTAGTCATCTGTATTCTGCTTTAATGGAATGCCAGCTCCTGATTTTATACACAAGTTTCTTGATAGACTGCCTATTTCGGCAGAAATTACTGTTGTCAGCTTGGTGTTCGGGGTGTTAAAATCATCAATGTCACAATGTTCTAAATAGGTGATGCAAAATGTGACATCCAAAGAGAAGAACTCAGAGGGTGTGACATTTTCCAAAAAATCACCATATTTCAAACACTACAGAGTCTGCAGCAAAAGGAATAGGGGGAAGGGAGAGGAGGCCTTTCTGTGCTGTAACGCCTGAAATGCTACAATGGAGTTTGAAGGTGCAAATCAGGCTATAACAAAACATGAGTGTGCATGCTTTCAACACCAAAATGACTTACTGGCTGCTAATTAAATCTCACTGCAAATGGGATTTCATTTTTATTTTTGATGGAAAAAGTGGTTTTATTACATTTACTTGGCTGACAGCCAGGAGTACAGCTCAATACGAATCGAGCAAAGTTAAAGGCCTTCTGCAGCAACATATGGCTTGTTTGGGAAGTATGAGTCATAAATGGAACCAGATGCAAAAAAATATAGTTATAAGAAGGTAGCAACTGTCCTCAGGCAGATGCCGATATTGTTATTTCTGATGTTTCCACCTCGTTGTGAAAAATTTACATGTGCATATTAGTGAACAGTTTTTTTTCCAGCACGGACTGTCTGTTTCAAAGCCCTTAGATGGCATAGGTCCACTCACTCTGCTCCTGTTGCTGGTTAATACCTTACACAAGTTATTTTGTCCTTGTGACTTATTAAAACAGGACTTCCAGAGATGTTTGTCTCCTGGTTTGAGTTCATATCTTAAGGTGGGCCTACGCAAGCATTGACTCCTGGCTCCCTGAAGACCCCAGGTGGCCTTCAGGGCTGCTTCTGACACACAGGGCTGGCCTTCATCTTGCTCTCCGCTCCCTGTGGAAATGCAGGCTGGCAGGAACATGTCCTTGCATGGGGAGAAACCCCGTGGACGCCTCACCACCACACCCTGCGCCTATCTGTGAAGATGGCCTGCGTGTGTGTGCCTGCAGACACACAGGCCGGCCGGGGTGCCAGGAGAATGACAATCACCACGGGTGGAGGAGCTGTCAGGGATCATCTTCTGCCAAGAGCTCCGGCAGCCTGTAGTGAGGCAACGGGTAAACAGGGAGACAGGAACAGTGAATGGCAGAGGGTATGAGCAGGCTGTGGGCATTTGTGCACCATTAGTAGGGCTGCCAGCTCTTCGCCCAGAGGCTGCTGGCGTGGCTGCTGGTAAAGGGCCCTCTGCAACCACAGTAAAAGTTGCATGTACATGTACGTGCACTCATTGCTGCCTTGCATACCCACAGAATATGTGTGCTTTTAGTACAGAGGCCCGCATGTTTCTAAGAGTTTGGCTCTTGAGCCATAGGTACCATTTTCTTTCCACCAGAGCCTTGTGTCCATGATTTACCCTGTTCCTGTTGTGTGTCTCTACTAACTCCTCCAACCCTTCACTGCCTGTTTCCAAGGATGGGTGTCAAGAACTTTGGCAAAGATTAAGTCAGCAAGATCCTATTCCTTCCCACATAAAATCCCCTCTTACAGAGTTAAGACAGATACGCTGGAGATCTCTGTGGGGCAAAGCCTAGGTAGCCCTAGTTGCAAAGGAAACAATGTCTTACACTGTAGAGGGAAATGGTCATATACTCTTGAACAATGACACAAACCACTTAATGCAAGCAGTGTAGGTGTAAGCATTAGGCTGTAGGTTAGGCTATAGATCAGTCCTAGCCGGTGGTGGACACCAGAGCAAAAGCACAGTGTTAATGAACCCTGCTGGAAGGCAGTGCCCTGCGGCAGGCATCCTCCTCGCCCCAGCTCTCCCCGAATCCTTTGCCAAGGATCCTCTGCTGTGGGGGGGGGTTGCACAGGTGAAGGCTCTCACATGGCTCAGCCATGCTGCATCTCCTGACAGGAGATGGGCGGTGGGCAAGGTCCTTGGAGATCTTGTGAGACAGCCTCTTTGTGCAGTGGCCTTTTCCAGCAGGAAGTACAAGAGCTGCCTGGGGCTTTGCTCACGTCCTTCACCTGGGAAGCTCAGCACTTGAAGCACAGCTTGAAACACTGCCCTTTTCGTGACAAGCTTTTTGTATACTTAGAAAAAGACTACTGTATTAATTAAGTGGTTATCAGATCTCACAGCATCTGACGTCGTTTGGTCTACAAAGCTTAATATGTCACCTGGCTCTCTCAGCAGAAATACCTTTGCATTCCGTGGCCATAGCCCACCCAAAATGTCCAGTCACGTAGTTATACCAGCTCCAGTCTCTCCTTTTGTTGTTTAAGCTCCTGCCCAGTTACTCTGACATACGAGCAGGCTGGCTCAGCTGAAGAGGGGAAACCAGCTCAGCTCATAACTTGGAGGTATGCTTCCTCCCTCCTTATCTGAGTGAAAAGTCGAACTACAGGCAAACACTACCTCCCAGGGCTTGCATTACACCATACATGCAACCCTTTGCATTTTAGGAATTCAGATTGCATATCTGAGTTGGAATGTTATTTCCTTCTTTTGCACCTGGTTTATGCTGATGTCTGGGATTCTATTGATACAGGAGACTTGGCTGTCAGTAATTTTGAAGGTGATACCAGGGACTGAGGATAAGGGGAGAGTTGCTACTAAGGCTGTTGCTTTGCATGCACAGAAGTCCTCTGGGAAGGTGAAAGAGACTGTATGGCCTCTGGGGTGAACCCAAATCTGTCACCTTGGTGGGGAATCAAGAGATCAGTTGGATGACCAGACAGGTTGTGCCATCTTGATGGATAACATTTATGCCTGTGAAAGAAAAGAAAAAAACAAAACAAAACAAAAAAAAACAAACAAACAAAAAAAAAAAAAACAACCCTCCCCTATACCACACAGTGCTACTTAAAGGCAGCTAGATTTTGCAATTCTTGCTCATGCTGATGACATCAATGGGATTACTTAAGTGAGCGGGTGTTTATTAACATGAATAAGGGCTGTGCTATGTAGCATTAAATGCACCCTGGTTGGGCTGGGGGTTGGGGAGTTCATGCTTGTGACTAATGCATGGAGCTTGCTAAGAGCTGGGAGTGCCAGAAAAGGAGCTCCCAGCTCCTGGGGGAAAGGGTTTACTTTCTGTGCATTAATAGTACTTGCTTTGAATGTTGTGAAGTAAAAAACAAGCTTTGCAGCATGCCCTCCAAAGGCTTCCTACCTCAGGAAGAGCTGTGGGAGGTTTTGTGTGCGAATGCTCCATAAGAAGAAAAGGCTGAGAGGATGGAAAAAATGTGTCTCTGTACCAAACTCCCACAGAGAGAAATTTCAGGGGGGTTGGTCCTACTAAGCTGGAGGTATATGCTTAACTTTACACAGCCAGGGAGGCCCCATTGACTTATTTAAAATCATTGTATGGTCTAAGCCTTGTATGCTCTTTCAGTCAAAGATTTTGTCTGCCTCTTTGGCCAAGATTTTGTTTCAGACAGTGCATCCTTCCAAGCACAACATTTGTGGCAGTGGAATGGGTAACCCTATTTCTATAGTGCAGGAAACCTGGTGGTTGTTTCCATGCTCTGGGGTTAGATAACCCTCCACCATATGCTGGAGGCCAAATTTCCGTGCTGAGCGTGCTTCCTGGCTCTGCAGGAGACGTGAGCCCATGGAGGGCTTGGGAGCACTTAACTCCTGTGCAGCTCTCCAGAGTGCCTCATATATGCTGGTGGCAATCCTGTAACAGAACTTTCTTGATGTAATTCAGAGTATTTGGCTCCTAATTGTGCATGATTTTTGATGAGCAGCTGGTGAAAAAAAGCTGCCTTGAACTGAGTTTTGCTTTGACTTTCTGAGGTTCTCAGGTGTGTACAAAACGTATTAATGGCAACCAAAACCATATCTGTACTTTTGTGGAGCAAATATATCTCTCCTTATGCTATACATGGCTTCAGCTAACTCTATACAGTTTTATTCTCATGACTTTCCTTGTCAGAAAGTCACTTAAAATCTATTTGTTTCCATCTCACCAAATATAATATTGTGATGACGGCTGCTATCGTAACTCTCAGTGTTGCAAGCTCAGTGTCACAGAAAGCTTAAATTTTCTAATGATTGTAAAGCAGCCTGAAGCATTAGGATGAGAGATGATACAAAAATAATCCCACAAAATATCCGCTATGTTACACAGACTAGACACAGAAAAATTCAGCACCCACACTGAGAAGCAAGCTACTTGCTGACAGGCTCAGGTGAGAGGGAGCATGCAATTGCACAGGCTTATAGAGCTCTGGCAGTCTGACTGGGCAAATTGGATTTTATTGTTTGAATGAAAAAACATTTTCTCTCAGTTACCTTGGGCTGCTGAGCTGAAAGCTGGGTTTGTTAAGTCAATGAAGGGAAAATCATGAAGCACTTTCCTGTTGCTTCACAGGTGCAATTTTTCATGGTTATCCTTTGGCTCAAGCTTAGTGATGGTTTGCTGGCAGCTGGCAATAAGGTGCAGGAAAAAATGCAAGCTTTGGAGTGTTTCTTCACATCAGCATACAAATCTGGAGGCCATTCAGGGAAGCCTGGAGGGGGTCAGCTCCAGGCTACAAACACCCAGGCCAGAGGAAGGATAGGAACAAAGGGCAAAGCTCAGTTTCTCAAATGTCAGGGACAGGACAGTGGTCTTTTTAAAGTGCAAGCTGATCACTGCAAGAGGGGGGAATGATAATAAACACAACAACAACAAAAACTAGAAATGCTAGAAGGATCTCTTCTTGTACAAGGTTATGTTCCTATTATGTTATTTTTTATGATGTCCCTGTTCAAATATCAGTCCCACACAGAAGCAATGAAATTGCAGCAGGTCCCAAGTACCCAAACTTGCAGAGAGGAATTCTAGGAAAGAGATGCATGTAGGGGGCTGGTTGCTTCTGAGAATGGGACAGGTACAAGGTTTGAAACCAACTTCTAATTTGGGGCGGGTTGCATTTTGGAAGCTTTGGGTGTATTCAGAGTTCCTGATAGAGAAATTTACTGTTGAAAAGGAAGTAAACATCCAAACCTTTCTTTAGAATATTTCACTTGATTTGTGGTACATTAATATCCACTGCACTATAGTGAGACAAGTGAGATAAATTAGTCAGGACATACAAGATAATAAATACTGTAATATTTTGTTATGCTGGAGGGAGATGGTGGACATGGTGATTTGGGGAAACTGTCTAAGAACAGTTAATGGGCCATAGATCTTGTACACTTGTATGATATAGAAAGCTCTATTTTATCAGAAGGCTGATCTTTGTGTTCTCCCTCTGGCTTGGACTAACGTTCCTAGGAGGACCTGGCACAGAGTTTGCAACAATAATTAGTGATACTATTGCAATCCCATCAAGTCAAACTGGTTCATCAGTGCATAACTTAGTTTGGCAATGCTGTCACCTGGCAAGGGTACTGTCGTCATCAGATAGGGTGAATCAGATCTGATCTGACAGAGGACAGAGAATGTACCCTCTTGAATAATTTTAAACCTCAGTCAGTTTATACTGCTGAGGAACAGCCTGCAGGAGGAAATCCTTCAGACAGGAAACTCCCAGCACTGTTGAATGCACATGAATTACCAGGGATGTCCAAGAGGGTGGATGAACCAAGGGGCAAGGGACAAAAGCTGTTCCATGAAGATGTTTGTCCTTGAAATTCAAGTAAATTTGAGAGAAACAACAACAAAAAAACCCACCACCATACCCACCCCCCAAAAAACAAACAAACAAAACAACAACAAAAACACAAAACCACCAACAAACAAGAAAAAATACGTTCATGCATCTCCTCTTTTTTGTTTTTTTTTTTTGCACACATGGGGTAACATGTATTATCTGTATTCTTGGTGACTTAATACATAAACCAGTAGGTTTGCTTCTCCTGTAAAACTCCGGAAAAAGTGAAACTCTAGGAACTCTGAACCCCAGGAATAGGTAGTTTTTTTGTTTTGTTTTGTTTTGTTTTGTTTTGTTTTTTTGGGGGGTCTTAACCTTGAGGAAATAGTGCTAGGGGGAAGATTTACTTCTTTGCTAACCCCTGAGACAGGTAAAGTGTCTGGACTCTTTTTTTACCCCCCAAAGGCTGAAGACATGCAAGGATTCTGTACTGCAGCTGACTTGATCTCTCATGTGGCTGACAAGGTGCACTGTGCCAGATGTTGCAACAGCAGCTCCAGACATGATGAGACCGATGTGCACACTAGATACACTCGACTTAAAACAATTATATGTAGCTGCTGATCTCCTCCAGGGAGTGAGATACTTGTCATCACAGGAAAACCTCTCCCAAGGGGCTAGGTCTCCGCTAATGCTTGCAGCCTTTGGAGAGAATGAGGGAGTGCATACATGTGCACAAGAAAGAGATCATACCTTTATTTTAGCAAGGGTTTCCAGGATAAATAGCCTCTGGATAGCTAGTAAGTATTGAGCTAGATTTGTCTTTCAGAGCAGAGGGTGTGAGAAGAAGGTGAGAGAGGCTCCACAGTGTGAGCAATGCATTGATGAATCCCAGTAGTAGTTCAGTGGAAGTGAAAGGAGCCCCTGCTCAGACAGCATCCCATCGTCACAAGCTTGACAAGTGCAACTTTCTGTTGAATAAACATGAGGGAAGGGAGGATGCAAAACTGGACTGTGATATTTTTGAAGACTTTCAGAAAGCACTACATTTGCTTGGTAAAGTCATGGAAATTGGTAATGATACAGAAACTTGAAGTAAATGGATCAGCTAGTTGTATTAAAAACAAATAGGTCATAATAGGACTTTTGTGGGGCTGAAGCTGTTCGAACATCCAAGAGTTTAGTGGGGGGCCACTCAGCCACTTTAGGGAACCATACCCTTGTACAATGGGCAAACATGGGACACATGAAGTATACTAAAAGTAGAATGAGAATTTGAGAACTGAGATACAGTAACACCTGGGAATTGTACAGGAATGAGCGTGCTGGCTCAAATGTGACATGACTGCAGTGAAATGGGTCATGCAGGGCAGTACTGGAGAATAAAGGAACCAAAAGAAGCCTTCAGTTAGTCTCAGGTGCAGAATATGGTGTGGAGTTGTGCAACTGTTCAAATCTGGGGAAATTACGGAAACTTGGAAAATGGACTGCTGAAGTTTGAGCAATAATCTCTGGATAGCTAGGGCAGCGGATGATCTAGGAGCTGTCTGAATTTCTTTGCTGTTGTGTCATAAATGTCAGGAAAGAGGACTTTTATGTGAACGGATTGAGCAAATAGTTTGTAGGCAAATAGTTTGCTGTGGTAAAGTGGCCCTGCAGAACTGGAAGCAGAGCACATAATAAATCGTATATTGCAATAGTGTTCTAGCAAAGGGTGGAAAAAAGAAAAAGCAGTCACCAGCTGAGTCTGGTTTTAAGGTCCAGGTTTAGAGATGAATTTTAGATTTCAGCTACCAAAGTTCTCACAAATTATGGATTCTTACTTGTTTGTGCAATAATTTTGGTCCATACCAACATTTTACTTCTGTTGTAGAAGAGAACTATGACACTCCCAAAAAGAAAAAGTGAGCCAGAAGATTTTGTAAATGATCATCTATAAGGAAACTGCAAAGTTCAAGGAGATGAAAATGTCTTCCTTCGAAGTAGGAAGTGGCCTTGTCCTTCAGCCTCCCTCATCATCCTGGTTTAAAAAACGTCAGTGACAGCAAATTTGATGTGGTTACTTAGTTATTTCCCTTCACATAAAGGACTGCCTAAGATGCAGGCAGAGTAAAAATCATTGACAAAGGAGAGGTGATATTTGCTGCAGAAAAGGATCTGTGTAAGACAAGAGAAGCCCTTGTGCAGGCATATCTCATGGGATCATCAACAGATCATGGTTTTGTTCTGTTTTGTTGTGTTTTGATGTGTGTAAGCCTTTGCTTGAGGCAGAGGCATGCAATCAATATTTGCTGTCAGCAGCCAACTACTTTACAAAATGGTTGGAAGTTTGTCCAGGAAGGAGACAAGAAGCTATGACAGTAATAAAATTCTTGACCAGTTCTGTTAAAATCACGTAAAGAGGTGGTTTTGAACCTTGAATTATTCAGTTAGTTTATGAGAACCAAGGGATCATCCGACTCCAGTCACCCTGGCATTCCACAAGATAAGGGTCAAGTACTGCACCTCTGGGACTGGGCATATTCGTTTCTTCTCATGGGTTACGTGGCTCTCCTGATTATTTCCTTCTTTCCTTGTAAGTGAAGCAGGGCTTTGCGCCCTCTTTGTAAATAAATCAGTCAACGCCCAAGAAGCACAACTTGTGCCAGCCTGCTGTCCCCATGGAAGCAATCTGCAAGGCCCAAACTGCTAACAGCTCAGGCCAAAACAGAGCCTGGGATGGTGGCAGGCAGGTTGACTTGCTAGATCCTGATAAATAAGAAATAATGCCCTTCCTTGAGTGTATTCCCCAAGGTCCCTTCCCCTAGATGGAAAAGATTTTCCCCAGCCAAATAAATACCCCCTGAAGTAAAAGCACATGGTGTTCCCAGATCAACACTGCAACCTACTGGCCATTTCCTTCTAATAAACTTACTGAGTCTGAAGCAAAATTCACTGTCTTCAGCAGGAACCGGATCAGGTCCTTGCAGACATGCTTGGATTATATACAACGTGTCTTTACCAGCAGAGTCATAATACACGCTGAGGGTGGCTTAAATATGTTTGACTTGTTGTGGCAGATCCAATATATCTTCATGGAGAATTTGCAGTTACTATAGCAAAATAAGTCATTTAAGCTGCCTTAGTTATATCTTGGAATTTCCTTTGATTTATTCATGGTTGGAGGATTTGCAATTCAGAGTTTTGGCAGCTTGTCAACAGTTGTGTTTTTGAAGGAAAAGATGCATTCCACAACCTTTAAATAGTCTGAGAGCGTCTTGTCGGATGTGTTTCTAACATCTGACCAAATTCCTTATGCTTATAGTTAACAACAACATTTTCTTGCAATTATTTCCACTTTCTAGACTCTACTCTTACTTCTTTTTTTTTTTTTTTTTTTTTTTTAATTTTTCTCTTACAGCTTGGATTAAAAAAAAACATTTGTAAACTATGAATACAAGACTATTTGTGACAAGTTGTTGAAAAAATAATAATTTTTAGAATATAACCTCTAAGATAAATTACTCTCTAACATAATCATTCATTATCACTTATTTTGTTTTAGACTCAGCACACCTTCTCCAGGTAAAATATTGCCTTTCTTGTAATCCATTGGTGGTGTATTCATCAAATACTTGCATAAACATAAAAAATTAATGTGGAGTACAATGTTATTTTCAATAGAAATGATTGCATTCCTGAAATTTGTCCCAGGTTAAACATAGAGGTTCTTCCTGACCAGAAAACGTACACCAAAATTGTTTCAGCAGTGATTAAATTCATATCTCCCTCCACCGCTCTAACTCCCCCTGGAATTAATTTTTGCTGTCTTGATTTTATTATATTACTTATCATTAATTGATGTACAAATTCAGAATTAAAATATGCTTCAGTTCCTTTGCTTGCTTCTTGAAATGTTACTTCACCTTGATTTATTTTTGGAAGAAGAAGAAGAAAAAAAAGAACTTAATAAAAATATTTTGAAGGGTCTGGAGATTCTAGCTCAGTGCTAAGTAATTGTGAAGGAACTCGGACAGAACAGCATCCTAAATCTCTGAAACACCACTTTCAAAAGCATATTTTTCCAAAGTAGGACTGCCCTGATCCAGCCAACACTTAACTACACATTTAACTTTAAGCACCTGCCCAAGTGCCTCACCGAGCCAGTTTCTTTGTCAGCTGAAGGGTGCAGGAAGGAGCTGCGGGACTATCTGGCATTATTTCTAAGTGAAGGTTTCATGCATGGTGGTGGCGGAGGAGAGCTGTGGGAGGAATCTGAACTGATTTCCACCTCCCAGCCTGAACATAATGAGGAATGTGATCTGAAGTTGCAGTGTTCCTTTCCCCTCCAAAGAAAGGAGAGAGCAGCCAGTTGCTCATGTGCTCTCCTCACTGGCCAGCCAAGAGCTCTGCTCCAGCCCCAGCAAGGCCCTACTCCCCTTCTTCTGCATCAAGTGCAGCCATAAGTGCTCCACTTCATTTATTCATTACATATTTTATTTCCAGTAATTCAACCGTTTATTGATTTATTTTTTTTTTTTGGTATAGACAACAAAGGCATTGTAATAGGGAGGCAACCTTTGGCCTTGAAAACACAGAGAGGCAAAATAGGCAGTTGGTATCACTGGAAATCACCCTGTAATTACAATCCAAGACACTTGTTATGATTGGGTTTTGGCTTGCAGGAGCTAGCATAACCCCCCTGGGCTAAAAGATAAAGGTCTGCTGACGTTAAATTAGGGTTGCGAATTAATGCAATGAATGACTTTTAATAATACCCTTTCAGAGATGGCTCGGTGTTGTTAGCAGTAAATTCTGACTGGATTTGCTGTGTGGGCCTGAGGGACTGGGGCATGCACCGCCAGGGAAAGTAAATGGCAGTGGGGGTGCCCTTGGTTTTCTAGAAAATCCCCATGTCCTCTGTATGGCTCCTGTCAGTTGCTTCATTGCTCATAACACCAAAAGGTCAGAACCCACCAATTTTATTTCCAGAGATGTGAGCAGAGCAACTTCAGGTGGTGTTACATTATTAGGTCAGGCCTTAGGAAGACATATTTCTGAATCCTGAGGGTGTTCCTATTTCATCTCTTCAATAACCAGGGATGAAACCATGATGGTCAGCAGCTGTGAAGATGTTTCTGGGCCAAATGCAGCAGAAATATTTTCTCTAAGAGTCTTCTTCAGAAATGGCACTTACTAATTTGGCTCAAACCCCAAAGGGCTGCAAGGGCAAAATTATGGCTGAAAGCAAAGAAAGCAGAAGCAAAGAGCAGTAAAGAGGGAAGGGTATGGTAAAGCAGAATATAGCCTCTTCTAGGTGTGCTCTGGGCCACTTTTAATTGTTTGGCACTTGGCTTAAGCTTACATATTCCCCAGGTGGTCAGCACAAGAAGTGGCTGGATGCCTTCCTTTACAAAGTGAGCACAGCCTTTGTGGCTGCAGTAGTGGAGGAAGGAAAAGTATAGCCCAGACTGAAGTAGTGGATGGAAAAACCCTCAGACATCCTCATTGTACTGATTAGTATCTTGAGTCATTGCCTTTGGGGGAGGTGAGAGTTTCCTCAGTACAGCTGAGTTAGACGAGTTCCTTTAATGAGGTTAGATACAAGAGGCATTGCGCAGTATGATGGAGTTCCCTGGGAAAAAAAAAAAAAAAAAAAAAAAAAAAAAGATGTCTTCTTTTTAATACTGAGGGTCAAGGACTAACTGGGCACCATCAGCATCAAAACATTAGCCTTTTTGTGTTGCCAAATCTGCCCCAGATACCCAACTGAAGGCAGCTGGAAGTGACGGACAGAGTGGTGATGCCACGCGGCTGCTCCATGCCCCGCAGATCTGCCTCGGGCTGAGGGTCTGTCACCACAGAGGGGTCCCCATCCTGCCTGTCAGAGGCTGTCCCTGCCCCAGCTGCCAGGCAGCCGGCGGCGGTGGCACAGCAAAGGCCAACGCACGGGCGGTAACACTAATGCAATGTGAAACCTCCCCCAGACAGCCAGGCAGGAGGGCGGAGGGGAATGAGGACACGGGCGAAAAAGGGAAAGAAATTGGGCTGTCTCTTTATCTCCTTTCAACAGACCTTTGTTACACAATGTGCATATTTGTGCTGCTTTATATAGCACGCGTTAGGTTTTCCTGCTTCCTGTGTGCAGTGTCAGGACATGGCATGAAGACAAAGTGTGAGCCTGCTGTGCTTGAGGAGTTAAACTTGCTGAAGGGAAAGGGAAGGTCTGACCTGCATGAACCTCATGACTGCTAATCTCTGTCCTGTGGCTAGTGTGAACCCCCCCAAATCTGGCCGTTCCTGTTTGGAAGCAGCTGGTGCCCTGCTTTGGTCCCAATGGGCTTTGCAAGTTTCAACACACAAGAGGTTGCGGTTTGCTCTGAATAACACAATCTGAGCTCGGAAAGCAAAGCTGTCGCCTTTGCAGTTAGACCTGCTGAGCACCTTCAGCCACCAACTGGGCAAGCAGGTTGTCGCGCACTTCACCTAGCCCATGTGGAGGGCTGACCTCTGCTGCACTGGAAATCTGTTATCGTTTCTTAAATGCTCAGCAAAAGCTGTGGAGCAGGGCAAGATCAGAGAACTCACTTTGCATAGAATGACCTGGTAGTACTGAGGCTGTTTTTTGTTTGTTGGTTTGTTTTTCTATTTCTTCCTTTCGTTCTCCTCCAAGAATTATAGCTCAGTCTCTCTCTCTCTCTCTCTCTCTCTCTCTCTCTCTCTCTCTCTCTCTCTCTTTATTTATTTATTTATTTCTAATAGTTTGGAGTAAATTTAGGAACTTGAGATTCCTTTCATTACCACCTTTTCCTTCTTGAAAGTGCCAGACTGGATTTTGCACAAAAGGCATATTAATAGATTGAGAGCTGTTGTAGTTATAATAACAACAGCAGAAGTTGCAGCCAGCACCCTTCTGCAAGGAAGCAGTGAATCCAGTTGCCAGTGTCTGTCTAACCCAAACCAAGGGGCTCTTGGGAGCCCTGCTCCTGCTTCTGCTCCTGCTCCTGCCTGTGAGAGAGCTTGAGCTGGCAGTGATGTCTTGGTGGTAACAGGCCTAGGTAAAGCTGCCAACGGACATAGCCAAAGGGCCTTAGCTAAAGACCTGAAACCCAAATTTAGTTTTGGACCTTTTGGGAACAGAGGGTGAAGTGTCTGGATTTGGGGTTCTTGGTAGCTGTAAAACACAGGTGAACTTCAAAATTATAATAAAGCTTTTGACAGCATGTGGGGAAGTTGATCCTGGGATACCAAGTATGGATGTACCTCAGCTTCCTGTAAAAACACCACTAAGCTATGTTAGTTTTTTCTTGGTGAAATGAACATTTCTCTGGTCCCTTTAATGCATTTATCGCCCATACTACCTTTCAAGATAATAGCTATGAATGCCTCCTTTGTTATAAGACGCGCACTGCCCTGTGTGCGTGGGAGGTGGGTGTTACGCTAGGCATCATACAGCAGTATTCTGGTATTTTAATAAATGAGCTTCTGCTGGAGGTGACATTACTTGAGTGTAAAACCAGGCATATCTGTCTCCTTAGCAAGATACAGGGTATTTTGTGGGGGTGTGAAGTAATTTTCTTTGAATAATTGAATTAAGTAATTATGCGTTATATAAATGTATAAGGCTCCAATTGCCCATAGTATCTGTGTACCATTCACAGAACTCAACGCAATATTTTCTTCTGATTACATGAACACTCTATTCTGAATACGCCAAACAACCTTCCTTTCTGTTTTTTTATAGCTCCCTGAGAACTACTTCTGCAACACCCATGAGATGTGAAGAACAACCAGTGACCTCCTACAGGGAACAATCTGCCACCAGAAGAGCTGTGCATTTAAGTGATTTTTTTGGCTCCATTGCCAACTCACGCCCTCATTCTAAGACACACACACACACAAATCAACACCATAAAATAAAATAATTTTTAAAAGTGTTTCTTGGTGAAGCAAAATCTCAGAACTTCTAATGTGTTCAAAAGATTTTCATTTGGGTACTTGCAGATGAAATAAATGCTATATTCACAAAAGCTGATGTGGGAGGATATATTACCAAGTATCCTGGAGCATGCATAAGGATAGGCGAGCTAGTTAAGTTTCCATCTCTCCCAATAAATCTGAGTGCATGTGCCACACGGCACATTGTTATCACTAGTCCCCTGCAAGCTGGTTGTGTTTATGCAAGGTTTGGATCATTGCTCCTTGATCTCTTCCAATGAGACAACCACTTTGTGTGCAGCATTTTGCATTCACTGCAACACATTCTAGAAACCAAACTTCCACTTCCCAGCCACATGAGTCATTTTCACACTTGTCTTCTGCTTCAGCAAATGTTAAAAGCATTTTATTCCAAATAGATTGACATCAGTTGGAGTATCTAAGGTGACTCACCTGACTTTATAGTGACCTGACAGTGCTTTGTAGGACATTCATCTCTAAGATGGAAGAGCTAGGCTCAGATCTTCCCCTAATAGAAGCATCAGAGCCTTGAATGGGCCCCTAGTGCTCCCCAGCAGTATTTGAGCCTCTAGGCACCTGTGAATCTTAGGTGGCTCCTTTCAAGCTCTCCTCTTGCAGCTGTTCCTTGTCAGTGCTGAGAGCAAGACTGTGAACAATTCCCAGGGGATGGAAGCACTCACCTGAGAAGTACAGGGGCACAATTCTGTGTGCAGGGCTTAAGCATGACACAGTTGTACTCTACAGGGTTTCAGTCACCAGAATAACTGTGGGTTATAGATTTGACATGGACCACCTGGACAACACTGTCCATGGTGGTGGACATATGTGGCTGAGGTGGCAGCTGGCGTGCTACTATATCTTTCTAATTCCCACTGTTTCTTACTACAGGGTCGTATTTGAGTTAAGCAAAGCTGGCTGGTTTTGTTTGAGGACTCTTCAGATAAACTCTGGGAAACCAGGCAAGAACAGTGTTTGAGGTTACCGAGAAAGATGAAAAATTGTCTGATATCAGCATGTTGATGATTGGAAGCCCATACTTTTCTTCTCCTCCTTCTTATGTGGAACAAGAGCAATAAGCATGAAATACAAGTTTCCTATACCAAGCTATATATTCAGCAGTATTTACTGCTCTCTGGACTAGAGAAATGGTGAAGGCTTAGCACTGAATACACCATCTTGTTTCATCCTCAACTTATCTTTTTGACATTCTTTTCATTTTGGTGTTCTTCTAAAAGCACTGAATTCTTCCAAGATCCTCTGCAGATTTCCGAGATGTAGATTTTTGCCTTGGGCTTCAGTGATCCCACTTGTGCCAACATTTAGATTCTTATCTCAGTTGCAGCTCTGAGTCACAGAACTGTGTTTCTTCCTTCCTTCTCCCCCCCCCCCCCCCTTTTCTCCTTTTTAGAAACATCAGAAAATGTTTCAGTTCCCTCTGTCTAAAAATGCTTTGGCAATCTTAATAATTGGCAATTAATGGAGCTGTTTCAGTGTCTGTAATGGGAAGCTAACATTCATCAGTTTTGTTTATGATTTTGAAGTAAGTAGGTTCTGATTTGCAATGCTGTTTGCTCCTGGCTTTGTCTTTTGGCAAGATTGTTGAAAATCATAATGTCCCTGGTGCTGACCATCCAAGAACAGTGCATTTTCATCCCTTCAGGTGGCTATGCTGAAACCAAATGTCACCAGGCTGCCTTATAAAGTCTGTGAAATGTGGAATAAACCAGTCAGTAGCCTGGGGAAGTACCCCTTTCTGGGTGGCTTTGTGTTCCTTGGCAATTTTATATGCCTGCATACATTATCCTTGTAAGTGTGATCTGATGTGTAGGTGGTCCCTATTTCTGACACATTACATTTATCTGCATCTCTGGAACAGATTAAAAAGTCAAGCCTTTTTTACAGTCAGAATATTGCTGCGAATGTGATGTATTCTGGATACTGTATTCTGCATCTTGAGCATTCAGTTAATCAGAGCTGTGACTCCAGCTGGCTGCATTTTGCCAGTGAAATAAAATGGAACTATATAGGGAGAACACGTGAAGGCATGCAGTAAATTTTTATGATCCCAAGGATGGAATGACCACATTGCTAAAGACTCATGAGCAGAGAGTTATGAATGGCTTAACCACATAAGCAGCAATTAAAACTTTATAGCATTTCACATTGTCATGTTTGTTTGTGCTCTATGTGTAATTTTTAGGTCTTATTTACACTGGCACTGGTGGAACTGAGGACAACACCTGTCACCCCAGTACCATAATTTCATTTTGTTGTTTCATTTTGTTTGTTCCTTCATCTTTCTTGAAGTTTCTCAGTTTCCCTCCCCCTCCCCACCCCCCTTTTTGAACCACAAAGTAGTACACAGCCAGGAGGATGCTGTGAGGTAACATTGCCTTCTCCCCTTCATGCAACATGGTGGGTTTGCCTGTGCCAAGTGGTGACAGTGCCATAATATATAGCTTCTCGTAGGAACTCTTTTCCTCCAGAAAGTATATTTCTGTGGATACCATGGAAACGGAAATGTGCTAGTGGTGCTTATCATTGTATAACAAATGATGAAATACGGGCATTTATAATGGCCACGGAGTATATTCACTAGACGTCTCGTTGAACCAAAACTGGGGATAAAGGGGATAAATGTTCTTATGAGCTTTGTGCCTGGCTCTAGCCTCCTTTGGCTTCAGCCTCCTTCCAAGTGTGGTTTTTTTTTTTTTTTTTTTTTTTTTTTTTTTTTTTTTTTATGGTTTCTTTTCCTACTCTTGGTACAGGTGGTCTGTCTGGTTCTCTTTGGGTCCTGGCAAGGGTCATGGAGGTTTGGGCCAGGCGAAGAGGAAGGGAGAAGGTGTCAGCTCAGTGCAGCAGGGAGAAAGGGAAGGAAAAACACCTCAGTGAAGACAACAAAGCAGAAAGTAGGGCAATACAGAGTTAAATAGCTGGGACTGCAGGATCAGGTTAAAAAATACAGTGAACGGTCTTGGGACAACTCTTTTCCCGAACCTCCAGCTGACAAAACCTGAATGACTCAGTCCCATTCACATGATGAGAAAATCTTCCACTTTGAAAAGTCAGGCCTCTGACATTAGTGCTAAACACCTCCCTCCCCATTCCTGGCATTAACATGCTCACCAGTTTAACCCTGGAGTCCTGCAAGATGTTGCCTCAGAGATAAGCCTCTCCTCGGGGAATCATAGAAGAGAGGGACGGAAAGCACCTCAAGAGGTAATCTAAGCCCTGCTGTTCCCCCAGGCAGAGGAAGGCAGATTGCATATATGGGCTGGGTGGGGGGTGCATGGGCAGGGTTTGTTTGCTGGAAAGCTGGTAAGTAGCATGTTGGGAGAATGGTGAAGTAATGGGAATGGCTTTGCCTGCACACAGGATTGGAAACCCTCTGGTAGAGATTAAGTATTTTGTGGTGACAGTGGAGAGGGAATAATACAAGGTAATGACTATGCTCGAAGTTTTCCTCATCCAAATGATTTAGGGCCAGATGGACATTCTGGCTTGACAGAGAAGATCTCCATTATGCATCTGTATCTTCCATGAGATAGGGGTAAGGACTAGGAGGGCTGCAGCAGGGCTGTGGCAGAGCTCATGCTGTGCTGGTAAGGCAATCTCAATATTGAGCAACGCTGCCCTTCCTAGTCACAGCACTGATGGATCTAGCCTGGTTGCTTTATAGGGTCAATAATTTGCAGCAATCAGCTTAGTAGTTGAGCAAGGTAAGAAGCAAATTGACCTCTTCAAGAAGCCTGACTATTTCAGACATCTAAAGTGCTGTGATTCAGAGGAGTTAAAAGTATTTTCAGACACAGGCTTCCATGTTCCTCCTCTGTGAATTGTAAAAGTTCAAAGATGTCAGTGCTGTTTCTTGGCATATATAAATGTAGAGTAATGGGGAAATGGGGACGACTAATGGGAAATCTGAGACTCGACTGGGTAAGGTACAGAGTTAGAATATATAATATCTGGCTGCTGAAAGTCAAATGATATTGGAAAGTGAAGAGGGAAAGTCACAAAAGGCATTGAAAAGCCCAGCTCTCAGATGGAATGGAGAGGTCACAAGGGAACCCCTCAAAGGAGCGCTTCAGCATTTAGCCTGATAAAATTCTGTCAAGTGATTAAATTAAGAAATAAACATTTCTGCAGAACACAAGTAAGGCTCAGTGCAGCAGCATCGTGTGCCGTCGGATGGTGGTGGGGGTGGAGAAACCTGGTCCTTCCATGCCATCTAGTGTAGGAAGCTAAGCAGCAATCCTGTGCCTGATGGCAACACCGGGACCTGGGCAGCCAGAGGGGTTTCAGAGAGGACAGACTGTGTGGCCTATGCTTTTATACATATCAGCTGAAAAAAAGATCAGAGTTACCTAACCTGCAGCTCTCGTCAGGTTGGAAAAAAAAATAGCATGGGATTTTTGCATTATGATGCTCAGTAGCATGATTTGAAATTCTTCATTTCTGGGAATTAAAACTGGACTGTGGCTAAATGGACGCAGTGTATGTTTGGTTGGTTGGTTGGTTTAATGTTTCTTATTTATTTATTTATTTAGTCAGAATAAGAGAAGTTTGTGGTTGATTCCTGTGAAAAAATAAGGTGTGATTTGTGTGAAGAAATAAGCTATGGTTATATTAGCAATTGGTCTACAACGCAGCAATGAATAAAAAGGGCCCAAAATTGTGGTGTGCAGTTTAATTGCTAAACATCCATATGCTTCAGCTGAGCAGTTAGGAATAATTCTCTAGGAGCAGCTAGCTCTGCAACCAGCTAAATCAAGGACACTTGACCTTTCTTTGAAGCCTTTGGTGCTAGTTTCTCTTTGATACAGAAGAGCAGATGAGGTGGGAAAGAATTCTGATAGCCATTCTTGCTCTGGGAAAATCTATACCATTAGACTCTTTCAAAACTGCTTCTTAACAGATTGCAATGTCAGTCCAGGATGTCACCAATCCCAGAATAACCAGATAGCTATATATATTTCACCCAGAGCATCTCTGGACAAGGGCACCTGCATACTGTCAGATTGTTATATGCATAAGATATGAACTGTGTTTATAAGCAACTTCTGAGAGTAGCACCACACAAGTCATGATTGTTAGCTTTATTAAAAGGGAAGAAAAAGGCAGAGTTATCCTGAATATTATGTTGAAAAACCTGCATCAAACATAGGAAGAAGTAATACACATCTAGTTTCTGACATGCTAATCATCTCATTTTTTTTCCCCTGCTTTCCAAATTTTCCTGTTTCACTTAGTTTATTCCTACTAGTAATCTTCTGCTTGAGGTGCCCAGCCACTGTCCTGCTGGGGCTGATATGAAGCATTACCTCCAGACAGAAATGATCCATCCTTGCATCAGGATTAAAAGCAGATTTTGCCCTTCCTCCTTCCTGCCTACTGACAGACGCCTCACCTGTGTACAGGCTTCCATGCTCCCACACGCCTCCACCATGGTGCAAATAAGTCTTTAGGCGGTGTGTAAACAAGGAAATCCCTAGAAGCAAAAGAGCTCTTCAGAAGTTTGGCTTGCATGATGGCAAAATGATGACATGTAACTGCAGCACTAATAAAGGCCGTATGTCTGCGTTGTATGTTGAGAAATGGGTGAAACATAGCACAAGGGAGGAAGAGATGGAATGTCATCATATGCTTTCCATTTGCACCCACGTAAAAAAAAAGATAATATTTCTACTCTTTCCAAGGCAATGTGATGTATGTGTCTGGTTCCATTATTAAAAAGAGATTAAAATGATTTAAAATATGTTTTAGTATTAAAAAAATATAAAGGGGATGTTGGCCGTTTTGAGTCATCAGCCAAACTCTTGGCCTTTCTGTTTTCTCCTTTTCTTGGAACTCCCACATATCTCTAGTTAGCAGAACCCCCAAAGATGACTGATGTTTAAATATTTAAACTACCTCTTTTTCTACATTTTTCTAGCCTAATTATTGATCCCACAATGTTTAGTATCCAGGAAGCAATCCTAAGTTCCTGAAATGAAAACCACCTTCCAAAAGCCAGGCTTTTAAAAGATGAGTCATTGGCTGGCACTTGAACATTTTTTGGCACTTAGCTTTAAAGTAAAGAGTTTTGAGGATAATTTCTGTGTGTGAGAAAGTAAAAAATAAAATAAAATAAAATAAAAATTAAAAGTGCTTGGCATGTAGACTTTCAAAGAAGGGTGTAATAAAATCATAGTGTCCTGAGTGAAACTAGAGGCACCCTTGTGTTTGGTGTTTAACTCCTTCCTGAACAATTTGCAATTTCTGAAAGTCCTTCCTGTATTTCTGTAATGCCAGAAAGGCATGACTGGAACAAAACAGCCCACAGGCCCATATTGCTCCCTCTTTGTGAATGCATCTTTTCCCTTTTGGAGCTGTTAGAGTCTGCCAGGTCTTTGGTTTCCTCTGGGGCTGCAGAGACCAAGGTCTCTGGTTCCTCACCAGCCTCACCAGCTCCTGTTCCTTCTTCCCCACTCCCACAGGATTATACTGCCCCCCCCCCCCCTTCCCCCCCCCCCCAAGGATGCCAGCTTGCTGGAATATATCTCATAACTGATTCCTTTGGGACTTGCATTGACTCTTTGTCCCCTTAGGCAAGACCTGGAGGAGGGAAACAGAGGGAAGTCACCTGACCATGTCAGCTGAAGTGCTCTTAACATCTGGCAGTAGATTAAACTCTTTTCCTTACTGTTTTCCCCATCTTCCTTCTGAAAACTCCAGTCCAGTTTCTTCCAGTCCACCAGAGGAAGCTCTGCTGGTTCAGGTCAGCAGAGCTTGACATAAAACAGAAGGGAACAAACAGGCAGGAGCTGGCATGCATACCTCCTGGTGCCGAACAATCCCCCCCAAAACAAGCATGCTACCAGCAGGATGCGCGGTCTCTGTTAAGCCTGAGAAAGGGAAGACTGACTGATCATGTGCACATGGTGCCTGTAGCAGAAATGGCAGTGCTGCAGATCCCTGGCTCTGCTGCAGGCCTATAGCACACTTGCATGTTCCATTTTGCCTTGTTTTGACTCCATGCAGGAATAAATTAGGAGTCATGCCAGGGAACTGAGAGAAACCAAAGACCCAAATTCTGCAAGACTGCAAAATCAGTCTTTAATATTAGTAGTGTTATAGCTTCATTTTGTACATGCGGCATGGTCTTATGAACAGTGTGTGTGTATTTCAGGCAGAACATTGTGTTTATCTGTTGTTTTTTTTTTTCTGGAAATTAAGAAAGGATGAGTGGGTTGATCTAAAATATTTTTTGTAACATTTTCAACAAATAGAAAGTAAAAGAACTCAAAGCAAAAGATATTTCAGTTCAAATGTTTTTTAATAATAAACATATAAATTAAAAGTGGGTCTGAATAAAAAGCCCAAGCAATTTAGAAATTGTTCACTGCATTAATTTAAGTTTTATTATTCTGATACAATTTAGAAAAACATAACTCAACTTTAGAAAAGATTCAGTGATGTGGAATCTGTTCTTTTTCTCCAGGAGAAAAACAAGTGGATGAATTTTTGTCTAGTGCAAGCCAAAATGCTCCATGAGATCCTGTGCCACAGCTATAGGTCTTTATTTATTGTCACTGTCTCATTTTAAGGTATGATACACTGCTTGGCTAAGACAGTCTTTTGTTTTGAAAACTACATTCAAAATATCAGCTACAAAAGCCCAGAGGAAGAAATTAACTGAAGAGTGAACTCCAGCAGGGCTTGGCTGACAGGAATATGCCCTGTGCTTGCTGTGCTGGTAAAGCCACTGCTGCTAATGGAGCCTCTTTGGGAAAAGCTGGGTGGCTCTGAGCTGCCTGGCAAAAGTTCTCAGTAGCACATGACCCACAGCTAACAGTGATTATAAGGAGGGTGACACCTTCTGCCTCAAGCTTGTGCAACGGAGCTCCTGGGGAAAGGTTTGGTCCTTATCTCTCTCTCAAGACAAGGGCAGGCAAAAAGGGGAGTTCTGTGAATGAGGCTTTTTGGAAAGGATAGGGTACTTATTTGTAGCAAAAGCATGTATCTGCAGCCTGAATTAATTGACTGCCTTACATCCTATCAGTCTTTGCTATCTCAGAGATTACCATCCCTTTGCTGCTAACTCAGATAAATGCCGCAAACACCCTTCTAGCAATATAAAAACTGCAAATTAATCTTCATGTGGGACAGTCATAATCAATTTCAACATCTACAAATTGAAACCCAGCATTTTGCTTCTTTACAGAAGAATGTATGTAGAACTCCAGTACTCATAGGCATGCATCAGGAAAGTTTTCTGAATGTAAACCGCAGGAGAAAAGTGAAAAGTTCAGTGGGGTTGGACAGTTCAGAATCAGGGTGGGTTTTTTTTTTTTTTTTTTTTTGGTTTTGTTTTGTTTTGTTTTGTTTATTTGTTTTTACACTTTTCCTCATGAACCCCAGAAACTTGCAGCTTCCCATCTTCAGGTGGTCATGCCTCTCCCTCCAGAGTAGCCTGCAGTGGCTGAGCATTGCTTGTTTTGCTTCAGACTTTGTAATTAAAGTCATGAAGACTTGTCACAGTGTTTACGGAAGATAATGAGGATCCTACTACAATTTCCATTCTGGATATCTCCTTGATATACTGCAAGCTGGTGAGGACTGGAGCTATGGACATGCCTGGACACTGGCCACGTGAAGCTATGCAGCAGCAGACAGGTTGGTAGAGTTCTCTGGACTCAAGCAACATTTTTCAAGCACATAGGGTATAGCCAGCTAAACCGGAATGGCTGTTCGTTATCAGTAGCATCACCTACAGGATTTTCTAGTCAGTAGCTGTTAGCCCACCACAGTAGCAGCTGGGGAGAAGTTTTCCATGCCAAGTGCTACTAGGAATCTGAAGGAAAATTTCTATCAGTGTACTTGGGATGTTCCTGGAAATGAGCAATAAAACCTCTTTTGTTAAAAAGTAATTTTTTTCTTTTAGATATCTTTGGTGTTTTTTTAGCAAGCTGAAATTTGGTATAGGGCTAACGTTTCACATCTGGAACATGCCCATTCCGAATGCTAAGTAAAACCCCCATGAAAATCAGTGAAGTTGTAAGATATGGGGGAATAAATATTTCCCCATGCCTGCTCATTAAAGACTTTCTGTAAATAAATTCCAGCAACTGCTATGAATGCTGCAGCTGCCCTGAGCAGGTCTGAGGCTCTCAGAGCCAGCAGCCAGTACACAGTGACTGTGCCGAGCAGCCCAGCCTGCCTCCCAGCCGAGGAGCTGGGCTTTCCTTGTGAAGGCGGCTTCCCACTGCACTGCGCCAAGGAGGGCGGGACGCGAAACCCCGAGCATTTGGCCTTTGCCCCCCATATTCCCCTGCCGCGGTCAGCCCAGGGCAGCAGGAGGGGTGGGAGCTGTGCAATTCACGTGGAGAGGAAAGGAGCAGATAAGGACAGGGAGAGTAATGAAATGAGTAGCTGGAGTCCGGGGAAGTGGGAAGCTGACCTAAGGAGGGAGGAATGTCATTGGGGACATCGGCGTGGGGACTCATGAGCTTGGCAAAGAGACCGGGATGGGAAGCCAGGAAGGGAGGGTGTGGAGAAGCTAAGATTAGATGAGGACCAGAGAGAAAGTCTGGGGCTGGGCTCATCTTTGGTTTGGGAAGAGGACTTTGTCCAGAAACCCAGAGAGTAGACCATGCACTGGTCAGGCAGGGATGAATGAGGGGCCTGAGTCAGGAGGTGCACGAGGAAAAAGTTGAAGAGCATTGGGCATAAGGGGTGTGCTGGCAAGGAGACAGAAAAGCTTGCACCCACATGCTCCAGCCTCCAGAACTGGACTGGGACCCAAGAGGACTGTGTGCTCTGAATACTGTCTGCAAACGTTTTCGAGACTTGTTCTTTAAGACAAGCTGTGACACCATGCTTTCAGCTTCTTTCATGCTTCACAATTTGGCTGACCTGGAATAGCATAACTTTTTTAGGTAAAGTAAAAGGCAGGAAGGTGAAATGTGATATATATGCCTAACAAAGTAGTCCCTCATAGCCCCTCCTCCCCCTTTTTTTTTCTGCTTTGTCATGATGTATTTTTAAATAAAGAATCACATTTTATGGCCGGAGAATTTGTCGTCAGTTCCTTGCTTTGCCTTGTAATTAATGTATTAGGTCATAAATTTTATCCAATGCTGGAGCAGACTAATTTTAGAACGTTATCAGAAAAAAGTAACACATCATAAAAGAAATATAAACATGTTCTCTTGCTTTATCTTCTCAATTTTTACCGTCCTTAAAGAATTTTAAAATTGTAGCAGACATTTTTCCATTAATGTAATTTATAACAGCTGTTACATGTGAACAGAACCAATCAAGACATATTTCAATATTTCCATGCATTTCAGGCTGACAAAATGTAGTAACTCCTGTGATTCTTAAATAGTTTTGGCAGAGAAAGTGAGGAAAGGTTATCAAAACCTGTCTTATCATTAATGTATTTAGCTGCACAATATAGAATTTGAACTCAGTAGTCAGGTGGAAGCAGTTATATCTTTTTGCTAGTTAACTTGCAGAAAGAACAAAATTTAGGTAAGAGAATGGCCTACAGCACTTATACTTCTATAAATACACATAATGCATTTTCAGTGCCATCAAAAAATAATCATGGACTGAAATTTTTCCTTTCTGCTTTATTTCAGGAGTGTAATTAAGTGCAGGCTTTGGGTGAGATAAGTGGGATAATACTTTTTTTTTTTTTTTTTTTTTTTTTTTTTTTTTTCTCATTTGGTGTTAGTGTAAATTCTGCACTAGAAGCAAGTTTGACCAAAATTTCTCAGTGTTCTCTTTCTGAAGCTTGATTGGTAAATTCAGACTTTCTTGCAATTACATGGCAAATAAAAGAAGAAAAAAAAAAAAGGGGAGCATCTCTGAAAACAGGACAGATGATCACTCAGCTTCTGTCACTTATGGTGAGGCCCTGCAGTCCATTCCCTTCCCTAAGGGGAAGAGGAAGATATATCTGTTCCACACGAGGCAGCACTTAGCAGAGAAAGCTGCAATACTTCAGCTGTCTTTAAAACTGGAAGCAATGTAGATGTGTCTGCACTGGGGTTAACACAATTATATTGGCTGGTAGGACACAAGTGACATCTTTGGTACAGTGCTTTGCTGTGTGCATCTACTGACTTGCCTGGAAGTTACCTCTATATTTGTAACATTGCACAGTACAGAGAAATGGAAAATATGATGGGATTTACTAATTGAGACTACATCAAAATGCAAGCATGTGAGGGGGCTCGGAATGATAAACACTTGATGAGAGAGAAGCATTCAAGAGAGAGCACAGGATACTGATATGCTTGCTGCTTTCTGGTAGTCCATTACTGATAGACTTTGTAAAAAAATCTTTGATTTTTTATTTTTAATTATTATTATTTTAATGCAATGTGATGTTGCTAAAAGCTATTTAATGAAAATAAAACATTTTTCCAGAACAGGTACCTCATGAACAGTCCAGCTTTCCTTTCTACTCTTCATGTTTTTACCACATGTATTAGCAGTGCAGTTTTTAAGGCTCTCATCCAGCAAAGTACTTGAGCAGGTGCTTAATCTTAAGCATATGCTTAAATGTTTTTCTCTCTTAAACCCTTATTCTTGGCTTCCACTAAGATTGCTGAAAAGAGTGATAAATGTATGGAAGTTTCTGTGATGTAGAAAGCTGTCTATTAGTAACTCCAGAGAAACCACCAAGTGATTCCACATGGACCACCAAACTGTCTTTAGAGTGTAATGATTTTCATTTGCACTGTCAGTCTGGGGTAGACTTAAGATGAAAAGTTATGTAATCTTTTTCCAACTCCCCGAGCTATTCAATCCTCCTTCCATCATTTGTTTAATACATTCCTCATATGTTGCTCTGGTCTCCTGACACCCAGGCTGTTCCTGGGAACAGCTGAATTCCCATATGGGGTGAAACACATTTCCATATGTTTTTTAGTATTTCAAAAGTGTTATTTTATTTAATAGATTTAAAATATTTAAACCCCCACCCTTCCACCCCCCCTTGGCATGCTTTCAGTGGGTGTCTTAAGAGACTATAGAGCAGAAATGAGAGAAACTACAATAGTACAGAAAAGCTTTTCATAGGAGTTCAGGGTGACATATAGTCAAGAAATACATGAGCAAATGATTGCTTTGTATAAACTGAACTCAGTCTCCTCTCAGTTTTATTCAGACCTCTTCACCTCTCTGTCTCTTTTCAAAACTACTTTTACTGTTTTAGTTTTAAGAGCTAATAAAATATACAGAACACTTGCATCAATTTTAGATTGTTAATGTCAGGGTTATATTACTCCATTAGCTACACGACTCCATTAAAATGTCGGCACTCCATCAGGAAGGAGAACCAGGTCCACATTATCTGAAAATTCTCTCACTAGTATTTTGGGGCTTCTTTCAACTTGCAGATTAGAGATATCTTTAATATGGAAGTATTAGTCTGGTGTGAAGCTGATGTGGGAGCAGAAAATGGACTAAATTCTTTAATTGCATGGAGAAGATATGAAAAGAAAAGAAGAAAAACTCCCAAAGGCAGAGTATGTTCTTAGTGAGGTCCATTTGCCTTGCCAAAGGCTCCAAAACCATGGAGGACAAAGAAGATAGTTATCCCGTGGAGCTCTAAAAAATAAAATTTGCAGAGTGAAATACTGATGGAGCTAAAGACAATTAGTTTTCTTCTTGTCTTTTATGTGAGAAGATTTTACACACAGTATAGATGCACTGATCATATCTCATTTCAAAATGAATGATTTTGTACACCCCAGTGAGGTGAAGTCATTACAGACCAGCAGATAGCTAGGAGATCCCTGGAAGAGCAAAGTTTCTCAGCAGCTGCAAAGCTCCATAACTATGAAGCTTCACTGTATAGAAGACAGCAAAACAATCCAAGATGCAACATGGAGAACAAAAGTAACATACCACTGAAATAAATTATTATTTTTTTTAATAGGAACAACATGAAATAACATGGTGTTCACTAACTTTTGCTCTTTGGGATCTCAGTGTTCTGCCTATCCAGGGAATACAATGTGGTCACCCTAGGCATGTATAGTTTCCAAAAAGAGTGGATAACTTACCAAATTAGAGAAAACGCAACAGAGCCAGAATGCTGCCTTGCATCTTTCTCCCCGTTCTCGTCCTATCTATGTCACTAAGCATTTTCCATTAATGCTTCACCATTATCCCACACGGTGCCAGAACCTGAATGAGTCACAGTTACAGAAGGACTTGGATGGCAAAGGCAAAGAGGCAGCATTACTAACAGTTTCGAAACAATAGAGAACACATGAATGTCCAAAAAAGGAAGCACTAAACTTTTGCTGTACTAGACTGTCACTGGCTTATTGTCAACTCATTAGGCAGCATCCCGAGCAATGACAGAGGAATGTATTTGAAAATACATTTGGGACTGGCTTGCAAACAGCAGAATGTTTACACTCATTTTGAGATTTCCCCTACTTTGTATTGGATTATTGTGTTAAGGGTATTTGTAGTTAGGATTGTTGATTAGTGCTGGCCAGAAAACAGCAATTTCTTTTGGTGAGTATTTCTGAGGTTTTGAAATTTGGTTTTCGTCCACATGTGGTGGAATGAAAATGTGAAATTCAGTGTCTTTTAGCAAAAAGAAGCAGAGAAGAATCAGGAGAGAGAAAGCAATTGACAATAATTTGGTTTAAAGATGAGCCTGGCATTAACTTGTCATATGGAAAAAAAAGAGCTACTCCTGGTATGGTCAGGACCTCATAAATAACACCTTTGGCTGTTCTGCATTCTTCCATCATAGACCGTAGGAAATCTTTTTGATTACCAAAACATTCTAGATTTTGAAGAATGGAGATTCTGGAAATAGAAAATATCACTGAAAATATTTTCACTGGCTTTACTTAGAACCCAAAAGCCAAATGCACCTTGGGAGATTAGACCTAGAGGCATGGAAAATGAAGAGATCTGCAAATCCTAATCTTGTATTCCCTTTACAGGAAGCTGCCCCTAAATTACATTAATTTTAAAATATACCATTTCATGAGAAAGCATGAGTGACACCTACATTTTACTCTCAGAAACACAAAGAACATCTCAAGAGTAATGTCTGCAAAGACAAATGTGAGGCTGGTGTCTTTATAAATTCTCTTGTTACCAAGTTGGTATTTTTTTCCCCTGAACACGTATGTGGTTTCAAAAAAATAAAAAATAAAAATCCACCTTGGGCTCACCATAGCCAATAGCTATTGCAAAAAAAGTTTCATACACTGGAAAACAAAACAAAACAAAACAAAACAAAACAAAAACAAAACAAAAAACAAACAAACAAACAAACAAACAAAACAGAAGGAGGTCAAACTGAAGAACATTAAAGGTAGATAGTTTGGTTTCAGTTCCTGCTTTCCCTTTTCAGGTATGTCTTCCACTACTGTGACCACACCTCAAATTTATAAATTGCTCTGAAAAATTGAGAATGCTATAATTCAAAAAAATACAATTATTTGGAATAAATTACCAGTAAAGGAAATTAAAGTGAGGAGCATAAATAAGCTTAAGTCACGTAGGTTTATTTCTGGAAAAGCAATAGATAAAAATAATAGATTAAAATATATTAATATATTAATATATTAATATATTGATATTAATATTAATATTTAATATTAATATATTAATAATTAATATTAATATTAATAATTAATATATTAATTAATTAATAGATTAAAATATATTAATTATATTATATTAAATTATATATTATATATATTATATTAAAATAATAGATTAAAAATAATAGAAATTTAAGTGAATGAAAGGTAGGCATAACAAGATAGCTAGCCTTTTTCATGTTTTTAAGCTGTTTTGTGCTTTAATCATAGGCCTCACCTAAGGGCATAAATGCATTCCCATATCCTCTAATTGCAAGCAGACAATATCAACACCAGGTAAGCAAGATATCACATCGGGAGAAAAAAACCAAAAAACACTATATGTTCTGGAATTTTAGGAATCTCTGCAGGTAGGTGACCCAAAAGTGACCCAAAGGGTGGGCTTGATCCTGCCTCCTTTGCACCCTGTGCATCCTGGTCCTAGCCCGAAGCGATAGGTCCAGTGCTGTCTTGGGTCTGGGAGCTGCTGTGCTAGCGCAGCACGGTGCTGTCAGCGGGGATTGGTATGAGCAGCCTCCTCCACTTCAGTTGTGGACCTAGTTGGCATCATTTCAGGGCTGTGTATGATGCGTATTACTATGCTGTGTGAACTTGAATAGTCCTATGGGACTTCGCCTGCTGTTTTAATGTAAAGTGAAACTTGGATTGCCACTGCATCCCAGAGGTGCAACACTTAGTGTCTTCTGGCATTCACTTCTGGTCTTGGAAGACAGAAATATTTCTGGCTTCAGTTACAGAGAACAGTATTAAAAATTGGCTTTACTGCCTACAAGGAGACTTAGATGTTGAAACAGGCTTTTGGAAAAGCCTCTATTGTGCTTGTGTGTAAGTGTAGGGTTTCCAGGGCAGGAAAGGGCCAGAAGAGTACTCCTGTGGCTCTCATCTACAGGCTTCTTGTGTCTGAAGCACGTAAGAAGGAGGTGGTGGCTGTCACCACAGCTCTGTGGTGCTCAGGACGGAGAGGCTGTTACAGATGGGGCTGTGCCTTGCTGACAGCAACAGCTGAGCCCCTTCCTTTTCCCAAGCTGGCTGCTCATCTGGAGAGGTCTAACAGTGGCATAAAGATAATTCCTCCTTCCTTCTCCCAGTCTCTGAGAGACACTCAGAGAAGCATATCACACCACCTCTGATTTAGATCATTTTATAAGCTTGCCTCATTTATTAATTGTATTTTTTTTCCCAGAGTTTCAAAGGTCATAATAACTGTCAGAGAGTTTGTCGTCTTCACCACAGGATTATTTGCCATTATAACCTGAGTGTTTCTACCGTCACAAATACCTTCCACATGCAAGCCCCTTATTTTGAGCAGGGTGGCATTTTTAACTCAAATTAGTGGGTTCACAAGGGAACATTAGCTACAGTTTATTAGCTCAGCTCCCCAGCTGCTAATCCAATCTCTGCACAGAAAGCCAACCACTGTGTGTACTACAGGTGTTACTTCACAAAGTGCTCTCAAACAAGCAAGGCTAGCCCGAAAGGCATTAACTTCAAGTCAAATGGTTCACCTCAGCAGTGAAGACATGGTCAGTATTCCTTCACTTTGAGAAAGAAGCCATAAGCAATTACACAACAGTCCTATGACCTGCCACAGCAATGCATTTCTTTTTCCCATACTAGCACAGTGTCTGGACTCACACTTCAGCCCATGATTTTGTCTATGGTTAAAAATGCATTGATTTTGCCTGTCAGTGAGCATGATTTATGGTAGGGGGCTAGCCATATTTGCTGCCATGCAGCCTAGGACACTGAGTGTAAAGTATATGAAGAGTAAGTATAGAGTAGGAGTAGGAGTAGGAGTAGGAGTAGGAGTAGGAGTAGGAGTAGGAGTAGGAGTAAGAGTAAGAGTAAGAGTAAGAGTAAGAGTAAGAAGAGTAAGGTATGTAAGAGTAAGTATAACTAGAAAAACCTACCCATCAGTAAACTATGACTCTGAACCATCACTATGAATGCAAGAAAGTTCCTACTGTGGTTGTTTTAAAAGCTGTCTAGCTTGAGCAGCACCACAGAGCACTGCAGAGGCCATCCATCAGCCACAGGCTGCAGGAGCACACACACTTCGTGCTTGTACAGCTCCCAGTGGAGCTGCAGCATAGGATTGCCGGAGCTGGCCACGTGCCCTCTCCTTCAGGTGGGGACCATCCAGGCAGAAAGAAGACCCTGCTGGGGCCAGACCCACCTGCTTGCTGTTTTTTCTGCATTGGCAGAGAGCAAATGTGAATTTTCCTTTCTTTAAATGACTCTTTAACGTACAGCAAAGTAAATGAAAATGTTATTAAGTCTTTTGTTGCATTAATGGATATCCTGGACACTTGTTTTGAAGACCTGGCTTAATAAAAGGCCTCATCATACCCAAGACCAAGGCAGATGACTGCAAGTGACTGAGTTACTTCAGGCCTGAGCTTTTAGACATATGGTCTGAAAACATACATTTTACTCATTTGGTCTCTTTCAGATCCTTGTAATGAAGGGGAAAAAAAAAAAAAAAAAAAAAAAAAAAAAAGAAATCTGTTTACATCTAATTTTGATAACAAGTTGGAAAGCAAGACTGACATCTTGCAGTAATGTAATGTGTTATAACTTGTGAGTCCATTAGCACAGAAAGATTATGGGATATGGACTTTATGGATAGCAGAGGTTTCACTGGCTCCAGCTTTCAAACGCTTGTTTGTGTCACAAAGTTCAGATGAGCAAGCCAAGCTGTGAATTTGCTAGAGTCTAGGCCTCCCTCGTTTACTGCATGTGAAAGTAAAGTAGGCAACTTCTACCTTTATGCTACTAAGGGCCACATCTAGATATCCTAAAATCTGCCAGCAGGCTTGCCTGGTGTTTTCTATTGACTGATCGTAGGCAGCTCCCTTTATGGTGCTTGTGCAGTCTCTTTGACACATACCTTTGTGGTTCTTGGCCTATTCCACAGCCTGCAGAGGTGCAATTAGGTGGTGTTTAAGTCACCCTAAGACAGGTTTGAGAATGGTCATATTGGGCAGGAGTACAGTCCCTTTACTGTAGTGTAAATTCTTAGTTCACTCTCTCGGTTTTAAGAATTATTTTCTACCCTGAAATTTAAAGGTTCAATCCTAAAATTAGGATAAAAATCCCCAGTAGAGAGCAGAAAGACTTGCTGACTGGTTGCTCTGTGGAGGCTGAAATAGTAGGTAACGTTCTGGCCTCCGACACAGTGTAAGTTTTTGCTTAGGTTGCAGGACCAGGATTTCACCTGTTCTCTTCAAGTTGCTTGTGGTAAATGTAATGGTTCCAACTGAAGTTCTGTTCCGGGGAAATGAGCAATATAGTGGTTTATGTGTGGAAAATCAAATAGCTTGATGACCATAACCTAATGAGTTCCCCATATTTTTCATCAAGAAAGTTTTTTCCCAGTTGCATGCTTTAAATAAACACCATAAAAATAGTTGGCATAGTATACCAACCACATACCTACTATTTCAATATAGGTAGGTATGCAAAGATTAAGTAAAACTAGTTTTTCAAGAGAATATGCAAAGTTGTACAGAGAAGAGTGGATCATCATCTGACAGTAGCAAGATGTGAGCTATTAAACTGGACAAGTCCTGTGTCTGCCTACTCCAATGTCCTGGTTTTAATAATAAGATGGGATCCCAGCACACACCCACACACCCACACACACACACACACAAAAAAGTAGAGGATATTTGCATATACCTGGTATAGGAACTTTTCTTTCCAAATCTATCAACAGGTGATTCATATCCTGAAGGATGAGAGAATGTCAGCTCACATTTTTACTTTCTAGGTATATATGAAAAGAGAAGAAGCACATGGACATTATAGAGTTCCAAAGTATTTAATTTTCTGTCTAAATAATTACATAATGAGAAATGCAGGATGTGTTATTTTCCTTTGGTCAACATCTTTCCATCACATTCTTGAGCTTCTGGACATATCTCACTGAAGATGAGCTCTATTCAGAGTACTACCCAGACTGGGTTAAGAGAGCCTCAAGATGAGTACCTAGAAGCAGACTCAAGGAATTCAGTCCCAGAGAACATTTCAGAAATGCCAAGATGTTTAACAGATGTATCATCTTTCAGAGTTAAACTCTTCTGAGCTGCAGACTAATGCTGATGTAGCAGAGGTTAATAGCTGATTTCTGTCACTCCAATCTTCTGGCTCAAATGCATTTCATTGGAAAGAGTTTAGAAAATTAAGCACTTGGTCACTGGTTACTTCATCTGATAGGCAAAAGAATCATCCTCATGCTCACTGAAAAGTGGATATCAGAGTCCATTTCTAGAGGCACTTGGATGCCAAGTGGGGTTTTCTAAAAGATCTTTTGATCTGTAAATGTAGCTTAAAAGTTTGATCCCCTGTGAACCGTATTATTGTATTAGAGAATGTAAATTTGGCATGTGAATGACCTGAATTAGATTTTTTAAACACATACTTCCCTTCTAGATGAGTTTTCCATGTTGAACTTTATTTCAGATAATTGCAGGTGTAGACAGAAATGTTGGAGTTGTTCCTAAGAAGAAAGAAAAGATGCTGTGTATGGGAAAGTATTTCAGACTGTAAGGGCCTTAATAGGATTTTGAAGGTCTTTGGAGCCAGTCCTGGATCAGGATTTTTATTTCTCTGAGGTTTTTTAAAGGACATGTGAATCTTCATGCAAGAGAACTTTGTAACAAACCATTTTAAAAAGAGAAGATTTTTTTTTTTCAGTTGATCACGACTTTTGACTTCATTTTCCAGATACTGTAGCCATTCTACATATCTGGAAGCAATTGCTAGAAAGGTACAGAAGATAAATCTGTCAAGTTTTCTCTACATATATCAAAAATGTTCTTACATTAATCATCTAAGCAGAGACTGGGAGTTCTGTGTCTTTTGGAAACCTTGTTTTGGTGTTGTTGTTTTGTTTTTTTTTCCACTCAAGTGGAAAGCAAGGTCAGAAAAGAGCAATTGTTTCTTTTCCTTGCCTTGCACTATTTGTCTGCACTGATTTTGAAGTTTGAACACTGTTCCCTTGCTGCATTTGTAAATCCATCCTAAAGTAAAGGATCCACATTTGAGTTTTTGCCCAATTAATCATTTCACTAGCTCTCTCAAAATCCTGAACTAGCTCTGTGCAAGAAGGGCTTGAAAGTATTTGCACTGGTGAGGGCAGAAGGGAGAAGAAGGGCTGAAAATGTGCTTTATGGGTTTGCTCAAAAGATGTGGAAGCCAGCCATTGCGTTAGTAAATTCACCTAAGCTTCTTCCAAAAATTTGCTGGATAATGGATATCAGTACTAAATCCTTATGCTAGAAGAGCTTAGCAGTGGTGGTATTCAAGTGTTTGATCTCAACATGAATACTGTTTTCTGCTTTAAGATTTATCTCTGTGTTACTGTGAAGCTGATTTAAGGGAATAAGAAGTGAAGAAATATGGAAACTGCTGATTTGGGCTTATTAAGGTATGCAGGAATTCTTGTATCTTAATTGAACTATCCTGAGTGAATTATCCATTTTCCATGGAACCACAATACAAATCAAATCCACATAAAAAATGTTACCAGCTTCCAGATGACAAATAACACTGAAAACAAAAACACTATGAAATTTTGAGTGATTCTGGTACAAGTTTAATGAAATAGGAAAGAAAAATTGTTGATATGACTTGTAAGGGTTTGAATGAGATTTTTCTGCAGTCAAGCTTTGACCTTGGAAGGAGACAGAATACCTTGCTCTCAGCTGGCTGCTCACTACCACAGAGACTGTGAAAGTGCTTTTTCTCTCTAGGCCCACCTGCAGCTCTGTGTAGAGGTCACAAAACCACTGTGTACGCTCTGACACCTGTGTGGGTTTTGGGGCCAGCACTCTCCCACAACAAGCTACAAGGTGTAGCTGGTCCCCTTGCAGATCCTGCAGCTTCAAGGTCTCCTCCACACCTTCTGGACCTTTTTGCCTGTAGTGAACTGATGGAGAAGAGATTTCCATGGAAGAACCTGGGCTTCTGACAGGGCAGAGTTAGATCATCCCCATTCTGTGCTCCACCACCCCTAGCAAAAGCACTGCACCAGTTTCACTGCTAGTGGTGTCCCCATGGTCCCCAAATTTGCCTGACTTCCTCAGCACTGGGGTAGTTTTGATTTCATGTGTAAAAAGTGCTTTTTTAAGCATTTCTCCAGTTGGTGAAGACAGATCGCTCCGTAGTGTCTGTTTCCGCTCCCTATACAGATCTCCTGTAGATATAACATATGCTCATAAAACCAGCTGGAAGTGGGACACGTAAACAGCAGTCACTCAGCAGTGGCTTCTCATGCCAGCTTCAGTGGAACAGAGTGTGAGGATTAAATTTATATTCTCCTGCTTCCCTACAGATAATAACTCTTTCTCTTGGCACCAGCTCCTTAGCTTGTGTAAAAAGTCAGAGAAGCCATGCCAGTTTGCACTAGCTGATGGTCTTCATCCACCTCTGAATGTTTAAAAATCTCTCCTTCCTGTGGAGAAGGAGATGGGGGAAAAGAGAAAGTACTTGGCTATACCAAGCAAGAGCCTGTTCTGGGCTGGTGAGATTGCCAAGGCACAGTGTTAGCGGTTATGTTACTTTTC
The DNA here is from genome assembly GCF_964035555.1 of Netta rufina. Taxonomy (NCBI): domain Eukaryota; kingdom Metazoa; phylum Chordata; class Aves; order Anseriformes; family Anatidae; genus Netta; species Netta rufina. The sequence continues at coordinate 58,280,655 of NC_140125.1, forward strand.
CTACCACAGGTGTTAATCTTGGCATGCGAGAGAGCTAGCAGAGCAGAACGAGCACTGGGTTCCTGCGATGCAATGACGTTTCTTTAAATGGTCTGTTTACTCAGGTTGACAAATGGCAAACTGGCAAAATTGGAAACAGGTTTTCCATTGATCCACAAAACAGGTACAGCAAGGAAGGAGGAAGAGCAGACTTCACTATTTCCCTTTCCCCATTTCCCTCCAGCCAACCACTCACCTCTTAAAGGATTTCTTCTGTGGGTCATTAAACTGGCTTTTTAACTGACAATACCTCTCTCACTACAACTGACTACACTGTGTCCACAGTAATGAATTGTGTTGCTTGTAAAACTCTCTCAAATGCCACCAAGAATCTGCCACTTGTTCCATCACTACTAACTAGGCTTGGATGGGACACTGTTTTCAGAAAGATTTTTTTCTCCATCCTCATCTTCCTTTAGTGAAAAAAAATACCATGGAAATGTCTTACTGTAGCACAGACATATCAGGTTGTCTTTTGGGTCCAGTTACTCCTAGCACAGGTACAAAAAATCTTTCCCTCACTATCCTGAACTTATCTGCAAACAAACAAAAAAGACAAAAAGGAACCTTCTTTTGGAAACATGGATAGTTTAGGAATTACAAAATTTATAATTTGGTCTGTTTTGTTGTACAAATTGGCCCTGTGGAGGAGAACACCACTTTGAATCAGCTTCACAGAGACTTTCTGTAATAAGAATGCAAATGAGGTAATTTACATGTTTGTCACCTTTGGGCAGTTTTCTGGCAATTTCAAAAAGTGCTGAGGTGAATGGCACACCTTTAATATAGGCATGTCATTTCTAACTGCTGAGATTGAAAGCACTCAGCATCAAGGACTAGGTATTGATCACCTCTGAGTAGTGCACACAGTGTGTTGGGGTGGTGAAGAATAAAGAGACGTCTGAATTCTAGCACATTTATTGTTAGTGTGTTATTTCTGAGTATGATGATACAACTATGCATATAAGGCTGTGTAGGGCCAGTTGTATGTGTTGTGCTTTAGCTTTTAGTCTAGGTTAGACTTGTATTCCGATCTGTCCTTTTACGAAGTCAGATGTAAAAATTGCTGAAGCCTGTGGCTTTGAGCTAGGCTCACAGATATTAGCTGTGACACCTGGACTCATCTACTGGCTACTTTTAAGTTCCTGCAATACTTTTTAAGGCATGAAAAACATTTGAAGAAAATTAAATTTCTGATGGAAACATGAAATCCCTTTAAATATTTTGATTGTAAAGAAAAAAAAATACTTTGTGTGGATTTTAAGCCAACAATAATTAATTAATTATTATTATTGATGATGATGATGATAATAATAATAATAATAATAATAATAATAATAATAATAATAATAATATATTTTAGCTCTTCTCGAGGTAGCATTGGTTTCAGATCAACAACTGAGCTGCAACAATTCAGGTCAGAAACACCAAAACAGAGACTTCAGACCTGCAAATTATAATTAATTTTGAGCAAGGTTTTTTCCTTCCTTTGCCTTCAACAAAACCTATTCTTTTCATCTATTCTTCATCTTCAGCTAGTTCAATTAATGTGTAGAATATAAAGAAATGCTACATTTTATTTCATTGTCAAGATTTCCTGCAGGCCTGTCATATCTTCCATAATGTTTTCAGTCTTAATGACAGAGGAGAGGAAAGATGTTCTGCGGATTGTTTTTCTTTTCTTCTCTTGGAAGTATTGGTAGAGGAGGACAGTGTGATATTTTATATATGTTAACCAATTTCTTTGCTTTTTGTTGTAGTTAGTTCACTGACACCAGGACTGAGGTGACAGCTTTATACTTGAAAGCTTCATTGGTAATGTGAATATAGTTAGCTCTGCAGCACTCATCATGTATCCATAAACTGCACAGCTTTTGTGGATAAACTGTAACTGACATTTTCTTGATTTACTTTTTCCTTCCTCTCTTTGTGGTTCCCATTCACTCTCAAGATACTCTTGCTTGCAGAAATGCAAATTCATTCTCCTTCACCAGCACTGAAAGCACCTCATCTGCTTTATTTAACACATCTTTTCAGAGATGGTTCTGTAGACTAGTACTGTGACCTAGGTTGTTATCTAGTGCATCTGTGAAACTTTCAGCAAATCAATAAGTTAAAAAGTTTTAATCAGTGCAAGGAAGATGTCTTAGCAGATCTTCTCTTTGGTCGGCTTTCTTTGAATGAAATTATTATTTTTTGTTTGTTTGTATTAGAAAATACAAAGTCCAGTCTCAGAAAAAGCTACCCAGATTGTTCTGCCTGTTAAAACAAGAGCAGACTAGTCTCAGAGTGGACTCAATGATTGTTTTGTATGTCTTGTGTTATATGATAGGGGATGGATTACAGGGAGGTGGGTGTCAAAATCATGTGATTTTCATGTGCCCTTGAAGTTCAATGGCAGCTGTGTCTGCTTATATGGGGGTAAAACTGGAAACAAAGCCTTTAAAATGAATAACTGCCCCAATATGTCATAAAATGAATGCAACATAGATTGTTCACAGATAACTTGTCCTGCAGAATTTAAACACAGACATCAAAGTCCAGTTTATTAGCCAGTAACCCCACTCCATTGTAGATCTGAATGCATAAAGTAGTGAAAATATTTTTTATATAAAGGGATAATCATTTACAGAAAAGCCAAATCATACCATCAAATTTTTAGCAGACCTTCATGTTGTAATCAAAGAATTGTGCTTCCCAGAACATGAATGGTAAACTGTATTTCATGGGTAAGTGTTTCAGGGACTGGGGTAGGCATAAAAATGTGCTTGATGGAAAAATTGGCATAGAGCTTTCTGCCCCTTCCACTTCTTCCACCCACCCTGCATTTATAATCTTTGCCAAAAGATGTAAGTTGTTCTTCTTTAGCTGATTCATTCTCCTTTATGATCTAAAAACACTCTTCCAGCCCAGAGCAGATGTGGAAACTTAGAACAGCAGATGTGAGATTTTGTGCTTCAGAAAGAATTGGCATTGGAGCAACAAGCATATTTGACACTTGCTTGTCCCTTGTAAATCACCTAGCCTTTTTATTTAAATGAAACCATGCCATCCCAGGGAACTGTGAACATTTTGAAGGCAGTTTTCTATTCAGCATCTTATAGGAAAATATGGGAGAACTGAATGGGAGAGAATCAAAAGCTAGAGTGATGAGGGGCAGACCCCTGTGTCAAATGACCGGATATATATTCAGTGGGTAGGTCTGCTTTGCTAAAACATGTCTTGTTCTCAAAACAAATGCTCTGTGAATAACAGCCTGGTTAGGAGATTCTGTTACAATAACAATGTTGGTTCTGGTCTGCCTGCCCTCCAGAAACTTGTGTTGCTTGTACCTTACTGTGTGAATTCTTTGCACCTATGCTTGGATAGTCATTTCTCTCACCTGGGATACACTTACAATCTTCTTTCACAGCTGAATATCTCCCACCATTTAGATCTCTAAAGTTCACATCTGGGTATTTATTGAGCAGTCTTCTAGCTTATTCAACAGCTTCTCAGAAAGGAAAGCACCACACAAGCACTATTTTTATACAGGTAAGTGGATACATAACAAGCTGCCCAAAATCACACCAGGTTGATGTGTCCCCTCCCAGAAGAGAGCACAGTTTACCTCCCCATGAAGGGGGATGATGAAGATTTAGCTCAATCTTAAATGAATGTGAATGGAAACAGTCATGCCATCACTGCACGGTGTGCTACACAGAGCTTTTGCTGTCTCAACCACTACAACTAAACTCAGTTTTATAGCTAATTCCACTTACTGCTTTGCTTATCATCACATTTGTTCTTTGGGCTTTTTCTTCATCGTCTTACATGGGCATCAATTAACATCTTTAACTCTCTTTTCAAGCAGGTCTTTTGAATGCATGCTGCCAACTTTCCCTTAGTGCCCAGTGTATTTCTGAAATGTGTTAGAAGACAAGTCCAGTAAAGGAAAGGAATGAGACACTGCAAATTAAATGATAAAGGGATGCTGCCAAACTTGGTTTTTGAATACAGCCCAAGGCACAATATGCATAAGAATTAGTTTAGGTACCAGCAGTTCAGCCTGCAATGTTTTGTGTGGGCTGACTTTTGGACTACATGTTACTATTAGACAAGTATTGTAAAAAATTAGGAAACCATTTTCTGCCAGGAAAGTGTGAAGTCTAGAGATATTTATTGACTTTTTCACACATAAGTTTTCTTTTTGGTATGTCTTTCTGTACTTTTCTGTGTGTACAGGCTCAGGTACTCTATAAATTTAATGTTAGGCTTTGAAGGAAAAACATATGTTTACATTGATAGGTGGGAGGGACTGTGGGACTGGAGAACTTAAATAGATGAGATGGGAGTAAAAAAGTAGGAAATGCAATGGACTGAAAGTACAAGGCTAGGAACTCAATGAATTAAAATTTCAGAAGGGAGGAGGAATTAAAGTGGATCAGTAAGTAGTAGGATGATAAGTATTATTCTTTTTTTTGTTCCTCTTCATAATGTGTATACATGAAACACAAATGGCACACACACACACAAAAAATCTGCAGGAAGAGCACATGAAGCTCCTTACACTATTCAAGAAGCAAGGCATAGCTCTGAATGACAGCTGTAGGCACCTGCAGGTGGGATACATGCCTTTCCCTTGCATGGGGAAGTTGCTGAGGGTCAAAGAATGGTGTCCAGGTCCTTGTACCCAGTGCTCTTGAATTGTCCAAGTAGGCCTAATGGGACATGAAGAAAAGTGCAAAATGATTTTTAACGCGTTGAGCATCAACCACTTGGTGTACCTCTTGCTTTATCCATTTTGCATCTGGAGATGCTCAGGACTGGAACTGTGGAGCTGCTTTGTGGGACAGTGTTAAAGACAACTCCTCTGAAGAGAAATGGGACCTGCTTGCCATCCGATAGCCTTCAGGAGAGCTGGCACTTTAAATGATTATATTAATAGTTAAACATTTCACAGCAGTCACTCAAGAGAACATGTTTGTTAGAGGCAGGTGGTGACTAATCATCCCTTAGCCCACCTTTACCACATTCAAGAATTGTCAGAAAGCTGACAAGTAGAAAAAACTCTTAGTAACTAACTCTTCATTATAACAAGTTGACACAGGAGGCATCGACCCCCACTGCTCAATCAAGGATCAAGATGGGAAAAATAGGGCTTCCAAGTTTCTTTTTCTTATCCTTGGAGCTTCATTACTTAGGTAATGGCAAAAATATGTTCCTCAAATGTTGAAACTAATACATATGTAATCCTCTTTCCCCACACAGAAATTAATCATGACTTCCAAATTCAGAACTTACATTTATACATATATATAAAAAAATATTTTTTTTTTGTTTTTCTGAAGCAGCTGAGGTTAGACATTTAAATGGTCCTCCTTCACAGTCCCATGATGTTCCTTATGAATTGCCTGTCAGTGATACATGTAAGCCATACTCTGGTATTGCAGGTCAACTTGTAATTCTCCAAGCAGAGATGGATGGCTAAGTGTCAGCATATTCTCAAGCCTGGAACAGATGTTGAGGTGCCTTATATTCCATAGCTACCAGACAACATTGTAGACCAGCTCTGAGCCTGCTAGGATATTGTTTGAAGGTTGACACAGCTATTTTTTTGGTCCCAGAGCTGAGGAGAGGCAAAAGGCAGAGTGAAGCTGCTTTCATATGCATTCTGCTAGGAGTGGAGCTAAAGGTAGCTCAAGTGAGCAAAGAGAACCAATTTAAAATGTAGCGGATGCTGATCTTAGGCTTAGCTTATAAAAGGATAAAAGGTGTTTCTTTTATTAAAAAAAAAAAAAAAAAAGAGAGAGAAAGAAAAATTAGCAGTGCAATGGGGAAGAATATACTTCAGCTGGAATACAGAACGCTGTAGGGATGAAAGGAAGGTATCCTTTGAGATGGCAGATGTACTACCAAATATTTATTTCTTTTAAATATTTTCTTAAGTCTTTAAAGTAAAGTAGTAGCGTCTATTGTTTCTCTTGGCAGCTTATCTAGCCATGAGTTTCTGTGTGTAATGAAATTCCACCTACAGTAAATCTTCTGAGTTCCTGAAGTTTAACTCTACCAGTTCTGGCTCAGCTCAGCTGCCTCCCCCACATCAAGTTAATTCCAACACATTATGAGCTTGTTATCAACAGTTTTGTCCTGAATGTCCTGGACATTCAGTTGGATGAATTAGGTCAGCTCTATTCTCTATGGTTCTCTTATTAATCCACCTAATCTGATCACTGGAATTCTCAGTCTTTGTTCCTGCCTTAGAACTCACTATTTAGATTTGGAGACTCAGTTTCTGAAAATTCAATGTATTTATTTGTCACTGGGTCATTGCAGCTGGGGAAGACACCAGCCACACCAGCTGGTGTGGTCAATGATCTACTGGCCTACTGTCCTGGTCAACGATCTACAGGCTGGGCTGTCCCTGTGACTTCATGTAGTGAGAGTACAGCCTGTATGTATGGAGATCTTTTATTATGATTGGTAAAAGATGGAATTGGCCAGAGCAAGCTGCTGTCCTTTCCAGGGTGGCTCCTCTGATTTTCTTGCCATTACAAGCCCAGTGATTTATTCTATGGATAAGCCACGAATTCTGAGTGGCTATGCCCCATTTCATGGTTTGGAGCTGTATCTGCAATAACCCCAGATGTCTGTATCTCTTCCTGCTCTACTGCACCAAACTAGATACTGTCAGCAAGAAGCAACTCCTTGACCTGGTGAATCCACCCAAGCAACACAGAGTCAAACATCAGCAGAGAGATGGTGAATCCAGAAAAAACATGTGAGACTGTTGTGCAGGAAGCCCACAGACCCCCCCTGTTGCCTTGGTCAAATAATAACTGGACAGCCTCAGCTCAGCCTCCTAGCTTCTTCTGGAGACTCTTGGCTGCCAGCCTTGTGGGAAGCAGGAGATTTTCCTATGTATCTTGAAGTCCTTTCCATGTGGAAAGGCCTTTTCTGACTTAAGAATATTTGTCAGCTATTTGGGAACTTTATATTATTTCTGGAAATAAAGACAAAAATGCTAATTTATTGAGAAAAGAAGGGCACAGGGTATCCCGCATAAAGTCTCCAGCCTGAAGCTGGTGCCACTGTACTTGAAGTGCCAGCATTTTTTTTTTGGTGGAAAACTTGATCTGTGTCTGCTCCAAGAAGAAATTGCCCAGAAGATTAAAATAATGACACTGAAGTCACCAGCTGTAATCATCTGAATCCCTTATGCCTGTAAGTCATGCAGACATTTTACCTTCATGAAATCAAATGTAATTCCAAGCAGACAAATTTAGTTTAAATAGTTGGCTTGTCTGAATAAAGCCTTTGAGAACGTACAAAAGAACTTCTAATTTTGTACCTAAGATGTTGGAGTACTTTTGATTATCTAGTGCTGCTTTCCTTCCTCTTAAAGGACTATGCTTTAATGGTCAGTTTTACATCATATTCTGAATGTGACTTCAGTAGCCCAAACAATAGGCTGAGTGCCTTCTGTTTTTCTCTGTCTTGAAAAGAAGGGAAGGGAAGGGAAGGGAAGGGAAGGGAAGGGAAGGGAAGGGAAGGGAAGGGAAGGGAAAAAAGTTTTCAGGAACATTTGTTACTCTATGTTTCAGAACATTTCCTCTCTTTACTACAGAATAGTTTTCTTGATTACTTCTCACTATTTGATGGTAAATACTGTCTTGATTTTTATTTAGCAGTGTGACAACTCAGCCAAAAAACAAACCTGAGGAGAGAGATGAAATCCACACTGAATAAAGGAAAAGGTGGAGGGGAAAATTAGCGCAGAACTGAAGTGACTCATTCAGTGTCCATACTGGAGTCAGAAAGTCAGAAATAGAAACCAAATTGAAGATGAAGGAGATCATTTTATCATTTAGGGGAACCATTTTTGGTGGCATAATTTTTCCAACTCTTCATTCTTAACTTGTTTTTCTCCAGCAGGAATTGCTGAGCTTACATGTATATAAGCCGACATCCTTCTTTGATTCATTCAAACTACTCTTCAGAATTCCTTTGCTCTATTGCAACTGACTAGAACATTAAAAAGAGAGCTACTTTGAAGGACCAATAAGATGTGTGTGTGTATTCTGGTACATGTGCCAAAACTTTGGTCTGTATCTGTAAATAGTGGAAGGCACTTCTTTCACTGGTAGCAGATGCTTAAGTGCCATTGAGAAACAGAGCTTTACTGGGAAATTATGTAAACTTACTATATTTTTTTTATCCTTTTTTTTATGATCCATTTAATTCAGACTGTAAACATTTTGTGGAAGGAAGTAACCTTTACTGTTTAAGCATACTGGCTGCTTAATACATGACCAATTGCCATAAATAAATAATCAGTCCAGGTCACTGTGCATGGTACTGCCTCTTCTTTTGCTGACTAGCTGAAAAGGGGGAGGTTAGAAATGACAGAGAAGAGGCTGTGTGCATATTTTTTTCTTTCCTACCACAGACTAGGAAACAGACATCAACCCATTTATACTGACAAAATCTGAATATTGGCTTGTTTTGTGTGTACAAGAACTTCCCCTTCTGTGTGATATCCTAGTCTTTCCCTTAGGATCTATGAACATTACCTACATTACCTAACTATCAAACAAGAATCTGCGCACTGTGTTAAATTTCTGAAACTTGCAAGAAGGAATGTGTCACCTATCAGAGAGATGACATCAGACAGGTCTGATGTCAGTCAGTTTAGCTGATTGCTTTGAAATAGTCTCTAGCATCCTTTGTGCATATTCTCTGTGAAATGGTTTAATAGGATGAAGTGATTTCTTTCAGCTGACAAAGCTTCCCGAGTAAATGAAAAATAACTAATCTCTCCTGTAGATTTATTAAGACACAATTAAATAGTAGCTATTCAAGTGAGACCAGAGCTACATGTACCTGGTGTATGTAATTAGCCCTGTGTACCCAGGTACCATATGTATCATAGCTACTTTAGCTATGGAATGATATGTGTTTACCCTACTGCAGGGTAAATCAGTGCTAAAGGGTTTCAGCTGGCATGCTTATCACACTTTTTTTTTTTTTTTTTTTTTTGTGCCAGATCAATGTACTCGCAGTAGTAAATATAGTTGTTCTACTACCTCTTCCCCTTTTCCCTCTTAATTTATATGATTGTTATTGAGGCTCTGAATTACTCCATACCATACCTTACCTTTGTAGACCATGATTGGTTAGAAAAATTCTTTCTCTGTTTTATGGGCAGAAAAATGAAGCACGGAATAGGGTGACCAAATTCCAGATTCTGGATTTGTATGTAGCTCTGCATCCTGCTCTTCATCCCATCACTGAGATGAAGCTATGGGTGAAGCCATGACACATTTATTTGTATGGAAACTGGAAAAGGAGTAGTATCATGATACAAAGTGTTGTGCAGTTTCAGAATACTATTGACATGGAAAGATGATCAGAGCTTGGGAGATTGGAAGAATTTCCTTTGAAAACCAGTGTTAATGTACCATTAACTGTGTCATACAAAACAGCACCTTTCAAAAAAAACATTAAGGGTTAAAAGTATATAGAGCAAAATTTGATAGTAATATGTACAACTCTGTATCTTTTCGCTTACCTAACCTTTATCTTTTGTTGTAAACATTTCTGAATGTCCATCTGTCCTGCTTCCAGTGGGTGATCTGTCACTTTGCAACCCTGTCAGCTCTGTTTCGTATGCTTGGTCAGTGGTCAGTTACAGAGTCCTGCTAGAGTCTAGTACCCTCCCCGAGTCTTACAAGTAGCTTAAGAGAAGCATCATTATGCAATTTCTGGCCAATAACATGCTGTATGGAGATTATTGCATTCAGTTCAGGCTGTTTTACAATTGAAAAATTTTGTAGAGGTAAGATACAGTGCTGGAAGACCATGCCCGGATTCCAGTATTAAAGGAACCCAACTGGAATTGCTGTCAATCTTGCTGGTACATCTAGATCTCAGAATACAGTCCCCACAGAAATAACTTACTGAATGATATCATCTGGACTAATGTGCTGAGATGCAGAGATATGGCTAGATTTCAGTGAGCTTGTGCTGTTATTTTCATCAAGTAAATAGTGATAAATTCACTACCTGTTATAATCATCTAATAAGTTGTGGTTTTTGTTTGTTTGTTTGTTTGTTTGTTTGCTTTTTGAAGGCAGCCCAGTCTAGCAGTGGGAAAACTTTTTACAAGCTGGAAATGCTGGGGTTAGATGATCATCATAATAGGACCTATTAGATGTTTCTAGATTGAAGAAGACTCCAGAAAATTAATCTGGTGGAGTTCAATTAACTTATTGATTGCTTCTGAAGTTCATAACCCATTAAGTACACATAGGCAAGACTTGCTCTGGGCTTATGGATTGCCAGTAATTGAAACTGAGCAAGCTCAGGATCTGTACTTACACATATATGTTTATACCCAAAATTGTTTATAACATATTTTAAAAAGGAGCTAATCTCATCTGCTTATCTTATATGAAGAAGTACTGAAGTACCAGACACACAAATCTTCATAACTGGTATTTGTATGTTAAATCTTAAAAGCAGACATATAAAGTGCAAAACACATAAATCATTTCTGACAAGTCCACAGAAAGACTTTGCTAAAATAAAAATAAAAATCTTTACAAGCTCAAAGGTCATCTAAAGGTTACATTAAGCCAGTTAACATAAGTGCTCAAGGATCATGGGAATCTCATTCATAAATTAATGTGACCCAGAAAAATCCTTTGATCAAATAAACATGTCAGTTAAAATAAATGCATACGTATTCTTGTTTAATGCAATACGAACTAAAGAAGAAATATTTTATCTGTGTCTTTTTTGACCTAAAGCTATGAATCAGTAAACTCTGCAAGCCTTGGGTAAATCAGTGTTAACCCTCTATGAAACAGGTTATGTTTTAATACAAGTGGTTCAATGCCACCTCTTATAAACTGATACCAAATGAAGCAGGTATTTGGGAAAGGCCAATGTGGATTTTCCAAAGACAAATCACGCCTGACTAACCAGACTACCTTGAACAGGAAAGTAACACTTTCTGCCCACATGGGGAGAGCAATGTGTATTGTTTACTTGGATGTCTGCAAAACGTTTGACACTGTTTTCCACAGCCTCCTCCTAGACAAACTGACAAGATAAAGACTGGATTAGTGGTCTTCAAATGGAAAGGAAATAGTCTAAGGGGCCAGCCCAGGGGGTGGTGGTTGATGTTTTTTACTCAGGAGTCAAAAATAGGATCCTCTGGTGTCAATACTTGGCCCCACACTGTTCAATATCTCCATATATGACCTAGATAATGTGACTGAAAGTCCCCCTACCAAGTTTGCTGATGACACTAGAATGGGTGGTGAGGACACATCAGAAGTGGCCAAATTACAGAGAAACCATCTTACCGAGAAAACTGTAAAGGCTAGAAGAGCAGCTAAGAAAGAACTGCATTAATTTTAACAAAGACAAGTCCTACACATGGGACAACACAACCAGAGAGCACAGCACTGGCTAGGATCTATGTGGCTGGGTAGCAGCCCTGCTGAAAGGGACGTAAGTGCTGGTGGAGAGCAAGTTCTCTTCCAGCCTGGACTATATGCTGATCCTACAATTGATTCTAATAAACAGTTTCCTTAGTAATCCTTGTAACACTGCTGTTGGTTTTATTTAACAACCACATTCTATTAGGATCATTTTTCTTTTTTTCTGTCTATATTTATAGCAGTTTGCTTAGTAACAAACTTCCTGACCATATTCATACCAGAAAATGTGGTTAGCTGTTTCAAAGCAGAAGTTCTGAACTTGCAGTGTTGTTGTTTTTTGTTGTTGTTGTTGTTGTTGTTGTTTGTTTGTTTTTTGTTTTGTTTTTTTTCCATGAACGGGGAAGACCCAGTAGTCAAGTCACTGAATCAAACACTATTGACCATTGCCATATGGACTTTGTTGTCCTTATGCATTATGCATTACGTAAGCATCCTTTCACTGCACTGACTTCAGTGAATCTTACTGCTGTACAAGAATCACCAGAAAAATTTGAGGTACACAGAACAGTAAGTGCCTTGAGCCCCTCACTGTTGCAACTGCCAGTTGTTTGACCTTAATATGTCGTATTTCCTGTACAATTGAAAGAATTGCAACTTTAAAAATCCTTTCAAAAATCAGCAAGACATTTCTACACTATTCTTTGTCTGGATTTGTAATCAAGGCATCACCAAGAATATACTCATAAGAAAAGTAAAAAAATCCTAAATCTAAGATTGTTCCTTTCGAAAAATGAGGAAACTGCTAGAAGCACAATAGCTGATGTTTTAAAATTCTCTCTAGACTACAACATCCATTTCACTGAATCACACGCAGACAGTCCAATGAATAAAGTCTGTGTTTATGCTGGCAGTAATCCTGGTCACTGTCAAGGGAAACACTGCCTTCCAAAAAAGTGATGTTTTAGATGAGAACTCAAAGACTTCTTCTTGTTCTTGCCATCACTATGGGTTCAGAAAAGAAATCATTACAAAAACTAAGTCAGTACACAAATGTAATGCCAGATATTTTAGTAATCCATAACAATTCTTTCCCTGTGCTGAGATGTACTGCAACTTTTTTGTTCAGGGATGAGAGTGGTATATCCTGAACAGTGGAAGGACACTTGATCTTGTGAGAAGGTGGAGGAGGTGCAGGTATCCATTGTTTCCTGTGATTTTGCAGGAACACCCTGGAGGGCTACGTGTTTAATGACCTATAAGGTGTTTCAGGGCAGCTCAGGTAAAAGATTGAAAATAGATAGGCAACTATCAACTATCTTCCCAGTCCTGGAAATTTGAAAAGGATACTACACAATGAATAACAGATGAAAGGGCTGGAGATAGGTGATAGAGGGTCTGTACAGGAAGAAGGGAGATTGGCAGGGCACTTGAATGTCTGTATGATGACATCCAAAGGCCCATCTGGTACCTAGATAGAACATGGAAAGGGGATGCCTGGTAGTCAGGTTTTGAAGTAGTTTTTGAAGGGAGTAGAGTAGGAAGGAGGATCTGAGTAGGGATAGAGAACACAGAAGAATAATTTATGGGTGGGGAAAAGTGGTGGCCAGGGACTTGTTTATCAGGAAAAGGTTTAGATTCATAGTCTCTTTGTTGTGAGAGACGAGGAGGAAGAAAACATCCCCCCAAATCTCCCAAAGTAGGATCTCCACACTGCTTTTCTACCATCACTGGTAGCCCAGTGACCCAGTTTAACCAGCATCCCTTGCTCTGGCCTCTCCAAAGCTTGGCCAGCTCTTCCGAGGGAAACCTTAGGTAAGTGATTCCAGACATTATCAAGATACTAGATTCTCCCTTAAGGATGCAGTATTTATCTAACCTAGTCCTCATTCCTTTTGTGTACCCAAAGCTGGAGTAGAGATAAACCACAGCTGAATGTATTCTGTACTTTAGGTGGTAACAAAAAAGATTTGACACAGGGTAAAGTCTCTAGTATGCAGAGGGTCTTTTAGGTATTGCAATGCCCTAGCAGCAAAATGTATTGGTATTCCTTGTATTGTCCATCCTAAGCAACAAAGCAAGACTAAGGGATGTCTGATCTCATAAATGTGGGGCTGATCCTCAATCCTTATTCAGGCTGTAGTATATCTCACTTCAGTGGTGGCATCTTCCCATCAGCAAGGCATGAAACAGCTCAGCACAGATAGATATTTGCTCTGTGGACTGGTGCAGTGTACTGATACCACAGACTCCTTCAGCCAAGTATTGCAGAATTTATTTCCAGAACTTCTAAAGATATATTTTACCACCAGCCTCTCTAATTCATCACCATATCTCTCCCTTTGGGCAGAAACTAGATGTTAAATGTTAAAACTAGAGAAGTAAACATCTTCAAAATATAGTAAGAAAGCAATATGCTAGGGATTTCTCATGAAAAATGACTTTGTCTGTTGAACTGCAATAGGTTAGCCACTAAACATCAACCCAAGTAAAAACGGCTGTCATGACTTGGACTTAATCAATGAATAAGATAATTTTCTGGTGGCACATATTGGTACTTTACCATTCAAAAAATATTTAAGGCTTGATGAAGTTCCAGTTTGGAAAGCTAAGGGGAAAATTTTGTATTCATGACAATATAATAAGAGACTAAACTTTTCTTGTATGTATTTTGTCTTCTTTAACATGAGGAAAGGTGGAAAATATTCTCTGTGGGAAAAATGGAATCCCACAGCTTCTAGATCTTGGGACTTTCCCCTTTCCCCTTTCCTCTCTTATAAGGTATTCTGCTCATTTCTTGGGAGCAGTAGGATGATCCCACATGTACAGCAACCTGTATACCTGTGCTCCTATTGCACAGAAAGTGCAGATCTGTTTGAGAGTTAACAATTGTTTAAAATAGTGTTTTGTTTTGTTTTGTTTTGTTTTCTCTTTTTTTTTTTTTTTTTTTTTTGAAACCTTTTACTTCAGGTCTTTTCTTGATTTCAGCTTGCATCACCTATGAAAATGGACTGCTACTATGCAATGCCACAGCTTTGTACTGCTTGCTTTCCAGACATGCTGACAACACCTAACAAGATAGTATTTTATTTGATGGAGGAATAGTAGGAAAAGGGAATTGCTGATGGAGTTAGTGTTTGGAAATTTTTTTTTTTTTTTTTTTTTTCCACTTTACTAATCTTCTCTGTATTTTATACTCATATCATCTTTCTCCTTAATTTGACCATTTCACATTTTCTGATCTGTTTTGTGCATTACTGTAGCAACCAGTTTTGGTCTATGTTAGACAGTGGAACATAGCTGTATTTCATTTATATAAAATTCTATGGGTTGTACCTTGTCTTGGAGACTTTTTCATCAGCTTCAGGCCACTTGCAGGAGAACAGATGGAGCTGAAGTCTGATGCTCAGACTGAAGTGAGGCCTGTAATAAAATACAAATCTGAATAATGAGACTTTTTATGAGTGAGTTTATAACAGATCCACTTTTATATCATGTGGCCATAGTGCTTTTGATCTGGTATTAGAGAAAGCCCATTTAATGGATCCCTTTTATGACTGAACTACATCTACTTTATAATATTTTTTTTTCTGCTTTCTAAATGTTCTATTTTTATCCTTTTTTTTTTCTTTCCCCTCATTTTCAGATACCTAGGATATAGATTTTTCAGATGATTTTGCCCACATCTGCTTGTGTCTTTAACACTAAAAATGGGCTCATTCACTTGCGTTAATTAGAGAAAAAAAAATAAAGAACTTTACCTTTGAAGAAACAAGTTTTTGTATTTTTCTAAAATATTTGACATGGATTTTCCTTCTATTTTTTTCCATTTAAGTGCAGAATCAGATATAGCAATGATCTTAGAGAAGGGTTGTCTACATGAAATTTCCAAGGGCTTTTTCTCTTTTTTCAAGAAATGAAAGATGTAGAAAGATTGAATAAGCTTTCAGACTTCTGGGTGATTGCTTGAATCAAATCCAACCCCCAAACCTTTCAAGGCTTCTTTGCAGCAAATGTGTATTGACCAACAGACAGTCAAATGCCGCAGAAATAGGCTCTGGTTACTGATGTTATTGAATGATGCTACCAGAAGAGCGCTGAAAAGGAGGGCAAACATCATTTTATATTCAGATTGAAATTTATAATCTGTTTTGTAATCAAAATTACTCTCCATTACAAGCAAAGCCTACTCCTTCATTCTGATGTCAATCCCCTCTAGTATAAAACTTCTACTCTTCCATATTTTATAAAAGCAATCCTTTTCATAAGAGTTCAAAGTTTAAGAGTTCCTTCTTCCATTTATTTGCTTATTAATAACTTCAGAACCTATTTTTCTTACTTAACCCAACTGTTCCACATTTCTTTTCCACTGACCTATATGCATTCCTTTGTCTTCTTCAGGCTCTATCCTGAAAAATATCATCATGTTCACAGAATCACAGAATCACAGAATCACAGAATTTTCTAGGTTGGAAGAGACCTCAAGATCATCGAGTCCAACCTCCAACCTAACGCTAACAGCCCTCCACTAAACCATATCCCTAAGCTCTACATCTAAACGTCTTTTGAAGACTTCCAGGGATGGTGACTCCACCACTTCCCTGGGCAGCCTGTTCCAGTGCCTCACAACCCTTTCAGTGAAGAAGTTCTTCCTAACATCTAACCTAAAACTCCCCTGGCTCAACTTAAGCCCATTCCCCCTCGTCCTGTCACCAGGCACGTGGGAGAACAGACCAACCCCCACCTCGCTACAGCCTCCCTTGAGGTACCTAAAAAGAGCGATAAGGTCACCCCTGAGCCTCCTCTTCTCCAGGCTGAACAAGCCCAGCTCCCTCAGCCGCTCCTTGTAGGACTTGTTCTCCAGGCCCTTCACCAGCTTCGTCGCCCTTCTCTGCACCCGCTCAAGCACCTCGATGTCCTTCTTGTAGCGAGGGGCCCAAAACTGAACACAGTACTCGAGGTGCGGCCTCACCAGAGCTGGGTACAGGGGGATGATCACCTCCCTAGCCCTGCTGGTCACGCTGTTCCTGATACAAGCCAGGATGCCGTTGGCCTTCTTGGCCACCTGAGCACACTGCTGGCTCATATTCAGCCAACTATCCACCATCACTCCCAGGTCCTTCTCTGCCTGGCAGCTCTCCAACCATTCCTCTCCCAGCCTGTAGCTCTGCTTGGGGTTATTGCGCCCCAGGTGCAGGACCCGGCACTTGGCCTTGTTGAACTTCATGCAGTTGACCTCAGCCCATCGGTGCAGCCTATCCAGATCCTCCTGCAGAGCTTTCCTACCCTCAAGCAGATCGACACACGCACCTAACTTGGTGTCATCTGCGAACTTACTGAGGGTGCACTCGATGCCCTCGTCCAGATCATTGATGAAGATATGAAAGAGGACCGGCCCCAGCACCGAGCCCTGGGGGACGCCACTAGTGACTGGCCTCCAACTGGACTTGGCTCCATTCACCACGACTCTTTGGGCCCGGCTATCCAGCCAGTTTCTAACCCAACGAAGCGTGCGCCAGTCCAAGTCAAGAGCAGCCAGTTTCTTGAGGAGAATGCTGTGGGAGACGGTGTCAAAAGCCTTGCTGAAGTCAAGGTAGACCACATTCACAGCCTTTCCCTCATCCACCCAGCGCGTCACTCTGTCATAGAAGGAGATCAGGTTCGTCAGGCATGACCTGCCTTTCATAAAGCCATGCTGACTGGGCCTGATCGCCTGCTTCCCCTGCAAGTGCTGCATGATGACTCTCAGGAGGATCTGCTCCATGAGCTTTCCTGGCACTGAGGTCAAACTGACAGGCCTGTAGTTTCCCGGGTCTGCCCTCCGGCCCTTCTTGTAGATGGGCGTCACGTTTGCTAGCCGTGTTATGGCTTAACTGTGCAGTTCTTGGGCACCTTCAACTCTGCATGTTCTCCTTTCTCCAGTTCAAGAGTAGGCATTGCTCCAACTGGTCATGGTACCTTTCAATTTATTCTTAGACAGAAACTTTGTGAGTGATAGTCAGATTTGTGGACTCAGATTCTGCTTTAATCATACAATTTGTTCGTAAGTGTAGACTTGCCTGGCTAGTTGAGTAATCTGTTTTGAAGATGGGATAATCAGAAATGGAAACAGGAAGAAAGTTTAAGAAAGTGCATTACTCTTATATTAACAAATACCATGCCATTAAAAGCTCACCCACCGAACATGACAAGAGGATATCTTGTTCCTTCTTTTCACCCAAGCTGCTCAAAACATATATTAAGAGAGACCAGCAAAGAAAATCTTACACTATCGAATCCCAACAAATGCAAGCACATGTCTTTTGGCAGTGAAATTGTTCTTTAACGGCTGATTTTTCCCAAACTGGCCTCTGCCTTTCCTAGAGAATGGGAAGTGTTGCATCCTCAATTCCAAAAAAAGCTATTGTTCTCCTTGAGATAAAAATGGAAGATTTTATCTAAGACTGAGTTTTGTCAAAAGATGTGTTTATTCTGCCTTTTCCTATCCAGACGTGTAATTGTATGTGTATTTGTGAGGTACTGGAACAGACTGTCCAGAGAACCTGTGGATACCCCATGCCTGGAAGTTTAAGGCCGGGCTGGATGGGGCTTTGGGCAACCTGGTCTGATGGGAGGTGTCCCTGCCCCTGGCAGGGGGTTGGAACTATATGATCTTTAAGGTCCCTTCCAACCCAAACCATTCTGTGATTCTATGATTCAGGGAATTCTCTACAAGTGAATCTCCCATATTGTGTCAAATATGACTGGAAGTGGAGGAGAAGAAAACTGTTCATCACACACTGAAGAGTTCATGTGAAGAAAACATAGCATGTTCCTTATTGCACAAAATATCCTAAAAAAATCATATTGTTATGGTGGTAATAGTAGTAAAATGAGATGCAGTATCATATCTACATCCTCTGAAGTTCTCTGAAGATATATATATATATTTTCTTCTCCAAGAATATTCTTCCTATGACATTTTCTGGGTAAGGGTAAAATCAGAACTAAAGGTCAAATGAACTACTCAAATTCATGGTGAAGTTAAGTTCACAAAACTAGTTTCCTGACTCTTTGTCCAGCAAACTAGATCATTAAAGGACTCATCTTCTCCAGGTACATTCCTAAGACATACATGCCTGATTTTATTTTTTATTTTTTTCTCTCCCATCTTTTTCAAGAAGTCAATGGAGAAGACATTTTGATAACTGGCAATTATGAGTAAAATTAAATAAACTTATGAAATACCAAAAGGTTTTTGTGCTTGCAATAAGGCACAATTTTTGAAGTGAAGTGAAAAAACTCTAAAGCTACACACCAATAAAACAATATATTTTTTCAATTTGTTGAAAAATCTTGCAAAAGGGTCCTCATTTTTCAAATTCCATGACCACAGCTGAAGCAAATAAACTGAAAAGATGTGCTATAAAGACATAAATCTTTATATAAATCACAGATTTGTCATACCATCATTTCTGTTCCTTGGCAAACCATGCAGTCATTTTCCATTCATTTAGAATTCAGTCAAGTAAGATCAATTCAGGCTTTGCTTGTCTGTATCCTGTGATGTAATGTCATCTAATGAAGCTGCAAAGTATAAAATCTGACTTCAGCCAGCCAAACCATTATAATGCTCTTCCTTCTGTTTTGACCTTTAAATAAAAGTGTAACACACGAGGCAATGAGTGCTGCCTGTATGAAGCAATTGTGGCAGCATATTGAGTACAAATAAAAGTGATGGGTCTGTTGCAATGAATCATTTACATAATGTTATCTAAGCAAATAATTTATTTCAAATGAGAAAAGTTCGTTAAATAAATGGTAAGACTGCAAATCTCAAAATATAGGAAATAGTTGACCTGAGACAGGCCTTCCAGCTTTAGTTCAACTTCCTTTATATCTGCCATATCATTATATTAGAATGTGATCGTGTGCTCAGATATTATTTTTCTGTGGATGTGTTCAGCAGTGGTTCTACCTCTGTTGTAGTGAGCGTGTAGCTCATGAAATCACAATCTGAATGTAAAACTATACATTTCCTGGTAGGTCTTCTTTTGCTACGAGACCTTCAGAAAGACTGATCTATCCTGTTTCTCTCTATATGTGTGTACAGTCACACATGCACACACATAAATGTATTAATCAGACTTCTATAAAACATGTTATTGCAGTTTTATGAGTCCTATATAAGATAGAAACAACAATCTCCTTGTGTAGTCTCCGTAGCAGTCTCCTACCAAAAAAGTTGGGATACCCTTGGAGAAGGGGCCAATTCCCTCCATGCATCTTTGGAGTGCAGCATGCTCAGTCCCCTTCAAGCTGTCTCCCAGACAGTGCAGCTGTGATACGGGGACTGTCATTATGACCAAATCTGGGCACATTTCCAGAGGACTGTCTGAGGTCTTCTTTACATATTCAGTGCTATGGCAAGAAGATGCTCAAAAATTCTAGACTACACAGTGTAGCTGAGAGCAAGCTTCATTAAAAAATAAAAAGCATAAATAAAACAAGTGAATATGCCTCTGAAGTGTTGTACAAGGATTAAGAGTTCCTTGCGACATCTGGGAAAACGGTATAGGTAGAAACTGTTACGTTGCAGATGGAGAAATCAAGATCTGGGCTAAGAAAATCTGCCAAAATCAACATGAAAATCCAAGACCAAATGGGAATTAACAGTTGTGTTTTTTTATCTCCCATTTCTGTACTCATTCTTTTCATATATGCTGCTCTTCAGTATTTTCACACACTGCACTGTATTTTTCAGCAGTGGTACTCAGCCTTGATGGGGAGCTTGACTGCACTTTGCAGTCAGCTGCAATCAGCCAAGCACAAATAATTGCCATGTGAGCTCATGGCATCTTCTCATCCCATTCGGTTCAGTGTTGTAAGTCAGAGCCTCTGCACAGTGACCAGCTGTGTGTAATGAGGTTAAAATGCATTTCAATGGCCATTGTCTGAAGTTCTCTGCAACTCTGTTTACAAGTGGACTTTATCAAATGGGTATGAAAAAAAATTAAAAAATACTTCAGACAGCAATGCTGCAGGATACACTTTAAATAAAAATCCAAGACATAATTTTGTCTTATATTTTCCCTTGACATCAGTAAGATGTATAACCCGCTTCAGATCTATCCCAGACTGCAAGTTTCCGCAGTAATCCAAACATCATTTCAGGGGAAAGTCTTGATTACTTTGAAGCTAAGGCCATAACTTTCATTGCATTTAAGAAACAGTTTTATACCAAGAGTATCTACTTTTATGCAAGGAATCTGCTGGAAAGCTCACTTGGAGCAGGGGAAAGAGGATAGGAAATTGTGTCAGGTGGACAAGAAAGAGTACTTGAAAACAGTTTTGTTCCAGATCAAAACTCATTATTCACCCCAGTGACTGTTCAAGATCTGCTTTAACTGCCCATTGCATAAATTCTGGTCATGCTGAGTTATTTGATGCTCTAGCCTGGCAGTCTAACATATTACAGATGAGGCAATATAAAATAATTTTCTGTTTTTCTTTCTCTGATTCAGCACTGCACATACACATTTTCAGCAAGGTTGAAGAATCAGAATCAGCTGTGACTTACATTTCACTTGCTTTTGACAGCTCTTTTTACCCAGACTTATTTTCTAAGCAACATTCTTGGGCCTGCATCATATTTTCTTCCTCTTTTTTTTTTTTTTTTTCCTACAGTGCTCAGTGAGAAACATCCATCAACAATGCCATGGAAATGACTCAGGAGGTTAGGTTGCTAAACAAATTTTCATACACCTTATTTTCCTGGAATAAATAACTTAAAACACAAAATTATCATTCTGGAACACTGAACCACTAGGTGGCTTCTCCCAGCATTTATATTTTTAAAAATCTACACTAACTCCAACAAATTCAGAAGAGTTACTTTGCAGTGAGAATAGAAATAATCCTATCCAATAAATGCAATGCTAATACACTGAAGATTTAGACCAACATAGCAATCCAACTACAAGATATGATCTCTTTTGTTCTCTCTCTCTCCTCTCTCTCTTTTTTCTTCTTTTTTTTGGGAGGGCTAGGGTGGGGGGAGGTTTAAGATTATATGGGCTGTTGTTAATTGAGAAGAGCCTTTCCAAAATGTTTTTCATTAGACACTAAGGAGGCCTCTCAGTTCTCCTTAAAAGGCTCACTGCTAGCAGGTCTTACCTGAAAATGCAAGCTGGGAATTTCTTATATGGGAATTTGCACTCCAATGTTACACAATGAGTTCTGTTAGCCAGAGTTACACTTTGAGGGAGTACATACAAAGAAGTGCAGCAAAGGGAAGGAAGATCCAGGATCCAGATTTCTATTAACAAGGACAGTGTATTTTGGGAAACCCAGGCCCCTTTCTTTTACATTCTCTTTCCAATGAACCAGCTCAAACAGAAAGTGTTTTGGAGGAAAATTACAGAGACACTTGGTTGTTATGTATTACTACCTCACTCTTTTATGTCCCATACAGCTTCTATAACTGCATCATTTCATTCTGCTATTGCTGGTTAACCTATAATTTTGGTATCCCTCCTTCCCTGTATCTCAGTTTCTGCAAAGATGAGAGAGATGGGGATTTGTTATCTCAGAAGCAGTAGAACTTTCATAATGAAAATTCGAATCAATTCCTCCAATACATGTTGATATCTTTTCAAAGGCAATCACTGCAAAGAAAAAAAAAAATCCCTACTGAATCACGTGCCATTGCTTATCAAACCCATTTTCACCAAACCCAGATGATGATGTACCAGACCAAGAGAATGGGTAGATGAAGGTCTACTGTTCTACTTTTTAAGTAAATTTGAATGTATTGATTAAGTGTGTTTTTCTTTGTCTTTAGACCTGTTTCTGCTGAACCTTCATTTCTTTAGCAGAAGACAGAGCTTACTCTGGTGGTCAGTTATTTTGATTTATTTTTTAAAAATAATTGGCCAAAAATAGAGGTTTGTTTTTCCAAAAACTGGGTTTTCTGGCTAGCAGGAAAGTCTGCGGTCTCCCAGACACCTGTCTCCATGGCAGAGAACCCGGGGACCCCTTGCAGAGTTGGCCATCCTGAAGCTGCATATCCTAGAAATTCAGTTTCAGAAATTATTAGAAAAAAACACTGGTTCCAGTTGCAGAACACCTGAATAATTTAGATGGCCTTTTTTAGTGTCTTGCTAGGGGAAGATAGTAGTGAAGCCAAATAAATGTTCTGTGCAAAAAAAACCCAACAATGCACAAGTATTTTTTTAGTACTGGTAAACTGATCCTTGTAGTAAAAAGACTGTTAAAAGTAATGATAACTAAAATTGTTCCAAACAGATAAAAATCAATTTGCATTATGTGTGAGCTTACCAATCAGAAAAGATCTAGGACTTCATTATTTGCTAACTTTTGATCCCATTTTTCAAACTATGTACAGCCTTTTTTAGCAGAGTTTACATTTTTCTTTTTCTTTTACTTATTTATTTATTTAGTTATGCTTATGTAACTGTAAAACCCAAACCATTCAAAAATACAGTGTCGATGTCCAAAATGTGTTAGGCAGCAGTTCAAGAATTTGGAATTAGTGACAATAATCAGTTACAAATCTATCTCCCCATTTTTGCAATTAATTTGCAAATCAGATATTTGGCTTAGATTCTGATAATGAGATTATTTACTGTTTATTCTATTAAATTTAATTACTGTTTTAAGTTTAATTACTGTTTTTCCCATTTAAAGCTTTTCCCATTTAAATTATTAGAAAAAAATACAGATTCATATTAGTGCTGACTCCTAGTTTCTCAATCTGTCATTTGTCTACTGAAAGAAATCTTACTTCTGATAACCCTTACACCAGTTGTAAAAGCTGATCCCAATTCCTCTGCAGGTGGTGGAAGGACTTTAAATGTTTTCACTGACTCTGGATCAATTTATAAAAGCTTTAACTTGGAAAAATATTAAATGTTGAATTCTTTATCTTGGACCTTGGACCTTCTTTGTCAGTAAGGCATTTTCAGAATAAACTTTTCTAACTTCCCCACAGGGTAAGGAATTCATCATGGCACCTACTATAAAGCAGTACCTCTGGTAGTATTGAACTAATTGGAAGCTCAAATGATTAACCAGAAAACTTCTGTATCTTCCTTTACTTTAATTTAGGGATTAATTCAGTGTTGATTTATGAAATTCTATGGCAAGTATAATATATATTGCCATAATAAAAATAAAGCCCCTTTATTTTTATTATAAAATTAATGTTATATAATTTAATGGATATGTATAGGTAACATTTCATCCATAAGTCATTGGACAGTTTTATGTATGGTGGTGGTGCATGTGACTACTAATGAGTTAAAGAGACAATATCCTTAAAACTGAGGGTTTTCTCATCAAGAATGGCACAAAGATGTATGTTCACTGATTATTTATTTATTTATTTATTTATTTATCTTGAGATTCATATTGGAGAGAAAATGTTATCTTAAAATGAGCCAAATTACCAGGTGATATTTTGTGATATTGTGATACCTCACAATCAGATAAGATTGTGACTCATAAACTAATATTTCGGTGAAATCAAAGTATGGCATCCAGGAATTTCAGAGCTGTATAAAGTATTCATACATGGGAATTTCACAGGCAGATGGGGAGACAAATTCCTTTCATTTAGAATTACTTTTTAATACAATGACAAGGACTTACGGCCCACTCTACAGATCAGAGATATTTTCAACCCATACCCATTCTAGAATAGAAGTTTTAGGATTGTCTACTAAATAAAAGGTAATTTCACCATTTAATATATATAGCATTACTTAAAACTTGAAAATATTCTTTTTTCATAAAAGTATTATCAAATAAAATAAATTTCAAGTTGTTCTTGTAAACAATTTTGGTTTCTGGTTTCTCATTATGTACTTTTTAGAATGTAACTTTTTAGAGTAGCACAGATTCTCTGGGCCAAAATAACATCTAAACAATTTAAACATCAACCTCAGAGGAAAGAACACAGAACAAAACCACTGTTCTCACAGGAGCTCTGACACTGAAATCTGAGCTCAGCTTCCTGAGCTGGCAGCAGTACAAAAGGCAAAGGGCAACAGAGAAGCACCAACACTGATGGTGACTTCATTACACCCTAAGACATTGGAACTAAAGGTCATCCTATTTTAGGAACACCATGGGCTATTTGTATAAATTTGTTAGAAAACTACTGAAAGTTTTGTTTCAGTCCCACTGGAACAAGCATGCTACATGCTATGAGTGCTCTAGGTAAATAAATGTGTCCTTCATCCTAACCCATTTTCAACTTTGAATGCCATGGTGTCAAACGCAAACCGTTCCCTGTTGTGTTTTCTATTCTGCTGGGGCAAAGGACTATTTCTTTCTACAGTTAAGTTAATATTTTTAAACTTTTTTTTTTTTTTTTTTTTTTTTTTATAATTTATTTTTGCATTTATTCCCCCCAAGAGTGGAAAAATTACTCTTGATTAGATGTGTGCTAAACCTAACAATAAAAAATATACACCAGCATTTCTATCAAGTGCTTATCATTATAATGATTATTAGAGTGGTAGAGTGAAGCATCTTCACTGTCAAGTATTTCTGTGGCTTTCAGGGACTTGTTCCCCATGCTCCGCAGTTTTTCACCATGTGCTTGTGCACGGTGCTTAATGGCATTTGGAACAAAGAAGAATAGTGCAATACAATAATAATGATAAGTCCTCTCACAGAGAAACCTCACATTAATTTTAAAAGAAACTTTAGTCATTTAGGGACTGCAAGATTAGGCTAACATTTAATGAGCTTTGTTCTGAAGTTTATCCTGATAAAATCAGCAATTCTGTTTCACAGATGGGGAAGCAAATAAACAGAAGGAAAATATTTTTCCAAAGATATTTAAAATCATACTCAAGAGAAAAAATATACAGATGAGGGTAGGGGGTGGGGTGGTGGAATGATTATTTACCAAATAATATATTTTAACCTATTTTCCCAGTGAACAATGAACAAGTCCAACCATCAACTTGGCCTACTGAGTCCCTCCACTAAAACAAGTCCCTTTAGTGCCATGTCCACGTGTCTCCATGTGTCTCCACGTGTCTGATGGCCTTCTTGGCCCTCTGGGCACACCACTGGCTCATGTTCAGCCAGCTGTCAACCAGCACCACCAGATCCTCTTCCGCTGGGCAGCTTTCCAGCCACCCTGCTCCAAGCCCATACTTCTGCATTGGGTTGTCGTGACCCAAGTGCAGCACCTGGCATTTAGCCTTGTTGAATATCTATTTGAAATCTGTTTCACTTTATTTCAGTGATAGGTTGTTTACCAATTATTGTCCTCATCTTAACACAGTCTAAAAAAGACTAGTTTGTTGCTATTCATTGTAAAGATGATCATCTTTGCTTGGTATTAAAAGTATACTGTAAGTGCTTTCAGGTCATTGAAATATGAGTGTTACCAAAGATATTCCAGGAGAATAGAAATATTATATTAAGAGTATAAATTACTATCCTATAACTTGGTGGACATTTTAAAGTGTGGGTTGGGGAATTACATTTCATTTACAGATGCAGAAACAAACTATGTGCAAGGAATTGAAATTGTGTTCTTGTAATACAAGTGACCCTGACATTTTTGTGCAGGATACAGAAGGAGTTCATTGAATTTTACAACCCAGTATGTGATTGCTGGATGTACTTGCTGTAAATACTTGCTGTGGAATCAGTAGTATAACATCATTAGTAGTGACAGCTTGCGTCATGGAAACCAAAATCTGAATAGGAACAGTAACTTCTCTTCTTACTTTCAGATGGCATCAAAGTTAGATGGGAAATTCATTTTAATTAATGCATTTTTCATTGATGGCATTGGGAAAAGCATTTTTAGTCTGGAAAAAACAAATCAACTTTTTTTTTTTTTTTTTTTTTTTTTAAGTGGTGAATATGTATAAGTTATTTAATTTAAAACTTCTTCAACATATGCTTTACATTCTGATTTAGGAGGGACTTCGAAATCATTACATCAGATTTTTATTTTGTTTTATTTATGTATTTTTTTGTTACTGTGTTGTAACACAGCTCTGCCTCCCAGTTCCTTTAGAAGCTGTTCCTGGTACCAAACTGCAACTGAGGCCTCAGCTGCAACACCAAGCAAAAGTCAAATCTCTATCTTGGACTCTTAGTAACTATCATAGTTTGTGAAAGACTATCACAATATTTTCTTGTGTCCAATATGCAGGAAATGACTCATGTAAAACAGAATCCCAGAATGACTGAGGTGGGAAGGGACCTCTGGAAATCCACTAGTCCAACCCCCACAGCTCAGAGCAGGGCCAGCTGGAGCAGAGAGATCAGGGTCATGCCCAGACAGATTTTGAATATCTGTAGGGACAGAGATTCCACAGTCTCTCTTGGCAAAATCTTCTGGTGATCTAGGTTCTGGTCAACCTTACATTGAAAACCACCACTCTCTCTCTCTCTCTTTTTTTTTTTTTTTTTTTAATGTTTACATGGAATAACCTGTATTTCAACTGGTGCCTAAAAAAGGTCACTTGATGATAGCATTTGCAGTTGGAGGTCTTCCAAATTCCTTGACTGAATCAAACAAAGCCACTACACATCCTAGGAGATTAGGAAAGGTACTACTTAAGAAAATGAATGTGCAGGCAAGTACCCTTACTGTCAAATTTTGGAGTGAGAGAGACATCGTGCTAAAGAGCAAACTTGGCTTAAAGCACAGTGAGAAAGGCAACTAATTTTTACCTGTTCCTCATCATAAAGTAGAAAATTTCAACTCAGCCAACACAGGCAGAGTAATATGCTTCACAGAGAGCTCATCAGACCTTTACTCATGCAGAATTAATGATCAGGGTATGAAACTACATGGAATGTTTTTTTGAAGCACTGACACACTTGCGCTTTTGCCTTGATGGCTTGGCCAGAGAGCGAGTGGTCTGGATGTGCTTCTTGACAGGGGTATCAGCTGTGGTCACTGCCCTAGAAAGACAGGCACAGAAATTTTCAAATGCCAGAGCAGTTCTGAAATGCAGACTATGAATGCCTGCAGGTCTCCTTTAGTCATCTGTGATCACTGTGTCAATCTCCTCTTGGTCAAACCACATGAGAAGTGACAGTACTCCATGTGTAGCAAACGCATATAGCCTTGGAAAGTAAAATATTAAAGGAGATGTTTAGCTACAGGTAGGACAGTAGAGGCAGAAATCCCTTTTGTCCACCACTATGGGTCTGTCTTCATCAAGACTAACATCCTGTTGTCAAAAGACAGCCACGGTGTGTATTTTCATGTCCTGGAGGCATGGGGTGGCCCTTTTCTGATAGCAAAGGGAAAAGGGAACCTGTTCTCCAAAGACTTGAACCTAGCAATGATGAGGATTTTATCAAGAAATGTTGAAATGTGAAGGGGAACTTCTCAATGAGTTCATCAGTGGATAGAGATTTATTTGTTTTCAGACTTTTGGCCAGAAAGAACCAAGTCCTGGCTCATGCTGGTTGCTCTCACTGAACTCAACAAGCAATCTCTGAATCCTCTGTACATCAGCCTTTATCAGGTCCACAGAGAAAAGATTTAAGTATAACATGTTAATGGGGCACTCAGTTTGAGAAACTAGAAGTTATCCTAACTCCCTGACAATTGTTCAGTTGAGATGGATTTTTGAGATAAGACCAGGAGGTATGGTGGTGGTACTGGAGAGACAGAGGAAAGTATAGATCAGGCTGCTGACAGCAGCAGTAGAAAACATCTCCGTCCCTTGTCATCCCCCACCATCCACAGCTTGGAGTACTGAAGACAAAGCCATTTTTATGGGTAGAGTATGCAACCAATGGAAATAGCCATAAGACTGAGAAAAGGCAAACAGAAACCTGAAATAGATTAAAGATAAGGAAATGGAAGGAGGCAATAGGATGTGAACCACTTTGATGGGTTGAATGGGGAAGCTCCAGGATGAGATATAGAATCCTCAGATTTCCTAACCTGGGGTAACATAGTACTGGGAAGACATGGACTGAAGTGAAATGATCTTCATGTTGTGCAAGCCAAGAGGACTTTGAAGCATGATCTCACATTTTCCATGTCCTTTTATTGCCAGAGTGAGTCAGAGCCTGCGAGGAGCCCTTCACGTTTCCCTGCAGACATAGATTATGGGGGCCATGCTGCACTCTATGCAGCATGGAGTGCTGCCTCACCTGTCTTTGGACCCCAGTGGGCCTGGGAATGAGATCTGTACTGGTAAACTCAGTCTGATGAAGGCCTGGGGAGCCTTGGAGTGCCCAGAGGTATACATTTAGAGGCCCTGGTGGTAACTGACAAAAGCTGAGGAAATGTAAAATGACGTGCAGACGCCTTTATGTCTCTGATCTGTGCTCAGCATTGCCTGTAGTCATTTCTTCTCTTTACTCAAAAGAAGCAACAGAAAAAGATTTTTAGTTGTCTCTAGTGCTTTCCTGCACAAAGACAGAGGCATTACGTTTCTGATTCATCTTTGTCTAAATTTTTTAGATTTTTTTTTTTTTTAGCTCCAGAAAATCATTTAGGATCCTAGATTCCTTAGCACAATTTGGTCCTTCAAGTGAGATGGATACTACATCCTTAAGCCTTCTTTCCCATCCCCAGTTGAGTTTACTTCTCTTTCAAGTGCAATGGATAACCAGAATGAAACAGATATGTGTCCTTCCTGTGTATTTTGCACATTTTCTTCAAATTAAGTCCCTACATGTTTGCAAGTTCTTTTCATGGATGGAGATTATTATTATTATTATTATTATTGACATGTGTTGAATATGTAATGTATTTTTAGTCTGAATTGTTAGGCAGTAAGGGAAATGAAATACTACTGAGAGACTTGAAGTTTTAATTATTGCCATTTTGGAGAAAGAGGAGGGGTTATACAAACATTTAATTGATCAAGCAATTACTTTATGCTAAACATTTTTTCATTCCTATTCCCCTTTCATAAATATCTGTTGGAAACCAGTAGTTTCATTTCAGTCCAATAAGAACCAGATTCCTTTGGGGAGACGTTTGGCTCTAGGCAGATGCTCTGTTTAGCCAACTTCTTTTCTTTAGAGGGAAAATCAAAAAGTTGTCAACACATACACAAGTCTGTGATTGATGAGATGTTTTAGGGCAGCAAGGAATTTTTCCAATTTTAATTTGCTATGCCCTTAATGATGAAGAAACTAAGGAGCTTGAAAGCTTATTTAACTTACTTAAACTTACTTATTTGTTGGCATCCTAAAGGCTAGACTTTTGCCAAGAATTAAATAAAATAGAAAAAAGAAAAAAAAAAACACTTTTTATTCTGTTTAGTGAGGGACTTTTTTATTATTATTATTTTAACTTAATTTTTGAAAGGCATTATTTGCGTTGGTACACAGCTGTGCCAGCATGGCATTATAAATATGATTAAGTGTGTGGTAATGAGTCCTTCAAAATAATGCATTTTTATTATTTGATCAGTCAGTCTAGCACAAAACTAACAATTCCTGTGGGCTTTGTCAGCTGCGAGACCAAGAACTCACTAGTGCCAGTGACCAACATCTGGTCTATTTTCTTAGAAAATCAAGATTGATTTTCTAAGAATAACTGAGTACCATAACCAATGGGTGTTGATTATTTCAGGGAAAGGCTTTCTTATTAGACTTGTTTCCTCATTATTAGTAAGAAGACACTTATTAGGAAAAGAGATTTGAGTCTTGAAAAAAACTCACAGGAAGGGACTCCTGTTTCTCACTCATGTCAGTTTAAGCTTATGTAGACAACTTTTTAACATTCAGTATTGTATGAAACAAACTTTATTTTAGAACTTACATGGAAACAGGGAAAAAAGCAAGACTGTTTCATGTCATCATAATATTATTCTTTCTCATCTAGATAAATTAGTGAAGTCTTCATAAGAATCATAAGAAGGCCTTCCCAATTCTTTTTGCCTACTCGTGTGTTTAAGACCCCATTCAAAAGGTAAACTTTTGGAAGGATCAAAAAATAATTCTCTATTGTATTTTCTATCTGGGTTTTGATTTTCTTTTTTTTTTTTTTTAGTGTTAATTCTTATGACACAATAGCTATTTTTCATTCAAAATATGGAAAAAAAAATTTGCTTTGCTCTGCATGTTTAGTAGATGCTCTTGTTTTTAATTTTCTCACTTTTAATTTATTTATAGACCTGTAAAGTCTCTTCTGCTTCATGACAGGAGACAGTGACATAAGATGGCATATAAAGGATATTGCTTTGGCTCATAGCATACTCAAGGAACAGGGACACCGAGGGACCATGTTACCAGGCAGAACCTGTGACAGATAGAGTTCTTAGTATCTGTTGTAGCGCTGCTAACACTGTGGCTAAGCGTCTTTCAGTCACTGAACCCATTCTACAAACATGACTTCCCTGAAAATGAGCTAGTTTCAGCACAAAGTAAAACAGCTCCAAAAGAATGAGTATTCTGAGTATAAGAATAATCAACGTGTTGATTATTGTGACATGACAGGTCACAGTCTACTTCTAGTCAAGTTTTGGATTATTGTATTTGATTTCAAGTTTGTTACCTAAAGTTCGTATGACTAAGAGGTGAATAATTTCCTCATCACCACAAGTGATATGATTGGCAATTCATTCTACTGTTCCACCAGCATCACCTCACAATCCCAAGTTAGAAAGTATTTGTTTATATTTAAGTATCTTTCATAACATAGAGTTCCATCTTTATTTGACAGAGAGGTGTTCAGCAAATGTGTCAGCAAATTGAGAGTGTTGTCTATAGGCATGGTTTCAGTAAGCCCCCTTGTTAAATATGGAACTCTCCCTAGACACTTCTTTGCAGCCAAAGATTTAAATATTCAAATAAACATTTAATGACTCGGTGGTTTTCTTCTTCACTGGTGTGAATTTTCCTTTCCACGCCAGAGAGATCTAACAAAGGAGCCAAGTGGCTTGAATAATGATAACCATGTTGCCAGTAAATGGTAAGATGCATGTTTTGATTGGCAAAGACACTAAGGAATGTACCAGCCATGAATTATTTCTTCTCCCTAAGCAAGAGAGTTTACAGGACAATTAAAAATAAAATTGGATAATTTTGGATTACGAATGACATGGAAATTGAGGAGAGCACATGCACACACACACACACACACACAAAAGCTGAGAAAAGTATAGAATTATCTCCCCTATGTTGTTTGAAACTATGCGTAGTTAGCATCTATAGTCAAGCTACAGACTGCTGTTCATTCCTTTGAGGGAGAGGGATCACATGAATCTGAATGAGGCCAAAGACTCAGGAAAACCCCTTATATCTATTCTTCTCCTCACATAGCCAATATTAGATTTGCTAAAGAAGAGAGTGTAGGTGGGGGATAGTTGTGAATTAACGCTCTTAGTAAACTATGGAAAATCTTAGCTAAGAGGTGGAACTCAAGGACAGAAAGATCTTGTTAGTCTGTCTAATTCACAGAGCTATCACTGCAGAAGTGTTCTCTTATGATAGTTTCTAATGACTCATCTAGCCTTGCTTAAATCCATATCTATGAGCTTATTAAACTTCCTCTTGATTTTTAGGAGTTGTTACCATGGAAAGTGGGAATCCAGATTAACTATTAAGAAGCTGAATTTTATTGCAACGGAATGTAGTGCCCTGCTCCAGCAGAAAGCTCCATTATCCTTTCTCATTAAAATTGAGTGCTTTTTTTTTTTTTTCACCTGCTCCTCAAGTGTTATCATCCTGTACATCTTGTTCCCTCAGATACATACCCCATAGAGAATGTTTAAATTATGTATAAATATAGATATTTCCGATTAGCTGTTAGGGAATACAATTCTGTCAGTACCCCATTAGCTGCAGAATAGGACAGGACAGGGCCAGTTTCAGAACTTGACAGACACAGACTTTATTGATGTTACAGTTCATGCTGTGGCTGAACTGTATAGATTATATATAGATCTATATATATTTTTAGGTGTAGTGTTAAATGACTGTCACTGTCCCATGTAGTTCATAGCCCAAACAGAAAACATTCAGATGAGTAGAGAAGGACATTAAACTATTCCTACATTGAGGTGTTAGCCACTGAAAGAAGGCTGGACAGACAGAGTGAGGAATCCAGAACTGAACTGTCCCTCTGTACCATTTGTTGTCATTTTGATGACATCCACCCATCTGTGTATTAAAGCACAGACTAAAGAAAGGGGGGATCCTAAAAGAACGTACAATGCATTTTCCTTTTGCTGGCAAGACAACATACTGCCTTGCACATAAACCAAAAGAAAGACTTTTTAAAATAAATAATAAAAAAAAAAAAAAAAAAAAAAAACAGAAACAAAAACACATTGGGAAAAAAGTTCAGGCTGCTGTGTAAACTGTAACAGAATTTTTCAGCGGTATTTATATTTCAGAATTATGGAGAAGCTGGGAAAACTTTAGAGATCACCAGGACTAGATTATGCTGGTGCTGTGACTTCTGAAGAATCTAATAGAGAAAACTGCTAACCCTGCGGTAATAATGCATAGCTCAAACCATCAGCAATATCAAAGGAATGAAAACTGATAAAGGTAACATCAGTCACTGAAAGAGTGATCTTGGAAAATGTTGACCCATGGTCTAATTTTTCATGCTGGAAAATCAGTTTAAAATAATAATAATAAAGAGTAAGATAAACAGATAATGGATAATTGGAAGTGACATGCAATATGGATATAATCAAAGGGAATCATGGACCACAAATCTGTTAGAGTTCTTTGTAAGTAACATATCTAGACACATGTAGTATATATGGACTTTCCACAAGTTTTCAGCAAAACCATTCATAAGTCTTAAAAAAACTAAAAACACTCAAAAAATCACCAAAAAATGAAGGCCCTTTTGGCTAAGTAACTCCTAAAAGTTAAAGAATAAAAGCTTTTGACAATGGAGCAAGTTTACTCATGATGCCCCCTGAGATAACAGCAGGTTTTGCTGTTAAATATGAGGAAAATAGAGAGTTGATGAAGTTTAAAGATGATTCGGGACACTCAGTGGTAAAGATGACAGTAAGAAGCTGGAATGTGATATCACAGTATTGGGCAACAGGGGAATAAGATGATAGATGAATTGTAATGTAAAATACTCAACAGAGGGGAAAAATTATAGACTCAGTAAGTGGGATCAAAATTAGTTTCCAGCAACAAATTCAGAAGTAGCTTGTTTTTTTGTACTCTTTCCCAAGCATCTGCAGATGGCATCCACTGGGCAGCCAAAATACAAAGCTGAATGGACCTTAAGTCTGAACCCATCTGGCATTTTGTTGTGATTAAGAATTTTGAATGAAAAATGGAGAAGAGCTGCAGACTTCACGAGCATGCCTTAAATGTTTTCTGTTCTCCTACACTCTCTATGATGACCAATTTTATCTAAATATGTTTGAACCATTAATATTGTAATATTGACAGAATTTACTTACACAATATACAGATTGTGTTATTCTCACCATGCAATCAAAAAAGCAGAGGACAGTAGCATGATGTTGCAAAGGTAATAGGACTCATGAATAAAAGTATATGTAAATACTGAAATGTTTCTTTTAAAGGAAAGATATTAAATGAGCATACTTTAATTCTGTTTGCTAACAGAGTTGGTTCTTACCGAACATCAGGAAGCACTTTACTGTGCAGTAGGCTGAGCACTGGCAGAAGTCGCCCAGGGAGGCTGGGGAGTCTCTCACCTTGGAGACCTTCAAAAGCCATCTGGATATGGGGACAGGGTCCTGGCTCAGCACTGTCCTCAAGAGATGGAGTACCTCTCCCTTTCCTTCTGATGTTGCCCATGTACAGTGTAGGGATAAAAAGAGATGAAAAGGTGGTATCATAGAGAATATTATTTTTTTTCCCTAAAATTCCCCCCCCCCCTTTTTTTTTTTGATTGTTTACTGTGCTCTGCCCTCTTGGCCAGGCAAAGCCATCAACTGAGGGTCATATTTTTTTCCTGTTTCTTAATTTTCATTGCTCCTTCTTGCTCTTCCCCTAGACTCTGTAATCAGTTCTACACTGGAATGTGCTGCACATGTTTGAAAGACATTATCTTATGTAAATCATAACCTCAAGGTTTGAAAGTGTTTTGTGATCCTTGTGTGGCAGTGTGTGTAGCCTGGTCTATTGCTGAAACAGAATCTCTGGAAAGGGAAGAATAATAAATCAGAAAATTGTTTCTGTCTGGCAAAGTAGAAAAAAAAACACTATGGAAAGAATTCCCCTTCATAAGCTGTAGATTGCACTTGTAGTTTATTGAGCCCAGAACAAAGATTTGATATCTATTTCCTTTCTATTACGGCTCATGAACTCACAACTGGAATTTGCTTCTTTTAAAAGGAAAAAAGAAGAGAAAGAAAAAAAAAAAAAAAAAAAGATATAGTGAGCCAGACCATAAAACAGCATTGGACTCTTAAAAATTACATTACAATTGGAATTTTTAAACCTATGTAGAAATTACTCTTGTATTGTATTACTGTAATAAGTGAAATAGGATATTTTCAGCACAAAATTTAAACAAAAATAAACACCAGTAGTATGGTGTAGGAAATTACAAATTGAAGCACTCAGTTTTAAAGGGATTAAGGGTAATGTAAAATTGGCCGTTCACTTAATACTGCTCTGCTGCTTTGGCAACTATGCACCAAGAGACAGTTAAACAATTACATTATTTCTGGCTATGGAATACTACCAAAAAAATCATGTTTCAGAATAAATAAGCAAAAAATAAAATAATTTATGGACTAACAGGCCCATACAAATGGACACCAAATGTACTGCAGCTTTCCCAGGACAGTGTCCAGTGTTGTTTTTCCCCCACCCTGCCCTTCCAAGTGACCCACAGAAGTGAGAAGAGTGACATATCCAAAACCAAGGTAGGTTTTGCAGAGAGGAGGAAATTGAAGTGAATGAGAATGAGAAAATATATGGTAAAAACTGTGATTATTAACTGTGATTAAAACTGTGATTCATCATAGATTATAATCCCACTGATGTGACTAAGTCAGATCTGAGGTTTGTTTTCTAGTCTGCATTGCTTTTAAAATGTAAAGTATTCATTTCCTATCCTCATTTTTCTAGATAAGTGATTGAGACGTAAGTACATCTAATTGTTCAAAGAAACAGAACACAAGTATGAGAGAACCTAATAGCGTTATTATTTATTTATTTTTTTTCCCAGTCTATTTTGAGAATTTGATGGGGGTTTGATATGATATCAATGTGTTTTTGTGTATCTTTCAAGTAAGTACCAAAAGAAAGTGAAAATTACCTAAAGTTAGAAAGATTTAACATAAAAATTAGAAAGTTTGATGGTAGCAGATGTAGTGAATGTAGTACATAATTACATCTCACTTGTTTTCAGAAATTGATTGATTGCATCTTGTAAAAAGATGTCCAGATTTTTTTAAATCTAGAATTTAGAAATACCTCTCTCCAAAATCTCTCAACAAAATAGTTGAAACCTATTTCATCTGAATGAGTAGAAAGAAAGGTCTTGAAATACAGGGCCACACTGAAATTAATTACAGATTTCTTATTCATTTCAAAAGGACTTTTTTGATGAATTTAGAATTTGTAGAGTATTCTGGCCTGATCACACTAGAGAATTAATTCTGTCCACCAGCCAGATACAAAGCAGCACAAAGTCTATCAAAATCTTCTCTTACTTTTATGGCTTACCTTTAATGGTGATCTGCTGATGCCACTGAGCTATGGTTTTACTGCTGGCTCAGCCTATAGGGAATGCCTGCTTGTTAGAGCCTTTTTTTTTTTTTTTTTTTTTTTTTTCCCCTGGGTTCTAGAAGCAGAAGAGGCAATTATTTTCTCATAATTTTCAGAGTGCAAACCTGAGAGAGAGTGAGCTCAAAGGCTAAAGGCAATGAAGAACTCAGGAGAGAGGTGGGGAGCGTGACAGCATTGTGCTGAACACCTGTGTGACCATGCCATGGCTTTGTATGTTCTTGTGGTCACTACTGAGGGAGATAAAATATAAGACTTGACCTTTCTACTTGGTATGCTAAAAGCACCAGAAACCACATAAATGTAAAGAAATTCTTGCTGATGTGACATATAGCGCATGTAGTATGTGAACGTCACAAAGATCTAAATCTTCTTCTCTGCCCAGTATTCTTAAAGAACATCAAAAAACACCAAAACTGGCACTGGGGTCTTTCTATTCACAGCCAGGTGCACCAAAGCAGAAGGACTTTGCAGCTAAAACTGATCAGGCATTTCTGTTGCAGGTGTTCTTCATTCACACTATCCAAATGTCATTGTTTGAGGATATTTTATTTTTTATTGAGAAGGTTGCAATTTTGCAAAGCCCAAGAGTTATTCAAGAGCAGATAGAAGCCAGGGGATTGACTTGCTCCCCCAGAACCAAAGAGAAGTGCCTTAAAGAATGTTCTGCAATTCAAAGTGTATTTGGGGGGTGGAAAGTTTGAAGAGTGTCTTGGTACTGTGCTACCATGGCAGCCAGGTGATCCCACCAGCACCTTGGCCCTATGGGGAAACTGGATGCAGGCAGATGTTTTGCAGGAGTGATGGGAGTTAAAATCTGCATGTGCAATGTGTAACTTAGTTATTTGGTAGAAAGTATGTGAAATAAAGTCCATGCATGCATGGAGACATCTGAGACCATGCAAACTAGATAAACTCATTCATGAAGCTGCCTGAGGAGGTGGTATAAGGTAGAGACAGCTCTCAGATTGACTAGCAACCTTACTTGCCCACTCAAAAGACAGTGAAAGTATTTTCAGTTCAGTCATACACTGTGACCTCAATGTCCTATATTGTTCTCAGTTATCGGACTGCTGCACTGGATGAGTTAAGAAGGGAGTTATACTGGTGACTTGAGTTATTAGATCTTCTGCTGGGTATTCTTATTTCAGGGGATTTTCCCTGTATTAAGCAGGAAATATCCTATAAATTACGTGGAATGGGAAAAATAAGTGTCCTCAGGTCTTCCTGCAGCCAGGTAGCACTGTTCAGGCATAGAATGGAATGCACTAAAACACAGGCTTGAAACCAATGTGGGGCTGAAATATGATTTCTGAAAAAAAATAAAATTTGATTTTGACCACTATTTCCAGTATTGTTTTTCTCATTGAAAACATAAATGCATAAAACCCAAAACATTTGGCAGTCTGCAGGTTTTTTTTTTTTTCATATTTATTGTTTTTAGTTTTTAAATGGAAAAAGATGCCAAAGAATTAATGATATATATCTGTAAACATTTCACATTTCAATATATGTAGCCTTTCCAACACTTTCTTTTGTATCCAAATTCCTTTGTTCATGACCCTGTGGTTCTTAAGTGTCACTGGTGAATCTCAATGACATTTGCTTTTCTAGTGCTTTCTTTCTACTGTGCTTTTTAATGAAGTGGTCCATACAGAAGTTGAATTTGGCTACCATGCAGCCATGGTGTATAAAGCCAAATGTACAGCAGCACTTTCCACAGGAAGGAAACAGCTCAAAGAAAGATAAAACCTCTGCTTTTTTATTTCTGGTGCTGCTATGATTACAGGACAACAAAGAGCACCAACACAGCTAGAGTTACAAACAGCAGTATGGTTGGTGGTAAAGGTATCCATGTGGCTTATCACAACTTGCTCCATGGTTGCTTAGAACTGTTTATTCCTCTAGATTTCTAGACAGGATTTTCTGTAATTGCTCAGCACTGTGGTCCCAATTTAGCTTGTTTTTAATCACCCACCCATCCCTGAGTGCCCCCCACTTGTTTGAGCCCCCAGGGCTGCACAGTGGGATTGTGTCACTGTGGATCACATTGATCTGTGACTTCCCACACGTGGTTGTGTGCCCACGGCTGCACCTGCCACCTTGCCACCTGCTAAGAATAGCACCCTGTTATCAAGATTCATCTCTAAATTACAGATGAAGGAATACAGATAGCAAAAATCAAAACAAAACAAAACCAAAAATAAACAACAACAACAACAAAAAAAAAACTGCTGAGGGTCACAGAGTAACCATGAGGCTCTTACACTGCTGGCTGGGTGCTTTGAAAGCACTATCTTCTTTCTTCCCATGTGCCTGCCTCTGAGCTTTGGTGTGCTCCAAGTGCTGGACTACCCACCAGAGTAATCACCAGGAGTTTGAGGACAAGCTTACATTAAGGAACTTGCAGAAATTGAGCTTTGAAAGTTTAATGTCAGGAGGGAGTTCTGTTTTCAACAGCATAGTGACTGCAAGATGAAAAGGGCCAGGAATGAGAAAGAAAGGTGAGATGGAGTCTGGCTCTGTAGTACAGCTTCCTGGTGGGGGAAATGCTTCTCATCCTGTGGAAAGACTCCCACTGAGTGGAGTGTTTTGGTTTCACAGGACTAGGGATCTGTTAGTGCTCCGTTGCCCTATCAGTGCTTTGGTGCCTATCTCTCATGATGGGCTCCTCTTGGTCTTGGCACGGAATGCAGGAACGCTCCCAGATCCTCAGGAAGGACACACAGCATCCACATATTGGGCTGAGGGTTCAACTCCATTCTCACCCCTTGCTTTTTGGAAAAAGAGCAGCTCAGATGGGTGCTTCAGCAGGTCCCTTCCTCAAGGGTCAGGCCAGATGCAAAGCTCTGTGCTGAGCTGGAAATAAACATTCTCTCACCAGAACCACACTCAAGCCAGGATGTCTTGTTATAAGTCTGGTGCTCTTCTAGCAGAGTGACCCAGAGGTCCATTCACCTGGTGCATAATGATCCAGGAGTCACCCATCACGCATCTGAGGGACAGTCTCATGGGCCAGACTTGGGGTGGCTTTTACTCCAGAGCTTCATGACTGCAGAAGACTGGTGACACAATTTGGGTCTACCCTTTGTCTTAATTTTTAGCTTTGACTCATTCCTGAGTCTGAACTATAAATTTACTTTTAGTTTAAACTTTCTGACACTTTCTTGCAATTGATAGATTTATCAGGACAAGTGGAGACAGTAAATTTATGTTTCAGTAAGTGTGTTTGCAAATATTTTTCTGTCCTCCCAGACAGGGAAGTGTGAGATGGGCTGTTGATTCACTCCGATGCAGTGACTGACCAGCTGGGACTCCCTTTTACTTACTCAGGATTTTGAAATCTCTTTCTATCTAAAAGTCCATAAGCCTGTAAGCAGCATTCCTTCTACTGAAAAAATACCAAAAATCCACTGTGATAGAGAATTCCTTTTCTTTATTTTCTTTTTTTCATTTCTTTCTTTTTTTTTTTTTTTTTTTTTTTTTTTTTCATGTCACAGTTTATGCTACTAAAAAATACAGATATTTTAAACACTAAGCATTATCCAATGGTCTTGTAAGTTGATGTTACTACTTCTTTTTAAGAAAATCATTTTGTTTACATATAGAAATCATTGAGCTATAAAGGCTATGAATAGAATTGCCTCATTCAACCTCTCTGAAATAATTTATTCTTAAAACCAAAATCCTCACAAAGACAAGCAGCAGTTTATCATTTTTATATGGCTGGTTACGCCCTGCTTCATAGGCAAAACAAAAAGCCATTAGTAACACATCACACTCAATAAATCAGTGCATTCAGGTGCAGACACATAATTCTGTTCTGACAATTCAGCATCCCTTGGCTGAGCAGGGACACAGCTAGCTCAACTCTGAACTTGTGACAAGTGTAAGGTAAAACATGTCAGAGTGAAAAAGAAGTGGAAGAAGAAAGTTCACCTTGGCAGTCCTGATGACTCAGGAAGATTGGGCTAACTTTCTGAATGGCAATAGCTTGTTTATTATTATTATTATTATTATTATTATTATTATTATTATTATTATTATTATTATTATTATTATTAATTATTATTATTATTATTATTTTTTATTATTTTTTTTTTAGTCCATGATTTATAGAAAGGGCAAGCTGAGTGTTGGAGAAAAGGTGCCAAGCTCCGTGGATGTGAGAGGCCAGCCAAAGAGATCGCATATGGCCAAGTATCAGCCCTGTGGCTTTAAACTTCTGCTACCTCAACAGAGAGAATATGACACATCATAACTACCTGAATTTAAAAGCCATTCCTGTACAGCTAAGTGACAACCTGATAAAATAGAAAGGCAAAAAACCCATAGGGGTTATCTTGTGCATTTTTGCTTCAATATGTGAACAAAACCTGGAGAATGACTGCTGCACTGAAAGGACATCCATGTTAGAAAACAGTGATACTGGGAGATTATTCAGGCTTAATCTGGGGAGAGAAAGAAAGAGGGCTGCATTCAGCCTGAGTGAGGCTGATGCTCCTCATCCTCCTTCCAAACAGTGTGGTTTAATAAATAAATCACAAGTGTGTGGCAAAAGAGCTAAAGCAGACTAGTCATTTTAGCTGATATAAAGAAAATTATTTCTGAAAGAGTTGCCCAAACTGGAGAAAAGAAATTGTGCAAGACAAACCAAACCTTTGTTTCCTGAACTCAGGCACTTAGTCATCAGTAATTATTTAGATTGGGTAAATGAGCCAAAACACTTCATAAAGCAATATTTTTTATTTTATTTTATTTTATTTTATTTTATTTTATTTTATTTTATTTTATTTTATTTTATTTTATTTTATTTTATTTTATTTTGTTCCTCAGCTATTGCATCTGCTGTTTTTCCACAACCACCTCAATATTAAAATGCTTCTGTTGGCGTTGTGCCAGCCATGGGAGAAACAAGCTGGCTGAACGTAGCCATATGCCAATCACAATCATAGGACTGCTCTACACACACCAAAATGTCTCCTTTACGGGAATAAGTCACCGCAGCTCCTATCATCAGGCAGCCAAAACTTTGTGATTTGTATGCACCAAGACAATTTAAGTTTTGTGCACATGGAAACTCTGTTAGGCAGAGATTGAGATCTAAGGAGGAAGAACTGTCTGCCAAAGGCAGAACTTTTTTCCTGTGGTATGAAAAATAACAAAAACTGAGCCATTTAATTCAATGCCTAAATGTGGAACTGAGTTGATCTGTTTAATTGCAAATATCCTGGAAAACTATCTGTTAGTTTCAGCATCCTGGATGTCAGGACAATATTAGCTAGTGCTTTGCTTTTACACTGGATTGTCTGTGCAGTTTGAAAAAAGAAAAGAAACACACGGCTTGTTTTTCAGACCTGTCTGGGATGTATGTATGTGTGTTGGGATATTCCTTATTCACATGTGGTACCAATACTCATTGTTACTAAAAATCCTTCCTATCCCACTGACTCCTACCTGCTGAAATGGCTGCTCAAACTGGGAGCACCACAGAAACCTCTGTGACTGCACTCCCAAGTCACCAGAGCTAATCCTAATCATCCCTGGCAAATGTCAACACTCTGAGTCAAACTTCTTCACATTAACTTTGTCCCTGAAGCTTCTTTCTCATCTTCTTTTTTCAGCCTCACTGAAAGAAAGCACTGAAATGTCTTTTGCAGCATCCTCAGTAATGGATGGATTTCCTTGATGTGGGAGATAAAGGGCCTGTCACTTTTTGCTGGCAGATTCAGTAAAGGAGCAGGCCAGCATGCTCACAGTAGCAGCTCACACAACTGCATGAACTTAGAACAAAAGCTAAGGAGCAAAACAAATACATGAACCTCCAGCACAGTTTTGACCTAGTACTTAAAGGTGCCGGTCACAAGCCCTGGTGTCCAGCATACACAGCCCTGACGAGACTACTAGAGATGGTAACACTCTTAAAAGTGTGTTAATATGAGTAGAATAATAGTGAAAAATGAAAATGGAACCAGAAGTGTTCTCAGGAAGTCATTTAATTCTCTTCCCCACTTTTAGGCAAACTTAACAATATCAAAATCAGCCCTGCAATATGCATGTCTAACACAGATGCTTGCAGTCCACCAGGACTGAAAGGTGATGGTGGCAATGGCACCTGTGACTGACTCCTCCAGACCTAGGAGGGGCTTTATACCCCATCTCTGCATTAAATCAACAGCAGAGGCTTAGATAAGTTAAATGGGGGCTGTTGCCTCTGTGAGGGGAGGCTGGTGGCTGGGGTGATCAGTAGTGGCATGCAAGATGCTGAGTGTAGGGTTCTGGCTTGGGAGAGTGAAGCTATGCTGTGGATAAGGCAGTTGTGGACAAAGGGCTAGCAGCTGAGAGATTAGGAAGGAGAAGAAGATAAGCTGTGGAGATAGGGCACTGATATTAATTTGTTGTAGGAACACCTTCCTCCTCATGCTGTTT
Source organism: Netta rufina (assembly GCF_964035555.1). Classification (NCBI taxonomy): domain Eukaryota; kingdom Metazoa; phylum Chordata; class Aves; order Anseriformes; family Anatidae; genus Netta; species Netta rufina. Next base: position 58,323,254 of record NC_140125.1, read on the forward strand.
AGTGTGTTAGTAAAAATAGTTACATGAAATTAAAGAGGATCACAGAGCAGGAGACTGTGTTACCTGATACTGCTGTCTGAGCTGCTGATGGCATCCACATGTGTGGGTTTAGAAAGCCCATGTTCAGCCTGTTCTGAGACCCTTCCAGTGATGGAGGGTCCCCTCTGTCCTGGAAGTCCTCTGGTCCTTTACTAGGACCTTTTTGTTCTCTTGTCAATGCCCAGCCTGATCGTAATCAGAGGATCTCTTTGCTTGAATGTAGATAACATTATATACATTACTTGGTAGGATAAAATAGTCACAGGATTGCTTATTTGCTGAACCATAGTACATCAGTCTGAGTGAAAACAAAAAGCTAAGTGAGAAAGACCCATAGGAGGCATTAAAAATAAACAAGAATAAAAGAATGGGATGAGTTAAAGTTATCCGTTACCCAGCAACAGTATCCAACAGTCATACTCACAGGGACAGGTTCTTTTGCCTGTGTTAATCTTTTTTGAGTTGATCTTTTCTGCAAAGAAGTATGTATTCAGATATTCTCTCCCTTCTGCTCAGCCACCTCAGAAGCACCACAACAAAGACTCATTTCACCATGCCTTTATCTGAGGCTGGTTGGTGCAAAAACCCTGAGGTACATGGTATGGGGCTTTCACAGACTCACCTTTTATTTGAAAATGCAGTGAAGTTCCTCCAGAAGGTAGTCCTTAGAGTCACCTACTGGGAACTGGCAGCCTTGACCCCAGCCCCTCTTTAGTGTAATGTAGCTAAAATTAGTGTAAGTTCCTCTTCTTCATCAAGAGCTGCCACCTAACCAGAGCAGGGTGCGGGGTCTGGTTTGGATCACTATTTTGAGGTCTAGCCTGCCTAAATCCTATTTTAGTTCTGGCTCCATACATCCCATCAGCTTGCAAGAGGTGTTGGCCTGACTGCTTCAATTCTTGCCTCACATTTACCACCATCTCTAGGTTGCACCAACAGCGAAGAAGCAATACATGGGTCAAAGTCCAGCTAGGCTGCTGGAGCTGCATCACCCCTGAGCTGCCCTCCCTGGAGAGCGCAACCTGTGTCCATCCTATACTAAGTTGCTACAAATTTGCACAAAAGTCCCTTGAGAGCTCCTTTAGTTGGTGACTCTGAATGTATGCAACACAGATAAAACATGTTTTGGAGCAGTGATGGTGTCATAACATCCATCATACTAGTCTTATGGCCCTTTCTTTACAAGTCTTGGTTGTTCCTGGATCTCCAATGCCACCATTCCTTCTTCCAGCAATCAAGGCTGCCATCCCTATGGTGTTTCTCTGAAAATTAGGAGAGGCTATAACTGGGCATGTACTTGTCCTGCTGTACCTCCCTGAGACCAGCCCCCTTCTCTTATCTGGGTGGCAGAGAAGAGCTGGTGCATGTGTGGGGAGAGGGATGTGCCAGACCAGAGAGTCTCTTGGGACAAGCATGGATGGGGTGATTCAAACTGTTTCATATTTTTTCCCTTGAAGTTCTTGCCAGAATTGCTGATGAGACATTTTAATTTCAACATGGTGTCATTTGCCAGTGAAGCAGCTTTCTGGTCAATCCTGCCCTAGGAGAGAGCAGTTCTGGGGGCAGCAATATAGCTGCACTCACTTGAGCTGAGCTGCTCACATGTGACACAGGGAAAAAGTACGTGGAGCAGAGGGACCAGCTGGGTGCAGCTCTGTCCTGATGTTGTTGAGGGGAAAATGTGGGAGGGAGGTATGGGTATGTATGCCACCATCAACAGAGCTCTGCTGTTTTTTTTTCCTCCCTAGACAATTATACATACAGTGAATTTCTGAGTCACAGGATGCCAGCCCAGCAGATCAAATCACTTGCCCAGTGCTGGAACAAGCTAACGTGCAAGTCTGAAATGGAGAGCTGACTGTTTGCTCAGCTGACAGCAGTGCAATATTTGCTAATTCCATTACATCTTCTCAGAGCAAAAAAGGAGAAAATGTAGCAACCAGCAAGAGAAAATACAGAGACATTCTGTATGATTCTTTCCAGTAAATATGCCCAAATGCAGGCAGACAGCTTTCTCCCCTCACTTCCCCGAGTTGCAGAGTGTTTGCTCTATCCGCTGATGTAACAGATTACTAAATAATAGACAAACCTGATATGAACTCTCCTACTTATCTCTGTGCTGGTGCTTACATATGGAAGAATCTTGTTGCATTTTTCACTTGATTTTAACAGCTTTATGTCTACTAATATGCTACTGCCCTCTGCTGGAAAATCACAAGCAATTGTGCCAGGCAAGTGGAAAGGAAAACGACTGGAATTTTGAAAATGTTACAACATTGCCTAAATGTTATATTACATTGCAGCTGAAATACAGAGGACAAAAAGACACAACAAGGACAACAAGAGCCCTCTGCCCACAGTGCAGAGCATGATTCACTGCCCTGCCATTGCCCTCTTCTTCCCCTGTTTCTGTGGGCTCCTAAAAGGGAAAAGACCTGGCAGTGGAAGGAAATATCTGAACAGAGTTATCAGCACTCGCTCTTTTTCCTACACTTCACATACGGAACACAGTTGGGATTTTTCAGAACGATTTTCTGTCTAAAACTATGTTTTTTGAGAACTCTTACTAGCATAGACTGGGTGCAAAGTGCCCAGACTTATAGAGCAGCCTGAGTCCTTGGCTGGCTGCTCTGTGCTGAAGATTTGAGCTGGCATTTATTTTGTAGGGTAGGTCATCCATCTCTCCTCATGAAAACCATATCATTAAAAGTGCCATTAGGTGGTGCTGGTTATACAGCCCATATGGACAGCACCACAAAGCGAATCTCTTGATTACCAAATCTGAGATTAATGGCAGCAGTGCATTTGAGCAAGCAGATGTATCTGAGGAAGAGCTACCTTTCCAGAAAAAAGCCTCAGAGAGATTTATTTAATTATTTCTGATATGGTGCTTGAAGCTTGTCAGGATGATTTCTCATCATGGGTGGCATAAGTATCTTCCTGAACTTCAGAGATATTATTGTTGGGTCACCCTCCAAACATGGAAATACTGGAGCTGCTACCTTGAAGAACCATGGTAGATCTTCAGGTTAAATCTGGGGAGTAAAAAAAATATTAGTTTTCATTGATAGGTGCACATATAGCCATTGTAGTATGTTCTGCCTACTCCAGTGGCCTGCCTCCATCACTGGTCAGGCTGCATATCCTAGAGAATGGACAAGAAATCACATGGAAAGTGTAAGAAGATGTAGAGCAGGCCTTGACAACATCTCTTCCCTTTCCCTTTCCCTTTCCCTTTCCCTTTCCCTTTCCCTTTCCCTTTCCCTTTCCCTTTCCCTTTCCCTTTCCCTTTCCCTTTCCCTTTCCCTTTCCCTTTCCCTTTCCCTTTCCCTTTCCCTTTCCCTTTCCCAGCACTGCAGGAAATAATTGTCCTGAGGATGGGAGTGTGAAGATGAAGCCAGGAACACTCCAAATTACATGGATCAAGTAGCCAAAGACCAACTAAAAGGAGGACAAAGGGGAAAGTTTCCTTAGCATAGCAGTATCTGTAGCACTGGGAATGAAATGGCTGTTCCACAGACTGGTTTGCCTGACCTTAACTTCTAAGCCTTTTGCCTGATTTGCTGAGCCATATTGGTTAGATATCTCTATATATACTAAACATATAAAAAATCTTTGAAACCACTCCAAGAATGACAGACTGATGCCCTGTAACTTGGTAGATATCCTTGTAGTTACATAGATGTGTCTGATTATAGATCAGCCTTTCAAAAAGAACAAAACGAAGTGGCATTTTATGTAACTCAATGGGTTACATTAGGAAGCTGTTAATGGTAGAGGATTAAAATAAAATTGTTCTTGATATTTAAAAAGTGATGAAATGAGGAGAAAAAGAAATCCACCCCCAAATGCTGCAAATCACTCCTTACAGGTTTGGCATCTGCCAAGATCCCACTTGAAAAAGCCTGGGCTCAGAGGGTCCTCCTACACCGTTCAAGGTACAAAGCCCAAGAGCAGTGTTCACCGTCCACACACACGAGGACATATTGCCCACAGGCATGACCAGCATCCTCATTGACATTATGTGTTTTGTTTTCATTGCTTTCTATAAATATTACTGCCCAATCTTCATATACTATGCATTTTCTTAGATGAGCCTTAAGAACAGGGGAGCAGATCTGACACATTTCAGCAGGTTTCCATGTTCTTCAAGGGTAAACATTCAAAAGTAGGCCATTAGTGTGTTACATTTAATGTTTATATATTGGTGTGAATATTTAATTGATTGGCTGACTACAATATTATAACAGTGATCAGTCAAAGTATGATTACAAGTTAAATCAGTTATTGATAATGAAGGACTAAATTCAGCTGGAAAGAAACATATAAATAGAAATAACTCCTGAGTTTTCAATTATTCATTTGTATTACTTCTAAAATATTAACCCAGCATATTGTCTGTTGCCTTGATTTTCCTTTCTTGCTATGACATAACTTTCACCATAAATAAATTAACTTGCATAACTTTCTGATCATTCACTGGCTCTCGCATCAATTTAATCACAAAAAGGAAAAGTATATTCTGCAAAATGAATTCCTCTGATAAAATGAAGTTAGTCTTGCACATTTATTTCCAACATTTTGGCTAGGCATGTACCTGCCTCACATACTTAATAAACAGAAGATTATTTTCCAGAATTCCACAGAGTAATTTTTGCCATTAAACACTAAAAAAGAAAAAGAAAAAACAACGATTCACTATTAAAAGACTTTAATTGTTTGGAACACTAACATCAAGAAAGTTTACTTGAAAATGTTTCTTTCCATTTTAGTCCCTCTTCAAAACAGTTACACTATATTCCACTGACTAGTATTACAAATTAAGTTGACATGTTTCCTCATACAGAACTACAGTAAATTGTTTCACAAGGTGTTTGGAAAAAGAAAAAAAAAGAATTCCCTCTTCTTTTATGATGAAACAGAAGCTTACCTTTAAAGTAACAAGAACAATCATTATAGAGCTAAATATATTTGACATATTTAACCTCATAAATAAATAAGTATATACAAGAGAGGTTACAGCATGTCAACTACAAAGTAGAAGCTTTACATTGTAGAACTGAGAGTATTCAAGAGCATTTAACTGACACAGACAGTTTAAGATTACTACATGGTAGTAAAAAAAAAAAGAGAAAAATCTTAATTCAGCAACAATATAGGTAGCTGTACATTAAACTGACAGGTTACAGCTCTGCTTCAGTCAGGATACTGTGTTTTTATTTATTTACTTATTTATTTATATTTTACTAATCTATTATGTTTTATTATTCCTCATTTTTTCAGGAATGTTTGGTTTTCCTTTTCTTCACTTCTGAACACCTTAATCAGGTAGAAATCTCACAGTAAGCTGCTATGACAACACTATTATCTACAGTAGTTAAGCAAGTGGAATGATATATAAATCCAATAAATGCTTGTACATAATCTCTCCCTACATTATTTCCCTCTGTAAAGATATCAGACAACATTCATCACTATTAATAATTACATTTTAAGTGAAAAAGTTTGACTTTCATTCATACCACCATGTAAGTACTTGCAGTTAGGAGAGTGAGGTTTCATTAAGGTACATGTAAAAACAACAGTGTTTCTGGACAGAATACAGTTAGGAAATACTCCTCCTGTGAGGTGTTTGCAGCCAGGGAATATACTCCATTTGTGCGGTCACAGCATTAAATGATCTCTGCACACAAAAGTGTGTGCAAAGAGCAGAGAGAGGCACAAATCCACATCCCTAATCATTGAGCATCCACCTGCTTGGCAACTGAAAATCTCACAGCATAACTTTCTGATCACCTTCTGAATATAGCTAATTAAATATTTGGCTAAAAGTACTTGGTAAAAAAAAAAAAGAAGTATTTTTCTTTCAAAAAAAAAAATTCCTTTAGGAGACATTCTCCTCTGAACACATTATTTGATAACACCATTGATGTTTTGGCCCATGCTTTCATAGACATGTGTAGTAAAAGTTTTTATAAGAGCTGGCAAGGATCTTCACATACTTTTGGCAGACATGGTCACAAGCTAACATATCACAGATTTATAGAGCTTAAAACAAGTAAGCATTGTATGCTCTTGTCTGTTGTATGTACACACAGAACTCAGTGTAGGGATGCACACAGTATAGCTATGTGAAATTCCTTCATGTTGCCTGAACACTGTTTAAACTATGTGCCTCCAACAACCTCAGTCAAGTCAACCAATGGGGGGCAGAAGAAGGAAACTGATACTGATAATGTTATGTGCCCAGAAAGATGTTATTTATTTATTATTGGTAAATGTAGTTCGGGTTATGCTAACGTTGGAGGTGTCTATACATACACCATATCTGAAATACAGAAACTGATGAATGAATATGTGGGCTTACAAAATATTAATCTTGTATTTGAGTTTTAGCACCACTCATCATTCTTAGATTGTCTGTAGTAGACAGTATTTCCTCTGTAATATTGATTGTGTGCATTATTATAAAAGTATGTGTGGAGAGAGATCTAGGTATATATCTATATATCTATATATAGTTGAATGTCTTTTGTTTGTTTAGCAAAAAATAACATTAAACATGACTGCACACACTGGTGCGGACATTCTAAAACAAGTGTTGCAATGGGAGATGCCTCTTTTCATACATACTGTTCAATAAACTTTGAAACGTAACTTTGTGTAAACTTTGGATTTACCTATGTACTTGTTCTGCACCAGTGCAAATGATACCCAACACTGTATGTTTCCATACATATCAACAGGCTTAAAATTTGCAAAAGTTACTAGCAACCTGCAGGTTCTTCTAAGTCTAGGTAATAAAAATGTTTCTATGTACTTTGTTACAAAATAGCCTAAATTTACAGCACATACAGTTTTGGTAAGCAAGATTTGCACGATTAGGTCTATTCAGTCAAAAATGGTTTTAAAAAACCATTTAACACTGGTGTTAGGGCTTTATTCATTTACAAAAACAAACCACCACCACCACCACCAACAACAAAAACCAGGCAGCACTGGACAGTCAAGAAGCAAGAATCTAACAGGTATTATAGGGAAAATCCATATTCTTCAAAAGAAATAGAACACCAGTAGACTGTTTGGTAAGGCCTTGTCTGTGCTGCATGACGTTTGCTATTTTCTCCAGGAGTCAAGACTTGCTTCTGTCCAGACTATATAATTTAGAGTTATACTTGTGGCTCTTCTTCTGTCTTGAAAAAATATTTACACAGGATTACAATTAGCTGTCCAGGTATCATGTTGGCTGGCATATATTTTAAAAGAGCTCTGTGTATTGGTGGAAAATTGTCTTTTTCTACAACAATAAAAAGGTAGAAAAATTGTTCCACAAATGGACGCTGTTAATGGGATAACATTATAAACTGAGAAAAAATACTAGGCAGGTCACATTGTAAAACATCCAGTATTCTCAATTCCAGACAGATTTTTGGCTTCATTTGGTTCAAAAAATTCAGAAGTCCAGCTAAAACTTTGTGCTATGACTAAATGTGTCAGACATGATGATATTTTTATAGAAGTTGTCAGAGTGAGGATTGCAGTATCCCTTGACCTTGTCGATAACTTGATGGACTGGGATGATGGATGTTTGTTCTCCATCCTCTTGGGCAAATTTTGAAGATGGTTTGTCAATAAAAATATTCTCTAGGAAGAGGAAAAAGCAACAAGATGAAGTTAGGGCTTCTTAAACAAACCCATAGTTTAAGAAGTGTGTCACTCCCACATAGGTATGCCTTCAATTGCCACTACTGCTGAATGAAATTACTGCCCTGAAAGTCAGCAAGCAACTTTTTTTGTTTTGGTTTGGTTTGTTTTGGTTTGGTTTGTTTGGCATTGCTTTGTCTAAATTCTTTTCCAATACCTGGTTTTGTGGGCAGGCCTCTCAGTTCTCTCTCAAAATTACCCCGATGTTGCTTTGCCTAAAGTGCTGCTGACTTCTGTTCTTTAATATATTAATTTAGTATTGATGCTTTGAATCTGACAAAAAACTGTAAAGGAGGTGACCTCCATAACATCTGGTAAATAGCATCACATAATAAAGTAGTGGAAAATGACAGTGAATGGATTTAATCATTTCAGAAGTTATAAGCACAGGAATAGTCATGGAATGTAACATATGACCTGCATTTTAAATCAGATAACCAGAACCCAAGTTGGCCTAAACTTTGCACTTGCATAGCATAATTTTGTCTTTACCATAAGAGAGGAGAGTACAGACTGAACAACTCTGATTGTTGGATAAAAAGATGCAGAAAAAAAAAAAAAAAAAGCATTCTTTTATAATTCATGTGCTGTATGCCAAGGCTGGATTTAAGAGAAAGGAGTAAGGCAATTCCCAGTACATCTGGAAAAGTCTGCTTCAGAGGCTAACAGAATTGCTGTTCAGAGAACAGTCAGTAGGTAGAGCTCATGTAGTGAGCAATGACAAACAGAGAGCCTATATCTTATTTTGTCAAGAACATTGTCTTAATGAGCTTTCTTATCTCTTCCACTGTAGTGAGTACAGCTGGAGTTAACTCTTGACCCAGGCAAGGCTTGGATCATCACAAGCTGATAGTAAGATGGAGGATCCTGTGCAGCAATGTGTCATTTTTGATGGCTTTTTACTACAGCTTAGTAAAATCACCCTCAAAAATTCCTTTGTAAAGGATTGTTTAAAAATAACATATGATTTAAAATATGATCTCATACAAAACTTGTTTCTTGTAGAAATAAATTATTAATAAATAATAATCAGAAAAGTAACCCACCCTTGCAGAAGTCATGATATAAAGCCATAAAAGAGACTTACAATAAAATGTGTTGCATGAAGGAGAAATGGATTGCAGAGAAAGAAATCAAAACATTTTCACTTGTGAAAAAAGAATCAGGCATGTTCAGGCATATCAGAATGATTTTTTCAAAGCACGCAAGAATGTCCATGAATTGCAGCAAATAAATAACTCCATGTCCCACAGCAAAATTCTGGGTTCTGTATGCCTTTCAAATGCATGTATTTACTAGCCAATATTATTACATTTTGAAGTGTTTCTACATATTGAATATCTTATTAAAAAGATGAAAAGTTATTTCTTAGTCTTTAGGGAAAGGTTAGGGAAAATTCCTTGCAAATAAGCACTTTTTTTTTTTTTTTTTTTTTTTTTTTTTTTTTTTTTTTCCCACAAGACATCACTACATTGTTAAGCACTTGCTACATCCTCATGAAATTTGCTTGCATGGGAATTATGTAAATACTTTGAAACCTTTTTTTTTTTTTTTTTTTTAATATGAATGGGCTTCAAATCAAAGTACAGGGTTAAAGTCCTGTCTCACTGAAGTACACAGGAGTTGTATCACCAAATTTTGTGCAGAACTAATCAAAACTTCTAATCCATTGAAATATTATATATGGTATTTAAGTACTATCTACAACAAGTTTGCATAAGTTACACAGACAGCAGTGCAACAAGATGCTGAAGTGGTTTCTTTTGTTCACCACAAGTGTTCTAACAGGTGCTTTCCAAATTCAAATATCTGTTTGCAGCACAGCTTTCAGACACCTATAGTTTGTCATTTACATTCGTTTTGGGTGACTGGGTATGAAAAAACAATGGCTTCTAGTCATTCTAAATTCTATAATGGCCATAGACCAGAAATATTTTAGTTTATAATTCCTCCAATACCTTGTTTAATTATTCTTTTTATTATCATTTTTTTTTCTAGGACTATACTATATTGTTTTTGTTTTTTAACATATGATTTACATACGATTCTTCAGTGCTTAACCACCTTTCCCTGACTACAGTACACAGGCATTAATGTTAGGACATGGTCTGTTTTCTAAAATGGCATTTTCCAAACACTTCATGCCCCATGCAGAGTGCAGACACCCAGAGTTTGAAGCACGCTTACCCTTTGATTCAGCATCAATGACGCAAGATGCAATAGTGAGAAACAAGCAGCGTTTCTGATTAGCAAAGTCCTTTGTGCCAATTAGGACATCATGCAAATGGTATCCCTCCACCCTGTTTGAACCATGCATTTGACAAAAGCAATTCTCACTTTACCTGTAATGCTCCACCACTGATGAGGAAAGGGCCTTAGAAGACATTATCTAACAAACACATGAATGCCTGTGTCAATTCCAGGGAGCACATTGTAACCATATTAAAAAGAACTGCCAAGACATGTAGCTATTATACTCTTTACCTGTAAATTAGCTAAGACATCAAACTCAGAGGTTTAGCTGTATTAAAAATGAGAACAGTGTACCTTTTTTTTTCTATTACTGCAAAACTGTGAGAAGATATGTCAGTATTTAAAAGCCTACCTATAGTAAAAATTCTTTTGGAGTATCACAATAAAATGATTATTTTAAGAGTTCAGAGTAGAATGTAATAAAATTAAACAAATATTGAGAAAGTGAGAAAACTGGTATTCCCTTAATGTCCACTAAACGATCATATTACAAGCCATGATTACATTACCAACTATAATCCCCTTTAGGAAATAATTTTTGCATGAGATTAAGCTCACCACTTTTGAAGAAAGTAAATGAACATGTTCCTAACTGTAAGCTTCTTTTAACTTAATTCTTCTTATCTGGAACTGCTTCCTTGTTTTGCTTCAAAACTGCTTTGCAAAAACTCCAGCATGAAGTTGCTTCAGTCATCAGACTGATTAAAACATCTGAGTCCAATAAAAACATTTAAGCATATTTTTACCTTTAGCCATAATGCCAAAGGCCAGATTGACCTGCCATGAATACCAATGGGAAAGAACTCTGTTGGTAGAACTGTGAATGCTCTGCAGTGGCAAGAGCATGATGCTCACCTCCACTGTAATACCAGACAGATGTACAGGAATGGCCAAGGTAAGGAATGTGACCTGCTGCTACTATATTAATAGTAGGGAATTCTAGAGAAAAAATGTTTTTTGCCTAACTGGAACAGGAAATGACCATCAATAAAAGTAGGAAGGTATTTCCTGGAAAGTATCCTACACAACAAGAAACAGGACTGCAACATGAGAAATGAGACTTTGGGGCCTTCCAGTAAATTCATAAAATTCATATTCCAAAGAGAGCTTCCAACAAGTATTTTAAAACAAGCAAAACCATCTCTTTGGGTTAAATATGTATATAGATTTTATTCCTGCTATAATTTAGAAGAAGATTCTGTGATAATGTTATGAGACTTTATACGATATGAAAACATGAGTTAACAAAAACTCACTAACAAAAAAATCTGAACAATACTTCATAAGCTATTTAAGTGGCTTTCTGAAATATTAACCGATACATAAGCAAACAGTTTTGCAAAATGTTCCATCTCCTCTCTTTTCGAATTTGTTTAAACTGTTCTTAAAATAAGCACATTTTTACAGCATGAGTGGAATACTGATGATGTCTTTTATTACATACACCACTAACATCTAAATAGATACACAGTAAATGCAGAATACTATTTGTAGAAGGAAAAAAACAATACATACTCTGGGACCACAGTATCAATTTCCAAGCAATTCCTGTTTGTCTCTCTAGCCATAAATGTGTTAGAGTGAAATGGAAGCAGTTTTGCTGAGTCAATCAACTGTGAGGACTTAGATTTGGAAGACCAATTCCTATGATTCCTATTTCCAACTCTGCTGCTAGCTTGCACGTTACCTTGGGCAACAAATATCATGGCTCTGTGCTTTGGTCACTATATGTTTACAAAGGGAAAATAAAACTTACCTTCCTTTATTTGAAAAGGTGAAAGTGCTATTGAAAAAACTTTCATCACACCTAGTTGTTTTGTATGGGAACATACCCACATCAGAACTATACACTGGATATTAGGTTAAGATTATTAAACAGTAACATATATATTAAAAACCCTGTACCTATATTTTTTTAAATTTTATTTTTTTCCCCACTTTAACCTTTGGGTAGAAGTGTATAGTGTACCGTAACACAAAAGTACATATTCACAGATGTACTGGGTTACAGTACAAGAACTCACCTGTATGGCTGCTTCGTTTGCAATAAGTGTTTGTTGTAGATTTTGATTTGGATGTTAAGTAGGTTGAATTGGAGCCAATGGAACTAGAGGATAGGGATTTCCCAAGATTATCAGAACTCTTCTTTATAATATTGGTTGCTGTCTTGCTCCAATCTAAAAAAGATTGAAAAAAAAAATCACATTAAAAATTACTATTGGCAATTGTACTAAGGAACTAATTTATTCAGTTATGAACATTTCAAGTATCAGATGTGTTGCTTGATGCTGCTTACCACAAATGGCCTATCCTTTTTCTGTCAACCTCTTTGGTTCTTAAGAAATAAACTAAATACAACTTGATTAACTTGGCTGTTTACTCCAGTTACTATCTATGATCAGTAGTTAAAATTGGCAGCCCTGCTTTTAACACTCCAACAATAATTTGTTGGATGGCAGAACTGTAAGACTCATATTTCCAGGAAGCATAAGAGAAGTGAAGATATGTAGCACCATAAGGATGCCAAAGGTTCATCACCTGAACAAAGAAATCCAAAGGGATTTCCAATAGGAAAAGTTAGGAACAGAAGCATTTACAAAATCTGTTCATTTGAGGATTTGATCTACTGATGTAGATAACACATACAGGCGGATTTTCACTTGTTTAGCATTTTGTTGCACTATTAATAACAATGAATGATAAAGGTTATTCAGTAGTTCATATTTGAATAATTTGGTCAGAATCATTAATACAATAGGCTTTTATATTGGAATAACTTCTAAAACTAAATTAAATAATTAAGACCAATAAACTTACTGAGGAAAACTGACATTGAAAATCTCATCACATGTTTACCAATACCAGTATCGTGCAGAACAAATCTATTTAACTATTGTATCATATACTTGTGGGTAGGCACAGTTAGTTTCACACAGTGGTCTTACTGCTGTTACCATTCAAATTCACTGTATTACAGTGAAAAACACAAAATGGATGAGACATCCCAACCAAAGATATGCTGCTTTAGCCTTGTCTTAAATCAAGACAAAGATTTTACCCTAAATCATTGATATAGGTTACCGTTGTTCTGATCTAGATATGACAGTGTTGCAAGGCTTTGGTTTGTTTCTTGCTTTGCTTGATCATAACATGCCCTAAAGTTCACTTCAATCAGATAAATATGCAATATTACATTTGGCTTATACTTCACTGTTCTGCCTGCAGACTGTGTCAGGTTCACAGAGTATAAAACCAGCCAGTGGTGAGTGGTTGGTTAACACTTGCTGTAATGACACCACATTATCACTGACATATTTGAATCCTTTAAGTTTTTGTTTCTATCATTCCCACAGGCTGACCAACAGCACCATAAAATATGGAAATAATTTGATTCATCTGTGTTTTCCAGTTCAGGAGTTAGAGCATGAGCCACATGGAAACTGAACATATGAAATAATTTGGATGCCCATTCAGGATGAATATGTTTTTCCTAATTTGTTTTAACTCTGAAATCATGAGTCAGATTTCCTTACTGTAAAGTGAAAGCATAAATATTTCATAGCTTACAATGAGAATAAATCTCCTAAACAAAACAGAACAAGACAAAGCAAAGTTCTTGATTGCAAAGCAGTTGCTTACAACCTTGAAGCAATCCTTGGATGCCAAGACAGAAAGGACACAAAAGCATTTGGAGCACAGCTATAATCCAGGATAGGCTGTTTTACCTCAGTAAGCAACGAGCTTATGCCACTTTACATCATCTGTGGAGATGAACCCCAGCCATTGTGCAGGAATCATACAAACAAGAATTACATGATCCAGAACCAATATATATATAGCAAAGCACAATCAAGTTGCTTAAGCACAGGAGTCTAATGCCATCTGAGATGTCCAAAGGTAGAGGAGTTTATATACAGTGACCCACTTTGAGGTGTCCAAACCAATTGTAGAAGTACTCTACAGCCATACAGATAAAGATGAACATCACTTCTGGAACCTAATCAGGCTTCTGCTAAAGGAAGACTAAGGCAAAAGACCTCCTAATCAATCCTACATTAACCTAATAGTGAAGAATTTAGTCAACATAATTTAGTCAGCAGAAGAAAAAGCATAAGATTGGCTTTTGAATGACAGATATTTTTTTAAAATTAATTAATTAATTTATTTATTTTTAAGGCTCCAAATGGCCTTCCAAAACCATGTGTGTCACCAAACCACTACAAAATTTACCAGCTGCCTTCAGGAGAAAACTGAGAGAAGATCTGAGTCTTTTTATGAAGTGATATCTGAAAATTCTCTTGGCAATTACTATTGCTAAAGTGAAGTGATAGCCTATGATTAATCAATTTTTCCACATCTCTGGCTTATATTTTATTACATTAAAAATAGTGTAGCAGGCTGACCACCTGGACTTTCCAGCCTATTGCGGCAAATAAGGAGGGGAGCTGTGACTTGTTTTTACCTGAATTGTCTGCCAGTCGAAATCTGCCACAACAGAGATGTCTCCTCCATTGTTTCTGCACATTTTCTTTCATGGCACAATGGAATACAAATATAAATAAACCTATGACAAAAGCAAATAAAACATATATTTTAAATACAAAAGTCTAGTAACAAAAGACTATGAAGTACAAGCAATGAAAAATCATGTCTAAGTTTTCCTATTGTCATCTATCCATATGCCTCATTTAAAAGATAAGAAAATTAATTATAGTTTTCCCATCCTGTATCTGCTGTACATATGTCTGGGATATCAGAAGAGAGAGAAGAGAGCCCTTTTATTGACATTGCTGCTTCACCTCCAGCTCAGTGTGGTTATTCTACTTTTTTAGCTTAGATGGAAATCATTAAAAGGTTTTGATTTCGAACCAAATGGAAATTTTGCACCCAATAGGACATTGCAGCCAGACTGCAGGGTAAGCACAGACAATATTTTGTTAGCCGGAAGATATTTTATCTCCTGTCCTATACCCACAGATTTATAGGCTGTGTTCTTTCAAAACCTGAAGATTTTAAATTGACACTAAAGGGTGCCAAACAAACAAACAAACAAAAAACACTTGGATTTATGATCATCACATGCACGAACTTGAAATGATTATGGTATACTTGAAAATGGTAAAAATATGCCCATAAGTACTAATTAGGTGTCCAAATACTTCTTTTCTTCAAAGAAAATTGCCTGGTTTGTGCATGTAATTACAATAAAGCATTTAAGAATGTTTTTGTAGATTTCACTTTCTTTATGCAATCGTATAATCTCTATTTTCAGTACAGAAGATGGGCATCTAATATCTGATAACAAAGGCTTTGGAGGGGTGTACGGTACAATTTCATCATCCTACAGAGATACTTTGGAGCTAAATATAGCAGTTGGACATTTCATGTTTTCTTGGCACTTCCGAGGCAGGCACCAGCTGTGGAATCTTCCATCCTTCCCGGGCCTGGCCTATTCTTGTTCTACTCTTATTCCCTGGGAGACAGCCAACCCAAGGCTGAACACCTGATGGCAAATGTTACCACCAAATCCCTCATGATTATATCTTAAATGTGAATAAATATTACATAATGTGGGCAAATGTGGTTAAGTGACGTCCTCTAAGACTGTACAAGATGATCATGAATAGCTCCATATGCCAATGCCTACTGTGTTTCAACTGGTAGAATGCAATGGCAGGGTATAGCTTGGAAAAATTGATTTAGAGCATAAAATTATCCTCTCTTCTCCAAAGCACTGAGGCACAATTTTACATTATGCAAGTCAAGTCCCATGAATGGGACTTATATTTGCTTATGGCCCTCAATCCAGGCTGAGACTACTGAGGTCAGAGAAACAAAACAGTTAACTTCATTAACTTTAGAAGGTTGTGTAAAGGTTATGTAATGAGACACTTTTTTTTTTTTTTTTTTTTTTTTTTTTTTTTTTTTCCCAACAGCTGATGGGAACAAAAAAAGAGAAAGAGAAGCACTATTTAAGGAAGGCAAACATACCTTAATGCATACCATATGCAAGCTCTGTTCAATTCTGGTTACTGTGTTTGCACTTAGTAAAATAGTTCAGTTTGTGCTTCACTTTTAACACAGAGTAATTCCAGTGCAATCACTAGTGGCTTTTACTTACTGAGAGGTATGCAATTGTTTGTGCTCTAAGTACCTCCTAGGACTTCTGTGCTTCTACAAACTTACTAAATTGATACTTAATTAAATTGAGGTGAATGTTTGGAACATTTTGAATGGTTAAAAAAGAAAATGTCTATGTCTAATGTATTACAAAATGAATGCATAGCGTTAAATACTTTGTCTTTGCCCTGTTTGGGCTTGGTTTCTGTGTTTTTTTTTTTTTTTTTTTTTTTTTTTTTTTTTTCTCTGTATTTCATTATTCATTAAGTTCACAATGTGCTTTAGTAACACAACTTTGGTTTTGTTTCCCATAGCCAAATCAGACCCTAGGCTTGGCTCTAGCTTGGCTCTGACTTGAAAGTATTTGGCTTGCCCAGGCGTATATATGAAATGAACAGCCAAAAAAGAAATGTTCCCAGATTTTTTACTCTGAGTGTCAAAGAGAAAAAATCATTTCCTTTGTAGATGCAATAGCAAAGTATAGTAATACCAGTAGTTGCTGCAATTTACTTTTTTCATTGCCAATGTGTAGAAAAATAGGTTTACAGAGGCTGCTGGTGTAGCTTAAAACAACAGTGCAGCTTTCACAAACTCAAGAGAGAAAACAGACAAGTTTATGGACAGGTCAGTAACTAAACTCATGGTAATACCAGTGCTAATACCTGCTGATAGAAAATACTACCTGAAGCAAACTCTTCTTTTTCCCTTGCACTATTTCATCTTGTTACCGCCAGGTCCGTGCTACACCAGATATAGGTGATTTAAAATGCCCTTTTCCTAGTTCCTTTAGCTTTGCCCAGCTCTTTCTGACACAGCAATACGCATTTTTCCAGGATTGTTATCTTCCTGTGCTTGATATGACCTGCCTGAACATATACTATCATGTCATCTTTGCTACCACAACCCATGAGAAGATTATCATTCATCTTCTTCCTGCATTTACTCCTCAGAGTTTTTGGTTTCATCTTCTGACTTAACTGCCTTCCAAATACTCATTTTCCATTGAACAGTTCTATCACCCCACAGAGAATTAAACAGTGGTGGTCAACCTTGTGTGCACTCTGCACATACAAGCTTAATTGATTGTGCTGGAAATTCTGCTTAAAGAAAACTTGGTGAATTTGATCCTTGGCATGCTTTTCAGAATGTGAATATTTTCATGTTCTTCCCATAATTTAATCTCTCTAGGCCCTTCTAAATTTCTAACACGGACACATTACAGCAAATACTTCATTTTGCTCCTAAGGGAGTAGCAGAGTCTGCTCATTGGAAAAAAAGCCGTTAGTAAGAACACCACATACAAACATTATTTTGCCATTTTGACTAACATTTCAGGTTGAAACTGAACCAAACCAAAAACCACAACATTATTCTCTTTCCACGAAAGCTCAATAAATCTTTTAGCTCAGTAAATATGTCTCAACTGTAACAGATAAAATCCACACAGTTTTATATTAAGTAATTTTTCCATTAAGGGCAGATATTTTGCTGACCCTAGGAATTTATTTATTATTTTATCTAAATATTTGTGTGGCAAAACACACACTCCCCCAATGACATCCTTGTGTTTAGTTCTGGTATGTTGTTTTTTGTTTGTTTCTGGGCATTATTATTATTATTTTAATCTCAGTATGTATGTGGTATAATACATACTCCTCCAATGACCTTCTCATTTTTTTCTTATTTTTAGTTGTTCTTTATTGGTGATACACACGGGGTGGAGATCCTTATGTCATTTGGTACATATGCAAATCAGCTCCAAGCCAAAATTCTTTTAAACGACATCTATATAATTCTGTAATTTATAACAATTAGATTACAATTTATAGCATTTTTCAGAAGGACAAACTATGTAGAAAAAGTAAAATATTCAAACTTTCAGAAAAGAAAACAAAAAGAAGCTACCTACAATAGTTACTCTATTTTAATTAAAGAACCAAAGAATATCACTTATCTCTGAGCTCTCTTTCCACCTGGAAACAGGACTGGATTTTGTTTTATGAGCATTCAATTTCTTAATAAAATAGTTATGAGCTTTACAAATTCCCTACAGGAATAAATTAAAGAAAAAGGCTTCCTATATTTGTTATAATCAGTAAAAGGAAATGTTGAAGGTCATACAGCATCTATCAGCAGGGATCACTGCAGACTGTTAGCTAGGAACAGCACTATTTATAATACAGTGCATTTTATTAAAAAGACCTTGAAATGTTAATTGATTTAACAAAGACCTTCAACCCATGTAAATTTATTCCACAGAATGCAAAACTGATGATGTTTTAGTATCAGGGAAAGATCCAGAGAACTTGGATCACAGTTCTCTAGTCAGACCTAAGATCTCCCAGAAGAGTAACAACTCAGATATTTTTTGTTCACAGAAAAGAAATTCAGCTTACCTTGCAATGAGTTGAAAATGGAGAAGAGGTACTGGAAGGGCAAAGTTAAGGGACCCCAAGCAAAAAAAGCAAAGCCCCATGTCATGCCCAAGAGGAAAGTCAGGCTGACCACGCTACGGAGGTTCCTCAGGATCTCTTCCTTTAGAGTCCTATTAGTTCTTTTCCCATTCCTCCCACATATTTGCACCATCACCACCACAAACATGGCAACATTTAAGAGAAACATGATTCCAAAGTATCCAGCACAAGTCACATAAAAGACAACTTCATTCTTGATCCAGCAGCTGATAAAAAAAAAAAAAAAAAAGGAAACTATGACCATTTAGGTAATGCAAAATATGCTCCAATTATTTATGTGACTGCAAGGAAAAGTAGTCTGTGGTAAAATTTCAAGTGAAGCCTTTGTCCATTTTCTGTTTTTAAATAGGATGACGTTCAGTGGCTTCTTAATACACTACCGTACATACTAGCATCTTGTCAGAAATCTGAGTGTTGCACTTCATTTTAGGTAAAACTAATTAAAAAGAAAATCTGATCACAGATTCAAGCAATGGGAATTGCAATCTCATCATGCAACTCAGTGCAAGTAGCTTCACCACCTTTATCAGTGTGAAGCACAGGATGCTTTAATAACAGAATACTCAAGCTTGGATATTCAGTGCCAAAAGTTTCTGCCACTTCAGCAAAAGGAGAACTCATGGCTTTAAAGAAGAAGCAGTATGGGTAGTCCTTTGAGATGGCCATTTGATAGTCAGTCTTTTTAGAGATCTAGCTTATACCTCTATCATCAAATGGCTACAATGATTAACATTATACCTTAATAAAAACCCAGAATGATATTTTATTTATCATGACAAAGCTTTGCCAGTCAAGGAACAGAAAATGTGGTAACAGTCATATAAAAATGTTGGTATTTGGAGTTTATTTTGGGACATTGAGAAAAAAATGTAGGAAGCTAATGATCTACATTGACAAAGGGCTACTTTATTTACAAAGGAGATTATTTTTATTTTACTTCTTTCTTGCTCATGACTAGAATATGCAGCTTTCATTTTAAATAAACCAAAACAGGTATTTTTATTTTTGTGAAACAAAATTTATAATTACTCTTTTGTCAGAAGTGTGTTTGCACCTCACACTAGATAATGTAGATTTCTCTCCGATTTTTCTTATGTTCTTCTTTTCCTTCAGATTCAAATAATTTAGAAGACAATTTTGTCCACTTTCCTTGTTTTATCCACCTATGATTTTCCAAAGTAATCTGACCAATGCTTTTTTGTTGCTGTTGGTGCTGGTTGTTTTTTTTAGATTGTAAATGCTAAATTTTAAGAGATTAAAAGTACTCACAAGTTGTTTCCTAGTTGCCCGCTAGCATCTTTGCCATACAATTGTTTGCCATAAATCTGACTTGCATTAGTATTTGTGCTTGATAAAATAATTGCTATCACTAGAGCTGGCAAACCTGTAACACGAGATAATTGTAGTTAGCTTTCAAATCCCTTAAACTTTCAAAATCACCATGCAAAGCAGAATTATGGATGTTTCCATCACTATTGCTTTAGTATAGAGTACACTGAGGTAGTCCTAGGTCATAAAACTGCACAGAGAAATAGAGGAAAATAATCATTTTTTAGTATTTTAGTATGTGATAAGTATGTGATAATTCTCTCAAAGCACTTGAACAATAATAAAGTTCTCATAATAAAGTGAGAAAAAGACTAACAAACTACTAAAAATGAGATATAGTGAAGGGATGGAATTGGGGTTTGTTTTTGGAGGGATTTTTTTCCAGAGATGCTGATGTCATTTAATTAGACTGGGAAACCAAGAAAAATGATCTTCATTTCTCCTCTGCTTCTTTCAGCTGTAAATGTCTTCTCTTTTTCTAAAACAATATATATCCTTTACTTAAATGTGTCCAAAAAATGAAGTAAACTGTAAATTTTTTATTAATATAGTAAAGGGAATATTTGGTGAAACTAACAGACAACTATGTGGATGAGGACTATGTGCAGAGAGGTTCAGCTCACAACAAATGCACATTTCCTGACATGCCTTATTTTACATGCCTTATCCCTGCAATGACAAAACAGTTTCAAAGGGGAAGAGGTTAATTTGCTTTTCCTACCACTCAGTCCTTGTCTGCTTCTGAGGTTGCCAAAAAGGATGCTAGTTGCCAATGGAAAGACATCAATTATCAGCTGGACTGAGGTCAGTGCTCTAGGCATGAGGTTAATGGTTTTGTATTGTATTGTATTATTTCAAACACAATATGTGCATTCAGGAAGAAGGCACAGATTCCTGATATTAAAAAAAAAAAAAAAAAAAAAAAAAGGAAGAATAAAAGCCATGCTGCTTGAACCTCACAGTTGTTTTTCAGCATGACATTTTCCAGTTCAGTCCTATATTGTACACTATACAGGGCAGGCAAGATCTCTCTGTGGTTTAAACACTGCTGAAGCATAGAAAATTTCTGTTTCCACCATAGGGTTTGTATTTTTCAGCAAGGAATTTCAGCATCAGATTAGAGCTTTTTGAAAGTCAATGCAAAGATCCCCATGGGCTTTGTAGTAACAGCAAGGGTTTCTCAATTCATTGTGTGCCATGGTTCTCCATCTCTTACATGTCTGCAACATGTTGGCCTCTGGAAAAAACAGCGTATCCAGTCTGCTGCTCCTTCTCAAGCAGAGATTGGTAGTTCTGGTGTGTTTGCACGGAGTTATCCACAGGAACTCTGGTCTTAGTGACACAGAGCACTGCCTCTATGCCAGCACCTTGGTGGGGAGGGAGAGGCAGGGGAAGAAACTATGCTGATTTTGATTCTGCTTTGCATCTGTGATAATGGTCTTTTATATACCGTCATTTCAAATAACACACTATGTAAAAACTGTGTGTACTGAACTCACCCCAGCCAATGATGCAAAACTTCAGTATATAACGCCGTATATAGGTGTTAAACACTTTAACTAGAGCAATGTACATATGAACCGCTTCTAGTCCCATCCATGTAAAGGTGGCAAGAAGAAAAAAGTGCAAAAGTACAGCAACAGCTATGCAGAGGCCATCTATGTCAAACGATGCAATCCAACCATCAAGCAAGAAGATCAAGTTGAGAAAGAGCAGAGCTGTGCTCAAATTCATCAGAATTTTGGAGGGATAATCTCTTCGCAGCTTCCTAGTGAGAGAAATACAGATGTTTATGATTAATTGGTTTCAACTACCCAAGTTGCTTACAGCAGTTAGGTTTATCAGTTTACAAAATAAATAAAAGTATAGTTATCTCCTCTTAGCCATAATCTATTGTGGTAATAAGGCATAGAGACATGTCCTTCTCTGTGATATTGCTGAAGCCTTCTGCTGTATGTTCTAGGGGAAAGCCATCGCTTGTTTGGCTTCTTAATGAACTACTTTACTGCCACAATATTTTAGCAATTGATTTATTATTTATTATTATTAAACTTTCAAATTAAATATAATACAATGCAGTTTGTACCTGAAACAAGAACTTAAGAGACTTAAAAAAGATCTTTCAAAATATAACTGTCCAGAAGATCATGTTTGATCAATTTACATATTAATCTTTGGTTAGTTTTCGGAAGATATTGTTCAGTCTGTCTGTCCGTCCGTCCGTCCGTCCGTCCTTCCTTCCTTCCTTCCTCTCTCTCTCTCTCTCTCTCTCTCTCTCTCAGGAAGACTGAAGATCAACTCAATTTTGTTTTTTAATTGATACACATTGAAATCTATGAACTGAGGGGCAACTTCTGCCATCTTGGACCAAAATATTATACCATAGGTAATGCAACAGGAATGCAATAATTAGAGATACCTAGAACTATTTTTGAAGATCTCAGAAACCTCCCTTTTCTTCCCCCCTGGGAAAATATCCTTCTTTAGTAGCTACTCTGTTTTGTCCTGCTCCAGACAGAATTGTTCCTCTGTGTTGATGTGATTCTTTTCTCTGTTCACAGAACTGTATCATTTCAAAACTTTTTAATTCCTTTGAGTCCCTTGCTGAAATTGTTGTAAAACTTCACAAATTAGCTTCATTTTATTTCTCTTCTCCACTTCCTTCTGAAGGGCTTCAGAATGTAATTTTTCAAATCAGAAATTTTTCTTTTTTATTCAGAACTACTATGCTCACACAAGCAGGTTTGGTTTGGTTTTGTTCTTACAAAAAGCCTGGCTGTGGATTTTATAACACATATCTGATACGGTAGGATGTCATACACACCAAAGAGAAAATTTTGGGATATATTAGCCTTGTTGCCTGGTCTCAGCAGCACAACATATTAAAAACAGGAGGAGAGAGTCTAAATTTATATGTCCCTTGAAAAAAAAAGTTTCTACTTATACCATTGTGCCCAGGATTATGTAGTGTATTTTTTTTAAAAACATACATTTCCCTTCCAAGGCAAATAAAACACACCAACCATTTTGTTCATCACAGAGAGGTACTTCCTTTGTGACTTTTTCTGACAGAACCAATACTTACTCAAATGCAATATATGTCAGAAGAGTTGCAGCTGAAAATATAGCAGATATCCCACAGCCTATGTAAGTGATGAAAGTGAGGATCTTGTTATTCCGTGGGTCTGTTTCTGTAGTGGTTCGCTGAAGGTCCTATGTGAGACAGGAGGAAGATGTAACAGTTACAGTAAACTTCTTTTTTTCATGAGCACAACATTTTTGGTTGGTTATTAGACAAATAAAACTCAAAAACACTGGCAATAACACTATAACCCTGACATTAGGGTTCATGTTTATCAAGTATATTTAGTTTATAGTTGTTACACCTCTTACTTCCTTCCCATAGCTCTTGAAAACATTGTGCTGTGAGTATTATAACTGCTGGGTTAAGCAGATAGACAGAGCCTGATGCTGATCCTTATAATTCAGTACTAGGAATTCAAATGAACTCCTGTGGAAAAAAAATTCCCTCTTCAAACTTTTTAGTTCAGTTGCTTATAGACACCTATTTTAAAGAAGATATTTATGTTGAATGTGTATTAAAAATGTAATTTAAAAATATTCATAATGAAATATACAGAATTCTGGGGAGTTTCTGACATCACTTCTTGCAATTAAAATTTCATTAGTTAATGCAGCTAATCATCTATGGGTGAAAGCAAGGGCAAGATATTGCTCTTCAGTTTTATAGTCCGTTTTGACATGCAAACTACAGTTATAAATGTTGGTCAGAAAAGTAGTGACAAAGACAACATTTCAAAACAACAACAACAACAACAACAAAACTGGAAATGAAGCAGGAACATCTGGAGGATTTTTTTTCCAGTTTTCTGTCCAAATGTAATTGCCACATAGTATTGTCTGAGAATAAATGCCAGTGTTATTTCCTTCTTTAAGGAAAAGAAATAATGAGGATGTTTGGATCTATATCACCGTGGAATAAATGTGAGCAAATACTAGCATATGATGGTGTCTATTCTACAGTCAGTGTAACTATTATCCCAAGCAAAATCATCTAGCAAAAAGATACCAACAAAAGACTACAAAACATGCCATTCTTCATAGAAAAATAAAGGAGCTGTATGCAGTTTTTTACACCCTGTCCCAACCTTATATATATAAAGAGAGTGTTATCTGAAAGCAATTTAATATCTAAATGAAAGTCAGAAAAGATTATTGAAATAGAAAAGCAATTTAAAAAGTCAAAAATGTGTACAAAATCTATTGGAACACAGCCCAGATTCAAAGAACTTCTGCCTTATTTCCTAAAGCCACAAAAGCATTTAGGGAGGAGAAGGGACTCATTGAGTATATCCTAAAGAAAGCCTTTTTTTTTTTTTTTTTTTTTTTTTTCCCCATTCAAGGATGAAAAGTGAAACAAGACTGCAATTTAGCTTGCAAAAGGACAAAAAGCTTATGACTATTTCACATTGACATCTGAACATGATGTGAAGAGAGCAATTCTGTTAGGAAAGCTCTGGAAGGCCAAAGCTGAAAAATCAATGTCTGTAGCTTCCTTGTGCAGTTAATTCCTATGTGCTACTGCAAAAAGGTAAATCAAAAAAATAATAAAAATCATTAGGGGTATAACTCTGATAAGAAGCCAACATCTTTCCTGCAGGCTTTATTTACAGGCCAAAGAATATTAATTTCTCACCAAAAGAAATTTCAACCTACTTTTGAAGTTTAAAAAATCACCAAATTTTAAGATCAGATTGCAATAATCCATCTTTTTCATGTTGAGATTTTTTTCTTTCAAAAACACATCACGCAGGAAAATTGCTGGAGACACCTGAATACCTGAAGGAGTCATACTGCTGAGGCTGAAGGTACCTTTGTCCATCTTGATATACTAAGCTCTACCAGCCATTTAAAAGTGAACAGCAAATACGGTTTTACAGATTGCAAAAGAAGTTATTACTTTATATTTTTTGACATCAAAATGATATAAATCTTGTTGGATTTGCAAGCAAAATTTCCAAGGTGCAATTTAGCCCCTTGAATCTCAGTATGAAGGGGAATTACTGTGCTCTTGTCTTTTCATTGTCATTAACAATTTTGCTGACTGCAGGACATTTCCTGAAAATACAATGCTCTACTTTTTGTTCTGAAACAATGTCTAAACTTGTTCTCTAAAAAATTCTTTTCTCTTACTTCCCCTCTCCCCCGTAAATATTCTCTGACTTTTTGATTTCTCTAGTGAAGGAGTTAGTAATGGGCCTTGGTGTTACCATCCCTTATTCTGGCTTTGTTTTTCACCTATGTCCTGGTTTTGAAGTTGGATTTTATAATATATTATTTGCATTTTGGTATCACTCTGAAGTCTGATCCAACTCTTTTTATGGGCACTTTTTTTTTTTTTTTAATTTTATAATAATTGTCCACTTCTTTCATTTTCTTTATTGATTACCTTATCCTTGAATACTTATCATTAGGTACTTTGTTATAAAACAACAACAACAACAAAAACTATATGATAATAATGATCAATAACAGAGAAAATATTTTAAGGTTAAAATCATTTGCAAAAGGAATAACATATAAAACAAGAATCAAGAAAGTTGTCTTGGCCCATGAGAAATACTACATTGCGGTTCCTAGGAAAGATAACTTAGTGAACAATGAGAGTTTGCTTACCATTAAGACCCCAAAGTGTGTGAGGTGGTTACACAAGCAAACTGTCTCATTTTCATTGGATTCTGCTTGCACTTTGCAACCCGTAGGGTTCCAGCCACCATTGCCACCTATGGAAAGGAAACAAGAGAAACTATACTTTCCAACAAACTTGTATTGTTCTTTCATTGGATTCCTCGCTTCATCTTGTGCAAATGCAGAAATGCATATATAATAAATATATAATATCACTGAATATTAAAAAGTCAGTAAAGAAGAAACTGTTATATTTCATAGTTTTTAGAGAATTCCACCAGACATGTGTCTCAATAATGGCCTACTGAGCAGAAGCAATAGTTGGAGATTTATAATAAAGGTAGGGAGATTTTTGGTTATTGATGGATGAATAAGACCTATGTGTATCATGCATTACGACACACCTTAGTTTTACCCAATAACACCATGGTTTTACTCCCTTTTACCACCATGATGTGATGTCTGCACATACTGCCCTCCTATTCACATATCCCCAGGCACAAGAAAGCAGAGGCCTAGGAACAGAGGGTTGTTGCTCTCTGCAATATGTAATGCAAGTCAGCATGGATAGAGAGAATCTTTATCTTTACCTCCATCTTTATAAAAATCTTTATATACAGTTTTTTTAAATTACATTTATTAATATATAAATAAATACTATATACAATATATAAATACATATAATATATATTATGTAGATATATATGTTAATATATAATATATTAAATAATAGTATTTATATCACATTTATAATGTATATATATTTTTATATAATTGCATGTATTAATTAATAAATACAGATTTAAAATATTAACCAAATTTACATTAAAATATTTTAGTAAGAATATTTAACATCTTCTGTTACTAGTGACCTTACTAAACAGAAGAAATTATACAGTTTAAAGATTTAACTAACTCTGCAAAGACTAATAGAGAAGCAAAAAGGGTCAAGACTGAGACTGATTATACAACTTTGACACCTTTTTTCCCAATGTAAAAGAAATGACAGTATATTTAAACTTACCATTTTTATTCATATCCCAGAAGACACAGGTAGGCTTAGGATCTTCCTAAGAACACATGCAAAAGTAAACCTTTTATACCTCTTCAGATATAAATCTCATCAACATGTATGCATTTTCAGCAGATGTTTTACTACATATCATTTCATTTGATAAGCAGTAGAAAAAATATTATTTTGGAGTGTTGAAATTTTGTCTAGTGTTAAACCAGACCTTATTCTCCTTAGGAAGACATTTACCCTAATTATAAATCACAGAGCACTTCTCATCTTCACTCTTCCTTTTCCACATCCTCAGAATGAGAAGTTTTATTGTCTCACTAAAGTTATCCATGAGTATGATGTCTTTACAGAGCTTAAATATTTTTAACTGTTTACTTCCTCATGAGTTCTCAGTGAATCCTTAATGTAAATGGCCTCATAACTCTGCAAAAGCCTGCTGAACCTAAGTGGAGGTTGTTGTGCCTCACCTTAAAATAATCATTATAATGAAATGTAAGGTGAAGTTATGTGAAAATTATGAGCCAGGTTCTCATTCCATGAACAAACTTCTTAGGTATTGCATACCAACTTCTTCTTTCTTAATTTCTCTAGTGCTATTGTCTCTTTTGCAGTAGCTACTGACAACTGTTTGAAACATCACAAACCAAAAGGTTGTATTTTGACCTTATTTCTGTAAATTAATTCTAGTCATCTTTTTAAAATGTGGTTCTGCCCATTCTTCATTTGCAGGAAACCATATGACAACAAAACCTTGGGGAACTATTGAAAAAACCAATTTCATTATGGTCAAAGAATTTAAGTCTTTTTAAAGTTCCAGTGTAAAATGTAGTGTCCCTGGTCATGAACATGGTCACAAACTGGTTGTGAACAATGGTTTTACTTGGAATTATTTGCATAAATTGCTTGTGAGTAGCAGAATCAATAGTCTTTCAGATAAATACTAAAACATGAATGGATTGGGAATGTGTGAGGATGGAGAAGTGATTTATTTTTACTTTTTTTCTTACTTATTTTTTTTTTCAGAGATTTTATTTCCATTTGGGTTTACATTCAATATATATACTCAAAATCCACCCAATGCAATGAAGCTGTATGCACAGCCTTTACTATATATAATCTACGTTCCTGTTCCTCTGAATAATCAGTCTCTTCTTACTTGAGTTTTGGTATGTTTAATTGTAATCTTCACATAATCCTGAAGATCCCGAATAGTTATGTTTCCAATACTGCATGCCACAACAAAACTGGTCAAGTTGGCAGGAGTTTCTGCATCCTTTAAAAGATTCAGAAAAATATAAAAAATGCTTACAAGGCACATAACATAAAAGCCAGAGTACAGTTTTATTTTTGCAGCATGCCAGAATAAATAAACTGTCAGCAGTTCTACAATTTCAATCATGTAATATAAGGACATTTTGTTTATAAAACTAAATTCTGGATTTGCCTCATGGAAGTTTCCTTATTTTCGTTATAGTCATAAATATATTAGGACATTATTATAAAGAAAGGTTAAAAGGTATACTTTCCCCTTTTAATCTTTTTGTGTGATGACACTAACTCAAACAATGTGGCAGAAATGATTAACATACATGTATTTCTCTTAACACAATGAAATAGCTTTCTTATCTTATTGTTGCTATCCTTTTTACTAGGTGTAAAGCTTTAGGAGAATAACCTCTTTTCTGTATATAGTTGCTAAGTCATCCTCCATCTTAAAATGAAAGACCAAGAAGTAGTAAACAAATCCAAAGCAATGCTAGATAGACACTGTAAGGTCTTATTTTATCATCAGGAGACTGATGATATCAATACCATTTATAACCTGCAGTGAAAAAGTATCAAGTGGAGAATTTTCCAAAAGAGATCTTTTCATTGGAATCTGATGATTTATTAAAATGGAAGTGTTTTGCAAGTAGAATTTTCCTTTGAAGAATTTCCATTAAAGTCTGAATAGCTAGAAGCCTGTTTGACCTTATGGGAAACAAGGAAGTTAGGACTTCTAATACACTACCTGCTGCAGTTGCCTAAAAGTATGTGCTCACTTTAGAGGCTTTAAGGTATCCTCCCTCGTCTCCAGTAAGTCTGTTATAGGTTCATTGCCACATCTGTCAGGCAGTACTTGGGGTGATGCAAATGGCACTGTTCTCTTTTGTTTGGGGAACCAATGCCTACTCCTGCACTAGGATGAGCTGTGTCACACCTTGTCTGTGTCCATTCCTTTCCATTGACTGGCACTGAGGGCAGCTTATGGACAACAGTTTAGGTGTAAGTATCTACTCTGAACACACCTACCATATGTGAAATGAGTCTCACCCTGAATAGCTTAACCATCAGATTTCAATGAATGACAGGATAAAGCTTGAGAGCACTTTATCAGTTGCAACTAAAAAAAAACAAACAAAACACACACACAAAAAACTCCAGTGCTGTAAAGTATGATGTTTCATTGTTACAGTGAATGTTTATAGAAAATACAGCTAATAACAGTGGAATGCTATTGAAATTGGAATAAATATATTCGTGGAATAATTTTATACTAATGCATAAAGTCATGGGGATTGAGACAGCGTGACAATATTTATTTTTTTTTGAGACTGTCATTAGTCTTTTTTTTTTGACTTTATTTTTACACTTACTAGAATGTGATTTTCACACATTTTAATTAATCTTATTGAACATCACACATGAACAATTTAAAAACCACACAAAATACTGTAGGGAATTTTAGTTGTAATCTTCCTTCCTTCCTTCCTGGACACATTTTGACTTTGTATGATTTTATGCCATTATGACAATCATGTATCTATATTCTCCCAGTTTCTTTATTAAATATATTCATCCTGTTTTTCTTAAAAGTGGCCTTAAAAAGAATACTATTTTAAATAGTTAAAGATACTTTAGGGTGTATTTTAGAAGGCAACTGAGGGCCATGAGTATTTTCTTGCCTAGATTATCTTAAGAATCTGGATACACTGCCAATAGAAATGATAATATAGAGACAATACAATACTACAGAGTTCTCCGGATATACAAGAGCCAAAGGTCATTTAAAATACTAATGGGAAAACAAACTGAAGCCTTCTGAGGCTTAGCCTACAGTTCACTATGAAACAGTGTTTCCCTATAAATGAACTTTTTTTTTTTTTTTTCAAACTGTGAAACTCTTCCTCTTTTTTTTTTTTTTTTTTTTTTTTTTTTTTGACATTAACCATGCAGGAAGTATTTATAATTACCATGTGATGGGACCCAAAGGAGAAAAATAGCAAATCCACCTGTATCCCTTCTGTTTTCAGACACAAATATTGCTGTCCTTATTCTATAACCAGGATAACCAGGTTGTCTTTAAATACATCTGGGTAACACTAAAAAATGGTGTGCTTATGAGAACACATGAAAAGAACAGTATGTATAGAAAAAAAATGTTCTCTGTACAGTGACCAGCAGCCCAGAGTTTCAAACTGGATATAAGTAGGCCATTGGACATGACTGTCAATAAACTCTTTCAATGAAAAGAGAAAGAAAGAATATTTAGCTGTACTACACACCAAATTCCCAGCTGATATAAAAGAACCCATCTCCACTGAACATCAAGCACCTATATCAATGCATTGCTATGGAAGATGTGCCCTTTAAAAGGTTTTGCTACTTTACACTGATTATAATCAGCTTGGATATAGCTTGCTGTTGATTACTTTTAAAAAAAGTTTATCTCACATGTGACTAGAATGTGCACTCAAATTGCTCACTCTAATTCAATGTCGATGCTATGGTTATTTTGTCACTATGATATCCCTAATGCCTACATTTGCTATCACCAACTCGTTCCTGTAACACATGAAATGCTGTGAAATTACATTACAGGAAACATTTGGCAGCTGCCTTTGACTCATCGTAGCTGAAACTACTTCAAACTCATTAAAGTTTACCTGAAAAAGGCCATTCTTATTGAAGAAAGTAAATTGAGCCCTCGATATAATTTCAAAGTCATCTTGACTTAAATTCTTCAATAAACTTGGTGGCAGAACAACAGAAGCAAAGGCATTTGTCTGGTCCTTGTCAAAGTCTATCTGTTAAATAAAAACAGCACAAGAAAAGAACATATTCAAACAAAAAGTAAGCCATCTACTGTGAACAGCTGGGTTCAAACCCTTCTTGACAATATCTAAACCATTGGACTAGAACTGTTAACATTAATTTTACCCATACCTATGCAAGAACTAATTCAATCAAAAAAAAAAAAAAAAAAAGGCTTAGGATTTTTTTATTCTCTACTCTCGCAGTATGAGATTAATATTCTGCTGCACAAAATTAGTAAATAAAACAAACAAAAAAACCTCCTCCACTGCTATAAAGATGATTTGGAAATACTGATATGGCAATAATGGCAGACATAAATAATTTTCAGTAACTGTCAGAATACATTCCTTATACCAAACAATGTTGAGAAAAGGAAAATATGCTCTGAATCCTTCTTTCTTGAGTTGGTTTGTGTTTTTTTTTTTTTTTTTTTTTTTTTTTGCTTGATTTGAACATCTGAATTAATTTTCTTATTAACTTTTCTAGTTTCTCTGTTAAAAGAGGGAGACTTTCAAGTAATTAGTGTCACCTCTCTACATCTATGCAAACTCATATTTCATTAGCTTTCACAGAGCAATTCTCTGACTGCATACACTTACACCATGGCAAACTCAAGGTGTGCCACCCTATTCATCAAAGGTAGAAGAGTAAGCCACCTAATACTGGCTCTATTATAAAAGTGTTCAATAAATTTACTGCAAGATAGGAAATTCACACTCCTTACTTCTTCTGAGGCAACTGTTATTTATGCCTCTCACATTAGCAAAGAGGAAGTTACAAGTTATAGGCTAGTGATTTATTTAAATTCTAAATATAAATTTTTCACCGACTTACTGTGATGAACAGGCACCACTGGAAATTAATAACTAGTAGTTCATAAGTATCTCCTAACAAAGCTAAAAGCACTTGAATAAAAGGTTTTCAAGGTATAATTCCGCCACATTAAACAGAAAGTGCGCATGTGATAAAGATGTCCCAATAGGTACTGTCTGCAAATGAAGTGGAAGAGGCTTCTATGAAGAAGTGTGGATGTATTACAGGAACGATTTAATAATATGAATCACTAAAAGCTAACTCAGCCAAAGTTTTGGCAAGAAACATAAAGACACAAGGGACTAAAATAGAATCTTTCCAAATTGCCATGGATACATTTGCTTGTTATCTATGAAAGAAAATCTGGAAACACTCTGACATACAGTTTGAAGAGCTTAATGATCCCTGATGAGCCTGGTCATCACATCACTGGTGAAAAGACTGGGCTTTCACAAGGGAATCTCCCTACAGCAAGGATAGCAAGTGTCTTTCCTGATATGCATGGAAAATATAATTTGTGACCACAGCTGCTGCTGACTTTACTAGTAGAAAAGTCAGCTAAGATGCTAAGAGTTCTCAATCAGTTGCTGGAAATGTAAAAGTCTGAGAACAAACTCGTATTCCAATAGGAACATTATAAATAATTTGATGGAGTTTGGATTTTATGATTATTTAGACAGTGTTGTAATAAATGATTCCAGGGCAAGAAAATTCCTGGATGTCCTCAAGACACAGATGGTAATTCTTATTATATGTGCAAACATCCCAAACCTCATTTCAGAATTTTTCCTTCCCTCTTTCCATAAATACAGAATGAAATCTAGAGGAGAATTGTTCCTTTGATAACAATCAAAGAACAATCACTTATTGAGCTTCATTAATATGAGAACTAAACAAAAGTAGATTTAAAATCAGCAAGCAATTCAAATAAAATTGATTCAAAGAAAGTTTAGCCTAAACTTCTATGAATATAAATAAGAGAAAACTCATACATGTACATTAAATCCATTTGCATCTATTTAAACCAGCAATTGACTTTAATTCCAAAGTCTACATAGCAAATAAAAGGCTGATAGCCTATAGTAGTACTACTACTGTTAAACAATGTCTTTATTAATTAATTAATTTATTTATTTTTATAGTAAAACGTACTTTATAAAATTATGATAGGATTGTTGTTTTGCCAATTTGCTACAGGAATAAATTTGGTCTATTAGATACTTATACTCTAGCAATTATTCTTTTACCAATATCATAAAGCTATGTTTTCTCTCAATTCAGATTTGGGCCCTCTGGCCCTAATTATAGGTGTTTTTGTTTGTTTGTTTGTTTTTTCGCCATTTAGTATTTTCCGTATTTTTCACAAAAAGAGAGTTTGTGATGACATTACCTCTATCATTGACTTATATAACTATGAAAAATACATTGGACTAAATTTTTTAAAGTACTTATGTTCTTTAGATGCAAACAGGCATGTCCTGAAATTGTTTTAAAAAGTCCAGGCAGCTCATTACTACAGATTTCCACAGAACCTTTAGAAAAATCCCAGCAGATGCTCATGTATATCTTGAATGTTATTTCATAGCTGTTAGATGTTTGTGCATTTTCATTTGTGAATAAAGATGAAAAAATATATTGAGGTCA
Organism: Netta rufina; assembly: GCF_964035555.1. NCBI lineage: Eukaryota > Metazoa > Chordata > Aves > Anseriformes > Anatidae > Netta > Netta rufina. Next base: position 58,356,440 of record NC_140125.1, read on the forward strand.
TGACAAATATCTAACTTAATGTCTAGATAATGTAGCACTGAAGACCTGTCCTTTGATTTTTGGAGCTGATTGGTCAAGCTCCATGTGAGTGTCTTGAACACCCTTGGACTTCCCAAATGGCACAAGTCTATGAACCTACATGTGGATGAAGGATTGTCTTTAGGCCTTTGAAGTAGGTGTTTACACTATACTGTTGAACACGTGTTGTACCTGCAGAAAGCTACATGTAGATATCTACATTTATCTGTATTATTCTAAACATGAAACTCATCAATGGTGTTTTCACTGTACAATGGGTAATACATTAGACTGTTAAAGATTATTTTCCCTTTTAATTGGAAAAGATAAAATCTATTCTGGATTTGTAAGCAAATTATTTTTCATCTCTATGGATTGTGTACGTTCACCTGTGTTTCCTGCCACTCCAAGATATACTGCATTAATCTGCTTGGATGATTGTAGGAAAATGGAAATAGAAAGTAGGAGCAGAATAGGAGGTTGTAAATAGTTTTATATTAATCACAGTAAACATCCTTGGCACATTTCATATTCAAACTGCTCATACCATACCTGGAAATCAGATGCATTATTCTGTGAACTGACACTGAAAGTAGAACCTTTGAATGAAGTTGAGTTTATAGCAGACACTCCAAGTGCGAGGTTTCGTGTTGAAATACTCATGGATGGTCCGGTGAACTGAATTTTTAAAGCTAAGGCATCAATAGTTTTTAGAGCTCTAAAAACAGAAATAAAATTATTTTTAAAATTGAATAAAAAATGATAATAAAACAATGGTCATGTGTGCTCTTTATGTATGCTCTCCACCTTAAGGCTGTCCTCTGTGTATCTGTCACCCACCTTTATATTTGCAAGGAGACTGTTGAGCTGTAAATTTATGTCTGTTGAACACAAAAGGTTTTGATTGACAGAAAGTATCCAACTACATATCACCGGTCCTGAAATAATCTTCCAACAATACGTAAATCTGTGCTGTGTCATTCATCAGCAGACTTCTTTTCCATATTTTTGTTATGCACGTTAATTTTAGCACAAGAAGAAATATCTGTTTTTATCATTTGGATTTCTTTTTTTTTTTTTTTTCATAGAAATAAAAAAAAGTTTTCTTTACTGCAATTATTTCTATATATATGGAAAGAAGTTGCTCTTGAAAACTTCTCTGAAACACAGAAATACTTACTCTGATGATGATGCTGCCAATACACTGTCTGAACTATTTAGAATATTGGAAAAAATTGTCACCACAGTAGAACCCAGAGATTCATCAATTTCTTCATCATTCACAATTTTTTTGAGCTTCTGGACAACATCATTTACTTTGTCTGAGGTTAACTGCTGCCCTTCACCAGTGAGATTCAGAAGCTGATTGGCAATATCAGCTGCATTTTCTGTAAGTGTACACATAACATGAATCAAAATGAGAAAAAAAGGAAAGCAAGGAATATATTATTTTTTTTTTCTCTCCTTATCCTCTATCCTCTTTTTTTTTTTTTTTTTAATGAGAAAAACTACTTTTGTTCCCCTATTGAAGAGGAACAAATGTATCCCAAAGTCACTATTACTTACAAAATATTCACTCTTTTAAACATAAGCGAGAAAGTCTGACCCCATTATGAATGTTACTGGTTCCTTCATATGTCTGAACTCTTAATCAGAGAGCTGGCAAGCACAATACACAAGCAAATTTAAGCAGAAGAACCTTCCTGATCAGGATAGTTTGAAATTGTGTCCTGTGGCAAATCATTAGTGTAAACCGCTTTTTAAACTATGTTTGGTGACACTAGAAAAATAATGTAAGTAGTAATATTGTGCAACTTCAAAATATTTATGCGATAATCACAAATAAGATTTGGAAAGACCATCAGCCTTCTGTCTGCCTCTGTGTTTTTGTTGTTGTTGCTTTTAATGTTGTATTTTATAATGTGGCTTTAGCTACATTTACCGTAGAATGTTCATTCTACAATAAAAAATGTTTTCATATAGCCTGACTGTAAGTACTCATCACAATCAACTAAACTAGGTAGCCAGGCTTCCCACAAATCTCTACCAGTGGAGAAGGAAAAAGAGTCTTCTCTGAGAAAGCAATGCAGAACAGCAGCTTATTTGAGCTTTGAATTACCTTTGAGAGTATTTCTCTCCTCTCTAACTCTGGCACTAAAATAGGGGGCCATCGGTCAATAGGGTTCTCTGTTTATTTTGTTATTCCTTTAAGTGCCAGAATGACATCAAAGGGTATTTTTCAAATGGAGAAAAAATTTGAAAATGTCTGATCATAAGTTCACAGAAAAGAATGAGTCTATGAAAAAGACGTCCCATTGGAATGTCGTTCCATATGGGCATTGGAATTTTTTAAAAGAATTTCTGAATTTAAATATCAAATCAGGGCAACCATCCGTTTTGCTTAAATTACCTGAAGAGTTTGATTTATTTCATTAATTGATATCCAGAGCTTTGCATCGATGGGCTGGAATCAATTTGGTGCACTTCCCTAGAGTTTAAACACTTTGCACTGATTTTTTAAAAAGATTTAGCATAAATGGGGAAGGTAGTCCTTAGTGTAACTTCCTTATGCTAGGTAGAAAACAAAGAACACAAAACTAGTATTTTATCCAAAGATTAATATGCGTACACTTACCTGTGCAATTTCTAAGATCTGGTTGGCCCCAGTATGATGTATAATTCTGCAGACCCAAATAGCTAAAGAAGAAAAATGACAATAGCAACATTATGTAAATGTTTTGTAATTGTTTTGTAGGTGTCATTGTGGTACAATACTCTCTATTCACAAATTTCCTAGCAACACAGCTCCAGCTGAAATGAAATATATATGCTAGACAGTGGAAATATGTGACTTGTTAAGTGACAGTGCTGAGAAGAAAAAAAAAACATACACATATAACAGTTCTTTTGGACAGATTCCCATCTGATTCCTATGCTGCCTATGCTGACTTGGTAAACTGACTGCATCATTCTGGTCTTCTATTTCAGAAAAGACCCAAACAAACTATTATGTCACTATTGTGGCCTAATCAGATGTTGTTTCTATATTTTTTCTTTGATATAAATAGCTTTGATCAGGTCAGCAACAAGTGGTAATAGCTTAGAAGAACATGAACAGGAGCTATGAGCAGATAGAAACTTATGCTACCTGTGAAAACCAGAGAAGGTCATTACCGGGTTCAGGTCCAAAGTGAGTGGCAGACATAAAGAGACAACATATTTTTTTTCAGAATGCTTTTTCTATAAAACTTTACCATAGAAAACTACCCAGATATGGCTCCAAAATTAAACATTTTCCCCTAGGTTTTCTTTTTGGACAATCACGCCACCTATGCCTATGGCAAAGGTAGGATGGAGAAAGGAAAAAAGTTATCCTTGATAACACATAAGAGAATAAAGATATTCCTTGGTTGATCACCTTTATTGTAATAGCATACTATCTACTCAGGGAAGCACAGGGCTAGAAGACACCATTGGTACAGCTTCCTTTTTTTCTTTTTTTTTTTTTTTTTTTCTCAGAAAAAAACACACCATACCTGTGCTCCATATTGGCAAAAGCTAGTGGAGGCAGAGGCATGGAAAGCACATCACAGCGCAGAGCACAGTAGTTTTCTTTTTAAAAAAGTGCTGCACACAGACTATCAATGGTATTGTTTATACCACAAATGAACAATAAAGATAAGCAACAGTGGGGCAGCAAAGGCCAGAAGCCTTAATTTTTAATGTTTCTGAGGCTCTGACATAAAAACAGTTTGACCCCTACACTACTTACTTTACAGCAAACTTCGGTCAATCAGAATCTAGCAGCTCTTGTGTAAGATTAAGAAACTGAGGAAGTGAGTTAGTTAAATGTAATTGCTAGTTGCTTTCCTGTTTGGCACAGAACCTCAAAGCCGATTCATATCCATGTTGCCATATTGTTTGCAAAAAGTAAAAAATCTGGTCTTCTCAGAACATGTTCCAGATGTAATGTGGGTGGATGAGACTACTGTGTTGCATTTAATTGTGATCATCCTAAATACTGAAGAGATTAATTAATATTGCATCATTGCCATGTTCAAGGCACTCAAAGGAGATCAAAGTTGTATTGTTTTAGTAATATATCAAAGGAAGTAATAATATTCCCATTTTACAAATGGGAAGTGGAGATACAGCATTTAAATCATTTGTAGACGCTCACAAAGAAAGCTTACATTAGGAGAAAATTATCCTAAACCTAAAACTAAAGATGTTTTATCCTAAGCCTAAACATGTACAAACCAATCGTTTGTAGATGTTCACAATGAAAGCTTACATTAGGAGAAAATTATCCTAAACTTTAAACCTTAAAAACACAAGTCCAAATCTTTAAGTGTTAGACTAACAGCACCTTCAGTTATGACTAACTACTAATAAAATTCTTATGTCAAAGGATTTCTTTTTCTTTCTTGTATCTGGAAGAGAAGTTCTTGTTTAAACTAAATGCATGCCTCATCTACATAGAGTTTTGTTGAAAATTTCTTATACAAGTCAGACAGTAGTAGTGGAGTGGTAGCAGATGTTTGATTTTGGCAACATAAACATCATGTCTTGAAGAAGGCAGCTCTGTAAGAAATTACTACTTTTATAGTCACTTTGATCATATATTAATCATGACTCTCAATATACCCTACAGAAGTGGTAGACGAGCTTTATTTATTTATTTATTTTTCACTAATGACGTACATGTCCTTACTGTACACACATGATACCTCACAACATGAAAATTCTTCTCCTGAAATATGATACCAGTTAGTGGCATCCATTACAGAGGATGTAGTTTAACATAACCAGGAAGCTGCAGCTGAAGCTCTCAGTTTCTATGGTGTTTGACCACCTACCAGGTTCTTGATGCAATCTGAACTGAGCTCCCATGGCAAAATGTAAAGTTAGTCACAGTTGGTCTAGTATCTGGCCAAAAATAGTTTGGAGGGTTTTCTTCAGCTAAACATTTTTCTGTAAAATAAAAGTATATCTGGGTTAATTACAAATTTCCTCATATGACATCTTCCATTTCTTGTTCTCAGCTGTTCTGCAGCACACACATCTTCAAATGAAATGTTTTGATGTTATCTATAAAGTGGTGGTAAGGGAAGGGTTCACAACTGGGGACAAAATATACTGCTGCTGCTGAAGGAAAAGCCCAGAATGAGCACGCTGCATTCCACCAGCCTCACCCTCCTCCCTCCCAAAGGAAGGGCAATCTCTGACTGGAAAATTAATGGGAAAAGATGGGTGATACACAAGAGCTAGAAGAAAATTTATAAATTTTGATTAAGGACAGCAGTTGGCAGAAGCACAAACAAACAGGGTTGAGGAGTGGGCATGAGGGGTCTTGGAGGTCCAGAATATCTCTAGCTGTATATCACACTTCTTTATCACCAAACTACCAAAGCAACTGGCAGAAATTGTCCCAACCAGATGGCAAAACACTGACTGAAGCAATCTGGACAAATAGTAAATCTATACTTGTTTCAAAATGAGATATCTTGAGGATGGTTCTCTGAGATGAGTGGTTCAATAAGGCTTAAAGGGACAATTCCAAATCTGATATAGCCATACCATTTGGGAATACGTTATTATTTTGACACAGAATATACTTATTTTTGGACAAGCAAATGAAATCTGTTGTGTAACAAAGCTGACAACTACTTACCCACTGGATCAACTTCCACGGTCTGAAGTTTATATTCCCCTGGTATGGAATTATTATTACTTATGAGCTTCTGTCGGATCTCTTCTTCTTCTAAGTTAATGTTGTTGGTAGAATTATAAACCAGAAGAGCCAAAACCTCAAAACTGCAGGGAAAATTGTCCAAATGTTTGAGTCAGAACAGAAGAGCCCAAAGGTGGGGAAGTAAAAATATCTGACAGACTCTGGTTTTCTCAGTATGTAACAATGTCACCAAGACAATGTTGTTCATTATCTGTAAATCATTATTTTTGTATGTACAGGGACACAAATAGAATTTATGGCTGGGAAATGCAATCTTCCAGTTACCATTAAAGAAGCAGCTCATCAAAAGAGCTAAGAAATATTTTCAGAAGATTTAGATTACTGTAAAATTTATTAAAAGATGAAAGCAAAACATATTCTTAATTGTCAGTGTCCAATGCCCAGTTATAAATGGCTCCTAATTAAATTAAAAAAATTTAGGTTGCTTAGGAACTTAAAAGCTGATTCTTCCCAGTTCAGAAAACTTGTCAGGATGGGACAAGTCATCCTCTGGAGGGACTATCTCTCTAATGTCTACAGAAGAAGGCTAGAAGACTAACAAAGAACAGATGCTTAATATTTAGATGCCCAAATTTTGATAGCATGAAAAACACCCTAACACACTTCTGAAACTTTTAGTTCTAATTAGAAAAGTCTAGTTACTCAGATGACTAATTCAAGGTTGAGCAGTAATAGTTGTTTTGTACTGTAGCCCACTGCTACTTTCTTGGGCATAAGAAGTAGTTCAAAGTGCCCAAGTCTCTTTCCTGTGAGAGAAATAAAACAGTCTCCACCCTTGTCCAAAAACATAGTTTCTCTGGAAGGGAAATAATGAACAAGAAAAGCAGTTCTAACAGGACACAGGAAAGAAGCTGAGAGTGGAAGGCTGAAAAATTTCCTCTGGGGACACAGAAAACACATGTTGGAGAACAGCATATGTCGGTACCCAAGAGGATTGCTTGGCTCTGTCTAGTAGGAGGTGACGCCACTGAAGCATGGAACATTGGATCTCCACGGGAGCAAAAATGTGGAAAAAAGGAAAAAGTAAGCCTTCTTTAGGCTGTCTTCATCTTAGCCTGTGGATGCCCAGCAGCCTGAATGAAGACAGACCTTCCTGGTGTACGAGCAGTTCCTGGCAGCTTGGGAAGCGTCAGTATTGCCAGCACACATGCAGTGAGCAGGGCACACACCAAACAAAGCTGCTTTCAGTGGGGACCCCCCATTGCAAGGAAGCAGCAGTGAGCAAAAGGGTCTGGTGGCCTGCTTGAAGAAGGATAGGAAACAAAATCTTCAGGGGTGCTGTATGGACATGGACTGGTAGGGATTTCAGGAAACCCCTCCTATAGAGACTGGTGCTTCATTTCTGAAAATCTTCCAGAGAGCCACCCCCAAGATGACAGCCCAGATTTGCATTTTCTGGAGGTGCCTAGTGTGGTGCAGTATAAAACTACAGCTTTTCATACAGATGTTGCTGTTAGACGATGGATTAAACCCTCTTGCTGTCAGACAGTGTTGAAAAGTACATACCTTCGACCAGTAATTCTGAAGCATTCTTACTAGTGAAACAGCATTAAAAGAACTGATATTAGAAAACAAGCTCCCAGTCTAGGGAAAAACAAAAGCAACAACAAAAAAACAAGCTTCATAAAGCCTTCATAAATCATGAATGTGAACTAAATACTCCACACATTTCACTGTTGCAGATGTGACCCATAAGTAAAGAAATGTACATGTCATTGTTTGGCAGTTTTGTTTTCTTTTGAGCATCAGTACCCTTTCCTTCTTTCTTGTCATAACTGTTTGATTTTTAACTTGTTGCTGAAGGAGAAGATAAAAATGTGACTATAAGTTACCTGCTGTCTTGGCTTGTTTTTTTTTCCCTAGGGATGTATTTTAGCAGGGAAATTCCAGCTATCCCTGGCCAGGTTGCTTCTGACCTGCTCTCAGATACATGAAGTTCCTTCTAACATTCCTTTAGTCTCAGTGGAGTGGTTAACACACAGCAATAACAACAGCAGGGTGGATGTGCATTAGCAGGCTCTTGCTGTATACCTCAGATATATTACGAGGCTCCAGTTTATTATAACATTTATTTTTAGCAGAAGTATGGAAATTGCCTAGAGATTTGCCAGCACTTTCAGCCCTCCAGTACTTTAGCCCCAGAGTCTCCTGGCACTTAATCATCTTTCCTAAAAGATTCTGGCTTCAAACATGTATTCCCTTTACTTCAGAAGAGGAAAACTTAATATACTGATGCCACTCCCTACCTCAGCACTTTGGCTGCAAAGCAGAAGTCATAAGTGAGCAGTCACTGCTACTACGATGCTGCTTATTGCAGTACTCACAGCAAACTAAGATGATATTTAGTACCCGTAACTGCTCAGAGGGAGAAAGGCAACAAAACAGAAGGGATAATGATAGATGTGGTAGGACTGGTTACCTTTATCTTGAACAATTATAGGGATAATGATAGATGAGGTAGGACTGGTTACAGTTATCTTGAATGATTACGGGGAAAAATATTGATTATGAAGAACTCATAAAAATAATCTGTTAAACCATTCTGTTATTTTTTATTGTTGTTTGTTATTGTTTTTTGTTGTTGTTGTTGTTGTTGTTTTGAGAAACTTGTAGAGCACAAGTCAAGTATACCATGTAATAAAAACCTGTTCCATTTTATGATGAAAACAATTTCTATAAACTTTTCAGAATGACTCATGCTAGCTTCCCAAAGTAAATAAATACCTTTTAACTTGACAGCTGATGCAATATGGAGCTGAGTACTTCCTTCCACTTTTGTCACACTCGGATCCCCAAAAGAAAACATTTTAATGGTGAAGAACAAAATTCTCAATTTGTGAAACAAGCCCACGCTTAAATAAATGGTAATATAGGCAATAGTGGCATGCTGTGCTTCTGCCATGGGATTTTATATAGCCAACCATACATCCCATATTATGTGCCATATGAAAGCAGATGGATTCTCACAGCAGCAATCAATTACGAATTACATCACCCACAGTAACTTGTACTGCCAGTATTGCTGCTGTCAATACAAAAAAAAAAAAAAAAAAAAGGACTGCTGTGTGGGTAAACAAAATGGGCTACTCATTTATGCCTCTCTTCTCTTTTAGTGAAATGGTGACAGCTGGAGCAAGGAAAGCCAGGAAGACCAGTGTCTGTCTCGCTTTGCCTTGGCCCACTGAGCTACGCTGGCTTGGAGAGAGAAGGCTGCTGTTGCTGCACCCAGACCGGGGGCACGGGGGATGGTGGGGATGCCTGCGCTGCCGTGGCGCCTACCACAAAGGCAGCTTTCTTCTCGGGCAGTGTGACTCAGAGCTATTCCAGGACAGTGTGCCTACACATGGGTTGTGCTCTTGCTGCTACACAGTGCAAGGAGCTTGGAGAAAGGATTAGCAATGAACCAGGCGAGCTGCACAGCACAGACTCATACCTGCAGATACCTGGCTGATAATTAGCAGTGCATGTTTCTGCTCTTATTTTGGTTGTGCTAGATGGGCTGAACTAATTGTGGTGGTCAAATTGTTCAAGCAAATCACTACTAATTTGTTTCATTGTTAATGTTATTTGATTTAAAGTACAAAAAATAATTTTTAAAGCACCTAAATTCTCAGGGACTCTGAATTAAAGTGGAAATTTGCCTAATGACACAGGCATATTTAAAAAAAAAAAAAAGTCAGTATTATATTCTTTACAAATCTTGCTGTTATTTTGGCTTTGGAGATAAGAAGAGATCACAGAATCACAGAATTTCTAGGTTGGAAGAGACCTCAAGATCATTGAGTCCAACCTCTGACCTAACACTAATAGTCCTCCACTAAACCATATCCCTAAGCTCTACATCTAAACGTCTTTTAAAGACTTCCAGGGATGGGTGGATATAATTCAAGATCATCAGCACAGGTAGGCCTACACAGCTGGTTACTTGTAAACACTGCTGACTTCTGAACATTAACAGGACAGCCAGAAAAACAGCTGACTCTTGCATAAGTTACTCAGTGAGGATGTAAAACAAGCAGCAGAGATGTTAGATAATATGCAGAATGACACAGAAAGAAATATGAAAAGTCTACTACTGAAATCCATAATGGAATCTGGAAAAGCATTCCTGTCAGGAATATTGGGCTCATTTCTGGCAACAAAATAACCTACAGCACAAATATAGAAAAGTTAAAAGCATTCTGCAAAAGCATCTATGTTGTGGATAATTTTTTGACATGATACCATTTTCAGAATAGAGAGTGAAAAAAAAAATACTGGGCATAAGAGACACTTTCAAAACAATGCCAAGGATGAAGATGTTTGTTTCTCAGAAGCTGATGCTATAGAAAAGATACACAATCTGAGACCTTAGGACAGAAAACAAAAAATTACAGCTATTTTGGGGACTATTAAGAATAAAGGTATCTTAAGTTTTCCTTTTAACAGCAGAACACCGCTGCAAGCAACATGATCACAGGAGTCTCTGCTCCTGTCCCTGTGACTCTGGGCCACGCTTCTCCTTGAAGAACTGGTACAGGAATACTAACTACAGCTTTTCAACAGAAGGCATTTAAAATATGTCAAGGTTTGGTATGAAGACTGTTCTTTATAAGGGAATGTAGCAAGAAGGCAAAGAGAAGGCTAGAATAGAACCCCTCATGGTTCTACAGCTGGTCATGGCAGAAGAAAGTTTTTGGTTATGTTCCAAAATAACAAAGGAAATCCCTTTCCCCCCCAGAAAAAGTCAATCCATTACTTTCTTAAAAATGGCATCTGACAATGTCAGTCCAATACTAAACCCAGTTAAAGTCAGTGGAAACTGAATCAAGATAAGTCGGCTTCAGCAGAATTCTAAGGAGAAATCATTCTTCAGTCACTCAGGTTGAATTCCAGAACTCTTCTGTCTATGACAAAGGCTTTCTTTACATGTCACTGATACAAGATGCCAGCAGGGAACTGTGGAGAAAGCTGCCCGTTCAGTTGGTAACACTGAAGTTAAAGCCAGGGGTAGAAGAGGTGGGCCAGTTCCAAGTTGTTCCTAAAACCTCACCAGTAGAAACCAAGAGGACTTTTAAAAATAGGAATAGGAATCACAGATGTTTTCATTTATAATAACAGTAGCATTATTCTGTCATAATGAATAATATGAAGTGGTTACAAAAAATGCTAAAGCCTAACACTTTGTCCATTTAACTTTACTCAATAAAAAGACTTTAGACTAGAACAGCAAATGCTGCTCTGATGTTGCTAACTCTTGTCTAAAACTTTTACACAATCTAATTAGCTTAAGTTTTATCCAAGTGCATTGAACTTTCCATTAAGCAACATGGCAGCTGAGAACACAGCATGCAGGAGCCTGAGTCTGCCTTACTGACCCTTTTTCCAAAACTCCCACGGACTTCAAAAAGGAGGACTATGTGTACCTCAGATTTCCTGCTTTCCTCTTTATTTTCATTTCTAAGAGAATAGATTTCTTTTTAAGTTTAGTGAGTGGTCTTTAAACTGGTTGCTAACACTGCGATTTTTAATTTGGATTAATTGTTTTACAGTAGTAACATTAGTGTTTTTCACATAAAGGAAACAGCTAAACATGGGAAATTATGGCCAAAAATATGACAATTGAATAGTGGAAGCTACGGAAAACATAAACTTATTTGTATATTAAGAGGAGTAAAGATTATAAATGAAATGGGACTTGAGTTCTCAAAACTGTTTGCAAAATAAAAGAAGGAGAAGCAGGGGAGCTGAGCTGCTTAATAAAGACCAATTCTTCTACTGAGGCAGCCCAATTATTAGTCATCTGACAACACCCAGGATCGGTAGGACCCTTCTGAGAAAAGCAGCAGCAGTCACAGAAGGATATGACAGGCAGCACTGCAGTGTCATAAAAGTGTCAATTAATGAAATAAACAAACACATTTATAATTTATCTACATAAAAATCACAAATTGGTGTCACTTTCAAAGGTTTGTGCTAAATCATGGGGGACAAACAAACAGGAATGCACATATCCTACTCAGACCTACTTTCTACTTTATATTGAAGAGGTGTTCTCTCATTAAGAGACAGAAACAGCATGACCAGAGGAAGAAAATAAACACAAACACAAATTAAAGTATAGCTGTGACAAAATTCTGTCTATTAATATAGTTAATGATCTATCAAAATATTAACTTGAGACACTGATGTCACCCAGAGATCTTATGGTGTTAAAGATGATGATAATAGTGTGCACTTTTGGACTTGGCGCTCTGTCTCTCATCACCAGATACATTAATGCATACTAAGCTCACTGTACTTTGGATTTCTGCAGTGCATAACTCAGTAATGAAAGAATAACAATCTGTTTCCATATTATTATTTTGTTTTGGTCTTCTCTAGAATGCAGTACAATTTAAAATTTCATTTGGAAAACACCTATTTTTACCATGAAAAAAAGAAAAAGCTTCCTACCTCCCACTTTCAGCTTCTATTTCTCCTCTGAATCATTCTCTCTAATGACTTCCTCTTTCACTAGGTGTGGTTACTGATAACAGAATTTCCTTGACAAGACAGCAGTGTAGCAAATAAGGGTTGAAGCTGAGTAAAATTGAAAGAAAACTTGGGAAAAATTTTGTGGAGTTTTTTTCTTAAACTGTTGTATTGAATGCTAATCCAAAAGGTAAGGTAAAAAGATGAGATCTGAACAACAAGAATTTGAATTAATGTAAAGAGAGGGAAAATTTCTCTAAGAGCTATTTAAAGAATTGTGCTACTACCCTAGAAAGATGAAGACTATGATCTTGTGCAAAATTCAGAGATGATGAGAGAGAAGGTTTAGTGAGTTAATCTAATATGATTACTGCTGTAAAATATAAAAAATAAGTTAAGGCTATGATGCTTAGGGGTTATGTTTGAAGTTTTGACTGTGGAGTGAAATTCTGTTCAGATGAATATGATGAAAAATGGTTTAAGATATGAAGGGAAAAATGAATGGAAATAGTGGAGTGTCTAATACTGTGAGTTTTATTCTTGACTATCCATAACAGAGAAATAACAAAAACATTGCACAACTATTCATAGAAATAATTTATAGGAATATTTAATAAAAACTGTTTGAAATCGCACTGTAAGCAAGTTATATGAAAGAACTCAGCCATCGCATTTCAGTGGATCATCTGACTAGTAAGAAAGAAACATTATTTCCATTAGGTGTTAAAAACTTCCAACTTGCAATCGGCTAACTTTTTATTCCCCAAAATGCTGCTTTGGCATGTTGTAGGATTTCCTTAGGATCTTACCCAGGACAAACCCAAGAAAGTGGAAAACTTAACAAAGCATCATGAAAGCAATGATCTGGTGGAAGTAGAGAAAAGAGTTCACTTGAACTGAATTACTAGTTTGGGCAGAATCTTAACTTTTCTACTTTTCTTTCTCTTGCTCTCTCTCTCTCTCTCTCTCTCTCTTTTTTTAATTTTATTTTCCAATAAAATATGCACAGCACAATGACCATGATTATTTGTAGAACAGTACTATCTTGTGTGGCATGATTAGTATTTATACTAAATTATTCAGAATGATGACAGAGCACTATCTGGCCTTGACACAAATTGCAGTAGAGCCCATGAAAAGACTAGTATTTGACTTTCTCATTAGCCCAGGCCTTCTCTGAAAAAAAAAAAAATTATGACCTATTAAGAACACATAACTCCTTTGCCTCTGAAACTACATATGGTGAATGATATAGTAGAATGTGATTACTGTTATGTTACATATGTACAACAGACATGGTCAGATATGGAACTGACATACTTTGTGTGTTTTAATGTGCTACATGTTTCTCTCTTCACCACCTTTTTTAATACACCAGGAAGAAGAAACAAAATGCACAAGATGGAGTGACAGAAGTGTGACATAAGAGGAGAGCACATGTGCAGTCTGAGGGAGATCAGATGCTGACAAGCTGGGCTGCTAGTCTTGTACAAGACTCAGAAATAAGAATGGGAAAAAATTTCCATTCCCCAGCAGCCTTGGATTGTTAGTAAGACCTAAAGCATGGTATGAACTTCAAAGGTTTTGCTGGTGTAACTGTATCATTTGGTAATATGAAAAAAAAAAAATATCACAGCCACATTACTACACCCTACTGTAAATGTAGCTCAAGCAGCAAAATAGCCCTTTTAGAGACTGGGTTTACACTATACCAGCTAAATGTTTTTTCGCCAATAAAAGCTGTCTTTCTGGTTTCAGTATGTGGGAAGGAGACAGTACCATTCACAAATCCTTTAATGTTTAGGTAAACTCTGTAGAAAACTGGGTTACTTCCTCATGGTAAACTGGGAATCCTAGTCTATCTATGAAATTAAAAAGCTCAACTGGCAAATCTCAAGAGTGAGCAGTTGAAGTCCTTGCCTGCAGGACTTTTGCCTACACTGCAAACAGATATGTCCTATACCCACTTGTTCCCCCTCCCTCACAAGACTAATTATGTTTTGGTTTCCTCTCTTTAATTTGGTGCTAAGAGTCACTCCCTGCCCATCTGTCCCTGAGTAGTCTGCTGCTTTCAAAGAAATCCCCTGAGGCTCAATTTTCAGGGGGTGTGACCCATCTTTCTCTGGCTGCCTTTGAGACTGTCCCAATGCTGGTGCCTCCAAGCCCAGCAGAAGTCAGGAAATGAGAGCGTATGGTAAATAGTTTAACTCACACTAGTTTGGCTTTCAATTCTAGCATGATTTTTCAGTGTTTTGCATCTAGTAGGATGTCTATTAGCTCAAAAGGCTCTGGTTCAAGAGAATAAATGCAGTGCCAGTGTACCAGAACCTGCTGCTGAAGAAAGCTGAATGTGACTTAACACACATAAGTATATTCATTTTTGTGGCAGATGAGACCTGAGCTCTGAAAAACGATCTGTTAAGGTTCAAAGAAGCTCAGTAGGTTTAAACCAAAACAAACATGATAACCAGTATGAGGCTTGTGAGCACACCCAGAGCACTCAACTTCCCAGCAGTCATATACTTAGACTAGCAACATATAATAATAGGCAATAAAACTATACCACTTGTAATACCAGCTGTTGACTCTATCAATAAAAATTCTTTGAAGATGTTACCTTTTGTTACCAATGCTTCTTTTTTCTCTTACTCCCTCTTTTACGGAGCCAGGTTGGATGCTATCAAGGACATAAACATTAATTAGGGTGGGTTAATTCACAGAAAGAAATGTGGTATAAACATCTTTCTCCTTCATTTACCTGATATTGACCACATACACAGTGTAATTCCAGTTCTGGAAAGTATGGTTTAGCTGAAAAACAGGAAAACATTGATCACAGGAGTGGTATGATGTTAATAGGGGCTCTTTGTTGTTTAAAACAGTGAGAATTTCACCTCTCTTTCCCTTGAGAAATTCCCTGCGATTTTTCAAAGCAAAGTGAACATGCTCCCATGACAGTGAGGTGATTGTTATATTGGATGTACAATTGGTAGTGAAAGATTTATTAGGTGTGTTGATTTATTAGTTTGTTGTTGTTGTTGTTGTTTTTTGAGACAAGGATATCTCTAAATCTCTGCAAGGTCATTACAGTGAATAGGTGAGTGCACAGGATGTGGAACTTTTCCTTTTCTTCCTCTACATCTTAAATTGTCATTTAAAAAATGGATTAGAAAACAAATCCTGACAAGAATTCAAGGTCAATTTTCACCTAAAAGTCTACATCCTTTGATGACCTTTATTTCAGACTTTTCTTCTTACTTGGAGTTGGCAATGAGTGCTCAGATTTCCCCTCTGAAGAAACTGTGGCATGCCCTGCCAGGGCCAAATGACACCTTTTGAGAATCTTTGGCTCTGGCATCCACATACTTCACCTGGATACTGCTGCTAAGAGCTGTTGTAAATGACTGCTTTTCTGGTTCATAGGAAACTTATGGATGGCTTCTCTTCCTTAGCTGGAAGGCTGTAGGTTTATTATAGACAAATAATGAATAAATGCCATATGTTTTTGACATCACATTTTCATGTGAGTAGTTGGTAGAAAGACAACTTGCAGACTTGTGAGTGCCATTATGTGAATTGTCAAAACAGAACAGAGAATATCTCTATTCATATGGAAGAAATTCTCAGAGGCAGGCACTTCAACAGTCCTCTAGAGGGCCAAGGAAGGAGCTTACATCTACTAAAATGGACTGAAAAACTATGGCTACTAGAAACTGCAACAACTGACCTATAGGAGAAGATTTCTAAAGCAGAAGATATTGAGCTAAATTAGAAAAGCGTATTGCCTCACGCAAATGAACATGGCCTGTTTATTGTTACATCTATAACTGTATAACTTCAAAACCACATTAGTATTTGGGGATAAAATTTTGCTCTGTGTAGTGATGTAGGAACTTAGGCATATATGTCATTCAGTGGACAATTCCAATTTCCCCCTACTTTCCAAAATCTCAGCTAATATCTACAATTCTTAAGATGCCTGGCTGGTATAGTAGAGACATTTCAAACCTCAAAATTTTCAAAAAAACATAGTGACTAAATGCCCAAATTAGACCCTAATTAATTACTCCACAACGTAAGAAAGAAAACTTAACTTACCCATGTTGCAACCATATCATGCACTTTTGATTCCGAGTTGGAGTTCAAACAAAAGACAGTTATAGATATCCTGTAGAATAATCCACCTGTCCATTAAAAACAGCATAATCATTTTAGAAAGCTGAGAAAATTTGCATTTTTAATAATGTGAGACTTTAATTCCACAATGAATCTAAAGACTGGGCTGAACCCTAGATGCACAGACACCTCAAGTTCTTGATATTATGTGAGTCTGGAGTGAACAAGCCCTGCAGGCTTGGATCCATTCTCACTAGTCCTATTAATAAGAATTCCCTCCTTCTCCATATTTTTAGGGACACTTGAAATGTGACATGGAAATTCAGAAATAAGATATTTAAGTAGTATTCTGCATATACCTTTAGTGGAGTACGTAAAAGCAAGATCATGAAAGTGTCGTGAATTTAAAACAATCAAAATTACTGAAGTCTGTAACACGGATAAATCACAGGCACAGTCATATTGATATAATCCAGAAACAACCATTGTAGATTTGACTTAAAACTTTGTGAGAGCAGATAAAGCTCATAAATTAAAAGTCATAAGATCACTGAGAACAGAATTATGAGGGAGAAGCCCTATCCAATTTATGTTTTCACAGCCTATCCCTTGCTCTCAGGTCTAGGATAGTAAAAAATAAATAAAAAATAAACTGTTAGCTTTATAAAACTGGCAGCTGAACAAACCATCTTTCAATCTCAAAATGTGTAACACTTGGCATGGAGAAATTTTGTATTAAGTAAAATTGTTTTGAAATAGGACTAGGTAAATATAAATTCTCTTTAAGCTCATGAGCTGGTAGACAACATTTTTGTCACAAGATTTCACATCTAATAAATACCAAATCTCATAGTTATGCTCTCTGTTAACCACTTTCACCTTTCATAGGGTAAAACTTTTCCATTACATTACTAAAAATTCTGTCCACTTTTGATGGAGAAAATATCCCAAGATGCATGTGGGGGTGTAAGAACTTCTGCATCAATTCGGTCACATGTATGCACACATGTGGTATCATTTGTTTCAGTGCTGTTACCAAATGTAGTTGTGGATCTTGACCACAGAACACATGCATTTACATAAACCTTATGTAACTATTATAGAGACACTACATTGAACAGAACAAGACATTAAAACAATTATACAGAAATCTCTTTTTGTCTCTTGACTGGAAAGAAAGTGTTCTTTCTAAGTTTAGATCAAAACAAAACAAAACAAAAATCCAAACCTTTTATTCTAGTTTTATACATGTTGAGCAAATTTAATCGTTTTAGAACTTTGTAGATAAGCATTTTACAAGAGCTTAAAATAAAATTATCTGAGGAATCGTAGTATTTTCTGATTTAATTAAGCATATTGGTTACTATCCTATTCACAAGCTGGCTTGGGTATTTTTTCGCTTCATTATGGAACTAATCATAGTCTCACTGAGATAAGTATTAAAAATGTTTTTCAATAAAGTAGTAAATAATCAGTTTCTTGCAGGAAGATGTTTTACCCATTACCTTCTTCAGTAAGCTGTGATTAAATTTTAAATATGAGTAGTATGAATTTGATTTTTGATTGATCATCTTTTTCCCCTCCCTTAAAACAGCAAACACACATATTTGTTGTGCAGTTTAATATAAGAATGCCATTTGTTTTTTATTATTGCTATTATAGTTTCAATTTTTTTTTATTTTTTTTTTTAAGCAAAAAAATTAAGTCTTGACTTTTGAAGTAGAGAAATGGACTTTGGGCAAATTGAAAACACAATTAAGATGGAGATTTATATGTATATATTCCTTATATACATATATTCAATTTTATATGTATAATGTACTCTTATATGTGCTGCATAGATACACATATGTAGAAATTGTGCATTATATATATTCTCATAAATTCATATATGCTCATATATATAATTATAGTTTCATTTATATAATTATATATATGGAAAAAATCATCTTAGTGTAGAAATATGCAAAATACGTTTAAAATCAAACTTAGAATCTACAAAGAATAGTCAATAGCTTTAAGATCTCCACCAGATGGTGACCCAAAGCATGTTTTAATGAGGGAAAAAAAAAGAACAAGAACAAAGAACTAATCTACATTTTGAAACACTCTCAGGAGACTGCAGTCACAGATAGTGAAAACTAAAAACTATTTCTCACTACAATTAAACAGTGGAAATCCCATCTCAAAATGCTGAATGAAAAATAAATATTTTTTATGGGCAGAAAATTGATTAAAATAGCCAAAGATAATTTGAGAAAAAGAGGAAAAAAGAGGCTGGAAGAACAATTCTCCCCACACCCAAATATAAAAACATAATGATCAATGAAATATCATGATTATTCTTTTAATTTCTGTTAGCCAAATTATACAAGAGTTTATTTTGTAAAATTTTTCATTTTGCAAAATAAATCCTCAGAAATATATGAATACCATAAGTGAAAAACATTCATAAAATCTCAAATAATGAAATGTCTTAAAAATGCATAAAATACATAGCAACTCAATCTACTATTGTCACAGTCTCATGAGAGTTTTAGAGGACAGGAGAAATTACATGTTAATGACGTGTTATCACTAAGATGTTACAAATTCCCTTCTACTGTAATTAAATTACTATTCTAAAACATCTTCATATTCTAAATGGATCTATATCTAAAGAATAAAATTTAGCTATTTCTGTTTAGTCTACCGGCAGAACAACTAATAGATAAGATGAGCTATTTTTTTTTTTCTTTTTTTTTTTTTTTCTACATCTAACTTAACATACTGTAGTTGACCTCAGGTTGACATAGGCAGCCCAGTTCAGTGGAGTTTAAACAAGACAATAAGACTGTGGGATTGCCAGTAAGTTGATTCGGTGGTGGGTAAGGGGTGGTATTTTGGCTTCTCCAGGTAGAAAAATTGGCCAAGGAATAAATATGTGCCAAACCTGATGATTGATGGTACATTACAGGAGAAACTGGCATTTGAGAATGCATGTAAGAATGATGGTTTACTGCTCCAGGTGTCATTAGAATATGCTTCAGGATGGTCTCTTTTTGCTGAATAATAATTCCACTATATGAAGAGGACAAAAGCATTGTATCATTCATCACTGCAGTTCTTGATAGTGCCAGAAGAGAAGAGAAATTTGCAAAGTGTCCATAATCAACATTTTCAAAATCCAAGACATGAGTACTACCAATATTCAGAGAAGACATTCTTCCTCTGTACATGCCGAAGGATCCATATACTTCCCTTTCTAAATCCTGATCTGAAAGCCTTGATTTGTTAGTTGATGTCTGAACAGCAGAATTCCTTTTTTCTTTATTATCACCAGTGATTTCTTGTTCTACTGCCCACAGAGAGTATCCAATACCATCCCCTTGATTTTCAAGGAAGTTTTGTCCTAAGAAAGTTATTTGACTTGGTGTTACTGGTGTTGTTGGTAAGCTTAACTCTGCTACATCCCGTCCAGGGATCAGGCTTGGAGAAATTGTATCAAGGTGGTTCTGAAAACTTTGTGGGAGCGGAGGTGTGGAGTAGCTGTTAAGAGGTACACTGAGTTTGAATTTTGGTTCTGAATGAAAAGTGTGCCTCAATTCCAAAGACAGTGTTGTTGTAAGGAAGTCAGAACTTGCTGAATCATTGCTTTTTAAAAAAATATCTGCATCCATTTGAACTTCACTTCTTGCATTATCAATAGTATTTGATACTTCATCACTCTTCAAAATGTTTTGAGACTGCAATGATCCATGTGTTCTTGTACTGTTTATGAAACTATTAACTGGTGTATTTACCAAGAAAGCAGTCTGGTTATCCCTTGAACATGAAGGCTGGGTTCCTGGATGTGTTGGAAGGACAGAAACAAGTTGCTGTCTATTATTTAGGAAGGTCACGTTAGTTCTATCACTTACTATGTCAGTGCCAACTTGCATGTTTAAACTATCAAAGACCACTATTTTTTTTGTAGAGTTTGCAAGTGCCTTGTCAAAGGGACTTATCTGTACTGAGTGTTGACTCAAAGGTGATTTGAGGGAAGAAAAAGGAAAAGCAAAGTCATCATTGGAAGATATGGTTAGGTTTGCAAAGTTTGTTTTTGACTGCATCTGTGATATTGTCTTCTCATTACTTTCTGAAATTCTCTTTGAAAGGCCCAGAACAAATAAACTAAATATCTGTCTTTCCAAAGTTGATGCATGGCTAGAGAAGTTAATTTCTTCGGCTCCGTGATCTAATAATCTAATTGTAAAAGTTTCCTCAGAGATACTGTCAGGCTTAGTAGGTGAACTAATGGATGGCAATTTCTCTGTTGGGGAAGAAAGCAGTTTATTAAATGAGAGCCACTGATTTTCTGATGGCTCCCCAGGAAATGCTTGAGACACTTCTTTCAAGTGATAGGAAACAGTCCAGAAACTGACTGTTAAAGAAGGGGATATGTCTACATATTTTGTCAGAAAATCCAAGTAACCTGGTTCCCAGGAGTTGCCAACTCTGTTGATATTGTCTGTCTCTAATATGGAAAACTCTGAATCTTCATTTTGATTATTATTGTGAAATGCATCTAAATTGCTCTCCAGTGCTGCATTTCTGAGGGTCTCACTTATCATTTTCTTTTGAAAATATACTGAATATTTTAAATAATGAGACCAGTAATCACTGTTAGACAGAAATACGCTGTCACTGTCTGAATACATACCAGATTGTCGATAAAGAGGCAGTGTTGTTTCAACATGATTAAATGCTGAGTTTGTCCTGCTTATTCCTACCAGAAGTGCTGACACTAGTTGTTTTCTACTGGATCCTGTGATTGAATTTGTCAGTTGTATGTTGGGCATAATTGCTGTATATGTTTTTTTCATGTTGTGAAAAAATGCTGTTGGGTTTGCATGTGGAACCTCCACAGAGTTTAAATTTGTAATACCTCCTGAGTAAGGTTCCTTAGTGTACATAGATTTTCTAAACAGAAATTCACTGCTTGCTGCTAACACGGAAACAGGTTTCCTATTAGTGTTGCCTTCTATCATTTCTGGGTAAATATTGCGAGGTGAAAAATCTAGCAAGTCTAGTCTACTTTTTTGCAATGACAGTTTCTCCCTTAAAGGTGATATAGATAAGCTAGCAAGAGAATTAAATCTCTCTTCTTGAAAGTCAGAGGTGATATGATGGTGAAATACAGTCTCACTCCACCAACTCTCAGGCTCCAAGACATCATTTAGATGTATGAAATTGGACTTGCTATTGCTGGAAGATGGAATCCACGGGGCTTCTTTTCTGTGTTCATAAGCAGTGCTTCTGCTAACAGCAGAGTGGAATGGTGACTCTGAGTCAGCATAACCTAGCCCATTTGCCAGAGTCCATGTTGCCTCTGCAGTAAGACTTCTGTTTTGAAGAAAAGGAACTGCTGCATTCACAGAAGGATCTGTAACAGCACCTGCTGTATCATAAGTGCCATGAAATGAAGTTCTAGAATCATTCAGAATATTTTCATGTTGTAACTGATGCATCACAGTGTTATCTAGCTTGATTTTTTCTGAAAATACAGCCAAGGTACCATTGCTGGTCTCCTCATAGGCAGCTGATGTTGACACAGTTGGATGAAATACGCTGTACATGTTTTTTCTCTCTGGATTCTCATCTGCTGAGTTTTTACTGAAATGGAGAGGTCTTTGTTTTACTGGCCAAATAATAGGGGTAGAGATAATTCCCATGGTTTTGATCCCTTCTATCTTAGACTCTTGCTGCCTTTGTGGTCGTGAATGGGAGGAATCGGGTGAATTTCTCTTCATTCTGAAGGTAACTGTAGCAGGAAGTCTGAATTCCTGCAGGTCTGTGTGTAGTAAGCCATATAGTTAACAGATTAAGGAAAATACATGCAACCTAACTGTCTGTTCTTGGCTGTCTTCTCTGGGTCTAAAAAATGACTTACCATCAGTGGAAGATTATGCCACTTAGCTGGAAGTTTTTCTTGCTTCTACTATAAATGAATTTGGCCTACTTTTCTTAGTCTTCCTACTTTCTCTTGGCAATTTCAAAGTAAAGAAAGAACTTAGTTGTCCATTTTTCATTTGCACTAACATTAACAGGATGTTCAGTCCTACTGTATCTCCAAAAATCAAAGTTAACTGTTCATAGTGAACATGGAGTGAACGGCTCCACAAAAAGAAAAAGCACAATTTGGAAATAAGTTTCAAGATTTTCTTCTTTCTTCTGCTTAGATCCAAATAGGATGAATTCAGATAAATTCTTTCACATTGTCTGCTATACTGCCTGACTGCCAAATATACAAGAGGTGATTTGCCAAGAGAAAAAAGCACTCCAAGAATGTAAAATCCTACAGTAACAACCGATGCACTTGGAAAACAAAACCAAAAACACCAACACCACCCCAAAAGAACAACCAACCAACCAACCCAACAACTACTAATTTCCTTCTTGGGAGAACACAAAATCTTTGGTAAAAAGATCTTTTAGCCTCATATGAAAATTGCAGAAAACTATTTCTGTAACATTATTAATGTTTAAAAACTATCTTTAAAAAAAATAATAAACATTTTAGTAGTTCCTCACAAAGTGATACTCAGTCTCCAGGAGACAGTGATATCAGATTTGAGACAACCTTAAAAGAAATCAAGGAAATCCCCTCCCCCCCCGCCTTTTTTTTCTGTGCTAATAATAGGCTCATTTACTACCTTATTTTTTCCCTTAATCTTTCTAAAGAAAAGTAAATGATATCTGATACTGTCAACATTTTCCCTAGTAGAGTCTGATCCAGCTCTTCTTGAAGTCAGTGGAAAGATTCCTGTTGACTCAGTGGAAGTGGCTTTGCTCCATAGGAATGATTCCACTTGGCTTCCCTGTGTTACCAGTGAGGAACAGACAATCCCAGCATACCAGCACCCTTGCAGCAGGAGCGGTAGCTACACAACACCTGATAATCTGCAGTGTTAAAACATTTCAGAAGCATGCTTCTTTTCAGTCCCTTTTTAAAAACACCTCTGCCTTCCCTTGTTCTTTGCATGGGTAAGTACAATGGGTGACACAAAGTTAGTGCCTTTCATGTGGGAACCAGGTAAACATGATACAAATGAACACTGAGTTTGGTTCTGTTCTTATTTACACCATTCTTGCAAGGGCAAGTCCAGTGAAGTTACTTGTGATTGATTTCATTGTAAATGAGATCAGAACTGAGGCATGACCCTTTACATTATACTATGAAAAACACATCTTAAAAAACAATAAATTTGCTCTAGAGACAGTACAAGGAATAATGTAACACAGGATTTCTTACCATTGTTTGGCTTATCGGTTCTATTAGTATCAGGCATGTTAGTGGTGACAGTGGGTGGTGTAGGAGTAGTAGCATTTACAGTAGCTGGTAATAAAGATGAGAAAGAGGTGAATTTGAATGAAATATGAATGTTAATGAGGTAAGACAAAATGGGAACAACTCATGACAACGTAAAATGAAACCATCTACACACAGTGACATACATGTTAAACATTGTTTTCTGCTCAAAGTGACAAATGGACATGAACTGAAGTTCCAGTCCTGCAATCTTTACTTTCACTGACTTCAGTGGGAGGTTTGCCAGTGGAAGGATTGCAAGATCAGTCCTGTACCGATTTCATGAATTCAAAATCCTCTTATGAGAGCTTCAGATCCAAACAGCTGTGTAAAGACCAGAAAACAGATCTTACAAGTTCGAAGATGCGTGCACTTAGAAAGAATAATTGTCCCTACTCAGGGAATGAGGATGACAAAGAAACGTGAAACTGAAACACCCATTTAAGGTTCTCATTACCTCAACTGAACTCTATATAATGAAAAGAATTGAAATCAGACTTGGAATAACTGGAGTGGAATACATATTTTGAAAGCTTCATGTAGGATCTTAGTTATACTCTTCCCAGTGACACTAACAGGAGTCATCCTACATAACACTGGAAAATGTTTCCCAGGAGAACTAGCTAGAATGTTTCTCATATTCAGAGTGAGAAGCCAAAACTTCAAATTCCCCTCACTGAAGACAGGGAGGGTACACACTCTAGAGGAACAAAGCACTTCAAAATCAAACCACTGAATTTTCAAATAGTTTGGAAAATAATTTATCTAGAAAGTCCCAGGAATGTAAATCCTGTCACTGACAGCTTTCTTCTTTTCCTGAAAACTCTCTTTAAATGTGAAGATTTGTGAAATATAACCTCACAGTGTAATACATCTTTTGTAGATTTTGACCAAGAATCAACCTGGAAAGGTTAAGCAATCGTATTTTAACTAAGAAATTGAACTATTGATTTTTTGTTAGGTTACTGCATTTAACATTTTGAGTCTAAAATTCATAAACTCAGGCCTCAGCTTAGGGAATGGGTTTATGTTCAAGTTTCAGTGAAATAAGAAAATTGAGAAAAGAGAAGACTTGGTACACAGGGGTTCTAACTGGGAAAGGGAGAACAGAAAGTCACACACTGTTATATAAAAAAGGTGTTCTTACAAGTAACTTCAGGGCTATATTTTTCTGAGAAACAAGTTTTAAGGCTTCTTGCTGATTGTGTGTTCCAGCCAACACTGTTAAAGAAGGTATCTTCCAATGAATGAAAATATTTGCTAGACACAATGAAGAAAACAGCTCTGACATAATGATGGCAAGCACAAACATTGTTACTGGTGCTGTTGCACAACATACAACAAACAAACAAACTAAAAAGGAATCCACAGTGGACTCTCAGCTTAAAATAAGTCTGCAGTGCTGAAATCAATACAGACATCTTTTTTATGATTTACATTATGGTGATGATGATGATGAAGATGAAGATGATGATGAACAACATAAATCTGATGCACCACTTTCAAAGTAACTAACACAAAGCCAGGGACACTTGACGAAACACTCTTTGGAGAAGGAGACAGTTACCCTGTTGAAAAGTACTCAAAAGGTTTGTTGAAAATGTGATGATCTGAGAATTTAAGGAAGGCAGGCTTGAAAGAGAACATCTTTTATTAGAAACAATATGTTCTTCAAATTTGTTTGTCTGAAAGTGTGTCTATTTCTACAACCCTATTAGGTGATTTAACATTAGATATTCTCTCTCCTTTCACACCATGCCATTTTGATATATGAAATCTCTCTGAGTTCTTCCAAGAGAATAGACAAATATCTGTATACAATGGCTGTATTACCTCTTCCCATAGAAAAAGTAATACTGAATAATTTTTTGGTAAGGTATTTGGGTATCGATATTTAGAACATATTGTGAGTTTGCATAACTCACAGTTTGTGAGTCTGATCGCTGAATATTGCTGTTTGAAATCTAATTGTAAACAGAACTGGCATTTCACTTTCTCTATGGAGACCTCCAAGACCCTAAACCAAATCATGGGAACAACTGGGAGAAGTAGACTGGAGTCTATCACAGATCTCTTACTGGCTTCTCAAGCAGAGTGCATTTCTCTTTTTATCTTTAAATTAAATCTGACTTACTTGCAAATGTTGGGTTAGAAGGAGTTCCAAGACTTCCTCTCCCTTTTATATTTTATTCTCTGCTGCCTCTATCTTCCATCACACAGCTTGAAATGGGTTACAGAGCATGACATATTTTTGATGCAGCTGCTGCTGTGATTAAAGTTTAACATGTCACCTCACGAGCAGGTCTGTGCTCATGAGTGTATTGTGGAAATGGGCTGATGTTGTTCCTGTTCATTTTTATAGAACTTCAGCCACTAAGCAGAGTGGAAAGAATTAACTATCCTTGTATGTGCAATGATTCACAAGGCATGGAAATCTTTAGGGTTCAGCTCCTCCTTGCATTCCACAGAGCTGACCTTTTGAAAGACCTAATGAACGTGGTGGTTTTGACACTATTTAACCATCACTAGTTGCTGCAACAAAGTCTTTTATTAACTATTAGCTGCTGGATTTTGCAGTCCAATGTTAACTTGTCTCCTGCTAATCTCAAAGTATCTAGCCTCAAAATAGCCTAAAAGTTGCTTTATTTACATATGTTTATTTTTTGTTTACAGATGTACCTATTTCTTATCCTGGTTAATATTTTACTGTAAAAATGTGCAGGATGAAAAGATGTGAAGAAAGAACTAAAGTTAATGCAGTCTATTAATGCAGTTTTGATATAACAGAGATTATTTGGAAAATATATTATCAAGGAAATGATCACATTTTTTCTACATATTGTATATACATGACACCCACACTTTTGATGAGTCTAAGATGTTTCTTTCCTTACTATTTCTTATTGCAATTCAGACTTTCATTAAAAGAATAAAAATATAAAATGAAGAAAATAGGAAATAAGAAAGAAGTGGAATAAAATAAAATATCAAGAAAAATAAAGATTTAACAAAGATGAGACTGTGAAAATGACCTGAGCTTCTTACCTTGACAAAGGCTTCCTAGGTTTGCACAACTTGTTGGTTCAATTGTAGAAGAAGGAATTAGGTATGAGCCTTTAGAAAAAAGAAAGTCAATTAATTAGACAGGTTTGTCTACTGGGCATAAAACCAACATGTCTCAAAATATATCTTGCAGTGACACAGTCTTTCTATTTTCTCTCAATGATAAAACTAATAATACCATTTGCCTTCTTATGTGTTTTCATTTTCTGTTGCTGCTGAGGGATCCACAAAAACAAACCCTGCCTTACAAGTTACAGTCACTTACACATCTTGCCCTGGTTTTCTTATACTCTCCCCAGCTGTAGCTAAATAACAGCCCATTAAATGAATGCAGCTTGTGTGTACTCCGAAATGGCTCTGTGAGGAGGGTTTGGTATGGCTGTAGAATTTATGGCATCTTCACGAGCAACAACATGCACCTTGGAGAAGCAACCACAATGTGCTGTTGCAGCACAGGTTACCCACCATACAGTTCTGAGTAATCTGCCTGTGGCAGACACCAGGCAGATAAAAGGTGATTAAACTTGCTCCTGTGCCCAGGGCGTGGGTGTGATTAATATTCTGGTATGCATGATTTATAAGCAGATAATGTTGTAAATCTGTATCTCTGCTGAATTATTCACAACTACATGCACATACTTTGATCATCTAGAGACAAAAATGGGGAATGTAAGAATGAGTACAGAAAATGAACTGGTTAAACTACATTAATTACACTTTGTGTATCCCAGCAGATCAGCTGCAGCTGCAGCTGCTTTTGCACGTTATGTTGAAAATAATAGGGCCACACAGCAGGGCATAATCTGAACCTACAGGGAGTGTTGTCTGTTTGACTTTCATTTTACCACTTCAGAATCATATTGACTCAGTGAGGTTCTCTCATGAAACACCATATCCTTCCATAAAATTACAGAGCCATCACCCACCAGCTTGTAAAGATAACTATGAAAATATTTCCCATGATAGAATAACAGATGAAGCATTGGGCTTCAATACAGAAGTGGATGTCTTACATGTATTGCCAACAAAATACAAGACAGAAGTTAAAATGTGATTCTCTACAAATATGAAAGTTCAGTAATTTTGTGGGGGTTTTGTTTGTTTTGTTTAGCTTTTGTTTGCTTGTTTGTTTAAAATGGATTAAGAGATACAGGCAAATTGACTTCCTTTGTAGGCTTCCTATCAACTTCAGGAAGCATGCTCTAAGTTCCCTACCTTCTGTGTGAGACTTTTTTCCAAAATATATTTACTTCTGTTAAACAGCCAACATACATCTAAACCTGCTGTGAATAACCTCCTCCTGATGCTATATCGTGGAAAGATCACCTGAAAGATGACAGAAAATCTGCAGACTTTAGAAGACATTTAAGGCAGAATATTGTATCATTTAACGAGGCATATTTTCAGTGAATATGTTAAATGACCTTTTTAATTTTTTAATCAGGTTGAATTCTAGCCAGACTAGATGTTCTCTCAGTGAAGTACAATGATCCGGCTATGAACAGATACTTGGCATAAGCTCCCTTATTAAGCTCAATGGCATGGTCAGTAATAGGAACAGCAGACATGGCCCTGCATTATGGACACTTTGTGTGATGTTTCTCACCCACTTTAAATGTCTAAAACTCAGACATCCATATCTCCTTATCATGTTGGATTTTCCTTATAGACAGTGGAGAGAAACAGGCACATTACAGCATAAAACTTCTGACTTAACCAAGACATCTACTCTAACGTGAAATGAACTGACAACCTGAACAGCCATTTTCACTCCATTATTCATAAACAGCACTGAGTGCAATTAGCTCAGTCTTAAACAACTATCTTTCAGCTGCCTAAGCAGACAGATCCTACCCCAAGTTAAATTTGACTGCAAAATTAAAAATTTTGATTTGGGAAGGAAGGACCCAAATGAAGTACATTATACAGTAATTGCAGGCACAAGCACACATTCAGCAAAGATAGCCTTAAACTGAGTGGGTTATATTCTGCTATATGTGCAACCATTGCAGGCTCCAAAATCAGTACAGTATTTGTATTTGACTAAATACTCCTTGGTTTGTCTGCACTAAGCTCTGCACTGATTCTATTACACTGTTCTCACTACTTAAACTATTTTTAAAGTTAGTCTGGATTAGGCTGTGTATATATACCTTTAAATGCAAGCCCTGCAAAGGTACAGCAATGAAAAAAGAATTCCGTCAAGTCTTCCAGAAACACCCCAGTATGATTGCACAGCTGTGAAAACATTAGTCTAAGGAATAAACTAGGAGAAGGTAAAATCATGAAAAGATTATCTGGAACAATTTGTTGGTGTTTTTATCCTCAATAAACCTACTTGTCTGAAAAATCATGAAAATAATATCCTTTGAAAAATTTAACAATGTTCAGGCACAAATACTTTGAGAGGTGTTTTTTGTTTGTTTGTTTGTTTTTGTTTTTGTTTTGTTTTGTTTTGTTTTGTTACAAGTGGCTTCCTGGGAAAGCATTATTGGAGCTGAGTGAAAACCTCCTTTTTTTTGCATGAATCCTTCCACTGCAGCTAAATGAAGTCTAATCAGTTAATCTCACTACTGTCAGTGGTTTATTCATGGTTGATAGTCTGACTCATCAACTCTCATGTTAAAGGCTGGTTTTACAATGAAGGCTTTTATTCAAGAAGATGAAGGAAAAAAAAAAAAATCTAACAACACCATCTCTGGGATTAGCAACAATTTCTGAATCTGCATTGCACCCCACATGGTTTCTTTTAGAACATATGCTGGTCTAGGGAAGTCTGTATCATATTGGGTAATTTAACATATTTGAAAAAAAAGAAAGTGGTTAGTTGGTTTTCTCACATGCTTAGTTACAGGAAGTAACAATGCTTATATAGAGATACACTTGAAGCAGCATGTATAGAAACCTGGGCCTATGTTCTTGCTAATGTTAGAATGCTGACAAGTGTTTTTTAAAATAATCTGCCGTAAGGAAACCACTGAAAAAAATGACATCCCAAAGGATAAAGTTGTGATGTGGAATACAAATAACTGTATTACTTCTGTGAGTACAGCTACGATGTTACACTAATATCACAGGATTGTACAGTGTTTAATAGAAAGACGAACAAGATCCATACTCCAGGCAAAATCAGGTAAGACTGCAATGTTTACAGGCATCTTGGTAGGTAGTAATTGTTGTGGTCATCGTCTTGGTATAGTGGTTTAAGAAGAGTAAGATTTTCTGGGAAATTGCTTTCTCTCAGTTTTTTCTATTTGTATGGATGGAAAAACAACTTTTGCATTTGGAACTTTATCAGTCATGATCATTGTTTATGTTAGTGTCTTTGTTGTGTTGGTAGGCACCTAGAAGTATGCTGAGAGCTGTCCCACTAAGTCTACCTCGCATTTTGGTTTCAGTAAACTAAGTAAGATGTGATGTTAGCCACCTTTATCCCTCATGAGCTACTAGATAGAGAAACCAGAATGTCTTAATGATGCCAGGTTCTGTTTTAAACTACCAATTGAAAGAAAGGTTGACAAGATGTTATCAGGATGATAAGAAACAATGATTTTGATATAAATATCTTCCTTTCCATCTGTCTCCTTTAATTTATCTTTTCTTGTACTTTTCTATCTTGTATGCATTACCAGTTTGCCTCTGCTTTTACTGGTTATCTGTACATGCAGAAAAATCCTAACAGGTGCTCCTTCTAGCTAATGAAAGCACCAAAGTGCAGGTACAAAAAAACATTTACTAAGTGGTTAGTTAACGCATATTTTTTTCTCTCTGGAAACCATGGTAGTCTAACTTGAGGGTAGCAGGTACTTTCCTGCAATTGTCATTTCATGTTAGTAGAATTTCAGGAACCAAACCACTGGGAAAGAACTCTGATCTGTAGATTATTTCAAGCAGCAACTCAAAATACTTAGGGGATTTTTTCTTTTCCCTTATAGAATCAGTTTATGCCCTTTCAAAGACTCTGTGTATGGAAAGAATTGAGCTAAACTCAAAGAAAGGCAAGATCTACCTGTTTTTCTTTCACAATAACTTTTTCTTTTTTCTTTTTTCTTTTTTTTTTTTTTTTTTTTTCTTGCTGGGGTAAGATATTTTCAGCATAATACAGAAGTGTGGGGGGAAAATAAGCAAAAAGGAATTGGCAAGGCATACTCACCACAACTCAAATTGTTTTCTGCTTTCAGTGCTGAAGTTGGAATACTCCAGAATTCATTTTCCCAGTCTACAATGTTTCCTTTCACATCGCAGCTGAGGTTGGCCAGTGTTTGAGCATTCATGGTGAAATTCCAGAGGCGGAAGTTGTAAATGTCTCCATTTAGAGAGCTCACTTCATTGCTGTTAGAGCCCAGCACCAGCCTACCGTTTCCAGGGATAACTTTGCCAAACATAGCCGGACAGTATACATTATGATAGGTACTCTTGGCATATACACCTATTGCACCCGAGAAGCTATCCCCTACTACACAGAGCTGTTCAAAGGTTCCTGTGAAAAACTCTGCATTTCGAGGCAATGCATTATCAAGAAAGCACTGGGTCCCTGAGATAGACAGAAAATGGCCTTTTGTGGTCTTTCCGAAGCCGAAGAACTCTTTCGATGACAAATCAGTGTAGGAGAAGATCTTCCAGTCGTCATTGTCATCACTGCTGCTCTTGGTTGCTTCAAAGCACAGTGTAAACTGGCTAAGCTCTGGAACCAAGACTGTCTCTGCCATGGACACGGCATCAACATCGGGATCCTGGGGAATGATGACCTTCTGATTCCTCAGAGACACGGCGACTAGAACATAGAGCAGATAAATAAATTAACTGGAAAATATTCTCATATAAAAATAAAGGCAGACTGGCAGCAGTTTAACAGTGTTTTTTAATCAGTGTAATATATCAAAAGCACACACTGAGGGGAATTTGGCTTGGGAGTGCACTCAACCAAAAACATTCCTTTACAGCAGGATGGAGAATGCTGCTCTACCCACAGCTAACTACTCCAGAAGTTGCATTAAGAGCAATATTAGGAAATATTACCTACTAGCTTCCACTCACTTTTTAAAAATTACTACACATTCATCTAGGAAGGTTGCATTATGCAATAGAGTAAAGCAGCTATTTTAAAAACACAGTATAATTTTTAAAGATGCATTATTTTAATTACTTGTCTGCATGACTATTGGTGCATTACACCAATAAAGTTCAGGCCTCACTTTTAAATATTAGTATCGCAGTAGAATAAAACGTCCATTACATTCCTTGACAAACTGAAGACTTTTGTTTCTGAATTTTGGTAACATGTTTCTGCAATGAACTAGGCATCTTCCTGTTTTCTCCCCGGCAGCCTTCTGGTTGAACATTGCAATCATGTGTTTGTGAATATTTTTATCCAAGCTGTTCACTCTTTGCAAATATTTGTGTCAGCAGTTTAAGATTAGGGACAAGTATCTAGAAATGGCTAGTCCTCTTGCAAAAAATGCACTGCAGTAGAAGTATTTAGGCATGGGCAGAATTACTTTGTCTCTGATTTTTATTAAGTATTCTCATTTGCACTGGCAAAATGGCAGTCACCAAATGTGAAAAACAGTATCTAATGACATATACATTTTCTCCATGAGTGTATTAATGACAATGCTGCTGAGTCTACTTTGGAGAACATTATTTTTCAAAATAAAGTGTCAGTATTCTCAATTTTATTGGTACATTTATGGCAGAAAATTTCTTCTAGTAAATTTCTCCACATAAAGAAGTTTCAGGTAATCAGTAATGAAAAAGTATCAAAGTCATTAAGACTTGTTGCAGCCGTTCTTGGCTTTACTTCTGGCCCCACAGTTCTGTGGCAGATCACATTGCCAACAAATTTCTTCCAGCTCTCTGACAGGCTTTGACAGTGCATATGCTGGAACTGAAACCGGGTTTTGCTAGACTTGAAGAATAATTGTCACATTAAAAGCACGGTCTCCTTTGGGATTTTTAAATGATGGTATGTCACGTGCTAATTATTATACTTGCTCCCTTTTCAGAGTGAAATAAAACTTTTCGTTATGAGGGGGTGAGATATATGAGGGAACGGTGACTGTCATGCCTCATTCAGGAAGAGACAGACATATGGACTATAAAGATCCTGTATATTCTACGGTATTACACTTTCTATCAGCAGCTTGCAGACTGAGCTCCAGCTACCATGTTTGGATATATGAAAGGACATAATTTGACCTATACATACTATAGTAAAATAACCTAAAACATTATACATTATCTGCCAACCCACCAACTGGAGAATGGGACGGAAGAGAGAAATTCTGGGCTTTTATAGATACTGGATTTACTTCATAGATTTTTTTGTTTGTTTGTTTCCCAAGCACAGAAGTACGTTGGAACAATTTTATAGATAGAAAATGTGTTCAACTTTCCATTGAAAACAAGGGCATTTTTTTATGAGTTAATTATACAGTACAGTTCTTTATGTAACATGGAAAGTGTTCCAGAAGAAGTATAAAGATTCAAGACTTGAAAAAGAAGAAAGCTCACTCATGTGAGCACCACCCAGCCTGTGTTAGGGTGGTCAGGAGAGCTACAGACCACCTGGTCACATTTAAACAGTGTGAGAAGAGAAATAAACAGGGAGAACCCCACTGCTCTGGTACTGAACAAAATTACTGTAATGAAATTACTGTACTTTTCTGACAGATTTTACCATTGGCACCTTCTCCCTGAGTGAAAGGACAAAACTGACAAGTATCTTATACATGTGGAGAAAACACAATCCTGCCATCAACATTAAGAGCTCTCTCCCAGTTGCTGTTGCACAGCCAGTCATTGTACTGATGAATTTCAGATGTTAGTACTGGAGAAGCTGATTAGTCTCTGAGGGAGAATATACATATATTCTTGGTCTGTTCATGCAAGTGTTTAGACTACATGCAGGGTGATGTTAAACTGTTTCTATTAGAAAGATAACTGGATTATAATGAACAGCGTTTACTTTGGATGCATTGCTATTTACTTATGAAACATGTACAAAAGTCTTGGCAGCTGGGATGCGGCAGAAGCAATCAGCAACAGGCAGCTCACTGTTCTAAAATCCACATCTGCTTTTATGGGACTGCTGCAATGACAAGAAGTCTGCCTCTGCTTCTTTTTAGAGTCCCTTCCTTACTTGTCTTTGTTTCAGCTATCTTACATCTCTTACACCCCTTTACACACAAGCAACCAAGGAGTCTCTTGACTATTTTACAATCACTTGTGGGGAAAACTGCTTTCCTGCCAGTTGATGGGCTTTTCAGCGTGGTTTGGTGCCTTGTGTAGTGGTTTCCGCTGTTCCTAGCTTCACTGCTTTCAGCTGTCTCTCCACTGATGCTGGAAGAAATGCACCAGTGTCAACACACTACATACCTATTTGAGAAGTTTTGCTGCAGTGAATGCTGCACTGACTCATCCTTTAATCTGGGCTACAGCAGTACTACTCAACTTTGTGCTAATTTATGTTACATTGTCTCAAGCATTTCTGCGTTATCAGAGGTCTTCCTCCTCTCCTTTGGGTATCTGAGTGAGTTCAACTCATAAATGGAGCTATTACTTACACAGTTAAGTATTACTAGAAA
Source organism: Netta rufina (assembly GCF_964035555.1). Taxonomy (NCBI): domain Eukaryota; kingdom Metazoa; phylum Chordata; class Aves; order Anseriformes; family Anatidae; genus Netta; species Netta rufina. The sequence goes on from NC_140125.1 coordinate 58,390,761, forward strand.
ATTATTTAACATGCCAGCTCTTCAGCCGCTGTAAGCTGACATAATTCCCCTAGGAGTAGCAAAGCTATATTCATTTACTGCAGCTGAGGATATGGCCTATCTTCTGCTTTTGCTGTGCTGCAGGAGGCCAGCGTTTCTGTGGGCAGCCAGCTTGTTATGTATAACAGGATGTGCTCTGTGAAACTCGGTTTGAAACCACTATTACACAAAACTGAGCAGTCACACAAATGCTGTTCTATTCTCAGCCAGTTCCCTACCCAAATTCATTTGCTCTTATTTGTTTTTCCTCACATATATTTTGCCTTGTGTACATTTTGTATTAAGATTTTCTATTAGTACCTTTACAAGTGCAATTTCTAGATAGCAAACTGCTGTATGTCTTTGAATGGCCCTTTGCATTGCACATACATGTTTCTTTGTCAAAGTCAAAATAGAACAAACCACTTAATTTTATTATTTACATATGATCATTGCTGAGAAATGACAGAAAACATGAGTAGAGTACTATAACACCATACCCCTCTCTCTGGGAGAAATTCATGATATAGCCTGGGTATCATGTTTATGATGGTAAGAATGGTGCCAGTTTGAAAATGGAGCTTTGAAGTTCCACAATGACCTGAAATGAGTGTGTGTAGCACTGCCTTTAGGAATTCTCTGCAAGAACAGGAAAGGACTATGTTACCACCCTTTAACCAAACTCTTTTTCTGTATCAATTGCCTGGTTAAAGGTTGCCATGCAGAATGTGGCCTATAAGTTATAAGTTGCCCTGGGTGCACACAGCCACCTGTCCTCTATAACATCCACAGTCAAAACCAAGAATTTAACTGAGAGTTATAGATTTAGAGTAAAGACACAAAAATTCAGGAACCTTAGATGAGATAGCTTAAGAGCAGGCCTTAACACAGAGTGCCTGAACTAACATGTAAGATTGAAATATGTTGCTAGTGAAGATCACTGACACCTTTACCCACAGTGGTGAGTAGCCTTCTTATTCAAAATAAAAGGGTGTCTTCTAAGACTTTTTACTGCAAGGGTGCTATTTGTGAAGGTAAGGTACTGTTCAATTTGGCACAGAGGTAATATTTTTGAAATACATTACCTTATTATACATTAATATGTATAATACAGACGATTTTCTAACTATACATGTTGCCCTTTCTTTTTCTCTTAATTGAGTACATCTGAGGATAATATTGCATCTTTCAATTCCTGCTGAAAGTTATCTTATATCTTATTCTTAAACATTAAAATAGCAAAGAGGAATAATGCAATAAATCATATTACATAATCCGATTGCATACCATTTTATATGACCTACTTGATTTAACAACTTGCTGTACAGGAAGAGCCACTACTTTCAAACAGAAACCTTTCAGAAAATTTACTTCCACTTACAGAAGAGAACAGGTGCTCCTCGAGTTATTACTATACTCTCTCTGTCAGCATGAAAGGATAAGAAATATTTATTTCCTCTGATATGACTTTACCTTTTTTCTTTTCAGAACTGCAAACTAATTTTCCTGGCATAATCAGGACTATTTTTGTCTTATAATTATGGAGGTTGTTATGTTTCTTATTTTAATATATTGTATGTGTAATAGGTATTTTGATTTTTATTCTTTTTCCCCCATGAAAAAGGTATATTTGTGACTGAGTACTGAAAACCTCCTTACTCTGTGTTTCTACACAACCAGCCAATACAACTTAAATGTAATGGGCTACATTTCAGCCGTCCCCAGTGTCAGGACAGACCAGGTAATGAATTGATCAGGAGCAGGCCTGCAGTGAAGGAGTAAGGGATACCAGTGAATGTAAAGCTTGGCATGAGCTGGCATTGTGCGCCTGCAGCTCACAAAGCCATTTGTATCCTGGGCTGCATTTTGATTCAGAAGTGTGGTCAGCAGGTTAAGGGAGGTGATTCCCTCCTGTACTCTGCTCCCATGAGCAGAATAGAGGACCTGGAGTCCTTCTGGAGTTCTGGGGTCCTGAATAGAAGAGAGGCAAGGCAATCCTAATGCCTTCATTTATGTTGCAGCCCTTTACCAAGAACAACTTCTAGTAATGCCTTAAAAAACAAAACAAATATTAATCACATATTATTTGTCCTCTTATCTTCTCCTAGGGTGAAAAGCATGGGTGTCTCTCCCCCCCTCAGCCCCCCCCCCCCAATTGTTAGGCTTTTTAAAATCTAAGCATTGCTACATATTTACAAAGAGAAAGAAAGGTTGAGGAACTGGAATGAAAGGCAGCAGTTTTGCAGTGACAGTTCATCCCTCGGAGTTTATGCTAGAGACTGGAAAAAAACTGTAAGAAAGTTCTGCTTTTGCACTGGTAGGGTGCAAACTATAGGGTGTTTTACTGGGCCAAAGGTTTCGTCTGGCCTTGCAGCTGTTGGCTAAGCTCATGCTGGCCTTTACGTTACTATGTTCTGCAGTTACACTGAAATGAAGGATGTGTCCCACTTCTAAATCTCCCCACATAAATCTTCAGAAAGAAACAAACTAGGGCCTAAAATTTTTGCATGCAAAAAGTTTTCTAATGCACTTAAGGATGTCATGTCCTGGAAAAAAATATATGTATATTTATCAAAAGAAAAATAAATTAATTAAAAAACATACCAGAAAATTCTATAGTTTCACCCTGCAGCCTCCATCTCCATTCACCCCTTTCCTTCTCATGGAGCACTTGGCTCTGTCAGAGAATGTCATTCTAATAAGCTATAAGAAATTTCCTTCTAGCAGGACATTTTAGCTATTAGAGGTATGAAATGCTTTGGGTTTACTTACTTCGTACATAGCTGGCATTAAAACCTTTTTTTTGGATACTAAAGTCACTTTTAAAGGACACAATCATTTCATTTCCAGTAGAATTATACGATAATCCCTTGGCGGTGATCCCACAGAGGTTCATTGGGATCTCTCCATTGTCCAATGTCAGTGAATCATAAATGCAGCCTGGAGCTTCTTCAATGTCAAAATCAATAAATGTTAGCTGTATGATGAATCCATGAGGTGCTCGGATGATCCATTTGCATGCTTGGCTGTTGGGATAATCACTGGGGAAGCATGGAGAAGTGAAAACTCCAGACGGGTCAGTCAATACAGTCCTACAGTTGTAGCATCCATGAGCTGGCAATGTAAACAGAGAAAGGTCAGGAAGAGTGATAATTTAACAGCAAATTAATCATCAACACTGTCTAAATATATTTCTGTACAGAAAACCAAATGAAGATGGGAGGAAGACAGGCAGAAAAAGGCTTTGTTTCTAGCAAGCAAAATGCTAGAGGAATAATGTGGCAAAATAATATTTTACATAAGAAATCTTGCAAATACAAATTATACTGTTAAATATTTGTTTGTGCATCAAGTATATATCTGCCATGCATTTTGACCCACGGTGCAAACAATGGTGAAGTGAAAGCAACATTTTTGAATTATCAAAGCCAAATGAATTGTTAAACTGAAACTTCTAAGAAGATGACTGGTATCATTTATATCTTTTGGCTGCTGGACTGATGCTGACTGCTGTTATTCCAGCAGCTCCATGCCCTGCCCTTGTTCCCAGTGGAATGTCCCTGGAATGCAACAGCACAAGAGATGGGCTGAGGAGCCACAGCAGCAGCATTCCACAGAGTCCAAGGTTAGTCATCAGCACTTCCGGCAAGTGCTCTCCACATCACCCAGAAGGGTAGCAGTGAGCTACTACTGGCTTTTGAATCAACAGCAAATTACTGTACTCTTCCCATGCTGAGTCAGCTCCATTGATGTTTGTGGCAGCCAAGCTTTAAAAAATTCTTATCTTTTCCTGATGCACCTTCGCTCACCTGCTGTTCTTATCCATGACAATTTCAGACCCTGTTAGTCCACTGCGATGCATTTCTTATTCTTTTTAAATTTGTTCTTCTGTCATATATTTACTTACTGTGTTGTTTGTTTGTATTACTGTGAATTGCCCACTGTTAAAATCTGCAACCATTTGCCAAAGCAGTACTGATCAAGCTAGGTGGGAGCAGAATATTACCAACAGATAACCAACGACACTAACCAGCACATCTATGCTGACCAAATATTTCATTAGGACAAACGTGCACCAAGTAATATAAGCTTGAAAAAAATAGGAGAATATGAATATGCATTATTAGTCGTCTATGCCAAAAGCAGCAAAGCAAGTTGTTGTTCAAGTAGTTAGGGAACAATCCTAAGAGAGAAATAAATACGACACACTTCTCCAAAGCACCCTTTATGTTTTTTTTCACTGCTTTGTTACTGATACTCTTTAGTCACATTCATAGTGTTCAGCCTCAGCAAATAGAACCTGACTCTGGGAACTGACATGGCAAAAAAAAAAAAAAAAAAAAGCAGCTTACATATGTAAAGAGAATTCTTAGGTACATTTTGCAGAGTTCTTATATTTTTATTTGCAAGTCATGTATTCACATGGCCCATAAGAGGCAGAGATTAGTAATTAACTGGTCTTCCAGAGCCAAATGCAGACTGGTTACATAAGAACTATGGAATGTTTATTGGGAAAAATAATTTTGTCTTAATGATTTACAAGTACCTTTGGGAAGATGTGGTACTTGTGACACTGGAAAACATGATCTGTGTAGTACAAGCTGGAACCCGTGTAATTTAATTTCTCTGCAAATCTGAACAGCCAAAGGATTATGTTCACTTGCCCTGAAATCTTACTCTTCCATTTCTTAACCAGAGAGAGAATATGTACTTATTAGTATGGTGAATATAAATCCTGACTCCTAGTCCAGGGCAAGTGAGCCCCTACAAGGCAGGGGACAGATCAGGCTGTGGCGGCCTCCAGCTGGAAGGCTTGGTGATTCATACTTCCGCCTTCATTATTTCTAGGATGAGGGCTACAGGGGCTGAGGATCTGGCAGCAATGCTGCACCCACCCTCCTACCAATTCCTGACAGAGAAATAAGTGACACAGAGCTATCTGGGCAGTTGAGAGTTTTCCCTGTGAATCAGCCGCACCCAGAGGGACCTGGATCCAAAGGTTCAATACCAGGAGGTTATGCAAATGCATGTTGCACACTCATTCAGCATTGGACCCCTAAAGGTTATCTTAATGGCATTATAAAACAATGCTGGCCAGAAGAAATATGCTGCTTGTCCATAAAAGCAATGTCAAGTGTGCACCTCAAACTGGTAGGATATTACATTCAGCCTGACACTGGAAAAGTAAAATTTGTCCATCAGAAAGAACACAGACATTCCTAGAAGCCTGCATTTACTAATTTTCTTGATCACCATCAGCCTAAACAGAACTCAGCTGTTCTATTTTTCTTTCTTCTGATTATTTAAGTTGTGTTAAAAAATGTTAGTACATTTAACAAAAATACTTTTATCTCTGCTTTCGTTATAAATACTGAAACATAAAAGTTATTTATTTTACTGTTTTTTGTTTTTTTTTTTTTTTTTCCCTTTCATCTTCTAACACATTTGCTAACATATTCTTGTTATTATTATTATTACATCTGTATTGTTTTGTTGGTTTTACAGAACTAATAAAAAAAAGGCAAAAAAAAAAAGGCCCTAAATTTAGTTAGGAAAATAAATACTGTAAATTTTACAGTATTTACATACATCTCCTATTTACATACATCAGAGAAACAGATTTGGTGAGCAAAATAGTTTGCTTCTTTGAAGTGGGTTGGCTGTGTTTTGGCATAGTGGCTATTCTATCCATGACTGCAATTTGAAGGAGAAATATCCTGTTTTCATGCAAATGTCCGCAATAGTAAGTGAAAAGGAAAGAAAACAAACAACAAAACTATATATAAACAGAATGGTTTCGAGTGGAACTTTTTGCACAGCTTCTCATGAGACAGTTATTTTTCTATAAACACCACCTATTTTACTCATTAAAGAGAAAAATTGCTGTGGCAACCCTAGGCTGTCAGCCAAAGCTGACAGATATTTTGCAATCCCATTGGCCCAGAGCAATTCTTAACTGTGGATACTGAATACCTATTGCAATACATACAACAAGCATTTCTGTAGCAATATGATATATTTTATTGATAATGGGAACAAATTTAGGTATAATATCAACTTTTCTTCCTCTCTGAATATGCTAAAAAAAAAAAACAAAAACAAAAAAACACCATCCCAATAAAGTGAAATCAAGCACTTGATTCCCACATTTTCTACGTTGAATATTTCACATGGCAACCCATTTGTTTCCTTCATGAGAACACTGTGGAGGAATACAGTTTTCATTTCATTATCACATTATTTTTTTTCTACAGGACTCATGCTTCATTTAATAAATGAAAAGTTAAGAATTTAGTATGATGCTCCAACAGTATACTAAAAAGGAAAATTAATAAATTCCTCCAGAGTGTTTTAGAGCTTTCACAAATGTTAATTGATTTCAGAAGCTGTTGGAGAATCAGCTTTTTCCATCCTATCACGCCCATTTTATAAGGATACAATTAGACGCAGAGATAATGTGCAAAAGTGGCAAAAGTTTCCATGGGTTTTGGGTTCCCAATCTACGAAACAAGAGTACTGATTTTCCTTAACTACTTAGTATTTGTACAGCAATTTATATGTCCAAAGCACACTACCACTGACTATAAACTGCAGCTGGGAGAGCAGACTGCCAATCTGGCCCACTGTAGAAAATCTAAAAATGAGTAGTTAAGGCCCAATGGAAAACTTTGGTCATGACAATTTGGCCATCTTTAATAGGAACTTATCAGTAAAGGCAGGGAGAGAATTCTGTTCATATGGTGGCCAATTTTCATAACGATAAGACCACTTCCTGTCTTCTGTGAGTTTCCTGCCTATTTCACATATATACCTTTTAATTTCTTCAAAAAAAAGGATATACTATACATTTCCTATACCATGCTGAATCATTTGTACTAATACTAAAGGGCTAAGGGAAACAGTATGTGACCAACTGAAGAGACTAGTGTGACTAACACAGATGAGCACACACAAAATCCATACCCCATGGAACAAAACTAATAATCTATTTTGTTCCATCAGCAAGAGACCCCTTGTCTCTTAAGAACTCCAGCACAGACTTCCACCTGAACTAATGAGGACACCTGTGTGCTCTGAGATAAACAATCTGAAAGTGACTTTCACAAACCAGTTGTGGACAGCTGAAGCCACAGTCAGACTACAGCTACAGCGTTGACCCCCAGATTAGGGAAGGAAACATTTTATATAACCATTTCCCATACATTCACATTGCTCTTTTTCCACTTCTTCTTTCATGTCCAACATATTCAGCAATTCCAAAACCTGTGTTAATAGTCATATTTTCCTTAGCAGTTAATATTTCTCTGTTTCTCTCTGTTGCCATCATTTTCCCCTTAAACCTCATCTTTTGACCCATTATACTCTGCACTTATCCCTCAGACAAGGGTTCCAATTTCTTCTCGATCTGTTCTCCCTTCTACTCCTATCCAACCACAGAGAATTGCTAGGCAGCAAATTTTGTTTGGCCTATAATTTTTTTAAAAAAAGGAAAAACAATACAGTTTGGGACACTGCCCAATTCAGCCCTAAAGGCTGAAAAATTTGTGAAGGTTAGGATCAAAAGAAAATATTGTCTATAGGGAAAAATATCTGCTCTTATAACTCATGTGTTATGCAGTTTATTTTCCAACTAAGTTACACCTTGCAATGGGATTTTTCTTTTTCTGTCCATTGGCTGTAGCACGGAACTGGCCTGTACAGCATTTTCCACCTGACAGAAGCGTAAATGACTACATAGAGCGTAGGCAGTGGCACAGGATACCAATGATAGACTGTGTGGGTTGAATTAACACTTTTTCTTTTTTTTTTTTTTTTTTTTTTTTTTAATCCATTGAAAGACTCCCTCGTAAAAGTAATTTATTTATTTTATTTTATTTATTTATTTTTTAACACTGGGTTCTATTTTGACATGAAGTTTAACTCTACTTCTCCCTGTAGAAAAATGTCTTTCATATGAAAATATCCTGAAATAAATCAATGTAACTACAGGATTAAATTTTCAGAAAACAAAACAAAACAAAACAGTTTATGTTAACTTCTGTCTTATTCAAGTGAATGATAAAATCTCCCCTGCTGACAGAATTAGACTAACCCTAAACCACAGAAAATCTTAGCTATGGTACCTAGCACTTTATGTATAGAAAGCAGTACAGAGGTAATTATGATTTGCTTTTATGCAAGCATCTGAGAACCTTTAAGCACTTTGCTTATATTTGAAAAGTTAGCACTTACAAGTACTGTCACTTTCGACAAAGTAAGAGAAAAGCTCAGGAAGGTGCCATGATGCAGTCACTTACACAGCAAGTGTGTGGTAAAGCCCAAAATAGAAGTGAAACCTTACAATCATTCACAGTGACAGCATTTTTTTGTTGAGCATTAGGCAATAAAAAGTCTTGCTCTATAATAAGCAATTATTTCCCACCTCCTATTTCAAGGGTGCCATAATAGAGCAGATCTAGAGAGATGAGATATGGCCAAACATTAGGTTAAACATATTTATGACTCCAAATAGATGGGCGAATGAGGTCAGTAGTGGACACACCTGCAGACAAGTAAGAGGAAGGGCCAAACCACCAAGATGTGGGTGGGCTGGAATGGCTACAGAAAAAACAAACCCATGTTATTTCAATATGAGACACAAACACTAAATCCAGAGCAGCAATCACATAGCAAAAGCTTCAACAGTAGTCCACCTATCTTCCCTTTAAAAAATTATTTCAGATGTAAAGGAAATCTGTAGACACACATAAATACATGTATCTATATGAAAAATTTGGATACATTTATTGCAAATAGGTGTCTAGTCATTCACTTTGGATATAAAGGAAATAATTCTCTTCATACTCACTGTCATCTATAGCATTAGATCTATACAAAATTTTGTGCAAAACAGAGAGCACTCTTCTGTACTTTTCTGAAGCCTACATGTATACGCCAAACCATGACATCTGCTCTGTGCTTAACCCACAATTTGAGTTCTTTCTGAGGAAGTAAAAATGAGAAGATGTGAGAGGATTACTTCTGTTTCTTTATTTACTTTCCAAAGTGTAGAAACTGTTTGATCTCCCACAAAACATCCTTGTCTTGCACTGGCCCTGATAAAAAATTACTAAACGCAACAGATAATTTAATGTCAGCATGCCAATTTAATGTCAGCATTTAATGTCAGAATCTTCAAATATAATAATAATCCTAACTATTAAGCCAAATTCATTTTAGTCACTTTTTTTTTTGGAGGGGGGGGGCTTATTAAATGGACAAAAACAGTATAGAAGGATTGTCTGTGCAATAAACTGAAGGAAAATAAGATTATCCTGACATGTATAAAAGTTTGTGCCTGCACATACCATGTGATAGGGCTGAGGTCTACTGATGGAGCATATGATTGTGCTTCTGTGGGAATGTATCTGTCCACTGATTTGTAATAATACTAAACTATTTCTACATCAGCATTTCTACAGTGTGCACAGCCTTAAATTCATAAAAATCTTGAGCTAATCTTAAAATCTCACTCGTATCATTTGGATTTAAGCATGGACTTAAAATTCAGCAAATATTTAAAGTCCATTCCTAAACAATTATGCCTTTGAATCCTGTATTTGAGGCTTTATAGTTATGCCTTCAGCCTTGTACCCCCCTCAAAGACATCTGAATGGGGAGATCATGACTCAGTAACTGCTGTCATATGAAAACAACAAGGGAGGCATTGCACGGACACAAGCAGTGAAGAAGACTGTCCTATTCATTCTTGTTCTGACCCTTTTCTTTTCCTTCTAAGGAAAGGAGTAATTACTGAACTAGCATACATGTATGCCAATGCCCATTCAGGGAGAGATCCAATCTCAGACACATGTTGCATATGAAAATCTGGTAACCACGTGGCTAAATAATCAACCTGAACCATTTTTACACCTGCCCTAATGTCCATACAGCTATCCATACTCCTTGTTCCTGTCCTTCCACAGAGCATATTCTACATTCCCAACTTACTGACTGAATTAATTTGGGGTAAAAGGTCTTTTTTTTCTTTTTTTTCCAAACTGTCACAAAATAGATCCTTCCAATCTCTGATTATTTATTTATTTATTTATTTATTTATTTATTTTTCCCAGAACTACTTTCTTCCTAAAGATCAGGAAAGGCAAAGTTTGATTATAATGAAGAACTTTCTAAGAATGCCATCAAGCCAAAGTCCCTTATCCCCTGTCATTCCCACATAAAAATAAATGCATTATTTCTCTGGATAGCATTCAACCCCACCCCATCACTCTTTACTAGTATAATATTACATTAACTTCCAGCTTTACAAAGGCATCAGTAGCAGGCTTTAACACTGGACAGTTTCTGTATGGAGATATCAATTTATTTTTATTTTATTTATTTATTTTTAATTTCTTCTGTCATTGAACAATTAAAATGCTGGTTACCAAAGCACCTGGCAATGTAGTATAAATGTGTAGTGTAAATTATAAAAAATTAAAACTAGTGTAATTTAAATCATTCTCTAAAACATTTCTGATGTACTTATATTAATAGGTGTAAAATATCTAGAATCCCCAACAGGATTAACATTACCAGTTTTTGTGTGGAGCCACCTGCATAGACTCACTAACTATATATCCAGAAAAATCAAAAAAATAAAAATTTTATGAACTTTACAAGTACAACTTTACATTATCCTACTTCAGCTGCCACACATATAATAAAATGCACTTTGCACAGCGTGAATATAACAGACACATAATTAAGAAGAATTTTTCATCTCTATATTACCCTTAGTTTGCAAGTGTGATTTTTCTGTGGATTTGTAGGAAATGCTACTTTCAGCACTATTAAAACCACAGCCCAGACTCTAATTTTGCACCATTCCCATTGCATCATCTGCACAGTACTCCTTGTACCCAGCAAGAATTCTAAGCCTCCATATTCCTGACTGGAAATAGCACATAACCCTGGCAGAGCCTTTTATAATTCAATGAAAGAAAAGATTGTGTTCTCACAAAATAATTCAACAATTGGGTTTTGGCTACGGAAGCCAGGAGACAAAGAAAGTACTATGTCCTGACCAGTGATATCAACTTGCTTTGCATCTTCTTTTGCTGACGCAGTATGTCTTGCAGCATGCTCTAAATGGTTGAACCGGTTGGTGCACCTAAGAATAATAAAATGCTAGAACAAAATATCCTCACAGGGTAATTTATAGGCATATATGAACATGTAAATGCTGTCTATGAAATCACTTATTATTATTCCTGCTTCCTATTGCTCTAACCCCTCCTTCTTACCAGATTATTAAGAAATTACATTTTTACCCACATGAAATCAGAACAGCTTTTTTGTTTGTTTTGGTTTGTTTTGTAAGAAAAGAACAGGGCACTTAATGAAATTACATGTGGCAAATGGAAAACTGATAAAAGACAGTATTTTCTCATACATTATAGTGTTAGCCCGTGGGACTCTGACCTGAAAAGTATTAAAGCTCAGAATATAGAATTCAGAAAGCTAACAGACATTTCTATAAGTATCTAGAATACATCAGAATCCCTGCAGCCATATGATAAATATGAGTAATTTAAATATAAATAAGAAATGTAACTATAGGAATTGTAAACCTCATGGCCTATACTTGAAACTAATCTCAAATAGCTGATCAGGGAAAGTATCAATAACTTCATCTCGATAACTATAGTGAGGAGCCATGGAGCACTGGGATGTGAGTGCCAGTACAACCAAAGTGCTGGCCTAACTCCCAGCACTGCTTGGCCAGGACAGACAGCTCATGTCCAAACTGTTCCTGGGCATGGCTCACCAGCCAGCGCAGGCCAGGTATTGTTCCCAACCTACAACCCAAATACAGCCACCCCAGTTTTTGTAATAGTATGAATCTGGGACACTGAATGAGTTGGCCTGAGTGGCAGAGAACAGTTGTGGGCACTGATGATTTTCTAGAACAGAAGTGGCCAATGTGTGTGTGGGAAAGTAACTATAAGAGGCAGAGTACTAGGCCCTATCTTTTATGTCTTATGTAGGAGCCAATCCAGCAGTTCTTGCTAGCTTTGGTGGTTTGAACACAGCACATAAGTCAAAAAAGAACAGGTTTACTATTTCCAACACAATAATCAAAATTATCTTTCAGGATACACTTAAGGTTAGTAACTATAGTAATGTACCAAAAAAAATCAGAAAGAGCAAAGCTTAATTTTGAAATCTGAGGTTACGTTTGGGAAAGCAGAAGTGAGAATAGTAAATTATTCACTCATGAAGCATTAACCACAAAACACAGGCAGAAACCAGTTACGACTAAAATCAGCAGCATACTTTTCACTAAACTAAGACAGCACAAGTTGATCTACTCAGAAAAAACTGTGTAACATGACCCTACATTTAGAGAGTTTTTATTATTTGTTTTAATAAATAAATAGATAAATAATAGTGTGATTTTCAACAGGACAGAGGTGGAGTTGAACATGACACTGATTTAGGGTCTAGAAAGCCAGTTCTTTCACAGGCTGTTGAATCACTGCAGGGAACTGATCTCTTGGTTTCCCCAGACTAGCATCACAAATGGCTCTTAAGTGGAGTCATCCAGGTATTGACATTATCAGCATTTGTTACATGACAGATCTCCAAAATGTTATCATAGCCCTGGGGAGTTCAGAGCTGGTGTTCTTCATTCTCTGAGTGGGATGTTAGCACAGTACAGAGACCATTAGAAATTCATTGTGTTTCCATATTGCCGTTATGCCTCATTTTGCTCTGGAATTCCATAGGTATTTATTTATCTTGGGTTATCATTGCCACTGAAAGCTCTGACCTCTTTTGATCACTCTAGCACATGATATCCTACCTCCTGACAGCAACTGACTTTATCACAGCAGTAACTCCAGCAGATTTTGATTGATCTGGGAAATTGAGGGAACCAGCTACAATAGAAGAAAATATATTCAGAGCCAGGGTGGGGGCCCTGCACTGCCTGTTTCCCCTTAGTTGTTTGGTTTTGTGCCAATGAAAATGGAAGTGGAAACAAACACACTGACTGGGTAAATCTGCCCTGACCCATATGAGTGGAGTTCACATTGTAGACAAAGTTATGGATTTCCCCCAGAGGGAGGGGGTAATGTGAAAATCCTGTGTTACACCCATTGTAACTTAAGAATATTTTCATTGGCATTCCTGTGATAATCTTATAAAAATAACAGAATTGACTCGCTAGTCTTGGCCTGAGTTGGACTTTTTTCCACAGAAGTTTTGGACAAAGAGTAGCATTAAAAATATTTGACAGTCTGTTTTCGATATAGTGGTTTGAAAAGTATTAACTTTGATGTATATGTGCTATATATATATATATATACACATCTATACATCTATATATATATATAGATGTAATATATATAGTATATTATAAATTAATATATATTAAATGTATTATATATATAAACCATATAATTTATAATATATGGGCTAGTAAAATTAATATACAGGCTAACATACACATAAATAAAGAGAAAATTAGTTTAGGGAAGGGATTGGGTGGGAAAGGTGATTTTTTTTTTTATTTTTATTTTTTTGACATTGCTGCGTGTAACATAATGGTTTCAAACCACATATCACACGGCATTACAAATCAGGCTGAAATTCACAGGAATGGTCATCAGGAATGTTGGTTTTTTATCTAACCCAACAAGAAGGTCTGGCTACTGGCTCTTAGGTCTCCAGTTGTTGCATTGTTACTAAAAGGGTCATAACCACAACTGAAGTAAATACATGAGCTCAGGTAGGTTCAACACAACTATACCAGCCCGTACAAGCTAAGGAGGTGTGTGACTAAATACATTCTTGGGTATCATTTAAGTGCCAGGCAAACTGTTGAAAAATGAGTGGAAAAACAGCTGACAATCTTTTAATAAAGGGTGGTTTGTAGGAATTTGAGATCCCACCAAATTGCACTGACATGGGGTACAATAAAGCTATACCTGGACACAGGTCATGTTCTTGGTAAAACTCAGTCATACACATGCATACAAGAAATAAACTTCTATATGTATATATTGGACACAGACTAAGGATATTGTTATAATAAAATTTCCAGATAACGGAATATTTTGTTCAGTGCAAGTAGACAATACTGCCTCTTCATTGCATTATAAAACAAATCCAACACATATCCAATGTGTTGAATAACATCCATATTCTATTTGACCTCGGATATATTCAGTGTCTTTTACTGCTTGTAAGACTACAGTTCAGTTGCAGAGTTTTCTTCCCAAGACTGCAAAGTTGGAAAGCCATTTCTGGCTGCTACTCTCAGTACTCTGAGAGTATAGAGTATGTATACTCTTCTCAGAGTATATAGTTAAGGCTATTCCTTAAGTTTTATATGATTGTGGGTCCAATATTTGGTCTATATTTTTTTAAGACTTTCTTTAAATCTATCCTAGAAAATCTGCTACTAGAAGAAGACTTGGATCTTCTACAGTAGAGGTTGAAACTACTTAGATTTCATTAGCTGGTGTTTAATAAGTTACAGATATTATGCACAATTACTTTGCACTGGAATTCACTATTACAGCATTCTAGACGTACTGGAAAATACTGATTCAAAAGCCATTTCCAAGAGTGTCTTTGATTCTTTTTTTAGGGTTTTATGATCTGTCATTTCTAATAGTCTTCAAAGTATCTATTTCAATATGATTTGAGCCACAGTACATTAGCATTTTCTGGGTTCTTTCAGGAAGCTATAAAAACCAGATGCCGTCAGTACTTTATCTGCCTCATCTAATCTGCAAGAAGGAGCAATCTAAGTCAAAATATTAGTGATGTTTTGATTTATGAAACACCACAGAATAATAAAAGAGTTTTTCTGTTACACACACACAAGGAAATATTCTCTTCTCCACTACCACACAAAAATCAGTCATGTTTTCACTTTCCAAAGGTGATAATATATTCAGCATTTAATCAGTTATGCCCAGAGCAGATAGTGTTTCTATCAGAGGTAAAGATGGAAGGGAATGGTTTATCTTCCTCAAAACACTAATTCTTTCACCGTTGTATTACTTATTTCCACCCCTGTTTTGTCAGTGTACTTCTTCTTTTCATAAGAGCAGAAAGGAGAAGATTATGAATGCAGACAGCAAAGTTTTATATTAAACCATCTAGTGTTTCCTTACTTATTCCATTAAAGTTACAATGACTGATTTTTGTGTGGCTATATCTGAACCTTTTATTTTTGCCAGTCTGGTCTATGTGATTTATTTTTCTAACCTCTACCCAGTTCTCCAGCAGCTCTAACCACTGAACTCCCACTGCAATCAATCAAGAAGTCTCCCTACACATTCCAGTGCTTTTTCCAACTCTATCAGCTTTTTCTACCCTTTCCCCAGAGAAGAATATTCCATGGATGAATGGATTTTAAAGTTAGAAACTTGATTCTGATCAAATTATATGCATTTAACTCCTTGAGGATGTACAGTGTGTGTCCCACTTCTCTTTTTGTGTCTTGCTTCTTTACTGAAAGCAAGAAAACAAATTTTAAATTTCCAAATCAGAAATAAATAACTTGTCTGATTTGTGTCTTTCTCACCAACTATGACTGCTCACCACATAAAGACCAGAAAATATTATCTTTAGCAAAGAATCTATGATAGGCTTGACTAAGTTTCACTTGAAACTTTAACTCTGTTAAATTGCTTTATGTTAAAATGCTTTATGTCTTTATTATTGTTATTATTATTTGTCTATGTCTTAATGAGCAGGTCTCCAGTTATTGATGTGATATTTTTAACACTTCTGCTACAAAACTAAACAGGTCTCTGTGTTCAAAATATCTATCACATTTAATTATGCAATACTGGACAGCTTCAACAGTCAAATACCAAGAGAATTCAACTCTCCATTGAAAGAGAAATTCTGAAAATAGACTTACAACTTCTTGCTTCCCCAAAACAAAATCAGCAAGTTTTTCAGCTTGAAAATATTATACAAACAAGACTTTCTTAGTCATAAGCAGAACTTGCTTCTTAGAAGGAACTTGCTTTATTTTCTGCACTGGTTCTGCAGTCATCAGCATTATTTGGAAACAACATCTGAAACACTTGCCACTTAATGGAAACTGTGGAGTTTTACAATTGACTGGCTCTGTAATTTCTGAAACCAAACCAAGCCAATCAACCAGAGGAAACCTCTTTCATGAATCTGTTATTTACATGTAAAGCAGACAGGAAAAAGGTATTTTGTTAGCTCTGGAGACACAATTTAAGAAGGTTTTAAAAGATTAGGAAGTATAATGACAGGTGCACAGTGTTCCTTGAAATGAGACAGGAAGAGAGTATGAGACAGAACTTTATGGCATCATCCTCCTATAAAACTAAACGGACAAACTGTTCTCTCTCAATAATGACTATATGCTAACATTTACAACCTTTACTTGACCTCTAATGCATTGTACTGCACTAATTGTTGTAATTATTCAAATAATGACAGCCAAGCCCTAGTGTGCTTCCATATTCCTTTTGCCTGAGATTATTTATTTTATTTTATTTTATTTTATTTTATTTTATTTTATTTTATTTTATTTTATTTTATTTTATTTTATTTTATTTTATTTTATTTTATTTTATTTTATTTTATTTTATTTTATTTTTTTCCAGAAATATTAAACTCAGAAGTGGTTTCATATTCAACAAAGCTTTGAAGTTCAAGAAAGCCAACAAGTGTCATCATGTCAAAACTTAACATTCTCACTTTGTAACTTTTCAGCTAATGGTTCTAGTAAAACCCACCCTCAGAAGATGCCAGTGACAGCAGTGCTCTCCTCAACAGTTACAAGCACAGTTTGTTATTACAGTTTCACCATTCCCAAGGAAAGCTTATTTCAAGGCCACAGTTAAAAATGTATCTTATTGGTTAGAGTTGGAGTCCATTTACAGGTTTTCTCTGCCTTTGCATCTGAAATACAAACTAGTAATAATATAAAAGTATATGTTTAAGATCTGCTGTCAGCACTTAATCTCTACATAGAATATCTGGACCCCTCTGAGAATGAAACCATAGTTTGCGCACAGTTTTACTATCATTTAATCTTTCAAAACCTCAGAGACTGAAGGCTTCAAGAGAGTATGTCCTGTGTCTTCCAGTGTTGGAGTCATAGTGACATCTAAACTAAAACAGGCTTAAAAGAGAGCAAACACGGAAGAAACCTTAATCAAATTCTAATACTGAACACCTGACTCTGAAGTGCCATGAGTGCTTACAGTTCCCACTGCTTTCACATTACTTACTTTTGATTATAGTTTTTAATCACAATTACTCTGTTCCTGCAAATACTCAAAATCTTAAAGTTGGTGATACAGTAATTTTTGAGTTAGCATTTCAACAAGCAATGGTGCAAGTTCAAAGATGCAAATATACCAGTGTGGAGAGTATAAGCATGCTTCTCAAAAAGAGGGAGGAGTATTGTTCCTCTTGAACATAGATTTACTTTGCAGTAACAGTCAATAACAAAAGTTAGAAGTAAATAGTTAAACACCAGTATGCTTTCACCTATAAATACAGGGCTGTTATTATGCAGAGTTAACTGCAGAGTTTGGAGGAAGAAGACAACAGGACTATCTCAGTGTTCTTGCATAGAATAACATCAAAGTAATTTGCCATGGGTAACAATTAATAAAAAGCTGTGGAATATAAAATGCCTGTCAACTACTATGGCACAGACTACTGCTTTTACTTTACATTACATAATACTGCATTACCTTCATGACATTTCACTATGTGCTAAGTAGGGCAGCAAGGTATTTAAACTCGCTTCATACAGTAAATAGCATGCTACTAAGCAGCATAGAATCGCAGCATAGAATCACTGAATGGCTTGGGTTGGAAGGGATCTTAAAGACCATCTAGTCCCAATCCCCCTTCCACCCAGTGGTCAGGGATGCCATCCACTAGATCAGGTTACACAGGGCCTTGTCCAACCTGGTCTTGAACAACTCCAGGGATGGGGAATCCACAACTATCCACACCTTCTCTGGGCAATCTGTTTCAGTGCCTCACCACCCTCATTCTTGTGGCTTTCTTTTCTCTTTCTAATTTCTTCACCTATGCTGTATAGTCTAAACTGTTAAGCTGAAAACCATAAACCTGGGTTCGCAAATGAACCCATTAATGACTTTTATCTCAGCTCTTTTATGACTTATCTCAATTATCATTTCCCTGCATTGAAAATTCACTTCAGGGACTAATGAACCATATCAGTAAAGTGTTCAAAAGCAGTCTGAGGAGGCTGGTGTGAATAGTGTCTGTCTCCCACACCCGCGTCCTATCATCCTGTCAAGCACAAAGCTAGGGTGAACCCTGTTCATTGTTGTCTACCCAGATGCTCTAGATATTTTATCAGAAGTCCTGATAAACTTTTAAAAACAGGAATTCAGAGTAATAAATTTCAACTTTTAAAAAAGAAAATGTTTAAACATATATATGTATACAGTTTAGATATTATACTATAAATATAACGTATTATGTAAAATATATCTTATTCTCTCTATTTGAGTTTGATATTCTATGTTGACTAGAAGCTTTTCTTCTTTCATGGTCCTTGGCCAGACCATTTAGTTTTAAGCTTCATCCAAAACTCTTAACTTGAAGCAATGTTCTCACCGTTCGCAGTGGAATTTAGATTAAACCCTACAGACTCAATCATGAAAAAGTGTAGCTGACTGTAAAGGAAGCTCACTGGGTGACTTGACATGGCCATATACAGTTTCTGAAGTAGAAATGAATTACCTACTTTAGAATCCTAACACAAAGAAATAAAACTATAACAATTTTTGATATGGAGAGCATACTACCTATGTATGTTTATATCTGAACAGGAAATATTAGGCAAATGAGTGCAGGAAGTTCTTGATATTACTTCATTAATCTTTCGGTGTTAGTTTTGAGTCATTGTTTGAAGCATACAGAATGAAAAAAATATCTGCGCAAACAAAAGGTATAAGGAATCTGACAAATAATTCTGAGAATGTTACCTTACGTCCCTCTATCTGAACACAGAAAGTAATAAAAACTAGTATAAGGAAATAGATCCCAGAACATTTCCAAAGGTAAAGAAAAACATAAATGGAAGGCCCAATCTAGGCAATATATTAGCTTAAAAGAAGCTGGATCAGGAAAGGCAAAAAAATGGCCTAAAACCACAGAACTACTGTTTTGTGAGTCCTAGCTGTAACAAAAGTCATGATAGGAAAGCTACACAGAAGATGTGCTAAAGCACACCATGACACCAATTTGTTTGCTAAATAAACATAGCATTGTACTCACACAAGGGTGAAACTGAAGAACACAGACAAAGCTTGTCAAAAAACATTGAGGCCTAGATTTGACTCTCCCTTTCTCCTAACAGTATCTCCTCACTATGACATTCAGCATCCTGAAAGCAAGGATTTACAGAACATTCACAGGCCCTTACTGACAGAAATTAGGAAAAAGCATATTAATGCTGCAGTATATAGACTGGACCCTGTCATGAAGATCTGCTAAACCATAGCTTAGAGTACTTAGCAAGCTGGTAAATATACCTGGCCATGCCATGGTGAGATTCTTTTTTAGTGGGTCTATTTCACTTACACAAGCAAGAGACGAATGAGTCGTGAACAATTACATAACAGCTCTGCACAACTTAGTCCAACATCATGTCTGTGGGAGAACTAAGCTGGACAGGCTGCTAGAGCACTGAGGAACAAGGAGAAAGAGTCCAAAACCATCATTAAGAAACACAGTACAAAGAGGATAGAGTCTAAGTAAACAGGAAATAAAGGAAGTCTTGCATTTCACCCTGACCACAGTGTCCAATTGTCATGGATAAGAAAAATTAAACAATTCCTTTTAAACTACTTATGTGCACAACCAAGAAGCCATTGTATTCTGTATTCTGCTGTGTCTACCTAAATCCACCTTGCTACAGTCCTGTGACAGCATTATTTCTTCAACAGTAGTCAGTGAGTAAGCTTTGAACTATGGTAGACTCCTATGGCAGGAATGGCAGAATTTTAAGGCAGATCATCTGAATTTTATTTTGATTTTTGACAGACATATTTTGTTATGATTAGGTCTTTGGTCAAGAGTTCAGTCAATAAAACTTAGCAACTTTATTTTTTCTTTCTTCTGGATTTTCCTATCAATGACTGTACCTCAGCTAAGACACAGTTAATATAATAAGCTCCTTAGTTTTTTTTTTGCAGTTCCCTGCAAACCAACAGGGAAGTCTTTGGAATAATTCAGGATAACACAGGATAGCTCACACTCAGTATGCACAGAAAAGTGCAGAAACCTTTTAATATCTGTAGGTATTAAACCTAACGTGAACCTATTATCTGCTCAACTGATCCAGCCATGTTAACGTGGTGTAGCAAAGAAAATAACTGAAAGATAAAAAAGTGACAACTGCTAATCGGATCTCCTGGTAAGTAACATAAGAAAAACTAGACAGGAAAAAGTCACCTCAAAGTCACCTCAAGTGAATTAACACATGACTTTAAAACATTAAGGTTTTTTTTTTTTTTTTTTTTTTTTTTCCAAATATTGAAGTCAATTCAAAGCGAAGACTGAAAATTTTGCTTTGAATTTTCAATGCAGTATTTTTCTCCATTATCAAAACACTGAGAACTTTCCTTCCTTGGAGATCTTCAAAAGCTGTCTGGACATGGTCCTGGACAACCTGCTCCAACCTACTCTAGGCGTCTCTGCTTGAACAGTGGGTTGGACAAGATGATCTCCAGAGATGCCTTCCAGCCTCAAGTATTCTGTTATTCTGTGATTTTGTGATTGAAGCTAGATTTTTTATCCTGTTGCATTTCTTCATAATTAATATACATTTCAGTTTCAACAACAACAAAAATACATTAAAAAAAAAAGTCTGTTTTAATAAAAGCTGCATTTCCCATCCAATCAGCTTTCCAGGAATTGTGATATATATATATATATTTTTTAAGTGTTATTGTGCAGTAAACTCTGTAGAGAAACCTGTAGCCTGAACAGCATTCAGGTGCTCTAGACAGCTGTGACTCTCATCGCTGCAGAGGTTTCTCCGTCCAGGCAGTTCTCATCCCTTCCTGTATTCAGTCTCAAGACTACTTAGCCAGAACAGTCAAAACAGGTTTTGACAATATACAGTACTAACAGCAATTATAGCATTTTATAGCATGTGATAATTGAGTCATCATGTTCAGGCTGAACAACTACAAGAAGGAAAATCCTTATAATGGCTTACATGTTAAATGCTTACATATTTTCTTCAGTAGGGTCTGGATTGGTTATGAAAATGGCAGAACACTGGCTAATGGGTCAAATGCTTTTCTTCCAGATAAAGGAAGCCTACAATGCTGAACAGACCTATTCATGTACCCACTCATATCCATGCTACATGGATAAGCAAAAGGTTGATGTAGTCTTGGTCTAAATGGTCCTTTGACCACGCTGCACTGCATGGCAGTAATAGTGCCATGCTAAATATTCTTTTGGCTCATCTGGTAAATCTGTTCCAGCCTGTACTTAAATAAAATCAATTGCTATCAGCAATTTTAAGCAGATTTTATTTATGGAAATAACAGAGGAATACTTGTAAGTAATCTGACAACCAAAGGGTTCATCACTAGATACAAATTGCAAGCTTTTGGCAGAAGTGTAAACATTTATTTATGACTAGAAAGACAGTTACATTTATTTTTTTTTCTCCGAACTTCTTGGTTGTTCACGAGTTTTATCTCTAGGCCTGAGTCTATGGACAAAACATACACAAAATGATAACACAGACAAAATGTGAATATTGTATCTTAAAACAATTGATCATACTAACTATCCAAATGGGACAAATCAAAAAAACAAACAAAGAAAAAACAACAACAACAACAAAATACAAACAAACAAAACAAACAAACAAACAAAAACAAACAAAAAACAGGAAAACAAAAAACAAATCATATCATATTTATGTTCAAATCTTCTAAGTAGAATAAAAATAATTTTATTTTGTGTGTCTGCGAAGGGATTGTTTTCTTTGCTCCATCTAAGAAAAAGGGTTAAGCGATGCAGGTGTGGTGGAAAGGTGCCTGGAGAGACCAAACCTTACAACAGCTCACTCATATTGATAAAACTGCTGCTGCTTGACATTGTTAGAGAGTGTAATAATTATGATGAATTGGTGTTGTTATAATGTGGTGAAGGGATGAGGGGTGGACTGTGTGTAAATTGTCCACCTTTGTTAGTGTGATGACGTTATTACATTGATTTTGGTGTGGGGAATTTTTTTGGTTGTGAGTGAAGTTTGTGAAGATTATGTGATAAATGTTGATTGATGCATATTTCAATATATTTAAATATATATATTAATATATTTAAAAGGAGGTCCCACCTCCTCCTCCAGCAAGAGCCACACATTCACATCCCTTTCGTAATGGCTGTGAGGTCAGCTTGGGCCATATGTAGCAGGGCTATGGCTGCCCAGTTGCCTAACGCAGACCTCTGCTCAAAGCAACTTGTCTGCTCTGCCTGAAGTTGGTCCTTCTCCTGGGACTGTATTGTCAAGATTAATGAAAAGCTCAGTTTCAAAATCCAGAGCAGGAACTGTTACAGGAAATCATCTTGTTCTGGTTCTACTCTATGGCTCTCAGCACAGATGCAATATAGAATATGTATTATTTCATAGCAAATGACAATGACAATAAGAAAATAGTTGTTCCAGTGTAGAAATTTTTTAACCTTGAGAAGTCAAGGTGATGATAAGCATTGCCGAGAAACAAAAAACTATTGGAAACAGGTATATTAGAAATGTATTACAACAATCAGAAGTACCTGATCTTCCTCCTTATTGGCACTTAAATTAATAAAATATAATAATTTTAGAATAGAAATGAGACAAAAGAATCATAGAAATGATATTTGTGAAGTATAAAGATGTGTACTTCTACTAACTTCTTGCCCAGGAGACTACCTTTGCACACCCATAATGTCATTAATTTGAAAAGAACTCTATGAAGAAGAATTCTATCTGTGAATCACGCCCACTATCTTTATATATATCTGTTATTTTGCAATCTGGCATGGATGAAAAGCTACTGCTCTACTTGTAATACTGATAGCTCAAAAGAATTTAAAAGCCTAATAGCTTAAATATATTAAACAATTTGTGTGTTCTTGTTCACACTATATTGTTTAATACCGAAATAGTCTTTAAAACAGTTTTGTTATTCCCTGCAAATGCAATCCTTGCTATTTCATCTAAAAGTTACAAGCCTTCCTGTTCTGAGAAAACAATCACTTTCCAGGAAGTAATAGTATCAGAAGTTTCTTGGCATTTGGGTTTACTACAAAAACAAAACCAGCATAACAGTGTTATCTGTCACTTAGAACTGACTTCTGCGTGCTCATTCAAATATAAAGTATAAAAACCTCTTGAACTAGCCAATCCCTGAACTGTCCATCAATAAGAAATAACTTTTCCTATTTATCTGACCATATCCATGTGCACATGAGGTTATTCAGAAATGCTACATCCATTTGGAGAGAGGTAGGAATGTTAGTCCCATGATCACCAGATCTGCACTGTACAGAAGTAACAGACTTTTCTCCACATTTGCGTGAGACTGTGTATAACAATGTGGTGAATTGCAGACTATTTTGATTCCTTCTGCATTTCTGTTCATTCCTGTCTCTTCTGCATTTCAGAAGAAAGCAGAAACCCATGCATTCTTTTTGTAATGATGGTTGTGCTCTTTTCTCCCCATCACAGTCTGAGGGAGTTTCATATAAAAAAAAAAAAAAAAAAAAAAAAACACACCACATTTGATTCCTTCCTCGAGATAAACAGTGTGGTCTAGTCAGTCACTGTAACTGACAAGGTTCTTCTGCTAATGTTCGCAGGTGTGAGTTGCAAGTGTCTCTAGGACAAAATTATAATGAGGAACTACCAGTCAAGCGAGCTGCTCACACCTTTCATTACAGTTTAATAAAGTACTAGTAATAAAGTACCACTCAGTCCTTTCCACTGGATGTCAATATGAATAAAAACATCCCATTATTTTCAATACCACTTCTACCAGATGCAAAGCACTGGAACGGCAACATCATTACCAGTTATTCTTCCTGAAAATCTGCTAATGTTAACACCTGTAAATATTGCCAGTAATTTGCAGTCAAGTAGAGCTGGTTTACTCCAATATTATTTTTCTCATTGAGCAGACTAGCACCTCAACCACCACAAGGGATCTGTGGTATAAGAAATGCTACAATTAGTGGACATGTGGATAAATAAAATCTATTTGGGAGAGTCAATATGACTTCTGTAATGTGACACTTTGTCTTACAAACCTCTTGGAGTTCTCTGCAGAGTTCAGTCATGCTACATGGGTAAATGTAACCCAGATGACACAGTTCACTTGGATATCTAGAAAGCTTTTGGCAAAAACTTTTGCCAAAGGCTTTAAAGGGTCATAAGTAGCCATTACATAATTTGGAAGGTTCTGGCATGGATTTTGCTGGTTACAAGCAAACTGGTTACAAGGTAGAGCTTAGGAACAAACATGAATCTGTAAGAAGGTGAGAAAGTCACAGGCAGAGTTCTACAGGGGTCTTTGCTGTGAGCCACATTAGTTAACATGTCCAGAAGGTACACAGGAAAGCAGTAAAGCAGTACAGTTTGTTGAAGATATAAAGCTACTCAAGATAGTAGATACCTTGACCGCAAACTGTAAAGAACTGCAAAGTTGACTCACTTATAAGACAGAGTGACTAGGCAATAAAATAATAAATAAAATTGAATGTAGGTATGTGTAGACAGAGTCCTGTGTTCACTAAAAGTCCTTAACTGGCTTTCAGTTGCTGGATATTTTAATGTAGATGTATCTCTCTCTGGTCCTGTCTGTGGACCTATTTTCAGACTGATGACTCCCTGGGTCATTGCTTCATCCTGTCTTTTCACCCTACTTAGACAGGACTGTATCTGGTCAGTGAGGGCCCTGCCTATTCTGGGTCACCCCAACTTCAAGATCCTCTCCATCTCATATCCCACCTTGCTCCTACTGCTCCAACTATCTGCCCAGGGCATGTGTGGATACTCCAGCCTGACATAAATCAAGCCCTCAAGCCACAGACAAAAGGTGTCTGGGTGGGGGGGTCACAGGTGGACAGAAAGGGCAAGTGAGGGAATAGTCAAGTACTTTTCAAACTTGGAAAGAGATGGTGGCGATCTGACAGAAGTCTACAAAAATCTGTGGGTTACAGAGAATAGGGAGAGGGATTATTGTCTTCTATAATAAGAGGCCACCCAGTGAAGCCAGGTTCAAAATAAGCAGAAGTCAGTTCTTTGTGCAGCAGGAAATGATCACATGGCACTCCCTGCCTCAAGACAGATGTGGATATGAGGGTTCAAAGGGAGACTGGGCTACTAGTTGTCACTAATCCATTTCAGGCTAATAAACAAGAAAGCCACAGGAGTTTCATTGAGATTTTCATTCCTGAAATGGAAACAGTTAAAGGTGAGGAGAGTTTTGGGGAGGAATCATCATGTACATAAGCCTTATTTAAAGTCTTATAGTCCAGGTACTCTTTAAGGACCAACTTTGACCCCCGAGCTAAACCAGTAGCAGGTCTACCTCTGTTCAAAGGGCAAATGGGGGTCAGGATGTTGTCCACAGAACAATTAAAATATTTGATGACTTGTAATCCAAAGACTGCAACAGTTATTAAACATTTCTTCATTTCTGGAAGCCTCATTTGTCCTACCACCAGCTACATCTGGAGGAGAAAAAAAAAGAAAAAGAAAAACAAACTTAGCTCTAAAGGAAATCCTTTTTTGAATCTGCAAATCTGATGCTTTATGGGTTTTATAATCCTTGTTCTTTTTGAGGATGTTGTCACCAAACACACTAAGGAAGCAGGGGGACACTTGGCACTCCATGCCAGTTGCAGTCTTTCATCTAGCAGAATATCTTCACATCAAAGTTATCCTACCCTTTGTAGGGTAAATAAAAAACTATTTTTTTTTTTAATTATTATTATTTTTTTAAGCTAAAGAAGGAGGCATCTTTCTACGAAGTTCTTAGCACCCTGTCATTACTTCAAATACATAGAAAGTTTTTTATGCATTTACATTTATGCCCTACATCCTAGCAAAATGCCACTGTTACTCAAACCTCATTCCACACAGGACCTACTCATCCAGACTCCAACACTCCCCAAGTGCTTGTGCTAGCATCCTCTGATACTAGGTATCCAATTTCTCTACTAGCACTGGAGAAATAGAAGCCTTAACATTTCACCTCTAGGTTGATATTTTCTTGTCTCCCTTTTGCTAAGTGCAGCATTGAATCTTCTGCTCCAAATGCTGAGGCGTTTGTGAGAGTATTTTTTGTCGCTGTTGTTGTCTGTTGTTTTTTTTTGTTTTGTTTTGTTTTCCCCTTTCCACAATATTTCCCTGGAAAGAATACTGGGAAGACAGGGAAAGGGTGTATGTCAAATTTGTAACAAGAAATCACCTTGAAGATATGGATGTGGAATAAAAAATGAAAAAAAAAAAATGTATGGGATACTTACTTGTCAAAAGTATTGCAACAAATACCTCTCTCTCTCTCTTTCTTTTCCTTTTTCTGTTATTAAAATAATATGTTCTGGTACAACATAGGTCACACAGAACCAAGCTGCTATTGTTCTAACTGCTGGGTCATTCAAAGGCTGCAACAAATAATGAAATTGAATGAAAAGTTTTCCTACTGCTAAGCAAATTGATTCACAGTGAAGTGGCTTAATTACTCCAATCACTATCAATCTCAACTTCCTCAAAGTGTCTCAAAAATATGGTGGAAAGCTTTCTAATTAAGTAATAAAAATCAATGAAATAAGAAAAATATTTAGTAAATATTTAGTTAACCAGACTTTCAGCTCTGCATTTGAGTTACATTAAAATTCTAAATAAGCATCTCTAACAATAGTTGTATTTATATCTGCATGTATATATACACACATACCAACATTAAAAACCACTCCCAGGAACATGCAGACACAATTAGGATTGCAAAATCAAGGACTCTGAAGTTAGGAAATGCCAGAGTTAACCTTTGTTTGGCCTTTGTGCACAGATAATTGAAAAAAAATCTTCAATTACATAATCACACACTACTGTTTTTGCAGGACCTCATTCAGTGTACAGGAAGGACAAATTCCATGCAATAAGCAACTTTCCAGAATCTTGATTTACCTCCATTCTTCAACGTATGACCCCCAGCTTTGCAGCAATTCAAATCCTCTCTTGAAACAAAATCACTGATTTCCTCACAAGCTCTTCTTTGGTGTTCTTTAGTATTACATTTGAATGTTTCTCAGAGTCCTTAATTAAAAGCTTACATTCTGACTGTGAGAGAAGAAGTATTCTTAACTTGTTTTTATAGAAACAGAGTTGGGGAATATCAAGATCAGAAGTATTCTCTGATGTTAGGTGTCTAATTTCAGACACACAAGATTTAATTTAGTCATGATTTGTGGCATTATGTAGATGTTAATATAATCAACACAGTTCCTATTCACTTCAACTGCAATTATGAATGAAAATCACTCTTTACATAGTTTCAGATTAGGCACAAAAAAATGAGACACATGAAAGAAAGTCGTTGAAATAATTTGCTCAGCTACCCCTAGCAGGCAAGACTCAGAGACAGCATTTAGTTTCTATGACATCATTCAACAATACCAGCTATGAGATCTTGCAATCCAATGCCTCATTTAGTGTACATATTCCAGTTCTGGGCACACATTAAGCTAAGGACGGCCAATGACAAAAAGCAGGTGACTGTAATTAAAATCTGCACCATCATGGCAGACATGAAAATGGAAAATTGCATAGGCAAATAAAATTCTTCAATTCTGTTATTTGTAGATTATTGAGTTGCTGGTTTTCCAACCTTAGTGTTTTCTTAAGACTATTTCTTTAAGACTATTTGACTTTCTTCTCTTATTTAAAATAAGTAAAACTTTGAAAAAATCCATTGTGTGACAGTCAAAACTACATCACTGCTTTATACTTTTATTTCCACCACACAGATATCTGACATTTCAACAGATGTAGTAACAAGTGCTGATTTTAGATTATTATTCTTTGTTTTGTTTCACTGACTGAATCCCAATCTTTTCCTCACCTCCACATAAAACAGGAAATGATTATAAAGCTAAAAAAATGTCTTACTCTGTCAGAATTGGTAGGAATGAAGCATTGTATTACTCTAAAGCAGCAACGGACAAGTAGAATAATAATATAATAATAGCATGTGAAATTTCAGAAACAAAGCTACCGAGTATGTTATAATTAAAAAAGGTAAATTACAAAGAAATAGCAATATCAAGGAAAATGAGCAACTGAAATGGTCTAAATTTCCATATGGAATTGGGAACCTGGTTATTCTGTCAAACGTCTCATATCGTTGCTGATAAAAAGGTGTTCATAATAAAAAATATTATTCATTTGTGTTTCATACAGATATATTTTTTCCATCACAAAAGCAGCCCATACTCAAGAACATAATTTACTTCAAGTGTGGACAAAGGCTCTGTGCTTTTGGGATAGACTTATAAACATGTCAGCACTCACAGACAGTATAGGAGATCCACCTGCACAATCCAAATATACACGTTAATGTGTTTCCATATGGATATTTGTCCTTAAGCTGTTCCACATGCTTAGCTCAAAAGTTTACTGTATTAAAGTCTAGGATGAATGATAAATATATGATATTTTACAGGCATTTTTAATCAGTCCTGGTTATGGAAATGTTTTCATTACCCACACATAATTAATATTTATTGTATTTCTAAGTAGTGCCATGAACAAGTCAAGCATTATTATTTATGGCAGAACACAAGAAGCAAAAGGTAATGTCCAATTCTACATCTAAACAATGTATCTTGAGGAGCCTCTGATGATGCTGACTTCAACTAATTTATTTATGGAAGATCACACTGCATGAGGAAAATATTAAAATACCATTAGTATTACCATTTAACATTTATATTATAACTTCAAGGGGACAAACTTAATGGAGTTTCATTATAACTTCAGAAACATAGAAATAAAATTATTAATCATATTGAAGCCTCTGTGTGTAACCCCAAGAAAACTCCATATGGAAGCATATGTACTAGATCAACATTTAGACTGGCCATATTGGACTTCAGTGTGTTTAATAATTGTTGACAAATTGCTAAGTATAGTCCAACAATGGTATCTAATGGTGTAGAATATCAACTGGTTCTTGAATGTATAGAATGTATAGAATCACCTTTGTGATGTAAAGTCTATTTGCATGGCGTATGATTTTCATTATATTTGTTACTGTCAATATTTGTATACATACTTGTAAGTTTAAGTTCCAATGACGTAGATTTATGAGCAATGATATAAAAGGTCTAATAAGGACTATTTATGAGAACTATAATGAGGACCAGACAAACAACCGAACTACAAACATGAAGACAACTAAATTACAACAAACTATGAAGAACAAATTGCAAGTACAACAGACAAACATGTTAGAAAGAAAAAAACAATGTTTCCTTTAATTTTCACCAATTGCTAATAAGTAATTTATGTTTGTGACTCACAAAGTTCCTGTTTTGACTATCGGATTCTAGTTTAAGACTTTTCTTGCCTTTAAAATACTCAAGTTTATTTTCTTTTATGCTGTCTTTTTGTATTATTCCTTACAATGAAAGCTAATACAAATCTAATGTGAAATAGCATGAATTGCTAAAAGACCAGATATTAATTTTTTATGGTAGCTTGGCTTGATCCCTACTAACAGATGTTTCATCAGATTTTCACATATCTCAAGTGAATAAACACAGTAGCTGATTAAGATAATACAAAATCACAAACCCCACCCTAAAGATTAAAACTCTGGTCAGGTTGGACTGTTTTCTCACTGGAAGCACACACACAATATAATAAAAATATTATGCAACCTTAAAATATCTTTCATGCCACTATGATCAAAAGTAATCCATTTGAGGAGGAAAAAGAATGCTTTCTTCTATGTGTTAGGATTAAACATCAGACAGATTATGGATAGATCGATAGAAACAAGAATGGATGTCTGCGTTCTTATGATTTTTTAACTGGTTCTGCCAGTTACTTATCACAAATATGATGCAGTAAACCTAGCTAAAGAGAGGGTGATAAAGCAAAGGGGGGGGTGCTCTTAAGTACCAAGTCAGGATTCATATGACATGGGGATTACACAGACAAAAAGCACAATACAAGACTCTCTTCCCTTTCAAGCATTACTGGGTGAGATCACAGTAATGTGCAGACAAAAACCACAAGTTACAACATATAATTGCTGCCAAGTGTACACAGCAACTCTTCTTTCATTCTTCAAGCCTTTTTCTTTCTCTACACTGAATAGCAATACTGCAGCACTAGACAAGTTAAATCTTCTAAAGGCATGGTGCAGAACTTTGGCTTCCTGTGACTTAACAGCACAGTTTTGCCAAGACATCAGCTTCCAAAAAAATTCTATTTGGAAATTTAGCGTGGGATATTCAAAAGAGCTCAACAGCAAGGTATCTTGACTCATACTGAAGGGGGCCATAAACTTGCACTGACTTCAGTGGAATGAAATAAAACCCAGTGCTATGCAGTCCAGTTAAAATGGAGGAACCTTTAGACCATATACAGATGAACAGTTATTGAAGATTTTCCTTATATTTTATTACAAAATAAGTGCAAAATTACTTCAAGGTTAAAGCATGTCTGCCTCAATTTCAGCATTCCCAGGCATATGAAAAAGCAAATTACATGCTTACTATGAATTTATTTTATGATTTTTTTTTTTCAATCATGTTATTAGTAAGAAAAATATTTTTCATTACCTTCTTGAAAATGCTTTTGTCTAAGAAATATATATACATATTAAAAAATAAAAAAATAAATTGAAAAAACACAAGGAGATTTTAAAGTTAAAAATGTCAGTTTCTTCCTTTAAATTCAGACTATTTATTACACCAGAAAACTTATTAAGATGATAAGGAAAGATAAAGGTTTTTAAATCAATAACTTTAAAAACTGGAAAATTTTCAGTTCCATTTCTAACATCTGATACATTTCATTGGTATGGTGTACTATTTAGAAAAGATTTGTGAAGCCAACCACAAGGAAATATGATTTATTTTTTCCCCTAGGACTTTCAGGTCCTCCCCTAGGATGGTGGCAGTCAAAGGAGTCAGTAACTATAGGAGTTGGCTAAAAGAGAATACTTGGTATCATGTACATCAAAAACACTGCCAACAACAGGGTGTGGTGGGGAGGTGGAAAGAAACTTCTGAAGACTAAAGACAACTGACTAAGCCAGGCATATATTATTTGTAAGTAACTTTTAAGTTACTAATGTGTGGCAAGAGATTTAGAAGCCACTCATTTGGTATTACCCATGTGAAAAATATGCACACCGTTTCTATTAGAGGGAGCATATATATAAACAGATGTTTGCATTTTTAATCCTCAGCACTATCTTCTGATTTTGATGTGCCACTGGAGATGGAAATTTATTATTGTATTAATGCTACTTCTACCATTTTGACTTTCACTGAAATTAAGAACAGAAAAGGGTTAAATGCAATTTGTAGCTTAGTGAAATGATCAGCTTAACATAATAGTAATTCTTCACATACAGAG
Source organism: Netta rufina (assembly GCF_964035555.1). Lineage (NCBI taxonomy): Eukaryota > Metazoa > Chordata > Aves > Anseriformes > Anatidae > Netta > Netta rufina. The sequence goes on from NC_140125.1 coordinate 58,422,484, forward strand.
ACAGACAAATAGAAGACCTGGCTAGTGGTGTTGTTGCTATACAATGCCTTTGTCTGTTCAAGTGACCAGATTTTAGCAGAAACATATCCAATCCAAAATAAAGTCAAAATACTGAACAGCATGGAAAGACTAAATGGCTCAAATCTGACAGCTCAAAGAAAAAAGCCTACATTTCATAAACTAGTTACACAATAAACTGTAACTAGAGTAGTTGGTGGACACAGCAAATCTGATATACCAGGCTTATATATGGAAGAGGTGAAATTTCATTGATTTTATAGTTATACTGCTTCTAAACATTATTAAACTATTATTTTAAACCCACAAATTCTTAACTTATACAAATGATGCCTTTGTTCAACACCAGCATTACTTCTTTTTGGTTTTGTCCGTATATTACAGATAAAATGCAATTCTCTAAACCAATGTTAAAATCCAAGACAAATTGAATACAATTTGGGGGATTTGTTGTTCGAGACACTGGATAAATATACACACCCTGCACAAAACCTCTATGTTATTTTAGCTTTCAGTACAAAAGACACGTTATTGGTGTTCCTCTGCATATGTTTAATGACTCAGCTAGGAAGACGATTTCAGGATTCCTTGCATGCTTCCTGTTTCTGTAAAGAGCAATATCATACATCACTAACACTGGAACTGGTGAACATTTAGACAGAATTAGAAGGAGAAATAGTAAAATATTTAAAATTTAAACCTGCTTCTAAGCATTTCCTGTAAATTCAAGATGAAGAGAAACAAACATACTTTTCCTTACTCCTCACACCACAAAAAAAAAAATAAAATCACTGAGAACTGCATCACTTGTACAAATGCCTCTGTGACAACTTCAACCATGAAGTCCTTTTTTCCACGTAAAAAGCAAATTCTGATAAAAAATGACATCAGCTTCATAGTATGGATTTGTCACTGCACAGTTCTTAATTAGAAGAACTGTGAGAAGCCAGAGCATGCATCTGAACAAAACAAACTCTGTTCACAACAGGGAGTTGCACTTTTCTGTCTGACACCCATTAAGAAGCACATTTATAAGAGACAAAGCTGGAACTGGAAAAACTCTGATTGCATTGTATCCTTTCAAAAATTAGGTTAGCTGGTTGACAGTCTTCATGTTTCTACACTAAGTTCTGCTAGAGCTAACTCCTGAAGATTTTTAGCATTAAAAAGCTATCATTTTACCATGTACTGGAAGACAGCTGGACTACTTCAGGAATATTAAGAAGGAAAGTGTTTTTAAGAATGATAACTATCTGTCACACTTTAATTGACCAACATATTTTCCAATAAACACTTTTTTTCAGTCTACCAGAACTTGCAACAAATATGTTCTTTAAAAGTAAATCATGCTGACACTTCTGTAGAATATTAAGTAAATTACATCTTAATTGATATAGCTGTAGTTTTGTGGTGTTAAGCAATCTGAGTCAGCACAGTGGTAGCCTCTCTTGTCAAAAGTGGTTATTTGCTACACTGGAATTTGGACAAACCACTAAATACTTAAATGATGTTCAGAAGTTACTGAAGGAGAAATTCACAAGATGGGAATTGGTAAGTATGTTGGTGGTGGGGGGGGGGGGAATTGGGGAGGAGTGAAGTCTTGAGTACAATTAACAAAATTGTTTCCAAATAACAAATTAAAAACAGCCAGCATACTGTTCAGGTTGATGTTGTCCCATTATGACAGACGGTAGGGTGAAAACTAAAAAATGAAAGATGAGAAAAAAGGCACAAGAATAAAAAGTTTACAGTGGCGTCAAAATGTATGACTACAGTTATTGTTAGACTGGAAAGTGGCTTGATTCTTCAACAGAAGACCAATAAAATTAGTCAATGTAAATGACTACTAGGGGTCTGACTACACAAGCGGAACTAAAACTATGAATTATACACTTAATCTTCCTGTACTGCTGCAAGGTTTAGAGCTTAGCCTGCCATTTACAGAAACTACACAGACCAATGAGAACTGAATCCAGACAAAACAAGAGGAGTTTTTGGAAGCCATGCTTTCCCTTGAATCAGGTGTTTCTATTACAATATTTAGGGCAGGAAAAGTACTTTTGCTTAAATGTATCACAATATTTTGTATACATAGCATCATTAGTTCAATTTGTAGAAAACATTTATAGCTTATACCTGAAGTACTTTTTTATTTTTTTATTTATTTTTCTCATGAGAGAGATTTTTATCTTCCATGGAGAGTAGAAAAGGTTCAGAAACAGTATGTGTGAATTATTTTATCAGACATTTCTATGTGCAACCTCAACAGGGAATATATTTTCTAGGTGGATTTTTCTTATTAATTCACCAAATTGTAGCTAAAATTCTATCTTTTAATTTTTTTTCTTCAGATTCTTGTAAAATAAAAGCCATGTGTTTTCCTTCATTTTAATATTGCCTGTATAGATTTACTTGCCCCAATATATCTCAGACATCTCTGTGCTAGGGTTGTAAGCAAAAGGCAGATGTTAAAATTTCAGTTATCAGACAGTGACATGTAAAGCCTTGATCTAGTGAACATTTACATGTTACACATTATGCAAATCACTTAAGCAAGCCCATTAAGTAAGCAAATCCAAGATTCTAGCAAAACAATCACAGACACAAAAATACGCATGCAAATCCTTCAAGATCAGCACTCCTTATTAATTGACAAATGTTGACTTTACCATGGTAATCCTTCATGTCTGAAAGGTCTGCTGATATAGAAAAGCAACCCTGTATTAACAGTAATACATACCAAAATACATGTCATGTGATTGCTAGATTTATATGTAAGAAACTTTTATTTGGAAAACTCTTCTATTCTTAACTAAGACTTACCGACAAGAGAAAAAAAGTGACATTCTCAAAGAAAAAAAAAGTCTATGTTTTTAACTTTTAACAGTGAAAAAAAAAAAAGAGGCAAAGACATATAACAAACTGGTTATAAAATCTATGGGTCATAAATATGTGAAAGATATAGTTTCACCCTCAGTGAAAGATATAGTTTTTTCTTTAAAGCTGTGTTCTTCAGTGAAAGAATATAGGCTAATGAATGTACCTAATAAATGAATGCAAGGACTCCATAAGGTGAGGTCCTAGTCATCTTTGAATTTTTGTGATATTCCATTTGTTTTTGCCTTACAAGTGCATAACAGAATTGAGGAAAATCACCGTGCTTTTAAGGTTGGTTAATTCATGGAGAACCAAACACTTTAGGGAAAAGAATTACCAGCACCATCAAAAAAAAAAAAAAAAAAAAAAATCAGATCCAAAAAAGTAAACAGAAGTAATGAGAGGCAGCTTCCTGTTAAATTCATTCCAAAAGTGATTTACTTTTGCATTAACAACCTGTCAACTGAGGGCTGAGGGAAATAAAGGAAAGCCAACTAGTCATTTTTCTCTGCAAGATTTATATGAACAGAAATTCTAAGCACATGCCTCAAGCCAGCAGAAATGTAAATATTAAGCAGGACATAAAGGATTGCTTTTGATTTGTTTTGCTTAAGCTAGATTAAAATACAAAAGAAGACTGACAGGTAAAGGGGACAGAATATAAATACTTTGCAGTTCTTCGTTAAATACCCAGATTCCTCCAGACTAACTTCTCAGTTACATGTGAGGTATAGATGCCTATGCAAGGAAAGAAATTGCTAGACTGAATAGTTCTTTAAAAAAATCCAGGTTTTCTGAGTTTTCCTTAATATTCAGAAATGCAAATTTCCACTCCTGAGTCATTGACAAGGTTCTTTGTCTCATTTGCCCTCTACAGCAATATATACACACCCGTTCCCACCCCAGAAGTGCCACAAGAGAAATAAGCATCAGTGATAACATTATCAGACCATTCCCTGCCTCCTCACCATATGCCAGGACTATGTTGGCTGACGGGGCTAAAGTCTTGGTAAGACAAAGAGAGATAAGCGAATATGCTGACAATTATTTCATCATTTGTTCAGTGATAGAATCTTTGGCCCTTGTCTGGGGGAGGCAGTTTCAGCTCCTTGGTGAAAAAACTCACTTCCTGACCTGGGCAGTTCCAGATAAAATTTAATCCATTTTCACAGATGGTGATGTGACTGACTCCTGCTGCTAGCATTGGTGGCATTAACAATGCTTCCCAACATACTCCCTCCCCATCTCTCACTTGGCTCCTGAGCCCACAGGTTCATTCAGAAACCCTCCCATGTACAAGGGAGAACTTTAATCTCATCTTTCTCTATACAGTTCCAGTTAAGAAGGGTTGATCCCTTACTGGAGACCATTATCAGCCACGTGGGTGAAGGACTTGATTTCAGTTATTCTCTATTCTCTCATCCCTCTTTTATTGACGAACTAAAAATAATACTTTTTTTTTTTTCTTCAAACCATTAATAAAAATGACATGAATATTTCAGTGACTATGGTAGAATTAAAACTTACCCTTCAGTTAGCTCCTGGGTATTGATTAAAACCACCCTAAGGACATGGAATCATGACTACTGACACCAATGTCACTACTCTGATGGATGAACAACAGGACAGGTTCTCACTCTGACATAAGCTGTGGTCATAGTATTTCTGTGATAACAGCAAGGGGCATTACACAGAAAGAGTGTAATAAAAATTGTAGGTGTATTTATGGCTTGATAAAAGAAATATTTTCCACATCCTGAATAAAAATAAACATTTGCATAGCAGTCAATTTAAAATGACTGCTGACTTATAAGTACTTACGAATCTACTGATTATATTAAGAAGGTAAAAACTTTTAGGAGGTTGTTGCTATCTCCTCAAAAAGCACATGTATTCAAAAACCTAGAAGTCCAGTACAGACAAGACACTTTAAAATTGGACTAGTCTGGAAAGCAACTATGTAAACTGGAATCTGCTTTTAAGATCACCTAAAAAACTCCAGTTCTGCTCTTAGGTTACAATACAGAACATAGTCAAAACTATACTGCAACATCAGACATTTTGTTATGAGAAAAAAAAAAAAAAAAAAAAAAAAAAAGAAAGAAGCAAGCACTGACTAAACTGAACACTTGTGAAGTTACACATACTTGAGCCAACTGTTTTACTTTCTGTAGTGAGCTGGTACTTCCTTATTTTGGATAAAAATGAGGTTATGGCACAAGGGAAAACACCAATACAATACTGAAGACACAGCAAAACCACTGTCATATTCTGAGATGTGGAATCTCCACTGAATCTCCTTGTTTCCCAAATTTTGAACCAAAGTATAATTCTATAGAGCAATGACTCAGGAAGCATTACAGAAATTAAGGAAGTTCAGAAATCATCTGATCTGTTTCTCAACCCACAAAGCAAGAAACATTTAGACTAAACCATGTCTGGCAGACATTAGAATACATTTTTGAGGACTGAGATTTCACAGTCTACCTTTGCAATCAGTTCCACTGCTGTCTACATTTTGATAAATTTCCTCACCTCATTTATCTTGCTGTAATTTAAACCTGTTCTTTTTGTTGTTTCAGCTGCCCAGAAAGATCAGCCTATTTCTTCCCATTGCAGTCACCTCTTTTAAACACTTTAAATTATGCATTCCCCTTTCTACCTACTCTAAACCAAAACCTCTTAGTCCCTTCTGTCTGTCCTCAGAAGTTACATTTTGTAGAACTCTATTTTTTTCTCTCTGAGTTCTCTGAAACCATCAAAATATACATGTGAACAAAAAGGTCAGGAATGTCTGAATCTCATATAAAAGGGGATTTAATTAGTTCTGTTTAAAACACCATCATTCTAACATCTCAGCTTCCATACAGTGTTTTCATTGGAAGACAAGCAAAGTTTTTACAAGAGAAGGATGACGCGTACTTATTCTTAAGTACGTGTCTTACTTATACTTAATCTTATAGGCAGGGAAACAGGCAGAGCTAAATGACTTGCTCACAGCCATCAGGCATATCTACCACAGACAGGAATAAGAACCTGTTAAGTTGCCTGCTAGCTGATCTGTACCTGCACCCCACATCACAACACATGACCTGAAGCCAGTATGCCACAATTAAAATTTCAGCATCCTTAACTTTTAAAGACATTTATTATATTTTTATCATTTACTTTCCATTTTATTTCTTTCTGTTTTAAGTGTCTGAGACTATCCACCAATTCTTCTGAGGTATCAGACCTATATTTTGGGATTATACTTTATTGCAACACCTGCTTGTCCATACCTTTCCGATCAGTTTGTGGCTGAACATTTCTTCCATAGACCATGTTCCACCAATTGACACCATTCCACCTAATTCCACCATTCCTCACCTGAGTTTTGCTTCTGAAAGCAAGTTAAGTCCTGCAGTTCTTAAAAAGTCAAATTATACAATTATTACTTTTGCATTTTTTCACAGGATGACTGATATTTTTTCCCTATAATAGCCCCATAAATCCCATATCTGATCATCTTAATCCCCAACTTGTATACGACCCCCTCTAGGCAAAGCTTAATAAACCCCAATAGCTTTCTAAGCTTAAAACTCACTAGCTAAGCTGGATGAATATCAGGTTTTCCAATATTTCCTCTGTAACTTCAGTAAAGCTTAAGATGCCAGGGAGATTAGGGATACCTTATGAATCCACAGCCAAATTGACCGGTACCTGTTAAGGACACAAAATAAAATGTACAGGAGCAGTACAGTTTCCCACTTTGTCTGTCTTACTGTACTAAAAAGAACAGATAAAAAGGCTACATTTTGTGGCTCTGGTTTTTAACCTATGCTTTCACATACACACACCCACAAAAAAGAGAGAGGGAGAGAAACATGAAACCTAAGGGTCTGCAAGCAAGTACTGCCAAATGGCAGGTTACTGGAGAGGTGAATGTCTCATTTTCATTTCAGTCAAGAATTAACAGCAAGCTATCTATGATCTCTTTCACTTATTGAACAGCAAACACATTTTGTCTGTTGAACATGGTTGTTTCTAATGTTTCCAGCATACTTGCTAGGGCTTTCTTGCCCACAGAATTAACTCTTACTATACCACCTGCACTTTTTATAACTATATTCTAATCAAGAGGAATTAGCAAAGACTAAAGGTCTTTCTTTGGGCCTTAATGTTCCAGTCACCTGGCATCAGCTCACAGCAGCTGTAGATTACAGCAGTTTTTGCTGACTTATTGTATGCTGAGGATGGCAGCTGCAGGATCACAGGGACGTAAAGGCCATCAGCCAGCTAATGAGTCAGGTCCTAAGTGTACATTCCTGGCTACAAAAGGAAGATGGAAAACACATATTGGAGGGACATGAAGCTGGAAACTGCTACTGCACAGCCACTGCATTCAAATGTCAGAGAAACCCTGTACTTTTTATTTAGAGGGGAAAAAAAAATCTATCAAAGAAGCTACAAACTCTATATATAACATCCTTTTTCCAATAGCAAGTTTGTAATAGCAAAACTACCCATCTGATATGGAATTAGCTGAGTAGTACAGGCTGCTCCAAAACTTTCTTCTGCCCCAGAATAAACTCTAGAGGTTTTTTTCCAGTAAAGCAGCTGGAGCTCCTAAAATATTTTGCACTCTAGTGGTTAGGAAAAGACATTTAGTAAATGAAGTATCTTGTTCATATGTTTAAAGAAAACAGTCACAATGTGTTGCATTACTCTCTGCCCAAGTGTCACTACAGACCAAGATGATGTTAACTTTAAACTGACTGCCCTGTACAGTGTGTGTTTATCTTGTGTACATATAACTTGCTGAGGAAAATTCCTATCATGTGAATCATGGAATCATAGAATGGCCTGGGTTGGAAGGGACCTTAAAGAGCATCTAATTCCCACACCCCTATCATGGGTAGGGACACCACCCACTAGACCAGGTTGCTCAAAACCCCATCCAACATGGTCTTGGACACTTCCAGGGATGAGGCATCCACAGCTTCTCTGTGCAACCTGTTCCAGTGCCTCACTACCCCTTGAGTAAAGAATTTCTTCCAACTATCTAATCTAAACCTACCCTTTTAGTTTGAAACCATTACTCTGTCCTATCACTACTCTCCCTGAAAAAGAGTCCTCCCAGTTTTCCTGTAGGCCCCCTTTAGGTACTGGAAGGCCACTATAAGGTCTCCTGGAGCCTTCTTTTCTCCAGGCTGAAACAAACCCAACTTCCTCATGCTATCTTCACATGAGAGGAGCTCCATCCCTTTGATCATTCTCAAAGCCCTCCTCTGGACTCATTCTAATACATCCATGTACTTCTTGTGCTGTAGCCCTAGAGCGGAACACAGCACTCCAGGTGGGGTCTCACAAGAGCAAAGTAGACAGGGAGAATCACCTCCTTCAGCCTACTAGCCACGCTTCTTTTGATGCAGCCCAGGATACAGCTGGCTTCCTGGCTACAAGAGAATACTGTTGGCTCACGTTGAGTTTCTCATCCACCATCACCCCCAGACTCTTCTCCTCAGGGCTGCTTTCTATCCATTCTCTGCCTAGCCTGCATTTGTGGGATTGCCCTGACCCAGGTGCAGGACCTTGGACTTGGCATTGTTGAACCTCATGAGGTTCACACTGGCCCACCTCTCAACCCTGTCCAGGTCCCTCTGGATGGCATCCCTTCTCTCCAGAATGTCAACTACCACGCAGCTTGGTTTCATCAGCAAACTTGCTGAGGGCGCACTCGATCCCTCTGTCCGTGTCACTGACAAAAATGTTAAATATCCCTGATTCCAGTACCGACCCCTGAGGAACACCACTCATTACTTATCTCCACTTGGGCATTGACCATGACTCTTGGAGTTCAAACAGACAGCCTATTCATTACTTACCCAGTGTTCCATCCATGAAATCCGTGTCTCTCCAACTTAGAGACAAGGATATCATGGGGGACAATGTCAAATGCCTTGCACAAGTCCAGGCAGATGATGTCAGTTGCTCTTTCCCTATCCACCAATGCTGCAACCCCATCATAGAATGTCACCAAATTTGTTAGGCATGATCTGCCTTTAGTGCAGCCATATTGGGTGTCACCGGTCACCTCTTTATTTTCCATGTGTCATAGTATAATTTCCAGGAGAATCTGCTCTATGGTCTTGCAAGGCTGAGATGAGACTGACTGGCATGCAATTCCCCAGGTCTTCCTTTTTTAGCTTTTTTAAAATGGGGGTTATGTTTCCCCTCTTCCAGTCAGTGGAACTTCACTGGACTGCTATGACTTCTCAGATATGATGGACAGTGGCTTAGCAATCTCATCCACCAGTTCCCTCAGGACCCCTGAGGAGTTTATGCATTTATCTCATCAGGTCCAATTGCCTTTTACACCTTAGCTGGTCCTGAAACTGATCTTCTCCTACAGTGGGCAGTTCATCATTCTCCCAAGCCCTGCCTTTCCCCTCTGGGGTGCAGGCTAATTCTTTTTAAAAGAGTTTTAAAATAATAAGCACATTACAGTTATTTTACAGTTTTCAACAGTAACTGGAGTGAAGGATTACTGAATACATAATCTACAGGCACAGACTTTACTGTGGAAAATGAATTACACAATTACTTGCAATATTTCAGCAACCATGAGAAATTCAAGAGAGATGTGGGTATTGACAAGATAAAAGCAGAAGAAAGATGAATGAATTAAGAGTACAAAGTCAAAGAAAAACTAACAAAGAATAACAACCAAATGATAAAGAAGCAAGAAAATTGAACAGTAGCAATAAAGATGGCACAACCAATCAAAACAACAAATATATAATACAAAAAATATAATACAAAATTTTCATCAAAATGTTACACTGTACATATTTCAGTCATACATTAGCATAATCTTTAGTCAGCAGACAGGCACCTAGACCATTTATGTAAGCAGGAAGATAATTTGCTAACTTACCTGCTTGCTGCATGCATATAATATACACGGTAAACAAGTAGACAAAGTGCTGCAGCTTCCATTTCCAGTGATAACACCACATCTCACTTATATGAGACATCCTGTGGGAAAAAAAATAATTAAAAAAAAAATCAAGCAATAATTCAGGAAGCTTTACAAGAAACCAAGAAAATGTGAAAATACTGTTATTAGTTAAACTAGTAACTAGCAGCAAATACAGTAGCACCTGAACATTTTGGATGGCCCTAGTATTGCTTGACCACATGTGGAAGTTTCCACACTTGCTACAAAGGGTCAGAAATGTTGTCTGGTCCTTAACAGACAACAAGGTGGAAGACTGATTATCACCAGGCTTCTAAGCAGACAGATGTGGTGATATTTCAGTAAAAGAATCAAAGAAGGTGAGGTTGTGTTTTTTTTTTTTTTTTTGAGATTGTAAATTATGTAAATTGGATAAACAGTAAAATAAAACTCTTGCAAATGTATATAATTTGCATAATTTACATATACAAATATGTTTATGCTGTTTAAATGTATATACAATACATGCGTATTTGTTATTAACTATACAAAGATACTGTGTGAGATTTTGCCTCTGCTCTTGACCAGTCTTTCAATATTTTTCACTGATAGTATTTTGATAGCTAGAATATTTTATGTCAACAGCTTTAATGAAAATCCTGAAACTTTCTTTGCCTAAATCTAGGGGCTCATCTGTGTTGCCAGTGAAGTCAAGGACAAGTTTATTATTTAGCAAAACTAATGCAGTTTTATAAAAATCATTATTATTTATAACTTGAAGTTAAAGTTTTCTTTGACTTGTAGTGTATACGACCTTAAATTGCTAAACGAAAATGATTCCTTCATAGTGTGCAGAAGGGGAAACAAGAAAGGAGACTTGTAATGAATCTGGTCAGATCCAAAATGAATAGTGCTTTATTACACTCCTGTCTCATTTTATTCAACAAGCAAGGAACGAATTGTGAAACAACACAAATTATTTTGACCAACTCCTTCCAACTCCTATTTGGCAATGACAACCAGTAACTGACTTTAGTACAGTGAGATATTACCTAGTAATACTGGAGGAAAATCTTTAGCAGAATCCCCCAAATATTTCATAAGTCTGTGGCCAGCAACAGTACATGATGAAGAACCACAAATAAGTAGTCATGAAGAAACATTGATTAACACAAATATCTTCCAGGATAGTGCGTATTAAATATAGAAAGGAGAAAGTTGTTTGCAAGTGCCACTGGTGTTATCTATCAGGCTGGAAACATGAAAGAGGTAAGTAAAAGAAAGTACAGAGGAGTTCACACTCAGTGGCAAGAAAACTTATTTTTCCTAAACTTGGGAAAACAGTCTTCTGCTCCACAGAGGCTGCTGTGAACCTGCTAGTGAAACCTGAGGGCAAATGTAAATCTTTTCCCAGTATCGGCTACTGTTGCTTTCCAAAGTGAAGTTCTGTAAAGTAGACAAGCCAAACTTAATGCAGAAAGATAAACCATTGTAAAGGAACAACTTATGTTTCAGTTTTAAAAGTGGTAGTTCATTAAACAGCTCCTATGGGCTAGATGCCAATGGGCCCAGGTAAATGACACTTCAACTGACTGCAGCAGTCAGTCAGCTTTCACTTCAGTGCAGTGTTACATGGCAAAAGCATCTGATTACAAAAGAAGTCCAGTTCTTTATGGGTACTTGTATCAAATTTGGAATTTGAAGCTGATTTATTTCTCTAAGATATTGTAAAGTCAAACTTAACAAGTGTTGAAGACAAGCACTGAACACACTGGGCTCTGAAATACAAGAATCTCTTTGATGAAGCCAGACACAAAAAATAACCAGATTATCCAACAATGGAAGTATTGTTCTTCAACTTAATGACCTATAAATCTCTGTTAAAATCTCAGACAACAGAATGCTGAGCTTTGGGAACAGTTACTGTTCAATGTATATAATTCATAAATCCACAATGCCCTTAATATTAATTTAGAAAACTTACTTTGAACAGAAGTCCTTTTAAGTCACAAACAGTTATATACACATCGGAACATATACAGCATGCATACATATGCTCCCAGATGCATTTGTTTCTCATTTAATAGCTGGAGAATCCAATGCACAACTTTTGATGTACACAAGAAAAAAAGTAATCCGGTGAGTTTCTACTGCCTAGGTTTCGAGTGCATCTACCCGGTCACATTGCCTTTAGTGCCCTTCTTAAAGAATCTGAGATTCTGTGTTAGTCTGACCGAACTATTATTTAAATTGGCCAATTTGTGTTTGCTAATGTTTACTTGCATTGTGGTAACACTCATAAGCCAGTACTCCACGTTAGTTTACAATATGTTTCCTCATCCTCACTTTTGTAAAAAGCACAAGTCAAGAAAGATTTCAAGAACATGGATAATCAACAACAGAACAGAGCATAAATAAGTGGAGAAAAGCAGAAAGGAATGACTATAAAGATTTTTCCCCAGAGGAAAAGGCTTAAAAAGGCTTAAAAAAGATATTTACACAATCACTATAAAAATATACATTTCTCCACCAAAATGAACAAATAAATATGAAAAAGTAGCAAAGCCATCTCCTCCACTTACTTTCAGTATTGCTAAAGGACAAAACAATTTTATTTATGACATTATTTCAGATGGCTAAAATAAAAGGTTATCAAACTCAAACAAGAAAGACCACAGAATAAACTTGCTACCAAAGCAGTTGACTAATGCAGGCACTATGGGTCAGATCTGTTTCTTTTGGAGAAGACTTTTGGTTATCCATGGTACAAAGCATAACCTGTAGCAGAGTGCTATATGTGAGCAAGAAGGTCACTTATGTGCACATTTTTGAGATCTTGCATAGACAAAAACACAAAATTCAGAAACCTGGCTGCTCACAGTCTTACACTGTGATGTGCAGTCTTACACTGTGATGAAACTTTTGTTCATACAAAAATTTGTCATGGATGGAAGTCAGGTAACACTCTGTCAAGAAAAAAGCTTTTTCCATACCCAAATCCTTCTCTGATAGTTATGTAACTATGAAAAGAAGTCAAAGCAACTAGTAAATACTTGCCAGGAATTTTAAAAGAAAAAAGAAAATGCAAATGTTATTCACTTGTTTATACCCACTATGCTTATGTTTGTTATAAACCTCATTTTCTTGATTATTAGTGTTAATGTCTAGAGTGGAACCCAAACACCACACGAATAATTTAACAGAAAAATTAGCAAACAGTTGTGGACTAGCTTATAGCTTATCAAGGGACGATTTGATAACATTTGACTAGTGCAACAGCACTGACTTGATGACACAAGAGACCCTTTCAGTTTTGTGTTCTTCTCTTAAACAGTATTAAAATGAAGTATTCTGTCTTTTAATATGAGAGAAAGACAGAGACAGGACATGAGAACTGCAACATACTAAAACACACCAAAAAGTTAAGTAAGCAAAGGAATCCATAATAAAGATGATGACCCAGTTTCAGAACACTTGCAGATTTTTTCCATCTTTAACCCTGGATACATTAAAATTGATTAACATAGTCCACAATGTTTTTGTTTGTTTGTTTGTTTCCCCCCTATTTTATTTCAACGTAACTGAAAAAGCCCTGTTCTGTCCCCCACTGGTAACAAGCTAGCAGCTCTGAACATATCATCATATGTTGTCAAAAAAAGAAGCAGAACAACATATTACTGAGTATATTTGGGGACTATTAAAACACCTATGGTAGAGGTATATCCATTATAGTTTGATGTAGCTTCATGACGGCAATCTATTTAATACCGCCCCCCCCCCCCAAAAAAAAAAAATAATAATTAGAAAGTGTCCTTCCATGGAGTCTTACAGAAGAACTACCAAGTTTTCTATGAACTGGCATTATTGCTTTGCTGACACTGTGACAAGGCCAGCTATGCGCTCTAGCTACCAATCCAATAGTCCAGTCCACAGCTACTTTCATTTCCTATAACATAGGGAGACAATGGACTTATTCACAATTCATTCCAGAAGAGCAAAATAGACATGTAATTTATCTAAACCATATATGGATGATAACAACTCAGTTAAAGATTAAATTAGTGGGAGCATTGCTTCATCTAACTACAAAATTCTACGTGCCACTTGTCAGCTAGTGCAACTTCATCACCTTTTAGGGAGTACACAGCTCTGCAAGAAAATATACACAAAATGTGAATAATCCTGGACCATATCATTTGTATACCGCATGGTCTCAAATCATGGAACAGATATTTGAATACACCATCTTCCTTGTTCAAAGCTTCGCAAAGTTCCCCACAGTGGGATGTGAATACTGCCGCAGGCAGAGTGACATGACTTTCTTTGGTCTTTGACATGTCTAAAGCTGGTAAGAAAAAATGTTGCTGACAGTTTAAAATTAAAAAGACAGATAACATCAATTTCACAATTTTTATATAGGTTGTAAACAAAAAGATCTTAAGCTTAATCACTCTTACATAGAACAACAAGTGAAGGCGATTACAACTCACATTTCAGTTCCTGCAGATTAGCCCAGGAGTTGATTTTAATTTTGAAACCCTCACTTTAAAAGATTTTTGAAAGATTAATTACACAATGCCATTTGAAACTTTCATTCTGTTAAGCCTGACATGTTTCTAATTGTTCTTACAGTCAACCTAGAAAACACCCTCACGCTCATCGACTGAAATGAAGAAAATGACATTGCCGTGTAATTTAAACAATGCCAGCTGTACTAAGCCCCATCTCAGCACCTTGGCTTGCCTTCCAAAAGGAACTTTTCCGAGTTGCAGGCAACCCATTTGCTGAGTATATGTAGCCGGGCAGCACCGCAGCGCCAGCTCTTCAGGAACCACTTCTCGGTTATGCCTCAATTTCCCTGCACACCGCCCAAAGCCCTGCCCCTGCCCCCTTGCCCCGCTCCCCTTCACGTCCAGCCACAGGTCCTCTCCCACCTGGCCGTGAGCGCACCGCCGACACGCCTAACCCCAGAGCTGCCAGTACCTTCGGCGGGAGCGTGTCAGCAAAGGCAAAACATTTTGGGGAAGGCACCCAGAGGCCACTGCAAGGCCTGCCCAGGGCCAGGCGGCCGGCCGGCCGGACAGACAGACGGACGGTAGAGCAGCGGAGCCCCTCGCTGCCTCCGCAGCCCGCCGAGCGCTGCAGGGAGGAGCGGCGGGGCTGGGAAGGTTTTGTGGAGCCTGCCCGGCCCGCCCTCGCCCTCGTCCTCGCCCTCTTTCCTTGCTCGTGTTGTCGGCGCACCTGGGGGGCTGGCACCGGCGCCTGCCGTGCCCGGGGCTCCTCGACGTGAGCGGCCGCGGGGCTGCGGCCGGGCTGGTGCTTCGGGCACCGGCGGGCACGGCAGGCAGCGGGGCCGAGGGTTTCGCTACTTGCCTCCAAGCAGGGAGAGACTGACGGGAGACGTCTTGGGAGCCGGATTACGGGGCTCGAGGAGAGGCAGCAGCCGCCCGGGACCCCGCGGGGCACACCGGCAGCAGCCGCAGCCCGCCCGGGGCAGAGCCGGGGCTGTCCTGCCCTCTCCGCCGCCGAGGTGAAACTCTCGTTTCCCCATTCCTTCAGCCCTACCTATCCGCGCGGCTCAGACCTGACATTACTCATCACCTACTGCGCGGAGGGGAGCGGGGAGCCCAGCGGATACGGCCCGGGTTTTCTCGCCCGACGACGAAGGAGCCCGCGGGGTTTTCCGCGCTCCCCGAGCGCCGCGGGCGGCAGCCCCCGCCCGGGTCCGAAGAAGGGACTTACATGGTGACATTACGGGGCGGTTCTCCTCCGGTTCGCAGCCACCATCCTCCCCCGCTGCCGCTCGCTCTGCCTCTGGCCCCGCTCCCTCACGGGCTCCTCACAAAGGTCATCGCTGTTTGCCCACCTCTCTTCCACACCCGCCCCCGCACACGCCGCCCGCGGCGGCCGGGACCGCGCCGATCCGCTCCTCCTCCTCCTCCGCGTCCTCCTCCTCCTCCGCCGTGATCCCCCCCTCCAGGGAGCTGCCTCTCTCGGCACAACTCGGGGAAACTTCGGGGCCGCGCGGAGCTTCCCCGCTGGGACAGGGACAGAGACAGGGACAGGGGCAGGGGCAGGGGCAGGAGCAGGGGCTGCCCCCGCCTCGCCGGTTTTTGGGGTGCGCAGACCTCAAGCAAGCTCACCTCGCAGGGGGTGTGCGCAGCCCCGGTGGCACCCCCAGGGGACTCAGGGCAGCGCTGGGGAGGTGCCGTGCTAGGGACAGCAGCCGCGGTGCTCGCAGCCTCCTCGCAGCATCTCTGGGGTCAAACGCACAGTGCACATCTGTAGGTGGATGGGGTAAGCACAGACAGGCCTGCCTGCGTGACTGTGGGAAACAAACCTCCGTGCTGTGTCCCAGGGTTGCCAGTGCAGAACCCAAGACAGTTAAAGTGTGTCGTTTTTCTCTGCTCTTGGGATAGAAGATAGGTGGGTAAAGTCCATGCGTCTCTGATCTTCTTTCTGAAGCATGCAAACATACATTTCTGTATGCTGCTCACACAGGCTGTGCTGGCCCACACCTCAGTCCTGGGCACCGCTTTGGGAAGATGGTAGTTTGCACTATTTGCTGGTGATCTGCAGTTGCATTGTTCCACTGAAATCTGAAGAACATGGTACTGCACCGGAGCTGAGTATCAAAGCATTGAAATGATAGCAAGGGAAACAGCAAAGCACAAGGTCACAAAATAAATCCCAGATTTTCACAATACTCCTCGGATCTGCACTGGCAGGGTTAGGAAGGATGGAGAAAGAGAAGACTTGACATAGTGAATCTTTTAATGCAGTTAGCATGCAATAGTACTTAAAAACAAGTTCCTATTAAAAAAAAATCCCAATTTTTCATGAACTTTGTACTGAACATTAATATTCACTCATTCTGGTCAATTTTTATCATCTGTCCTTATAAACAAACAGCTGTAGCCTTCCTTTCACTGTAACTTCCAGGCACTGACCATGGGCACAGGATCTGCTGGGTCTGGGTTAGCCACATCACCATGGCCAGCTGCAGCTCACAGGTGTGCAGTACGAACAGTATTGTGCACGCTAGGCCTTTCCTCTACATCCAGGACTCTGTGCTCTGAGAAGGTATTGCTCTGCTTTCCACCCTGCCTCTGGGTCTGGTGCACAGGATGGATCCCCCCAGGGCACTTGGCGGCAGCGGGAGAGGTACGTGCCAGCTCTCCTCCCAGACTTGCAGTCAGGTGCCCTGCTGTTTTCTGTAGCAATCACCTGCTCTATTTCAGGATGTCTAAAGGTTGTGTAGAACAACTTTATGCTGCATTTGCAATGAGTCCAATGTATTGATGCATGTAAGACTTACTCTATTATGTACAGTCAGTTTGTGCTTGGGCAATAAACCTGAAAGTTTTTGTCACCTGGATTTATTGTACTCATGCATTTACATCACAGGCGCAATGAAGTTTGTGCATCTAAAATGCATTGGACTTGCTGTGCAGGTGCAGATCAATTGACAATTACGCTCAATATCTCCTGGGCATATTGGACTCACTGTGTACGTGATGTACACAGTAAGGCAATAGCATCTGGAAGATGTCAGTCTGCTGTTTGTGTGCAGTGTGTATCTTCCGGCTATGTTGGAAACTTAATCTTTCTTCCCTACTTGGAAGGTAACAGCAGTGCCTGCAATTCCAGAACCTGGGAGTGGAGCAAAAAAAAAAAAAAAATCATGGGATTTTTCTCTTGTCATGCTTTCATTGAGCTGTTGCTTTTGGTTAATTCTCTGTTCTCAGTTTGCTCTTGATATCCAAACCAGCAGAAGCTGTTTTGTATTAGGAAAACTAGTCATATATGTATTTATGTAAGCACGTATATAACAACTCATATATATATATATATATATATGTACACACATTTCTGGGGAAATATATGATGGTACCCCACCAAGTGGCTTAAATTTTGTCAGTCAAAACCAATGCAACTGGGGAGATTTTATACCAAGACAGAGCTCCCCCCTGCTGCAAGAGAGAACAAGAACTGTAGAAAGTGTTTCCTGAAGGAACTTTCTCTTTCACAGCAATATCCTTGCTACTTCAGGATCCCAAAACCAAACACTACCTGGTTAGAAATGACAGTGTTGTGCTGTGGGGATAACAAGCAGTTAAGACTTTCTGTATGACAAAGTAGGACTTTTCTTCTGGAGACTGTCTCAGAGTTGCAGAGCAGCAAACTGCAGGCCAACTGCTCTTGAGAAAATGGGCATCTTTATCTGGTAGCAGCTCACTGTGCCACATCTGCCTTTAATCAATAGCAAAACTACTTGGTGTAGGGTGGGTACTTGGAGAGAGATTACTTCTCTGAAGACAATGCTTTTAAATCAATTATGAAGCCTAATATCACTGTTGAAACAAATTCTTTGTAAGTATAACAGACATCTTTTTAACAGCTGCAGATATTTCCTGCTAACTTCCACAGTGTGGCTAATCATCATGTTGCTAAACTGTATTAACACAAGATGTTACAAAAAGGTTCAAGACACTGGAAATTCACCATTTGCATGTAGTGAAAAAATGAAAAGAACGAATATTTACTTTCAAGACCAATATGGAAAAGAATGATGTTAATGTTCTCTTTGTAATTTTGAGGTAATTAATCTACTGCTGCCATAGCTGCGGAAGCCTGATATCTGATGTGTGTCATGCTGCTGCTTAGCAATAGAATTTGTGTGCATGGATTAAAGTGATTTTAAGGTCTCTGTCTCAGAGTGAGTGACTGCAGGCTACCTTGCAAGACCTGTCTCAAGTTAACATGGCATGCTCTGTTCTGCACAATATGCGTAAGAGGAAAAAAATCATCAAAGTCTGGGAAACAATGCTGTGATCAACCAGTGAAAAATTCTTTATATGGATATATGCTGGGGGATACCAACAGAAAGGCAAGAAGATTTTTTCATTCTTTTCTTACTGTGTCTGTAGTGGCAATGACGCTTTATTTTTATTAAACTACAAACTGTGGTTGCTGAATACTCTTAGGTACAGGGATAGCATATCTATGAATATTCCAGACTGTGGCATGAAATATTAATAGTGAAAAATATTTGTATGAATTTTACAAACCCTGATTTTTATGACTTTGTTCTATCTCTCTCTCTCTCGTTTTTTATTTATTTTTTATTTATTTTTTATTTATTTTTTATTTATTTTTTATTTATTTTTTATTTGTAACTTACAGTTAGGATTATGTCCTTACATTTTGTACAACATTGCATGGGCCTCTCTGAAAATATTTTATAAGAATATTAAAGAATGTTCCATGAAATAATAGTATGAAATGCCACATTTTATATATGGATACTTCACTTTAAGGTCTTAGAAACAGTAATTTTCTTGGAACTTCTCTTTTGAAACTTTCCTCCTTACTATATCAATCACTTTTAGGAAAAGCTGTGTTTATTTTCCAAAGAAGTGTGAATACTGAAACTGTGGTGCCTGTAACAGTGCAAAAGAGAAAACACTTGAACACACAACAATAAAAAGGAAGCTTAAAATAAATAGTGCAATGCTATAAACTTATCACAAAAATTCAAGATCATATGCATTCTCAAAAAGTCTAAGGGAAAAAAAAATTGGCTTTATACCCTACAACCATTCCTGGCTTTCTGCCTGGCCATTCTCCTATCTTGGAGAAAACATGGTAGATACTTCCAGCTGAGTTTATAAGTTCAAAGGTGAGCTCCCAGAAGCTGGTTTTGAGGATCAAAGTCTGGACTTTAATCTAAAAGGTGAAGGTACAGGGCTGATTTGAACTGCTGCTCCCAATACTTATAATTCAAGAATTATTTCAGAGTGTTGAGATACAGCAGACTAGGACTCTGACAGCAGACTAGGACTCTGTTTCATTATGCTTTGAAATAAAGTAATCTTTACAGTCCTGCAGCTCTTCCTTCTTGAGGGTTTTCTATCTCACCCAGACTTCCCAGCCCAGGTCAACCTTCTTTGCCCCTAGCTGGGTCACAGTGGAAGCCACCTTTCACAGTCTAGAGAATCTGCCTGAACTTCCTGGCTTTTCTACCGAGTCTGACAGAAGGTCTCTAAACATAGCCTCTTTCCTTCTTTTCCTGCATTTGAGAGACCACAAAGAGCCTTCCCTTTCTGCTTCAGGAGTAGATGAGGTAATCAAAGGAAGAGACAGGTTTCTGTCTTCAGTTCTTGTTTCTGGAGAGCTCTTTTCCCCTCAGCCTAAAGATGCTGTCCAGGTAGGGCCAGTTCCCACTGCTAAGGGACTGAAGAGGTGGCAAGTCAGTTTTCACTATGGTCCTTAATAAGATGGTTTTGTCTGTGTGCAGTGCAGGGGTGCCTTAATGCTGAGTGAGTGAATGTTTCTTGTGGACTGCTGATCCAGAAGGCAGGGTGAAATGGCATTCAGCTACTATGTGTGACCCAGTACCATGTAAGTATGGGCTTCCAGGGACCTGGCGGGTAGGGAACTAGAAGGACCATATTCGCTAAAGTTCATAATTGGTGGTAGTGCCTATAAATGGTTGCACTGAATTTAATTTCTTTTGTCTCCTGAAGACAATCATAAAGTGAACAGTGACCCTACTGTAATTTTACAATGCATGTGCAGAAGCTCAGGAGCTAACATACACTCATATGTTTGCCTTAGTGGTACTTCCTCTGTGTGCTTTTTATATGCGTATGAAACTTAGATTATAAAATACTTCCTGTACTGAGGTTACCAATGGCTAAAATGCTGTGCTTTGTGCCAGATGAAATGTCTCTGATGAAGTGCTGAGAGCATGGCATATACAGTGTCTGAACACATTGCACTCCAAAAAAATCTGCAAAGCCTGTGACCTCAAGCAAAGCAAGAGACAGTCTGGGCAGAGATAATTTGGGGAGTTTTCACAAAACATTTCAGGTTTTTAATCAGAGTCATTCTTTTCAGCCCATTTCATTTCCTTACCCATGATCAAGCATTCCAGAGGCCCTAAATGCGTGGAGCACGCTGCCAGTGCTGTCCTTACACACATTTCTGACTGGGGAGGATGCTGGATCTCCAGGTTCACCCACTTATAAAGGCTTACTGGACTTCCATTTTGTCTCAAGGGTAAGAGGAGACTCTGAACTTTTCCCAGCTTCAGATCAATGAACATAGGAGAAATGCTGACATTACAAGGTGAGGCACTTTATTGTTATGAAGAACCTGTAGGATGATGATGTTGGCATCAGCAATGAACATTTATTAGGGGCCTGATCTGAACTGGTCTCTGGTATCTCAACTGGAAGATAAATATGGTTAGCAAGACCTTATAGAATCAGAGGATATGCAGGCAAAGCTAGTCATTTGTGGTCTGATACAAAGCACAAGGAGAAGCAACACAGGAAACACAAGATCATGAAAGAATTGAAAATCAGGGCTTCATTGAAGAGCTCATTCATTTCTACTAAGTATACTTTGAAATTATTAGTTATCAGACAAGAGAGTAGATCACAATAAGCTACCCAATTATTTTATCTAAAAAAGTGTCTGTGTACCTGTAAGTCATTTCAATGCCATCAGTTAAATTAAACACCAGATGAACTCCTTAACCTTCTACGCAGACTAACCCAGAAGTCAGAACTATTTAAAGAAGGTAACACCGGTTACTGGTGTCTCCCCCAGAATATTAATATGAGGAGGAAACAAGTATTTTTTGTACAAAACTGAGATAACACAGTTCTGTGTTCTACCCTAGCAGGTATAACCAAATATTTGGCTGGAATGAGAATGAACACCCATCCCTGAAAGCTTCTGAAATGTCAAAAAAAAAGAATTTTGTTTTGAATATGTAACTTATTAAATGACCGGATTTCAAGAAGCAAGGGTTTTAGCTGATTAGACTAGTTTCTGGTACCAATTAACCTGATTCATCTCTAATTCTGTATTCTCAATTTTTTCAGTCATGGATGAACCAGTTTGGAAGAGTTAATAAAACAAGTCATTCTTCACCTATTTTTAGAACCCAACTTTTCCTATAAAACAAATTCTGGGCAAGATTTCTCACTTCCGGTTTCTGTCCAGATGTTAAAAATTTGGAACAACTGGAAGAAAAGCTGACCTCATGGTATTTCCATCAGGTTCCATCAGTGGAACAACTGGAAACCTCATGAGGAAAGCCCTTCACTGTCTAAGTGTTCAGACTAGTTTTACCGACTCAAGAGCTTAGGAAACTTTGGATAAGCTTTGAATAAGCATCAAAATATTTGGATGTTTATCAGAAGTGAAACTAAAGTGAACATTATGAAGTTCATTCATCATTCTTTTTAAAAGCCACACAAGTGGTAACTAAATAGCAGGATCACATAGAAACAGAACTAACTGCACATTAATCATAATCAAGTAGCTTTTTCCCATGTCAAAAAATGATACTTCTTTTATGCAAAATAGGAATTATCTGCTAAACAAGAGTGCAACATTATATCCAAAATTTTTCAAAGAGCTGAAAGTTGCAGTTGTAGTGCTGTCGTGGTTCCACTCGAGTGGGCAGCCGAGCTCCACCACAGCCGCTCTCTCACTCCCCCTCCTCAAAGAGGAATGGGGAGAAAATATGTGAAAAGGGCTCAAGGATTGAGATAAGGACGAGAAAATCACACAATAATTATTGTAACGGGCAAAACAGACTCGGCATAAGGAGATAGTAAGATTTATTGCCTATTACTAACAAGCGAGAGAAGTGAGAAAACAAAGGAAAAAGCAAACCAAAAGCACCTTCCCCCCCATCCACCCTCTTCCACCTCCTCCCCCCGAGCGGCGCAGGGGAACGGGGAATGGGGGTTATGGTCAGTCTACAGCACTTCTTCTCTGCTGCTCCTTCTCGGTCACTCTCGTCCCCTGTGCTGTGGGGTCCCACCCACGGGATGCAGTCCTTGATGAACTGATCCGGCGTGGGCTTCCCACAGGCAGCAGCTCTTTCAAAACTGCTCCAGATATGGGTCCGTACCACGGGGTCCATCCCTCAGGAGAAAACTGCTCCAACCTGGCTCCCCTACGGGCAGCAGCTCCTGCCGGGTCACCTGCTCCTGCATGGGCTCCTCTCCACAGGCTACAGGTCCGGCCCAGAATCTGCTCCAGCAGGGGTCTTCCACAGGCGGCAGCCTCCATCGGTGCAGGGCCACCTGCTCCACCGTGGTCTCCTCCACGGGCTGCAGCATGGAACCCTGCTCCACCGTGGTACTCCATGGGCTGCAGGGGGACATCCTGCTTCACCATGGTCCTCACCACAGGCCGCAGGGGACTTCTGCTCCAGCCTCTGGAGCACCTCTCCCCCTCCCTCTACACTGACCTTGACACCTGCAGGCTGTTTCTCACTCCCTTGACTCTCCCGGCTGCTGTCTGGTGCAGTGTTTTTTCCCTGTCTTAAATATGCTCTCACAGAGGCGCAAAACAACATCGCTTATTGGCTCAGATCTGGAAAACAATGGGGCCCTTCCCAAACATGGGGCAGCTTCTAGATCTTTCTCACAGAAACCACCCCTATGGCTCCCTGCTACCAAAACCTTGCCACGTAAACCCACTACAAGTGCAAAAACAATGCATTTGTACAGATGTATAAACCCTTCACGACTTTTAAGAGAATAAAGGAAAAAAAAATGAGACAGTTCAGAGTTTGAGATTAAGTAGTTATCAACTCTTCTTCTAGAATTTTTCACTGTGTTCAAGCTCAAACTGCAGTAGTTACATAGCAGTATTTTAAGCCACTACTGTATAGTATGCTTTTATATGTATGAATAAAACATTCTTGCAATCCTACTTTTCAATAAGTTATACCAAAAAGAGAACAGTATTCATTCAAAACTAGGTGAAAAACTGACCTCCCTTTATAACTCAAATTCAATTTCTTGTGCATATGCTTTATTATAAATTACATGAGCATATTGTATCTGTTCCACGGAACAAGAAAGAAATACGTCTGTTACTTGAGCCTGAAGTACTTAATGGAGTTATATAGGTAACATCTGGTCTGGCAGCTTTCAGCTCCCCAAATTGAATGATTAAGCATGCTTTAAAAGCTGAACTAGATAGGACAGACTTTGGTGTGAGTTCAGAGCAATGATTCATATTTCAGACTGCCAGGGCACAGCCAGTACAAGAACTGTTACTTAAAATTAAAAAAGCATTTGCCATTAAGAATATGATTTCAGAGAAAAAAATCCAAAAACTGCACTTAATTTCAAAGCACATTTTAAATTGCCCCCACCATAATATCTGAATACACAGCACCCTTGAGAGGAGATACGGCCTTATCCTTATTTTCCGAATAGGGTACTGCCACACAGAGGTATTAAGGCAAAAATTACAGAAAACAGCTCACTTGTTAAATGTCCAGCCTGAAATACGTAGGATATAATTTTCCATTGTGATTTTCATGCTCTATTTAAAACACTTCTATATTTTGAATGTATATTCCCCACATGTAGCTGTAAGTAATCAGCTGCCCTCATAGTAAAAGCTAACAGGGAAGAGGAAATACAGCAGTTAATCATGTTTTTTTAAATAAAGTTGGGACCTTGAGGAGGGTGCAGCAAGTAATGAAAGGTTGTATCTAAATATATGTCATTATGTGGTTACTTTCTACCATGTCCATCTCACTGAGCTTCTCTCCAGGAATAAGTCCTATACTCACCTCTCTTTGAAACAGGATCATCTGACTCCAGAATTTCCACTTAAGCTGCCATATTTTACTCCAACTTCAACTGAAACTGTTACAATATCCTTGTTAGGACCTACAACTAAAAAAAGAAAAATCTGTGAGAGAAAAAAAGCTCATCTGAAAGAGGTTATTATTTATTTATTTGAAGGAATGCTGCTAAATGAGCAGAATGCAGAATCCAGAATTACCAGATTATGTATATCTGCCTTACACAAATTTGGAGGTTTCCAGAAGATGATTTAGGAATCTACACTTCTGCAGAACTGCTTACTACTTCTTTGTATCTTCTTTTCCTTTCACAGTCAGAATATATGCAAAAAATCAGAAAACATGCAAAGAAAAAGAAAATAGAAGAAAAATCAAAGCTATATCCATGTTATGCGAATGATTACTAGAATAGGAATATCTTTTTGTCAGTGTGGAGTATGAGGAGAAATACCAGTGGCGACTTTGCACAGAACAGTGATAGAACAAGGAAAGAAATTCAGTAATGGAGAAAAACACACCAAAACTTTTAGACTGCTTTAATCCAGAGTTGTAATGGAAGACCCAGTCCTCCGTATGAATATGCTTAATTTGTTGTGAAAGGTGAGCTAGATGCATATGTTTTCAATTTATTTATTTTTAGTTTTAAACACTGCTGTGACTCTCATCATTGAAGCAAGAATGCATCTACACATATTGCAACATGAATGTGCAATGAATGTCCCATGAATTTACCATTTAGTGAAGACTAAATTATAAATAATTAATAATATAGATGTGCTTTCTGTATAAATTTATAATTACAAAGAGTATGTTTGTAGAATGTGCTTATAACTTGTGATAGCCAAAGTGAATTAGATTCACTTAATTAATTTTACTGTTACTTCTCTGCTCATGTCTTGGTTGGTTATACTTATGCCTTTGTCTTTAATTTAAGAGAGAGAGTGTATGAAAAACAGTTGGGGTTATATTTCTTTATGATGAATAAATACAACATGGAAAAATCTGGTGGGAAGGGGAACGTCTGCTTCCCTACTGTGAAATCAAAGCTTGACAAAAAATATGCAAGGAGGAAAGAAAATATTTGTCATTTAATCCTGTGTGAAACTTTCATGTTTTATTCTTACTGTTATAATTTCTTTCCTTCCTGCCCTGCTTTCCCCTCCCTTCCTTGTCCCTTCACCCCACATCTTCTTCCCTGACAAGCATATGATGGTACAATTTTTTAAATTAGACATTCTAAATTCAATGTTATTCAGCTTAACTCTACATGAAGACCTACTTAAGTGAAAAATTCTGACATGATTGTAAAGTATTCAAAAATCAATATATTCAGAGTATTTTGAAAAGGGTAGGTTATTTTTTATTTATTAAAAAAAAAAAAAAAAGAAAACCAAGCCTTTATTACCTAGATATATTCAGTCATTTCCCTGAATTGTATTAAATTTTTGAAAGCATAACAAAAAGAACAAACTGTACTACAAAGTCTGTCAAAACCTCTTCCTTAATGAAAGAAAGAAAGAGAGAGAGAAAGAAAGAAAGAGAGAGAGAGAGAAAGAAAGAAAGAAAGAAAGAAAGAAAGAAAGAAAGAAAGAAAGAAAGAAAGAAAGAAAGAAAGAAAGAAAGAAAAAGAAATAGAGACCCACCTCTAACTTTGTCATAATTTTAAGCACTGTTTTGCATTTTTGCTTGTGAAATACAGACCAGTCCTACCCTCCATAGAGCTATCTCCCATTCTGTTTTGTTGGAACTTTGTTTAACTTCCTTAAACATTACTTCATACGTCAATAAATTATATATATTCATACGAAGTCATCCTGTCAGAACTAGGAGTGTTTGGGGAAGGTAAGTGCAGAAGCAGCCAGTAGCATAATCCCCCACATACCACAGCTGTCTCCCCAGGGCTGTGGTTAAAAAGAGAGACGAAACTACTCACAGCGACAGCAAGAGCCTGTCACTTACCCATGGCAGATTCCAGTTGATGGGACTAAAACACTCATTTCTTTCTGAAATGAGGAGCAAACCTTTCCCGTGGACCAAGACGTGCAAGGGAATGACAGATTCCACGGCACAGGAATTGCAGCTGTTTCTGTGCTCCTGCAGCTCACTTCACATCTCAGCCTTATGGTGTAAGAGGTAATCATGAGAGCAGCTGCTACTTATATGCTCTAAATTTTATAGTATACCATACATTAGGATTATTGTTCTTCTAAGGAAAAGGAAAAAAAACCTCTGCTCTTAGTATTAATAATATGAATTACTTTTTACTTAGAAACACTCTTAGTCTCTGAAATCTATTACAAGAAATGGTGACAATCCACTGCAAATAATGTAAATAGATATGAGCTCAAATATTCAAGATTTCCAAAGATTAAAGATGTTTGAATATAATTTCTTATTTTCATAATTTTCTTATTTTTCTGTTTTAAATTATTTTCATTAGAAATGAGCAGTCATGAGAATATAGAAGGTTAAGGAATAAACCTAAAGTAAGTGCCATGCAAGAAAACATCTGAATTTAGTTGAATGGTCTTTCTGATAATCCACAAAGATTAATTTAAAAAAAAATTACAGTCATTCTTCTGAAGTTCACCATTTTCATTATGATGTTAAAACATCTTCCTGCAGCTAACCTTTGTCTAATCTATGCTGAACATATTTATTTTTTCAAATAGAAGAGGAAATTCAGACAGTTGAATGTTAGTACTGCCTATTAATTTAACAACATTAATATTGTCAGTAATTTATCAAACTGGAGGTATTTGGCGGACCAGTTAGAGGTAATGACTCAGCAGCTCAAATATGTCCCTAAAGCAATGATCTAATAAACAGGTTCTTTTATGTCCTGTTATTAGAATCCAGTTCGCAGTGACTTGCTTTTACCATCAGCCATCATGACCCTAAACATCTGCCTTAGGACCTTTAAATAAAGTCTTAGTGGCAAGTTGAATGTACCTGTGTTGAAGACTGACTTCTCCTTTATCCTAAGCATATATCTTTCAAGTTACAGACAAGACATATTGGCTGAATGGCTTGGGAAGGCAACAACATCTGCCTTGAAATCCTGTGAAAAGGAAATCTGCAGCGCTAGGACCCCACTTACAAATAGCAGCCTTAGAGCACCTAAATAGTATGTTAGAAATATTAAAATGCTCGTAGTGTTATTTTGTCTATCTTTAAATATTATTACACAAGGCTGCATTTAGATATTCAGAGTGGGTGTTCCTAAGGGTGCTGTTCTTCCTCTCTTCTTGCGAAAGTCTTTCCCCTCCCATGTCTGCCACTATTGCCTAATGCTTTTTTGAAGTACGATGAAAAGGGAAACAGCAGTGTCCACAGACCACAACAATGGCTCCCTAGTCATCTTTCTGTCCCCCAGGCATGCAGCACTCCCCCTCCACCTTCTCCTTGCTCAACAATAGGCAACTGGATCCACCCATCACTGGAATTTCACACATCATTTTAGCAAATAAGAAGCAAGTAGACAAAGGAGTGTAAAGCTAAAGGTTATAAAGGAAGAAGGGTGAATAAGTATAAGGTGGCAGAATAAAGATGTCTGTGGGGGTGATTAAGAAAATACAAGAAATCTGAAGTGAGAAGTTCAGAAGAAAGATACTGAGAAAACGTTGGAAGTTTTGAAGGTGGATTGGTGGAAGAAGGCTGGATGGATAAACCAAAGTTATGCCAAAGAGAAAAGACAGGACCATGTAATGAAAAGAAAAATGTGAGACTGCTACAGAGTGAAAAATGGCAAGAAAAGTCATAGTAGTAAGAAAGAGA
This sequence comes from Netta rufina, assembly GCF_964035555.1. NCBI lineage: Eukaryota > Metazoa > Chordata > Aves > Anseriformes > Anatidae > Netta > Netta rufina. Next base: position 58,450,731 of record NC_140125.1, read on the forward strand.
AAGAACAGAAAAAGACAGGAAGTACAGAAGGAAAACAACTAATTGAAGTGAAAAATTTGAAAAATATGAAAGAAACATTACATTTAATAAAATTATAATTATTAGATCAAAAGGAATAGGGTGTAGAAAAGATGATGTAAAAACTTAAACTTGGAATTCAGACATTGCAAACAAGTATTTTTATAACCATTTTAAGAATATAACTTTGTTATAACTAACAACTAATTGTTAGGAATATAACTTTGCTATATGGGAAATGTACTTTTCAGAGCTCTGTTTTTACATATCATACATACTATTTATAAGCATGTGTGTAGGAGTAATTCCCTCTATTCTAAATATTGGAAGGATGAATGATCTAAATCATCAAAAGCCATGAATTTACAGTCATTACATTTTTCATCCATTTCCCATCATTTTCTTTATTAACTTGGATGCAGATATTCATTGAGCTAATGAGGAAAATGGAGCTGAATTTGCTCTAGTGTCTGGAATGGCTTCCAATGATTCTTGGTTCTGTAGTCAGACAGATTTAAATCTGACTTTTGTAGAGCTTCCATAAATAACCAGCTCAGATCAGGAAGATCTAAACACCCCAAATTTCTAATGAAGTCAGGAAGAACAGTATCTTTTAAACTGCTCTACAAATTTTGTCCCTTTATTTTATATCAGAGGAAATTCCTCTACTGATAAAAACAATCCCCAAACAAAACCTTTCATTTTTGGAGTTATAATTACGAAGTTACCTTGAATTATTGACATAAACATTTCAAAGGACAAGAAGAATCATTATGATGTCTCCAGTGATGGTTATTAATGAAACAGTTTTTAGAAGCTTTACAAGTTGTTCTTAATTTATTTACTCTCAGTAGAGAAGAAAAAAGTCATTTATCTGTTGTTTCTTTGGCAGCTGTTAATAATTAAGATTATTAAAGTACAGCTAAAAGAGTATAATAGTAACTCAATACACCATAAATTTAGCTGTAGTGTAGTCTCAGGACAGGTTACTGATTTCAGCCAGTACTTCTACTGAAATCAGCAGTGGAAATAATTTGAAACTGCTCTGCCTACACAAGCAGAGCAGATTTCCCCCTGAGGTCAGGGGAAAGGAAAAGGTTCCCACTGACTTCAACAGGCTTTGGATTAAGTTGTGAGTAAGGAGCTGCACAGGGTAAATGATGGTGACAGAATCTGGGGCTTTGCCAGGTAAACACAGAAAGAGAAACAGGGAATTTAAGAATGCTTAATTCCTGGAAGAGATGAGACTTTCTATCCCTTTTTTTTTTTTTTTTTTAACTGTAATTAGTCCTCATCCAAAAAAGGCCAGGAGCAAAGAAACAGAGAAAAACACGGAATTTTTCTTTTGTTTTCACTTCTTCCACAGAATGTGAGAACATTCATGAGAAAGCAATCTGTTTTGAATATTCTTCACTAACAGTGACGACAGCCAAAATACAAGAAGATATGATCTAGGAGAATGGTTAGTGGTTTCAGAGCCATGGGCAATTCTTCTAAGCATGGTTTTAGATTAGACTGCATACTATAGAATTGCCAGCCATCATCTGTTGTGTGCTTGTTTGGAAATAGTTTGAAAATTAATATTGGGATATCATCTTTTGTAAAATAGATAATATGCCAATAAATGATCCCTTTATTGAATTCTGGTTTAATTGAGACATCCATGTAAAAGTTGATTTTCTTGGGGACATAGCTAAAATTGCTCTGAATTTTCCATTGTTTTCATGTTTGTAAATTAGTTGTGTTAATTCCTTTGGAATTACACTAGATTTAAAAACTATTACAAGGAGGAAGACTTGAAAATCAGTAATGTATATACTAGACCAGATTTAAATATCTTGATTTATTTTCATGACATACATGTATGCTGGACATGTAACACAGTCATCAAATTAGGCATTGCAAGTGCTTAAACATTGTATTCTTTAGTTCATCAATAGATTAGCCTTTATTTCTCTTTTTAAGCACTTTCAACTGAAATAGACACAGGCAAAAGCAGCAAATGTTAATGCTATATATATGTAAACACTATATTAATTTTGTTGTGGTAAACTGATTTTTTAAGATATAATAGATAATTTTTACTGGTCAGCCATATTTGAACAAAGAGTGTCATAGGGAAGCAAGTTCATAAAGACTATGAACTTTTAGTATAGAGGAAAGCATTTGTCATTTTCTGAGCCAGAAAGCACATTCATCTTTACCATGGGTCAGCAGTACAAATATATGGAATTTACACATAATTTTCTAAGCTGAAAAAATGTGGCACTTGAGGCTTTCTTCTTTTGCAAATAGAAAGTTAAAGAAGTTAAGCTTCCAGCTTTTATTTATTTATTTATTTTTATTTTTTAATCATGTAAAATGGGTTGGGAAACACAACTAAAATATCTTGACTGTAACCCATTCACCCCCAAACTCAAATTTAGCAGGAAAATAATACAGTGATACAGTAGGGGTTCTTTGTCATGGCATAACTATAAAAAATCATCCTAGCAATTAGATTACTATAGCACAGTAAATATAAAAAATGCAGTTTTAATTATCAAGACAAAAGTTGTTACAGGCAAGCTTGAAGCAATATTTCATGTTCTACTTTTGTTAGTTGAGGCAATAGGTATATGAGTATTGATGGGATTACAGGTCTTCTGACTTGGTTCTTCTTAAGGATGGAATAGGTTTTTTTTACTTTAAATGCATAATAGATCCAAACGTCTGAGGTTTGGATTTTATTTTCCCCTGGTGTAATAGCTCCTTGACAACTCACAAGGCTTTTTCTACTTGATTTCTATAAGAAATAGCAGGGCAGGATGAATATATAGTACAAAAGACTCCCTCTTCAGAGAAAATGTTATATGTCACTATCACAACATTTTTATATATCTTATATACATACAGTTATATATAGTTGACTGAGAACTAATTAATTTATTGCCTGCATGAGGATTAAAGAACCCTAAGAAGCCGTAGATGCATGCTAAGAGAATGCTGTATTCAGAAAATAACACAGAAAAACAAGCAGCTTGCTGATATGTGTATTACTCAAGTAAAATATTGTGCTAATAAAGGAGCTAAGAACCCACTTGTGGCTACATAAATATAAATATATTACGTTATAGATTATAGCTCTAGATTATATTAGAATTACTCATTTAAATTACCAACGTAATAAAGCCAGGTCTTGCACAGCCCAGTGAGTAAAATCACCCAGACAAGAGTTAAGGTCCATAATCCAAGTAAGGGTAATGCTGTTTAACCAAAAGTGTTTGTTTCCTCATGTAATGTTTTATCCATTTATTTCTACTTGTATTTAAAGAAGATTAAACTGTCAAAATCAACCTTTTAGTCATTTCTCTCTAAACCATGATGCACTAACTTTTCAAAATTGCCTTTTGTTTGATGGATACTGAACTGTGTCCCCATGGTGTTGATACCCTAACAATAGAAAGCAACTACTTGGGACAATTTTCGTATCTAGAATATGGCCTTCTCTCCAACCCTTCTCACTGCCCACCTCTTCACAAAAACTCCTTCTTCTCTTCATTCTCCCCATGTGGTGGAGCCTCCAGCTCTGCAGCTTCCATCAAACAAACCTCAGCACTGTTGTATGTAGTGCTCAGGGGAATGTAAAAGGATGCCAGCCTGGCTCCCGCTCTGCCAGGGCCTCTGGCTTTCTTCCCTGTTGTTCTTATAAAACAAATAATTTCCTGTACTGTCTTTCTTAGAACCATGGCCTTTTATCTATGTCCCTTTTTCTTCATGCTCCCTCTGTCCCAGCCCGCCTCTCTGAATCCTCAGACTCAGAAAGTAGGGCTGTTAAATGAGAGAGACAAGCCAGCACAAATCAGACAAAATAAAGGCAACTGGCAGAATTTAAGTAACCTGTGGGCTGCTCTTAAAGAAGGCTGTGGGAAGTGGAAGTGGGAAAGATGTCTGAGCCATTATGGAACTATCCCTGTACTTTGAGTGGCTCTATGGCTGGTTCCAAACACAGTGGAAAAACAAATAAGCAAGTACCAAAATAAAAGTTTTGTGTCACTGAATTATACATTTTCTCACAATGCTATTGGATGCTTGGTCCACTGTAGAAGCAGCATGGATTTTATAAATAATTTTATACCTAATAACTGAAAATATAAAGTAGAATTCCCTGAACAGATAAAAGTTAAGTTATATAAAGGATGGGCGTATAGATTAGCACAGGTATCTATGCTACTTCCTTTGTTAGGGGAGAGAGGAATAGCTTTAGAAAAGCTGTTCCATGTTTTTTGGATATCTATAATGAGCTGGGAAAACTTGCTTGCTGAAAGATGCAGTGACCACAGGAGTGAAGACCATCAGCTTACTGTGGATGCCTAACTTGAACCTGACCAATGTCACATGACATGAATCCCATATTCACTCCACAAAATCATAATTTTTTCCTTCCCCTTTTCCTCTTATCTCACCAACTCTTTAGACTTATCTAGACATCTATCATACACTCTCCTGTAACTTACAGACCTGTTACAGAATGACAGAATGGCCGAGGTTGAAAGGAACCTCTGAAGATCATCCAGTCCAACCCCCTGCTGAGCAGGATCACCTAGAGCACATTGTGCAGGGTGGCATCCAGGCAGGTTTTGAATATCTCCACAGAAGAAGACTCCACAACCTTGCTGGGCAACCTGTTCCGGTGCTCTGTCACGCTCGCAATAAAGAAGTGCCCTCTCATATTCAGATAGAATCACCTGTGCTTCAGTTTGTGTCTGTTGCCTCTTGTCCTCTTGATGGGCACAACTGAAAATAGACTGGCTTCATCCTCTTGACACCCTTTCCTCAGATATTTATACACATTGGTGAGGTGTCCCCTCAGTCTTCCCTTTTCCAGGCTAAACAGGCCCAGCTCTCTCAGCCTGTCCTCGTATGACAGGTGCTCCAGTCCTCTAATCATCTTTGTAGCCCTCCTATGGACTCATTCTAGTAGTTACATGTCCCTGTTGTACTGGGAGCCCAGAACTGGACAGAATACTCCAGGTGTGGCCTCACCACGGCTGAGTAGAAGGGGAGGATCACCTCCCTCGGCCTGCTGGCATCACAGTTCTGAGTGCAGCCCAGGATACCATTGGCTTTCCTGGGCACAAGGACACATTGCTGGCCCATGGTCAACCTGCTGTCCACCAGGACTCTCAGATCTCTCTCTGCAGAGCTGCTTTCTAGCAGGTCAGCCCCCAGCCTGTGCTGGTGCTTGGGGTTATTACTTCCTGGTGCAGGACCCTGCTCGGAAGTCAGGCATGTTTAAAATCACCATGACTAATGAACTGGCTATAACTGGCAGGATGTGGGGACAGGAGGCTGCAGGGAAAACCTGTGCAGGAGGAGGCCAAGAGCTGCTCTTGCTGGTTACAGCTGGGTTCAGTTGGCTCTGAGACCTGTGTGGGTAACCTGTTTCACACCACTACAGCTTGACAGAGCACTTCTCTTTGGATACGTAAGAAAGAGCAGTAGGTGCTAGGGGAATGAGGTACAAAGGAGGGAAGCAGAAGGGGACATTGCTGGGGACACATCTGGAGACACTATCCTGGTAAGAGGTGTTTCCCAATAGAGCAGTTATATCTCTAAGCGACTTTAGTTATGGGTGACCTACGCCAGGGCAGGGACAGCATGGTTAGACTGTGGCCCATGAATGACGAACACTAGGGCAGAGGATGGGTAAAAAGCGAAGAGCAGGGAGAAAAAGGAGTAAGCAAGGGCTGGCAAAAAGTAACCATTATGCACCAACCCCAGTCACGCACACTACTTTGTTATAAACACATTGGGACACTCTAAGTGTATCAGGTAATGCAAACAAAGGGAATTGAAATGAGGAAGAGGGTAAGAGAGGTATTTGACTGAGGTTGAGTCTGAGAAGGAAAGAGGAAAAATGTTTCTCTATGTGTTTATTTTTTATTATTATTATTTTAATCAATAATTAGAAGTTTCTGTTAATTTGGAAATAATAATTTAAAATAGACATTGTTTTGTCCAAAATACTTTTGAAAACCCTTCTGGTATTTATAAGCTCTGGCGAGCAATTTCTTCCCTCTTAGCCTGGCTGTGCCTTTATTATTATTGAGTCATGGCAAGCTGAAACTACTTTTCACAGGAAAGAATGCTTTTTCCTATTTCAAGATAAGCCTAAGTTTTTCCAAAACATTTCAGGTAAAATTATGTCCTTAGCTAACATTATTAAACAATAGTTCCAGGTGAGGATAATTCACTGTAGATTTTGTTTAACTATGTAAACGTCATTGATAAACTTATGGAGTTTCACACAGTGAGATTACAGGCAAAGTCTTTGTCCTGACAACTGATGCTGATTTTTAAGAAAAGTCTGTTTTACATGTATATATATATGCACATATATATATGCATATAAAATTCCTGTTATGCAACAGGAAATGTCATCTTTATTGGCTCAATAAAACTGCTTCACAAAATAATGAGAAACATTTTAAATGGTATTACACTTTAAACGTAAGACGGTGAGATGTAAATAATGAAATTCAGTACCAAAACACTAGATCTGCAACTCCTGACATATCCTGTTATAAACTTTAAGACAGGAAACTGCAATTTCCCAGTGCCAACATTTACTTTAGGATTATTCTAATCAGGATCCCTGTATACCAATGATTCACAGGTTTTATGTGTACACCCTTATTATGATATACATACAACCATACTTATGAAAAACTTGGAGTACAATGTTACACATATACAAAGAGAAATTGAGGTAAGCTCCAACAGAGATTGTCCTTAGAGTCACAGAGTTCCTTTTACTCCAGAAGAAATTACTCTAAAATGCTTACTTACTTTGCATGACAGCGTACTTGATAGTAATTGCCAGTATTCCTTTAGATGTTTTTTTGGCAGCTGAAGGTTTTATGGCCATTTATATTTGTTAGTTTGTCATCCACTTCTAATCTTTCCTTTACAGAATTAGTAAGAAAGAGAATAGGCAACAACTTAATTCAATCACAGCAAATGAAAGATGGAAACAGACCCCACTCAATAGTTGTATTTCCTTTCTCTCTTAAGAATAATACATCTAAACAGAGACAAATTGAAGATGAGAAGGAATCTGGCTTTCATTTTTGGAAAGTATAACCATAAGCCAATGGTGTGTTTACAGAGACAATCAATAACATATCAATCTCCACAGTTGCTTTGGCAGTCATCCTTAGGTCTCAGTTTTCCTTTACACAGTGTCAGAGTTCAAGGCACAAATGCTCTCTTCACCTGGTCCAATCTCCCTTCCCCTCACAACACTTATTGCTTATGGTGGATGACGACCCAGGCTTCAGGCAGGTTATTCCCTAAAGTGAGTGATACATGGTCCAGACCAGGCTTGTTCCAACTCCTTTCTCCACACTGTTCCTGGGAATCTGATTTTCTTCCTGATTTGTCCTCTTATGATCATACCCACATGTTTTAGTCTCGGCACTACACCAGCTCTCTAGATGCCGAGTGAGAGAAACGTTCACCATGGGATTTCATCCACCTCCATGGCTGACCTCCGCTACTGCAATGCCATCTAACAAGGGCTATGCCTGATCTTAAGTGTTCAACTTTTCTCTCCTGGTATTGAATCCATATTTCTCCTTCAGCTGGAAAGAATATACCTTAATCATTACCTCTACCATGAATGTTGATTATAGATTTTCAACTTTCTGCCCATGTGGTAATCCTGTCACATTTACTGAAAGCTGCATAAAGCCTTCAAGATTTTGTCTGTTGGATAGTATGGTGGGATCTCAAAACAGTGAATGTTTTGAGGTGGGTGTGCCTGTACTTCTTTTTAGAAGGGACTGTACTGAAAACCACAGCAAGAACTTTCATGTGTACTGACATAGTCAGAACACAGGCTAAAACCAGGTAACTCAAAAGAGAGATCTTTAGATCAAAGATCTTTAGACAAATCAAACAAAAAATCAAAGGGTTTGAGAAGACATTTTCTCTGTTGCCTACTCATGTTTTTGAATAGCAAGACCTTTATTTAAGTTCTGATTTCTAGTCTATTTCCAGTAGCTTTCTGCACAGCAAAGAGCACTGCACTGTTTCCCCTGGGGGTCTATGAAAACTACTTTCTTTTTACTATTAGCTTTGTCTCATTCCTCATAATGCTCCTAATATTCCATTTGTTCTCTCTTTCACATTTGCTTTGTGATCTTCTCCCATGCTAAACTTGCTTGCTTTACAGCAGTGGTGCAATCTTCAACTTCTTTTACAGGGTTTCCTAGGATGAGATAGCCTTGACAATACAAGGTAAGCCTTTCTTATGAACATCTATATGATCCAACAGTTTAGAAAGATTTTTCTTTTTAAGATCTGAGAACATTAATGGGACATTTTCCTTACTCTGTGTCTTCTCAGAGGTAATAGGGTGACGTGATGATAGCCATGTGCATATAATTTTCTACCATATGGTTTAAGACATTAGAGAAATGACTTTTGAAGGAAAGTGTAGTGGGTTTACGTGGCAAGGTTTTGGTAGCAGGGGGCCATAGGGGTGGTTTCCGTGAGAAGGATCTAGAAGCTGCCCCATGTTTGGTAAGGGCCCCACTGCTGACTAGAGCCGAGCCAATAAGCGATGTTGTTTTGTGCCTCTGTTCCTTTCCCTATCATACAAGAGAATTTCACAGCTGAGGCTTTCTTATCTGAAATATTTTTGTATCTGGTTTAGTAATTTGTGGAGCACGATTTACAATACAAGAATGAAACTTAAGCATTAATATATAGAAATAACCATGTGTTTGACTGTAGGTGGAAATGGATGGGAGAGTACACACAGCACTCCTTTTCACTAATTTCACTTGAGTCATGCCCTCCTGCCTTTCGCTGGAACTCTTTTTAAGAATTGGAATTTCCTTTGGAAGAGTTTGCAGGTGGCTGCAGTGCGCACTAGTTGACTATGCTATTTCAGACCTTTTCTGTTTACTGAAACTGCTTGCCAATTTGCAAGTGATTTGCAGTTTTTTGTACTATTGAGAATGCCTGGTGCATTTTATTTCATATGAAAATGTATTACCTGGCTTCCATTAGAAAATTCTTTTAGAAAGGACAGCACAATGCTTTAATTATTTTGTTTTCATGATGATTTTATGATTATATAACACTTCACTGTACACATGAGATCCCTGTACACATCTTGTTTTGCATTTACTTCTGTGCTCTGTTGTGAAATATATTTATTTTGGCTAGATGCAACAATCTATTCCTGTTCATAATTTTGGCAATTTCAAAATGCTACCCAGGACTTATTAGAATTTGATTAAAAAAGATACAAAGACAAAACATAAGGATAATTCCAGAGGTAAAGAGTACTCCCTAAAAGTTGAAGTTTTCCATTTATTTAGCTATTTTAAATACTGTAGACAGGTTTTCTTTGCACAGAGATTGTTGCACTTGAACATCTGAGACAAATGATGCAATCATACGCTAAGCATGGACTTGGTAATTCTGAAATAATTTACATCTACCTGGAGGGAAGACTAAACTACGCAGTAAAAGAGCTAAATTTACGTTCCCAAAAGGAATTGTATTGATCTGACTCCCTGTAGAGTTCTACCAAAACACAAATCATATAAATTCAGCCCTAAGGTGGCGCTGAACTAAATATTACATTATTTTTTCAAATCAACTACAGAATTAACAGGTTTGATTTATCAGTTATTCAATAAAAACTAGAGTCATATACAGTCAACAGAGATACACCATTGCTCCCAATAATAAAGTTTGAGAAACTCTATATTAAAGTGTGGATACTGAAAAAGAAAGCTTTGCTATTGTCAACATACAATTGTTATGGCCCTCTACATTGATATTTAATTAAACCGATTCATATAAGCAGTCTCAAAAGGGTAATAGACCTAAGGAGTAGCATAGAGTCAATTTTAAGACTGTTTTTCTGGTTTGTATACATATATATGTGTGTGTGTGTGTGTAATCTACTATTTCCAGTTATTGTTTACAGTTCTTTCATTTCAGACTGCTGCTGGTTATTAGACCATTTTTACAAGTCCCTCAAAAATTTATTTATTTTTTTAATCTTCTCTAGAACTAATTTTTGTAATACTGACATAGTAATCATAAAGAGCAGGCTGCAGTCCAGACAAAGTCAGTTAAATTCAATTTTAGCTTAAGGGACAGCAGATAAAAGCTAACAATGCTAACGCTGCACTTATGAGAAATGCAGGCTCCACTGGAAAGTAAAGTGCTTACATAGACTTAACAGAAGCTAAGTACAACTGAGAGCTATAACACCTGACAGAGAAATAGGCAAAATCCTTAGATTTTTGGTGGTAAAGCCCTCTATCTTCCTTGCTTTTCGTGTAACACTCAACTTATAATTCATCTTTCGTCACTTCAGAGAAAATCTTGTGCACTAGAATCATCTGTATTCCATATTTAACAGGTATTCAAGTACCTCCTGCAAATAGGATACAGCTTTAGCAAAGTTTCCAGAATCAAACTTACCTGGTGATGGAGAACATGATATCATTACCTGGAACTGAAAATTAGAAACATACTTTAGGAAACTTCAGTTTCCTTGGATAAAGTTAATTTTGGTGGATAACCTTTTCCACCTGAATATAGGCATATAAAGTAGATGTCAGGGAGGAAAACAGTGTAGCTTGTCACAGAAATATGCTGCACAAACTTCACTACAGTGGTTCACTTGGCTTCAGTGAATTTGAGCGGAATTTTAGCTGCATTAATATTTGCACTTTGCATTTAACTGTAGCATATTTATATGATAAGGACACTGCATTTATTATAACCACTTCTTTAGCACTGTTCTGCATTGACATTGAAGTATGAAAGCTTATAAAGACTCTTCTTCCACCAAGATGATTTTTTGCTTGGAAGTACTTTGTCTGAAGTATAGGCAATCCATGTGAAAACTCTAAAAGAATTTAAATGTAAAAAGGAAACATTTTTCCATTTCTGCTAAGGGGATATATTGCTGAAGTATAGCTGATGCCAAATACTTCTCTACATTTCATTTATTAGTAGGATTTTCACATGCACTCTTTGGAAAACAGAAAACATTTGTGCAAATTAAATGGGATTTGGTATGGCTCCAAAGATGTTTCAGTCTGCATCAGTTTCAAAATAGAATAACTATTGTATAGCAGCAAAATAAAAGTCTTTGATGGCATTTTGGTCCAATTAAAAAAAAACAAACAAACAAACAAAAAACATCAGTGGCTGAAGTTTCTGCACCAGTAGAAAATGCAGGTTTAATGCATTAGGAATAGTATTCTTAAAGTCAGCTCTTCCCCTGTAAAGGGCATAATCAAAATGCTTAATTTGACAAAGGAGTAACTGACAACGTTGTTCACTGTTCAGAAGAACCCGTTTAACACTTTAAGCATAACCTGGCTACTTAAACAGTAATGTACAGAGGTTAATATTTAAATGAACTCATTTCAGGAAAGCCCTGTAACTCCGTTGTTGCCTTTTGTAGCCACCCACAGCATTACTGGCAGTGAAGCACCCTGACACAGGTTTCAGTTGCAGCACCAGCACTCAGAAGCACAGGGTGGTGAGGTTAACCAACAACACCAAAATCCAAGTTGCTAAAATATTGCTGTTAGCAGTATATAATAAAATTTAGATATGGCTACTTTTGCTATACTAATACTCCTCACTTGGAGTTTAACAGCCTTCCAAAATATGTCCTTGCTTTGCATAAAGAAACAAAGAGCTCCCTCTTGGCTTTATCTGTTGGTCTGAGTATTTGGGATTTCGACTGCATGGGGAGAAGGAAAAGGATATTTACACTACCCAACTTTAAGCACTTAATGTACTTCCTTCCCCCTTGTCTCCAATGTCTGCCAGGTTTACATTTGCTGTGGCTATAGCACTTCTGTCTTCTCTCAGAACAAAACACCAGAAACAGCCTATCACCTCTAGGCTTCTGATAAGCCTCAAGGAAACCACACTTAAATTCATAACAGGTACTCAGCTAATCATTTTTAATAAATGATAATGCTACTATAAATATTTAATAAGGAAAATGTGTTCATGTGTACAAGCAGCCATTCACCTACTTCAAGTCTTCTACAGAGAAGTAAGTTTCTGATTTACTCCATTAATCCCCCCCCCCCCCCCAATTTATGCAAAATTATGATAATAAGCCTACAACATCAACAGTTCTGGTGAGATAACAACTGGAGAGAAACATCACAGGACATCATTTGATTTTCAGCTATGCAAAGAATTTATCTACAGAAAGCTATCGGTGTCATCAGAACTATCACTGAGTTGAGGAATATTAATATCAAACCAGGAGGCTGAACATTAGTAACAACGACGAGTATGTCTTCTTTCCTCAAATTTCCTACACATACAACTATAGATCTCATAGAACACTCGTACCTGAAGCTTCCTTCACCTTGCTCTGAGAAATGCAGGAATATATCCTGGATGTGCAGCTCTGGAAGGCTCTGCTCAAGCAGAGGGGCTGGAGGAGTTGGACCAGACAACTTCCAGAGTCCCTTCCAACCTCAGCCATTCTCTTGTCCTGTGGTGTGGAATATGTTTGCTCTATACCATGTTTTACCATCATACATGGAACTATTAACCCCACCCATCTGGATATAAGAAGAGCTGGACTTCTCCTGAGTCAAGTCTTTAGTCATGAAAGAGAAGCTGAAAGGCAACTGAAGCTTCTACTTTTGTGTTGTGTTTGAAAATGACTGTTAAACTACCTGTGATCACTGTCAGATTATTTCTGTGTTTCTATACAGATTTTTTGTGTTAAAAAGATACAATTTTAATAGTGACATGCTCAAAAGAGTTAAATGTTTGGAATTTCCTCATTTCACTAGAACAATACAATCATCCCTATTACACTGATTTAGTTTACAAACCATCTCCGTTCTTCATTGTGATAATTTCCAGAATGTATGTTAGTACACAGTCTTAATGTGTAACACCTTGTTCAGTTGTTCTCAATCTAGGAGCTGTAATCACCAAGCCAAAAGCACAGCTTAAATTCAAACAAAAGCGGAACTGGTGTTCAAAACTGGAAGTATGAAATCTGGAAGTATGAAAGGACTGGTTTAGCCTTTCTAAAACTAGGTACTCACTGAATTCCAGGTGTGATTTAATTTTTTTCTTTCTAGCATTTGGATAATTTGACTGCCACAAAGAAACATCCATGGGTCTTCTGTGTAGTACCATAATGATGCTGAGTTCTTAGATCTTTTTCTGTAAGATTTGAAATCTGTGACAGGTTATGGAAAGCAGAATTTAGCCAAAGATCTTTGCCTAATGTGTCCCACAACTCGGATAGAATGCATTGTTTCCCCCTTTGTTTCCCTTCTTCAACACCAGTGTAATTTATATCTAAATTATTGTATTAGCATGCTTCATGATCAAAGGTCCTGTGTTTATACACAATACTTACTAGAACCTAAATATTTCTTCAAGTTTGGCAGAACTACAGGAGGAAAAAAAAAAAGCAGAAAAATACTGGAAAATGAGATTAAAACAGAGAATTCAGATTAGATCATTTGCTGGAGTAATCTGTCAGAGCACTGGATTCCAACTCCAAGGAGGCAAGGAGTATGGGCACTGTTACTGCTCTGTGGAAGTTGCTTAGCTCTGAGGAACAGAATTTGTGCTGAAAATACCATTTGTAAGAGCACATTTGCATTACGCATTTCAGGATTGTTGTTTAAAAGTTATTAATAGCCTATTTTTACTGCCAGCCTCTTTTGCGGGAAAGCAGAGGTCAGTGAAGACAGAACCTCTCACACTTTACATTTCTTGTTGGTGAACATCTCCATAGATGTCTGTCTCTTTTCTGGAGACAGAATCATTTAATAATTTGTACACCAATTACAAGTTCCTTTGGGAAGAAAGTAAGATATATTAGAACTTTATAATCAACAAATTTTGTGATTAATAAATCTTAGGTGAAATAAGAAGCACTTGATTCTTGAGCCTTTTTTGATTTTTGCTACCCATAACAACAATTTTTCTTACAAATTATTGGTTTTATTGAGCTTGTACTATAGAAAATAGAAATACCTAATAAAATGTCCACTAGTTGAATGAGACTAATGAATTTACTAGTAAAATAAATATAAAAAATCAGCTTTATAACAAAAATTCATCACTGAATCATAGTAAAAGCAAGATTTATTTGTTTTGGTGCCAGTCCTATGTTAGTAAGTAAACAAACAAATATAAAAACATACACCCTTCAGAAGTTCTGATCTATTAGGATGGTAGGAAAGCCAAAGCTCTGTCTGATCCTCTTCTCTGCATGGCTCCTATTTTTGCCAAGGAAGCAGTACACAACATCTATTGCCTCCAAACAGGCAGGAGTAGGAAGTCTAATTAGTCTGCAAAGAGATGGTTATTCCTTTGCAGTCGAACTGCTGCTAGATCTTAATACACTGCTGATTTTAAAAGGAGAAGGGAGCTTTGTAAAGCTGACACACTTGCATCTTAATCTGTTTGTTATGCATTGTACTGTGGTCAGAAGTACTGCTCTTGGCTACCTCTCAGGAGTTTGCACTGCAAAATAGTGACTTATGCCTTATTTTCACCTAAATTAGGGGTCTTGGTGTAGTGGATTGTCATTTTGGCAAGTCTAGACAAGTTTCACATCCAAAACTGTAATTAGAGAAAATACACCGAGATGTATCCTGTTAAGAAATAATACACTCAAAACTACTATGGAAAACACTGAAAAACAAAAACAGCCACAAACATCCAGCATTTGCCAGTGTGGATTAATTGTGGATTTTGCCAGTGTGGAATAAGGCAAACGCTATATGAGTTTCTATATCCAGAAACTCACAGCAATAATACCCGTGAGGCAATTTTTCTCTTTCCAGTTCACAACTTGCTTGTCTTGTATAAGATGCTCAAGAAAAATATATTCAGGAATATTTGTAAGAAGAAAAAAATATCCTTGGCTAGTTTGCTGACTTTCAGGAGAGTTAGCAAGGTAAGTGAATCCTTCCATCCAAGACTAGGCTGCTTTGAACAAGAATGCATATCTAGAACAAAATGTGAGAAGTTGTGGAAATCTGTGATAGAGAACTGTATCCCAGAAGAAAACAAAAAGAGATTCTACAGCATGTCAATGAGTTCATGCTACAAGCCAAGAACTGTAGTTTTCGGTAGTAGACAGAGTGGGGTAGGCCAGCTGATCGTTAGGACATCTGCTTCTAAGTAAGTCTTGAAAGCTGCAAATACCATAAAGGTAGGAAGGAAAATACCTGATAAACGTGATATAAAAAAAAGTCTTCATTATATATACATAGTTCACTTTGTACCATATGTTCCACAGATACTAGACCCTAGCATTGCAAAGCAAATGGACAAAATCATGACACACACTGATGAAATTAATTTTGTATAAATTTTGAACCCGCGTTAAGAAACTTAAGGGGCAGTTTAGCAGCTACAAATCTTCAGAACCAAATAAGCTCCAACTCAGAGCTGATTCTAAAGAGTATTTTGCTGTTTTCATTATCTCTTCTTCTTCTTCTGAGGAATCTCAATGTGAGTTCTCCTGCATCCTCAAACTATTTCCTCTCTCTACCCCTGGAGGCTTTCCCCAGTTCTCCTTTACTTTCACTGCAATCATATGTCACCAAAGAAAACGACGTCTCCAAGAACCTATTGATTCCTGTAGCAATTACAAGGACTCACAGAAATTGTGCTTGCAGCTATGCATAAAATAGCATACATATGTATAAACATGCTTCATCTTAGGAGAACAAAGCAAGTCATTCACCAGCTACTCCTAGTTTTTACAATGGAATGTCAATACTCAAAAAAAGCTATTGAAGAGCCTAAAGTACCTACCATTACTGTTGCCACATTGCAGGGCAGTGATTGGGTTTCTTTTATACTGTTTATGTGATTTGTTCATGATTCACGGCAACTTCAGCAAACAACAAGCTAGCTATGTGCATAAAACATTTATTGAGAGCAGTCAGAGAGAGAGGTAAACAGAATAAAAATAATAACTTTTCCTGTACATAAATATTCTTATTGCATAACTTCCTCTACACAGGATTCCACATACTTTCTTAAAGTTCTAATTTTGTCCCCTGGAAAGTGCTAATTTCACCATTTTAGTCAAAGATATCTACAGCCCTAGATTCCTCCTCCCATAAGCAGACACCTACACACTACATCTACAGACTAAATTAGATATGATCATCCAGACATTAGTAAACTAGAGGCCGGTATTCATACGCTGAATTTTATTAGCTTTCTTTTTATGAATAATCTGTCTAGGTCACTTTCCTCTCTCTCAGCCTATTTTGACAATACAAATCAAAATTTGTGGTGCCAGGGAAGCGAAACATCAAAGAAATCACTGTTTACATTCAACAGCTGAAAACCTGCAACGGATTTCAGGGTTTAGTGTGATCATGAAGAATGATGGCTTGTTTGCAAATGCCAAAATGCAAGTTACAATCTGTAATTTGGTGGCAAATTTAGCATTTAAAAGTATCAGATAAAAATGGATGTGCTAACTTTTAAAGCCACATTTCTCGAGTGTGGAATACATTTAAATGTCTATGGTGTGAAAAAAAAATATTTGCACCTAATATTCCTAAAATTTTTGTTTCTATGTGGTGTAAAATGCAGCTTTATGTACATTAGTTAGCTGAGCACTTTAACTTAGTGGATACAAGTCTATGCAAATCTCTCTCCAGGAAATCAAATGAACCTATGGTGTAATGCACTACGAAAGATACATGGAGGAGGAGAATTTTGCTGTAGAAGTTTCCTCTCCCACTTCTATCCTCTTTTACAGTTTGCTGTTTTGAGATTTGAAATACATAAAACCTCTGGTTTCAGTTATATTTAACCAGATAGAAATATTAATTACATTAAAGTATGTTAAAGATTAGTTTGAAAAATTAATAAATGATAACTGTTTATGCTCACATGAATTAATCATGTTTATCTTATAAAGATGTCTGCATGACCAATGGTTTCAAATGAAACTCTGATACCCATGTTCACAGAAAAATAAAAGAAGTGAATCCTTGGAGTCATTTCTCTTCTCCAGCCCATAACCTATCTCCTGATGGTAGAACATCAGGTTTGTGGACCTGACTCTTTCCTATTCTCCTGATTGGATGGATAGCTAGTAGAAAAAGCATTTTTTTGACAGAAGGTGGAATAGCCCTTTGTCAGCACAATGGTAAATCAAAAATACAAAACCAATATTAAGTCGCAGTGAGGTTTCTGGTTTTCAATAAATGGAAGAACCATCACACAATGCTTCAAACATAGTAGGAGAAAATATGCTGAAACCTGCAGCTACAAGCACCAGCTGCATCTCAGCTTCTGTGTTCAATGCTTGAGGCACATGATCAGCTGGCTCCAAGCAAAGTGAAGAGGATCTCTGGGACTATGAATAGGACACTAATCTGGAATTGTCCTTATCAGTACTTACAGACTGAGAAACTGGAATTACTGAAGATGACTGATTACTGAAAGATATATTCATGTTTTTAGGGGTTAAGACTGGCCTATGATATACTTATTTTTGATGTCAAGAAATAATTTTAAATTCCCTTTCTCTGAGGCACATTCTGAACATGATTCTATTAGAAATCTAATGAGATAATGGAAGCCTAATGGGAGGAGTTCTAGAAGAGAAACAAAAGAACAAAAAGAACAGGAGTTCAAATGTGGTGAAGAAAAAAATGTTTCGTAATTTTAAGCATGTCTGAGGTTACCAGCTGTTAAACACTGGAGATGACTTGCAACTAAAATGAGATTAAGTCAATGAGGCAAGTCATAGTACAAAGGATAAAAAATTTGGATTCCATTCTACAAAAAGATTTCAAAACACTTCCTCTGCAGCTAGAACATGTAACTTCAGCAATCATATTGGTATGTCTGCGGAGGCTCCTCCATGGCGTTTACAAGAATGTTACACATGTAGGATTTTAGCAAACTGAGGGTAAGGGAACACAGCATACACAACAGATTATTTTTGAAAGTGAAGAGAGGTCCGCTAGAGACAAAAAGTATCAGGTAGCTATCGTTATCAAAATGACAACCTCACTGTACAGGTGCTAAACATGGTTTCCTTCAATGGATTACTCATCTTTGCAAGTTAAATTTTCTTCAGGAATAAAGAGACACAGTGGACATGCATGATATCTGTTATTCTCCTGGGACACCCACAGTCGTGTGACAATAGCTTTGTGCTAATAACATACCAGAAAGCTGGAAGAAATTATTTAGCAAGTCTTGCAAATATTGTCAATTTGTCAAGCAGTTGTCTGTCTTCTATTATAAAACAAAGACACTCAAGTTTTTGTTTGATCACTCTCTTTTAAGGCTGTAGTAGACATGGTGGCTACTGAGTTTGGTCATAAGAACAAAACAAGCTTCTTCAGAAAACAGTACTTTTTTTTCAGTGTTTCTAGATTCAAGCACTATGCCAAATCTTTTGAACAGTGGGTGAGTGGCAGTCAGTAATACATTTATTTTGGAGTGATGATGAAAGAACCTAGAAAGATGTAGGCTGATACAACACATATTCCAGGAGCAGTACTTATGCCAGTTGCTTGCCAAAACCTCAGAAAAATGCTATAGTTTAACAGACTTTAACAGACAAAGATGAAGA
The DNA here is from genome assembly GCF_964035555.1 of Netta rufina. NCBI lineage: Eukaryota > Metazoa > Chordata > Aves > Anseriformes > Anatidae > Netta > Netta rufina. The sequence goes on from NC_140125.1 coordinate 58,469,401, forward strand.
ATTTCAGGAAAAATGGCTGATACTCTCATGTCTTCTCTAGAGTTCTGTAGAGTTCCCTACAAATATCTTTCAAGAAGAAAGCATTTTCAGTCTCCAAAAATTTCATGTTTGGAAAATTCAAGGTTCCCACCCTGTTTTGCATTTCTCCTTTATAAAGGCTTGAACATGAAATAGCTTTTAAATCGGAAGTCATAAACAGATGTTTTTTTTCTTTGTTGCTCTAGAGACCCCACACTTTGTGTTGACTGAAGATCAAGAAATTTCTAGACAGAAGACTAACAGCAGTAGTTATTGAGAGTGAATGCTTGCATAAAGTCACTTATTATGCAATCTAAGACTGGAGCTGTGTGAACAAAGCAAAAAAAAAGCAGCTGTTTTGTGGCTTGTCCTGAAGATTTGCATAGTGCAACATCTGTCTCTACATTGACTAGAAAGACTCAAAACCGTCAGAATAAGCAAGATGACCTCTGAAAACTGAACTGTGACAGAAGAAGCTGCAGAATAGTGACTTGGATTTCAGTAGTCTTGGTAGATATTTCCATTGTCACATACTAAAGAAATGTGCAGGTGCTAGCTGTGCAGTAGCAGGATGCTTAGCATATTTCAATGTTCTTAAATTCTATGAGCTTAGACATTTAAATAAATATGCATGATCAGTAAATTTGGCATATACCGGAGTAATCATTTACAAACATTGCTTCCCAGAAAGTTGACTAAGCAGTATCAAGCATCAGTTACTATGAAAAGTGGGCTAAAGAAAGAAACTTCACATTTTACACTGTATCTCGCTTAAGCTGCAGCAAGGGATAACTGACTACTTAGTATCCCAGAGCCTGCAGGAGAAATCATGTAAAGCTATGTGGTATAGGGAAGAACATTTCAATAATGCTATCTTCAAAAGAGATTAATGTTCTAATTTAGGTAGGTGATCGAGAGTGAACAAGAACAGAAGTTGCTCTCTTTCATGACCACCTCCTGTATACATGGCAAGTCTGTTATTGCATGTGCATGTTCCTGCAGATGTTGAGAATAAAAATTTCTTTCTAATAGAAGCTGTGTTTAGATATATTTGGACATAAAACAGACAGAGCCCTCAACAGAGGGCTTTTCAGCAAGTCTAGAGCAATTATGTTCAAAAAGATTTGTCATTATTGTTTTATTTAAGTCCACATAAAATCTCACCATTTCCCAACATAAATAGAAAAAAAGTTGGACTTCTGTCTCAAAAATATGTCAGCATAAAGATTATGAGACTGGGACCCCCACACTGGTAGAACTAGAGGTATGCCAGATTTAGCTCCATTAAAGCTGTTGCTATTGTTCTAGCTATACTTTACTGAACAACAGGCAACATGCCTCTTGCCAAAGCTTTCTATCGTAATACAGCAAACACTTACATACACGAGTACTCTTATTGCCTCAATAGGAACATTCAAATGGGTGAAGTCACTCACACAAATAAGTGTAGGATAAAGGCCAGATGTGTGTAAAACTTCTATTATCAAAGGGTTGCTGAGCTGAAGTGCAGTGATCATGAGCACTTGCACACTTGTTGCACAGAGTTTTAATATGTGCACCGAGTAAGGTATATTTCCCAATACTGTGCTGATATATCTGACTACCTTGACTACCTTCAGCAAAAAGTGTTTTTTTTTTGTTTGTTTGTTTGTTTGTTGGTTAAACAAAACAACACAGAAAAAAACACTTTACAGGAATTTTATAAGGAGTAGGTCCTGCAAAGCTGTATTCACATAACAGGTATGGCCTCTATTTTAAGCAGCACTCTATCATGGCAATATGCTATACATCTGAATCTTTGATAAGCTTCTCATATGACTTCTCATATTTCTGCACTCAGACACATGCTCAAATAAAATACTTTGCATCACAGGGATATTTACTCACCATCACAAGTAAACACACAATAGGTATTGAATTCATACAATGCATAAAGATATTTTCATTCTGTCCTGTATTCACTATAAATCACAAAATGCTTCCAATGCACCATAACAAACATTAGATCTAATCAAGACAAAATGATGCATGGCTGGAAGGTACTGAGATCAGGTCATCACAGTATCTCAGATTCTGCAAAACATGTTTTTCATGGGTAACATTTCCAGGTATTTTTGGTGATGGACCATGGTCCAGAAGCCAGGAAGACCTCCAAAACTCAGTGACAAATTGAAATTTTAACCCCAGAATAATTTCAAACTTATAACGCAATCCCATCTATAAAATTAATAAGATGCCTTAAAATAAATTAATCCTTTGTCCATAATGCCTTAAGAAAACCATTCCATAACTAGACTCATTCTATTTTCAATACTTAAGAAATTCAATTTTTCTTTATCATCTACTTAAGAATTTCAATTTTTCTTTATCATCTCAGTATCCCTTCTTTTTATTTCTTGGCAGTTAGTAACTTCCATCAACAATGATCAGAATCAAATCAAGTATTTTAAATAACAGTTTACTCTCTGGACTGAAAAAAAAATCATCCTACGTGTCTACTCAAAATCAAAATGCAAGTAAAAATCATGATTATGTAACAATTGTTAAATCTAAAGAAGCCCATTTTACAGATGGGTTAATTAAGGTAAGCAAAATTGACAATTTCAACAACCTGTTAGCTGGAGGTCTCAAAACTTCAAGAAATCCATTTGTTGAGCTATGATTGAAGAGCTAATTTCCACACAGCCTTCTGCAAATATTATAGTCATATTGCTGCCAAAGATTCTCTGAAGCTCAGGGTTGGTGGAAGTACAATCCCCACTTTTTCTTTATAGCTCACATCAGGTAAAAACCCAGACCTGTTAACCTTCCCAAATTACCTGTGAATGTCTGAATACGTAGGCTATCACTGACACTTAGAACTGTAATAAAGCAAAACAAACTCCCCTGTACCTGTGGGAAAACTACAGAATAAAAACAGCAGAAAAAAATAGAGGTAAACCATCATGCGAAGGACAGCACAAAATCAGGAAACATTTTAAGGACAAACATGCATCTTTGCAGGTCTCTGCAGATACTATGTTGTTATTTATGAGATGTCTTACATTTTCCAAAGGGGACACCCCAACCCAATTTTAATAATTTACTAAACATGATGTACTTTAATGAGCACATTGGTCCCAAGGATGAAAAGTTCTGCTCCTCTCCATTTTCAGAATACTAACGACTTTTTTCCCCCATTTTTCTTTCCTTTTAGAGCTAGACTGTCTCTGCTGTAACTCACCTTTTCCACCCTGTTGCTCATAGCTTCCCCCCCCCCCCCCACTGTCATTCTAGTGCTTACACTTACATACTTACCTATCTTCCTGTAATCTTTTGCCTTTATGTCCAGCTTCTATCCCATCTCTTCCAAGGCCCTGAAGAAATCTTACTGCAGACACTGTGGGATTCTAAATATTTCTTCCATTCTCTTCTCCAATCATTTCTGTGTCCTCTCCAATTTTGTGGAATGTGAGATTCCCCCAATGTAAGAGATACCTCTACTCTCTTTCAAGTTGGTTTTCAATGCTCCTATTTATATCCCATTTATAAAGTTCCTATTCTGAGATCATCGCAAGCATTATATTCAGAAACATCTTTATCACCAGACTGTTCCAATAGACTTGCAACCCCAAAAGAGCTCCACTGGCAACTTCAGATTCCTTTATTTCTTGCTGATAGTGAAATATTTAATATAAATTCACGTTTTCTCCAATTCTCCTGTAACTACACCTGTGCACTGGAAAGCTGCAATGCAGTAAGAAAAAAAACTTCATTGCATCACCTACTAAACTGGGTAAAAATTCCAACTTAAAATTAATGACTGAAGAAAATTGTGATCACTATCGGGAAGCACCAATGGTTTAGAAGCTTAGCACTGAACTTTAGGTTTCCCAAATCCACATATCCGGGCTCTAATTCCATAAACTGCACAATAAAGGGCATTATAAAAGGAAGCAAGAATAATACTTTATAAGTCAGGGAACCTTGTAATCTCAATCGGAACATTACCACAAAAACTTTGAAATAACAGAGTTATTTTTGACCTCTTGTAAGTCTAATTTTCTCTAAATCTGTGTTCTTTCTCTTAACAGGCTCCTATTTTTACTGTTCAGAAGAAGAAAATCAAAGACCACTCATTTGGAACACTGCACAATTAAAAGCTAACTTTTGGCACTATAGTAGTATATTTAAAGGTCATTAAAAACACTTGTCAGAAGTATCTATATATTCATATCTGACATTTTTCCAATACTTGTAAACAAGATACAAGAATCCCTTTTTCTGAAGGCATTCTTATAGTTCACCATTGAATTTACATGCACATTACAGATGCTCATACACATGCACGTTGCCACCCCTTCCCCCCCCCCCCCCCCCCTCACTTTAGAGGGTAAGTTTCTCTGTTGTTGATTTCTGGTAGGTAAGTACCATAATACACCAAATAGTATAACTAAAATCATGATCATACTTAAGTCTGTGCTTCAGAAACTCCATTTACAATGGATATCCTTTAAATATTTCACCTGGTATGAGTGCAACAATTTGGAAAGTACACCTTCAGTATTACAAAACTCAGAGTACACATTTCATGAACAGCAACCTGATCTGCAAGACACTTTTCCAGAAGGAATCCTGAAGTATAATCTGGGAACTTTCCCTGCAGACATGTAAAAGCATAAAGAACTGTAAAAGCATTGAGCAACACCAAAAAGCCTTTTAAGTAACAAATATTGAACAGATTTACTGAAATTCTAGTTTACATAAACAGCACAACTGAACATGGAACATCTGAAAACTATTTTTCTTCTTTGCTAAACAAGGTTAAGATTGAGAGCTCACAATCCAAAGGAGAAAGGTGAGCACACATGGGTTGTAATCATCAGTGAAGAAGAGAGATCTGTTGGAGGTAGGTAGCAAACAACAGAAACAACACTCTCTTTTAGTTACTATTGTAATTGTATGTGTCGGGAAGTGGCTTAAGAGGAATTATGGGTTGGTGCTTTATCATTTAGAGCAGTTGTAAAATGAATCAGTCAACACACAGACAAGCTCACACAATATTTAACAATGGGGCCATAAATTCCAGTGCCTACCACGAATTCCAATTTGGAATAATTAGTCTATCTACCCATGTTCTCCTGACATTTTCAAATAATTACACTTTTCAAACTGTTCTGCAACACTAGTTTGAACTTAAGGGTATCTGTCATATTTAAAGCTGTGCCAGAGGCTGTACTTAATGGAATTGACATGTTTTGCTATAATTTACTTTAGGCATCAGTTTGGACAATAAATACCAAACATTACCAGCTTAAATATGTGGCTTCAAACAAAGTTTGGTGAACTGTTGTAAAACTCCTACATTAAAAAATAAATGATTCTAGCCATTAAATCTTGCTTAATGATACATTACTAAGTTTCATACTACCCTTTTCAAACTTGTTGTCAAATAGGTCTGCACTCAAAATGATACCACCAGTGACATTTCAATGCATGCTTATGTGTGTGTTTTTTTTTTTCCCCACCTTTTTGCTTTGAGTATCAGACTTATTTCAGACACTGAAAAAACAGTGCAGTTACAAAGAATATGTATATTTGATCTGGCAGGCTGGAAAGAAAGATGTTAAAAGTTATTACATAAATCGCACATGCTTTGTGGTGTACTTAATTACTATGTCACACTGGTTAAAAGACTACTTATTCTTTCTTTCAAAGACTGTGGATGAATTTTTAACAATCAAGAGCTCTAGAATTGCAAGGGTACACTTTATAAAGACTCAAAATTCCATTTCCAAGATATTTTAATTAATTCCTAAGTCCAAATAGTCTCCACAACAAAGCAGACAGGAAGAATATTAGCTGGAAATACAAAGTTCTATGACATTAGTACCAGAGATGAACCTGAACTGCTTTAATGGTTGAAGAACTGGTCTTTGATTCAGCCTATTAAAGAGATGGAACAGCCATGAAGTAAATCTCCCTAAAAGGTCACATTGTTTAGAACCTCTGCCTCTGGTTTCAGCCTCATCTCTGATAACTATTAGTACTTTCTCTAATTATCCATACATAAAGAAAATTGTAAGTGTTCATGTAAAAGGAGCAAGAACCAACGATCAAGACTACATATAGCAGCCCATGCAGTTGTAAGGAGTTTGTTTGGAACACTATCAAAATTATTTGCTCTGATGTATGAATAGATGCTTTTCCTGCACGTTTTAAAATTAAATACAAACATCCTCAAGACTCTCTTAACTTTATGTTTCAGATAATACCCAAATAACTTAGATATAGAAAAAAGTCCTTCCCACTGTTTATTTGTCAGTCTTCTCACATGCTCTCATTTCAGGAGGAAGCCCTGAATTTAGTTACCATTTTAAAGCTATTAAAGTTATCAAATAATTGTTTGAAATAATAAAATCAGCCAGAATTTTAACAGAGCATTCTTATGTTTAAGCTTTTAACAGATTCAGCGTTTTTCCATTTTGATAATCTAAATATTGAAACATGAATTCTAACTCTTGAGCAGTGTCCACAGTACTTCTGTATTTTGCTTACAACAAACCACCGCATTCATATGTTTCTAGCTCCACAATTTGTAAAATGAAAACAGAGATTCCTACTGTACTCTTAACTGCTAATCTGACACTGAAACAGTGATTTCATTGTCACAGGTGATGGAATTGAGAACTTCTTTATATTCCCACTCCCCTAATAGGTACAGTAATAAGCTGTTAGTTCTTTAGGCAAATGACATTAATCTGTTGAATAAAGGCTTCATTCTCTGCCCATAATCAGTAACTTGAGGGCCTTCTGTAGATTCTGCACAGCAGTGCTCACATCTTCATATTGCAAAGCACTGCCAGCATATTTGCAGTATTTCTGAGCTCTGGCAAAGTCCTCTGGTGTCAAGTGGACTTCCCCTGCAAAAATATAATTATTAACAAGTTACAAAAAGGGATATCTGAATGACACTTCCCTCTACTTGGTTTCTATGTTTTACTTATATTTGCAGTAATATTACAAAGATCAGGCTGATATCTGTGGCAATATTATGAAGATGAGACCATGGTCTTCTGTTCACTCTTCTTTCCATTCATAGAAAGCTTAACTTCTTTGCTGCTGGCATTTGAAAAAGTATAAAAGAACCTTTCAAAACACTGTTTTTTATATGACCCAGTGCCTTTCACAGGTAAGTCAATACCTTTGAGAAAGATCTGCTCTTCATCTAAGGCAGCAAAAGAGAGCATTTTAACAATAAGCTAGCTGTAATCATATCACAACTTGCAAGAGAAAAGGAATGTTTTTTGTGCTTACAGTATAATTACTTTGCTCTCTTCTTCAGGAATAATAAAATCAGTTAGAAACTGTTCACTCTCAACTGGACTGTTTAAGATTTAGAAGTATTTCTAACTGGGGTGTTTCTGCACATATTATATTTCTGTTTTTCTAAGTAATGCTTATATTTCAAATTTTATGTAAGGTGACCGCAAATGATAGTTTCATTAAGTTACCCCATTTTTTTCATATTGGCGAACTCTAGTAAAAATATTCTCATAATAAAGTATAAAACAGTTGTCACTTATTAATCAGTGTATTTCCTTGACATAAGGTCCAACATAATGACGTCTAATGCTCACACACATGCATTCAACATTCTATAAAGTATAGTGGAGACTTAAGCCTTAACTAGAAAACATTTAGTATGTAATCACTGATGTGTGCATAACATAAAGCACAGTTATGTTAGTATCCCACCTCCCACCCATGAATTCACTGGGAGTTTAAAGGCTAATTCCATGCCACTCCAATAACTTCTGGATAAATTATAAAGTCTTTACTCAAGTACTTCAGAACGACTTAATTTGTAAAAGACAATTTTTATGAACACAGATAATTATATGAAATAGTAGAAACTAATAGACATTTATTTAGTAGGTTTCCTACACTGCATTTTATAAGCAATAAAGAGATTTCATAGACTGTGAACAAATGAATTTTTAAAAGCAAATATACTTAAATGCATTTTACAGGGTACAATTCGAGTTAGCTGGATCAATTTCTTTCAAAATAAAGCTCTACTGTTGGTAATACTATGAGAATGTTTACTAAAGAATCTCAGTTCTTATCAAAAAATGTCTATTATATTTGCTTTTCCTTTCCCCAATCTTATTATTAAGCACAGTTCTTGAACAAATAAAATGGAAAACCTGGGAATATAAAAACTAGCCTGATTTTCTGGTTTTCAAAACAACCTTACCTGAATAAAAAGCATGAGGGTAATTGCTTTTAAGATTAATTTTATCCATTTTTAAAATACACTCTAGAACTTTATTTTCCCTTCAATAAATAAATCTAACCACAAAATAACTTTTCAGTACGTGACAATTTGCTGGCCTTGTTTACACTGCAATGTATATTAGTTTACTGTTGAATAAGTGAAACCACATTAAAATCTCTTAAAATACACAAACATGAGTAAATACGTGTGAGGGAGTGCATAAACATAAGCATATGCTTAAGTTATTTTGCAACCTAAATAAAGTCACAGACTAAAAGCAGATGGGGTAAATCTGTGACCACATTACTGAACATCTTTAAGAAATTTGAAAGACCAAGTTCTCCTCAAAGTGGCTTTATGCTATGATGCCAAAAGAAACTACAAAATGATTCTTTAAAACCTGGCCAAGGCATCAGTCCACTATTCAGCTAACTTACTGGAAGGAAGCCTAAATTCACCAGTCTAATCTTATTTTTACAGTATGAGCCCTATTAATGTTTTGCTGGCATAAAGCCTTATTTATTATGAAATCTACTTTAGATGCTATTATGACATAACTTGAGGGGAAAAAAATAACAATTTTAAATTTATAAACCAAAGTTTACACAGTAAGGGTGTTGCTCTTTTGATGTGTTCAGTGGGCTCAACTCCTATTGAAGTCAGCAATTCACAATGGACAAGTAGAATAGAAATAGAGCAGCTGTGTTGTAAAGTTTTCAAAATAATGAGAAATTTAACTATAACATCTGTGTATATATATGTGTGTGTGTGATATATATGTGTGTATATATATATATATTATACATACATATAAAATGTACTCACATCAAGAGTGTCACCTCAAAAGTTGGTAACTAACTTCAATTTATACTTTCTAAGGGTTAATTAAGCAGCTTTGCAGAAAAGGAAGGACCTGCAAGTCTTGGTGGACACCAAGATGATTGTGAGATGACAACGTGGCCTTGCAGGAAAGAGAGCTAATGGTATCTTGAGCTGCCTTAGAAGAAACATTGGCAGCAGGTGATCCTTTGCCTCTACTCAGCATTGGTGAGGCTACACATGGAGTACTGTGTCCAGTTACTGGGCTCACCAGAACAAAAAGAGCTAGTGCAAAATCCAGAGAAGGGTCATGAAGATGATTATGGGACTGGAGCATCTCTCATATGAGGAAAGGCTGAAAGAGATGCAACTCTTTAGCCCACAGAAAGTTCTTGGAGATCTCTGAAGGAAATCTGTAAGGAAGGTGGAGCCACATGCTCTTTTGGTGATGTCCAGTGACTAGACAAGAGGCACAAACTGAAACATGGGAGGTTCCATATGGAAATCAGGAAATGCCTTTTTGACTGTGAAGGTGACCGAGCACTGGAACACGTTGCCCAGAGCAGTTGTGGAGTCTCCCTCCCTTGAGATATTCAAAAGCCGTCTGGACATGGTCCTGAGCAACTGGCTCTAGGTGTCTCTCCTTGAGTGGGGGGGTGGGACCAGATGAACTCCAGAGGTCTCTTCCAACCTCAACCAGTCCGTGATTCTGAGCTCTAAAATTACTAACAATATTGAGATGGGAAAAAGTGTACTGAAACACACCACTCCTACGTTCATCTGAAATTATTAGTAGTTATATTTATTACTGAAATGTGGCAGACATGGAATCCATAACTAATGTCAAAAAGCATCATTCTTTTAAGAGAATGATAAAATAAAAAAACGAAAGATGATTAGACTGGTGATGCCAAATATCATGTTAAGAAAATAGTTTTAGAATAAAATGTGTATTTTACATATGCATATATATATACATATGTATATATGCCTCTCCTTGATATCCTTTTATATTTGTCAGATGTTCTTCCTTTTTTATGAAATTGCCCAAATACAAGGCAGATGATTTAAGAACAGTGTAATAAAACCAGTGCAAACTGGTATATAAAAATGGAAATGGCAAAGAATAAAAATGCTTTTTAAGCCACATGGTTCCCCACCTCCCCCTCCCCCCATTAAAGCAGTTATGACATTCAGGATACAATTCCTTAAAGATTTTTTTCTTAAGATTGTAAAAACATATGAAATGTGAAATTATTATTTTTATTTTCTGTGTGGAAAAACAAACATTATTATGAATGAACTAGAATGAACAAATGGTTTCTCTATACTATGCCACCTGTGGAGGGGAACATATGGTAATGTAAGAACATTTTATAAAAACTCAGTGTAATATAGCTATGAATGAATTTAGTGTTAGCAAAATCTAGAGGTAATAAAATTTTTAAACACCCTACCATCAGAGAAGTACATGAACTCACTATACAAAGTTGCTATATAGCTTTACATTCTGCTAGTAGACATTAAGCAACGCTTAATTGCATATACTTTGACACTTTCAAAAGCCAATGTTCAACTCTGAAACCTGTTCCCATAGGACAGGACAATTACTGAAGGTCTCGTGCTCACTAAAATCAAAGGACTACTCTTATTTTAACTAAATTTTCTTTTGATGAATATTCCAGTCTTCTCCACCAAAAGTTTCTTTCCCATCATAGCATTAATCAAATTGCTTCTCCCATGTAATGGGAAGCAAAGAAAATATATAATTTATTTTAAAAATATACATTTGATCTTACTACCACAAAGAGTCTTGCAGGAATATGTGGAATATCCTGTTTGGCTATGTCTATACTAGTACATTAAACAGTGCCAGGGAATGTGTCTCAACACTTAAACTTGACTGTCTACACTGTCAAAACTACTGGAACAGATTGCAGTATGGTTTTAGCCCATGACAACTACCATTTTCCCAAACAATTCCTGGGCACGATTCGTGGTTAGAGCAAGCTAAAGACCATTCAATATTGGCAGCCGTAATGAACTACCTTGTTTAAAAGGTTTAAAAGTTTAATAGTATGGATGTGAGCAGTTCTGTGCCATCTGTTCTCAGTGTCAAACAAATACTTACAGGCATATTTACTACTATAGACACAGACATTGTGTCTAAATCATGGAGTAAGTGTACTCCACACTAAGCTAGCTGTATCAATCTGCTGGAAAGCTATACCAATCCCTCTTTCCCTCCCATAGGAAACTTCAGTTCCATAGGAACAGAGCATACCAAGACTTAACCTCAATATGCAGTCAGAATATATAGCCTGAATATATTTTGTGACCCAGAAACTGGGGAGGACTCCTGGGTCCCACAGCTTAGTATGTATGTTGTGAAATACAGCCATTTCCTAATCTACCTACAGGACAAGGCTATTCCACAGCACAGTACTGGAGGTATAAAAAGGAATCCTCAGCAGTCTAGGGAGAATGAAGATATTATTCTGACTAGCTGAAGGGAGAATGTTTTAGGTAATGATCATGCATGTATGGCAGGATGATAATAAGATAAGGACCAATGCTTTTGACTTCTCATATGCATACAAAGAAAATGTTACTGTACTTCTACTGACTGACATGTCCTATATACCCTCTCAAGCTCCTGCATGACAGCTTATTTTCTAAGTTTTCAGCTAAGTTTTCACTTGTAGCTACCGAAACTTATAATAGCCGCCAAACTGCAAAACCATCACTCAGATTAAATGGTTCAGTAACAGGTTGGACTTTTTTTTCCCCAGTAAAAGATAACTGTAATAAGAGATGTTTTATTAATATGCCAGACAGAAAAATTAGGATGCACCTTTTGTTCTTCAAGGGAACACTAGAAATGGATTTGTAACTATCAAAGATGATTTTTATGATTTTTCTTTTTAAGACATCATTGACAAAATTGGCTTCTTAATATATTATGATGGACACATCCTTCAGGATTCTTATTACAACAGACTAGAATCAAGCTAAATACTAAATTTCTATTATAGTATTCCACTGATTAAAAATGCTTTTTCAGTAAAACTTATTTTAAAACAGAAGTAAGACCAGTGACATTTTAGAAGATAAAAGCCTTGACTAAATGGTAAATCAAAATAACATCACTAGCAGTGGTTCCTTATATTATTTCATTTAATACAGGCACTACTTACAATCAACAAGCACTGCTGGTATGTAACACAACTATGCTGCAACAGAAAACATCACTGGAATGTGTTTCTTGATTATTTATTGAAATGAGTAAGTAACTTACAGACTAAGCCCAAAGAAGAAATTTTAGGGAAAGGGAATGTGTGTTAATTACTGAAAACAGAATTTAGAAAGGCTATCAGGAATACAGACTTTGTTGAGTATACCAGAACCTCATCTGAGAAACAGCTATGCAAAAGCTTAATACAAAGCTAGCTCACTGGCTAAAAATAGTAACAATAAATAAAAATAAAAATCACACATTAAAAAACCTAGACAACACTAAGCACACACTATCGGAAAGATTTCAGTAACTATTAAACTTTCAGCAACACAACGTTGATGATGTCCATTCTTTTTAAAATCTGTGAATTTATAGTGTTCTGATAATAGTTATCATTATTATGGCATTCTTCTAATGGTAATGATTACTTCTCAAACTTCTTAAGTGCTGCAAATTAAGCTATGAGGAAGCTGCAGGGGACAGGGAGAAACACACAGGACAGGACATCCATGTGTGGACAATACAAATGCCACCACCTTACCTGCAGACTGAGCACTGTAAAGGGCAGGATCTACTAAAGGAATATTCTGAGGAGCAGGTTGAATGGTATTACTTGTCACTCCTGCGAATCAATGCAAACAATTGGAATTGGGTTATTTTTGTTTATAGGCTTCCACTTCAGATTAGGAATGTTTTATTAAATAATACTGAAGAATTTACAGTCTCATTTTATCACTACAGTACTTCACAGAATTTTAAATTTCAAGCATTAAACAAATTCAGAAAATACTAGTCCAAAAGACACCGTCTACCCTATTGTATCGAGGAAAATCTGCTAAGGAAGAGTATGAGTAAACTTTTTACATGGAAACTTATACTCTGCCTCTTCACATTAGAGTCTCTATTTTTAAAGCCCCATGTCTGCCATCTAACACTTGCAAGCTGTGCCCTTCCTAATTCCTTTGAAAACAGTTGGCGAGAATAAATAAGATAGATTTGAAAAGGAAATGCTGATGCTAGAAGAAACAGCACAGTGGGGTTAGAACTAAGTAATACACACAATTCATGTACTCCAACAAGCTACATATTCTATAATTTTCAGTTCTAGCAAAAACATAGAGCTAAACAATTTACCTAGTCTGAATATAAAAAAATAACACAAGCACCCCTGCCTCACCCCCCCAACTATCTGAAGGATTTCCCCTTGATAAAGCTGAAAAAAGAACATCCTGAATTTTCACAGATTGTTTCAGAGAAACATTCTTAAAATAAGAAAGTAAAAGAAGGGGAGGGGATGTGTGAGAAAAACATCTCATATATTCCCTAATATAAAAATACATCTGAACAATCAAATGATCATCAGGATTGAAGACAAGCTTCTCACTCGGTAGCCTTACATAAAACTATAAAAAAGGCAAAAGGAAGTGGAAAAGGTGTGGGTTCACAAATAATCTAAAAATACAACTTTTTCTTTTTAATGCAGCTATTGGGAAGAACTTCACATTTTTAAGAACTTCGTTTTGGTCCAAAAATTACAGAGAATAAGAAGGATGTAGGAGCCAATATATTTAGCAGTATTTTTCCTATGGTATTATTACAGCTTAAATTTATGAGGTTGCATCTGCCATAAAACATAACACATCTAAATGTTTTTTCTTTATATTTAAATGGAGGCCTATCCTAGCTAATCATAGAATTTGCTCCTTAATAAAGGTATGTTTTTTTGCATGTGATTGTGATATACCTGTGTTATGAGGTACTTCAGCTGGAGTGTTGGCTGGTGCATGGGCACCTGGTGGTATATGTATGCCAGTGAAATTAGTAGTTGGTGTGTTATTCGCTTCATATGTAGATGATGATGTTGGTTGAGTTGTTCCACTATGGAGAGATGACGACCCTGCTTCTTCTCTTTCAAGATCTGTTAATACAACACAAAAAAGGAATTACTCTTTTGTAAAAAACACTTGAAAAGTTAAGTGTTTCTTTTAAAATCTCTTATCAACTTTTCTTCGTAGAAAAAGTGCTACCACCACATTGTGATACAGAGCATTTAAACAAAACCACTTACCGCTGATTTTAACAAAGTTAAAAAAGCAACATAACACAGGATAAAGATCTAGAAACTCTCACACTCTCAAAGATCTCTTCTGTTTAAATTAATGAATCATTTCAGTACTGGTTGGAATATGAACAGTTTGGCTCATTAGTACAATCTTCCATGTACGACTTTTATACTTCCTTGTCAACTGATGCAGTTACTCCATCATAGGAGGCCACCAGATTGGTCAGGCATGAGTTGCCCTTGGTGAAGCTGTGCTGACTGTCTCCAATCACCTCTTCATGTGCCTTAACATTACCTCCAGGAGGATCTGTTCCGTGATCTTCCCAAGCAGAGAGGTGATGCTCTCTGGTCTGTAATTCCCCAGGTCTTCCTTTCTACCCTTTTTAAAAATGGGACTGATGTTTCCCTTTTTCCAGTCACTGGGGACTTTGCCTGACTGCCATCATATACGATGGAGAGGGGCTTGGTAACTACATCAATCAGCTCACTCAGGACCTCAGGACCTGGGATGCATGGCATTGGGCCCCATAGGCTTTTCAATTTCATCAGGTGGTCTCAAACCTGCTCTTTGCTTATAGTGGAAAGGACTTTGCTCCCCCCGCCCCTGCCTGAAGGTTCAGGGAAATGAGAGACATGACAAGCTTCATTGCCAGTGACGTCAAAGGCAAAGAACTTGTTGAGTACCTTAGCATTCGCCATGTTAAATTCCATCCATGCCTTGGCTTTCTTGATTTCATCTTTACACATCCAGATAGTATCCCTGCACTCTCCCTGACCACATGTCCTTACCTCCACTGCCTGTGCATTTCCTTCTTGCACCTCAGTTTGACCTTTCTGCAGGTCAAAAAAGTTGAAAGAGGCAACTGCACCTCAGTTGGTCATTTCTCAGCCATGACAGTTTCCTGCCTTCCCTGCTTGATTTCTTGCACATAAGGATGGAGAGCTCTTGCACTCTGAGAAAAGTGTCCTTGAAGAGCTGCCATCTCTGATCTGTTCCTCTGTCCCTACATATAGCATCCCGGAGGATCTTATCCACTAGGTTTTTAAACAGCTGGAATTTTGGTCTTCTGTTCAGGATACTGAGTTTGCTCTTTGTGAGGCCCATATTCCTTGACATCACAAACTCAACCAGGACGTGGTCACTGCCTCCAAACTTAATCTGTTTCATGAGTTTATCCACATTGGTGAGCACGAGATGAGCTTCTTTACAGGAGTGACTAATTAATGGTTTCTAGGCACTCCTGTAGAAGTGGAATGCTACGCAACAATTGTTCATTCCCATCACCTCCTAATTTCCTTGTCCAGGAACACCTAATTGCAATGGTAGCCCTTTTCTCCCTGTCCCTCCTGGTTCTCTGTCCCAACTTACCCTCCCCCTGCCATACCTCTCCCTCATTTTGGACTCTGCCTTTGAATCTGGAAGTTTTTTTCTGTGCCAAGCCAGTATGGAGAACACATAAAGCTTCCTGCTCTTAATTGCCAGTTTCCCACCCACAGCAGCTCTGAGATACAACTGTAGAAGCAGGAAACTCCCCTCAGCCTTAGGATTCTCCATTACATGGAACCTTTAGGGAATTCAGCTGTAAAATTCTAGCAAGCTCAAGAATTGAGCAAAGAAATTTGCTCAATTGCAAACTGCAATTTCTCAAAGGTACAAAACTTGGGCCAAACACAGTCAGATTTTCTTAGAGACAGGAAAAGCCCATCCCTGGGAACTAGGGAAAGAAAAAACATCAACTAATCTTCTGCCAACTTCCTTCTCCAAGTTTCAAGCCCTTGCTGTCCATCTCTTTCTCTCTGATCTCTTTTCAGAAACAATTCTGACTAAAATTAATAAAATGAAAAAAATCTAAAACAAACAAAAAAACCATCAACTATAAAGAGCTCTGGCCATAGAAGATAGGAATTCAAATGGTTAAAAGTCCAGCAGTGTTAGAAAGAAGCCAGAAGAAAAGTGTTGGCCACCCTTAACAGCAGTCCATGTAAGAGGCAAATTCACAGGAGGGCAATATACTTTTATGCAGGCACAAAGAGATCAAGCTCAACTGTTTGCTCATTATGCAACTGGCAAATGTTAAACTGTATTAAACATAAAAGTAGCTTTGTTTAAATTAACGCTTATTAAGTGTTTACAGTAGCCAAGTGTCAACAAAACATACTAAGTATTCTTACTGCAAAGAAAATATTTAAAATTTTATTAAATCAAAGATTAAATATTAAGACTATGTTGAGATATGTGCTTGCAGTATTCCTGAAGAGTTTTAATAGTAGTGGTGTAAATAAAAGGATTTCAGGCTGCTGGAAAAGTTTAATTCAACAAACTGTTTTATAGTTCTGTGATCAGAATATCCATAAGATTATTGAGAAATACATACTTTTCAGGGAATGAATGCTAAAAAATTAAAGACTTCATTTCTCATAAAGCAGTAATTACTCCAGAAATTTGAAAGACCTTTAAGTTTACTGAAATACTGTAAAAGAAGCCTGTAAAAAGAGTAACATTCACATTCATTTTTAGCTCCAGCCGAGTTTCTTGTCTTGGAGCCTCCTAAGCCTTTGTGCTATGATCTTAGTAGAATGGATCAAATCGGCTCTTTAGATTTTCCTCAGAAGCTGCAGTACTATGGCTATCACCAGCTATCTGTTTTGCTCTTTGCTTATTTTTTTACTGAGGGTAAGACTTTCTGGAATAAGGCTGATACCAAGCATTGGTGCTAAAACCATGTGTCCAAAAGATACTTATATATAAATAAAGGATTCTCAAGGCTTAACAGTACTCCTTGTTAACCACCTAGATTACATCTACTAAATTTCTGGTAACACAGGATGTTAGTGATTTTGAGATAAACCCTAATACACAGAAATAAGCAGATGCTTGACATGTAGAACTGTAATAAACCTCAGGAAGTTAACTTTTATGAATTGATATGAATTGTGCCAGAAGTTGCAGCAAACAATGTTTAACATTCTCAGGAAATCTTTTTTTTTTTGATGCATTCTGCATCACTTTAAAACTATCATCTAAACTAAATTATATTTTTATTATCTGGCAACATGCACATGCAACAAGTAACTTTGATCAAGACACTTACAGATCTAAAATTAGCCTTAGTAAAACACTATTAACATTAATAGTTGCTTTTTTTAAATTGCTATAGGAGGTTTTGCAACCACATGGACAGCAAAATCCATGAATTCATAAGTTTCGAAAATCTGTAAAGTGACTTCTTTCTAGAGTCTATGGGTTGACTGGGTAAAGTATGTAACTTAACCTACATTATCACTACAAATGGGTGCATGCTTTATATCAGAATACTGCATACAAATGTTTTCCCAATATTAACTTGATCACAATGGCTTTTTAATGTTACAAAGTATTATGCATTAAGATGTCAAGGAAAAACAAGAAACAGTGTATGGAAATGTACTGTCTAGTGTAAGGAAGTGGCAAACATAACTGAAATTCAACAGCCCAGAAGACTAAATTGAAAATTAGCATAATTTTTAAAGAGTCCAGAGATTTAAAAAGATAGTATTTTGGTCATCATCTTATAATTTTAATGTAAAAAAAAAATCAAGTCTTTCCTACCTTGAGTTGCTAGAGAGAAGGCAAGGTTCTATTGGAACACTGCTTATTTTATATATATATGTATGTATACATATATATTATATATTTTTTCCACCCCAGCATTGAGAAATAAACTATAAAAAAAAATCCACTGACACACTGACAGCTCACATACTGATCTTTCAGCTAGTTGGGACTATAAATGTTTCTTGGAACTCTGCAATATAAATGTAGAATATTTGTTATATATTGCAATGAAAGTAGTGACAATACATTTTACTGTAGCTACACTGTGATTATTCAAGAACTTTTTCCCATATGAAATTATACTTTTAATTTTTCCATTAGTATTAAAACTTGTTGGATGACCTGGGGCTACTATTAAGTGACCTTTATGTGTACTCTACAACTTGTATTCCAAATGCATTAATAAATAACGCATGTCACTTTAAAGTTTCCATGGTGGCAACTTGACAAAAGCATCCATAAATCCAACAGCAGAACCGCATAAAGCATGTCTATGTTACTGTAAAAACATCTCTAAGCGTTACAGTATAGTTTTCAAGGAAAATAACACTTTGGAAAAAAATGGTAATTTGTCAAGCTACAGAGACCTAGTTTCACTCTGTTTAAACAGACATTTTCCACTTGCAAGGGAAGGAAGAGAATGAGCAAGCAGAAAGGAATGGGGAAGGTCCAGTTGTACATTCAAACAATGTTTCTTTTCTTCTTATGATGCACAAAGCAAGTACTGACACTTCTTTATTAAACTGTATCTTCCAGTAAAATATAATTTCCAAGTTTTTTTTGCCTTTGTTTACAATTCATTTTGTATCAGGAGAACTTCGTAAATATTCCTATAGCTATGTGCCCAATCACTAAAGAATATTCATCTAAAGCTATAAACATTTAATTGGGCCATAATTAATGACATAATTCATAACATTCACTCTGAAAGATTTTTTTCCTCACATCTTCTTCATTGAATTCCTATCAAACTGGTGTAATTTGACTTAAAGATGTGGCAATACTTGCAGCTGGAGTTGCAACATAATTCTCTCCTTGCAGCTGCACCAGTAGTTAAAAAACTACCTTGAAAAAGATCATATGTTAAAAAAAAAAAAAAAAAAAAAAAAAAAAAACAGTTTGAAAATGCTTACAGTGGGTAAGATAGCTGTTCTAATGATGTAGGGCATCTTTAGGTACGCAAAACAAGAAGAATGATGAAACAGTAGCTTGGAAATCAGACTAACATACACATTACTTGCTCACAATTACTTGAACTTCGGCTGAATGGCTGAGGTTGGAAAGAACATCTTGAGATTATCTATTCCAACCCCTGTTCCAACAGGGTCATTTAGAGGAGGCTGCCCAGGACTGCGTCCAGCCAGATTTTGAAAATTTTCAAGGACAGAGATGCTACAGTCTCTTTGATCTTCTACCAGCATTTGATCAGATTCATGATGAACATTATTTTTTCCCCTAATAATTAATCAGCATTTTCCTTATTGCAACCTGTCTTGACTTTCTCTACACTTTCCCATGAGGTAGTTAAAAAGAGCATTAAGAACTCTGTTTAGACTTCTCTTCTAAAGACTGAAGAAACCTGCTTAACTCCTTGTACGTCATATTCTCCAGTTCACATTTGGAAGACAATAGAAAGAAACCTCATACCTCAAGTGACACACTACTTTCTAGCAACGGTGAGCTTGGAGGGAGTAGACTGCCTATCTTTTTTCTATATTGCTCACTGTCAGATAAAGGTGGTAAGCTAAATAAGTCACTGTTTTCATTCAAGCTGCTTTGTCGTTTTTATCTTCTCCTGTACATTTAAATTCTGATAAAGAATCAGCTAGTGGCTGCCAATTGGAATACGATGATATACCTTCTTGGAAGGGACAACCAGTCTGTAAAGAGTAGGTTATGCTCATCCTCTTTACTCACAGACAAACAGGAAAGAAGCTTCAAAGTGTGGATTGCATGACAAAAATTTGAGAACTGGAAGAAACGCCAGTTTTCTAATGTTTTGACGTGTATAAAACAAAACCAATGTAAAGGTGATTACAAGTCTATTTAGAACATATTTGGAATTACAGGTTCAGATTTCAAAATCTACCAAAGATCCAGGTACAGAGCCCAGACATGAATGAATAACAAATAAATATTTAAGTGTGTGTGTACACATGACATATAGATCATCTGTACCAATCAAAACTTTATTTACCAGTTCACTAAGTCCCATTTCATGTTTATCTCCGATCTGGCAGAAAGAAAAAAAAAACCACAACACTGGATAAATCAATCAAATACTGAAGTCCAATTAAAAGAGAAGATGACAAGAGAATGTAGAAAAGGGTTCATCATGAATGCAACTCTGCACAGGGAAGCTATGCTTCCTGTTGATGTTCATAGAAAAATGCAATACATACCAAAGCTCTCTCCTTCCATTCCAATAGGTCCAGGCTGAGGAGTCTCTCCATTCTTTAAGCAGTTATGAATGTATGCTGCCTTCCACCTGGCATACTTTCTGTGCTGAACATTCTGAGAAAGGTAAAAGGCCAGCTATTTTAACCACTCACTTCTGTGAATTAATGCATTCAAGAAAGAAACATAAGTAGGTTTTCCACCCTGACAAGAGATTTCTAAGCTGCTATCGTTTGACGCTCATTTAAAGATAAGGCATGTGAATCTAATCAGTGAATAAAAAAATATAAAAAGAACATCTCTAACAGGATCTCAGCATGAAATGAAAATGTAGAGATCTTCAATTAGTGCAGCATGTCAGGAAAAGGAAAAGGAAATAGTTATACAAGGACTATCTACTGTGAAAGACAGACCACCATGTAATTACTGACGTGAAATAATAAAGAAAACTTCCTTAGATGATTATTTACTTCAGATTAAAAAATCTGAAACAATGCTACTCTTTTTGATCAATAATATTATATTTTTTCTCATTATATTACTTTAAATTACTAATAGGTATTTAAAAGCATGAATAGAGAAAGGGTGGTGTAGTTGTGGATTAATGTGTAAGATATTCTAGACAAAATGTTTTAATTTTCTATCTTTACAACATTGCTTAAAATTAGATAAAGCACTTTAGCAATATATAAACTAACTGCAAAGAGACGGCTTATCATAATAATGACTTTAAATAAAACAATATTGCCAGGTCAATAGTTCAGTTATTTGTAACATGAGTATTTCTCGAAAAAAAATTACTATATTGGTACTCAATTTCACTTTTGCCAATTCTTATCTTGTGAAGCAGTATATTTATGAAATAATAAAAGTGAGAAGCCAATCTGCTACTTGCCTTTCTGATTCTACCTCCATGGTTTGAACATTAAAAACTCTGGTAGTAGCCAGATTTTGGTATTTTAAATTATTTTAAAGAAAACAAATAGTTTACAGTATTTTAAAGAAAACAAATATTTTTCACTATTTTCAGTTTCTGAAAAAAAAAAAAAAAAACACTGAGGAGAAGCATTTCACTTGGGTTTTCAGAGATTATTCTCTTCACGGGGTGGAAAACGAGTGACAAATAAATGTCAGAATCTCACCTAGTCTGAGGTTTTCCATTTCATTTTTAAAAATATACTTGACTTTTTTAACATACAACACTAACATTTCAAAACATGACAAGAGGATTGGCCATTTCATATTTCCTGGGGTTGTTACGCTAGATTTTTTTTTAACAATTGAGAACTCTTTCTGGATTAAGAGAAATCTTAAACTGATTATTCAAATCAACTACTCTGTCAAAAGTTGTAACAGTAGCAACCAGTCACATGTTCTGACAATTACAGGCTAATATATTTCATGGGATATAACTGAATGTGAACAGAGATGGGAAGTGTGGAAGGATGAATGGAATAGTTTAGCCATATGAACAACGCAGGTTGATAGTGTGCCTCATACCAACAGTAACATCTGCAAGGCACTGTTGAACTCAAATTTCCACAGTAACAATCACAGGTAGAGTCGTTTGGAAGCAGGTAGACACATTCATTTCTCTTTAAAAGTCCTGACTAAAATTACATCTGAAGTAAGAAAATTAGTAAACTGAAATGACAGATTTTACTTTACAAAGTCTACTGCACTATTACCTATGAAGGGAGAAAGAGCTATAGCATACTGGATAACTCCAGCAAGCTCCCTTGTTATCCACCAGAATGCTTATGCAGCTTAGTAGAAAGATATGCCCTTTTGTTTTTGCAGATGAAATGATCTCCAAAATAGCATACCCTGATGGCAAATGTTTAAAAATGCGTTCACTATACCTCAGAAAGGAAAAGCACAACTAGAAAGTATAACTTTCTGTTATGTACTTCCTTTGAAGCATCTTTCCTGGCCAGGTAGTGTTGCAGATTAAATTCTTTCATCATTCACAAATACTCTGGAAGCCACCAAATGCAGAATTATGTGTCCAGAACATTGTGCAATTCTTAACGGCCTGTACATCTCTCTTCTGTTTTCAATACACTGAAATTATTTCTTGATAATGTGTTCTATAAACATTATTATAGGGGTGTGGAAATGCTGTTGTACTGGGTGCCTATGTTAAGGTTTTGGCAGCTGAGGGATCATCTTTGAGAAGAGGCCATGCCAGACCAATTCAGAACAGCTGAGCCTACAAGCCACAGGCACAGCACCTTTAGGCCAATGTATTTAATGAAGGGCAAAAAAGCCCAAAGCTAAACCCAAAGAAGAGGGAACAATCAGAGTGAGAAACAGCGGGGGAACACCTAGGTCAGAGAAGGAGGAAGAGAAGGTGTTGCTCCAAGCACTATAGCAGGTATTCTCTGCTGCCTGTAGAGAGGACGGTGTCAGAGTAGAGATTCACACTGCAGCCTATGGAGGACAGGGGAAAAGCCTATGGAACAAGGGAAATGTGAGAGGGAAGGAGAAGCAGAGAGGAATCAGCATGTGCTGACCATAACCTGCCTTATCCACCTCTGCAGTATTCAGGGCAGAGCAGAAGAGGAGTAGAGAGTGAAAGCATACATTAAAGCCTGGGAAAGTAGGGATGAAAGGGATTGTTTTAATGTTTCTCACTACCTGAATTTATTTCATCTGGCAATAAATTAAATTAGTTTTCTTCAAGTCTAGCCTGTTTCTCTAATGGTAAGCTATCTCCCTGTTTCATCTCAACCCACAAGCTTTCTCACCCTATTTTCTCCATCAGTATTGTGAAGAAGAGGCATTGAGCAAGGGGTTGAGTTGGAGTTACACTGTTAACTAAGGTTAAGAACACCACAGCTGTACAGATGTAGTTTTCACTTATGTTTTACCTATAAAATTATATATGAAATGTTATTAACAGACTGAAATAAGAATATAAAAAAAACAAAACAAAACACTCCAAATACCAATATAAAACACTGCAAAGCATACCAGACTAGATTAGATTACACTTTAGGATCTCAGGAATTAGATACCATTTTCTTCCCTGGAATCTGCTTTCCTTCGTATAGGTCTGAAACCAGATCATCTATTTTCTGTTCTTTTATTAAATGGCCATTAAGTAACCATAAAATTCAACTGCAACAGTATACTTGTTGATGATCTTAAAGAAGTTATTGAGCAACACTGCACAAAATGATCGATACAGAGGTTTTGAAAAAACAGTTGAAAAGCTAAACTATATTGGAATTCTATCCTACTTTTTCAATATTGAATACAACATTTTCAGCATCATTTCTTGAAAATTAACTTTACATTTTTAATAAAGAGGTGTAATGTTACACTACAAAATATTTGACAAAGTTCAGTAATCTGTATTAAATACCAAAAGGACGTTCTAAAGATAATTTACCTAAAGAAATTTAACTGGAGTGTTCTGCCATACTGATGCAGTAAGACAGAATTCTTCAAGATTCACAGTTATGGGCTAGGAAAAACTCTTCCAAACGCCATTACTATTTTTAACACTCCTTTGAAACAACCTGAAGTTTACAGAAAACTTCCCTGAAAAAGTAAAAATTGCATTTCTCAGAAACTGTGAATGCTTTATTTTAATACAGTCTGTGAATGTTTTAAATACAGTCAACTAATTAGTTTTCAGTGGATGCTTTTCAGGAGTGCACGAAACACTGACATGCCCACTAATAATTTATCTGAGATTTAAATTAGTCAAAGTTATTTCCATAAGCTTTCTCCAAAATGAATAGAAGAAAATACCTAATTAATGGAAAGAACAGCTAGGGACATTTTGGACAGCCCACAATCACTGACTAAAATTAGTATTTTGGTAATGAACATTTCAGTTAAAGAAACATTAAAAAAAAAAAAGCATAATCTAGATTTTTTTTTTATTTAAAGGCATTTTTTTTTCTGGCAGTGATAGCAAGGCAATTTGAAGAATCTATAAAAGATCACAAAATTTATAGGCAAGTAAGTGAACCCTGTTTGACACATTATTATGCACCTAGATGTGTAACTCTAACGCCTGAACCCAGATGTTGCTTTTAGTCTGTTTTCAATGTGAATGTCTGTTTCTTTTCAGGCTGCCCTCTGAACAGCATTACTGAGGTAAAGGAAAATAACTCTATTACCACACAACTTCTTACCGATCTCATATGAGCTGTGTAAAACATGTCTTCTAGAGAACCCTTTTGTCTAGCTCTAATGCTGAGATATGGAATATCCAGCGTTTCCTTTAATATAATCCATTCCTACTAACCTACAATCAACCACTTGACAGTTAGAAATATACACATTATTTAGAATACTGAATTTCTAATTTTAGGTGTCAAGTATCTGCTTTCTATGCTTTTTGCTGTTGATTTAAAAGCATTTTAATAGTCAACATTCCATACATGTGAAGGCAATTACCTACTGAAAAGAAACATGGATAGTCTGAATAGTAAGAAAGGGTAGAAAAGTTAGATATCTTGCTATATAACCAGGAGTCAGACTGAGACTTCCTTCAGGCTAAAAGAGGCTTTTGAAAAAATCTAAGACAGTCACATCATACTTGTTCCACCATTCCTTCATGTGACACTGGATAAGGAAAATGGTGAAACTTAATGATGCTAACCAGAAGTGCAAGCCTTTTACTGTATTTCTTGTACACACTCTTTTAATGTCTTCACTAATTAAACAATCAAAATGAGGTAATTCTTCTTTCTAATTACAAAGCACTTCTGTACTTTCAACATAAATGAAAAAGCAGCATTCAGCAGTAAACATATCACTCCTAGCATTCCATTTCATTAACATTTTATTGTTTTTTCCTATATACATGACGGATTTTTTCAGGACTTCTGAAAGCTTGCTGAGTATTGGTAATGCACTGGATTCCTACAGTCTTTTTGGTCCATTACATTACTCACTCTCTGGCTCTAGGGACTGTTATTATTTCATACCATAAAGGATGTGAGTGTGCAGAGCAGCCAGTTTAAACAGAACACATGAAACAACACTCGTACTTGTTGCACTTGATAGATGAAACATTTAGATTAGTATATTCTCAGGTTATAGATGTAGAATCGTGAAAGAACATTTGTGTAAGTGTCCCCCTTCCTGCACAACAACTCGATGATTAATATGAGCATGAAGCACACCACCACCAAAACTATTCTTTTACTTGCCTTCCAATGTTTACAAATGAAAGTAGCCACAGTTACTGCATTTTACATGTAACAAATATGCCTGCAGATGAAAAATGTTTATCAGACCTGAAATCTACATACAGAATATCTAGTTTGTGTATTCCTAATATGGCATGGAGTAGTTTGGGACCAATATAACCACAGGTTTACATGATCAGTCCTTGCTGATTTTGTCACAAATTGTTTAGTATCACTGCTGTTTCTCATTTAAGGTATTTCAACCTTCCTTTAACAGCCTTTGAAACTTGCCTTCACCAGTCAGTATCATTTTTCTGTATATTTTTTTCTTTGTCAGAAGTTATCAACTATATCATTACATTTCCAAAGTGAGTTTATCATTCAATTAAAACCGAAGTGTTCATTGCTAAACTAATTCTCAGAACAAGAAATACATTAAGAGTAAAGTATCTTCTCCACCATACTGGAGAGTAACTCTCCTGTGTGGCATGAATAAACAGATAGCTGACTATACACCTAATTTAAAAGTTTTCTTTAAAACAGACCAAAAGATTGTTTTGGTATACCTTAATAAAATCATGATTTTGTTCAGCCAGTTCTGGAAAACTTGGTTGATCGCACATAATCTGCCATAAAGAATACTACAATGTGTCTGTGTTAGTTACTTTGGTAGACAGTTTTTAAAAATAAAATATTCATTTCCAAATGGTCATACAGCAAGCCTTTTTTTTTTTTTTTTTTTTTAAAGTAAATTCATATCCTTTCAACTTAATATTATCACCTTGTAAAGGTGAAATTTGTTGTGACAACAAAGATACCCATCGTAACTAAAAGTGTGTATAATTCCAACTCAAATGTTAGCACTGAAGTTCTTGCAGGGTGAAAAATAGGAAGATGGAAAAAGCCAAGAGCCTTGCATCATTTTTCCTATAATCATTCTCATTTGCCTGATATAATACTGCTGTTCCTCAGTAAAAATCTGACTTTGATATTCTAACTGAATACTTGTTAAGTCTTGCTTATTTGCTAAGTCATCTTACAGCAGATATCTAGTATTTCACATTATTTCTAATATTGTATTGCTAATGTTTATCTAATATTTTACATACAATTTGAAATGGCTATCACAATTCCTTACCATTTAGTGATGTGTATTTGACTACACAATTAGAACCTATGTTCTCTGAAGCTTGTATTCAAAGTTATATTAAAAAAAATATTGCAGAACTAGAAAAGTAACTTGCAACTCTGCTACGAAAAGCAATCATACATCCTTAGCACTTACCTCTTCAGAGAGCTCCCCAAATACTGTCAGAACATCTATCAGGAGGCTTGCAGTATAAAAGGACTTTATCATGTTTCTATTAAAAAAAAAAAAAAAAAAAAAAGAAAACACTTTGCTATCTTGGCAATGTCTTGTCCTAGGATCATGTTTTAACGGTTTAGATTACACTGTCTTGTTTCAAACAAATCTTCCCTCATTTCTTCTTTTAATCTGATGCTACAGAACTTCACAATGTTAAAATTCAGGTACATATTGACTAATACCATGCATACTATGCAGAAAGTCTTCAATATTTTTTCAAGCAGAACATGTGTTCTACACTTAGTTTCTATTTTGGAATGTTCAATACAGGACACCCGACATCCTGTACTATCTTTAAAGGGCCCAGCCAAATCATTATCATGCTGTAGTAATCTCTGTAAATCAAACAACATCATGCATCGTCACAACAATTTTGATATCACTGGACAGTAAAAAACATAATACGCATGACGGCAAGTTCAATATTAGTCTGAGAAGGCTAATTAGAAGGCTTGACAGAAGGTGAGCAACCACTTAAAGAGCACAAGATGGAATATACCAGTGAAGTTAGACACAGAAATAGTAACACTTGGAGTTTTCTGGAAGATGAATGCATTAAAGCACAATTCCTGCTTATAGTCAAATTGAAAAGAGTTTAAAATTCAAATTTTCTGACCAATATCTTAATTCAGACAACAAAGCAAAGATTTTCACGTACTTATGAAACTGCCCAGCTCTGTCTTCATTGTCTGCATACAAAAACATCTTCAAAGCATAATTCTCCACATGAGCAGAACCAACAATATCCTGAGTAATTGCTTCATTATCACCAAATTGCTTTTTCATCTGAAAAAAAAAAAAAAGTTGAAAAAAATACATTCATTACCTTATTAGACCCTAGGACTTCAATCTAATTCAAACACAAGAAGCAGCTGCTGATTTAGACAAACCTGAGTACAATTTAAAAAAGAAACCATATGCACTTCGATTATTTTTTCAAATCTCTACCTTCTAACGTAACAAACACTAAAAGCAGCATGCCAGAGAGAAGATACACTCTTTTGGAGAGAGAAATGTTAAGAATAAGTAGATCTTAATACTATCTTCTAGTAGAAAATACTTTTTAAAGAAAAATCACCTTAAAAACAAACACAAAAACATACAATTGTAATATTCTGAAGGAATATCTGCAGATATTTTCCCCTTTTTATCCAAAAGACAAAGCACTCTGAAGCATGCACTGCAATTCAACACAGCTCAATTGATAAAGTATTGCATACATTATTAAGGTACTGTAGATCAGAGTGATTAAGCATCTTCTTTCTTATAATATATTTCACTGCAGTGCATTACATCTTTCACCAAGTTTGAGCCCCACCTTAACTGGTCTAGTGACTTATGGATTTACTGGAGTTTTCAGTCTAAGCAGTGTACTGCAATTGAAAGACCTCTTTTCAAAGATGCTGGAGTACAAGAATCCTCGGGTTTCCTAATAAAAATCAGTAAAGCAAATAATCCACTAACAGTTACAACAGGTGGACTTACAGCTTCTGAATAGGCTTACTGTTTGCACATAAGGAAATCTCAGGTTATCCTTAGAGAACAAAAACAGGAACACGGCATGATACTAACCTGCAGCCTTTATTTTGCCAAAAGATTTAAAACCAGCATCTGAATGGCTGTTATTTTTCACTTTGAATGTGTGAGGAAAATTTAATCACACAAGCTACATTTCCATAATATTTTTTACCTTGCTGCCAACTTTTTAATACACAGAATATTTTTTTAAAAATGATTTCAGTAGTGAAAAATAAACTTTCTAAATAGTTCTTCAAATCTGCAGACTTGTCAAACTCCTACATATTTTTCAAAAAGTATTCATTTTACAAGTTATGACACACATGAAAAACAAAAGTTATACTTTGTAAACTGCAAGATATACATCTGAAATGAAATACTGAAGTTCACAGAGAAATCAAATTGCTAATATGTATTTTACCAGCCTATATGCATACCTTACGCTTGGAATATAATTTATTGCCATACTTAATCTAGTGTTCAATAGAGATAATTTCAAATGCACAAACGGCACTCAGATACATAAGCTCCTCAAAAATTCAAGTTAACCAAGTTATTTACTTCTGAAATTATCCTTCAAACATCTGAATTTGTGATTGAGTACAGTAGTGCCATTTTTTTAAAACTGTGATTCATAATTTGACCCTAAAATCAAGCAAAATTGTATTTACTAAAATTAAACCATTTAAATGAAATAGTTACCTATTGAAAAAACAAAACAATACAATCATAAATAAAAATATTTCTGACTGAAACAAGCATATTATATCTAAAATCACTGTATTTAATTAATTACACATACTTGAAATAATATGAAATTGCCTGCAAATTAACACACTTGGTAATTTCGAGATAAACCTATATTGATTTGTTCTTTGCTAATAAAAAATTCAGGATCACTTGTAAATTTCTGTCTTAACCTCTAAAATAATTGCGGTGAACCACAGAAAGCTGTGTGAACCATATAGCACAGACCTGTAACACTCCTTTGTGCCCCCTGGTGGTACGGGTAGACTGACAATGTTTGCTATTAAATTACTGCAGAGGCATTCACACACCAACTTACCAATACACTCAAGCTTCCTAGCCCTCAAATACTGTATTACACCTGCTTAGCACTCTCTCCAGTCTTCCACCACCTGGCTACATAAAAGGAATGTTGATACCCTAGCATCAGTTGTCACAGAGAGAATCTTAAACTGACAGATTAACCTGTGGGTTTTGCTGGTTTTCTATTTTTTCCAAATTTGAAACAAAAGGGGTAACTGCACACTACAGACAGATTACCGCAGTACCACAAGGGATCCAATACACCTTCAAGAATCCTTACGGAATGAAGGTGAACACCTTTCAGAGAGCATAGAATTTTATCTTATTTTATCTTTATCATAGAATTTAAATCTTATCTCATGCTACCTCTTCCCTTTTCAGCATGAGAACCGGACCCACTAAAGATGTCAAAAATTGATGCAATAACACACCAAGTCACTGTACACAAGATTTTCCATTGCTAAAAAAAATCAGTAATAAAACATAACATGAACAACAAGGTACGAATACAAGGCAAATGGTTCAAGTCTCATTTTTTCCCTTGAAGAAATGAAGGCTGTTACATTATTTTCACACCAATTCTTCAGGTATTTCTATGGTTAGTTTGTGGATGGAATCATTAACACCAAACACAAAAAGAAGTGCCACTTCATTTTTCAGTGTTACTTTCTGCTTCCAAATGAGCACTTAAACCTTAAAATCCATGCTCTACTTCCTCCCAGGCTATTGAAAACTACTCTACAGAACAGGAACACAAACAGCTCCTGGAATTTAAACCATCTGTACAATGACTACCTTTCTTACCTTAACTCTGTTCTTTTTAAGACTGTTTGCTTTTTAATACTACCAGGTCTGCTCAAAAGAGCAAGGCATAACTACCTCTTAACCACAACAAGTAAGACTATGCTTACAAAAAATTATAGTACAAGATCCCTAATCTCTAACAGAGGATAACATCAAAAGTACCTTTATCTTTTAGAGAACATTAAAAGAAACTCCCAGGATACAACTTAGGTCAAAGATTTGAAAAGCAGTAAGGACTAAGCTAATCACTCCTACAGCATTACAAATAACTCTTACAGACTTCAAGGAAAGGCAAATCAATAAAAAGGTCTCCAGCATATATTTCATATTTAATTATGATTTCTCATGATAATATAAAGTATCATAATTCACATTGTCTAATCAAAATCTTATGGTAAATGTCCACTGCATGAAGCTACAGTTATGCTTATGCATGCATATATATATACACACACACAAATACACACACACAGCTTTATCTCCTTCCAACCCTTCTACTGATTTATGACAGACCACTTAAATTCTTACATTAAGCCTGCATACAGAACAGCTGCTTCAAAGAATGATGATAGAGAAAAGACAGTATTTACAGAAGCTTAAATAGAAATTAAAATAACATCATGAATAATTTTAAAGGACAGCAATAAATTATACTTACAGCTTCCAACTGATCCATAAGCTTAGATAAAAATTTACGGCATTCTGGGGTTTTACTATCGATCTTCATGCCTGTTTGCATTGCATACAAACGACCTTAAAGGAAACAAAACAAGAAAAAAAAAATTACGTATCTAAGGCAAAACCCATAGCAATTCACCCCCCTAATATATCTGAAAGACAAGCTCATAAATCCAATACTATAGTGCTACTGAGCACTGACAGGTAATTTGAGATCTACTCAATCTTGGATAAATACTAGGAAATATTTTTTTCTAAGATTTATGCTTTATTTTTCACAATGAGTATCTCTGCTCATTTCAAATCGATGGTTGTATCACTGTAAGTGCTTTTCTAAATAATCAACACGCTACAATGCAACTCTCTAATACGAGCTTCAAGTTGATTTTTTCCCTAAGTGTCCACAAATAGTTTTCACACAACTCATATATAAGTACATAGTGTATGGATATACCTAAAAAAAGATGAAGTTTCCTGTAGCAGGAACTAGTAAACTTTAAAACCATTACTTCAATAAATGGAATTAACAATCTGTTGTACCCACATAAATGCATACACATCATCAAAAGGCAAACAAGACACAAATCTGATCTTCAAATCAGACAAAACAGACTTTATTAAACTTTCCCTACAAGTGAAGTTTACAGTTCTTTTGTGTGATCTTGAAAAGCTTATGATTACTACCCTCTGGTTGAAAACAATGAACAGAATTATCAAAACCTATGAATTTCATATATATACATGGCAAAACTTCATATGCTTTAGGAAACTGTGGATGTAACCAAACAACTAATATTTAACAGAATTACTACACGCAGAAAGGATAACGGACAGAAACATTCAGTAACCCAATGGAGACAGTAACATTTTTCCACAAAAACACTCTATTAACTCTCATTTCTGACCATCAGAGGTGTCCTGCAAAACACCTTCAAATGCAGAGTGGAAGATCTATACATTTTTTTAACTCTCCTGAACATTATCATGAACATTACAGCATATCCCAGTGCTATTTAAATTTAACGAGTTTATCTAGGTTTTAACAAGAGTATTTCCTGTTTCGTGTACAACTGATTATTCAAACCAGACAGAGCATATATATATATATATATATATACACTCCGTATTTAGGACTGCAAAACTGACACATTTTTGAATGTTAAAGCTGTTGGACTGCCCAACCATTTAAAGACCAAAACAAAACAAAAACATACACCGAAGTATGTTTTCTCTGTGTCCTCTCATCGAAGTATGTTTTCTCTGTGTCCTCTCATGTCTCTCTGCTCTTGCATACATATCTGATAGAACAACCTAGCAACTTTCTATTTAAGTTTCCAATGAAGGATGAGAGAGAGTGAAGAATGGGGAGATGAGGAGGGGGTGTTGCCCTTTATGTCAGTGAGCAGCTGGAGTGCATGGAGCTCTGCCTGGGATGAGTATTTAAGGGTCACTTCCTCAAAGTTCAGGAGCAATGCATCCCAACAAAGAGGAAGTCAGGCAAAAATGCCAGAAGGCCTGCATGGATGAATAAGCACCTCCCGGACAAACTCAAACACAGAAAGGAAACCTATGAAGGATGAAAGCAAGGACAGGTAGCCTGGGAGGAACACAGAGACACTGTCCAAGCAGCCAGGAATCACGTTAGGAGAGCTAAAGCCATGACAGAATTAAGATCTGGCCAGCGACATCAAGGGCAACAAAAAAAGCTTTTGTAAGAATGTCAGTGATAAAAGGAAGCCTAGGGAAAATGTTCACCCTCTCCAGAGGGAAACAGAAGACCTGCTTGGTTACCTGGGATATGGAGGAGACGGAGGTACTCAATGGCTTTTTTGCCTCAGTCTTCACCAGCAAGTGTGCTAGCCAGCCAAGGCACAGAATGCAAAGACAGGGATTAGAATGAAGAACCACTCACTACAGGAAAGGATCAGGTTCAAGACCAGCTAAAGAACCTGAAGGTGCACAAGTCCATTGGACATAATGAAATACATGTACATACAAAGATTCTGATGGAACTGGCAGATGAGGTTGCTAAGCCACTGTCCATCATATTTGAGAAGTCATAGCAGTCCAGTGAAGTTCCACTGACTGGAAGAGGGGAAACATAACCCCCATTTTTCAAAAATGGAAAAAATGAAGACCTGGGGAACTACAGGCCAGTTAGTGTCACCTCTGTGCCCTGCAGGACCACGGAGCAGATACTCTTGGAAACTATGCTAAGGCACATGGAAAATAAGGGGGTTACTGGTGACAGCCAGCATGGCTTCACTAAGGGCAGAT
The DNA here is from genome assembly GCF_964035555.1 of Netta rufina. Classification (NCBI taxonomy): domain Eukaryota; kingdom Metazoa; phylum Chordata; class Aves; order Anseriformes; family Anatidae; genus Netta; species Netta rufina. Next base: position 58,502,636 of record NC_140125.1, read on the forward strand.
TGTGCCTGACAAAGTTGGCAGCCTTCTATGATGGGGTTACAGCATTCGTGGACAAGGGAAGAGAAACTGATGTACTCTACCCGCACTTGTGGGAAGCATTTGACACTGTCCTACCTAACATCCTTGCCTAAATTAGTGAGATGTTGATTTGACTGATGTACAAGCCAGTGGATAAGGAATTGGGTGGATGGTTGCACCCAAAGAGTTGCAGTCAGTGGCTCAATGTCCAGGTGGAGACCAGTGACGAGTGGTATTCCTCAGGGGTCAGTAATGTGACCAGTGCTGTTTAATTTCTTTGTTGGCAACATGGACAGTGGGATTGAGCACACCCTCACCAAGTTTGCCAATGATGCTAAGCTGTGTAGTACAGTCAATATTCCGGAGGGAAGGGATACCATCCACAGGGACCTACCTGGATAGGCTGCAGAGGTGAGCCCGTGTGAACCCCATGAAGTTCAACAAGGTCAAGTGCAAGGTCCTGCACCTTGGCTGGGGCAATCCCATGTACAAATACCGGCTGGGAGAATAATGGATAGAGAGCAGCCATGAGGAGAAGGATTTGAGGGTGTTGGCCAATGAGAAACTCAACATGAGCCACCAATGTGCACTTGGAGCCCAGAAAGCCAATCATATCCAGGGCTACATCAAAAGAATTATGGCCAGCAGGCCAAAGGTGGTGATTCTCCCATTCTGCTCTCATGAGACCCCATTTGGAGTGCTGTGTTCAGCTCTGGAGCCTCCAGCACAAGAAGGACATGGACATATTAGAACAAGCCCAGAGGAGGGCCACAAAGATGATCAAGTGGCTAGAGCACTTCTCCTATGAAGACAGACTGTGGTAGTTGGGGTTGTTCAGCGTGGAGAAGAGAGGGCTCCCGGCAGACCTTCTAATGGTCTTCCAGTGTCTAAAGGGGGCCTACAAGATGGAGAGGGACTCTGTATCGGTACAGTGATAGGATAAAAGGTATTAGCTTTAAACTAAAGGAGGACAAATTTACATTAGATATAAGGAAGAAATTCTTTACTATGAGAGCACTGAACGTGGTTGTCCAGAGTGCAGTTGCCTAAACTGTGGATACCAAGTTGGATGGCCTTCCCAAACCATTCCATGATACTATGAACAACCATATAAAAGTCTACTCTGAGTCAAAATTCAGGAATGAGTAAATGCTATGAACAACTAAAATAACTGATGCAGACAAATTTTAACAAAAATTGTATTTGTTATGTAGTTATGTGACAACACTAAAATTAAACTAATTACTGATATATACGCTTAAACTCATTTATCTTTATGATCCTGTCACGTTAACATTTAAATTCTGAAACTACGACATGTAAATTTGAAATTATATTGGAAATAAATCCAAACAGAGAGATAAAGAGATCTTTATTTCAGGAACTCAAATTAATTTGAGTTTACTGCAGATTAAAGTCTCGTGATCTTACGTTCGTACTTAGTCTTCAACTAAATTGATCTTTAAGTACATATTTGATTGCAAGCTTCCCAGAACACGTTTCATGGCATAAAATCATAGAATATAATACATGCTCTACCTATATGAACACAGACATTCTACAGATTACTTATGTCATCTGAGCTAAGGTTAACTGTGCTCCACCTGTCACAGCAATGGCATTTCTGTATTGCACAACCAAATACATAGAGACATTTACCATACCTAGCCATCAAACTGTCTCACATTTACCAGCATCACAAGGGAGAACTCCTGCATCTTATTAGCTGGCAAAAGGTCAAAGCACACTTAAGTTAACTTAGCAAATTAAAAGAGTTTGTGGCAATCTTTAAGAACTTTCAAAGTTCAGAATTTTTACATGTTCACCTCTTCACACACAGTAATAAGTTCAAAAGGAATACTGCATATCAAGAGACACGCCTCTGATGACACAATCACTGAGGTAAGGGCAAAAGCTTTTCCTCCTTTCTCAAGAAAGTGGTGACCAAGATTATGACACTTATGTAAACTACTGTTGATGCTTTCCATTCTTGGAAGTGTTCAAGGACAGGCCGGATGGAGCTTTCAGCAACCTGGTCTAGTAGAAGATGTTCCTGCCAACGGCAGGAGGGTTGGAATTTGATGATCTTTAAGGTCCCTTCCAACCCAAACCTTCATCATATAATTCTATTAAAATGCTGCTAAGTACATTTTGGTGCTCTAGTCAAAATTCTGTTTGGAGGTTGAAAAACTATTATCAATCTTTCGATTCATTATGCAGAAATAAAATGAAATAGTTGAAAAACTGAAAGAATACAGAATTTCTGACAAAAACTGAATAGGACACAGAGGAAATAATATTCTTTTTGCCCCTACCGACAGTACTGAAATAAAAATAATATTCTTTTAAAATTTTGAATTTTTGCTTTTAAAATTATGTGTATAAAGAGCAACGGACAAGTAAATATGAAGACACTAATCACTGAAGTTGTACTTACTGCATTTTGACCTAAATACCTTACCTTGTAGACAGTGACGAAGTGCTCAGTTGTTCTACTTTTTACATTTCCTACAAGACTACACTGTTTTCAAAACTACTACTTTTGCCAATTAAAGTGACAGAAGTCTTAAGTACCTTTCACTTTTACATGTAGTTTATCACACAAACATTACTTTTGGTAAGCACAAACAATAGTAACTAAAGATATGTTTTGATCTAGTATAGGAAATCCATTTACTGTCCTTATCCTATCTGACTTACAGCAAATAGGTAAATTTACTTCATTGCTGAATTTTCAGCAGGAGTAAACAAAACATTTTTTCTATGTTAGTATCCTCAGCGAAATTTTAAACTAGTAATTAACGTTCAAAGAACTGTCCTCTATGTTTATGTTGACAAGTAATCTCCTGAGCAAGAAGCCAACTATTTATCACCTCCAAAATGTTTGCTGTGAAGGCCAAACACAAGTTAAGATTTTTTTTCTCTGTTTCTGAAAGAAAACAGAGAAATTATTTACATTCCTTTAAATACAGCTATCTTGGTTTCTATAATACTGTAAAAGCAATAGAGTGCATTATTACTGTGATTGCTAAATCACACATTTTTTCACATTTTAAAAATACAGCACGTGAATTTTTAAATGACTTGAGATTTCATTTTACATCAAAATGATTTTGGAGCACTTTTCTTCAAGAACCTGAGTTGTAAACGTTTAAAACGTCCTTAATGACCATAGTAATATTTCATAAAACTAAACAACTTGACTTATATTACCCTATGCTTGGTAATATTTGATATTAGGTTTCTTATGTGAGAAGCCAAGCCGCTAAAAATGTTGATATAAAAAGACAATGAAAACTACATCGTAGCCAGAAAAATTTCCAAGACTTTAAAGCCTAAACAAAGTATTTGGAGAACGCAGCCACTCTTGGAAATAACTGACCTATAATTGTCATCTCTATTCAATACTGTGATGAAGATCTGGAATACCTGCAAACACACCAATGAATGAAATTACTTGGTCTTTTTAATCTATATTTACAATCTAAGTTTTTGTCTCCTTTACCCAAACCAAGCAGAAGGAAAGATTTTTAATGTGACTAACAACAGGAGTATATGCAGAAAGTGAAGCACAAAAGAGGTAAAGACTACATCGTGCTTATGTCTAATATTATTAATATTTTAAGTAGGGCTAAAGTCACTTGTAATCTTTTATGCACAAAGACAGGACTGTTTAGCCAATTATTAACTAAAAGAGGGTTTGCTCTCAGTTTGCAGACAGGACATTTATCTTCAAAGTCATAAAGACTTGGCAAGCAATCATTCTCAGAAAAATGTTTTGCCAAGACAACGACAAAATTTATGTCTTGATTTGTTGCCCTTAATCTTTGTTCAGTAAATACTAAGTGTGGGTGTACTGGAAGGAATTATACAGTGAGCTTTACAGAAACTTCTCTGCTTTTATTTATGTCACGTAATACCACGTTATTTTTCCTTTGCTAATACACAGCACAATTTCAGAGCGAGTATTTCGTCTTCAGTATGTGCCAGGCATTCATTCCTAATACACAGTAAGTTATTCCAGATTTATGTTTGGATAACAACTGAAACTCCCCCTGCTCCCATTTTAAACTAACTCTGTGCCAAGTAAAAATACTGGATAACCAAGGTTCTAGCCAGCAAGTATGCACAATACACCGATTCTGTCTTCTCAATTCTGTCCTACTTATCTATCTTGATTTTTCCTGGTCTACCAGGATCAAAAGATTACAGTTCTTTTCCCCTAACACGTATTTAATTTTCTTCCAGTACAGAAAAATAAATTAATAAGAACTGGAATACTTTTAATACTTTTCATTCACATGTTCCACAATTAACATTAAATGGTAACAAAAACATTTCCATAACCTTCAGTCATATTTTGATTCTGATTAAGAACTGAAAGCTTTTTCACTCTGTAATTTATTATTCACTGATATTCTACACCTTCTTCTTCCCACTGCCAACGAACCCACTGGCAGAAAAATGTTTGTTAACTGCTTGTAACAGGAAAACAATAGCTGGAATACAAATGCGGGGAGTAGGGGGACACAAAAACATGAAAATTAGATTGTACTAAAACTACTGTAAAAGTATTTTCCTAAAGAAATCTGCACAGGAAACGAATTATTCTTTCTTCCATGAACATTAACGTATCATACCAATCACATAATTTTTGCATGCATATCATGAATATATGCTATTTCTACATGAAATGTTGGAGGGTCCTATACCACTTCTCCATTATACGATGCTGAAGGAAATTGGCACAAGACAAGAAACATATTAGGCTAGTAGCATCCACTCAAGATCTGAAATTTTCCACAGAATACAAATTATTTATAAATACTTTCAAGTAAAATTAGTTTAAGGAGAAATGCAAGAGAAAAAAAAAATCTTTCTTTCTGAGGAGAAAGGTCTGGTCTGGGATGAAGACAACACAAATTTCACTAGGAAACCCAAAACAATAAAAGGCTTGACACCCTCTTCAGTTCAGATTCTTTTATAATATTCTAAATCCTATATAACAGAATTTCAAGGTTATGTTACATGCGAGACAAACCTTGTCAGGTCAAAATAATCTCAAGAAAAATGTTTTAAGAAAGAAAACTACTGAAAGTTGCAGTGAGTTACATTAAAATTCACCATTATTCCAAGAACAGCAACTTGTAAACAAGGTAAATAATGAAAAAACCTGCAATTTCAAACAATTGCGTTAATTGTTAAGGTCAGATGCGACAACCCAAGTAAGCTAACAGTATCTATTATCTATGCTATGACTCAGTATTCTATACTTCATGCCATTCTTCACCACAGTTTAAAGACCACCTTTGCTCTCAAAAATTTGAATAAGTGATCTATATGTGGAATCACCACGTTTCTAAACTTTTGCACAATATTTAAACAATCTGTATTTTTAAAGCCTATCTAATATTCTAAAGCCTATTCTAATATTCTAATACAGATAACAAAACATTTATAATTGAAATAGAAGAACTACCTGAACTGTAGGATGTAGTAATTGAGCTCTCAAGAAGGCAAAAAAGAAGGCAGATACTCTTCACTTACGGACAAGTTCATATGGATAAAACAGCTTGTAGCTATTCGAGAGCAAATTTGAAGCATTCGTGTGGAACACCTTCTAGTTAAGTTTCAAGTGGAAGAAACCCATTTTGCGCTCTCAACTACTCTGTGAGGTGAACCAAAGCACTCTAGGTGAGCACGACTCAGATATGCTTCCTAACCTTAACTGCTAACAGCATCCTGCACTGCATTAGGAGAATGCCAGCAGGTTGTGGGAAATTATCGCTCTTTCCTACTCAGGTCCAGTGAGACACACCTGGAGTGCTGCATCCAGTTTTCTGCTCCCCGGTAGAGGAGACATGGGAAGGACCACAAAAATGATGAAGGACTAAGAGAATTTATCATACCAGAAGAGGCTGTTTGACCTGTGACTGTTTGGTGTTGATGCACAATAGTGCATCAATACCTGACCTGGGAATGAAGGGAACAAAGACAAAGCCAGACCCATCTCAGTTGTTCCCAATGACAGGACAAGTGGCAACAGGTGCAAAATAAAATATTAGAAATTTCACTTAAATATAAGAAAAAAACTTCTACTGCAAGGGTGGTCAAACAATGGAATGGGTTGCTCCCAGAAGTTGTAGAGTCTCCATCCTCAGAGACATTCAAAACCTGCCTGGACACAGTCCTGACTAACCTAACTAGTGACCAGGAGATTACACTAAAGGGTGTCCACAATTCTCTTCAACCTCAATGATTCTGCTATTCTGCAAATTGAAACGTTGACATTGATGCACCCCTTCTTCAGAAGTGCAGCAAATCTCAGGCAGTTCTTCATTCTACTTTCAGAGGTTCAAGTTGAACAGATCCACCAAAGGCATGTGAAATATTTGGTGGAAAAATGCATGTTAGTATATTCACACCATACAACTGAACTTTAGGATTTTAAGATAAATACACACACCTCAGAAATTAAGTTTTAATCTCTGAAATGCACTTTTATATTTTCATTCCTCTCTCTGTCAGAGTAGTTGCTTTTAAAATACTACCTCCGTAATCACAGCACATGCCAGAAACACTATACAGTAGTTAACATCTTTACTATTTAGTTCTACATACAGCTTGTTCTGAGGTCTGTGGATTTCATGTATTTATCTTTGTTATTCCCATCAGTTCTGCCTGTTCTTCTGTTTCTACAGAAAAACAGTGCACAATGTTCTGAGTACAGTTTTCCTACTGTCACAAAACAGTTTTCTCAGTACATTTTTCCTACTTACAAATCTCTGAAACAAATCAGAGCAAATAAACTAAGATTGAAGACAAAAAAAAAAAAAGCAATGGAAAAAAAAAAAAGAGAAATACTTTAAGTTTATACTCATAGCACAATCAGAAAAATTCTCCAGTACATTATGGAGATCTACTTCTTAAATATTTGACTTGATCAATTAACTTCTCATGGGTAAAGAACTGAGTAAATCTATTCTTCAGTACCTGATCTCTAATAATAGGTTTTAAATACTTTGTACTATTAGTAGCAAGCAAAACTGCTTTATGGCAACATAAGATTATGGTAAATGTACCCTTACAAATGGATTATATAAAACTAGTACAGAAGTATTTAAACCAGAAAGCTACAGAATTTGATTTTAGTAGCTAACTGATGTTAAGAACATTATTTCATGCATTTCAATTCTAGAATGTCACAGTTAAACCAAGTCAGTGAGTATACGCAGAGCCTCTCCAGTGAAATATAGCAAACATTAGTCAATTTTATTTCCATTTAATACTTATGAATTACATGCATCTTCCTAAATAATCATTCCAAATTAGGTCAAAATGCATCAAGACAAGTAAGAAGTTGAATAAAATAGAAGTTCAATATTGATTATTAGGGTTCTCTGCTTTGAGGAAAAATCATTAGACAAAATAGTGTTTAAGTTGTAAAATTCAAAGGTCATTTTATATTCCTAAAGTTCTGATTCAGGACATAAGTTCTACTTTGTCCTTCTCCCCCACAATATAAATTATAAAATTATAATTTATAATAAAATTATAATTGGTTTGTACTGAGAACCTTGCTTCACTGATGTCTGATTAAACTTGAAAGTAAAAAGACTGTCAAATTTAGCAGATGGGTATTTCCACTATGAGCTGAATGACTTCTGATTCAAGGGACTGTCAACTAGTTGTGGGGGAAAAAAATCACCTCTTTTTCTCTCCTGCTGTATCCCACGAAAACACAAATGTCAACACAAAAGTAAGATCCTTCTGAAATAATTATCTTGCACTTTTCTATTTGAAGAATTTAACAATTATGGGAGATCTTCACATCTTCTTAAACAGATCCAGTCTACTGATTTCACGTTAATGCTTTCTGATGCTTAGCTGACTATCAAAGACTTTCAAAAGCTACTAGAATCATATGATTTCATGCTGCATTTACTAGATATCCAAACACCACGTGGGTTTTAGGATGTCACTTCGAATATATATTTTTCTGGCAACTCACTAGCACTCTCTCAAAACGTTTGAATTAAAACATCAAGGAGTAACAGGTACAAAAGAATAAAATTAATAGCACTACCAACCATCTTTAAAAAGATGTACTACTGCAACACTACCGAAAGCCTGAAACAACAACTATTAAGGAAAAAACTGCTTTAAACATTAAAACAAAAGTCTTTAGAAGACAGACCTACCTCGCAAACAATGCAATTTATCAAAAAGTAACTTCGCAATATATCTGCCTATAGCACAACTTAGATTTCTTCAACTACTAAGCAGGCCAAAGATTTCTTATCAAAGCCTGCCTCCTTGTGTTTGCAATACAACATCTCAAAGTAGCCAAAGAGTCAAGTTCATTAAAGAGTCAAGTTCATTTAAGTGTTTTTTTTTGTTTGTTTGTTTGTTTTTTTGTTTAAACAAAAACAAAAACAAGAAAGTTACTTTATTGACCAACAATCACTTCCTTTCCTTTGCTGGGCAACCTATGTAGCATTCTTTACTGGTATTCTCTTACACCTATTGAAACAACTGCCCTTTACTGAACACAGAGTAACTACAGTAAGACTATAACAAAATTATATGAAATGTGGAATAATAGGGAACAATACAGATTTTAAAGGGAGGTAGTAGAGTATAACAGGCCTGAACATTTTATTAACTATAAAGCATCTCCTAATCTCTTTAAAAGGAGAATAGTGTCGGAAGATAGTCTTGTATGAATTAAAAAATAAGCATGGTATAATTGTTCTTCTTAGAACATAGACTGTAGAGAAACAATTTTTACAGACAAGTAAATTTACAGTACATGCTGTCAGAAACCAAATATATTTTTATTGTTTCTACCAAAAGTTGAAAGTTCTGTTCAGCTATTAACAGTAGCTATGACTAAAAAAAGTCATTATTTTCATACAACGTATAAAGCCGATTTGATCACATACCAATCTGAACACTAAAAACTGAGTGAAGGGCTTTTAAGGAATGTACAGAAACACAAGAAATAAAATCAGATCTCAATTTCTGTGGATTTTCCAGCAAGCACCACAACAAATACCACTTGTCATGCTGCACAAGGGCACCAATGCTGTTCAGTAACATTTGATTTTTCATGTGGAAAAGTACGTGCTTCTTGAAAAACACAAACCATCCCTGCTGCAGCTATCTGTATTGTGTAAAACAGAGCTTAACATCCATCAAATTACATTTTCTTTAAATTAACATAAACCAGCAACATCAAAAAAAGTCCTGCTTTCTCCCCATGTTACTGCTATTTATTCCTTGCCTCTGTGCATGAGCACAGCTGTTTAGGTGGTAGCAAACTGGCCTGGCTGAAAATGCCTGCTGTTCCTGTTCACCATACAATTACACCAAGGTTTGCTTCTGAAGTATTTTTGGTGTGTGAATGTGAGACCAGAGACAAACTACAATATCTTCTTGAGGTAGCAGCACTGGTTTATACTAGCTTCAGGCTTCAGATGAACTACATCTAAAAAAAGTAAGAGAAGAAAATTTAAAATGGGATATGCAAATGAAATGTGCAACTGCCATTGAAATTCCAGACTTTAAGAACACACCCCTGCCACCAGTAGATGCTGAAGAAACACAAAATATTAACGTGTAGTAAGTGGTTCCCTCTCACAATTTTATTGCTAAGGCACAGGATGTAATATTTTAGGCTGCAAACACATCTTACCAGAATCCATCTGTTTCTGGTATTCAAATTAGAATGTGGAACAGCTCTTACTATCGGAAACATGTAAGTGAAATTAAATTAAAATGCACGTAAATCAAAATCCTAGCCAATATATGTCTGTGTTCAAAGCAACAGTGCCATGAAGATGTTACTATTAGGATGAAAACTTTTGGCTGTGGACGAACCACTTCTGGCAATACACCAAAGCTATAAACACCTTCCTGGCATCTCTGCACTGACAGCTATTCCCATCATATTACCAAATGGCAGATATTCCCCCTCACACAGAGCTGTGCAAGCAGCCCCGTGACAGAACAGGCAGCACTGTCCCATCTCGTGACCACAGGCCCCCCTGGCTGACTGCTGCACCACACCACCAGCCTGGTCCCATGACAGGCATGTTTGCAGGCATACCTGTACAGACAAGGGCAGTGGAGGTGTGCCAATGTGTTTCAGCACACAGGAAGCTTTTCTCACACAATCCATTTCGCAAAGTATGTTATTGGAAATGCACAGAGTTCCTCTGAAGCGTATTTCAAAGGCTCAACAATGAGATGCTTTTAAGTGTTGTTTTTTTTTTTTTTTTTTTTTCTTTTCAGTAAAGCATCTATTAAGAAATATTGCTTTCTCTGAACACTAAATAGTATGTGTTGCTTTCAAAACATTACCTGAAAAACATCTTGAACATTCTTTGCATATCCAGTTCTACCTTTTTAGGAAAACCTTTGTTATTTATAATGTGGTAGAAGTAGACATTTGGAACTTTACATTTTTCTTTTGACAATAGACATATTTAATAATTATGCTTTGGGACCCCATACAATTGTTCCAAAGCCACAATGTTTAAAATTAATGGTTCATAAACTTACTTCAGGTTCAAAGCCAGAATTAAAATAATGTGGCAGAGACCAGCCACAAGAACATTTCAGTTTAAAATAAAAATAACAATGAACATGTGTTGCCTTTTTTTAATAGCCAGACACTCTGATAAAAAAAAGAACAAATAAAAACAAAACTGCAATGCATCTTGACCTAGCTGCTGTTTCCTGTCACACAAAGAACAATTTGTCCTATGTTCTTCCAGTAAAAACATGGCAAATACTACTGAGAACATCCAGGGTTCTCATATGTGGCTATCTGGCTTCTCTAGTGGTACTTTTCTGCGTTAGTTGTGCAATTAATTAATTAATTAGCTGTGTAAATTAGCTGTTCCTGTATAACATGTGAAAATTAAATCAGTCTTCTGACACATTTTTCAGAGCTTTCTAAAGCCTGAACTCTGTGAGTTCATCCTTTTAAAACTAAGACTGTTTATTACAAATCAAGCAATCAGTTCCACCCGTATTTTTTTTTTAACGTCTTGAACCCAGGCTATTGCCAAGTAAGCCCCCCAAATGATGTCCCAACTCAAAAAAAAAAAAAAAAAAAAAAGGTAAACAACATAAAGACACATTTCTAGTCAGTGCACTTTGTAACTCTTCATAATCTGTTTGTTTTAGGGATTGCCCAAGTGTGGTGGTGATCAACCGTGACACTAATTGAAGCTGACTAACAGGCTGCCATTTCTTAAACGGCAGCAGGAAGCTTTTAGAAAGGGTGACAGATCAGAACCAGGGGAGCAGACGGGTTTGTCTGAAAGATACATTGCTTCGTGCAGTTCAAGGAAACACAAACAAATGAAACAAACAAGAAGAATCAAAGCAGCCTCAAGAAGCGGCAACACGAGCTCGCTAGCAAATAAAGCGGACGTTGCTATGCAGACTGCCAAACCCAAACTGCTTCATCCGACACAGGACGGAGAGGAGGGCTTCTCAGTGGCAGGACAACCCTGCAGAGCCCCTCGGATGACAGCTCCGAGCGATACCCGTGGGCAGCACCCCGACACCCCACCGGGCCGGGGGAACGGGGGCGGCGGCGGGGCGGGCCCGGCCGGGAGGGGACGGGCCGGGATGGGAAGGGAAGGGATGGGAGGGGAGGGGAGGGTATGGGCGGCGCTGCCCCCGCCGCACTCACAGTAGTACGCCACCACCGGCTCTCGCTTGTCCAGCTCCTGCGCTGTCCGCAGGTGGTGCTGGATGCTCTTGAACTGCGGCGGCAGCGGGGGGAGCGCGGCGGCGGCGGCCATCTCGCAGCAACGCCGAGCGGGCGGCTGCCGATCCCCGACGCCGGCGCCGGAGCCGGAGCCTTCCGCTTCCGGCCCGCTGCGGGACGCGGGGCGCTCCCGGCGGCGCTAGGCCCGGGGAGAGCGGCCCCTGCAGGGCGGGAGGCCGCCCGCGGGACCCCTGAGCCGCTCAACCGGGGCCCGGGTGGCTCCGTCCCCCGTGCCCACACGCTGCCCCCGTAGCTCCCTGCTCAGAGAAACCCCCGGGGCTTTTCGTGGTTTTTTTTTTTTTTTTTCGAGAGGGGGTGAGAGCAGCGAAAGAAAGGGGAGCTGTTGGAGGAAAGTCGTTCAAAATGGTGCTCCCCCACGTTGTGATACTGTCGCACCTGTTGTCTTCTGGCGGTGTGGTGAAATGTTTTTTTTAATTTTTATTTGTTTTAAATAGCTCTGGTGCCAAGCTTCCCCTGGGCTCCAAATGGCTGTCTGCGAGGCAGGAGGATGTCAGTGCTCCAGAGCATAAAGAAAGCTGCGTGTTGGAGGGAGCCACGGGGCAGGAGAGATGGCGGCGTTGCCTCATGGCTGTCCTGGGAGAGTGCCGAGAGGAGACTGGAAGGGAAACGATGGCTGAGCAGAAGAAAGGAAGACAAAGAAACCAAGAGAACAACGAGTGGTTATAGGACTGGGATGTTGTGGTGGTGTAGAAGCCAGCTGGCCCAAAGCAGCTATGCCTTTGATGTAAAGGCAGCCACGTCACTTGATGGGTGTATTGAGCTTGTTTCGCTGAAGATCATGGAGGGAACAATTACGGCTGTTTGTTAAGAGAGAACTGAAATGGGTGTGATGTCTGGCTAGAGACGAATCTGACTTGCAAATGCATGAGCTGGGGATTGCTTTGAGCGCTGTCTGAGAAAACGAGGCAGCTAGAGTAGGGTGGAAAGCAATGAAAAAGTCAAAGAAGCACTTAAAATGTGTGCTTGATGTAAGCCACAAAAATACTTTGTATTGTGTACCGGGAGGCAGGACTGTATGTTAATTCTGTAAAAAAGTAGAACTGAATCAAAGAATCCCCAAGTTTATTATGTAATTCCTTTCATAATGAGAATAAAAGCCTCCAAGATCATCTCAAATAATTGCTAAGCATTTGAAGTAAAATCAGCACAACATTGAGAAATAAGCACAGGCATGCTATAAATCTCAGAGGGTGTGAGGGTGGAGGGAAGCTGATAGAAAGCAACATAAATGATGACAAAAGTGATGGGAATTGGGAAGAACGGAAGAAAGAAAAGTTGAGAGGCACTTAAGGATACGTTAAATGTTAGGAAAACAGATGACAAATATAGGAAAGAGAAGTTTTGACAGCCATGGGGAAAAGGTTTCTTTACATGGATGTAAAATCACAATCTGTTTGTTCAAGAAACTAATGATGGAATCAATAACAGAAAAACATTTGCACTAAAAGGCAACAATGCACATTTTGTTTGCCAGTGAAAAACTGAAACTGAGGAATTTTCATTTTACTGGAAATGTAGAAAAAAATCTACATCTGGTCTGATTTTGAACAAGAACAGGTTTTGAAAATTTCCAGACTTTGACCACTAAAGGAAAGGGCATGGTGATGGGTAGTCCAGCTCCTACACACGCCCAAAGGGACCTCAGGCAGTCCTGTGCCAGTCCTGGCTCTGCAATGCTCCTGGAGGTAATAGGAAAGTTCCCTGAGGGGCTGGGGACTTTGACACTCTTCTAACCTTTCTGAAGTATTTTGAAATCTGCAGAAGAACAACAAGCAATGGAAATATGAAGTACTAGGAAAAATAATGATGGGGTGGTGATAAAGCTACTTTCTTATTGAATGAAAGTCTGATTAAGTGTGATTTGAGTACAATATTTTGCCACTGTACTTAAAACATAGAAGTAATTCTTTTTAGTAGATGGTGTTATATATGTATATGTATACATATGTTATATGTATACATGGTGTTTTATTTATAAGTATAAAGTTTTTTTTTTTTTTTAACTGAAATTAAAAGTTTAAATTGCAAAAAGTAACTCCAGATGGATACCAATGCATACAACAAAAATTTAAATGTATTGACCAAAGCACATGACATATTATGCAAATAAGAAGTTAGCACAGTGATTGTTATTCCACTTGCAATGCTTATAAATATCAAATAACTAGTTTATCATTGCACAGATTTGATAGTGTTGTCTGCACATATATTTAAGACAACATATAAGTTATTTCCACAGGGAAAAATGTCACAACATTAATGCCCTAATACAGTGAAAGTACTGAAATGTATCTTGTTCTTGACAAACATATTAAAAAAAGACAGAGCTAGTTTTGAGCTACTTCAATGTCCATGGCACAGAAGCAATCAATTCCTAGAAATCTAAATCATGCAATTCCGTTTACATAAGGAGGACTACTTTTGTGGATGAGGATTACAAAGCATTTATAACCCAGCCTTGTTTGAGACTGCTTAACTAACAGCTGGTGCTAAAAGGTTTTCTTGTAAATTTTCCAGAATTTTTCAAATATTCCTAAAAGGACCCTTCCTCTCAGCAGGATCTCAACTTCATCTGCTTTTCTACTGGATGAAAGCATCTTAAATGCTTCTTTCCATTTCCATTTCACATTTTAGTTTCCTTTTCCCTTTTACCTTTCCCTTTCCATTCCCTTTCCCTTTTCCTTCTCTTTCCCTTTCCTTTCCCTCTCCCTCCCTTCCCAAAGCTACACTTAATTCAAGAAGTAATGCTGTTCTTATTTCCTTCAGTGTTACAGGCCTCAGACTGTGCTGAAAGACACTAATGGATTCTGTTTGACTTTGCTGGTTCCTGTGATAAATTAGTGGGGGTTTGTTCATTGTCTTTGAGGAATTTGGAGAATCTGCTGAGGGGATAAGGTTGCACAATTTAACGGCCTTGGTAAGGGGGAGGATTAAGCGAACAGATAGCAGGAGGGGGTGTTGGGTAAACATCCTTGAGTGAAACAAGACTCTGTGAAATCCCTTACCACAAGACATCCTGTCGACCCCCCTCTCAACAATAGACTGCGCAGCCTCAGCCAGTTCGACAAGTCCCGATAAGCTGGAACTCGACTGCTGTAAAACAGCAACCCTGGAAAGGGAAGTTGTGTGCTGTTGCGGAGCGGAGACTCCCCAGCCGCCCAGCGCTGTTTTGCTTGTGTCTGCTTACTTGATTAATAAAATAATTTCAATAGACCAGAAAATTGTGTGGTCTAATTTATAACAATTTGGTGCCGTGACTCAGATGAAGGCGGATTGATCAGGAATCCCTCTAGGGGAGGCGCCCTGCCGATTTCAGGGGCCCCAGAACCGGAAACTCCTGCTCGACCCCTTCACCGACGAACCCAAAATTAGAGACAAGCAAATAAAACCGGTAAACCCCTGGCAACCTTTGTGCACAAAGACCGAACGAAGACCCACGGGGTGGGTAAGTATAGGCCGGTGTTCATTTTGGTTGGGGTTGGGTTCCCGGAGCACGATGTGTGAGACGTCCAAGTGCGGACGAAGCGAGTGCGGACCCCTCAGTAGTGCGGTTCCCACCTCCCACGAGGGACTGGGCCACGAAAAGGGGGAAGCGTTGTGTGTGTGTGTGCGAAGGTGTTCCGGAAGATGGGGCAGAAGAAAAGTAAGCCTTCTGGCCCCATGAGGGGGGAATCCAGTGCTGTAGGGATACCCTCTGTTCCTTCTGATAGTCCGTTAGGACAAATGATTAAGAATTGGAATGATTCCCCTTCTAGGCGGGGAAAGAGTAAAGTTAAAATGATTTATTATTGTATAGAAGTGTGGAGCAACAAGCCCATCAAAGGGGACAGTGTTTTCTGGATTGGGTATGCCAAGCCCTCAATATTTATGTTAACTTTAAGAAGCCCTTTAGTCTGGAAGAAAGTGAGTATGCGCACCTCTGGATAAATTCAGATACGAGGACGCATCTATGTCCTCTAAAAGAAAAAGGAGGGCGTGATAAAAAGAGAAAGGACTTAGAAGTCCCGACACCGCCCCCGCCCTATATTCCACCGCCCGCACCAACGGCTCCCGTCCTTAATGGACTCCCCGAATTAGCAAATCCAGGAGAATTGGAATTGGATCATGAAACACAGGGGCCGGTAACCAGAAGCAGGGCAAGAAATCAGAAATCTGCTTTAAGGGAGGGATTATATCCCCTATGAGAAATAGCGATGGAGGGACCCCAGCCAGGAATGGGATATGTGGCCATTCCCATTAACTCAGGGGATGTGAGAGATTTTAAAAAAGGAAATGGGAAATTTACTAGAAGACCCATTGGGAGTGGCGGAACGAGCAGACCAATTCTTAGGCCCAAATATATATACCTGGGAAGAGTTACAATCCATCCTGGGAATCTTCTTTACATCAGAGGAAAGAGGAATGATTAGGCGTGCTGGGATGCGAATTTGGGATCAGCAACACCAGCAGGGGCTAGCTGCAGATATAAAGTGGCCAATGCAGCAGCCTAATTGGAACAATCAAGACCCCATACACCGGGGACATATGCAAGATTTAAGAACAATCATAATTCAGGGGATACGAGAATCTGTCCCCAGAGGACAGAACATAAACAAAGCTTTTAATGAACAACAGAAAAAGGATGAAACCCCAACAGAATGGTTAGAAAGATTACGAAAGAATTTGCAACTATATAGTGGTTTAGACCCTGGAACCCCGGTAGGGGAGGCATTACTTAAAGCCCAGTTTGTGGCAAAATCATGGGTAGATATTAGGAAGAAATTGGAAAAAATAGAGGATTGGCAAGATTGAGGTCTGGACGAATTATTAAGGGAGGCACAGAAGGTGTATGTTAGAAGGGAAGAAGAGAAGGAGAAAAAGCAAGTACGTATGATGGTGGCAGCAGTGCGAGAAGGACAAAGGGGGGCTGGACCGAATCTAAGGTTTGACCTGACGCATGGGAGACCTAGGAAGGAGGAAAGAGGCAGCCAAGAACGGAAAAACGTGACCTGTTTTTATTGCAACAAGAAAAGTCACATGAAGAAAGAATGCAGGCAAAGAAAAGAGGATGAGAGGATGTTTAAGAGCGAATAGGGGTGTCAGGGGCTCTATTTGCTGGGGATCCAAAACAAGACCGAGCCCTTGATAAAATTAAAAGTGGGTCCCCAGCGCGAGGAGGTAGAATTCCTCATAGATACAGGGGCTGAAAGATCAACAGTCCAAACCTTGCCCACTGGATGCAAGGCCTCCACGGAAAAAGTCCAGGTAATCGGAGCAAAGGGGGAGCCCTTTGGGGTCCCTGTTATAAAAGAAGTAATAACAGAATTAGATTCTAAAGTGAGTAAGGGGACTCTGCTCCTAGTACTGGAGGCTGAGTATAATTTGTTAGGTAGAGATTTAATAATAGAATTAGGAATAGGGTTAGAAGTGATAGGAAAGAAATTAGAAATTAAATTGTGCCCACTCCGAGTAGAAGATGAAGCAAACATCGATCCTAGAGTCTGGTACACGTCAGAAAGTGTAGGAAAATTGAAAATAAGGCCTTTCGAAGTGACCATAAACAAACCAGAAACACCAGTAAGGATAAAACAATATCCCCTCTCAGAAGAAGGTAGGAGAGGGCTAAAACCCAAAATTCAACGGCTACTACAGCAAGGGCTATTAGAACCTTGTATGTCTCCCTTCAACACTCCTATCTTACCAGTAAAGAAGGATGGGAAGTACATATTGGTACATGATTTACGGGAAATCAATAAGAGAACTGTTAGCAGGTTTCCCGTGGTGGCAAATCCACATACACTGCTCAGTCAATTACACCCAGAGGACCAATGGTATAGTGTAATTGATCTAAAAGATGCATTCTGGGCATGCCCCGTGGACTAAAAATCTAGGAATTATTTTGCCTTCGAATGGGAGGACCCAGACATCTATAGAAAACAGCAGTTAAGGTGGACGGTCCTGCCCCAGGGGTTTACAGAATCCCCAAACTTGTTTGGGCAAGCACTGGAGCAAATTTTGCAAGAGTACAACAGAGTGCTGGGCACAGCCCTGATCCAATTCGTAGATTATTTACTAATAGCTGGAAAAGATGAAGACATTGTAAGACAAGCTAGCATTAGCCTATTGAATTTTTTGGGGTCACAGGGATTAAAGGTGTCCAGGTCAAAACTACAGTTTGTAGAAAAAGAGGTAAAATATTTGGGTCATTTGCTAAATAAAGGAACTAAGAGGCTGGATCCTGAAAGGGTTAAAGGGATCCTAGGAATAAAGGCCCCAACTACCAAAAGGCAAGTGCGGCAACTGTTAGGGTTAACTGGATATTATAGACAATGGATAGAAGATTACAGTGGAAAGGTTAAATTTCTATATAACAAATTGAATAGGGATGGATTACTCAAATGGACAGAAGAAGACGAGGAACAATTAGAGAAATTAAAAGAAGAACTGATGCATCCACCAGTTTTAAACTGTGCAGCATTAAAAAAAAAAAACAAAACATTTTTCTTGTTCGTAAATAGCACAGAGGGGACTGCCTATGGTGTACTAGCTCAAGAATGGGCAGACAGTAAAAAACCAGTAGCCTATTTATCTAAGCTATTAGACCCCGTTAGTAGAGGTTGGCCCAGCTGCTTGCAAGTAGTGGTGGCAGCCGCCCTACTAGTGGAAGAAGCACAAAAGATTACATTAGGGGGAGAAATAAAGGTTATATCCCCTCACACTATACGTGGGGTGCTGCAACAAAAAGCTGAAAAATGGATAACGGATGCAAGGTTACTAAAATATGAAGGGATCCTAATATCCTCACCCAGATTAACATTAGAAACGACTGCAGCACAAAACCCTGCTCAGTTTCTTTATGGTGAACCAAATGAGCAGCCCGAACATAATTGTCTTAGAAACATAGAAGAACAAGTGAAATTGAGGCCTGATCTGGAAGATGTAGAATTGCCTTTAGGGGAAAAGATATTTGTGGATGGATCCTCAAGGGTAGTCAAGGGTAAAAGAAAATCAGGGTACGCATTGGTTAAAGGAAAAACATTTGAGGTAATAGAATCAGGCCCTCTGAGCCCGAGCTGGTCAGTGCAGGCTTGCAAGCTATATGCCATGTTAAGAGCTCTGAAATTATTAAAGAACAAAAGCGGAACAATATATACAGATTCTAAATATGCTTATGGAGTAATACACACCTTTGGGAAAATATGTGAAGAGAGAAGACTTATAAATTCACAAGGAAAAGGACTAATTCATCAGGAGGTGATTCTCCAAGTTTTACAAGCCTAAGGAGATTGCGGTGGTGCATGTGAAAGGACACCAGCGAGGGCTGAATCCCCAAATCAGAGGCAATAACTTAGCTGATCAGGAAGCAAAAAGAGCAGCCCTCATGTGCATATATGAAGTGACTAAGAGAGCAGACTGCCCGAGTTGTGGCAAAGGGAAGGATTTAAAGAAATTTCCATGCTATGATTGCTGGAAAGACTGGGGAGTAGAAGGGATTGAATGTAATTGTTCGGAGGAGGAGAGTCCGCTTTATAGAAACTGTCACAAGCATGGCCCAGCCAATTCTTTATGGTCTGGTGGGCACGTCCCCCTCCCCTTGTTTTGTTTTACTACTGTAGAAAAGGAAAAGATGACACAAATGGGGATTCGAGAAAATGAAAAAGGAAAATGGGTACTACCTGACGGACGAGAAGTGTTACCAAAATCAGTAGCTATGAGGGTGCTATGGAGATTTCATGAACAAATGCATTGGGGCGCTCAGGCGTTAGTAGATCAATTTGCCATTAATTATATGTGTATAGGGATATATAACATAGCAAAGGGAATTGTTAATGAGTGTATGACTTGTCGGAGGGTAAATGCTCAAAATATGAGAAAAAGGGTTCCGGGAGGACGAGAATTAGCCCACCGACCCTTTGCAAGAATTCAATTGGACTTTACTGAACTTCCCAAAACAGGAAGATACAAATATTTGCTGGTAATCATAGACCATCTGTACTGGGTCTGTCTGGAATGTTAACTTTCCCGGCAGCAGCCCATACAGTGCTGTGCTCTGCACTTGTAGCTGGAACAGCAGTGTTATCACACCAGTGTTGTGTCTACCGCTGAGCAGCAGTGGCAGAGCATCGGGCCTTTCTCTAACTCTCCTAGGGGGTGGGCAAAGAGTGAGGAGAGAAACATCACTAGGGCAGCTGACCTAAACCAATCAAAGGGATATTCCATACCATGTGATGTCACACTCAGCAATAAAAGGTGGAAACAGGAAGAAGAGGGGAGGGGTGGGCTCTTGTTGGGAAAACGTCGGTCCTCCTCTCGAACACCGGCTGCGTGCGTTGAGGCCCTGCTTCAAGGACGTGGTCAATCATTGCTCATTTGTGGGAAGTAGAGAGTAATTTCTTTCCTCTGCACTTCCGTATAGCCTTCATTTATTTTATTTGTTTGTTTTCCTCCCTTCTTTTTATTTTTCCCTTTCCCCCTCCCTTTTCCCCTTTCCCTTTTTATTTCCCTTTAGTTAAATTGTTTAGTTCATAATAATCTTTATTTAATTATTATTATTATTTCCCTTTAATTAAATTATCCTTATCTCAACCCATGAGTTGTTCTTTGCTTTACTTCTCCCCCTCCTCATCTAAAAGAGGGGGAGTGAGAGAGCGGTTGTGGGGTTTAGCTGCCCAGCACGGTAAAACCACCACACCATCTTACAAATTTTGTTGAAGCATTTCCCACGACAAGGGCTACAGCACAAACTGTAGTGAAAATATTGTTAGAAAACATAATTCCCCGATATGGGATTGTAGAAGCAATAGATTCTGATAGGGGACCACACTTTGTGTCAAAAGTATCCCGTGACACAATGAAAGCTTTAGGAATCAAATGGGAATATCATACTCCCTGGCACCCTCAGAGCTCGGGGAAAGTAGAACGGATGAACAGGGAAATTAAAAAGCAACTCACCAAATTAATGTTAGAAACAAAAACCTCTTGGGTAAAGTGCTTGCCGCTAGCTTTGTTAAGTATCCGCGTGAAGCCCAGGACTGATCTGGGAATCTCCCCTTTTGAAATGCTGTATGGTATGCCTTATGATCTCGAGATACCCCTTGATCATCCCCACCTACAAGATGATCAATTAAAAACTTACCTCACACAATTGATAAATAGACGCAGGGAATTACAGAAAAAGGGTTTAATTGCGCAACATCCCCCTTTGGATATGGCAATCCACAAGATACAGCCTGGAGATAAGGTCCTGATAAAAACTTGGAAAGAAGTTACATTAACACCACAATGGGAAGGCCCCTATGTTGTTTTGCTTACTACAGAAACAGCTGTCCGGACTGCGGAGAAAGGATGGACACATGCCAGCCGTGTTAAAGGACCCGTCTGTGATGAGAAGTGGGAGATCGCTTCAGGAGACAAAGGCCTGAAGCTCACATTGCGACGGAACCAATAGATACCGTAGGATAAGGTAGAGGCTCTCCCCTGAAGAACACTACTGCTGCTGAGAAGAGTTGAAACCTCGTAGTTGGCTGCAACCCAACTGACGAGAAAGGCAGAGGAGTGAATAGGTGGGGAAAGAATGGGCCTCGGTCGTCCCTACTGGTATTTGGGGGTCCTAGCAGTGACCGTATCCTGCATAGCGACTCAACACCACCCCCACCAACCTTTTAAATGGACTTTAAGTCGATTCGAAGATCAACAGGTTATTGCAACCCAGATAACATCAGGGGGGCCAAGCTTTACTTCTACACTATGTCAGCTGGTCCCGAGGCCCCGATGCTGGGAATATATGGGATTTTATATGTGCCCGAGTTCGAATCCTGGAAAGGGGTACTGCAACTCCCCTAATCAATATCACTGCAGCTATTGGGGTTGTGAGACTATAGCCCCTAGTTGGATACCGGGATATGGTAGAGATAAATACCTAAGGGTCCAATGGGGTCCATATGGGTGCATTCCACCACAAGGGTGGGGAGGACGTGGAAACTGTAAATATCTCTTTTTAAATGTTACCCAACCCACGGATAGAGGGTGGAACATGGGAAGAGTGTGGGGAATGAGGTATACGGAACCTGGAACTGACAGGGGAGGACTCATACTGATAAAGAAGGAAAAACCCGAGACTTCCAAGGTAGTCGGGCCTAATAAAGAGTTATTAGGGGAAAGTTAGATACAGTGACTAAGTTGCGGGAAGGATTAGAAAAACGCAAAAGGGAAAATGAGGCTCATCAGAATTGGTATGAATCCTGGTTTAATTCTTCACCTTGGCTTACCACACTATTGTCAACTATAGCGGGACCTTTATTACTAATAATAATAGCATTGACTTTTGGGCCATGTATTTTCAATAGGGTAACTGCAATTGTAAAAAGTCGATTAGAAGCTGCTCATCTTATGCTTGTGCGTGCTAAGTATGAATCTCTTGAGCAGGAGGAGGACGCCGCAGAAACTTTGATGCTCAGCAAGCAAATATTGCAAAAATTCAATGAACAAAATATGTTAGAAAAAGAAAAAGGAGGGATTGTGATAAATTAGTGGGGGTTTGTTCATTGTCTTTGAGGAATTTGGAGAATCTGCTGAGGGGATAAGGTTGCACAATTTAACGGCCTTGGTAAGGGGGAGGATTAAGCGAACAGATAGCAGGAGGGGGTGTTGGGTAAACATCCTTGAGTGAAACAAGACTCTGTGAAATCCCTTACCACAAGACATCCTGTCGACCCCCCTCTCAACAATAGACTGCGCAGCCTCAGCCAGTTCGACAAGTCCCGATAAGCTGGAACTCGACTGCTATAAAACAGCAACCCTGGAAAGGGAAGTTGTGTGCTGTTGCGGAGCGGAGACTCCCCAGCCGCCCAGCGCTGTTTTGCTTGTGTCTGCTTACTTGATTAATAAAATAATTTCAATAGACCAGAAAATTGTGTGGTCTAATTTATAACAGTTCCCAAATCTTTGTTAAGTAGTGACAGAGTCACTGCTCAGTGCATCTGGGGGAGGAATGCCCCTGGGTGAGTAACAATCCCAGGCACCAGTACACATTGGGGACCACTCAGCTGGACAGCAGCTTTGCAAAAAAGGACCTTGGAGTCCTGGCAAATATCAAGTTGAACTTAAGTGCCCTTGCTGCTAAGAAGGCTAACAGTATTCTTGGCTGTATTAGGCAAAGTATTGTCAGCAGGTCAAAGGAGGTGATCCTTCCTTTCTTCTCAGCATTGTTGAGGCTGCACCTGGAGTACTGTATCCAGTTCTGCCACCCATGCAGTACAAGGGAGACCTGAACGTACTGGAAAGGGTTCAACACAGACTCACCAAGATGATCAGGGGGCTGGAGCCCCTCTCGTATGAGGAGAAGCTGAGGGAGCTGGGTCTTTTCAGCCTGGAGAAGAGGAGGCTCAGGGGGGATCTTATCAATGTGTATAAATACTTGAAGGGAGGATGCAAGGAAGATGGATCCAGGCTCTCCTCAGTGTTGTCCAGTGACAGGAAAAGAGGCAATGAGCACAAACTGGAACACAGGAGGTTCTGTATGAACATCAGGAAGCACGTTACTGTGCAGTTGGCTGAACACTAGCACAATGGGCAGCCTAGTGTGAGTATCTCATCTTGAGCAGAGGATTGGAACAGAAGGCCTCCAAAGGTCCCATCAAAACCAGCCATTCTGTGATTCTATGTCTGAGTCTCTTGGCATATTGAGATTCAGAACAAAATTGTTCAGTTGCAGAAAATTATTAGCAAAGAAGAGGAGATTTTTTTTTTTTTTTTTTCCTCTTGGAAATTGAGGGTATTTGAAAAACAAATGAAAAATAGCCGATTGTTATGACTGTAATTTGTCCATATTTTATGCAGGAAGCTATCTCCTCCTTTCCATTTCTAAAATCTGATTTTTTCCATGACCTCACTTCAGCACAAGGAATGAAATTACTTCTAAGCTGAGGTACCTATTAGTCCTTAAAATGAAACTGTAGCACAAGAAAACATCTTGTTCTTGTCCAAACCTAGAAAAATACACATATTTCATTGAATGATTTCTGTATGCAGACTTCTTTTTAATTGTTACACTAGCAACTTAGTCAAAACAATAGCTAGTCAGATATGACATTGCAGAAAATTTGACGGGTCTAATTCTGCAGTCATACACAGGCAAACCTCTCACTGAAATCATGACTGGACCAAAAAAAGACTTCTTTTTTTTTTTTTTTTTCACACTTTTAAGCTTCTTGTGCAAAATGAAGTCATAAAACCCCTTTACTCTTTCAAATTGTAATTGTACAAAATTGGTAAATGCTTTGTGAAAGTGCTCCATTTTTCCCTTTAATACTGCATCTTAAACCATAAGTATATGTTCCAGCAAGTTACACACACACATAGAAAAAAAAACAAAAAACAAAAACAGAACAAAACAAACAAAAAACAACAAAGGAACCCTAAAATTTATTTTAAATTCAAAGGATAATGAAGGCAAGACATTCAAATCAGCATGAAGAGTACCATGCCAGTCTCTCACTTCTAAAAGGAGATTCACAACTAGCGGGTGACTACAGCTGGAATGCTGCACCCTAGGCTGATACCAATGAATGTGTTGTCACCACAGTGGATTGCAACAGTGGTGCTGCTTGGGAAAAATGTTTGAACAGTTTCTGATACTTAGAGAGTATCACATATTACTGATTAATTCTCAAACCATATGAACATGGAAGGAATTTGGAATAGCTTTTCCTGGCAGGCTGACAACCTTATTAACCAGTAACAAGCAAATTCAATTGCATATGTTAAGAAAAGTACCATATTCTATGAAGCTGTCAATAAAAATATGGATATAAATAACCTCCTCATCACAAAGACATACCTCTGGAAGACAAATTACTGTAGGCAGCAGGTCATAAACATATTACTTGTGTGAATGTTATTATTACCTTTGTCCTATACATAGAAACAAAAATTATTCACATAATGAGGTGTCTTTTAGATTGGAATTAAGTGTTAGATGACTTCTCTTTGGCAGTAATCATGAGTGTGATTCTCTTCTGCAATGCTGCGTAGAGGACAGGAGATTTTTTTTGTTATAGCTTTAGATCTTTATAAATATGCAGGTGGACAGGGTAATAAATGACTAAAAATGATTGACATCACTGACTTTTTATGAAACATAGCCTTCTAAATGTGATCTCAAAAAATTCAGCAACACACAAGACCAATGTAATCACAGTGAATGTGTATATAGCAGGAAGGAAAATTGTATTTTCAATGCCCTCTGGCACCATGCATGAAGTAATGTTAGATGTTTTATCAAGTGCTGCCACATTACACATGTATATTGCATTCACTTCAAAACCAAAAAGTTGAGTCTGAAGCCTAAAAGCCACAACTTCAAGAATAATCCTTAACTAAACAGAGAAGATATAAAAGATAGTGTAAAACATCTTCTGGAGGATGTTTTCCTGTTTGATGCTCTTACATGTGGCATAAAGGTGAAAAAACGCTCTGGGTGCCATTACAATCACCAGCTGTAATGCCCAGAATACCTAATCTGTAGCAGAAACATTGTTAGGTCATTTAAAACTGCATTAGGATAGCTAAAGTTGGCACATGCTGGAATAATCTGCAAATCTGTTTTTTAAAAAAATCAAATGTATAAGAACATAGGTGACACAGTAAAGGTAGAAATCACTGTTATGTTTCAACTGGAAAAGCTCACTTGCTTTCTGAAAGGTCTGGATTGTTGTTATGAAGGACAGAAAGTACAACTCCATATTTAGTCACAAATGCAAGGTCATTGAAAGGAAAGTATCCATTAAAAAGCTAAGTGATAATTAGACCAATCAGTTAGTGCTTCTTATATGGAAAAATTATGTTTGATTTTTAGGAGTTTATTGTCTTAGTATTGGATCTCTACAATAAAAAAAAAAAAAAAAAAGAGAGAGAGAGAGAGAGAGAGAATTACATGAGGAATTTTAGGGCTGAACTGGTTGTAACAGAAAAGATTAACCTCCCTGTCATCTGGGTCACAGCTGAAATGCAAGGCCTCATTTCCATAAACAGCAAAGCCCAAAACACCAAGGAGAAACATACGGACTGAGCCAAAGCAAAGGGTGTGGAACTAGCCAATTACCCTCGGTGGCCTGAGTTGCACATCACAGAGTTATTCAACATGAAAACAAAAATGAGCACAATAATTATTGTTGGAGGCCTACTTGCTCTTTATCACTATCCAAAATATTTACTTTATCCTCCCTGTTTTAAAAGGAAAGAGTTTGCCTGTGAAGGCAGTGGTAGCTCTCTAACAAAATAATGGCTTAGAACAAGTTATTTTTGCTGCATGTTTTCTATAAACACTCATTTATCTAACCTTTATCAACTAATCTGTCAGTTTTACTACCCAGCCCACTCAAGTCTTTCTCCCCTGGCTGGGGGGACCCACAGCCCTAGTTGCCAGGTACCGATGGTCACACCTCAGCTGTGGGAGTCCCCCGGCACCACCACTTTCCCACCCCAGCTGGGATGCTGACAGGTTCAGTTTGCAGCATCTGGGGTTATTAAGTTAAAAGTATTTTATGTTTAAAGTCCCATAAAAAAGAGGGATGTAGCCAAACTTGGAAGTTGTTGGTCCAAGATTAGCTGAGTGCTCAGTTATGAAGACGGTGAAAAATGCTTCTGTGACTGTGTTATTTACTACACGTCCTTTGTCAAGCAGTTAATTAATGTCTATTTATCTCTTGGAGGGCTGTAAAAGGTGTGTTAGTAGTGAGACTGGGTTTTTAAATTTTTTAAAAGTGCTCTGCTGCATATAGAAAATGCTAATGCTTGTGTATATTACATCAGTTACAAACAATATCTCACAGTGGTATGTGATCAGCAATAAAATATTGTGCTTCTTAGGGTATGTGATGAACCTTTACATTTTAAAAAATGCAGTAATTACAATTGCTGTGCATTCTTTTTCTTCTGCTCATAATACATGTGGAGCTTAATTAGCATCCAAAGCAATTTCTATTGTTCCTGCAATACTATAAAATCACTAAATTAGCTCAGCATGCTGGACATATTTTTAATATCAGTAATATTTTAATCATTTAATTATTTTAAAATGTCAGTTGCCATTGAAAACCTATGGTTGAATGTACTTTAAGAATATATGTAGTGGTATTTTTTTTGCCTTTTTAAGCAATGTTTAAAAAAGCAGTAATGGAGAAATCTACTAGTTTCTAAGCTGAGATAGATCTTGCAATGCTTTTTATTATGCTTTATATATAGTAGCCATTATTTTCATGTTAATCCATGAACATGAATCTTCAGTAAACACTACATTTGGTTAGGATGATTTTGATTTCATTATAGATAGAAGCAATATTTAAGGACACTTTCTGGGTAAAAAACTGCACTATACAAATGTTACTCTATAGCTTTTTGTTGTTAGTTGGAGATAAGATAACTACTTATCTGACTGAGTCACCTAATCTAAGACAATCAAATCATTCTTTGTATGACTGCAGTAACAATACGGAAACTTGGACATCTGTCTTGTGATAAAGATGCTAAGAGTTAGCTGGCAATGCTCTGCTCTAGTTCTGATAGCACATAATGACTACAGCTGAACTGAAATTAAAAATGAATTTTGGAGAGGCTGTCAAATAAGCCTGATACAAACCCCATGGGTGTCTGTGCTCGAACCCCACTGACTGTGATGAATGGGTCCATAATAAATCTGTCAGATTCTTAGAAGTGGTTCAAACATGTGTCGTATGAGCTAAAGTACAGGAAGCCCATTATCTTCCCACTAGGAGGAACGGAAAGCAGTGATTTTTCTTTTGTCTTGTGTGTTCAATAATGTGTTTCATAACACTGCATTAAGAGGATGACTTGAGATGGGAGTAGTGTAAACTGGCATTGTGCCTTCTGAATACTGTCTACTAAGGCAACTCAAATAGTTCTTTGAGACTTTCTTGACAGAAAATCTTTTGTTGTTGTTGTTTTGAATTTGCAGGAGAGGCTGCCTGTTGGTTGTCTATTTCACACAGATAAGACAGAAGATGTTGGTATCCTTGTTTCTAAGTGTGTCTTTACCCTGTCTTGTAGCTTGAGGTTGCAACTCAGCAGTGTGCTCTTTAACCTTTTAATGAGTTTAAGTTCTACTGAACAATCACAGTTAATTAAAAAAATTGCACGCATAAAGATGCACTTTTGCTTGAAGTTTGATAGGGATGAACTAATACTTTAACAGTAAGCAACCAGTTCATTGCTTTATTAGTGTGTTTAAATGTAATGACACATATTAACATTATGAAATAATAATTACAATGAAAGAAGACTTTTTGAAAATAAACTAGTAAGATAAGATTTTGTCTGCCAAAAGAGAACTCTCATGGCTAAATCTTGTAAAATAGCCTCTTCTCTCAGCTTTGGTTTGCAGAGTTCCCTGTGGATCAAAGCTTAGGGCCAGTGGAGGCCTCTGCTAGGTACAGATTAGTGCCTCCACTGCAATTCTGACCTGAGATGGAGGCTGGCTCACCTTCAGCTAGGCCAGGAGGCTCGTGGTATCAGTGACTTCCTCATTTCCTCCTGACTGTTTTATGTTTAGCATGAAGAGCATTGGGCAAGACCACATGCATCTTACAGGATGTGTCAGGGTGCAAAGGCTGAGAGCTGAGAAGGATGGACAAAAGAGAGCCTGGGTTTATTACAGAAGGGTATGGCCTTAGCCATGGCACTCAGTCTGGGAAGGTGCATGTCATATGTTAAGTTTCTCCATCACAGCTTTTTTTTTTTTTTTTTTTTTTTTTTTTTTTTTATGAATACAAAATTTGTAACCGAAAAAGCATATTTTAAAAAGTTAAGAAATAGGCACAAAGAATCACTCTCTTGTTATCTTTTCTACAGTCCTCATGTCCAGTAATCCAGTGTGGCTACTTCTTCCATTATCAGGAGTCTCAGGAGAACAAAGGGCTGCATGGCACATATCTGACATCATTTCTATTAATTAGCTTGCTGTTTAGAGCTTGTCCCTGGGCAGCCATAGTTGTATTTGGCATTTCTCTTTTGAACATAAACAGTTTGCTAGCTCACGCTGTTTGTGACGTTCCCTACACAAAACCACAACAATTCTTTTTAGAGTAGTTCTTCCCACATCCATTTCTCCTAGGGAACCCATTGGCATTGCCTATGAGATGATTAACTTTCAGTGCTGTTTTACTAGTAAAAGAGTCATAGGAGTTTGATGTTTAGATGTCTAACCTTAGAGTTTGGATTCTATGCTAAGAGATGCAGCCTTAGAAGCTGAACGTTGTCCTTCTTCAAGGTTCCCCAGTATAGAGTATTACATATCCAGGGAGATCTTTGTCTCCATCCTCTCTCAAAGTCCAGCTACTGCTTGAGCTCCTTGAGATCCTGCTACCCACATAGAAGCAGTGGAAAAGCCTGTTATCTGTTCTGAAACCTGGGGAGAGAGAAAGTGATCTATTTCTACCCTTTAAATCATGTCCTCTTACTCCTTAAATAGATCCTCTGACTCAAGAAGCTGGAAGGTAATGGAAGTCTCTGCCAAAACAATCTCCCAAAAAAGAAAGAAAGGCTATACTCATGTAACAAGAAAGAAGACATGACTTACTTAAGGTTATTATATATCCAGCTGTCTGGGAGAACTCACTCTGCACTACAATGCACTTTTCCCAACTGTTGGTCTAATGTCTGGTGCTAGAAACTTTTCCCAAAGGTTTGGTCCTTAATGTTCAGTGTTTTAAAGTCAAATAATAGTTGTTGCTTGTTTTTTTTGTCTTGTTTCTTCTTCATGTGACTGATGATCAGGCTTTAAACATGATCACTTTCAAGGCTGTATTTAAATGCAGCTACACAGTTCTCTCACTCAGTTTGCAAGCCTGCATACTTAATTACAGGCTACTTACTGTAGGTAGTTTTAGTGGCAGATATACTTGGATCTTTGTGGGACTATGCAAAGTTTGTTTTGATGTGCAAATCCGCAATTAGCCCTTGGAGTATAAAGTGCCTCAAACTGCCTGAATACATGGGAAGGGAACCCTTTTCCCTGCTGTTAGCACGTCTCAGTAGAGGGCGTTTGTGAGATGCGTGGAGTTCTTCATTCCTACACAGACTTTTGGCATCCCTACATTTGGGAATTACTGATGAGGCAGATTTGCTTCCCACGTTTCCCAGTTGTCACAGTCCCTGCCCTGTGATATTGCACTCCCAGATATGCTCCCTCTGCGCTGCCTGATTTCAGTTTGTGCGCAGATTCTTTCCCACTAGGGAGACACACCTGCACTGCTCATTCTCTCCTTTGCTCTTGTGCTAAAATTTGTGTCATAGCTGCAAGATGAAGTTGTCTCTAGACTATAATCTGAAACAAAATCCAAAGAGATGGATAGATTTTTTTGTTTGAAAAGAGAATGACGAACAGTTTGCCTGTGAGGATCTAAATTCCGGCTGTTTTATGTCAGGGTCTGTGGAGCTTTTCCCTCTTCTTTTTGCCTCTGCAGGAAATTATATTCATGCTGTTTCAGTATATTCTCTTGCCTTTACACAGACATCCGCTGAATGACATTAGAAACATAATCTAACTTTCTGTTTCCTTTGAGCTGGAGACACTCATAGTCTCCAAATGTTATTTCCTTGCTGTTTAGAGTTCTGAAAACACAGAGTAGATACAATCAAGTGCTGGTGAAAATCAGTAAGGTATATTCCTGCTGAAAATGTTCCTAATTCTACCTAATTCTAAGGAATTCCATACTTCAGTCTGGATGATAGGTATAACTTACTTGGGTAGAAGAAATTATCCTGGAGGACAGCAGTGGGAGTGTAGTTTCAGTGCAACAAAACCCAAGGGGTCTCACTTTTTTCCATTCAAGCTGCAAGTGAAGTTTATGCCAACAGAAGCTTTAAATTGTTCTTCTGTTGATATTCATGTAAAAAGACTCACCTTCTGGTGTTTTGGTAAATTGATATCAGATACATGTTGACTTTGAACTATGGGATATGGGAGTTACACTGATTGTTCACATACAAGCCCATTTTCAAATAATTAAGTGGAAGAACAACAGCTCATATTCTGGGCTTACAGGGTTAAAGACAAATATTGGATCCAACCAATGGAAATCAAAAAGAATGGTTCAGATTGCTTGCAGAAGCATGAATATTGATGTTCCTAGCAAAGTCTATGTGCACTCAAAAAAGCAGAGGATGCTTTTGTGATAATTTCCAAGCAAATTGGAAGGCTGCCTCAGAGGGAGTGTAGATGAATTTAATACAGTGTGGAGGAAAGCACTGTCAGTGCCAGGAATCACTTATGAGGGAGATCCATGACAATTCCTATTACCTGCCTAGTAAACATGAAGTCTCTAGCCTGATTATTTCCAAGCACTAGCACTGACTTTCCAGAAGATAAATCATACGCAGGCCATGTGTAACTGCACATATGTGGTACACCACTTCCGGTATTTCAGTGCTCATACTCATTCTCCCACTTCAGCAAGCCATCCATGCATTCATTTTATTTTTCCATATACCTGTCATAAACCTCTAGGGCTTCAAGAGAACTATTTCAATAATATGAGCAAGCAAGGTCACTGCAAACTTACACATCCTCCTTCCTGAGAAGAGGAAGGGCAAAATCAGTCCATGGATAATGTAACTGGCAAATGCCGTTATTCCTCTGTGTTAACTCTTTATCTTGAAAACTTGAGTGCAGTAGAACTGTTTGTCTTGCAGCATAGTTGCACTGCTACCTGAATTCATGGCTTCTGCTGGAAATAGATGGAACTGTTTGTAAAGTCAATATATGTACATGCACTAGGAAATAAAATATACTACCTCAATGAAAAGCAAGAGACACTTCATAGAAGAAAACGTTATTATCCATTCAGATATACAATTTGCATAAAAAGTGATAGATTATCTCATCAGCTTTCCCCATGTCCCTATCTGAGACTAATATGTGTTACAGTTTGTAGAGTAAACCCCAAAACTTTAAAGGTAGCTAATGTCTTTCAGTAGGAGCTGTTCAGAACCCACATATGGGTGACAGGAAGAAATCCCCTTCATCTCCAAGTCCGTTGCTCCTCGGTACCCTGCGTTTCAAAGTGCTGTGGTTTCAGCTGCGTGAACTGGGAAGATCCGTGCTTGGAAGACGGGTTTCCGAAGGCGAGCCCACCTCTCACCCGACGCCGTGGCCAGCTCTCCGGCTTCCCCAGGCGGCGCCTCTCCGGGATGGCAGCGGCGGGGAGCACCGTCCCCTTCGGCCCCTCCGGGGACATCCCCATCGCTCGGGGACGGGGACCCCCGCGGCTCCCCTCCACGCAGGGCCCTCCTCGGCGTCTCGGGGCTGGGGCGAGGGCACGAGCGCAGGCGGGAGGGCGGGGAGGCTCCTCCCAGCACCGGGTATAAATCGGGGCGGCGGAATAGGGAGCGGGGCTTGCTCTGCGCCTCGCCCCCCGCTAGGGAGCCAGCCGCCCGCCGCCGCCGTGGGGACAACAGCACCGGCGCCACTGGACAGCTCCGGAGGCTCCGCCGCGGCCCCGGGGGGCGGCAGCACCGCGCGGGGGGGCCGGGGAGTCCGGAGGGGCGAGGGCAGGCTGCTGTCGTGATGCCTCCTGCTGACCCCCAGGCTCAGGATCTCGCCCTCCTGCACCCCCGGGGAAGGGCTCGTCCGCAGAGCTGAAAGGCAGCGGCGTAGTTCTCTCTCTCTCTCTCTTTTTTTTTTTTTTTTATTTTCATTTTTTCCCTATTCCCCCCCTCCCCTTTTTCATTTTTTTTCTCTCTCTCTTTTTTTTTTTTTTTCTCCTTTCTTTCCCTCCCTACTCTGCTGGCAAATGGTGTGCCCTTCACATTTCTGAGCAGACAAACGCCGACAGAGAAAAACGGGAAGGAAGAAAGGCAGAAGGGAAAGGGAATAAAGTTAGTTGACTTGCAGAGAGGTGAAGATTCTCAGTGACTCCCACTGCACTTTACACAGGAGACCTCCACTCTGCCGGGAGGTGAAGGATGGAGGCAGAACTGCTGTCTGAGCTCACGGCTATGTTCCTTGAGGGGAATGGGAGTGCCCAGCTGGTGCCAGATGCAGTCCTGCTGCCCCCGGGGCAGGGCACAGCCATGTTCACCATCCGCTGCGTGATCCCTTCACTTTACCTGCTCATCATCACAGTGGGCTTGCTGGGAAATGTCACCCTCATGAAGATATTCATCTCCAACAGTGCCATGAGGAGCGTGCCCAACATCTTCATATCCAGCCTTGCTGCTGGTGACCTGCTGCTGCTGGTGACCTGTGTGCCAGTGGATGCCTCCCGCTACTTCTCCGAGGAGTGGCTCTTTGGAGAGGTGGGCTGCAAGATCATCCCTGCCATCCAGCTCACCTCTGTTGGTGTCTCTGTCTTCACACTCACGGCCCTCAGTGCTGACAGGTAGGAAAGCTGGGCTGCCCTTCCCAGTCCTCTGTGTCTTGGGCTAAAGCTAGCCAGTGCTGGCACGAAAGGTAAGACACCCCTCTCATGAGCTATCCTTGGTTTTCAATCCCCTCAATCCAACCTGTGTTTAACCCATGGGTCTCCTTCCCTCACTGACTGAAGGCATGTCTGGTACTAACTGAAGTTAAAGTGTTTCTGGACATGGGTGTGCCTGTGGCTCCAACTTCCAGGGTGCTGGAAGCAGGAACTGGAATTTAGTCCTGTCGTCTGTACCTCTGAGATAACCCAGAGCCATTCCAGAACCTGTGTATTGAAATACAGCCTGTGTATTAGAGGAAAGATTTAGGTCCTAAATGCCAAGCCACAGTGGTATGTCAATGGTCAGCAAGCAGCTTAAATCAAGGAAAGCACAGGGTGATTTTCAATAGATTTATTTCTTCTTGCTGGGAAAGTGTGTGTGAGAGCATGTGTGTGTCTTTGTGTGCTTGTGCCGTAAGAGAACACCAGGTTACCTGAGGTGACTGCCAGAAGTTGTGCAGCCCTCTGGGAACTTGGAGGCACCAAACTGTTCTATTGGAATAGTCAGTCTTAAACTTTTTATTCAGACGATCCATTTTGTCTTCTTTGAAACTTAAGAAAAAGGGGTGGAGGGCAACAAAACTAGCAAGGAACAAATCCATCTCTAGTAATTATCAGTTTAGGAAGAAACAAAGACCTGGACCCAAAACTTTTCCTCACAATTAGTTTAAACAGATTTTTAAGTGATTTATAGAAACTGGGTAGCTGTTGAACTGTGCTTCAGGCTCTGAAAGACCTAATCTGGCAGCATAATTGGCAACCTTAAACTGAATTAAATTATCCTACCCCCCCCCATCTAAACACTTTTATTCAGACAGAAATGAAAATGTTAAATTCCTTATTCATAGGAAGTACCCTTTTTTTTTTTTGGATTTTAAGCCAAACATCTGTGTTACATTAGTGCATGAAGTAAAGTGACATATCTGCAAACTTATAGTAAAGTTTCCTCAAGACTTTTAATCTTCTCTTCTCTTCTCTTCTCTTCTCTTCTCTTCTCTTCTCTTCTCTTCTCTTCTCTTCTCTTCTCTTCTCTTCTCTTCTCTTCTCTTCTCTTCTCTTCTCTTCTCTTCTCTTCTCTTCTCTTCTCTTCTCTTCTCTTCTCTTCTCTTCTCTTCTCCTCATTGTAAATGTAATTTATTTATTTTTCCCAGACAGTTCAGTAAATCATTTGATTCCACTTAACAATACTCTTCAGTGGCCATCAATTTCACTGGTATTTGAATTAGGACCTGAAATGCTTCTGTATAAAGACTTTATAACTTATGAAAATGTTCTTGTTCTTGTTCAGGAATGTTCTTGTTCTTGAACAAGAGCATGCAAAACATACTTTAAGGTGAACACCTGTAACTCCCTGATTAGCTCAGTTAAGGAATATGTCAAAAACTGTCCTCAGAGAGACAAGCAGACCTTTCATTATCCTTTCTGCTCTATTTTCACCGTTTAAAAAGAATGAATGTGGCATATTACTTGAAATGGAAAAAAATTATTTGCAGAAGAGATATCTCTAGTGAAATATAATGAGAAGGAATGTTGGTGGTTTAATGTTAAGGATTCATTCGTTTACTTTTTATAGTTTTGGAACATTTTTTCCCCATATAATTTTATATTCTTTTAACATCAGAATAAATTCAAGAAGTAATAATGCTTAATCTGTTTGCACTGAATGCATTTAGAATTACACATCCTACCAAACAGCTATAGATGGTGTGATGTGACCATATAAGCTCATAATAAATGCATTCCTCCAGCAATTTGAAGTGCACATTATATGCAAGTATCAGAAATGGTTATACAAAGAATTCAGCAACTGTTTCTTTAACCCCTGTAGTACATTTTCAGTTTTTGAGAAAGCAAAACAAAAAACAGAACAAAACAAAAAATCATCACTTATTTTTCAGTCAGGAAGAGAAGCCACTGACTTCATAAAACAGTCTTTTATCCTGGGGGCCCAGGTCATCTCTCAGTGAAGCTGGGATTGACTCTTAATGGAATTTGAATTGGACTCAGTTCTACTTTTTTAGTACAGCAGAAACTTGTATTAAAAGATTAGGCATTGGTGTGGAGGGGTTTTTGTTATGCTAATTTGTGGCCAGATCCTAAGCTGCATCATCTCTACAAGATTCAGTTATGGAGAAATTATGTACAGGCAATTATGTTGGCACATGGGAAGCACTGGAAGCATTCTTCAGCTAAGAGCTGATGAGGAGGCAAGGCCTGGTGGGGACAATATTGTCTCCAGATAGGCAAAATAGGATTTTAGCAATTTGGTAACTGTGATATGGCTAAAAAGGCTCTGTTATAATCTGGTACGAGTTTGATCCAGCAGACTATATTGTCTTCACAGTGGCTTCTTTCACAGTTAATATTCCAAGCAGTTTCCTACTTTTTACTCAGTATTACCACAGAAATATATAGAACTGCAGGCAGTGATTGCATAAAGGAAGAGACTTAAAAATATTTACAGTTCTTTATAATTTGCCTGCATGTATTAGGATAACAAAGGATATCTTGGTTTCCACAGTGAATTTAGCTTTTACTGTTTATGTGGAAATTTGGCATAGCAAATTACATCTATGTGATACGTTTAGCAGTTAGAGCTATATTAGAAATAACCTTTGATATATCACTTACTACAAACTGAAGCCACAAGGAAGAAAAAAATAGCATACATTAGGTATGCCTCTTTTCTAAACTTTCTTAATTTCATATGGCTTTTTGCCACAGAAGCCTCTAGTCAATAGCACATCACTAGTGCTTTTAGTTTGACACCTTCTGTTTTTAAGCTTCATTACCTGATACTGAGATTTGTTTATTTGTTTGCTTATTTATTTATTTTGGTGTACATACATTATATGAAATTTGTAACAGTACTTCCTAGTCTTCCCTAAAGCATGCTTTCAGGTTACAGTCAATAGCACACAACAAATGTGCTCAAGTTTGTCCGTACCCATCCGAAGACTAGCTGTGGGTTCCAAAGAGACATTTTGTCAGCCTTGGGTTTGTGCAAGCTGTCTCTCCATGTCTGTATGCTGTGGTGAGCACTAGTGCCCTGCTGTGGCCCCACACTTTGGGGCACGGGAGGGTGGCAGCAGAGACAGTACAGTGTTGGAACTGTTGGTGCAGTGTGTTGGCATAAGAGGTGGGCACAATCTCCACCTCTGGCAGAGGCCTGGGGCTGCAGAATGTGATGAAGGAGCAGTATTGCTGAGCCCTCTCACTGACACAGATGAAATGTACAGGGACAGCACCCCTTCCTCTCATGGCCATTGCTCCTATTGATTTTTCTCTATCACAGAGAAACCAAACCAGCTCTAGGTAACTTAACAATTCCCTATTTAAAACAACAACAACAACAAACGCAACCAACCAAACCAACAACAAAAAAACAAAGGTGGATTACAGAAAGAGAAAAAATAATAAGTAGAGTGGATGAAAAATGAAAAAAGGAAGGAGACTGAGGTGCAAAATAAATAAATAAAAAATAATGTAAAAGAAAAACAACAACACAAGAGAACCAAGGGGCAAAACAACCCCAATAGCACTCAGCACACCCTGAAGATACATACAGATCTTGTGCATGATGGCCAGGGATGCACTTACTAGAGGAGTGGTGGTCTGAGAAAATGAAAACGGGACCCTTGCAATGCTTCTTCTCCATGGGCCATGGACCAGTCTTTGACTGGGCCTATGGGTGTTGATGAGGAAGTCCTAGGACTCAGTGTGGTCTTGGATGAGGATGTTAAGGATAAGAGGTGACAGAATTGTAGCCAGAGGGACTGCAGCATGGCATACATGAAGAAAAGTTGTGCCAGCAACTCCTTGCTTGAAAAAGGACAGAAGTCATAGCTCACCTGACCTGAGCTGTGCCTGTCTTGATCTATAGCATGAAATTGTTCACTGTGTTTTTCCAAAACACATCCATGGTAGGACACAAAGTTAGCTCAGAATGTAAACTGGGGCCATGGGGCTCTTCTCATGGGACTCTTACCCTCTTCTCAGGGTAAGGGATCTTGCAATGTTGTGCCTGGGAAGTACTCTAGGGTAAGGGAGTGAAACACCAGATAAGTGTTTCCAAAATGCCTCTCAGAGCTAAGGGTGCACAAATTTTGAAAGAATAAATGGCAGCCCCTTACAACAGCTTTAGAATTGTCCCTTTCTCTTTCGCTGTCATTTATGCCTCATTTATGCCTTTATGTGAACTATAGAACTAGGATTAAATTTAACTCTGCTACTTTTTCTAGATTTAATTTTCTTTCTAATGAAGGTTTTAAATGTGTTAACTCAAATACAGTCCTGCTGCACTCTAATAAAGACAGTGAAGCTGAACAGTGAAGCAACAGGCCCTACTGCAATTCAAATAACATCTTAATATTCTTCCCCCAAAATATGGCCTCTGATGAGACATTTACTTGAGTAACCAGGTAACAGAATTATTTTATGAGTTGTATGACACCTTTCCTATATTTTAATAAGAAAGTATTTTAAATATTTAAATTCATACTTATATAACTAGGGTGCCTGAATTAAATGCTTACAAATAAATGCTATAAATGTGAATAGCTGAAGTATTTGATTCTTTGATGATGATTATTATTATTTATTTGATTTAATTTTGGAAGAATGCAATTGGCATTTTTAAAAGTGTACAGAGATTCAAAAACATTCTGTGCAAGTTTAATATCGATGTGCTGACTTCTGACTGCAGCAGATGACAAAAAATGGTCTGGCTCAATTTGCACACCTTGTCTTCTTTTTACTTTTCTTCAGAACTTATTTAAAGTTTCTTCTTTTGTCAGGTGCTGATTAAAGCTGAAACATAGTGATTAGAGACCTCTAAAATCCTCATTTCTTATTACAAGTTGTGGAATAGGTGAAGCAGAAAAGTGGATATGATTTCCTTTTGAGTTCTAATAGCCAACATCCAATGACTAAAGCACCTTGACGAGGAAAGTAGCATTAAATGACATCCTGGAAATGACTTTAAATAATTAAAGAAGAAGAAATAAAAAAGTATCCAGAAGTAGAATAAGAGTGTATAAGAGTCTATCGGTATAAGAGAGAAAAAAAATACCTATATATAATAGATACAAAACAAAATTATGTGGAGCTAGGAGAACTATGAAATCTGTACGTGTAAATCCTGGAAACCCTAACATTTGAAATTAAAATATTGAATGAATGACTTATATTAAACAAAATTGATGGTCCAGATGTTTTTCACTGTAGGCTGTAGCAGTATGGTTATAATTATGTGATAACAAGCAAGGCAAAATAAGTTGAAGAAAGAATGGGCAAGCTTTTACTTTTTTTTCAGCTCACCTTTTAATTTATATGTGCAAATGTGATTCACAAAATAAAAGTTTCCAGACATGAAACTCTGGTTTATTTTGTAGGCATCAAAATGTATCAGAACAGCCTCAATCCTTATCAACCTTTTATTTATGAGAGACGTGGGGTTGGGACTGGACTTTTTCTCAGCTTTTCATACAAAGAAACTCCATCTGTTCATGTGGCTTCTGTCTTGGGAGGCTATATGAATTAGAAGAAGGTAGTGTGAAGCTCATGTAGCAGCAGCAGTCATGTAAAACAATTCCTTCCATAAAATTCAAGCATTTTGGTCCAATGAACAATGGCATGATATAAAAGTATCAAATCACAGCACCAGTGAAATGGGAAGGATCCTCTGGAAATTGCCTAGTCCAAACCCCTTCTCAGAGCAGAGTCATCTAGTGCAGGGTGCTCAGGACAATGGCCATCTGAGTTTTGAATCTCTCCAAGGATGGAGGCTTCACAACCTCCCTGGGAATACCTTTTTGATCACCCTAACAGTAAACATTTATTTTCCCTATGTTTTGAAAGAGATTTTTCTTGTATTTAATCCATAGCTCAGTGCCATCACACAGGATAAAGGATGTGTACAGGAGAAAACCCTCTACCTCCCAGCTCAGCTGCTTAGAATGAAGATGATGAGTGATGGGACAGTGTAGTCCCAATCAGAACAAGGTGGTTATCATTACTGGAGCTCTGCCTCTATGACCACCTTTGTGTGTTTACAAACCCGGAGGGTTCTTATTGGACAGAGCTGGGCCTACCCTCTTCGAAAGCTTCTCTCCTTGCTGTTACCATACATATAAGACAAATATTTGTGAAGATGAGTAGCCAGCATGCTGAAAGTGGTGGTCCAAGTAACATAGCATGTTACTAATTGACCAGCTTTGTGGTTGCACAAGGCAAGCAGGGGAGTGGGATATTTGCCCTTAGCAGGGCAATTATCATATTAGTCTCACACTTGCCTGCATTACAGTTCAAGAGAATTTTTATAGATGTTCAGTTGTAAAAGGAAGTTCAGTTTTTACATGTATTGGTCTATTTGCTCTTCTCTGCCTTCTTGCATATAAGATGTCCTTAGGTTGAACTTCACCCAGAAACAGGAGCAATCACTTTTTTCAAGTTAACAGTGAAACCTGTTCTTACCTTTT
This sequence comes from Netta rufina, assembly GCF_964035555.1. Taxonomy (NCBI): domain Eukaryota; kingdom Metazoa; phylum Chordata; class Aves; order Anseriformes; family Anatidae; genus Netta; species Netta rufina. The sequence goes on from NC_140125.1 coordinate 58,542,397, forward strand.
CCCACCCCAAAATGTTCTAATTTGTTTGTAACCATTCCATACAGATAAAATGAATACAATGGAAAATATTTCAGAAAGAAAAAGAGGATGGGAAAAATGCAGGAGAAATTTTATGTTTGAAGTAGATTCAGGAATTACCTATTCTAGGATAAGTTAGTCTAAGCCAGGCAATTCAGATCATCTGTTAGAGAAGTTCATCTTTGCACAGCTGAAAGTGATATCTCAAAAATAACATTTTCTACCCACATTAGGCAAACTATGTTTTTCCTATTCTCAAATTTCTCAGACAGAAGCATCTGTTAAACTATTTTCACTGTGTGTGTGTGTCTTGTGTGTGCTCTTCAACTCATACAAAAACAGATTAGTCCTCAACATGGCAAAGTGAGAAATGGCTGTGTTGTTTATCCTAGTCTGTGATCAGTGCAATGCCTTTATTGTGCTGACAGCAGCCAACCTAGCTTTGATTAATGTAAATGCCAGTGTCCGATAGCCTTTTGTAGGTTGCAGCCTAAAACCTGGAGAACTGTTACAAAACCATTTTGTCTGTTTCCTGTTTCTTTGATCAGTTCAGTAAGAGCCTATGCCTCTGATGGGTAAAATAGCTACTGAAAAGCAGATCTAGCTGAACTCTTACTAAGCAGGGCTGAACATAGATCTCCATATTTTGTTTGTTTGCCTTTCCCACCAACATGGTGAACATGATTCCCTTATATACTTTGTTGCAATGTGTTTATCTCAATTGGACTGTTGGAATCCTCAAGTCTGCATTTATCAGGTGCTGAGAAATAATGTGGAAGATCAGATATGCTTTACCAATTCTACCCTGAGGGAAAAGCTTTCACTTGTTTTCTGTGAAGATAAATTTGTTAGAGAATGAGTAATAAATATACTTGTCTATTATAGATGTGCAGAGTGATGGATCACTCAAATGTCCTATCCAAAAGGGACAATTTCATTGAATCCTTGTTTTAAATAGTTTAATTATAGAAGAACTGGTGTATTTCTTACATAGGTTATTGCTGTAGGCCCATTCTTCCAGACTATATATTCTAGTGCTAAATTTTGCGCGTGTTTTAGTATGTACTAATAAAAAAAAGCATGTGCAACCACAATTCCTAAGCCCGATTAAGTGTCTCCACTATTAACATTTAGTAGTCCATGACAAGACTGAGCCCAGTTTGACAACATGATCACAAATAGCAAGTTCTTACAAGTTCACAAAAAGTTGTGGAAGGCAAGAAGCAAATTTCTGTCCCTTAAAGAGAAGTTTGTTTTGTAATTATGTTGATAGAAGTTGTCAGATGTTAGAGAAAGTAACAGAGACAAATAACCTGTATGCACCTTGGTGCAATTAATTTTGCTGTGTGTAGTATTAATCAAATATTTCCAGCTTTGCACAAGCATACTTACAAATAGTATTATGGTGTGTGTATGAATATGAAAGAAGTGGATTATTCTAATATGTTATCATATCATATTCTAATATCATTTTTCTAATATGTTATCATTCTATCTTGTATGATTCTCTTCAGTCCTTTACATGTCTAACCCATTTTTTTTCCCCCAACTATTTTTCACAGTATTTTTTAACTTAGTGTTATGTTGGTACTTTGGCTCAAAGTTTGTTTGACTGTAATTTAGAGATTTCTATTTTAACTTTTTTTCCCCCATGATTTTTAATGTTTAATGCCATCTACATTGATTTCAATGCCAGTTTACAACAGAAGTTACAAATTAAATGGAAATGGAAACAAGCTTTAAAGTGCCGGAGTGGAGCCTCCTAGATGATAATACTGGAGCAAATCTATTAAATTGTAGTTTTTTGAATTTAGAAATCAGAGATTTTGGGTCTAGATTTTCAAATGGTAAACTCTAAATCTGTTCCAGATCCATTAATAGATTTAGTTATTTAATTCTTCATGGCTTGTATCATTTCTAAAAATCACCTGACAATATAATGTTCTCCTCAACTGTTATCTGCCATAGTCATGAGATATTACTGAATTAATCAAGGAAATAGGTTTTGTAACAACAACAATTTTATAAGGGCAAACTAGCACTGAGCATATTTTACATGTGGGATTTCTGCATCTGGGCAGAACATTTCTTATTGATCTTCTGCTCCAGCATGAATGATTCTATGAGATAGGACTCATGCTTTTATGAGATAGGAAATGATCTTTTTCATTCAAGTATCTATGGATATCATTGCTGCAAGACATGCAATAAACATAGTTGATATGCAGATAAATGCATCATCAATCTAAATCTGTCATCAATCTGTCTCATCAATCTAAAGGCACAAATATCAACAGGATTTGGACTGAGCCTCATTTGGGAAATGTTTCTTTCCTGAAAATCCTTTGATCTTTCAAGGTCCAGAATATAAACTCAGAAAGAACAAGAGAAGGTTAGGTGTGATTTTCTATTATTTATTTTATTTTATTTTATTTTATTTTATTTTATTTTATTTTATTTTATTTTATTTTATTTTATTTTATTTTATTTTATTTTATTTTATTTTATTTTATTTTATTTTATTTTATTTTATTTTATTTTTTTAAGAAATGGAATTAGAGAAAGGTAGAAGAAATATCTAAATAGAGAACAAAGCACTGGGAGACAAATCCAAACAGCACTAAGGGACAAACCCATACAGTATGTGAGCTTGTCTAGGCTAAACTTGGCAATGCCTATCCTCTAAATTAGGCGTTGATCTTCCTGCCTAACCCTCCCAAGCAGAATCCAAAATCCAAAATTCCAATTAATGTTTCACTGAGGTAAGGGCTCCAGATAGGCACCAAAAATCAAGAGAAAATACATACTGAGTTGTTTCATACTTCCCAGGGGGAAATGCAAAATCTAGGATTTGTATGACACAGCCTAGTAAGAATAAGGTTCTCTTGTCATTGATGAAATATTACTTTTACACCACTGTCTGGCAGGCCTGGACAATGAATCTTGGATATGCTGGCTGAATGAGTGCTCCATTTTCTTCTTGGAGAGGCAGGTACCAGAGTTGCCTCTGTCACAGTCACAGCTGTTTTATGAAAGCTGATGCCTTTGGTGGGCTCCAGGCATTATTTAAACCCTACTTTGAGCTCAGGTTCCTCAGCTTCGCTGGGCTTAGTTTCAGGATCCCAGTAAAGTTCAGATGCAAACTAAGTAGATCAGAGTCAGGGGAGCTCTGTGCATGCACAGCAGGGGAAATAACAGCTACTTGCCTAATTTAAAATTCAAGAAAGGAGGAACAGAGTGGAAGAGGGTAGGCCAGCCATTGAGTGAGTTTTTTGGGTGGTTTTCTTGGGATCCAGCACTGGAAAATATATATATTTTGTTGTGCATGTATGTACATGTGCTCATATATGCATATAGACATATATACACATACAGACATATTCAGCTGTGCCAAAACATAAACCTGAGTGCTGGAAGTCAACTACCTTGTCGAACTGTTAGAGCAGCCCACAGTGTGGGCTTCCCTTCCCTTCCCTTCCCTTCCCTTCCCTTCCCTTCCCTTCCCTTCCCTTCCCTTCCCTTCCCTTCCCTTCCCTTCCCTTCCCTTCCCTTCCCTTCCCTTCCCTTCCCTTCCCTTCCCTTCCCTTCCCTTCCCTTCCCTTCCCTTCCCTTCCCTTCCCTTCCCTTCCCTTCCCTTCCCTTCCCTTCCCTTCCCTTCCCTTCCCTTCCCTTCCCTTCCCTTCCCTTCCCTTCCCTTCCCTTCCCTGCCCCTCCCCTGCCCCCCTCCTCCTCCCATCTCCTCTTCTTTTTCCCTTCCATTTAATTTGTCTATCTTAAAAATGTGTAAAAATATTTTCATCAGTGACTCTTTCTGGGCATTATCAAAGTTAAATATTAATCTATCAGAAATACTAATATATACCAACTGAATAATAGTCAATGCAGTACTTTACTATTACTCTCCTCAGGAGGACAACTGAACAAACGAATGATGGTGCTTTTAACTAGTGCAGTTACAAGTAAATGGACTTACACAAGTAGAAGTAAAAAGCCAGATTGCAGGCAATGAGCTATCACTGCAGGATTTGTACTAGGTCATAATAAATATAGCTACCTAATGTGAGGGGAGTAGCAAGAGAAAGAAATAGCAAGAGATGGGAAAATTAAAAATAAAGATAAAACACAGACAAAAATCAACACTCTCATCTGAAATGGTAATTTGACAGGGCAAGTCATATTTCATGTGGAAAAAAAACAACACAGAAACAAACAAAAAACCCTCCAACATCCTGAGAATCTTCTGTTTTCATTATTTTCTAAATCATCATTCAAAAGGCTAAATAAGACTTTTTGTTGAAGTATTACTGACAGTTTTTGTTTCAAAAGAGTGCATTTCTATAGAGTGGAAAAATCTTTCCCCTTCAAAAAATCTTAGGAATTTACCCCTGAGAGATACAGAGCACATGCCATTGAGATTCATTTGAATTGTGTTTATATATGGTCTGCTAGTCTTCACTTCAAGCACTGTTTATTATACTAAGCTATCAGACCTTATTCCTGGTGAATGCAATTCTCTGCACTTAAGAGATAAACAAAGAACAAAAATGTTAGCACTAATTATATATACATATATATGCACTTTAAATTGCAAAAATGTAAAAAGAATAAAAGAGAATACTTGATAATCTCAGACTTCTTGTATGTTATCAAAGATGTTCCCACAACTCTGGACACCAAATGGTTCCATCTTTTTCTCAACTAGTTATATTGTTCTGCTCTTTAATGATCAACTATTTAGTCAACAGAACTGCTAATACTAGGGAAAGGGATTTGACCCCATGCAAAACTTCATTCTACTTTAGTGGAGTGGACAACTACTGGACATAACTTGAAGGCTGATGTTTATGGAAAACTGCAGAACTGGGGGTTTTCATTCTGTCAGACTGATGGACTTTGCAGAATGTGAAACTTAAAATGACATTTCTTAGAGATTAATATGAAAATCACTGTTCTTGGTGAGTATTGCAATTGTTTTCTTGTACAATTAGGTAAGATGGTTTTAAGGTTCTACTTGTGTATTCAGTTACTCCCTCAGTCTTCAGTGGTATGAATTCAAGACCTACACATGCCAATTGTGTCAATGATAGAAATACTAGGAAAATTTTGGCATTGCATTTTTGTGACAAATATTTCCTTAGGCTGTTGCTACATGAAGCAGATATAGCTGGGAAACAAGAATGAAAAGAAACATCACAGACAGGTAGAGTGATATTTTCAGTTTGTTCTTCTGTGTTGAAACAGGACACTCCAGATGACTGAAGAACATTGGAAAGCTTGAGGTTAGTATGCTTGAGGGCTTTATGAATAAACAGTCTAATCCAGCAGTTAAGAAATGGAAGTGAAGCATGTAAACCAGCTCCATAACAAGATCTACTATATATCTTTGTATATGAGAGTACTCAGAGCAGCCTAGGGCACAAGCAAGGCATGAGTGCACTACTAGGAGAGGAGACAGACCCTTATGTAGAAGGTGGCTGCAATCGTTGAACCAAACATTTGAAAATGGCAGTTTTTGAAGGAATATATTCCCTTTCTGCTTTATCTTCAGCCAGTTAGAAACTGTTGCTTGGTAAAGAGTTGAAAACAATTAGGAGGAAGAGAAATAGATGTTGTTTTGTATTCAGATTTACTTATATTATCTGATTGATAATATATTACCTTCCACATTTGTTCTCATGGTTTTATGAACAAGAAGAAGAAAGTCGCTGACCAAAAAGGTTTTTTTTTTTTGAGTAAGAGAAAAAAAGATACATAAACAAGAGGACAAAGAAATATTGAGGCAACCCAGGTTATTATGGTAAGTTGTAATTATAGTCCAGTGGCTTCTTAAGTATTGTCTGTTATTAATTAATTAATTAATTTATTATTATTATTAATGTGTTTTTGAAGGACATCACAGCAAAGCACTCTAGAGAAAGAGGTCACAGTGTAATGGAGAGATGGCTGAGGATGAACCATGAAGCAACTTCTTAGGAGAGGGGAATAGCATTATGGACTCAGTACAGACAAGTGCTTTTCCCAGTTAGCTTTACATGCTAATTGGGAACTGAGACATACATTTATGAAGGTCTTTGAATATACAGATAGGGAGGAATAGATAACCTATACATATATACCTATACCTATATAGTTTATAAGGTAGCAACAAGTTATAACTCTGTAGGAAGAAGATATTCTTTCTTTCATGATTCATGATTTTTTTTTTTTTGGGTGTGTATGGGAAGAGATTGCTTTGGAGTCAAAAAACACTATACAAATAAAAATAGTATTTGCAGAATGGGCAAATTTTTGCCGGTGTCCATTGGCAGAAACCATAGCTCCAAAGAAATTAAACTCATTGTAAAAATGTTTCCTGAATTGGGATGCCTTTGTCGGCAGCAATAATAACAGAGGATGTAGGAAGACAGAATTTACATGAAAGCATTTAATTAAAACCAAATGCATACTTATAATTATTTCCTGATCCTCATGACAACCTATAATTTTATTTTTTCATCAGCGAAGTAAAGAAAAAGATGGATTTTGCTTACTAATCTGACTAAATAATTTGCTCCTTACTCTGGCTTGCTTGGTTTTATCATTTATAGAAAATATACACTTTCTAATTTCAACAGTAGGTGACAAGCTTTAGCTTTATGTTGTTTTTATACAAAGAAAGAGGCTTGGTATTCATTCTGGGAACACTTCTAAGTTCACCCAGTTTATAATTGATTTCATCTGTTGCCTGTCTCTACTCTACATCTTTTCAGAGATATAAACAACATGGCAGATTTTGTAAAGTGCTTAGTGCCTTTCTATTCCCATTGACACAGACTACCAAAACCTTAGAAGAAGAGTGCTGTCTTGCAGTTGGCTGGTCAACTAAAGTACAATTTTGAAATTTTTTGGACTGAACTGTTTTTATTTATTTATTTTACTTTTATTTTATATTTGCTGAAACAGCAGTATCTACGAAAGCACAGATATATGCCACCTTTTTTGGTATTATAAAGGCTTCTGAAAAGTCTCCCATTTAGACACTAACCAGACAAAATGCTGCTTAAACAATAAATTGTGACAAGGTCACTATCTTGAGTGATAGGACAAAAGAGCATGAAGTGGTCAAAATAGCATGAAGTGGCTGGTCACTTGGTTTGTGCAGATGAGAGAAGAGGAGGCTGAGGGGAGGCCTCACGGTGGCCTACAGTTTCTTTATGAGGAGAATGGAGAGGCAGGCAGTGATCTCTGCTCTCTGGTGACAGTGACAGGACTCAAGCGAATGGCATGGAGCTGTGACAGGGGAGGGTCAGACTGGGTGTTAGGAAAAGGTTCGTCACTGAGAGGGTGGTTGAGCACTGGAACGGGATCCCCAGGGAAGTGGTCATTGTACCGAGCCTGAACCAGAGTTCAAGAAGTGTTGGACAATGCTCTCAGATATGTCTGATTTTTGGGGCGTTGTGTGTGGAGCTAGACTTGATGATCCTTGTGGGTCCTTTCCAACTCAGGATATTCAATGATTCTCTGATTCTATGAATCACTACATTGCAAAAAGAGAGAAAAATATTCTAGTACAAAATAGTATACATGTATATATATTTTTAATCCAATGTCCTTCCCCTCTAAGTTCCCAAACCAGCTCTTCTCCATCAATATAAAGTTTAAAAGAAATGAGCAGGACTTGACGTCACCTAAGTTGAATGAAATGAAATAGAAGGTCTGCCTTCATGTAATGAAATCAAGGCAGACAGCAATAGGAAGCAAATTATTGACTAACAAGGTCACAGTTTATGCTGGGGAGACTGTGCTTTGTGCAGAAGTTTCTATCCTTGCTATGACAGTATAAAGGATTTCTTTACACCTTTGTGTCCAGGGAGTTTCTCACTATGTATTAGAAGAAATGCTAAACAGCATTTACAGCATTAACAGAAACACTTTCCTGAGTTTAATTTTCTATTTTTTATTTTTTTTTCTAATTTTCTAAACTTCTAATTTTCCACAACTTTTCAATTAAAATGAAATGTTTTATTAAATGTTCAGTTTTTAATAGAAGCAAAAACATTAATTTACTTTTTGAAAATAAATAATTTTCAAAATCAGAATTAAAAAAATAAGCAAAACATTAAGTTAGTTTTGAAACATTTCTCTCAAAATACATCTAGCCTTTTAAAACAGACCTTTTCTTGTGGAAAGTATCCCTCTGTGTCAACTTCTGCAACATTTTTTTTTTAATAGAATTCCTAACATGTATCTACTTCTATTATTTTGCTTTACTGTAGTGTGATATTTCCTTCCTACGCAATGTTTCCTGTTTTCATTGTAATGGTCATGAAATTATCAATACTCCCAAAGTTTATGTGTAATCATATATTATGGGACAGTTTCCCAAAATGTGGAGGCAGCAGTTTCCAACTATTTATGTGAAAATGTTTACTTTATTTAAGAGTTTAATATTTCTGCGCAGGCTTTTGGGAGTCATTCCTGCCTGAAGAGGCTTATATTCTGAGTGTTGCAGTCAGGACAGTATATCCACGTATACAAAGGTCCTGAGGTGAAAAAACAAGGAGGGGGCTTAGTGCAGTGGCAGTGATATTGTGAGTGGAAATGAGGTGGTGTCAGGCAGGAGTCCTGGGCTGGAGGAGCTGATGAAGAAAACAAACCCTGTCACGAATGTGCTGGTAGGAGACTCAGTTGTAAGTATGGAGGTAGGCTGTGCATTTGGGGATTTGCTGGGACAGTCACAGGAAAGGAAAAATGGAGTGGTGCCTGCTTCTGTGTTTTCACAAGGCTGGCACAGAATGGGTTCCTACAGCCACAGATTGCAACCAGGGCTTCATTTGGCACTTCTAAAATGGGTATATATGAACTGGAAGCTTAGAGATTTAGAAAATGTAAATTTGTTAAAGATTACACATGCCTTGATGTTTCAAAGAGGAACAAAAAATGACCTTTTTTTTAACCAAAGGTATGAAGTGGCCTTATGCATCATACAAAAATATACCTATTAATTTACATCTGCATTTTTATCACTTTCAGGTACAAAGCAATTGTAAATCCCATGGACATCCAGACCTCCAGTGCAGTGCTATGGACCTGTGTTAAAGCCATTACCATCTGGATAATCTCCATGCTCCTGGCAGTTCCTGAAGCAGTGTTCTCTGAGCTGGCCCATATCAATAACACAGATAATGCCACTTTCAAAGCATGCATACCATACCCCATGAAGGATGACATGCACCCGAAGATCCATTCTGTGCTGATTTTTCTAGTTTATTTTCTTATCCCTCTGACCATTATTAGTATCTACTATTGTCACATTGCAAAGAGTTTAATAAAAAGTGCCCACAACATCCCTGGAGAATACAGCGAGCATTCCAAAAGACAGGTAAGCAGTTTTCTATTTACTTTCCAATGAAAGATTTATCTGCTGTGTACACTTATAAAAAGCAAAAAAACTTAAACATCCAAATTGTTGGTTTTTGCAGAGGATTAATTCAGTCTCCACATGTATGAGCTAAGCTCAGGATTAGCTGAGAAATCTCCTTGTTTTCACAATTAATTAATATTAGGACCAGTATGTAAATGAATATGAGGAAAAACATAAATTCAATGCCATCAAAGCATATTCCTAAAAAGAAATAGGGTTGGTGTATGTATATGTATGTGCTGCTAGTGTAACTGTTGCTTGTGTTCTTACTGAATTGTGTTCTTACTTTTATTTGTACTTGGAAATTTTAAAAAAATGACATAGAAAGGTAAATATTTTCTTAGGGTCTCTGAGGTTCTTCCCAGACCAAGGACTGCTGAAAATATCAACACAGAGCATGAAATGATTATTTTTTATCTTTCTGAGTAGATCTTTCCTAGATACAATCCTGAGCTAACAACTGAACTTTTCTTAATAGCCTATTATATTTGCTATAGAACTTTCAGTATAGATTCTGTACATCTTTGAGACAGAGCATTTTAACAGCCAGCTTCCGTGTAATGAGTATCAGGCAGTAAGATCTCAACAGGCTGTTCATTAGCAGGAACATTTGTATATGAACCACAGCTTTTGCAGTAAAGTACCTCAAACAGTTTACAAACACATTGGTATTGAAAGAGAAAAATACTTATGTCCATTAAAACAATTTGGAAGAGTTTTCTCTGACAATATTGTAGAAAACACCTTTTTACTCACTGAGACTTCTTTGCATATATAGAACATACACATTCTTTGAAAAAGAAAAACCACATTCCCTCATGCCCTTTTTGTTCAACATTTCATTTCTACTCTAGCCTGTTTCTTGTCAAAATGCAAGCATATTAGCACTTCATGTACTATTTTATTTTCCTGTGAGATATAGAGAGAATTTTGGCTGAACCCTCAGGTTAGAAAAAATATTTAATTTATATCACCTTTCTGAACTCACATTCTGAAATGTATTTTCAAATTTTTTTATCATTCAACTTAGGTTTATTTATTTATTTATGCATTTATTTAATCTATGAGACTCAGGAGAGTAGAAAATTCCAGTGTACTTCCACATCTCTCAGTAAGAAAAAGTAAATTCAGACTATTGTTTTCAACTCAAGTTTCTTTAGGCACAAAAGTTTAATATTCACAAAATACCTCTATACCTTTTAGTCTGCTGTTGCCATCTGATATACAGTGCAAATCCTACAGAATTGAAATGTTTTTCCATCCTTTGAGAACTCTTCACTTTTTTTTTTTTTTTTTTTTTTTTTTTTTTATGTGGAGCAGAGAAAACTGTACTTTTTTATTTTTTTATTTCACAGATTTTGAAAACCTATTAAAAAAATCACTTGATATTGTTCAGGTCACATTTGACAGAAAATTGAGGAAAGTCAGAAAAATTTCCTTTCTGGGAAAGTTTGGTACCTGACATACATAGTAAATATTTTGGAGGAATATATAGAAAGGTCCTGCTTCCCTTTTGTACCTTCTACCTGGCCCATTTCTCTCTTTCAGTTTTGGAACCACTGTGTAGCTCATTTCCTTTCAGCTCTTCAACCGCTCTAAATATTTACATTGTAATCCAATTATATTTTAGCATTGCAATTAAGGTACATTTCTTTCAAGTCATTATTGAAGATTGGTCAAGCTTTTCAACTTACCCTGGAATTAAGATGCTTCAGTGTGTATGATGCAAAATTTTACTCATTTCCCTAGGAGACAGGTGCAAGCTGAGTCATTTCAAGCAAAATAATGGGATGCACCTTATAGCTAAAAGCTAAAACCCTAGGTGTCAGACTTGCAATGTCTCTACATTTCAAAACCAACAGTTTCTAAATAGCTTTCTAATTAAAGCTAAGTTTCAAGCCAAGTACTGACATCTCATCAGAAAATGTTATATTTTATGGCACCCTTCGGTGCGTGCTTTCAGGCTATACACCAATGCATACTTGGGTCATGAATTGCTCTTGTTGAGTAAAACCAAACTTCTGTAACTGCAGACATCTAGGATATTTCTCTGTAAATAAACTGAAAATGGTGAAGGAAAGTAAATAATATAGAAAAATAACTGAGCCCTGGAAGGAAGTATTTTTACTTATGATAATTGTTAAAGTTAATATAAAGGGAAATGCTACATGTTTTAATTGTCTGTTATATGCAATAGTAGTTCTATTCCTTGTTGTTCATTTGGGTTCTCTTCGTCTTTTTAGATGGAAACTCGGAAACGCCTGGCAAAAATAGTTCTAGTTTTTGTTGGCTTCTTTGCTATCTGTTGGTTTCCTAACCATGTGTTATACATGTACCGGTCTTTTAATTACAATGAGATTGATTCATCAATAGGTCATATGGTTGTTACCTTAGTCGCCCGAGTACTAAGCTTCTGCAACTCTTGTGTCAATCCATTTGCACTGTATTTTCTCAGTGAGAGTTTTAGAAGACATTTCAACAACCAGCTTCGCTGCAGGAAGAAATCTCAGCAAGAGAGATCTGCCAGTTACTCGCACAACTCTTCTGCTGTTCAGATGACTTCCCTGAAAAGTAATACCAGGAACACAGTGACTAGTGTGACACAACTGAATGGGCACAACTTGAAACAAGAAATGTCATTATGATTTAATAGGTGTGATCTTTTACTGTGGAACAAATCTGAACTTTTTGTTTGTGGCTTGTAGCTCAATTTTGGCTCGCATATGCTTAGATGGTCTAAACAGAGGATCTACTGAAGTCTGTCCAATACAAGGTTGTTTCACATTTTGTTTTACTTTTAGACAGATGTGAAGAGAAGACAAAGCTGACTGGCTCCATTTTGTATGTTAAAGGAGATGACAGTATAGAATTAACATATAAGAAAAAAAAAATAATGGTGTGAATATTAGTATAGCTTATTAAATGCTTGGAAAAGTACAGATTTTATGATCTAAAAAATATGTATTTTTAAGCAAATATTCATCCAGGCTTATGTCTTACCCCAATAGACTGTTGCATGATTTTAGCTGTGTTGTTTATACAAGCATTTCTCATTGAAGACTTTTAGGCATTTTGGGGCGAATTAAGGAGCCATTTGAAGGCATAGATTCTAGTTTCAGATAAAAAATATTAAAGCATCAAGTGCCAGATCTGTGCTTTATTTAAATCTGCCTTGTTTATTCATTTTGGCAGATATAAAGATGAGAATTTACTTTTTGGGGTATTTGTTTACCGTTTTCTGTAGTGGTGTAGTTTATCTGCTAAAATTTCATTCTTGTCAAGAATAACAACTCAGAAGAAAAATGTTGTGTGTGACATGCAGAACTCATTGTCTGAATCCTCATTTCTCTAATTTGTCAATTCTACAACAACCTTGGCTTAGAGTAATTACGTGCTTTATATTTGCTACAAGCTACAGATCATTCTGATATCACTACACAGCTAAGAAGGACACTAAATGGAATGGAACATTCAGAAACGTAAAGTTCAGAGTGGCTTTTTCAAAGGGTCTGTGGCAAGGCTTCCTACAACTACTATAAACTTAAACCAATATTAAAATTAAAAAGCAATAATAAGATTGTTCTGAAATTAATTGGCCTGAGGACCAAGTCTAATTTAGGACAGTTATAACCAGGAAGTTAGGTACTCACATGCATGTCTGTGTTTGAGCTGAAACAAGAGAAACTCCTTTAAAGCAAATTTCCCGGTCATCATTTATTTCTGGTTTTCAGTTTACATCTCAGAGTGGTCTCATTATGTAGAAACCAGATCACATCCAGGCAAAACCAAATTAAAGGATGGCCTGCAGAAACACACCTACATTCTCTGACCATTAATGGTCATCCAGCCCATGGGACCAGACAAGCTCTAATATGAAATAATGCCCAAGTGAAACATAAACAGCCAGCATTTGATGGTCAGTCCTCTTGCACAAGGTGTTTACCAGTCTAAACAAAATGTAAATACAGTTATAAATCTCACCTTTAAAAGGCATTTATTTTCCTGAAGACCCTTGTGTATAAATAGCCAATGCACTTCTGAAAATTCTAGCTGGGTGACCTATAATAAAGATGATGATGATTGATGATGATGATGATGATGATGATGATGATGATGATGATGATGATTATTTTGGAGAATCATTTCCCAGTGCCATGAACAATGCATACCATTTTGTGGTTAGGGAAAGCTGTTCTTTGTTAGTATTCTGAAAATCACCTCACAGGTCATGACAAGTAGCAAAATAGACACAATGACTGAAGTTTGTTGCTGCAACAAGTCATGTAAGGGCATCTATATATCTATATGAACATTTCTAAACTGTAACATGACTGCACGAAATCTTGTTCAAATAGATGATGGGGTAGGAGTTGATTCTCCCCTTACACAGCTATGTACTATCATTCTCCATCCCACATAAAAGGTTAAGGAGACACTTACAATGTTCTTCTTACAAGAGGATTCTGTAGTGGCAAACAAAGGCACTTTCTGGAAGTGTTTTTTTTTTTTTTTTTTTTTTTTTTTTTTTTTTTGTATTTTGTGGCTAGTTCATGAGGCAAAGGTGATTTTAGCTCTTCCTTTCAAATTGGACAGAACTGCTCCATCACAGATCTTCTGTTGCAACGTTTTAACCTGCACTTCTGCAGCAACTTTAAATTGAATAGTAGAAATGACACCAGAAGTTTTGATTGGTTTCAAAACTTGGTTTCAAAAACCTTATAAATTCGAAAGCTGAAGTGTTAATGCAGTGTAGTAGCTTACATTTCCTTTTGTCCTTAATAGTGCACTTGCTGTTACTTCCATCTGTAACTCTGTGGAATGAGCTGAAGTTCAAAATTTCTTTACTAGATCCCATACCTTTAAGGATAGTCATCATCCAACTGCTATTTTTAAAACAACAAGAAGTATATTGTTATAACCTTCACATGCTTTGAGCTGGCAAAACCTGTAGTATGTAACAGCTGTAGCCAAAATTGTGCCCCTAGTAGACAAGCTCTATACTGCTTGCCCTACCTGACTGCAGTATCTCAATAACTACAGTGGATCCATGGGAGACTTTACATGAAGATCCAGATTGACAAAATCTTGTAACTCTATCTGGAATAGTTAAGGAAACTGCCATCCATAATTGTGTGATACTGTTTCATCCTCCCAATATCTCCATTTCTCCTCTTCTCTCCCTCTATGCCTTAACTCTGCATGAGCTAACACGTTTTCAGGACTTGTCTTTACTGCACTAATTCCTGGATGTCAGCCAGAGTTTTCAGTTCCCCTATTATGGTCAGTCTTGAATAAATTTTTAGCTCCAGATATTTTCCACCCACAAAACACAAAAGCTTGAAGCCTTCCTTTCTCAATTTTCAATGGTTGCCATTGACTGTGATTAAGTTTCCCTTTTATTTCTGAATTTTATTTTTCTGGTTCTCTGCCTGTCATTTTATTTGGCAATCGCTGCACAATATAACATTTCATAGGACTTTTAAATCCACTGTGGCTTTATTTATTTATTTATGTATTTAATTTCCTAAAGGCATTTATCTGATATAGACATTCCCAGATGATACAGATAGATACCCTACCAAAAAAAAAAAAAATCTAATTTACAGTAGATCTGATGTTTATGTTTGATTGATATTCCTTTCACTCAGCACCTTAAATTGTTATGTGTGGTATGGACAGTGTGACTGTGCCTTCTGGCAGAACTGCAAGGTGCAACCTGTTCTTTTTAATTGTGTGGGAAAGGTACTCCCAGGTAGACTGTAATTCCTTCTTGTCAGGAAATCAGAACATAATTTTGCTTCATTATTTCCTAAGGCTAATATTCAAAGCTGGTTTTGATTAAGTAATCTAAATTGTATATGTCTCTTCTCAAATTCCTGTAGCACAATGTGAGAGAATTATTTGATCTGTCTGGAGCTTTGCTAGGCATATTGCTAATACAACTTGAATATTTTGGAAGTTACTGTTACTGTGCTTTCATACACACTGAGTACAAATACAGCTGTATATATGTTGCTATTATACTTCCAGAAAACACTGTTTCCTAACAATGAAAGAGATGGTTGTAGAATGGAGTACTAAAAGGAGTATTTTCTTCTAATTTTGAAGTCAAACAAAGGAAATCTGTCAATCAGTTAATGGCAATTTTTCAGGTGTTACATTGAGATCTATGCCAAAATAGTGGTTAAAAGGCTATCTTATTCTTCTTCCACTGTGATATTTTTCCTTATTTCAGAAACATCAGTTCTCTTTTTGTCTCTCTCCTGAGTTTTGCTAGCATCTTTCACTAATATTGTTTTCAATTTTTGACAAAACTACCACACAGTCTCTGAAAAATAAGACAATAGAAGTAATTACTCTTTCCTCTGTGTAAGACTTTTTTTTTTTTTCCCAGACTAGAACTAGTTCAAGGTAAGTCTGACAGCATGTTTTCACCCCACCAACTTGTAATAGAAACACCACAATGCTGAATTCTGAGGATGGCAGTATGGTTAAATTCTCAATAGACCTGAGACCTGACAAACCTCAGGTATGTTGTGAAGCGAAACTGTCTTCAACAGAACCACTTTAGTTATAATACAGAACAATGTATTTCTGTTTCATAAGACACCTGACCCATTTATATATATATTTTTTTTTTCTCTCATTGAAAACAGATTAACAGAAACATAGGCACAAAAAGAGTAAATTTGGGAGTAGGAGAGAAAAGATATTTTCTCATAATCTAAATAGACTCATATTAAGTTGAAGACTTGCAGTGTTGATTTCCAGTACCATTTGTTTTGTCACTTATTTCTAAAATAAGAGTCTGCCACATATAAGTCAGCCTTTCAAAGACATTGCAGTTGAAGCCTAAAAAAATAATTCAAAAATCCACCTGAATGCTTTTAGTACTTGCAACAAACACAGGGCTCTACACTGATGCTAAGTATTACCTGCTACTGCTTTCTTCCCTCTTTCTGGTGCCATGATGAGTCTTCACATTCTCCTCCCTGAGAAAGACTAAAGGGACCCTATCTGCCAGGCCAAAAGACAGTATGGGAAGAGGAAAGAATGAGAACAAGGATAGACCAAAAATAAGCCTTCAAGTGGCCTTTACTGGTTCTAAGACTGCCAGCATGACCACATCTTGGCAGACACAGTTTGAAAGCATAGAAACTTTTAATAGTTAGGGGACCCTTGGGATCTAGAAATTATGAACAGAAAGAAAGACATCTAAAAATGTGGCTGCTATAGCTCAAGAGATGTATCTTTCCAAAAGAGAATGAAAGTTTTATATTTCAAGTTGTGGAAATACACAATGAAGGTAGAACTAACTACAATTCACTAGTTCATTCAGACACTTCTACAGCTGGTCTTGGTCCAGTGGAGAGGGGATCTTTAAAAAGCAAACTGACATCACAGCAATAAGTCAAATCTGTGAAGGGAGAAGTCTGAGCAAAGAACTTGAGTCCATACTATACATAACAGTGTGTTTTGTAGCTGCTAAACTGGCAGCATGACACCAAAAACATGGTTTAGTCAGATATTTTTAATTTAGACAACAGTCTAATTAATTTTGGTCAGGTTACCTTGATTTCTGGTTGTTTCTGACTTATTTCTGTCTCCAAGTACTACTTCTATCTTGGCAAATAGCAGTAATGCAAAAGAATTTTTTTTGCTTTTAAGAAACATCCATTAATGACCTTTATGACCTAAGTCAAAAGGAAAATAAAAATATACTGGAGCTGAAAATGTTTGTTTGTTTGTTTGTTTGTTTTTTACTCTTCTTTTTGTCTTTTAGGATGTACAGTTGGGGGATTGTCATTGAAGAAAGTAAATTAGAGAAGTTTGGGTTTTATATTATGCTGATACACTTAGTAAATTTCCGTAGCATTGGTTTTGAATAGAAAAGGTAGAATCTATGCCCTTACTCAACTAATATGTTGAACTGTTTTTAATCTATCAGTCAGGAGAGGGATTTTATTACTTCATTCTTTAAACAAGGGGAATCATGTGTAAGTCAGAAGCTCTGTGTCATTACTGGGTCAATGCACTACAAAGTTACCTCATAATGGTATTTTATTCAGAAAAAAAAATGTTTTGGAGTGAACACAAAAAGGTCTTGATAATGCCTCACTCCCATGAGAGCATAGCATAACAGTTTTCAACACTTCCCACTTTTGAGCTGCTGTATGAAC
Organism: Netta rufina; assembly: GCF_964035555.1. NCBI lineage: Eukaryota > Metazoa > Chordata > Aves > Anseriformes > Anatidae > Netta > Netta rufina. Next base: position 58,559,998 of record NC_140125.1, read on the forward strand.
CAGTGTGGAGGGCTGTCTGTATTACTACTGCCCCATGCCTACAGACTGCCAGTGCCATGCATCTCCAGCCATCCACCTCCAGCAGAATCGCTGTGCCACAACATTCTGCCCTAGTTCTCGTAAAGCTGGAGGGCCCCATCTGCGTCAAAAACTGGAGACTGCTATAGAGTAGAACAATTATTTCCACATAACATCAGAGACAAGACATCCTGGTGGACATTAGCAATTTTGCAAGCCCTGGCTCTATAGCAGGCAGCCCCTCTAGCATTTGTGCCATGTAATACTTATCTGCCGGTCACATAACGTCCCTCCCATTACAGTCCTCTCACCATCCTCCCATTTCATGGCCAAGGCATGCAGCAGCCAGCTTCTCACAGTAGCTGGGGACTTGAAGGAGAGAGCAGAGAAAGGATGAGAGAGCAGTGCTTCAGCTGTATCTTATACATGTTTGTCCACTTCCTATACGCATACAGGAAAACAAGTTCCAACATGGGTGAACATCTTTGGAAAGCTAGCTATGCTTGATGTCACTAACTCTGTTACATCTGAACTACTAAAGAAATTCTTGTATTTATATAATAGGCATAAAGGGTGAATGCGTGAGAGTTGTTTGTGTCCTCTCTCCATGCATTGTGACTGTCACTCCTCACACTGCAAACCCCAGACTGATATGAAACCTATAAGCTTATCCAAAGATTTGTCTAATGGTGTTGAAAATCTTTGCAAAAGCTGGCATGGAAAACTAGTCCTTGCCTGAGTGCCAGGGCTGTTGCTTTTGGGGTCCTGCTATTCACAGTGATGGTACTGTCTTTTGGCATTGCTGCAGCACTGCCCACAGCTGTACACGGCCCACTGCCCAGGTGGATCTGCAAATTGCATTCCAGTGTTCAATTACGCATAGCTTTTGACTGTATATATTTTTAGATTTGTGAGAGTCGAGTAATACTCAGGGTAGATGAGCTGAAGACAACAAAATAAAATCAATAAGATAGAAAGCACTGCCAGTTACAAAATGACAAAGTATCCTTATCTTCAAGCATCCTAATGCCTGAAACTAAATACTGCCAAGCCTCCTTCAGCTTTGCCAGTCTGAGAGCCGTTACCTGATTTCTGTAACAGAGCAGCCATTTCAGCAGAGCTCAGCACATCTTTGGGCTTAGGAGTCTACAGCAACTTCTCTGAGTTGATCTTGTAGCAGAGGAAATATCTGTAAGAGAGAATGCCAGCAGTGGCAAACATTATAAATTCTGCTGGGCACCTGCTGCAGTTAAATGCTTCTTCCATGTCTAGACACTGTGTGCTTTCATTTCCTCCAGACAAAGACAGATGTATTCACCATATTTTATTGTTATCACTTTCCTACAGATTCAGCAAAGAAAACACATGGTTTTCATAGCAGCATTTCACTCAGTGAAGGAACAAGTCTGTTTTAAACCACCTTTTTGCCCTCAGGATTTGTGTAGGTTCCCGTGCTTCAATTTGACATGATATCTATCTATGGATGCTCTAATAGTCTGGCTCAGATTCTGGCTGAGCACTGACAAAGAAGGGAAAGCTAAAATCACCAATGCCTCTTTTTTTTTTTTTTTTTTTTTTTTTTTTTTGTGTGTGTGTGTGTGTGTGAGATTTCATTCAGGTAGTTGTTACTTCTAGGACCAGAGATTCTTCATTCCAATGGGATTTCTCTTTACTGATTGCACAACACAGGTCCTGAAGATAGCAAGGATCACTCTACATCCAACATTTCCTAATTTTAGAGTGCTTAACTTTACTAATGACCTTTTACTATGATTTTCTGGAATGTTCTGTGTGATGTTTACAGGGGAACAGTATGTTTGTCTCTGTGTGTGGGGGTTTATCCTTTATTGAAATGAAGTGTCCCAATCACTCTAACAGCTTGTATCATAAGAAGTCAGGCTGCATTTTCCAGCACAATGGCCAATACTAACAAGCTCAAAAACATAATTCAATTAAACATCAAAGCTTCAAGCTAGCCTGTACTTAGGCAGTATTCAGAAGTGCCTGACCATAAAAGCAACTGATAAAGATGCATGTCCAAATAATATTATTAGAACCTGAGCAGAAGCAAATTCAGTGTGGCTCTTTTACCCACAAGTGAAATAGATAGGAGAGAATACATGCAGAGGACAAAAATGGTACTTTTGCACCACAGATACACGAAGGCCAGCATGCCAATGATCACACACTGCAAGATTCCTGAATGGGCAAATATGTGCTCTGCAATTAACCAATTTCACAACTCCTTTTCAATTCTGAACTGACTGTAAAGGTGTTTTATGATGGTTTTATAAGGGCAATTCAGCCTGAACTGGGCTAATAAGAAGAATACACTGCTGTAGTGTTTTCTACTTTTCAACAGAGTATAATCAAATATTGAATGCTGTAGAGTAATGGTTGTTTGCATGGGAGATCATAGAGTCCAGCCTCCTCTTAGTATTCCCTGTTACCTTTTTCTGGCAGTGTTTGGGTTGTATATACAGGTGTGATCTAAGAAGTTACAAGCTGATGTGCCCTGTCAACATCCAGTGAAATTATTATTATTTTTTTTTAGGTCTTATCTTTACAAAACTGTTATTTAGAGTTATTTAGTAGACTAATGTGGTATATTACTGCCATTTAGCTAGCCTGCAAAATCAGTTTTTTATTTTTTTTTTTATTATTTTTTTTTAGATGTAGGTTGTTATCTTACAGAAATTTTGAAAATACAAAACGTCATCTGGAGAAATAGTTTGAATGTAACTAGATAGCCCAAGTCCACTTCAGAGTTATCTCACTGGAAATGTTAAGCTGTAAGTAACTAATTACCATTTGACTATTAACATTTCCTGTTAGACTTAAAAAAATTAGCAATTGCTACTTCTGAAGTTTTGCTGAAAGTCATTTCGAGCATGAGTCAAAAAAGGTAATTTCTCCAGACCAACTTTACCATTTTTAACCTTGCTCATTTTCCATTGCCTCGTACCTCTTATTGTCCCTGATGTAGAGTGAGTACTAAGACAGCTTTCTGCTCTATGTTTTGGTTATGAAATTAACTAACAGTCTCAGATACAAGACCTTTAAAAGTGTTAGGAATTCTCTGAGATAAACATGAAAGAGGGTGAGAAAGTGGTCTGGCAAAATACCTCTGGGTGTTTGTTACTGGCCCAGAAAGAGACAGGGAACCTGGGCAGATGGTTTGATGCTTTATGGCTGTTCTTATAAATTACATGAACCTCTGCAAGTTCTGATCCTCAGAGTTACCTTGATCAGTCCTAGATCCTCATATGTCTGTATCTTACTGGCATTGCTAGTTGCAAAACCATGGAGATCTCAGAGCTGCAAAAGGCCAGATGCTTAGAAGGTGTGGTGGTCTTACCATGCTAGGCAGCTAAACACCAAAACCGCTCTCTCACTCCCCCTCCTTAGATGAGGAGGGAAGCAGTAAAGTAAAGAACAACCCACGGGCTGAGATAAGGATAATTTAATTAAAGGGAAAAATAATAATAATTATGAAGGAAAGATTATTATGAACTAAACAATTTAACTAAAGGAAAAAAAAAAGGGGGAAAGGGGGAAAAGGGAGGGAAAAAAAAAAGGCTATGTGGAAGTGCAGAGGAAAGAAATTACTCTCTACTTCCCACAAATGAGCGATGCTTGACCACGTCATTGAAGCAGGGCCTCAACACACATAGCCGGGATTACGTGCTGCAGCAGGGAAAGTTAACATCCCAGCCAGACCCAGCACAGAAGGTGCTCATGGAAGTTACAACTTGGATGTACCCTCTTCTTATACTATTCCCTTGGCATACTCTTTTGACCACTGCAGGAGATACTATTTTTATAGACTTTTGCTTTGGTCCTGTAAGGATCATATTGTTAGCTATATAGCTTTAGAGATGTTAGACAAAATTATAGCTTTGGAATAACTGGAAATGATGAGTTTGGAAACATTATTTTGGTCTTACATTAGTGTACATGGGTACAAAATAGGAAACCTTACGCTGCATTTTTTAGGAAGACTTTACTGTACTAAAGAATAAAGGTGATACTGTTGATCAAATATACACTTACTGTCTTTACCTTTCTCACATGGTTTATAAGGTTTGGAAATTTAACATAAACTTATGCAAGCTTATTTTTGGCAGTGTAAAGCAATGATAAATATTTAAGAAAGTTGAGATTCTTACATGACTTTATTTAAAAATCTTTCAAATAAATGCAAAGTTGTTCTGTACAGTTATCATTGATATTAATAGGAAGTGCATGTGAATACAGAAAGGACAATAAAGTGGTTCTTCAAATGCCAGTGGACTATAAATCAGACCATATGGGATTGAGTATTTGTTGCACTACCTCAGCAGTTACCTCAATTTCAGTATAATTGGGTTCTAATTAAATTTTACTTTTGGAGAAAGGCTGCTAAAAATTAAATCTTAAGAGCTTTATTTTTCAAGCTGAGAGCATGTTGGCAAGTGTTCACTGTAATAAGCCTGTTAAAAATCCGTTTATTTATCTCACTTGGCCTCTATAATTCCCATGGAAGTAAAAAAAAAAACAAACAATGAAGAACATCTAAAAACCAAACCCAGGTGTCCTGAGCTATGATTTTCAATAGGATTGTCTGAAAAAAAAAATAAAAAAAATAAAATCCTTCCCAAGAAAACAAATCATACAAAAACAAAACAAAACATTTTTTTTTTCTTGAAAATGTCACAATTTTGTGTGATAATAAGGTAATAGAAAGTCCATTAAAGTAAATGACAAACTTGTTTGAATCTAACCAAGAAGCAGAGAAAAATGAGATTTAACTTCAGAGAGTCTTTGTTTTTGAGGAGAAGAACAAAATGCCCAATTCATACTCTCTGGTGTTGGTTTTAAATCTAAGGAAGCGACTGACAGTTCCCATGCAGCCGTGATGTGCAGCAAGCTAAATAAAAAATCAAATTTTAAAGGGTCTGTCCTGTCCATAGAGAATTTTTACTAGAGAATCCCCTTGATATTTAAGAAAATTACACGTCTTTTCTTTCATGTGAAAGATATTGATATGAACAAGCACAATATAGCAATTTGATGAAAAGTGCAGAAAGTTAGAATGTTGATTCCATCAGTGTGTAAGGTGAAAATAAAGATATTTTCTGACAAATTCTTGTATCAAACACTGCTCAGCTGAAGACAGGGTAGACCATAACACTTAATCTTTTTCCCAGAGCTTGTATAATGGCAGAACAAAAAGAAAATTTTAAATGAAAAAACATTTTCCCTTCTTGCTGTGACAAAAATTTACACAACAGATAGAGACTCTTCCATTCCTATTAAATATATTGAAAGTTTTCCTGTTTTGTAAATCGTCTTTCATGAAATTTTGTTGGTTCAATGACTGTGCAGATTGCTCATAAAGAACATAGAAAATATTGTAGGTGGTGTGAACAATGGGACAATGCTGATTTTGTAGTGTATTTATTATATACTTTGCTTAGTGCCAAACATGTCTAGATGGATAAAAAACCCTCACGATTTGTAAACACATAGAAGACCAGAGTAAGTCATGTAGCTGATACTGCTGAGTAGACACACACATAGTCCTGCTGAGGTCTTCAATATTCTTCAAAAAGTGTGTTATCTTAGGGGACTGCTCAGAAGTGGGAACAGCTAACAACACAAGACTTGTCAAAATCATAGAATCATTAAGGTTGGAAAAGACTTCCAAGATCATCTGGTCCAACCATCCCCCTACCAATATTGCCCACTAAAACATGTCTCTAAGCACCAGGTCCAACCTTTCCTTAAACAACCCTAGGGATGGTGACTCCACCACCTTCCTGGGCAACCTGTTCCAATGCCTGACTGCTCTTTCTGAGAATAAATGTCTCCTAATTTCCAACCTAAACCTCCCGTGGAGTAACTTGAAACCATTCCCTCTAGTCTTATTGCTAGTTATCTGTGAGAAGAGGCCGACCCCAAATCCCCACAACTTCCTTTCAGGTAGTTGTAGAGAGCAATAAGGTCTCCCCTGAGCCTCCTCTTTTCCAGACTAAACAACCCCAGTTCTCTCAGCCACTCCTCACAGGACTTGTGTTCCAGACACTTTGTAGCCCTTCTCTGGACCTGTTCCAGGGCCTCAATGTCCTTCTTGTAGTGAGGGACCCAAATCTGAACACAGTACTTGAGCTGCAGTCTCGAGAATCCTGCAACAGAGAATCCTTAGGGGTAGAGGGGGACGATCACCTCCCTGGTCCTGCTGGCTACACTATTCCTGAAACTGGCCAGGATGCTGCTGGCCTTCTTGGCCACCTGGGCATGGACTTGACAAAACCCCATGAAATCAGACAAGTATCAGTCTTCAGATGATGTAGTAAATTAACATTTATATTAAAATTAAGTTAATATCCAATATATGTTAATTATGTTGATAGAAATATCAGAATACTTCATCTGGCTGTAAGTATTCATTCAAATATAGGCTAGACACATCTTCCTGCACTGGTGCTCCTTTTAAATCCTAACCTCCCCTCCTAGCACAGATGTTTAATTCACCTTCTATGGAATGTGTTCCACTGTAGATGTTTTTGCCCTCATTAGAATAACGCAGAGCCTGAATGTCTGGTTGGTTATATAGTACTGCAACTAGAAAGTAGGTACTTGCTGGGCAGTCACAAGTGAACACTGGTTTCTGTACTCAGTGCTCCTTTGTCATCATCATAAACATAACTCTCTATTGTAAAAAATGAAATGAAATGAAATAATAAATATAAAATAAAATAAAATAAAATAAAATAAAATAAAATAAAATAAAATAAAATAAAATAAACCCTTTTTGCTTATCAAAACCCAATAACAGAGGAATTCTATGACCTGACCTACAAATAATAGTGGTGTGGTTTTTTTCTTTTCTTTTTTTCTTTTTTTTTTTTTTTTTTTTTTTCTTTTTTAGTAGAGGAAGGTGCAGCCTCTATAAGACCAGTGCTGAAATTAGAAGTGGTGGGATTTCTCAGAGAATACTGTAACATGACCATGATGACTGATTCATTTTCCAGAAAGAGAATTTTCTCTGACATGGGATGGGGAAATAATCTAGGAGAAGACAGTGGGAAGGTATCAGAGAAGAAACTCCTAAGGATTCCCAAAACAGTAAATAATACTCTGGAAACCTGACTTGGTTTCATCCTTGAAGTTACAGTTCAGAAGGAAGTTGTCATGTACCTCATCAAGGACCTCAGTGTACCTCAGTGTATTTTTTGGGGTATGGTGGACTATAAAAGGTTAATGCTATGAAGGTAGGCATACATCTTCCTGGTAGGTGTATTGAAGTGCTCTCTTTCAGTGATCACTTCAATGTCATGCTCCACAGATGGATTTTTTCATTTTATTGGATATTCTGATATTCCATACCGTAAGAAATATCTAGACAATTTTGTATACTGCAGTATGTTCTATAGCGGTTGAGAGATTTTTTTTTTCTTCCTATTTAAATTCAGTGAGTTTTTCAGTTCCAAGAAAGAAGGAAAAAAAAAAAAAAAAAAAAAAACAAACACCAGAAATTAATATTTCATATAGTAGTGTGATAGAAATGCCTTAAAAGAAAAAATGAGGAATATGATTTTCTCAGTCTGTTGTTACAGCCGCAGGGTATGGTGATAAATAACATTTTGCTTTTCTTCTCCTCCCCATTACTGTGGCAGTGCTAGCATTGTTCCTTCTGGAAAAACTCCATGGTACAAATAACAAGATAAAACCACTTTCTCCATGTTGTGAGCTGAACATAGAACATTAACTTGAAAAATCAATGGTCCTCATAAGATTACAGTTTTCTGGGATGGGGAAAGGAGACTTTTGAGACCAGCCTCAAGTCTTAAGAAGTAATATATGAGACTTCACAGGCTATGCAGTACTAACTTTACCTACAGAAAGTTTATGGTGCTTAGGAAGGCAACTTAAGCTGGTGCTTACATACATCTGTGCTTACAACTCTCTGTGATATGCCCTATGTGGCGACCGGAGAATGTAATATATGCCAGGGTCTTGTGCTGTTATAAAGTTGGGATAAGTGTAGGGCATTCACTCTGACCTGGAAGCTGGAATGTGTCAGGTAATACAAACATACTCTTACAGCACTGGTATTTTGGTATTTATTATTTCAGGAAGAAATAATACAATGCCATTGAGGCTGGTCTCTAAAACACTAAGACTTTATACATATATATATATATAAAGAGGGAAATTCTCTTGTTTTGTGATCATGTTAGAAAGGAATGGTAGGTATTTGTGGTAGGACCCTTACTGTAATTTGGATGAGAACTTTATTGTAAGTATGACAGAAGGAGAGAAAAGTAGCTGAAAGGAATCATAAAATAGAGTCATGGTAAAAGAATCATAAAATACTCTTACTTAGTTTTGAAAGTAAATCCTAGCATCTTGTATCAACAGAAGAGATCTTATATTTGTTTTAAAACCTTGCTGAAATAAGACAAAGCAATCTCAGCCTGAGCAGATAAAGAAAATTTCAAGGGAAGATTGCATGTCTGGAATAACTCTGAAACTATTGCTGAGAAAAAAAAGCTATCTCTTTTCTCTCTCTCTCTTTCTCTCTCTCTCTCTTTTTTTTTTTTTTTTTTTTTCTCCAGTCTTTACATCTGAAAACTGACTGGTACTTGAGGCACCACAAAAAGTTAAAGATCCTCAGGCTCCCCCCCCCCCCATGTCCGTGTTCCAGCACGAACATGGACATGACAATCACAGCAGTGCAGTTTTTTCCTGGCCATGACGTGTTTTAAGTGGTCTTCCATTTCATTTCCTCTTCTTTCATTGGCTTTCATATTTATCCTGCAAATATGTGTGTATAAATAGTGTTTTTGAAGGTGCCCACTCTTTGTTGGCATTTTAAGTAGCACTATGAAACCTCTGTTAATAAAAATAATGCTGTGTTATCTGTTTCTGAACTCTGGGTATAATGCTAGAGGAATGTTTTTGTTACATCCTACTTAAAATACCTCTTCACAACTCTTTTCATATCTGCAAATGCTGATGTATAAAATGGCTGCTTTTTGTGTACTCTGTGACCCTTGATGTGTGATGATGTGCTCCTCCCTGACATTGATCTGGCCATTGCTTTGCTCAAATACTGGCCTTGCTCAAGCAGATGGTGACTAGTAGATAGAGTACTAGTTATGCTTGAGGCCTTGCTCATACAGAGAGTAATTTCCTGTGCATGCTTTATAGGGAGATCTTAGCTAAGCAACATAGAGGACTGCATATATAGAATCCTTTAGACATAAACTGTTGACCAAGTCTGGGACTGAGATTGGATTCAGCCACACTTATGCTCCTTACCTCCTTGTCTCAAGGAGTTTAGGAATCAAGGGCCAACGGGGGGAGGGGAGGAGGAGGGGGTGGGGGACGAACAACACACACAGACATTCTGAACCTTGTGGCTTAATGGGAGGGCTTCCCTAACAATCTTATCTATCCCTATCCTCTATGCAGTAAATTATCAAATGTGCACCTTCCCATCATTGAATCTTTGTGAACTCATGTAAGCTTTACTAAATCAATACTTCAAATAAATAAACCATATTGCTGTTTCTGTCTTCTGAGAGAACTGTGTTTCTTGTCTGTGACACAGTGGCCCCATTTGGGCCAATAACACTGAGGATTGAGAGGCTGAATTTTTCTTGTCTTGTGGTTTATTTCTGAAAGAACATTTAATAAACTCAGACTTACTGTCTCTTGTACTAAACAGACAAGTAGATGTATCATTAAGTTGTATAGACATTGGTTTACATTTCTTTTCTGGGACATTTCATTTTTTTTCCCCTACCTTATCATGATAAATACAATCTTAATTGGAAGAAATAATGTTGGCCAAACTATGCAGCTTAGCTATCTTTTGAAAATATTTTTGATAAAGCTGACACAATATGTGGTGCTTGATTCCCCAATTCTCTCTAAAACCATTTAATATGTCTGTTAAAAAAGGGTAAGAACAGTGTGTACAAAGATGATTATTATGGGAAAAAGAAGGGGATAAATCAGAAGCCTAATCACTAGTTTTGTTTTATTAGCCTTAGGCGAATACTATACTTCTCCCCTAATGACAATATTCAATACCTAATACATATAGAAAAGCATTTGTCTCTGGTGTACTTTACAATATGCATATCCCCAAATTGTTAGCAGCTGCCTGGTTCTCAGACTTCATGTTCATTCAGCTGTTGACTTATCTGTAATGACTGCCAAGAAGAGGATTAAGTAGTACATACTGTAGTAGCTGTTCTAATGAAGGCTTTTCTCGCCAAGATTTTGAATTTCATATTTTGGTTGTAAACCATAATGGATTGGGCTCTTTGGTGACACAGCTGAACAGAATGTGAGGTTACTTTAAATCCCCTAATGACTGGCCTCTCAAACTTTTGCCAGTTAACTTCCCTAGAATAATATTTCATGATACACAATTTCAAACCTCACTTTTTCCAGGTATTTTCAACATAGAAGTACTTTTAGGCAGGGTTGTTACTTTGAACTGGTTCTTAGCAGATATTCCGGTTCTGCAGAATCTCCTGAGATACAGGATGTCCAAAGGATTCTTACACTAGAAACTGACCAAATAGGTATCCAAATATGTATTTCTCTCGCAAGTAGTTCTTCCTCTAGCTGTTTGCCTAAGACCAGCTATCTTGTTATGCAAATGATGTCACTTTAATATAAACGCAGAGAAGGCTTAAGCTTATTGGGAGAAAAAAAAAAAAAAAAAAAAAAAAAAGTGAGGTTGAATGGTTGAATGATAACCCTTGCTAAAAGAGAAAAATTATCCTTCTTGGATAAATGTGTGCTCTTTAGGTATGTCTACAACAATGTGATTGACTTAAAGTAGCAATGGCTCAATGCAGCACTCGTGAAATGAAGTGGCTGCAATTCTGCAAGCCACACACAAAAGGACTGTCTCACTTGAAAGAAAGTATTCTCTGAATGACATATTTGGCATTTTGAAAATCAGGAAAACATAAGAACAAGTATCAATTAGGTAAGTAGACAAGAAGTTGAAACCTATGAGCTGAGTTTCAACATCTAAATCTTACTCACTGATATACCCTACCAACCCACCACTTTCTCTGGGATTCACAATGAATTTAAGTATGGTAATTCTGCTGTTATATTCCTGCTTAATGTGCATAGCGTATGCTCCCATTTTATCTTCCATCTGCTGAATTTAATTTAGCTTTTTAAAAGTGTGTGTTTCACAAAGTCTGCCAGAGAAGTCAGTAATCCAAGCAGAGTGTGGACCACCAGCAGTTTCCATGCAATGTACTAAACAGTGTATCCAAAATTGGAAACAAGACATATCTGCTAGAATAAAGCCAACAGTGTGTTCATGATCATCTTGACCTTTGAGAAAATGACAAGAGAAAATGGGATGAGAAGGAGAGTGAGCAATTGATTAATCTGTTTGCCAGCAGCTACCTAAAATGGAGCAGAGTAGGGTTTAGAAGACAGGAAAACTGCGGAGATTGAGGAGATGTCAGGAGTCTGTCATACAGTAATGAGGAAAAAGCACACAGGAAACCCTGGGCTGGACAGACAAACCAAGCAGTGACTTATCATCTGTTGGCTTGGAAATAAGGTACCTCAGAGGGAAGAGGCAGCAGTGAGCTGGGAAACAGGCTAAGGAATGCTGAAGCTACTCAGTATATTTGTCAGTAGGCTGCAGTCTCGTGTCTTTTGGCCATGCAGAAGCTCTCTTCAAGGAAGACAGCTCTACGAAGAGATCATGGCTCAGTGCTAAACTGTGTAGCACCTGTGGGACTTCTGGCAGCTGCTGTAACAGCTTGATTTGTTTTCAATTTACTGTATATTGCGTTCTGTGAAAGAGGTCTAGCTGGGAAACAAGGAGCAAGGTTGCTTATTTCTAGGTGATGCTGTCTGACTCCTACACCACTCTATGGTGTAGAAAGAAACTTTTCTTTCAAACTCTCTTGAAAGAAACTGGGCAATGCCAGGAAAGAAAATCTGTGTGGGTCAGAAAAGCAGACTGCAGCTAGAAAATAATTCAGAGGAGTGAGAGGAGCTCTTACAGCAGAGGGCAGACATATAAGTGACAGAGAGAAGGAAATTCAAGGGAACAGAATGAAATAATGGCAGCTTCTGATGAAAATATCCTGTCCTTTAAAGAAACAGTGGGAACAGAAGACGTTTGCTTTCACGCAACTAGTTTTAATTTGCTTCACCTGACCTTTGATCTGAGACTTTCTCTGTATGAAGAAGTATTTTTTTTTGCAGCGCTAATGTTTCCTGCTCTAATAAAACTTAAGTATAAGTGGGAAACACTAATATAGAAACATATAAAAATATATATTTATGTTATATATATACATTAATCAGCAAGTCCAAACCCTCTGGGATCCATGCTCCAGGTAGCATCCAGGTATTTTCCACAGCAGCTTCCATGGTGGAGACAGAGGAAAGTGTGTCAGACAATAATCCTCAGAGAAGAAGGTTCAAATAACAAATTGGACAGAAATCTTGTATGCCTTTGGTATATGCTTTAAATCCTGACTCACTGGCAACTTCTCACTATTAGTGCCTCCTACTCATTTCCCCTGCAAGAGGAAGGATGTGTTCAGAGAAAGTCTCTTGGATGAGGCTCCATTTAGAAGAACAAAAATAGCCAACTGGCAAATCTTTCAGATGTTTAGATCCTGATCATTTTATTGTTGCCAAGGCATTTACTGTTGGAAGGTCCCAGACACACTTCACAGAAGAAGTGTAGATACTTTGGAGTTGAATGGTGATCTGAACTTTGTGATCCTGGGACCAAAACTGTAGGTAATTTAAGTGGCAAATTTGGGTTCCCATGTCCCGTCTAGGACTTAACCTTGAAGTTTCACATTGCCTTTTGTTCCTGTACTAGCAAGTTGCAAAGTCATTTAAATAGCATAAATTGGTTGGCCTTGTACTCATCTGTCTAAAAAAGGCCTGCCAAGCATCTAGCTAATAGCTAGCTCATAATCTTTGGATGCTTTGCAGGATCTCTTTTCCATTTCAGCTCATTTGTTGAAGCAGTACAAATTAGAAGAAAGAAGCTTCAAATGAAAATTAGTTTAAACCCAGTCTATGTAACATCTCTGCCACTGCATTGAAAGAAGGTTCCAGCACAGGAGACAAGTGTGTTGTGCCCTAGGAGTTCCTACCTGATACAGCCTTAAGGCCAACTGACATCAGCTCACAGCAGCCAGGAACCATAAATGACACCTTATAGCTTCTAGTCATAAATCCCTGAGTAAACACTTCTCTGTGCAAGAGGAAAAAATTCTTCTAAGCATAAGTGTCAGGAGATTATTTTTACTAAAATAATACATAGTATATTCTGGCAGCAACCCAGCAACAGTTGTTTCCTTTTACTTAAGAAAAGAGTATTATAAACACAGAATTATTTCTAAGGTTCAGCAAAAATCAGCACACTAATTAAATACCAGCTTATATAAATTATTTTTAAGGTTCAGCAAAATTCATTTGACTAATTAAATACCAGGCTATGATCATTATGGTATTAATACTGTAGTAATGAAATTTTCTAGTTATCAATCTAATGTCAGTGTGAAAAAAATATAAACATTGTTGAACAGAGAAAAGTGAGCTTTTATCAGAAAAAAGTATGCAAAACAAAGGATGTGGTGTCATCAGTGGACTGGCTCAATTATTTAATAGAACAATTCATTTGAAATGAGCGTTTGGGAGTGCCATTAAAAAATTATTTTCTGTGTATCTGCTGTGTTGAATTCATTCACTCTAAAGCTGGTGCTGTCATCTGTGACCATGAGACTCATAAAATAATAAGTGGATAAAAATTATCTAACAAGTTATTTTAATTCCGTGCATCGATGCTGATATTTCAGTCTTCATTATTCCAGTTTTGACGTTTTAACACCTCAGACAGAGGTTTCAATGAAAAAAAAAAGTAATGTTATCAAACCTTAGAGAAATGACTGGAAATGAAGACAGGTAGTTGTTTGACAGAACTAAATCAGGCCAATTATTTACTTAGAAATGAATTAATGATTTTGCAGGGAAGTCTTTCTGCCTTCATGGAAGACAAACTTCATCTCTTAATAACAGGAAATACATTTCCTTGCTCTATTTCACTCTAGCTACTTTATTTATTTATTTTCTGTTGTGGACACTGAGTTGGGGCCAAGGACAAAACCTCTAAATGTTAAAGAAAGCCATGTAATTTTTACTAAAATACATGGCATATTCTGACAACAACCCATGAAGCAAGTAGTAACATACTTAGTTACATAGTAACAAGCTCCTGTCAGCATATCTGCACAAGGTATATGCTTGGTTTCCTATCATTCTTTACTGATGATTCATATGACAGCTACAAAACCACTTTTCCTTCACAAGGATTAGTCATGTTTCAGCTGTGAAAACTGTGAAAATGCCTTTTTCTCCTGATCAAAGCAAGGCTCAAGGAACTACTAACTCAAATGAGAACTTAGGTGTTCATTCCTCACCAGATTGCTTGCAAATGATGACAGAAAGATGGGAAAACTCATTTTCAGTAATGTGATAAGAAAGAACTAAATTAATGGATATACAATTAGAGAAAAGAGGAGATGATTATAAACGAAATATCTTTCATTTAGATCTGAATATGTAGATCTGCTTTGATGAGTTAACAAAATGTATTGCCTTTTCAGCACAATATTTGTTCATAATAATATTAAAGGGATTTGATTTCTTTGACTGGGAAGAAAGCCAATCCTAATCACAGGCACAATAAATTTGCTCTAATCCCTTTCTCTGCTTTTTTTTTTTTTCTTTTTTCTTTTTTTCTTTTTTTTTTCCTCTCTCAGATATTTATATAACAACATTTCTGCACTGTCTAGTCATTTATATGTATTGTTAATCCAGCACAATGTCCTCTACAATGAATATTATTTTATTCTATACAGGCCCTAAAATGGCTGCAGCAATCATTTTCTTAATTACATTACTAACCACAAGGATACCACGTTTTTTTTCAGAGAGCATGAGTTTCTATTACTCACTACAGTTATTGTAGCCAATAGTGAATAGAAAAAGATGAAGGAAAGGGGAAGAATTATCAGAAAAAGGGAAGAGAATGAATTAGAGAATCATCCTAAGGGAATGAAAATAAAATTGATTTTAAAAATCTGTTTTATCTCTTTTCTCTGTTCTTTGGCTGGAGGTAATCATCGTAGCTACTTCAGAAACAATTGAGCTATATCATCTTATGAGAATTTGGGCATAAGGGTAAATCATGAGCAAGAATGATTTGCTTAAATACATTTAATGAACCTTTTAACTTCCTGAATGATTTGTGCAGTCAGGAAATCTCTAATGCAGAGGCTGAAATAATACTGTTTATGTCTTGGGGTGAGAAGAGAGACATATAGGAGAAATCTGAAATAACAAAAATTAAAACGAACTTTAAAGGACTTCTTAGTCTATTATCTCTAGCAGCAAGTTTAACCACTGATATTTTATCTCTGATAAGGAGATACGAAGTCTAGCTTGAAATAAAAGGATGAATCCACTCACTATGATTTCATGATCTGCTTTGCCAATGAGCACCATTGACCTGATGGTTGATACACCGCCATTATTGAACTTTTCTTTTGATATTTCTTCCTTGTATGAAGAGGAAAGTAACTTATTTTAGTCTCTAAAGTAAATAGAAAAACTGGTGTCTGTTCTATCTCAAGCACTGAATCACATGACCTTTGTCAGATTAGTCTCCATTCTTTTGTCTCTGAATAAAGAAATAGATCAAAGAAGTGTCACTGTAAAACTCTTTGATTTATTTATCACTCCTTAGGAAGACATTGTTAGCTTTCTGAATTATATTCATTAAAACATCAGCTTACATTCCTCTTCTATATTCTTGAATTTAATTGAAAAAAGGAGTTGATTTAGAGGAAATTAAAACAAAACAAAACAAATCAAAACAAAAAATCTTATCATGATTTAGCTTAGTTTTCATGCTGGAAGATCCAAAAGTGGTTTTCATGTTGTTTTTCTAGAAGTCCCTTTTATGAGTAGCCAAGGATTAGGACGCAGTCTAAGTGCCATTAAGCATTTCTACAATGTCACCCCATCCCACAGCCTCACATAGCCTTCTCAAAGGAGATGTACCTTAAGAAAGAAAAAAAAAACCAAAAACTGGAAACACTGCTGAAAAAGGACTGTCCTATTAAATGCCCTTCCATTCTTAAGGGTTTCTTTCACTGTAGTTGCAGATATGCTCACAGCTCCTACAACTATGTATTTCCTTGTACAAATCTGCTGATAGCTTTTTGCATCATGAATACATGAAAATGGAATTCCAAGGAACTGCATGTATGGAAGAAAAGAATATTAAGGCATGAGAGATTATCTGAATTAATCATTATTTTCTGTTTCTCAGACAGTGAAATGGAAGTCAGCATGGACTTAACATGCATTTGGCATCTCATGTTAGAGCTAAAAAGCATTTGTGAGGATCCAAAACAGTAACTGCAGAGGGAAGCATGCTGTGGTGTGACACAGGCCAGCCTGGTTTCCATGATGGATGCATTTCCATGCATCTACCACCACCTAAGTAAGGTGAGAAATGAAGGTCGCTGTACTCTTATTCAAGAGATTAGATTATATTTAAGTAATATATGAGTATTCCCATCCAGTGTGCTGGGTCTGGCTGGGACAGAGTTAATTTTCCCTGTAGCAGCCCATATAGTGCTGTGCTCCGCACTTGTACCTAGAACAGCACTGGTATCACACCAGTGTTGTGTCTGCTGCTGCACAATATTGACACCACATCAGGACTCCCTCCAACCCTGCCAAGAGCCAGCAGGCTGAGTGTGAGCAAGAGATGGGGAGGGGACATCACCAGGGCAGCTGACCTAAACCGACTAAAGGGATATTCCATACCATATTATGTCACACTCAGCAATAAAATGTGGAAAAGGGGAAAGAGAAGGTTGGGATCTCATTATGAAAATGTTTGTCCTCCCAAACAACCACTACATGTATTGAGGCCCTGCTTCCCAGGACATGGCTGAACATCGCTTGTTGATGGGAAGTAGAGTAATTTTATTTCTCTTTGCTTCTGTGCTTTAACCTTGTGTTGTGCTTTGCTTGTGTTTAACCTTGAGTTCTTTTCATTGTATTTTCTCTCCCTTCCCTTCTGAGGAGGGGGAATGAGAGAGCAGCTTGGCTGCCCACCCAAGTAAAACCACAACACACAGTAACAGGAAAGATGTAAAGTTTTAATCATGATTTTAAAGGATATGTCTTATCTTCTCTTGTTATTTAGTACTTTTTTTTTTTTTTTTTTTTTTTTTTTTTTTTTTAGGAAAGCTTTACTCATATGATTATGTTAAATACAAAGACAAAACAAATCATGTGGGTGCTCTTTCTGCTCTGATCATAAAACCTGTGACTTCCAGAGATACTTATGTTGAAATATGACAGGGATGCCAAAGAAAATAGACTCATCTCTAGCTTTCCTCACTCCAATAGACTCAGCATTTGTATTTGTCTTGATAAAGAAATTATTATTATTATTATTATTATTATAATCCCCATAGGAGGCGGTATCTCCAGCAGCAAAATACCTTTTAATCTTTTTTTCTGAACACGTTTGTGTGGAGTTTGAGGAACTGAGTAAGTGGAGATTTTTCTTACAAAATTAAACTGTGAATAATACCTAATGCCAAATCAGACTACAAGTCTGAATTCTGGATTACACTTAATTACATTAATCACTGCTGTTTCATTACTCTCTACAACAATGATAAAATCTTGACTTATCTATAATAATAATTGCTGGTTGTGATCAAGCATTTGACTGAGCTTTTAAAGAAGAATACTCTTGTACATGAAGCTCAGGTGGATGTTGGCTCTTATTGATGATCATGCAAAGTTCAGCTCATGAACAAGTGCTCTCTGATTTGCTTTCTGACAAAGGAACTGGTCTTAGCAACAAATGCTCTAGCAATGCTTTCTAATACTGTGGGGCTTGCAGGTGTTATGAGTCTAAGTCTAGCACTGGAAATTAATTTCAATAACTCACATGGACAATTTAGTTATCAGCTTTTCTTGTTATGACTCTGAAGACAGCATCTCTTTCTGATAGCATGGAATAATAAGAAGATTCATAAGCTACTAGGAAGACACTATGAAGAATGATTTTAAACATTTTGGAATGCAGTAATACCTCCCAAATTACATTTAGATTTTTTGCTTTTCTACTTAACAATCAAAATGCCAGTCAGTAATACAGCTTTTCCTTTTCTGGAGATACCGTCTACCTTCATCCTGTCTAACTTCTTTTGCATGACTGTCTATTAGAAACAACATTTATCTCACCTCTAGATAAAGGTTGCAACTCCACATACTAGCATTAGGACCTATTAAAATCAGGAGCAGTGCTTGCATTTTACCCTGTGATCAGCCGGTCCTTGCTTCCCCATCTCCAAAGGAGAAAGGCAGAGGGAAGACAAGGGCAGCGGAAGTGGGACCCAGTCACTCAAAAGTTTTTTTTTTTTGTTAAGGCACGGGACTCAAAATGCTCCTTTATGCTTTGAAAAAAGCAGAAGAAAAGGGCTTTATGCTTTGAAAAAGCAGAAGAAAATGGTTACCTTGTGTTTTCTTCCTCATACTGTTATTCTGACCATTTTTAGGTGCAACTACAATAAGTGCTAGCATGTTTGAGATATTAATGTGTGAATGGAATAGGTGGGTGTGGCTTGAAATATGTGGTTGTAAAAATGTGATTAATTTGTGGGGTCAATATTCTCAGCTAATGCAGCAGTAACATTTTCTCTACAATATGGTTTTCAACATGAGCAATTCCTTCACCAAAAGTAACTTATTACAAACTGAACCTAATACTTGCTAGAGTGCAGGAGCATTAATTTGCAAGTATTAAGCATCAAAAAGTGAATGAAATTCCTTAGAGTATCATTCAATTATTTCCCTTCCTTTTCTGTATACCTGGACATCTGTTGCTGCCTCCTGCTGTAGATGACATAAAAAGGAGAAGCTGTCCTTCTGTTCAAAATATATACACACCTTGTTATTTCCTATTTATGACTAAGTTCTTATTTGTTGTAACAAACAAACAAACACAAACAAACCACCACCACCAACAACAACTTGAAGTGAAAATAGAACTATACAATCATTACTGCAGATAACTAGAAGGATGCCCATTGATTACCTGGAATGAGCAATGTGAAGCTCAACCTTGATGCAGCTCAAGGACATAGTTTTAGTGCCTTTTGCATTGTTTGCACTACCAGAATTATTAGCTTATCAAGATGACATTTGCTGTTAATCTGTGTTTGTAAAATGCCTTAAGTTGTGCCAGCAA
Source organism: Netta rufina (assembly GCF_964035555.1). Classification (NCBI taxonomy): domain Eukaryota; kingdom Metazoa; phylum Chordata; class Aves; order Anseriformes; family Anatidae; genus Netta; species Netta rufina. Next base: position 58,579,370 of record NC_140125.1, read on the forward strand.
CAGCATCCCAGTATGTGTGGCAGTATGCACAGAAAATCCAGTGTCCTATGAGCTCCAGTTCCAAATCTGGTCATCATTTGTTGAGGTCATCTCTCTGTCTACATATACTACTTATATGTCTACATATATATATATATACATGTAGATGACTTTGCATCCTCACCTGGATCCTGGAATGAACATAATTTAGATTTCTGGGTTGCAGCCTTTTAATTCTAGGTTGAAGAACTTCTCTATAGCAAAATCATACCCCAGTAATTTCAACAGAGTAACAAGCACCACATTTTTTTTGCAATTGCAACATTGTTCTGTTTCTTGTTGTTGTTTTGCTGTTTTTATTGTTGTTTTGTTGTTTTTATTGTTGTTTGATCATAAATTCGGTCAGTTCATGAGATGTAGACATGTAGACATTTCACAAATGTTATTCTTTAGTCCACAAATTAAACACTTTAGTTATATCTGATCTTATTAATGTTAAGTATATCAGATGTTGATGTAAAGTGTTGATCTACAAAATATTGCATAGCAACAATAGCCTATTTTTGCATTTTGAAGCTTTGAAATGGTCAATTTCAGGTGAGAACCTGAAATATTTGAAGGTTTTTCCTTGACATCTGGGTGATTTTTTTCAAATAGTGAAATGTGGAAACAAAAACAATTGGAAAGCTTATGTATTACATCACACCTACTCTAATGCCTTAGTTCTTTCCTTCTTGTTTCTGTAGAAGTTAAAACATGGTGGAGAGAAAACTATATTTAAGGTTTTAATACACCTTTATAAACTGTTAAATAGTATGCTGTGCTTTGTTTGATTCTTCTTGATTTTGTTAATTTGGTGATATATTTATTACATTTCACTACAACACTTTTATAAAGAATTGTACTTGTTTGAAGAACAACCTTTTATTTTTTTTTCTTTGTTATTGTCCTCTCATGTAATGCCATAATCCTCTGTGATTTTAAGACAATGTTCTCAGCAAGAGACCGAAATATCACAAAGAATAATCTCCTGATAAGCAAAAGCAAAAGACCGATTTCTCTTTGCAAAAGGTAAATTCTTTTCATGGGGTTGTGCTTAGCATAACAAAGGAAGCCATAGCAACATAAGTAAGCATAGACATTCTTGTTGTTTCAAAAGCTGTAATTGACCAGTAGGGTTGAGACAAAATTAAAGACCAAAATCACTAGTGTTCAAAGTTTGCAAGCAAAAAATGTGATGTTACGTCAAGGTTTGGATTCAGACTTCACAAAAATTCAGGGATAAGGATCACAGATAAGTACATTCGAAATCCCTGGGATTTATGTCTACTTTACAGCAGACTTAACAACTAGAAGGGTGTGTTGTGAAATACAAGACTTCTTGCAGAGTGCAGGATATTTGGTGATAACTTTCCTAACTTCTGGAGGTTCAATGAATTAGAAAGAAAATCTCCCATGCTGGCTATTATTGCTTATATTACATTTCTAACTAACAATCCTGTTTTTTTCCTATAGACAGGGTGTCATGACACCAGCACCAGCATCAGTGTAAAACTACTGTTTTACACCTCCTGCAGACCAGATGATATTTTATTTGGATATTTTATTATCCGCAGGCATGGTCTGCCTGCGGATAATAAGAGAAAAATTTGGCCTAGATTCAATCCATAAAGACTTAATGGGAGAGAATATTATCAATGGCAGCCATTGTAGCTTCCAGTAGGGTGGTAGTGGTGAGGAAACAAAGAAAACACAACCAACAAACACACACAAAACAAACAAAGAAGTTGGAAAAAATAAACAAAACAAACAAACAAACAAAACAGAGTACTGGAGTATATCAATTTTTGCAATATATATATATGATACATATCATCTTCTTAACTTGAGATAATAATTTTGTCTGATTAAGGAAAAAATAATCTGTAAAACATAAAGCCTTAGGTAATCAGTTTCAATTGTATTTATGACCTTCAGATTGAAAAGTGACACTTCTTATGTTTGTGATAATTAGATGAGAGCTGACATGCAGTTCTCAAACCCTGTCATTAATAAGAAATAAGCAAATGGAGTTTGTAGTGCTGGAATTTCCACTGAGGATTTTCAAGGAGCACTTTTTAGCATAGTGCGACACAGTATTTTCATCAGTAATCAAGAACCAGATTTAAAATACAACAACAAAACAGAAAAGAAAAAACAATGTACATATTACACAAGGCTGATTCTGAGTGGTAAATAATGATAGCTAGACAGTCATACTTACAAGTTTTGTTAAATAGTAGCCATCCAAAGAAAAAGATGCATAAGCAATACCAATTGCAAATACAGAAGTTACCACCATGATTCTTTCATGGCAAAATGTATTTTCTAAAAAGATAAATAACTGAGGATAAAATTACAATGTTATGGTGTAACAGAAAGTCTAGTGTCACCCTTAGTGCCATGAAAATGGAATTATTGAGTAGAAGCATGGCTTCACCTCTATAAAGGGCTTTGTTCCTACAATATGGGTGTACTTTATGCTGTGGTTATCCACGCTTTCAGAAAGATGTTGAAAAATTGCACAAGACTAGAAGTGATGAAAGGTCTGTAACATATGGCTTTCTTTTAAAGAATGGAAGAGTTCACTTTGTTTAGTATATCAAAAGGAAGTGTAGTATATCAAAAGGAAGAGTGAGAACTGGCATGATTCAGCTGGAAGTTTTTATCCTTCAGAAGGTGAAAGGACTGGGATTATTAAAATTATTTCCAGCTCAGTAAAACAGAAAATGTGAAGAAAGTCAATGATCTGGAATCAAAGCTGAATAATTTAGATGAGAAAATAAATACATTTTGATGAAAGACATAATCAATTATACAAATTACCAAGATACATTAAATATAAACATTAACAAGAAACAAGGAAATATAAGCAAGAACAGTATTTTTATAATCAGAACTATTATTGATTAAGGTCTTTTGATTGGAATTAAATACTTTATATGAAAACATTTGGCTTAATATTAGAATAACTATGAGAAATTCAAGATGTACTCTCAATCAAATAATATAACAGTTCTTCCTGGCCTTCAGGTTTTGCAGGTTTTCTATCAACATTTCTATGTCTATCTTTTTTTTTTTTAAAAAATACTGTATATGTAGTAACAATGCATGAAACAAGCATAAGGGATGTGTATAAAGAAGTAGTGATGGAATAGGAAATCTGCTTCTGTACATCTCCTGCAATGCCTTTTTCTTTCCTTTTCTCCCTTTCTTTAAAACTATCAGGGTTGTTTCCTGATACTGAGGTTGTATAAAGAAGGATTTATCTTAGAAGGATAAGAAAGCTCTATAGAGATAATACTTAGCAAAATGCTTTTATGTCTCAATTGCACTTTCCAGTTCAACTGATAAATCCACAGAGTGCATTGGAGGAGGCAGGGGGGAGGTTGTTCCACATAATCGTTCAAAACTGGCTGTGATATCTAATAAAATCTGGAGATTGGTAGTAAAACCTACCTTTCCTAATTTCTGTTCCAACACGTAGTAAAATGTAACTTTCAGAACCAAAAAATGACCTGAAAAACAGTTCAGAGAGATGAAATAAACAGATGAGCTTCAGAAGAACTGAGCAACAGTTCAGAACAACACTGTAGATGATGTAAAGATCAAGCCATAGGAAATTGTGTGACCGTGGCTTGCTAAGTAGAATGTGTGCAATGCAGAGTTAGTATTTATTCCCCCCAGAAAATACTTTTAGAGCAACCTTGGGCTTTTATTTATTCTCTCCCTCTCTCTCTCTTTTTTTTTTTTTTTTTCCAAACAAAGTTTCAGTATTCTAATCATTTATGAATTCCTTTAGTTTCTGAAAGTTTTGTACATGAAGGAGGGCAATCATTTTGCAATGTCTCATCCCAGACTCATACTGGGATACCTCAACCACGGATACCTCACATGTTTCTATGATTGTGATGAAACACTTGATTATCTTAATATCATTATTATCAGTGGATATCATGGAAAATTAATGCTTAGGATGCCTGAGAACATGCTTGCACTACAAATGTAGACCAAGGCAGAGAGTCCCTAATTTAACAATGGATACCAAGGTAACAAGTTACAACAGAAATTCTTTGTGGTATAGCAGTTCAGATCCAGAAATAGTCAGGAGGTGATGTCTCTTAGGCAGGGCAAGGCAGGCTTAGGTGAATACGTCTTTTAGGAATAGCTTTGGTGGACTGGAGTATGGTAGCAATAGTCTGGTGGTTCTGTTGACATGAAAGTTTTCTGGAAAATTTTACCTCAACAGTATACTATATTGAAGCATCAGAATCAGTGCTATACCACCTACAATCTTGATAATTATGGTGAAATTAACCTCCTAAATGTGCATGTACATAAAATGTGTTATTTATAATGCGGCTTTTACATGAAAGCTCCTTGCCTTTATCGCATGCTTTATAATATAAATGTTGTTTCTTTTCAGATCAGTACCAACATTATTTTTTAAGTGTGTTTTCCTTCCTTTCTTTCTTTTTTTCCTCTCTGTTTTTCCATAGCAGAGCCAATTCTAAGCTGTATGAAGTCAGTAGAAAGACTACTGTAAACTTCAAAGGAACCTGAATGTGTTTTTAAGAACATTTTAACATGAGCCCTCTCCTGTGTTGAAGGATCATTTAATCAGTAGCATAGGAAATACAAGCTGACAGCTCCAGGCTCTGTCATACTCCACAGAAAAGGACAGCTCTTCTGAACAGAGTATCTCATTAGTTCAGATCACCCGTCATGTTTGGGGAGGCATGCTTAGTATGGCATTGAGTAGTCTTGAGAACATAGAAGACATTTTCTTGACTGGTGACAAGCCAAGACCAGTTTATACAATTAAAAACCTGCTGGTGGAAATGGCTATACATTTTGTTCCCAGCACCTGTTTGCACTGATACCATATCCTGAATTAAGTCTGATTTGATTTGATTTAAGTGAATCTGCTAGTGTTAATTTGTTTGTTTCGGAGTCCCACACTTTCCCACATACAGCCTGACTGATTTCCAAAGCAGACACTAAACACTTCTGTTTACCAATGACCTATTTTATAAATCAGTGTGAGACAGAAATGATGTCTTAAATAATGCTTTGCTGGTAGAGGTTCTGACTGTCATATCTGGAATTGAAGGAAACATTGACAAAACAGGCTTAATTTATTATTACTACTATTATTTTTTATTTTACTGTGCAAAGAATGATGGCTGTTTATGTCTACCTGCTTTATGCATTGTTGGAATATCCAGATATAACATGTTTTTTCTCATGCAAGGGAAGATGCTCTCTCACTGTGCTCTGCAAAATACATCCAGATCAATCCTCTCTGCAAGGCTAAAATTCATGAAAATAGGGGCTTTTGTTGATTGTCAACAAAACCAGATAGATTTATCCACATTTCTCTTTTGATTATTGATTTATCTTTTATGATTGATATAAGTAGCTTTGCACATTTTGCCTTGTACTTTCTTTATCATTTGCCATTCATCCTGTCTTATGCAGTCTCAACTTAGATCTACAAATGATTTATGAAGCAAGATCCCACTAAGAGTACGTGCATACTGATTTCCTTTCTTTCTCATCACGTCTCCATCTCATAACAAAAGGGCACAGACAGTACTGGGAGGACTACTGTGTAAATTATACATACATGTACCTGAAGGTAAATAAAACCTTTTTCTTTATGCACACGGAGAATCTTCCCTCTTCTAAGAATGCATTGGAACTTCTACAGAAAGGATGTCTTAGGCAAAGTTAGTGAGTATTTATGTTGTGAACAGAATTAGTATCTAAATGAAACAAACAGAAGCACAACTTGCTTGAACAATTAGCATAAGGATAATGTGTTTCCCTGACTGGCTATGTGACTCCATGAGCTCTGTGTTTTAAATGATATTATCCGTATAATTAATATAGATTGAGGAGATGTCCAGAATTATAATGAATATGGTAACTCTTGAGCTAAACAGATAATTATATCAGGAGGAAAGAATTAGCCAAATTGTGTTGGGTTTTGGCAGACACTAGCATTGGATAAGTATATTCACTTTCATTTGTCCCTAGCTGATACAAGCAACCCAGTCTCCAGAGATGAACAGATGTACAGAGCTCACTCTGTCACCTGGTTCACCATCTTGTCCTTTACTGTGTTCTGTCAATGGCAACAAGCTGGTACTGGCAACAATTGGCATGGAAATTCAGGAATGAAGCATCTGTATGCTTCATTCACAGAAAGCATTTGAATTATAGCAACACCCTTCCATCCCCCTGCCCCCCCTTTTTTTTTTTCTTACTTTATGTTCATTTTAATAAATCAAATGTCTCAAAATCCAAACCATTAGGGCTTAGCAGGAAGCTCATTATTTTGGATTCAGTGACTCTAATTTTAGCCTCTTGGAAACAGTTAAAATTACTGTAACTGCTCTTCATTTGGAAAGCTTTTGAGACTGATAGTCTGCCTGGTGTCTCTCACTTCTGCCTTGGCAAAGTATATGCCAATTTAGTCCTTGCCGGTGTGCCAAGTAACTAAAGATTATCACCAGTGATAATGTGAATTATGATTATTCTTAAAAACTATGCCAAAAATAATCGTTATTGGTCAAAGACAATGTGCATACATGTTATAAAATTATAAAGGTCTGAACCAACATTACAAAATCCCTAGGATATGGGATTCTAAACAGAGTCAGGTCTTTTCCAAACAAAAGTTTTTTAAAAAGAATTTCATAGATGCTCAAAACAAAAATAGTCAAGAAGTAAAATATTAGAAATGTGTTACCTATACATATGAGTATATACATGACTCTCTCCTCTCTTCCCTCCATTTGTATATCACATATATTATGTTATTGTATATTATTTGTTTGCAATGTTATATAGCATATAACATAATTAAATTATATATATACGTGCATACAAACATATGTGCATGCATGTGTATATTATGTGTGCACTTTGTATGTAAAAACATAGGATGAATAATATATACTATATATACCTACTTATAATATTATGAACAAAACATTAAACTCTGAATATCTTTAAGGTTTCCTAAATTTCTTGACTGTTTCCATTTTTGTATCATTTCCTAACTTTATTCAAAATCACCTATGAAGCTAATTTTTCTACCAATCCTAATGAAAATATATTTTATTCTCATTACTATGGACCACTACATGACCTTCTAAAGTCATGACCTTGTCCTTTTCAAATGCTGATTGTGGGGTGCAAATTTATGCATGGAAAAAATATTTGTATTAAGCTTACACTCATCTTCTCCTGTTTATGCTTTTACACCTTATTTGTTGACACAACTTTTGTGGTGTTAATTTTCCTCTTACTACTTGTATGCTTTCCCTTCTAATGTCTCATATCTTTATTTATAGTGTGAAATAGCTGTAGTGTCCTACAGCTTCCTTACTTCAGGAAACTGCTTTTTGTGGATTCATCTTACTTGTTCCGAAAATAGAGATACTATGAGTGAAAATGAAAACAAAATTAAACCAAAATCTGAAAATGAAAGCAAAAAGGAATTATCCATTTGATACATGCAAAGAGTCATTCATCCTTGGCAGCTGTTAATATGAAGTAATAATATACACGTGAAACATGAGCCCCCCTTGTGGCATATTCTGTTTCTGTCAGGTTTCTATTAGAGCAGTGTATACATGTATGTACTTTCTGTAGGCAAAACAATGTGAACTCTGTTTTGTTGCTTAAGATTCTTATTGCATCTATGAAAAGAGTAAAAAGAGACAGATTATTTTTTTTACATTCTCAAAGAATATTAAAAGTTATTCAGAGTAAGAAATGGTTTTATTAAACATTTTCCAAACTAAAATTAGTTTATCATGTTATGAAGACTTTTTTGTAATTAATACTATTCTGACATCTCTTGCTTTTATTTTCTGACTGCAGCATTGCAGGTAAGGCAGAGCTGTGATTTAAAACACTTTGTAGATGAAAGATTTATCTTCCAGGACAGTACCACAGAGCTCTTATTGAGTGTTAATACTGCTGAACAAATTGTCTCTTAGAGTGTTAAATTCTGTGTTTTCAGACAATTTATGTGATTGAAGTAACAAGAGGTTCAATTTTGCTTTTTAAATATAAAGCAACTGTGTATAAATTACTGCTCACAAGTTATAATTCAGTAGTTAGGACTTTTCTGCAAGATGAATGCAGATAATACAACGAAGCCATAGATTGCTCATTTAAATTTTATTTTTAATTTTATTGCATAAGATAGTATATAACATAATCCACATGAAACATACTTGTAACAATACTAGGTCATTTTTCAAATTTGTAGAGCAAAATAGAATTATAAAACCATGCCACATGGATGATGCTAGAGCACTTCTATATATCTTGTACTTATATTGGCATTCAATATATGAGTAGGGAAAGGAAAATCATGACTTGTATAAAATCTTAGACTTCGGCCTGCCTGTCAAGACTAGTAAATGACTGTTGACTTATATTACAAGCCACTGAAAATAGAAAGGCCCCTATTACACCACAAAAGTGTATTGTTTCTTGCTATGGAGGTGTGAGGCCCAAAGGATACAATGCAGCTCTATATGATATCCTCTATGTCCCAAGCAAACAGAAAAGTGTCATTCATGTGTTCTTTTCATCTTTTTTTTTGTTAAATTATTATTTTTATTTATTTTTTTAATATGCTCTATATTGGCTTTTAAATGGAAAATATTTTCAATTTCTTTTTAAAAAGAAAATCTATGACAAATGAAAATTCAGTATTATGTCTATCTACAATTTGTAACTGAGAACTGTGACATCTGTTTTGCATGGGTTTTCATGGATTCTGCAGAGCATGCCTGGAGGTCCCTTTGGACGTCAAGACAGTCACTGATATCAGACTCATTAGCCTGTGCCTGGTTCAACAGCTACCACAGCTGCTGATATGAACAACTTGGCAACCTGCTGTCACCAGATCTCATTGCTAGTTGCGTGACTTTGCCCTGGGCTGGGAGCTGCTCGTGAGCTATTCGTGAGCCACAGGATATTAAAGGGCCACAGAGCAGCTGTATTGCACCGTATCAATCAGTTGCCCTAACTCATATCTTCATCTACTTTCCTTGGTGACTGCTAATGGGAAAAAGGAGTGTTTAATTCCTAATCCTCACTTGATGGAAATCAGTGTCACCGATATGAATAGAGCTGCACCAGTATGTGCTGGCCCATGCTGTGTTCTGCTCCTTAGAGTGTATTTTTCTCTACATTAATTTTTAGGGAGTCTCACCCCCAAGTAGTGTTGTTATACTCTACATTACTAAAGGCATGTTTTATTTATATGATAATATTGTCCTAGATAATTTAATATAATGGATCCTTAACTTGCAGCACTGGCTATTTAATGCAAATAATGTAACCATCATAAAGCAGCAGACATAATTTTATGCAAAGAACACTCTAGCTGGCTATTAGTATCCACATGAAAAGCTGTTACTACGATAAGTATTTCAGGCTAAATTTTGTTATATATTTCAGAGTCACTTGTAAAAAAAAGGGCAATGAAATATATTTCCTAAATTTAGATCAATCACACAGATTTTTCTCAAGATGATTTTAGAATATACAGCAAATTTGTGATGTTTGGTATTTTAAAGGGTAACAATGATTTTTAAAAACTTTATATTTCTTTACTGTTTTAATTTGTAAACATATTGTGTATCTTGAAAACATTGTCTTGATTGTACAGGAAATTATTAATTTCCTTTGTCTGTTTCAATTTTTTATATGCTTGTTCCGTCATTTTCAGGCTCTGTTTCTTCCTTCTAGTTTCTTTGTCATTTGCAGGGGAAGAAGGGGAAAAAAAAAAAAGCTCTCTTGTTCTTATATACTTTTATTTCATTATCTCTGTCCTGTTACCTTTGTGCATCTCCAGCCTCATCAGAGGTTCATGATATTTCTATCAGAATTTAATTGATATAAATGTTATAAGTGTCATTTCAATATTTTTTTCTTAAAAGAACAGATTTATTGCAATGTAATCCTTTTACTAGTGAAGTAACAGGCTTAACAACCAGGATCTGGTCTTCAAACGTACTTTCTAACAAAAGGGTCAGATTGAGGGCAACATCCTCACAATAAAATCTGTAACAATGACCTGTACTTGTTTCTCACTAAAAACACTACTGCAGAAGAATGAGTAGGGGGAGAGTTTAATGTATTTCCCCTTACCCATTCCCAATTTCTGCTACAGCGGTGCTTTGGAGCTGATCCTGACAAAAGTGATGGTGATGAAGGATATATTAAGTCAGGCACCCTGACTGAATGTACCAGTGTGCAGACAGCTGATTGAAACTGAGCAGCCATAGAAGTCTTAACGCCAGAACTCCAGTTGCATTTTAACTGCTCACACATGGAAAAATGTGTTGAGCCATCAAGGATGAGATCATATTTAGTTTTAGTACAACCATTGTAACAATGTTTTATAATGCTGACAATCCTATGTAACTGCAAGTAGTTTGTATAATGTTTTACATTGTTGTTATGCGAACATTTTATTTATCAAGACACTTTTTCAAGAAGCCAAAAGAAATGAGCTTTACAGAATTTGACTCGTAAGGCAAATGTTCCAGTTTGTAACTGTTAAAGAAGAAATGATAAATACATGTGCAACTTGCATCACAAACACAAACTAATTCTTGTAAGTGTTCAACACATTGGGTGATTCACTCTTGGACACATACAACATCAGAGTTGTGGCTCTTATTTTGTATATACTGAGGTCTACCTCCACAAAGAACTTCTGGGTAACATCTTTCTGAAGCTCATTTCCCACCTGGCCATCCCAGCACCCAGAGAGCCCCCACTGCTAGAAGAAGCAGTGCACTGCATACATGCAGCAGACCACCACTGAGGGTTTGCTGGGCAACCTTGCAGCTGAAGGTGTGTGGTTGTATGGGCTAAGCATAAGAACATTGTGTATGAGAAAGGTGTAGGGCCTGAACAACCAGCCTCCTTGTCATCTTGTTCATAAAATATGTAGTGAGGACTTACGATAGAGTTGTCTTTTGATCCTGCATTTTACAAGGAAGTTTGTTTAGTGAGGCAAAGGACAATGACTTGAGCTGCCTCCTCCAGCTTCTCTAGTCCAAGACCACTCCTGTTCAGCTGCTGGTGCCCAGCCCAGTACCTGCAAACTGTGGGTCTCTGACCAGGCTGGGGGATACAGCTTCTGCTTTTCCCTTTGTAGGCTCAACCAGTAGCAAAGCTGAGCATGTGTCCTAGAGACAGGACTGTGACACGACTGGCCATACAGGCAGCTCTAGCCAAAGGCTGCCTTCAACAGGATTCACATAAAACATAGAAAGATAGTTGACCCTCCTTCCTCCTCTCTGGCTGACACACAGACACCAATCTCTAGGCTCAAAAGCATGCACATACCCACGGATCATTCAAGTACGTGGCATGGCCCCTCTGCCTGTCCAGCAGCCCTCACCTGGATTTTAAAGTACCAATGTGACCACTTTGTCAGCACAGCACCCCTGCCCAGTCCCTGGCCGTTCCAGCTTGAAGTTTGCTGCAATGTGCACACACTCACACACTTGACCCTCATGCACACCACATTTATAAGTCCCCTTGGGCATACCATCACAGACCTACCACCCACCTGATACTCTGGCCAGGAGCCATAACCCCTGCTACTTGCTGGCAAGTCCAGCTTAATGTTTGCTAGTGAATACACATACACACCCCGTGCACACCATGTTGAGGAAGATATACTCACCCCTCCTCAGCCAGGCACATGAGCTATGACACATGGCCCTGCTCCAGCTGCTGGTTCAGAGCTGGTCACTTGCCTCACTGATGCCAGCCTCACCCCTACAGAAGTAGCTGAACTGCTCCCATCCCAGGTGGATGGAAGTAGAAGACACTGCTCACTCAAGGAGCTGATGCTAGGACCCCACTCACTCTAGTATGCGACACCACAGTCTGTGGGCCTACACCTCCTGGTCTAACTCCACTGGCTGTCACCCAGTAGCTGGCATTCTGGGCATAAAGTCTTTGGAAACCTGTGTAGGTCTAGAGAAGAACCTTCAGATACCAATGCTAGGACCCTCACTTGCTCCAACAGCAGACACCACAGGCATGGGTGCCTACACCCCTTGTTCGATTCCAGTAGCTTGCACTAGAATTCCCCTCACACCAGTACCTCCAGAAGCTAATTTTCTGGGCTCAAAGTCTGTAGGTCTCTTCTTAGATCCAGACTGCTACATTCCCTCCAGCTACTGACGCTAGGACTCCCACTTGCTCCAGTAGCTAGCACCACAGCCCGTGGGGCCTACACCCTCAGCCTGACTCAGTAGCTGGCACCAAGTTCACACAACAATTTACCAGCAGCTGTTTTTCCATGCACAAAATATGTAGGATGTTTACTAGATTCAGAGAGCTATGCCCCCCACCCTCACTACTGACACTAAGATCCTCACTTGCTCTAGTAGCTGGCGTTATAGTCCACAGGCATCTACACCCCTGGCTTTACCCCCGTAGTTAGCAGCAACTCCATTCACACAGGTTGCACCAGTGACTGATTGAGACCCCCACACTTGCTCCTGAAGCTGGCAACTCAGGCCCTTTCCTGACCCAATTCCAGTTGCTGGCACCAAAGTTCACTCACCCACATCCAGATTTCACCAATAGCTGGCACTTAATCCTTGCAGCTCAAGTACACATAGGAGAGAAAGGGCAGATATGCAAAGAGATAGCTAAGAAAATATTTAATGAGAGAAAAACAGAATACAGGACAGACTGTGGTGATTAGGCAAACAAGCATACTGACCAGTTGTGCTTTACATGTGACTGGCCCTTTTATACACTCTTCTACCTAGCAGCCCTCTTTGTTGCTCTTGCGCCCCCTTCTACGTGCCCACCTGGGGTCTGGAGGGCTCTGCACCCTCTCAGCCCTGCCCCTCCCTGGCTCAAAGTCTTATCAACTGTGAAGCTGTTATTATCAGCTGCTGATCTTCCTAGAAGTGGTGCCTATAGCTTGATAGCTCCTTAACTAAGTGTGACTGGGAGGTTTGTTTCTTGTTATTGTCTCCATTTTTGCTTTGTCAGGTCTGTGTCTCAGCATTTTGGTTATTCTTTCCCCTTCTTTACTTCTTATCATCCTGATCCATGGATTCTCACTCAGAATTCTCACTTGCTTGAATTAACAATCCCATATTCCATCTTTCCCTATCAATTAGTACAACTCACTGGGCTTTTCTGCCATTGTCTTCCAAATTAGAAGTCCTCAAACAGATAACCCAGCTGGAAAGACTGGGTTAGATGAGGCCCTGAGCAACCTGGCATCCCTGCCTATGGCAGAGGGGTGGAACTAGATGATCTTTGAGGTGCCTTCCAAACCAAGTCATTCTATGATTCTATGAATAAACACTCTCACATTCTCACATGCCCTCATCAATTAGTGTGACTGATCAGACTTGGTTCCCATCACTTCCTCCTCTTCTTATTAATCCTTTGTTGCACTGGAAAAGGTTCTTGACCAGATATTCTTAAAATAGCAGACACTCTCCTATACGCCTTTACAAATTTAATGAGGTAGGCTTTTTGACATCTCCACTGTTGAAAAAGAATTAAAGCTGCTGCTGTGCTGAAAGACTGTCTGCAATGGAGGAGGCCTGTTCTTGCCTGGAATCAGAGAACTGCTAATATCAGGAGTGAGACACTTCATCCTTGTAATACCGAGGATGGAAATTTGAAAATTTCTTATACAGTTTTGTATATGTGGATCTCAAAGATGCAGAGACATTATAGATCTTCCTGTCTTCTCATCAGAATGTGCTTTTTTTTTTTTTTTTTTGTACAACTTAGACTGAGATTAATGTGTTTGACTATTATGAAGTCAAGATTTTTATTATGCATTAGCAGTTAATAAAAACACTATGTTTTCTAGATCCATTTGAAACTCACACATTTCTCTCAGCTTCCTTGTAATTGCTATGAAATAGAGTTTCAGATTATTATTTACCTGCTGTGTTACAATTAGCATGTTTCTAATAGCTTCAAGATGGAAAACTAAAGCTGAGCATCTGGGTCTAATTATAGTCCTTGTCACCCATTACAGGAACTGATACTTGTTGCTCTTGACAGAGTTAACAGCCAATAGAATAAAACATAATGGTCTTATCAGGGTGCCAAGCCTAAAACTCTAATTAGTCAAAAATGAATGTAATTTGATTTGTGGAGAAACATATCTGAGGAAGATGGGGATGCTACATTATGTTTGTGTGTTTGATTAATAGGACAGAAAATGAGCCTGTTTTCTTCAAAGTGCATATTCAAAACCAGAAGAAACCCGATTCATTTTTTATTGGCATTATTTATAAAGTTTATAAACAGGGTACATCAACAGAGCATGAAAAAGCTATCGTTTGGATTTCTGCAGCCATAGTCTCTCATCCTCGTGTGGAATGATGGTACAGATGTCTCTCTGGGCTGGCTGCCAGTTCCCTACTAAGCCACTCTTACACTTTTCCTCTTCAGCAGGACAGGGGGAGAAAATAAGATGAAAAAAGTCATGGGTTGAGATAAGGTTGGGGAGATTGTTTTGCCCATGAGAGTACTTGGTGAACAGACTCAACTTGGGGAAAATTAATTTAATTTATTGACAATTAAAGAAAATTAGGATAGTGAGAATTAAAACCAAATTAAAACACTTTGCCCCAATCACCTGGTTCCTAGGCTGAGCTTCAACCTCAACTTCTTTACCTCCTTCCTGCTTGAGCAGTGCAGAGGGATGAGGAATGGGAGTTTCAGTCAGTCCATAACAAGTCTCTGCTGTGCCTTCATTGTATCTCTCTTTGCCTGCTCTGGTGTGGTGTCCTTCCCACAGGATGCAGTTCTTCAAGAATTGCTCCAACGTGGGTCTGTACCACAGGGTCTTCAGGAACACACTGCTCCAGCATGTGTCCCTTATGTGAAGCAGCTTCTTTCAGAGTTTATCTCCTTGCTATAGTGGGGGTTCCTCCATGGGCTGCAGAGTGGAGATCTGCTCTGCCGTGGGACCCATGGGCTGCAGGGGGACAGCTGGCTCCACCAAGG
Source organism: Netta rufina (assembly GCF_964035555.1). NCBI lineage: Eukaryota > Metazoa > Chordata > Aves > Anseriformes > Anatidae > Netta > Netta rufina. Next base: position 58,594,445 of record NC_140125.1, read on the forward strand.
GCCTCTCCATAGGCTGCAGGGGAGCTGCTGCTTCACCACCTCCTGAACAACTCCTCCCCTCCTTCCTCACTGACTTTGTCTGCAGAGTTGTTTCTCTCAACATTTTAAATCACTCCTCTCTCCCAGCAGCTGTTGCACAGCATTTCCCCCCCTCTTAAACATGATCTCACAGAGGCACAACCAACATCACTCCTTGTTTTGGCTCTGGCCAGTGGTGGGTCCCTTGGAGTCACTCGGAACTGAGTCTTATATAACAGGGGGAAGTTTCTGGACTTCTCATAGAGGCCACCCCCACAGCCTCCCTGCTACCAAAACCTTAACTTTATAGATCCAATACACTCATGTATAAAATACTTTGGCAAGGCTAAGTAGCTTTCAGTTAATGTTGATTTTGGGAATGAAAATCCTGATTCTTACTTATCTCAGGGTTTCTTAAAGGGTTAATTAAACATCATTGAAGATCATCTAGATATCTGTCTGGGAATTGTCAGCCTTGTTCTACTTAAACAGGAGCCTTGAAATAACATAATCTTGAAAATTATTATGAGTGATTTTTTTATTCCCTTTCAGCAATAGGTGTTCTTGATCCTGGCAGAAACTCTTCTGATATCCACACTGCAGTCCATGGAGGAGCCCACAGTAGAGCAGGTGGATGTGGACTGAAGGAGGCTGCAGCCCATGGAGAGCCCCCACAGCAGGAGGCTCTGTGCTGGACCTGACACCTGTGGGGAACCCAAGCTGGAGCAGTCAGCTCCTGAAGGGTGGATCCTGTGGTACGGACCCATATTGGAGCAGTTCTTGAAAAACACCAGCCTGTCGGAAGCTCACATAGAAGTTTCTGGGACTTGTTCTATTTTTGTTGTTTTTGTTTCCCACAAATGTATGCTAAGTCCTTCAGCCAAAAAAGAAATAAAATAAAAAAATGGAAATTCATCAAAATGTTTCAAGTACTTACGTGCCTAGAAAACTCTATGTTTATCAAATAACACATATTTGATCTTGTTCTCAAGCTTACACTTTCCAGTCAGTCACACATTTACACACAGGCAAATGAATGGCACAAACTCCAGAAGAATTCTGGATTTTTTTCTGCAGGTGTAAGTGAGCTTGGCTTGCCATAGCCCAGCTATTCTGGCACTTGCCTCTTCATGAGCACAGTGTGAAATCCTGTTCTACAGTCAGCTCATCAAAATACAGGACAGTTTAGGAAGGAGGTCTATTCACCTCACAGTTGTAGATAGCCTCTTTCCCTCTACAATTACTTTGGCCTTCAGCTGCTGTTCCAGACTCTCTCATACCCCTCTTTTCACTGTCTATCCTTCCAATTTTGAAGTTTGGCAAATCCATAAACCTACATGGCTTATCACTGATGTACAATGAAGATTACTGCATTGAGCTGCCCATTCATTGTGTTTACTATTTTAAGGAGGCCTAACTTTTCCATCTCCTGAGCCAGAAACACAGTTTTAATGTGTTTATTGGTGTTTATTGGGTTAAGTCTCTAAACCTCTTAGATCCTAGTGAATCTTGGTTTGCAGTCATGAGCAGCCTGGAGTATAATATTATTTATAGAAAAGTTACCTTTTCCTCATGTTTTTTCCCCCAAGGAGCCATCTAATTAAGGTTTTTATCGTTATTATTATTAATTTTTAACGAGGGCTTCAATAAACTTCAATTGTTATTTAATTTGTAAACCTACTCAGATTTGCAAAATGGATTAAAAGAGAACATTTTAGTTCAAATATCTCCCAGAGAAAATTGGAGCCATTCCAATCCTCCTGGCTTTCCCGACACACGACAGCTTCCATTACGTTGTTTTCAATTCTCCACAACTGTTATGACAAATTGTAAAGACTACATTGCAATGCCTGTGTTATACTTGCCAAACTTTTAAGCAGAACTGGTTTATCAAAAAATAGGCAGACATATTTAATATAATCAGCGGCTTTCTAAAGTCAACAGGCTTTAACCTCTGACAATGTAGCCATGGCAACATTTTGTGAAATGACTACTAATCAGTAACAACAACTAAAGAAAAGCTGATATGCCAGCAGCTTTAATGTGGGTGACATTACACAGGTCTGTTTTGATGCTGGACATGAAATATACAGACACAATAGGGAGAGTGAAGGAAAGAACTTGTAGTTCAGCTGTAATTGTCACAGAAGGTGAGGTTTGATTCAGTCATTGCAGAGATGTACCAAGTAGCTGCCTGCTGGAAGGCTGCACCTCCATGTGTCTCCAGTGGAAAACCCACCCTGAGACTGCAGAGAAATTACTCTGGATTCCTCTCCCTGCATAGATACAGACTGGCATGGTAAGGCAGCCACTGAATATTTCTTAATCTGTAAATGAATGAGTAATTTACTGCTTATGCACTTACCATGGCCTGTTTGCAAGGTTTGTGACTCTTCTCTACATTAATCTGCTTCTCCCCAGTGGTGCTTTCCAGCTTGGCAGCTAAAGCCACACCCCTTTCAAGTATGTTCCTTTATTGTAATACTCTGTTGAATGCCAAAATGTTGAAAAGAAAAATCTGTTGTTTCTGTACTCATCCTCATGAATAAAATGCTCCCTTTTTTCAGTGTGGTTTTCCTAATTCTTCCACAAACTAGTTCTAGAATATCCACAACAACACATTTCCACTCTTTCTGAATAATACCATTATAATACACAGTAGTTGCACAGAAAACACAAACAAAACAAAACAAAACAACAACAACAACAATTCTCTAAAGGAAAGAAAGACAGCATTGTAATGCTGTCAGAGAAGAGCCTGGGGTAGAGCCAGGGCATCTCAGTGCTGTACCAAGGTGAGGCAGACTTCCCTTCCTACCTTTCCAGAGTCAAAGGCACTCTTTCACCGTTAGCATGAAGAAAGGATAAGATAGACACATCTCTCTTTATGAAATAGTAAAAAAGAGCTGCTGTATTTCTTGTTTTTCCCTAATTTCTTTGTCATTATATTACTGAATTTCTCCTCTGAGTCCTTTCTCTGGATTAATATTTTTAGTTCCAGAAGTTTCCAATAGCACCTGCTGTGCTATTCACCTCAGGAGTAATCCTTCTCACCTCAGATTTTAAAGCAGGTGAGATATCACTGGAACACTAACTATTTTTTGCCTTTCAGTATGTAGGTTAAATGGGTGAGAGTGAGTAAAGAGGTCTTTCTGGATGAGAGAAAAACGTTATTATGAACATGACTATGGCATGGAATATATCATGGTGAAGATTTCTTTGTAGTGGATAGAAATCTAAGGTAAATATGTCTCTCTCCCCTTCATGTGTAGTGTGACACAGCACTTTGCGGACTCACATGCTTCAGGCTAGAGGCTATGTACTTGCAGATACATGATGACAGGTTAGTAGGTACTACACAAATATAAGAATATACAGGATTCAGACCACAGATAGTTAATGTGCATCCAAAATGAATATCTGCAAAGCAGCATCCCCATTTGTTGAATGTCAGAAGAGCCAAACTGGTTCTATATGTGTGGGTGCTTCTAAGAAGAGCCAAGGGTTTTTGTTGCTTTTCTTGATCAGTTATTTGGATCTCTGAAAGTATTACTGTATTTGATAATCCATGAATGCTACAAACATCTTCATTTTCATTTTGATTTTATTCCACAAAATGGACTTGGTAAAGTTTTGGTCAGTTAAAATGATTTCATTGGAATAATTACACAATATTTCTGTAATCTTTTAATTAACAAAGTTGATACAATTCCTGATAGTATATTTATTTTCATTTTATTGCAAGTAAGGCATATGACTTCCTGAGTGACCCAGGCAATTGAATGGAACACCTAATTTTTGTAGTTTTAAACTAATTGAGTTATTTTGTAACTAAATAGCTGGGCTTATTTTAAATAGATTCTAAATGAATTTTATTTTCATATAATAATTTACTTTCAATAATGATTGCAAATAAATAAATACATGGTTCAACCTCATTCCCAACAGATTTTCTGTTTTGCCAATATTGGATTAAGAAGTTCCAATTCTTAAAAATTGTTAACTACCTTTGCAGACTGTCTTTCTCAGATTCTGGGAAACACAATTGTTTGTCATACTACAGAAAGCAAAAACTGCTTAGATTTTGACTAACACAGGCACAGCCAGAGTGTTTGTTGGTGTCAGGGAGGGGAATATAATTCCAATGAAAGCTTTAAAAGTCACAGTAATACCAGTCTTGCAGCAGTTTTCCATGTCAGCTTGCAATTTTCTGAGCTTCACAAAGATCAATGCACATTTATCTGAATCATGGGCAAAATATGATAGTAAAGATCACCTTTTATTGCACTGAGTTGATCTCTGATGAAATTTTTGCACATTATAAGAGCTGTATAAGGTATTGCTCCAATAAACCTAGGACTCACTGTGATATTATAAATAACATGACACTAGGCATTGGTGAGGACACTTCCCATTGGCTTTCAACTGTCTCTGTACTTCTATGTACAGTATTCAAATAAATTCCTTTTTCTTGAATAAAAGCACTGCTGATGTATTGAATACCTATTTAATTATCTGGATATAATAGACCTAAAATTACTTATGCTTTATACCTCTTTTATACCAGTTCAATTTTAAAGGGGGTTAATTTTCAAAAGTAATGGTAACACCATGTTTCTTACTCCATCAATTTAGCTACATAACTTATATATAACTCATTATAACTGAGAACGGTAAAGTAATAAAGCTGTTTGCTGAAAACAATACCAGTATAGATCAATGCCACAGATCTTATAGTCACTCAGCTATTGTACTCAATCAAAGTAAAAAATGAAACATTCCAGTGACCCAGTATAACCTTAATATGCATATTGCTGTAACCAAATCATTCAGGTCTTATTATTTATTCACAGGACACCAATATCCCATTGTGCTAAGCAAGAGTGGAGACATAGAAACAGTCTCTGCTCTACTAGAGTTTCTAGTCTGAATTACAGTTAAGTCTATACGTGTTGAATAGAAGAAGAAAGGTAACAATACCAAATACATTTCTTGGTATTTTAAAAATGCATAAAACTGTAGTTTCATTCCCTTGAAAACATGAAACAAACAGACAAACAAAAAACTCACCATGAGCTGTATGAGTTTCCATATGGAAATTCATTGTAAGGATGCTAGCATTTCATTTTCCCTCAGTATCTCTGACACATCAGAATGACAAAATGTAAATTCAGCTTTCATTTCAGTTCTGACATGGATCGGATAGGAGTCCTAAAAAAACCTTTACTCTGCTTTGAAGAGGGGGGTGATATAATCATAATACAGACTGGTACATTCCTGCCCACTATCTTTGCTCATTTAAAAATTAATTCAATTAGCTTGTCTCAGTATTAAAGAGAAGAAATTGAAAACAAACTGAAATAAAAATATCCATTGCACCTTCATAAAAGGATCAGGTGATTTGGAATTAAATAGTTCATGTATGTATGAGGAGCAAATAACATTAGAAGTAGAATCACTCAGATATTTAATTTTAGTAGGATTTGTATGATGAAAAGTAAGGTTAAAATATATATTGGCATGCCAGTTAAGAGGTTAAAAATTTTGAAGGCCATTTTGAGAGATATTTTTTTTTTTTGGTCTTCTGAATGTCCAAAAAGCCTTCCATATTTTCTTTTTCACATTTTCCCCTTCATCTTTCTTGGTTCACAGAATAGACAAACAACGTAAGCATAACACACAATAAAGAAACATGACTAGATCGTCCCTAGAGGGAAAAAAGTTTCAGTGGAGTCATTTTAAAGGCCAGTTGTCCTTTCAGAAGTAGATTAAATGGAATAGTGAATCTGTATTCTATTTCCACTTCAGCATCAGCCCAGGCTGTAAAAACTAAACAGTATTAAAGGCTGCACTATCTGCCGTGTGCACAGGGTAGGAAAAGAGATGAAAGGAATGGCAAAAATTTACACTGAAAGGCCAGAAGAATCAACACTATGCGGAATGGCCTCAATTAAATTCTACCTGAGCTAAGAGTTCTACAGTTAAGTCCTTTTTGACCTCATCCTTCCATGATTCTTCCAGAAGGATCCCCATGATTCTTCTTGCCTGATATTGGCCTAGCTTTATTTGGAAGTAGTCTATCTGGAACACTATACAGAAAAAGGATAATCTTCTGGCATTTTGAAATTTCACACTCCTCCACGGATCCAAGCTCAGCCCACGTTTCTCCAGTGAGTTTCAGTTTCTCCAACCGTTAGTGTTTTGTGCAATAGTCAGATGTTTCTTCAACACCTCTGCATTTTAAGATGCCATTGTCTTACATTCTGGATATATGGAATTTGGGTGACTAAGCTTGCATTGTGAATGAATTTCAGTCCTGGAACTGAATGTCTAACTTTTCGGTGTAGCAGTGTTGATTTCCTCTTTGTATTTGGCTCAATGTGATTTCCAGGTTCTCCTAGACACTACATCTGAATCTACCCTTCATTAGTTTTGTTATTCTAAAAAGAATGTACAAGTTTTACAGTCCTTATTAGATGTTTAGGTGCTAGTAATTTATTGCAGAATGGACACCAGATCATCCACACTGCTGTTTTTAAACCAGATTGGTGAGCTTCATAAAGTCACCACTATACTGAGTTCACCCCTCTATATTTAGCTATAAATTTCCATCTTAAAAAACAGGCAGTCTTGTCTAAGGATAGCAAGAGACAGAAGCAGTAGTATTATCCTTGGTAATTGATTTTCATGGTTTAATCACTGTCAAAGGAGATTATGCTTAATTTGTTAGTTTGAATTTGTCTGGCTTTTACTTTCAATCATTGGTTTTATCATGCCTTTCTTCACTAGACTAAAGAGCTGTTTAATGATTGGTAGTTCATCCTTGTAAAGAATCATATATCATATATATACATGTATATATATATATATATATTTTTTTTTTTTTTTCCAAATTTAAAAACATTAATAATCTCTTCAATCCTTCAGTAATTTTTCTATATTGTTCTTATTTACTTATTTTACTACCCTTCTAAACTTATGGAAACCAGAAGCAGATATATTACTCTATTGTCATCTCATTAAAGTCCTGAATTTGTTGTAGTGCTGCATGATAAAAGCATACTGCCTTTTAGGACACAGAATGTAGTCCTTGTCATAGATCTATTACTTCACATTTGTTGTACTGAAAGGCTGTGCTTAAGCAGGTTTCATTTGACCAGCATTTCGGAGCATTCTCTGACTCTCCTCATCAACATTTACCATTTTGTCAGCTCTGTATCACCTACAAATATTACTGGATTGTGTTTAAATGCTCCTCATCATTAAGGTACTGAAAGCTTTCAGTCCATTATCAGGCTCTTCAAATGCTGGAAATACATCTATTTTATGATGATTCCCCTTGAGAATGACATTTTTTCATCAGTTAATTGTATAAATTTTAATCCATCTAACTTATGCTTCATGGATGCTGTGTCTACTTATTTTTAAATTAGACTGTTGCTCAACATGAAGTTGAATGCCTTACTTTATCCTACACTGTGCCTCTGTTATGTCTTTATCCACTTAAGTGAAATCCTCTCCACTGATATCCCATTTGTTTGACAACACTGTGCTGACTGATATTCCCTATATGCTTTCTCTCAAATTCTTTATACTTTTAATTCTTTATACTTTTACAGGCTTAGTGGCTTGAATGTTGCCTTCAGGTGGCAGTGGCGACCTGGTTCAGGAATGGCACGGCGACCAACCCCAGGCCACTCGGTCCATTGGCTCACAGACACCAATGTGGTGGATGGCAAATGGCGTTTATTGTCGAGTCACATGGGGTTATATACCCGAGGCCCATAACGTCACTTCCGCTTGCTTACATCACAGACCACACGCTACTGTCCATCAAGGGAGGGACTCCACCTTTCCATACAGCGTGACATCTTCCAGCCGCCAGACCCTAACTACCCACACCTGAACAACAAGCTTACAGACTGACCAGTCAATACAGTCAACAAATGCAATACTATCAATACAATACAATACAATAAAGCCAAAAAATATCAATTATTCCAGCTTCAGCTGCCGTAAGAGCTGGATCCAGGCTTTTCTCAACAGAGAATCCCATAGCAACAGTCTTCACCCACCCAAACCAAGCCCCCTTGGAGGGCAGCAGCACATGTTGCATGTTGGCACATAGCTCTCTGGGCAGTGCTGGATGCCTAGGAGCCTGTCATCTATTTTCTTTCCCAAGAAAAAGCAGTGGCCCAGGTGGAAGCAACTCATGGGTCAGCTTAGAACAAAACTGCTAAATAGGCTGCTGGTTCTGGCCAAAGACATTCCCAATATTCCAGATTTTAATAAAAATAAACATCAACAAGCTAGCTGTCTCCCCAGCCAATGCTTTCACTACTCTGGGTAGTTGTGTGAACTTCCTTAGTTTACAATATTTCTCCACCATCTAAATAGGCAATTAAAACATTACTCAATTATTAATATAACAAAAAGTACTTCAACCTTGTTTGAAGTATCTCCATGTTTCTTCATGAGTATGAATCAGAAATATTCATTAAAGACTTAATGACTCTATATTTAATGAAGTTTTGTTTGTTTATTATAGAACAGTGTGCTGTAGAAGTCTAACAATTAAGTCCTTGACTATGTATTCATGGTAATAGTCTGAAACAGCTCCTCTCTCTCTCTCTTTATTTATTTATTTGCTTCTCATGTGTGTGCTTCTTTATGTCTCTTCTTTGAAGGATTTGCCAATTGTTATATTCATCTCATTTTAATTGCTACTTTATTTTCCAGAGCCACAATAAAAATATAACTCATAATAACTATCATTTTAATTCTCTTAGCGTGTGAAGAGAAAACTTTCATTCTGAAACATTAAGAATATTCATTTTTTTAGAGAGCTCTTCCTTCAAAACACAACAAGCCTTATTTTCATTTAACTCACATTATGAGGAAAAGAAGAACCTGGAGTGTCTTCTCTATATCTTTCTTTCATAAGATGAAAGGCAAGGATATGAACTGAATTCACTGGAAGTTTTACAACTTTCTGTTTCAGGTGGGAGGGTGAAAGAAACATTCACATCTGTCTTTTGGATTTTATTAATAAGCTGGATCTGAAAACATGCACAGAGACAGTCAGGGCTTTTCCAGTGCCAGACTGGTGTGCCTCTTTTCTTGCTCTTCCTGGGGAAAATACCCTCTGGCATGCATTTGTAACTGGATCCAAAATGTATCCAGGACACACTGTGTAAGAGACAGCACTGTTTATTTGTGCAGTAGTATGTCAATGGCTAGAAAGATGTTTTTCTGCACTGTGTATTGCTATTGACTCATGATGTTGTTTCTGCACTATGTACTACTAGTGACTCATAGTGAATGACATAATTATTTCTCTTGCACACCTTTGCATACAAATGCCTGTAACAAATGAGGAAAGTGTCCTTGGCAAGTGGGAGAGCATGGAGCTTTACATGTCTCAGGACAGATTAGCTGGGCCAAAGGAGTCTGACCACAGAGATGTTAATTCTAATTCTGTTTTTGTAGCACTGAGGCCACTAGCACCACAGAAGGTTATTAGATTTTGTGTCTTCATTTTATATCAGTTACTGTTGGATAGGATGTTCAATCATTTTAAGCGGTATTGAAATGATGAGGATTGTCCATAGCAAGCAGAATCTCTCAGCACATCCTTGAAAGTCTCTGACTTCCATGTTTTAATCTCTTCAGGAGACTTGTTCCACAGCTTAACTACTCAGAGAAGAATACTTTATTTCTAGTACATTCATTTTCCTGTACTTTCTCAGCTGCACTACCAAAACCACAAAAGTCTAATATGAAATAAAATCTAAGGAGTGAAGGTAAAAAACAAACAAACAAACAAACCAACACCCAACCAAACAATTCCCCCCGTAAAAAATATTAGAAGAGAAAATTATCACAAATGGCTTTCCTGAACTTTGATTAAACTGAGGTATTTCACCCACTCTTTGAAAGCCTATTCTTTGTGATATTCATAAGTACGTAATATTTTATGCAGGTCTCTTCCCCTTCTCTCCTCTCCCCTCCCCTTTTCCTTTCTTTTCTTGTACCCAAAAAGGAAAAGAAAAATGTAAAATGCAATGTATATAAAATAGCATAAATAGCTCTTTATACTGCATTGCTTATATTACACTTGCAATACACCTCTATTACACTAAACTTGGAGAATTTTTATACCATTTCACTGGTGTTAATTTGTTTCTGCTGAAACTCACTTCATAGTACAATGCAATCAACAGCAATAATCATCTGGTATTTTATCCTTTGTTAAGATACTACTGATCCAAGTTATTCCCAGATAACATGAATCTATCAGCAAGGATATTTTTCACTTTTGAACTGCTAGTTTTCAAGTTGCAACACTGCACATGTTACAAACTAAATGTAAAGAGCTGCTTGTTTCCATTTTGAATGTGGAATACTGATTATTAATTGAAGCCTGGCAAATCTCACAAGGACATGTCTATATTTATACTTACCCTGAAAAAGATAGCCTTTAATACCAGATCAGAAACAAATGAAAGCAAAGTTCAAGTAGTAAAAATTACTGTGACTTTAAATCTGTGGAAACAAGGAAGAAAATTTAAAGAATTTGGCACCTAAATCATATTAAAATTCAATGGGAATTGAATTTCTCAGATTCAGCTAGAAATCTTAATTTGGGGGCCAGATTTTGAAAAGATTTTACATATGCAGTGCAGATGTGCATATAGTCATATACTCAGAACAATACTGGCTACCTAGCCAGTGATGTCCCCACATTATTGAATACTTAGATATCAAAATATTAAATATTATGCTTTTGTGACATGCATCTGTTGCTGGACCCAAATAATAATTTAAATAGGTTAAGTGTATGAAACTCTTTACTAAATTTTTCTTATATGTTGCTGACTAGTGATGATAATTTACATTTAAAAGTACTTTATACTTACATTTATCCTTTGTTGGCAGATGAAATATTTGATAATAAATTATTGTCCCGAGACTACTATAGTCATCATGAACAGTCTTACTTATCCAAATTCTACTGAAGCACATTTTGCAGAAATTAAAGTGAAAATTTTCCTTTATAGCCTCTGCAGAGAGATTTAATTTTTTTTTTTTTTTTCAGTGATAATGATTAAAATATATTTCCAATCCTGTGTTATCTAGGTAAAAGATTGTCTTCTAAAACATTTTTATGTCCTTATTATTAGAAATCTGCACACAAATAATTTCAGAGAACATTGGTAACAGAAAAGTTTTACAATTAAAAAAGTTCTTATAAAGAGGCCAAAATGAAAGACTACACATTTTTTATAACTCAATAATGCCAGATACCTCTAAAATTAATCTCTTTCCAAGTAGTACTTGAAATACAACAGCAGGCACAATATAAATTGTATGAAAATCTTAACAGAAAATGAAACTATGATCCCACCACAAGTTCTTTTCATAGTAGAGAAAAATAATTTACAATTTTTTCTGCAGGGAAGATAGGAAAAGACAGACAGATAAAAAATTAAAAATCTTAGTGGTTTCTGGTCCAAAGGCATAGTTACATATCTCTTTGTTTTTCACTTGATATGATTCTATACTCATAATATCTCTTAAAATATAAGAATTAACTTTAGGTCAAAAGAGCTGCATTAATAATAGAATAAGTTCTGTCACAGTCCATAAAATAATTATTTCCTCTACATTTGTTGGTTTTCTCATAAATTCAGCTGTCTATCTCATACTTCTATGGAGACCCCACAAATTTCACTGCTGTGTAAAACAGCCACTCCGCTCCCCATGAAAAAATGAAGCAGGGGCTCTGTCACTGTGTCATTGCATCCAGATAAGAAACTTGAACTCAGGAAGGAAGACAGCTTTCTGATCTAGGAAATATCTTACTCTTGCTATACTGAGCAAAGTCCCTTCAAACATGCTGGTGAAGATCCCTAGAAGTGCTCTTGTTGGCTGCTGCTCAGAGGCTAAAGCAGCCATCAGGCAGCAGGCATGGAGGGACACAGAGAAGGAAAATTATGCCTAGGGACCAGGGGAAAAAAAAAAAAAAAGGAAAAGGGAGGGAAGAACTTGAGAAATATTGATGTGTTATATGCTGCTTGTAAAAGGAGGGAGAAGAGAGACTCCAAAACTCAGAAATCTGTGGTAATCCTAGTATGAAGACTCCCAGTTAAAGTAATCCCTGTAATTTACTTTCCATACACAATATTTTTTCCAGTTATAATTTTATAATCTTCCTGACTTCTAAATTCATAGTCTTTTCTATATCAGCCCAAAATCTTGAATTTCCTCCCTTCCAGTAGAAGTAGCTCCTAACTGAAGTAGTACAAGGCAGTAATTATGGTAAAAAATGACTTAATAACACTTCTGCCACTTTCCAGCAATTGTCAAATGGCTCCTTACCACATTATCCTGCTGTGATAGTAGCTGCCTAATGAAAATTCTATGCAGCTCTTTGAAAATAGAATGTGTTTATATTAGGATGATATGTGCTTGAATGTCTCGTCCCTCTTGGTATTTACTAAATGCTACATCTATTTGATACATGCAGTGCTATATATAATTGCTAACAGTCTCATGATGCCTATTGACCATATACAGTTACACCTCATCTATACAGTTTTCTTGCAGACAACTAGACATCTTGTTGTAGCCACATCTAGCAATTGTGCTCTGGTGTAAACTTATTTGGAGAAAAGAGCATGAAGGCTGCAAACAATTGTCAGATGCCATTTGCACAAAGTATCCTGAGCAATGAATTATTCATCAGGGAAGATGTTACATTGCTTCTATCACAGGAGATTCTTGCTGCAAAAGGAGACAAGCAAGGCCACCAGATCCATGCTCTCCTGTGTTATTATTAATAGAAAACATCTGAAAAACACTCACTGTGATTTGTCCATAAGTATGAGCAAAGATCTGTGGGGAATTGTGTCTCTTTTAAATACATAATGCCTTCCGTTGCTTAACTGGAATGACAGAACTATAAATTGCTAACACTGCCCTCTGTGTTTAACCTGTCTTTTCATGAATAAAACATCTGGGAATGGAGCTTCAACAATTTTTTATTTTGAGTCTTTATTGGCACAGAGTGAGATCTTCGGAATCTTTCAAGTGTCATTCATGAAGTCTAAGACAGGGCTCTTCAGTTACTGGTTCCCCATAAGCCTGAAACTTCATAATTCCTGGGAGCTTTTCCTTGAAAAATGCATATTTAAAAAACGAATGCGTCATCACTTCCATACATACCATGCAGCATATAGTTATATTGCCTTTAGAATATTTAATTTATTGTGCAGTTAGGGCTTGTTTATAATTTTACTTTCTTTTTCTCACCCATTGTGCAATTAAATATAACCTTAAAGTAGTCAATTAGTTGAGATTAAAAAAGTTGGCTACAGTCCAGATCCCTGGCAGTATGATTTCACTCAGCTTTAAGTTTATCTTTATGACATTTTTAAAGCTAAGATCATTCCTGGATTTGTAGAAATTACATCTTTATAACGACATCATTGTAATTAAAATTACAATTAGAGAGAAAAATTACCTTGAATCTGGTAGCTTGAAGACAGAGCAAATGCTTTGCAGATATTGTCTAACAGGTAAAAAACAAACAAACAAACAAACAAAAGTTATTTGGGCAAGATCTGAATCTGCAGCAGGTAGTCTCTTTCAGTAAGTAAGCAGCATCTATTTTCCTTCAGTATCATGGTTTGCTAGGAATAACTATTCTAACATTAACTAATTCAGAGGTCTATTTAGACTACAGTATTTAGACTACAGTGAGAGCACAGAAACTGTTCTGTGCTTGGTGGTTCTTGGCCTACTCTGTTGCTCTCTTTTACTTTTGCATTTACTGTTACATTCTCTAGTTAGGGTACATAGTTCTGTATTCTTGTTGGTTCCTGTGACAGATATCAGGAATGAAAAAAAAATCCTACATCTTTATTTCAAATGTCCACCGTTAGGTAACAATTAAAATGTAATCATTAATTGAAGAAAAACTTTTGTGCCTCAAACACAAAAACTTTTTATAAATATATACAAATATATAGATTTATGCATAATTTATATGAATACTAGCAGATATTTGTCTTAAAATATATAATCCTGCTTTAGAAAGTCAATCATTTGATTGTACACTGTCATTTTTTAGTGTAATTTTAGTAATATGTGGCCCAAAACAGTGTATTGTGTGGGAATGAATGACTAGCTAAGGGAGATTGAAAGACAGACACTGTTCACAGGTGATAATGATAGCTCAGCACTATTTCTCTTGCAATTATCGAGAAAGAGGTTATTACCTTTAGAAATGGGGAAAAAAAAAAAAGCCACTAAAGTGTTTTATTTATTTATTTATTTTACATGTGCCAGTAAAGCTGGTTTCAGTTTGTACTGAAACACTGCTCACTGTTTACTCATTTTAAAATACAATCTGTGTTACATTTTACTTGCTTATTATGGGGAGCCTTGAAATTTTTACATTTAGCTCTATTAATGTTCAAGATGGAATGAGATACAAACAGCCTTCTCGTATGTATGTGATCAACACTTGCAGAAAAAATTTTAGAGTATTCAGTTACAACTGAATACACATTTGGATCATGCTACTATGATGAAGTTCAAATGTGGGAAGGGAAGTCAGGAAACTACTTATCTTGTGTGCATATAGCAAGTTTAGTCATTGCACAGGTGTTGTTCATAGTCCTTAGTGGTCAAAATGATGACTACAGGGCTACACATAGTACTGAATTAAAGGTACTGTTACATTTTTGGTTTAACATTTTTTAGTCATCAGCAGAGATTCTTACTCATATGAGCTGTCATTCTTTTATGAGAACTTATTTGCTTAGTGAGAAAAACAGGAAAAAAAGGCAACATGAAAGGGTGTTACAGATCACAGTGTATGTATCATTTCATCTCTATGGAGCTGAAACTAATGTGGAATTTTAAAGTGGTTTCCAGATGATACAGAAATATCCACCAGAATTCTGGCAATATCTTAAAATCTTGCAGTTCTTTGTAAATGTATTATGAATGACAGTATAATCTCAGTGGATATTTGTAGCCAGAGGTTTTTCTTGAACTTTCTACTTTTGGAAACAGTATTTTATTAACTTTCAAACATAAAGAACTACTTAAAAATAACACTATCTACATCTCTCAGGAGCAAACATATGACGTAAAATTTCCAATGTCATTTTACATCATGACTGTGCATGAATTATGGCCAGAAATTGGTTGCATTCAGAAAATAGATATGTTATGGTTCAGACATTAAAAAACTACATAAAAAGAAAGTGACAGCATTCTAAACAAACTGAAGTCTCCAAGGTTTTGCTGTGACATATTGTCTACCTGTGCTGTGAAAAAAGAGCTTTGCAGCAAATTTTGGCATGCTTGATGATTCCTCCACATTTTATTGATGTTGCTGGCTATTGTTCATCCTCATATCATTCTTATTCAAGAAGAGCTAAACTTTGTATAACTATGTGCATGATTACATCTGTATCTAATCTGACTAGATTATGCAAACCAGAAATAAAGTTCAAAGCATGTCTGGGCATTCACTTTTTGAAAGCTAGAATCATTCCCTAGGCCAATTTTTTGTATGAATAGCAGGTTAACACTACCGCTGGTGGGTAAGTCTGGCTTCACAGACTAATGCTAGTTTGCTTAATTGACATTTTGCATATAATGCTGATGGCCTTTGGAATAGCACTATATCAGAAACGTTGCAATATGAGTCAGACGAATATAGCCAAGACTGTGTTTCCAAGAAACACTTTTAGCTTCTAATCGGAGAATATGGCACTTCTGTAGATTTACAGGATGATGTGAAAGGTTGGAAGGCATGAGCAGAGGCCATCCAGACCACCCTGCTGCTCAAGGCAGTTAGACCATATCGTGCAGTGCTATGTATGAAGGATAACCCCTCTTTTTCTTAGAAACTTCCTTTTCAATTTATATAGAAAATAAGTGAAATAAAAAAAAATATTTTTTTTTTGTTTTATTTTGATGCACCCCTTCTACTCAAGTGAAATTCAACCACTGTGGTTGGAAAAAGCCCAATCTGAAAAAACAGGCACCAACCTTGATCTCTTAGTTTTACACCAGGCTCTGAATTTTGAAATATCATTTTATTTTTCAATGATGTTTTTCTTCTCCCATTTTATCCAGGGGTTCCTCTTAACCCTATGAGATATCTGGTGAAAGGATTATACTCTTCTGGGCATGTAGAAAGAGTCTAGCACATTGGGGTCCCCCTCTATCTTGACCTCCTGGATACTAGTTTAATATATAACAACAACATAATAAGCAATAACAAGACTGCAATGGAGGCAGAGGCACAGTGGAAAGCTAACTCTGATGAGACATCAGCTCACTGCATAGAACAAAACACTGGGTTCTATTTAAACACCGTGTCTCCATTCACATCAATTAAAATGACAGGAAAATGTATATATATAGAGAGAGAGAGAGAGAGAAAGAGAGAGTAAATGATTTTACAATAATTAATTCCTGCTATTCTTTTCCTTCTCACACTTCTGTGAGAAATTTAGACCCAAATAATTTCTTCAGACACTGTTCATGTCTGAAAACCAGAGGTCAAATAATATAGAGGAAGATACCCAGTTTGACATGAGGTCATATATAAACCTAGACGTGTAAAAATGCCCCTTATGGTCCAAAGGACACACACAAATATTTATAGGGTGGTTATAAAGAAGGAACAAATTAAAACTGCAAACATTTCTACAGTTGATTCACAGGCATAAAAACGGCCAAAGGGAACTGTTAAATGAATAGTTTGATAAACTCCCTTTCCTCCCTTGTACACAAACATACCTACTTGCAGTGTGTTATGAAAGACACTAATTATTCAGTCTGTGCAGTATTAGTTAAGGCATTTGCAAAATGACATGCAATAAAACCTGATGTTTCGGAAAAAAGCTATTTTGATTTTTTTTTTTTCCCCAGCCATATTATTTGTGAATATACAAGCTGACATATTGTCATAGAAATGACTGATTACAGCAAAGAGAAAGGTGATCTTTGTTTTTGTAGATTTCTTCCCTCATAATTACAATTCAAATGAAAGATAGCAATTAAAATTGAAAGACTTTTTGTTCTTATTTTCTGAATTATGAAAAGATGCATTAAAACATATTTAGTAGGTGCTATTTATTATTGGAAAGACATGTAATTATTTTGTTCTTCAATAAAATATTCACTAAAATTGCTGTGGTATTGAATAAATAATACAGAACATCCAGAGTGGTAACATAATTGCAAAGTAAGCAGACTTCTGATTATATTGCTTTAGAAATAATGGGAAGTAGAACTGCTGATATTTCTCATAATTATAGGTCCCTTAGGTATTTTCTTCTCCCTAAAACAGAGGAGTAAACAAATGCACAGTCATTATATTTCTGTAATGATTTGCAAAGTCTAAAGCTAAGAAAATTTTAGGAAAAAATGTTCGTTGAATGAGCTTGAGCTATTAAATACATTGCAAGTTTAATGAAAATCTATTTTTTAATGTAATCTGGGAATTAATGGACTTATTATTATTTTAAAATTTATCTGTTTATTTATTTATAAATCCTTATTGTTTTTAATGGAGAGCACAGACTTAGAAGTGTTTTGGATCTGCTTTACAGAGTTGTAGAGCAATAGCAAGAGAATTTAATACACTGGACTTTTGCTAACAGTCTTGATAGCAGTACTGGTTTGTAACACAGCAGGCCTCTTTCAAGGAAGACATAACCAAATATCACAGATGTAATTGAAATGAGTTTGCAGCCTTAAGGGGATGTTACAAGGAGGATATATTTATAAGAATTTAATTCAAATTACAAACAAAATTAAAGTAATAATTTAGATACAATATGGTTTATGTGATAACTTGTAGATTATGCCATAAGAATATGTGATATCTAAAATCCTGGATTGAAGATACTTTTAACTGTATTTTTGGCAACTATTTAACTTTTTAAGAATGATGAAAATATCACATTAAGTATCCAATAAAGAATACTTTTTGCTGAATGGCTAGGTCAAGATTTTTAAAGACTTTGGGGTAAGCAGTATTTATTATTTCCCTGAATGAATATGAATGTCTGCAGGTAAAGGAAATACTTTTTTTTATTATTTTTTTATTATTTTTTATTATTTTTTAATTTTTAATATTTTTTATTTTTTTTTTCAGTTTGATTGATATTATGTATTAGATCATTCAAATTTTCAGTCAAGATTTACTTTCTCATTCAGAGATTAAAGAAGCATACTATATAATCAAAAATGCAACATGAGAAACTAAAAAGTTTCAAATACTGATCCCGCCAGTGGTGGCACTGCAAGACTTAGCTGACATTTCAGGGATATGGCAAGCCAGCCTTAACCAATTGTTTTCATAACCAATCAAGAAAGTGTACATGACGTCATATTGCAAAATAAATGTATCTTATTTTACCTAATTTAGAGCTTCCTAATAGCTAGGCATGATAGGGAACAGACTTGCTTACTCCTCGTTGCTAGAATGAAATGACATAAAAATATATAGTCTCTAAGATTCAGTGATTTTACAATAGAAAACCAAAAGAGCCACTTCAAAGTTCAGCCTGGAGAAGAGGAGGCTCAGGGGTGACCTTATCACACTCCATAGATACCTTAAAAGAGGGTGTAGCAAGGTGGGGGTTGGTCTATTCTCCCATGTGCCTGGTGACAGGATGAGAGGGAATGGGCTAAAGTTTCACCAGGGGAAGTTTAGGTTGGAGATTAGGAAGAACTGCTTTACCTAGAGGGTTGTTGAGCTGCCCAGGGAAGTGGTTGAGTCACCATCCCTGGAGGTCTTTAAAAGATGTAGAGATAGTGATATGGCTTAGTGGAGGACTTGTTAGTGTTACATCAGAGGTTGGACTAGGTGTTCTTGGAGGTCCCTTACAACCTGTGACTCTGTAAAAGAGTAAGCAAAGCTAATTCAGATGTATTTGAGTTTCTTTTTCCTACCACTAGAAATGAGCTTGCTTAATACAACAGTTTCCTAAATTTATATTACATATATCCTATATGTATAATACATACCCACTTTAAGTGTATCTGTATCTTTACATCTACACACATAAAAATATTTTTGTGATAACTCAATTAAATGTATTTATGTATATATGTAGCATCTATGCATCTATACACATTAAAAAAAATCTAATTGCAACATACTGGATCATACGGGATATGTATGTGCATGTATATATATGTAAGTGTACATATATGTGGATATATATGTATGTATAAACATAAATACAGACACACACACATATATTTACATCCTGTATTTTATAGGAGATTACTAGTATGCTACTAAATATTCCTACTTCTGGGGTCTGAATTAAAATTTTGTTGTTAATTTACCATAATATGCTAATGTACTCCTTAAGACTGTTGTTTGATTAAATATTTGTGAGAAAAAATAGTTGGTCTTGCAGCTTAATTTCTAACAGATGCCAGTGAACATGAAAGTTTCAATTATTTTTTTCTGCATTTTGCCAAGTTAACTAAATGCACAAGCTTCTAATTTCCCAGACTTTCACACTCAGATGTTAAAAGTTTCCCTTGTGAGGATGGAAACCATCTACTTGCAACATCCAGACAGGCTCAGGGAACACAAAACTAGGAACAATCAAAAAATTGCATTTCTGGCAGCCTACATTGAAGTGCAACTCAATCTCAATTAAACTCCATTTTAAAGGCAAGAAAATCATATAGAGATGTTGGAAATATCAATATGAGACAGTAAGCAGACAGCTGTGTGCTGGTCAGGCTCCAGCAGTTCACATGGTGCTTTGGAAGAGCACTGTTGTGGATGTAGCACATGTGGATCTGCTTGTTGGTGGTGACTTGCTGGCTAAACCAATAGACCTGAGACAAAAGGAACGTATGGTAAAGCAGTTTAATTATGTGTTTTTATTCTTTTCATAATAAAAATTGGAGGCAAAAGGAGAGGTGTGGAGAGAGTAGTAGAAGACACTAAATGGAAGGGGAAGGTTTCAAGCATTTCCAAGTAGTTCTTAATGTGTCAAGACACCTAATAAGCCCAACACTAATATTATGTGTGGTTACCACAAGAAAACATTTATACTTGCCTGTGAGAATTTTTCTGAGATTGACACACAAAAATACCACTTGGCTTCTATTTTTAGTTCCTTTCTCACAAGTTTTATGAACTATACTTGCCAGTTTAACTGAACTATATAAAATCTCTTTATATCAAGCAGAGGGAAGATTCTTATGCTAACTTAAAAGCAGTTACAATGGTTTGTTGTTTTTGCAGTTCACTTTGGACTTTTATTGGATTTGGGTTTATTGATTTGATATTGATATTATTTATTTGACCTACACAGTAGGTCTGATCACAGAAAGATTAATAGGTTTCTCATGTCCCTCTTGTAGTTACATGCATATAACAAAGCTTTCAGAGGTCACCGAGTCAGATACTCAAAATATGAATATTTTTCATTTTTGTTGAATGTGGTGATTACCTGTTTCTACTGCTATTTTAAAATATATATACCTTTTATGGGGAACACAAGATTTAGATTTGAACTAGCTGAACTAGGAAATGTTATGTGATTAGCAGCAAAACTAAATACTGCCGGCTTGTGCAGCATGACATAACCACATGAAAGATTTTCTTCCCAGTATAAATCACTAAACGTTTTTTCTTTCTGTCCCATGTGTGTAAAAGGAAGAACAAAACCTGACGAAAGGTTGATGCTTGAGAAAGTATCTTTGCAACAATTAAATCACTCTTCTGCAAACATCATAATTCTTATAATATTTGAAATGAAGATTGAAAAAGACATAAAAGTTCCAACTGTGTACTTTTGTCCTCTTTTCAGATAGATGAAAGATGTTCTGGGAGTGCCTCCCAGAACAGATCCATTTCCAATTTTTGCAAAACACACAAATAATCACCTGTGGATATTGTTGAGGTCACAAGCTTAGTCTGAATAAAAATGAATAAAACACTTATATGTGCAATTACATACACAGACTTGTGTAAAGAATGTGGAACTAGAAAGTGATAATATTCTCTAGTTTGAAGCTTAAGTTATTGAGGGTGGAAAAGAAATTTTCCCTTCAAACAGATTATTCTATTTTCAGGTTTCATGTATCCTCCTTTCAGTAAAACATCTGCTATGCTAGATAATCATTCTTATGACTCACAGTGTGAAGCTTCCATTGCACACCATAGCAGACATCATTTATAAAACACAATCCATAATTCTATTTTATCACCCATTCAAGATCATATACATATCAGACCCACTCCCAGCGAATGAACACATTGAATATAATTTCTCAGAAGCCACATCTAGCTTCCTATCTGTATTCAGGTTGGTGAGAGGTATATCCATGCACTGAGGTACACCCACTGTGGAAACATACTTACCAAAGAAGCTACTAGGAAGTCCTCCCTGTCCCAGTCTCATTTATTTACAGGGACTAGAGAAACAGTTTCTCCAATACCACTTGACATGGTCACTGATTAAAGAAGAGTTAAGTTCTCTGCTGCTTCCAAAATGTGGTGGTAGCACATATTTCTATTAATACACACAGCTTTATGTTATGGCTTTTAATGTGGAAAATAGGTGACAAACTTTTCCTGGGGGGATTTCTGCTCTCACACACCTCTATGAACCAATAACTGGACACAGAAGGAACAGATCAAAGAGGTCAATTTTTGGAACCCCGTACCAAAGTTTTGGACAAAGATTATAGTATCATAGTAACTTAAAAGGTTCTTGAGCTACAGTCTAACTTTTTTTTTTTCATTTTGTTTCTTTAGATATTTTTCAGTGCACATGTAGGTATTTACTCTACTTCAAAATCATACAGTTTGACTAAACAGGAAAGAATTTCCCTGATAAACCACAGGTAAATCAGAAATAAAAACAGGAGTAAGGTTGGCACCTACTACTGAATTGAAGCTTAGCTCTGTATTAGTTGACACTGACAAGAAGTAATCAACCTTGTGCCTACCTGTGTGAGCATGGGATGTAACAAAAGTTCTCTAGTTACTTTTACCTCCTGCAGCTGTAGGACATCTGGCTCTCTGGTGGGGAAGAAACCAGTACACAAGAACAATCACACATCTATGACTTTCAGGAGTCTGCAGACATCATTCATCTGCCAATAAAATATTTCCCAAGCAATGTGTTCCAAACAGGGATTATCTTTTAGACCATAAAGTGTCTAATAAAACTCTGTTAACACAAGTGCAGAGACTAGATGGATGTTTTATGCAGTTTATCATCCAGAATTCATGAAAGTGAAGGGACCATTAAATCTAACAAGCCTTTGTATTGGCACACTGCAATTGGGCCTGCTGGACCCACTGCCATCTGTGGGTGATTTGGAAGAGGTAAACTATGAAATTTGATAGCATCTGTATTGAAGATTCAACTGGTAAAATCATAATATGTTTAGTGTGGAAATCTTATACTTTTCCTGACTTTTAGGTAAAGTGATGGAGCAGCCCTGAGCTCTGGCTGATGAAGAGCATCCTTGGTGCAGGAAGTGTGGAGACAAGCACAACTCTTTTCCAAAGGATCATTCCAGGTCCAAACTGTGTACATTGTGGGCAGTATCCCACATTGTCACAGAGAGGATCCGGTCGCTGTGGCTCTCTCTCAAAGGTGAACTCCAGGACTTAGAACAAAATAATCCTAAGTACATATGTAGTGTGGCCTGCAACTGTTGTGTCATGTCTGAGAGACACTCCAGAGAGTCACAGCCTTGAGAGTGTATTTGTTAGAAACAGGGAGACAGAGCCCGTAGCAAAGAAACACATATCTTCCCATTATTTATTTCTGCCAAGCTAGACTGATTTTCAAAATGACCAGATCCTACTTTGATTTAAGTCTGCATTGACTTCTCTGACAAAATTACAGACAACATTGAGTGTCAGTGGCTTGCAGTGCTGAAGACACCTAGACTTACAAACTGTAAACACCCAGAAACAAGCATTTTAACAGAAATTTTTGAATACCATTAATACAGTTACAGACAAATTATCCTTGATTTCTGCTCTGTGTATATGGCATACAGGACTACATCAAGAGACAATATTCACTAAAATTTCTATATAAAACAGAACTCTGTGAGCCTAGCAGGTGGTCTGTGTTTTGAAAATAACCCAACCAAATGTCTTCAGACTTGTCCCATATTTTTTATCCCAGTCTGAGAGAAAAGGGAGAGATTCAGGCCTCACTAGAAAAAAGAATAAGAAGGAAAGTCAAGGTCTTCGTATTCCTCCTACCAAACTTGTAGAATCATAGAATCACTTAGATTGGTAAAGACCCTCAAGATCACCAAGTCCAAATGTCTCCAGGGATGGAGACTCCACAACTTCCCTGGGCAGTCTGCTCCAACACTTGATCACCCTCTCAGTGAATAAATTTTTCATAATATTCAATCTAAACTTCCCTGGTGCAACTTGAGACTGTTAAATTGGAAGAGCATATAAGAAAGGGACTCTTCATCACTCTGCAAGGCAAGATGAGGCTCATGCAAATATGACATGGCCTCCATCATGTCTGTGAGATGTTTTCAAGTGAAAGAGAACATCTGGTGAGTACCCAAAAGTAGCTGAAGCTATACCTGTGAGAAATCTGACTGATTCCACCCATGGCAGTGTATTTCTACTATACTTTGAGCATATCTGAGCCCATACTACTGACTCAAAGCTGAATCATCAAGCACACTTTAACCAGGGTTTTAGTACTTCCTCAGAGGACTTTGCAATAATGCTGGCAAGGACTTGTGCTGACTTCTCAATAATGTTATTTTCACTAAGAAAACTTGAACGTCAGTTGAACTCCATGATATTTCCTGTCCTGAAAACACAAGTAAGTTAAAAAAAAAACCACAATATTTAATAACTTGTAGTGCGCTTATTATTCAAATTATTATTTTTTTACAAAAATATAAAACATTTTTATGAATTAAAGAAATATTTCATATTAATTATAGATGTCAATATGCAAAATATTTATTTGTGGTTTACTTTATGAAGATCTGTAAGTGTATACACATGTTTACACACAGAGACATATGTTTTTTGTTTTTTTTTCTGTTACTTGTAGACCCCTCAGAGTTGAAAATAAGTCATTAGAAGACACTGCAGATTGTTTTGTTTCGTTTCTGTAAGAAGCCTCTGCAGCTGTTATCTTACCAAGTGCATTTGATAACTTTTGTGGTATGAGGTGACTCTCTTATCCTTATAAAATTTGTCCTGTTATTGTCCATCACTATTCCAGTCAAACCATTCTGGAGGCAAGAGAACATACAAAATATTCGAGGCATGATTACCTATTTTTTTAAAAAAAAAAAAAAAAAAAGAAAAAAAAAAAAAGAAAGAACTGTAGATTTCTATGTAATCTTTGATAATGGTCTGTAGAAAATACTCATTTTCTAGGCATTCATTTTTTGATGTCATCTTACTCTTTATTATTAATGAATTGAAATGGTAAGCTACAATTAAAATTAATTACTATGTAAATCATATGAGAGCAAAACTGAAGCATAAGCAAATGTTGCTTATGTTTTTGTATCCAATATCCCCCAACTATTATCATAATACATTTTTTATCAATTCAGCCTTTTCAAATAGTAACAGTACCTATATCATATCATTTGAGTAAAAAATGACTTGTATCAAATACTTTTTACCAAAATAAAAATGCATAATCAAACATGTAATTTATTATTTTATTTGCATACATATTTTACACAAAATTTCATCTACAAAATCTACTCTAGGTTCTTTCTCAAATGTGGTGAGTGTGTCTACATGACTTATTGTAGCTGTCATAGCTAAAACAAAATAAAGCTCATCTTCAGTTTTAACTCTTCTTTGGTTTTAAAAATTGTTATGCATCACTCACAGATGAAACACTTTCATTCTTTTTTCCTTTGGATGTTAAGGTATTGATATAAACTATTTTGACAAGACTTTTGCTAGCACGGAGACCCAAAAGTATACACTTCTGGGTGTATCTCACTTCACTGCTGGCAGAACTTTCAGCAGAGGGTGGTCTTTTAAACATTGCCATGCTGTCATGGACATTTATGAGCTTTGGGCTGGATGTTAAATAACTAGACAGAAAGCAAGTGAAGTGGAACTGAACAGTGAAGGGAAAAGTGATCTCAATCTTTGTGCTAGAAACTGGTCAATTTGCTTAGGGACAAGCAAATGTCATAAAAGGCATGCAGCTAGATGCTTTCATTGCAGAGGGACAACAACTAACAGATCTGAGGCATACAAAGACCTTCAAGCTCTGTAGACATCTCTTACCTCTGAAGTTCAGGGTAACCTGGGACATGACATCTTAATTTCACTTTGTCTTTGTAGAGGGTCCAATCACACAGGAAGGACTCCAGACATCTTGTTTAACTGAGAATGGTCATATTATGTTGCTGTAAGAGAAAATGAAATAAATTAAGACTATGGACAAGGAACTTTGCTGAGGCCTACCTACAAGGCAGACAAATAATTTTAAATCTTTAACACTCAGGGGATATGAAAGGTGTCCTCATTTCAATAGGATTAAAAAACCACCATCACAAGCATCTGCAAACATCTGTAAATAGTGAGTTCAATCACTAGATTGACATTGGCAGTACCTCCTTTTACCATTGTCACAAAGTTTGCCACTCTGTATCTCCCTTCCTAGGTGGTATGTGTGTGGATATTGCTACTATTGCTATTCCTATTGCTGAAGTAGTTCTAAAACCATTGGACCAAAAACAGAGACCAATTATTTTTGGCTTTGCAAGTGAATGAAGATAGGTTTTGCTCTAAAGAGCACACAATCTAAAGAGAAAAAAAATCAACAGAAAAGGGAGAGAAAAGACAGAGTTTAAGTGTCCTTATTCCTATTTCACAAAAGGGAATATTCCTATTTATTCCTATTTCACAGAAGGGAAACCATTTATATATATATATAAGGTAAACCTTAATGTGCATACCTTATATATATAAGGTAAACAAAGGATGGCGTAGTAAATCTGGTGTTGGGAGATGGATTTGCTTCTTCCTCAATGCCTACTTAATAAACACCACCTCTGTACCCCACCAACATCATTTTAAACTACACTTTGTAGAACTCTGTGGGAAGTGAACTGTGAAACTTGATCAACTTAATAGTGCTTATGACTACATATTCACATTCCCTTTTTCCAGGGATCATATTGCCTACTCTCTATTTATTTGAATTCCTGATTATTCTTAGTTTGTTCCCTGTAGTTAGATTTTTCTAGAGTTAACAAATTGTTTGCAGTAAGGCAACAACAAATTCCAACATGAGATGGTACAAGAAAACAAGAGCAATTACCTCCACAATCTAAAATACTTTAGTAGTACATTAAATAGATTATAGACATCTATGAAACATCTTTCCTATATATATATACATATATTTTTGTTTTCCCTCTCCAAATATATTTTGGTGTTTTGCATTCTGGCACCGATGCTTTTGCCTGTTCTGAGAACAATTTGCTTTGCTCCTTCATAGGGTGCATAACAAAGATTTCTCTGAGTTCAGGTGAAGTCTGGAGAACTTGTCTCTAGACAAAGGCTTTATTCATGGAGAAAAAAGTTGGATCCTCACAACAAGAATCCTTTGCCTAGATTTGGCCATAGTTCAGCACAACCGTTGTTGAATGGGTGCGTGCGGGAAATCTCCCACTTTCCTTCCTATTCTCCCTGCCTTTAGGGATGCTGCTGCAACCTGGATGCCACGTGTGCCTAGTGTGGTGATGCACTGCTTTCACCTGAGAAGACCTCAGTAAAAGAAGATACAGTTGATGTTATCTAACACATCTTGGTAAAAGAATACCAGAGCAGCATTATTCTAGACCAGTGGTTTGGACCTCTGCAGTCTGCACCTGCATGCTCAGACCTGTTTGCTTTGCTTGGTTGGCTCTGTGAATTGGAATGGGTTGCCCAGGGAGGGGGTGTTCAAGGAAAGGTTGGACCTGGTGCTTAGGGATATGGTTTAGTGGATGACATAGGTAGTAGGGTGATAGATAGATCTTGAAGGTCTTTTCCAACTTTAATGATTTTATGATTCTTGTGCAGAGCTGGCACCCCTCTGGAAACTGCTGTAGTTGATGTTATGTCAATGTTATGATGTTATGTCAACGATATGATGTTAAGGAGTGCTTTGCTGGCATATGATAAATTTGGTTTTCTCTGGCTCCTGGTGCGGATATGGCCTTAATGGAAACATACCTTTCAACACCTAAGAAGAGTAAGTGCTGAAAAGAGCATGTGGTCTGTTTTTATATCAGATGTAAAAAGTTCTGCTATTTGTTTCCAGTGAGACTACAAAAAAAAAATAAAAATAAAAAATCATGTCCTATCTCATGAGTGTGTGTGTTGGACACAGCAGGCCAATATTTGCAAAATATTGCTTCAACCCAAATCCTAACTGTAATGCCTGAGAGACCAAACTGGGATCTGCTGAGATTACTGAATTTCCTGGTTAGCTGTATCATGGTTATCCAGGACAGCCTGGATGTTCATAAATATCAAGATTCAACATTAAAAAAAAAAAAAAAAAAAAAAAAAAAGGACAAGTTCTTTTCAACTTTCTTATAAAGAACATTTTTTTTTTCCTTAGCATTACTTTGAGTTGCAAAACTTTTTCCAGAGACAGTCAACTTGGGCTTTCTCTGGCCTTTGCAATAATGGGAAATAAATTACTTCTTCAAGTAAAGGAGTAAATAAACACCTAATTACCTTTAACCATACTGATTTTATATTAAGCCATTCCTTGGGATAAACATACACAAAATAGTATAAAATGGCTTTGAAATTCAGAAAATATCTATTCTTCTAGTCTTCTTAAGAGCTTTCACTGAGTTTTGGCTACAAAGGAATGCACCTAAGAAATAACAACACCACGTCAGGTTCAGTCCTCTGTTTTTTACCTAGCTATTTTCAACTTCTATCTCTGTTGTTTTTGCTATACTCTAGCTTTTCCTTTTTGGATTCAGTTTTCCTTTGATGTTTGCCCTTTGTAGCATCAGGAAAGCGAAGAGACCATTTTCACTTTCTTCTCCCATACCCTTCAATGAACCCCATGGATCTTCTGATAATAAACTGTAGTTTTCTGGTACAAGAGGTGCCTTTGGGACATATTCTGCTGAAGACAAATCTCTGTGTCATCAGTTTCTTTAGTGGTTCCTTACAGACCATCATAGTTTTCTTCTGCTTTCAGAAATACTTGCAAACCATTCCTGTCCAGAGCTGCTTGGACTTGTGACTGCATTCGAATATTGACAGTGTTGTGAATCCTGGCTGTTAGCATGTCCTTCTTACACTGCAACACATATCTATTTACCTTTCTCTTCCTCATGTTTCTCAGTGATTGGGACAACATTCATTGACCAGTAAAACAGAAAATAAATCTTAATTTCTATTTGGGGTCCTTAGGAAATAAATTTTACTATGTAATTTTATGTCCATCAATAATTCCATGTATTGAGGGTCCTACCTTTTCTTTTAGGATCTTATTAACTCAACATTGTTTATAAGTAGAACAAAACTTATTAAGATTCCTGCCATATAGGAATTGACTTATTTACTTACAATTATCACAAAGCCAAATTGTATCACCACCTATAATACACTTAATTGTTGCAAAGCTGAAGTGAATTAGAAAAGGGGTATTATTATTTCTTCGATATATATTTTTTTTGTATGATAAAGGAACTTAGGCAAAAAAAAAAAAAAAAAAAAGGAAGCTTTGATTCTTTTATCTATTAGGTAAAGGTAATTCCTATTGGGAACTTCTAACTGGGTCCATTTTCAGCTTTGGAGTATGTTATCCATCTCTATAGACATTAATCCATATAGTCAATTTGTCATTGACATTATCCTCTGATAATGTTTATTATTGTAGATAAAGTTATTGCCACAGAGCTTGCTTTCATTGTCATATGTAATTGCTCCATTACTCACCCTTTTCTTTGAAAAATCATTAGTTTAATTGGCTTTGGCACAGGAACCTTACCTTTAAGTAGATGCTGCATATAGAAGAGTGGGTCCACTTCCAAACACAATGTATTCTGTTTATTAAACACAAGTCTGAGTTTCCAGTAAATGAATATAATTCCTCTAAGTCCTAATTTCTCCTTTTGCAGTTATTAGGTTGGGGTCCTTCCACATGGCTTTTGTTTCTTTGTTTGTTTGTTTTCCTTGTGCTTCCCTGTCATTGAACTTTATCCTTGATATATCTGTAAATTGAGAATAGTTTTGGTAAGTATTGATGTTGATTTAGCCTGACAGCTTTGATGAGTAACAATTTGGCTCCTTTAATCAAATCTTGGGAGGAAAAAACAGATGTCTATTTGATGCAAATAAGCACAAAGGCCTGTTTTGGACAACTGTTAACTTAGGCCAAATCTGACACCAGCATAAACTATTTTTTCATTTACATTCTCCAGATGTCCTATTGTTTAATGTGTCTACCCGGTCTGATGGTTGCTTTAGTCATGTTAAGTAGCATTGGAACCAGTTACTAAATTCTAGGCAAATTTTTAATTACTTTGTGCTCATTTTCCAGGTAGATGGCTTTTTCAGCTTGCAATATTCTGAATAATTTTATGATTAAAATTTGGAGAAAATAATTCTTTTAGGATTTAGATTTGGGAAAACATATGCCATATATGTGTTCTCTCTTTCATACTCATGCATACCATCTGTCCTTTTCCCTCCTCCCATCTCTCCAACACACAATGTTTATACTCAGAGGATAATATCCTTGTTTCTGCCAAAAATAATTTGAGGTTTCCTTTACTTTGCTCTCACTTCTCCTTCGGGGTGCCTAAAAGATCTTAAAGGTCCAGGCTGCAAACCAAGACTCTTCTGCTCCAGAAAAATACTTGTCCTCAGCCCACACAGAAGAGCCAAGAGATTATGTATGTTCATGCTCTTCTCTGCTGCTTTTGTGTCTGTGTTTTTGAGTTTGATTTTTCTGAAGAGAGAAAAACAGACTGAACCACCAATGTAGCAATTGAATGGGGCAGCAGGTTCCAACATTTCCATGTCCCATGAACTGATCTTAATAATTGTGTTGTACATTAGTCTTCTTTCTAGTCAGTTCTTCCCAAAGGCCTGTTGGTGTTATGCCTACTGACAATATAAGGAGGTGAAACATTTTGACAATAAAATTCTGGAGAAAATAAGAGTACTTCTTGTCTGAAGATACAGGAGAAAAAGAAAATATAGAGAAAGAGTTAAGTTCAAATTAGCAGTTGGGTAAGGCCAATTTTGCCCTTCTCCCACTTATTATCTTATTATCTCCCACAAAATATATTAATTGCTTCTTCAGATGGATGAGCAGTGATACTTCCTAATTCTGAGAGATGTTTGTTTCCTGAACTGTTTTAGCTAAGTAACAAGCATTTAAAGGTTCCCTTGTGGCTGGGTGAAAAGTGGAAAAATTAGAAATAAACATATGCTAATTTTTCTCGTTAGAAATTCTTTGCACATGGTGCAATTAAATTACTTGTGGTTGTCTTGAAGAAATTTTAAAAGACTGTCCTTATTACAATGGTTTTTAAATTGCTCTTTACTTTTGAAATGAGAAACAGGTCTTCTTTTTAAAATTGTTTTTTGTTAAGAATGCAATTTGGTAATTGTAATAAGACCAGCCATGCCAGCAAGAAAAAGAAGACTGGAATAATAAAAGTCACATTTTTTTTGACCTTTTCAACATTTCCCCCTAGAAAAGGTATAGACTGAAGGAATAAAATAAATTTGACTAATCTCTGTAATACAGATCTCAGATTAAACCATGCATTTCCCTGTTTGTGGACAATTATGGCAATTTTGGCCAATGTTCTGGAGACCATGAATTTAATTTTATTGTCTGGTGCACGTCATTTACAAGATTCACAAAAACACTGATTAAATACACAGAAGCAGTCTCACTAGTTTCCTTGACCATCAGGTCAACTGTCTTGCTCAGGTTGCCTTTTGCAGAAATGACAACGCTTTACAAGATGGGAAACTTTCCCAAGTACTCTGTTTTGCAATATACTTATTGTTGTTTAAAGAGTTGCAAGAGATCTACATCAGTAGGAAACTTTACATCATGCAAATGTTCAAACTGCTTTTAGTGACCCTATATGCCAATTATTCAGAAGTTTTAAAACAGTCAAAACTTGCAGTACATCAAATTACATAATGATGATATGTTATTATGTTATTACATCATAACAAGGCATGTCGCTGTAGCGAGGTGGGGGTTGGCCTGTTCTCCCACGTGCCTGGTGACAGGACGAGGGGGAATGGGCTTAAGTTGAGCCAGGGGAGTTTTAGGTTAGATGTTAGGAAGAATTTCTTCACTGAAAGGGTTGTTAGACATTGGAACAGGCTGCCCAGGGAAGTGGTGGAGTCACCATCCCTGGAAGTCTTCAAAAGACGTTTAGATGTAGAGCTTAGGGATATGGTTTAGTGGAGGGCTGTTAGCGTTAGGTTGGAGGTTGGACTCGATGACCTTGAGGTCTCTTCCAACCTAGAAATTCTGTGATTCTGTGATTGATCCATTGAAGCAACCCATATTTTGAGATGAGCAGAGGTTCAAACCACCTGTTATGTGAAGTACAGAACCTTTTAAAATTAATGTTCTGAAGAGCATTCCAATCACAAGAGCGAATGGGATGTTTCTGGCAGACATGGGCTTGACCTGCACATAGACAATACACTGGACTTTGAACAGTTGTACCAAGTCAGAACATTTGGTGTGAAAGAAACTTTGGGAAATGAGATTACAATTTCTGCATACAGAATGTGAAACCTGTCTGCAATGGCAAAACTTTAAGCAAAGAAAAATGTCTTCAGATACTTTGCCTGAATAAAACCTTAAAACTAGAATAGCAAAAGAACAGCTAAAAACAGCATTTGTGATATGAGGAGAGTAGTAGGAGATACTGTGCTCAGACTCAAATACAAACTCTGAATTCTAATATATTTTTAAAATTCATTATAAAGATCATAAGAAAAGGTGATGTTTGGAAGATGACATCTTTAGACAAGTCCAGCAGACTAGTCCATAAAAATCAACTGCAGTATTAAACAAAGTTATTACATAGCAATACACTTACAGGTGGACACTGAAGTTTGCCTTATATACTAATGCATATGTTATCACTTTGCCGGAATGACCACAGGAAGAAAAGGCTGTGCTAAAGGATTGTGATATTACATCACCCACAGGTGCAAAGTAATTAAGTACACATGTTGGTTTGTATGCGTGAGTGGGGAAACATTTTACAATAGCAAGAGAAAAGCAAGCAAAATTAATTTACAGCCTTGCCAAGGCAAATTCAGCAGCCATGAATAGTTAAGCATCTTATACATGTATGAACATCGACAGATAAAAGATAAAAATCCCTTAGCAGAGGGATTAGCTAGGTTTCCTCTTTTGCAATTAAGTGTTATAAATATTTACAGAGGACTACTTTTGGTTACTCCCTCTTTATGGCCTACAAAAACACAAGATCTTTTCTGAGGAGTAGAGACAAGTCAAAAGGAGAGTTATGGGAATATTTTCTCTCCCAGGCAGAGAAGAGAAGAAATCCAGTTGTTCAATATTTTGGCAAATCTTTCTATTGTAAGGGTTGTTGTGGGGGTTCCAACTTCCTTGTTTGAAAAAAATTAAGTCAACTCCACTTTTTTTGTGTTAGGTGAGATATAGAATGCAGCTGCTTCCTCCAGATGCTTTGACCCAGGATCACTCCTGCCTGGCTGCTCGGTCCCAACCCAGCCTTACTCCATTAGTTGACACCGAATTCCACTTACTGGCCTCCAGCAGCTGTCACTTAATCCTTTTAAATCAAATACACACATGCATGCAAGTCACACTGCCCCCCTGCCCATCCATGTTTTGGATGAGATATTCCAGCTGGAATAGACATTCCCACATTTCCCAAAGACCTCATCAGTTAGTCTGACTGACAAGATCTGGTTCCCATCACTGCCTCCCTTTGTTATTATCCTTTGTTACATTGGGAAAGGTTCTTGACAAGATACCCATAAAGAAGCAGACGCTCTCCTTCTACATACCCCTACATTGCAGAATCTTATTCTACAGTTGAGAAGATTTTCTCTGAAGGCTTCCTAGGTTGAGTACATAAGAAAGTAAGAACCTCAAGGACAAGATAGATATAGAGGTGTTGATGCACAGCTTTCTTGAATCAATTTTCCTTGATGAGCTCATTCAGTCACTAACAGGCATGTATAGCCCAGCAGGGCTTTCATTACCATATCCACCTGCATAGAATGAAGATGAATAAGCTTATATGCCTGTTGCTCTGGGAGCTTGGCTTTATGCAAGGCATCATTTAATTGTCTCACTATATGATTTTAAGTGATTTTAAACAAATTTTACTAGAATATAGAGAAAATGCTACAGGGCAATTTTAAAATTATTGATGTAATAATTGTTAAGAATAATTGAAAGAGATGTTCTGAAATTCTTCCAGTATATCTTAGTCTGATATAAAGTATGCTTTATGAAGAGCAATTATGATAATCTTACAAGCAATAAAGCATTCATATAGGACACATAACCTCTTTGCACAGATGAGGCATCACTGCAATAAAGATGTTATAGCTCTAAGATGATGACAAGATAGTAAGGAAACATCTCCCTTAAAGATGAACAAAGCACCTGTGAATTCTCTATAGGCAACTCTGTTAGTTCTCCATTCCACCACTATTCACAGACACAATGAAAAATATTTGGAGAAAGCTGTAGTTGAATGCAATTCAAATTGTCCCAGCAATTTTTGTCAGGGAATCAGAAAGCTGACATCTTAGTTCAGAGTTCTAAAGTTTCTCTTATACACCTTACAAAATAGGACTGTAACTCCATGACTCTAAGCGTATGATGAAGATGAGAAATATCAGCCTTTTAAGCTTTAACCCAGTATGGCCACACAGTAATAAAAATCCTTGTTTAGTTTTGAAGAAAATTCTCTTTAATCTTCCTGCACAGTGACTCTTGATATTTCTCCTTTATTTTCACATGTTTAAGGTTCTTATATGCCAGAGCTATTTCATTGTGGAAGTGGAGTCCTGCACTGTGGCAACAAATATAATTTTGTTGTTTCGTTTCTAGGGAGAGGAATAAACACTTTCTCTGCTTTAAATTTTGTTCAGCATTAGGGCAAATTCACAATTCCCCTGAATTACGGCAAATTCAATTCTATTCTTGACAAGGAATAGTTTATCTTTAGTAGTTTATCTTTAATAAACTATTTAAACTTATTTAAATTCAATGTATTTAATTAAACTTATTTAATAGTTTATCTTTAGCTTATCTCTATGCATTGAACTGTTGGGAAACTGCTGTTAACCACACTATTTGTCACAAATCCATGTCTACTATGTTGTAGTTTTTTGAGACATTCGAGAGGGCAAAAATTCCAGACCAATTCAGAAAAAGAATCATATTAAAGCAAAAGCAGAACTTTTTACAGATCAGTAGTTTTGCATTTTAACAAGCACCTGCAATGTTTGAGGCTTCAGTAAAGAAGTCAAGGGAACTTTGTCAAAGACATTGCTGAAAGGATGATGGGCTTGGGGTGGGGGTAGGGAGTGACATGGAGAGAGACGGTAGAAATAGACGATCCATGCCTAGTCTAACAGGGCCTTACATGATGCTGTTAAAGTTCCTAGATGACATAGCACATCTTGGCATTGGTCAATAAAATTAGAGATATCTGCTTAAGTTCAATTTATTTACAGTTAGAAAAGGGTTGTCTTCACTTAGGGTTGGAGACAAAAGATAAGAAAGGCTTCAAGTGAAAAGAGAGGCAAATCTAAATACTGTAGTATGGTCTAAATTAAAAAAACTGTTTTTCCTATATATTGAATTTTTACACTGACAAAATTTACTAGTTTCTGTCCTCTCTCTCCCCCCAAGGGGAAAAAAATCTACTGTTTTACTTGTGTTAGGCATTTCAAATTTATCTGAAGTAATTCATGATTGTGTTTAAGTACTTTATGTAGCTTGACCATTTTTTATTTGAAGTACAAGGAAAAATTACAATGAGTTTTCTTACATAATGGATGTTCTTTTCTCTCCTGTTAGCTTTGCAATGGAACATCTCTGTAGGGCAGTACAATCTATTACATTTTTCTCGGATACATTATTTATGATAACTGTTAAAGCGTGTTTCATTTTTTCTTACAATGAATTCTTACAAGCTATATAAATCTGAATATATATTATTGACATTGCTAAAATTATACCAGATCTTATGTTAGATGTGAACACTCAGATGATCTTTATTTCTGGAAGCACTGCCTGAATGTTATAGTTTGAATCTTAGCTGTTATGCGACCTAAAGAAAACACAAATGGGAAAGGTTCATACACAAACCAAAAGGGGACTGATAGTGTGATGATCAACAAAAGATCTGGAAGGAGATATATATGACTAATCCTTTAGGTTTATTATTAATATTGATGAAAAATTGGTTTGGTTTGCTTCCTCCCTCCTGTGTAAAATTCAGGGCAAACTCTTATAATATATAGACTATATATCTGTAGTCTACCTATCACATGACTCATCACTGAATGATTGGTATTAAATATCTTAATAATTCTTGGAAAAAGTCTTTTTATTTAATTACTCTCTTGTCTAGACATTGCCAATGACTTTTTATTTTGATTCCTTTATTTTCTACCCTCTGAGATCTCTTTTATGTCATCTCACAATAAAATATGGGACATGTTCTGTAAGAAGATATCACTGCTGTTTTTGTGGAGAAAAGCTGCCATGGAAATATAATGTTCTCCAGCAATTAGCCTGACCCATACTTCAGACCTATGTAGGACTCAAAGACCTACAGATCTGGCCAATCTTATGAACTTTAAAACCCATACTGAAGGGTGTCTGTTAATTTCTCCTGTTTCTCTTGTACCCTTCTTCTCCAGCCACATCCCTGGAAGTAGCTGGACAGGAAACCAGAGATCTGTTCCCCAACATGTGACCAACATTAGGTCACAGTATGTGGGTACTTTCAGGTTCGCACCAAAACCAAGGCTTCCTGTACCCAAAAGAGCAACATTGTCTTATGTGTTAGACCTAGCTCCTGAAGCAGAGTCCATATGTAAATCCTATCCCCTCATGTAGCTTCATTTTAGTGAGATGTCTTAATGTTGTAGGTGAAGTTCACTGAACAAATTTAGTGCTAACTGGCTCCAAACTTCAATCATTTCAGGCATGAGCCAGCACAGTTTTACTGGAGTATAAGTAACTTCTGCTGTTTTCCAAAACTCTTGAAAATGTGGTACTGCTCACATCAAATTCTTCCAGATCATGCGGGTGCCAGGGAAAGAAATACTCCATGGGAATGAGTAGCTAAACAGATGGGTAAGTATTTAAAATAAATACTTAACACATTATGCTTGGACTTCTGTAAAGAACCAGAAAAATAATGTTAAATCAAACATTTCTGCACTAAATTATGATCATACATTATCCAGAAGGAACTTAAAAACAAATGGAAATGTTTACGATTCATGATTAAATAATTCCTGTGATCTTGGGGAAAAAAACAAAACAAAAAAACAACAAAAAAAAAAAACAGACAAGCACAAACCATAAAAAAAAACCAAACCAAAACAAAACAACAAACAAACAAACAAACAAACAATAATCTTCAAAAATTCAGTGGCAGCTCTTTTATGAAAAAAGCTTGACTACAATCAAGTCTGTTTGGACTATATCATGCACAAATGACTTCTATAGAGACTGCCAATATCCTTGAGAAAGTGGTTACAGATTTGCCTTCTTTGCAGAGTCCAAAGTATTTGCATTCCTACTGTTTTGCTGATTCTTTTAGGATTGTATATCTACTATACTGCTCAGGAAACCTGTAGAGTGGTCTGGTATAAACAACTTTTTCAAACAGAAGTTATCAGTTCTCTAAACAATGTTGGGCCTACTGGGCCCAGTGTTGTTACAATACACTAGTCAGACTGCCTCTGACTATGGGATAATACAATGAATCGGAAAAAACAAACAAACAAACAAACAAACAACAACAACAACAACAACAACAACAAAACACCAAAAACATCTCATTTGGAAACAGTAAGTGGGAGTAGTGAACAGCATGGGAACTGTATTCTTGGAATGTTAACACACATCACATAATGTAAAACACTTTGATCCAATTATAGTATCTGGAGACAACTGAAAATTGGGGACTGAAACTGCGTATAG
This sequence comes from Netta rufina, assembly GCF_964035555.1. Taxonomy (NCBI): domain Eukaryota; kingdom Metazoa; phylum Chordata; class Aves; order Anseriformes; family Anatidae; genus Netta; species Netta rufina. Next base: position 58,631,758 of record NC_140125.1, read on the forward strand.
TCATACTAGTGCAAACTAGCACTCATGAATGCTTATTAGCTTCAAACTGCAGATTAAGAATTATGAACTTTAAAAAGTATATTAATTGTATAATGTATACATATGTAAAAATATTCATTTTAACACATATTTTATATCATCTAATCATATTGAAACACGATGATTTGGAAGAAACAGAATTGTTTGGGTTGGGGACCTTTAAAGACCACTTAGTTCCCACACCCCTGCCATGGGCAGGGACACCTTCCATTAGATGAAGTTACTCAAAGCCCCATCCAGTCTGGCCTTGAACACTTCCAGGGAGAGGGCATCCACAACTTCTTTGGCCAACCTGTTCCAGTGCCTCACCACTCTCATAGTAAAAAATGTCTTTATTCTGTCTAATTCTTTCCAAAACTGTTCGTATGAAATTTTAAGGCTGTGGATACCATATGACAGCTAGTCTTACATTTCAAAAAGAGTGATGATTGTGAAGGGGAATCCAAGACCCAAGAAGCACATATATTTATTTATTTATTTTTAATTATTATTATTATTTTAAATCTAAAGTCAAATTTTAATGTTCCAGCTAACAAAACATGTATTTTGGTATTATTTTTTTTTACACAAGCCTTTGGGAATCTACACTGAAATATAAAATATAGTGATGTTTATGACATTTTTTTTTTCTCTGCCAAATGGATATGGATGAACCTGGAAAGATTCCTTAAAGACACTTACAGTCAGTATTCTGATATGTAACACAGTGCCAAAATTGTCATGAAATAATCTACAGTAGATAATTATTTTTATTGAAGGCATTAGTAGAATAGTTATAATAATAAGTGTAATTGTGAATTGTTCCACCCTTTTGAACAATTACTACCAATTTCAACATGGCCTTCACAATGAATTACAATTCAGCTCACTTACATAACTTGACATAAGCTTGGAGAGGATGAGTCAAGAACTATTTAAGAATTGCAACAAAACTTTAAGTAGACTAACACACTGCAAGCGTAATAAGAATGATAGACTCTGTACACTACTGCAAAGGGAATAATATCTCACACACTGAAGTGCAGGCTGCATGCAAATACTCTGCAATTCAAATACTTGTGATATTAAGATAGCATTCCATTCCATTCAGAATATTTTTGTTTGTGCATGCAGAAATACACACTCCCACTTTTGTTAATATACTTCTTACTAGAGAATGAAAACAAAAAATAAAATATTTATCATGGGTGAAAAATTTATCACTGTGAAAATAAAGAGTTTTCTTCTAGAATGCAAAAGAATTCTGAGTTAAAAGCAGTTAAAAGCAGATGTCTCTTTGTCTTGGCTTGATCCTACTCATCTGATTAGACAGATTTCTGCAGTTTTTCTGTAATAGCTTCTTGTAACAGGTTTTTTTTTTTTTTTTTTTTTTTTTTTTTCCCTGTAAGATTTCCTGTAAGAAACTTTCCCTTTTCCAACTCTTCTTGTTTCTTTAATTTATTCCTCGGAGATGTGTGCTTGCTCATTAGTCATGAAATATTGTAACCTTTGGATTTGCATTATATTTGTTTTTATTTTGTCAGTGAGCAGAAATCCAATACACTAATAAAATATCACAACCAGCATTCATCTTCAAACCATAGCTACTGTCTATTTATTTACTATTTATTTACTGTCTCTCTCTCTCTCTCTCTATATATATAGGGGGTCACTGATATAAAACAGGAATTACAATAAATATGCAGTGTATATTTTTCTGACTTCATTGTACAAGTACCTGGCACGATGCAACTCAGTTCTAGGTTCTTTTTTTTTTTGACTTTGCAACATTCTATTAATTTATCAATTATCATCATGACATAATAAATAAACAATAAAAAGCTGAAATAGATGAATAAATTAATGACTATATCTAAACACAGTAGTCCACTATTTTCAATAACACAGAGTAATTTATAATTTCCCTCTGGTTTCACGTACTTTGAAATGATTTGAATCTTTTAAAATAAAATGTTTGCCTTCAAATTAAAAAAAAATAATCCAAAATTTAAATATTAATAAAAATCTAAATTAGTGAGCACAAATTAAGAAAATTTCAATCCAGCAACTCTTGTTGAACATTTTTTATTATTTTTTTTCTGGACCTTATTTTAACAATGACAAGTCATACTGTTTATTAGAAACATTTGTCTAGTAGGTATATTAGGTATTTCTTTGTGAATGGAACAAGTTGCCTGGTTTATTGAAGGCAATTATTCTAACAATGACAGTAGAACGCCTCCAACACTCGCATTGCTTTACTTACATGTTAAATGAGATCTGCACTTAAGCATTCCGAGGAATATCACTATGTGTAAAGCTACTTACATACTTATTTACATATTTATAATACCCACTTCCTTTTTTTTTTTTTTAATTTTAATTTTTATTTTTATTTCTACCCACTCAACAGTGCAAATTTACATCTGTATTGAAAGGAATCTTTTGCAATGTGAAAATCATTTGCAAATTGTTCTCACAAGAACAATTTGTCTACATAGATGTTTTCATCTAAAGAATTATTTTACTTTACTAGAAGATATTTTTTCATATTAAAAAAAATAATGAAATTAGTATGCAACTACAGATTATTAATCAAATGAAGAATGTCGGACTGCTGAAGTAAAAAATATACCAGAACTGTTTCACAGACCTATTCACTGCTGAGAGTTTAGTCAGTTACTTACTATTGGAGCAAGCAAAAAAAATGTTAAAATTGTGTGTAAAATTGAAATTTAGCATAGGTTTGATAAAAAATTCATTGAGAGATGTGACCAATTTGTTAAGCTACTTTTTCCCTTTTGAAAGTTAAGACATTTATGCATACAAAATTTACACAAACCTGAACTTACATATTTTTCACCCGGTTGAGAAAAATGCAGTGTTTTTTATAATATTCAACCATAATCAAGGAAGTTATGGTAAGTTTCCTTGAGTTTCACTGTGAATTTTGATGAATCATTTTTATGAATATCACAGCCAAGTTGAAAGCCAGTAAGAAAATGTTACTATATCTTGAAAACTTGCTTTATCAGCTAGTGGGAAAGAATAGCATGATCAATCACAGTATTTCCATGAGAAAGAATATGTAACCTTTCTCCCATCAAAGTACTACATTGTAAATCATTCAGAAGAGTAATAGGAGTTAGAAGAGAATTAAAAAAAAAAAAAAAGTAACAATAATAAAAAAAATCAGGGCTGTATACTAATATAAAATGCTAATAAGAGTTTCAGCTGCAAACTGAAAACCCATTTGCAATAAATGGAAAGGTCAATACACAGGGAGTGTTGAACACTAGTATGATTAAGGGCTGCCACACTGATGATGCTAGAAACCTTGTGATCATAGAATATTTCCATGAGAACATCATTCATGTAACTGAACATAAATGGAAGATTACATCAGAAATATCTAGTAAAATGCTTGAAAAAATCAGCTGCAGAAAGGCTTTCTTTTCTTTTTACCCCACTTTCCCCTATTCTATATTTCTGTTCAGTGAAATGAAGTATGTAATGTTCTTACTAAGGCCTTGCTGATTGACAGTGTCCTTAAACGGGTATATTAAAACTATATATTTATCTGGTAACGAACACAAATAGATACATGATTCCTCAAGTTATGCAGTGAAGAGATAACACTGTATAAAATATTTTTGTTATTGTTGCTTAAGTTGTTTACATGGTCTCATTAAATAATTTTATTATGTTCAGTTTCTAGACAGCATGCTATAATTTCTTGATTCTAGTCATAGAATCATAGAATGGCTTGGGTTGGAAGGGACCATGAAGATCATCTTGTTCAAACTCACCTGCTATAGGCAGGGATGCCACCCACTAGATCAGTTTGCTTAGGGCCTCACCTAATCTTGAACACCTCCAGGGACAACCTGGAGGTGTTCAAGATTAGCAACAAATATTAGCAACCCAGAGAGGAACAACCTCTCTGGGCAACCTGTTCCTGTGCTTTACCACCTCACCACCATAGTCTTTAATTTGGAGGAAAAAAACAAGCATGCTGTGCACACCCCTGTCTCTCTGATCTAGACTAAACTTGATACAGGCTTATAATGGCAGAGATGAACTCTTCAGTGTTTTTGTTGTTGCTGTTTTTGTTTTTCATTCATTCATTTCATTTCATTCATTAGGAAAAGCCTAATAGGACAGTCATATGACTCTAAAAATCTAATGTGGTCTATGCAGTGCTTCTGTCTCACTGAACTTTCTAGAGCTGAGATGATTAACAACCATCGCTGGAATCAAAGTGTTAAAAATTATATACTACTGCTAGCTGGAAAGTGAAAACAAGGGAGTGATGTACCATTTTACATGAAAGATCTAAATGATGGCAGAGAAAGGAAAAACAAAAAGTATTGGTCAAATAAGATCTCTTTGAAGCAAAAGTATTTTAGAAAAGGATGATAACCACCCCCAGCCCCCACCCCCAAAAAAAAAAAAAAAAAAAAAAAGTTTAAGTTTAGTTCTGCATGTCTGTTATAGACAGGAGAGGTATAATCACAGAGATTTATTAGGGGTTGAAATATTGTGTGACTCATTGACTCATTCACTCCCCAGCCAGCTTGATAAATGAACACAAATAGCAGTGCTAGGGATCAGTAATTCTCAGATGTGTTAGATAACGCTTTGCTTTATCAGATAGTTACCAAGTCAGTCAGAGCAGATAGTGGTATTTGTGCTCTAGCTTTGCAAATAAATGAAGAAATTACAGAAGGTTGGTGGTAGAAAATAATATTTGAAAAACATGATCACAAGTTGGTTGAGTTTAAATAAAAATGTAAGCAAAACTAGGTCTAAAATTAAGCGTCAGATTTTAAAAATGCAAATTTGTATAAATGCAAAAATTTGAATAAAAATGCAAATTTGAATAAATTTCAATAACATGATAGTGAAACCAGCTGGACCAAGGCACTTAGATATTTGCCTATTTATAAAAGATCTGGAATTTCTCCAGAACAAAAGTGCAAACCCTGTCAAGAATAAGGAGTAAAATGATTTGAAGTTTGCTCTCTGAAAAGAGAAGTTATAAGAAACAGCACCCCCTGTACTCCTCAAGAGTGATGTTAAAAATAAGTAAAGGAATTTTAAAGAGAAGATCAAAAGGGGAGCTATTTACAAAACAGAAACAAACAAACAAAACAAAACAAACAAACACACCATACAGGAGATCAAATAAGAACTTATGAAAAGAGTTAAATTAAAATTCCAGAAGTTATTCAGCCAAATGAATTAAAAGTAAATAAGAAAATAAGTAGTGATTATGTGATGTGTGAAATGTGTTCATCTGATTCGTGTCAATATGGAACAATGCTAGGGCCACATAATATGATGAAATGTGACCTTCTGTCTTACATACCCTTGTATAACTACAAGTCTAAGAAAAACAGAGTGGTTAATGTATATAGTTATTGTATCTTGCAAAGGAATGGTCCAGTAATTCGTGTCAAGAGGGGATAAGAGAACAAAGGTGTTTCAGAATAACTGCTATTAAGACTATTGCATGGGACACTTCCTTCCTTCCTTCCTTCCTTCCTTCCTTCCTTCCTTCCTTCCTTCCTTCCTTCCTTCCTTCCTTCCTTCCTTCCGTCCTTCCGTCCTTCCGTCCTTCCGTCCTTCCGTCCTTCCGTCCTTCCTTCCGTCCTCCATTCCTCCCTTCCTCCCTTCCTCCCTTTCTCCCTTCCTCCCTTCCTCCCTTCCGTAGTCAGTTCTGAGAGAGGTCATCACTGCTCAGTCTTTACAAGGAGCTTGGGTCACTGCCCTTTCAGCCCACACTCCTTGAGGCAGTGCATTCTTGTATCCTCCCAAGAAGTTCTGTAACTTCTCTGCATTTCCATAACTATTGCTAGCTTTGAAAATGAGCTGTCAAGTATGCTCTGGTCTGGCTAACTGCATATTCATTGTTTACACTATACTACCCTTTGCTCTCAGCTGCCAAAATTGGTTTCACCTGTAATGTGTCAACATTTGATTTGATGGAAAACCACTGGTCTAGAACTTGTATAAAGCACTCAGATCACTAACTACCTGCTTTTTATTGGTTGGTGTCATAATAATAAATACTACATTCCAAGAGAAATATTATTATTATATATATATTTTTTTCTGATAAAAGCCAATCTCTTCTGATCTTCTCATTATTTTATCTTCTGATCTTCTCAGTTATCTTATCGTCACAATGGCATGCATGTTATAGAGATATAACAAAATGGGGTTTTGTTATTAAAACTTCATGTTTAATCATTGGGTGAATGCAAATGAAAAAGAGGGAAAAATCATATACTTGGTGAAAACAGAATATTTTTCTAGTGCTATCTAGGCATGATTAGATCAGCTATAGTTTGCATGTCCCTCTGTTCCTTCTCTCTCATAAAATTTGTTAATATTGTTGATTGTTTTGCACTTTACAAATAAAGTGTTCATCTGAATTTTACATGTCATTTGACACAAATTAGGTATACATTATAACTACAAGGTCTTCCTTACTCACAACTGAAAGAAATGGGACAGTCTTAAAATACTGTCCACCCTTTTTGGCATAGTCTTTGACTACCCAAAATGTAACAAGATGGGTCATTTTGCTTAGAAATCACAGAATTCACAGGGAATGTATAAAACTCTTATAAATTTACTATAATTTATTACCTAAGGTTCATTTTTATTTCTCAATAGTGTATTCTGTGGCTAGTTTTCAGATTGGCACAGTCATAATCACTTCAGGTCTGTCCACACCTTTTGCACCAAAGTGCTGATGTCTGGTAAGTCACTTAGGCAGGTGTAAAAAGGACATCCCTTTACCACAATCTGTCTTCATCTCTTATGAAATTATAGCACTTTATTTTAAAATGCTATTTCTTTTCACCACATTTTGCCAGTCACAACAGCAATTTGAAGCTCAATAAGGCTTTGCTTGCCCAGTTGTTAGAATTTTTTAGCATGGAAGACCCTGAACTGAATCTCTCAATGCATTGAGATGCATGGATCTCCATGCTTTTGTGGTGGTAGAAGTCTTAAAAAACAAACAAACAAACAAACAAAAGCAACAAAAAAATCATTATCTATTCACTGCCTCTAATATTTATAACTTCTTTTATTCATGTTAATATTTAAAAATAAATCTATATCTTCTCTGTTTATATCTAGAGCTGCAGTTAAAATATGTGACTGACTGTCATGTTAATCCTGCTGTTTGCGTTAGGAACTCCCAGTCCCCATACTTTTGCCAGCCAAGGTCTGGCCTAAATTGAGCTGCTGTTTGCTAAATATTGTGCAGTAGTATCATTAAGCATTTGTTGCTGCTTCTTTAGAAATTCAAATGATGATTAATTGAGAAAAAATGAGGCCTTTGATGACAAAACCAAAACAATTACACAAACTTTTAGTTTTCCCAGAAAGTTAATCATGGTCACTAAATGTTGGCATGGCAACTAACAGCAACACCCGTTAATCCAGTCACTTGAAAAGGTGGCAATTAATAACTATATGCATCCTTATTCTTATATTGTGCAAGTAGTAAAAAAACATATTCACTTTGCCAAGTTCTTGAGCTGTAAGGTAGTGCATAAATATCATCATATCTTTTATTCCCTCTCAATCATATTCATTTCCAAGAAGCATGTTTACCTTTCAAGAACGGGTACTTTCTGAAAAAAAAACATATTTCACAAACCGGGTTTAATTCTTGGAATGGTCTTTGTGATATGGTATTGTGTTATTTCATTGCTGGAGAACAACCTGGAGAGAAGTGTGGAGATTATTGGACATTCAAGGTCCATACAAGGTCAGCCTACTGTTCTCCACATCATAATATATCACAACAATTAATATCAATAAATATTTTCAAAAAAAAAAAATTTCAGTTGCCAATAATGTGAAAAAGAAAGTACCTGTTTCTTTCTAAATTTCTCCTTCCTCTGAAAGCTGTGTGGATAATTAAAATTAGTTTTAGTCTGGGAACTTGAACTAAACAATGAGATTTTACAATAAACATACAGAACAGCTACAACAACATATATATAGAGAGAGATAGATTCAGACCATTAAAGATCCCTCTTTTCAACTTTTCAAGAGCTTTCAAAGAGAGACATTTATACCAGTCAATATTTTAGCTAGTTTTGTTTTGTTTTGTTTTATTTTATTTTATTTATTTCCCCACAGGCTTTCAAACTTTTATTTTATTTTATTTTATTTTATTTTATTTTATTTTATTTTATTTTATTTTATTTTATTTTATTTTTTTGTTTGAGTTATATTTTTATAAAATGACTCACAAACCTCTCTTCCTCCCTTTCCAGTGGAGCCTCAATCAATCAGTTGGTTAAATGGAAAAGTTCAGTCCAGAATGAATGTATATGTACCTATGGTTAAGGTGACAAACTTTTGGACAAGACAAAATTTCAGGTTAACATAATCTACTATGATTAAGGACTTGGATGCAGAATGTCATTTCGCATATACTCTGTTCTTTTTAAAATAAATATGGCAGTTCTCACCTATCTTGATATTTCACGCAATATTTTGAGGACAAAGTAAATCCCAGCCCTCTACCCTGCCTCCCTTTGGCCAAAACTCTGGAGTTTTGACTCCATTCTGGTATTTGTGAATCAGAGATAGTGTTCCTGAGTATAAGTGTACTTGTTTTGCTCCTGCTTGCTTGAACAGGAAAGGTTGATTTGAAGTGTAATTCTGGACATATAACCTGGGTTAAAAGCAGATTCCACCAGCCTTGATTTTAGATCAACATCTCCATACAGTATCTCACACCTACCAGCTTTAGTTCCCTCGTGTCAAAATAATTGCAGCTCATGAATCACCTTTCATAATAAGCACCCTGATGATGCTTTAGAAAAATATTTTTCCCCATAAATGATTTTTTTTTCCTCTCAAATATAGATGACAGGATTCAATACCATCAGGAAAAATATTTGTTTGGCTGGACTAATCATCACTTGGAAAATAAAGTGGTTGAATGAATAAATGAAGTGGTTGAGTCTGGCTGAGTCGTTGAGTCTTACAAATGTGCACAAGACCTGACAGCATTTATTTCTTTTAACCTTCTTTGTTTCAGAGAATGTTGTTTTATGGAGAGATTGTGACAGGAATTGTCTTAATAATGTATCTCAATCCTTAAATGTTCAGTTAAATATAATTTAAAAATTCCTTTTAATAACTAAGCTACTGCTTACTGTTCTATGAAATCAAACTGATGATACTTTTAATAAATATTCATTAAAAAAGGCTCAGACTCCCTCAGAGATAAAGATTTGTATTGCAGCTCTTTTGTTGCAAAGTAGCCAAGAAGTGGCTAATTTACAATGAAGTCTGTCTTTATCTGTGTGTTGAAATATTAGTTTAAAATAGTTTAATCTATTTCTAAAGAGGAAAAACATTACCCTTGAGCTAATGTTATAATTTCTCAAAGACAAAGTGGTCAGAGAAAATGAATCATTATTTTAATCTTAACAAATACCCTTTTGTATAAATATAGATATTTCATTAAGATAAAGTAGCAAATGAAATAATCATGCTAGAACCATTCCTGGATTTAAATATAGAATATTCATTTATATTGTCTAACTTTGCAATTAATCTTAAGCTATCATTTTCTTAATCTTTTGAAGAAACTCCCCAAAGCATTATTTCCTTTAAACTTCATGTAAAGCTATTGTATTGTATAAACAGTATGTCATATAAACTGCAAAGATATATAAGTTTCTGCAAGCAACACAGTTACAGATATTGCTAGGTATTTGATCTATGTCTTCCTTGTAGACCCACAGTGTGGTAGTTAACAGAACATGAGAGGGTTTGTGACATATTATTCCCAGTTTTATAGTGGAGATAGAATTTTCTGGTTTGAGAGAACATTAAAAAAAAAAAAAAAAAAAAAAAAAAAAGATAAGGAATGATGTTTTCTTGAGTAATTTACATCTACCCTGAGTTTCAGGTGCAACTAAGCAAAAGAACAAAAGCTCTACAGGTAATACAGAACTATTTAATCTGTTTTTAGAGAAAATTGATTATGACCTGTAAAATCCAATCTGGATTTTGATTAAGAGAAAAAAAAAAGATCCATACATTTTGTAATATGAAGAAGGATTTATTATTTAATAGATATGGAAAATGGTCTTGTTCAAAAACTGAATTTTCCATGATGGATATTTTTAAAGATTTTGATCTACTTTTAACTATGCATCTAAATCCTACTGTCTCAAACTGGCTGTTTTGCCTTAGGTTGGCTGATTGGTAGTACTTTTTAGGAAGAGTACAATAATTAATTTTCTAAATTCCTGTTAGCCAGTGTACTGGGTCTGGCTGGAATGTTAACTTTCCCGGCAGCAGCCCATACAGTGCCGTACTCTGTACTTGTAGCTGGAACAACAGTGTTATCACACCAGTGTTGTGTCTACTGCTGAGCAGCAGTGGCACAGCATTGGGCCTTTCTCTAACCCTCCTAGGGGGTGGGCAAAAAAGTGAGGAGAGAAACATCACTAGGGCAGCTGACCTAAACCAATCAAAGGGATATTCCATACCATGTGGTGTCACACTCAGCAATAAAAGGTGGAAACAGAAAGAAGAGGGGAGGGGTGGGCTCTCGTTGAGAAGACGTCGGTCCTCCTCTCGAACACCGGCTGCGTGCGTTGAGGCCTTGCTTCAAGGATGTGGTCAATCATCGCTCATCTGTGGGAAGTAGAGAGTAATTTCTTTCCTCTGCACTTCCATATAGCTTTCATTTATTTTGTTTGTTTGTTTTCCTCCCTTTTTCCCCTTTCCCTTTTTATTTCCCCTTAGTTAAATTGTTTAGTTCATGGTAGTCTTTATTTAATTATTATAATTATTTCCCTTTAATTAAATTATCCTTATCTCAACCCGTGAGTTGTTCTTTGCTTTACTTCTCCCCCTCCTTATCTAAAGGAGGGGGAGTGAGAGAGCGGTTGTGGGGTTTAGCTGCCCAGCACGGTAAAACCACCACAGTCCTTTTGCCAGAAAATTGGCCAGTATTGTATCTTTATACTGACTCATGGATGGTGGCAAATGCTCTGTGGGGGTGGCTGCAGCAATGGAAAGAGAGCAACTGGCAGAGCATGAGACTCTTAATCTCAGAGGCGTGGGTTCGAGCCCCACGTTGGGCGCCAAAAAGGACTGTGGTGGTTTTACCGTGCTGGGCAGCTAAACCCCACAACCGCTCTCTCACTCCCCCTCCTTTAGATAAGGAGGGGGAGAAGTAAAGCAAAGAACAACTCACGGGTTGAGATAAGGATAATTTAATTAAAGGGAAATAATTATAATAATTAAATAAAGACTACCATGAACTAAACAATTTAACTAAGGGGAAATAAAAAGGGAAAGGGGAAAAAGGGAGGAAAACAAACAAACAAAATAAATGAAAGCTATATGGAAGTGCAGAGGAAAGAAATTACTCTCTACTTCCCACAAATGAGCGATGATTGACCACGTCCTTGAAGCAAGGCCTCAACGCACGCAGCTGGTGTTCGAGAGGAGGACCGACGTCTTCTCAACGAGAGCCCACCCCTCCCCTCTTCTTTCTGTTTCCACCTTTTATTGCTGAGTGTGACACCACATGGTATGGAATATCCCTTTGATTGGTTTAGGTCAGCTGCCCTAGTGATGTTTCTCTCCTCACTTTTTTGCCCACCCCCTAGGAGGGTTAGAGAAAGGCCCAATGCTGTGCCACTGCTGCTCAGCAGTAGACACAACACTGGTGTGATAACACTGTTGTTCCAGCTACAAGTACAGAGTACGGCACTGTATGGGCTGCTGCCGGGAAAGTTAACATTCCAGCCAGACCCAGTACAGCCAGGTGAGAAGTTTTATACTGAAGTCATGTAACCTATCCCTCATCATATTTTCTTCTTTGAAAGAGGGTGTAATATTTATATTTGTTACAGCACACACGCCCCCGCCCTCCCCCCATTGGTCAATTTGTTAAGAAATCTTTGGTGGGTCATCTGGTACAGCTGCACTGGGACAGAGGAGAAGGGAGGCTCTGAGTTTGTCATACCCAAATCTCCCAAGGTCCTCCATTTTATCTGGTTGAAGTTTCACTTCTCTTATAAAATAAAATTTTTACTCTAAGGCAACCAATGCCTCAAACAAGTAAAATCTGACTGAGATCACCTTCTTGAAAGACCCCATTATTCACTTTGCCCTTTGAAAATACACAGGAATGTTTATTTTAAAATATTCTAACCTATACTACAGAAAAAATAAAATGAAATATTGTTATTGGACCAGAGAGAATAATTTTATCTTTTTCTATGTGTGTTATGTGTTCACCTTTTTATACTCATTTTTTTCTTTGCTAGCACAAATGCAGGATTCCTTTATGATGTCTGCATGCTTTCTCTAATACAGTGTGGTGGGTTTACAGACCCAGCACATACAGAGAATATAATAACATAATAAGTCACATGATTTTCACATAGCTGTGCAGAAAGAACAGAAGACAATCGATTGAAGAGTTATTTATCCTTTTCTATTCCATCCAAGAAAAAGTGCAAGCTGTTTTGCAGGTTGCACCCAGAGACAGTTGGCCCCATGGGAGACAGTTGCTTCAGTGTACTGACTTAGATTAACCTGCTCTGTAATGTGTCTTGAGACTCAGCATATCCTTGGCAAGATTTTAAAACAGATGCGTAAACAATTATTTCATTAATTAAGTCAAGATCAAATTCTCTAGTACTGAGACAATAAAAATATAACATCCACAAACACATATATACAAAAATTCACATAAAAATTTTGAAACATTTCTGTCCTAGAAACAAGAAAAAAAATGAGAAAAGGTCTTATAAACATAACTGGGACTTTCTCAAGCCTCAAATGAGGAGGATATTCTCGGATACAGAAAGATGGTATTGTAAATCTGAACACCATAAATTATATGATGTTACTGCAGAACAAGTGTCAATTGTTATTGCACTTACTCAATGACCTTTGAAATTGCCTTTATATCAAAAACAGACATGAAAGACACAATTTTAATCACTTTGACTTCAGCATTATTTATGTTATATGTTAGGGTCCAGTTGTGTGGTTTTACTCAGCTGGACAGCTGAGCTCCACCACAACCATTCTCTTACTCCCGCTGCTCAAAGGGAAAGGGGAGAAAATATAATGGAAAGGGCTCCAGGGTTGAGATAACAACAGTAAGACTACTCAACAATTATGGTCTTTGGCAAAACACACTCAGTGTGTTTAGATTAGAGGAATTTATTGCCCATTACTAACAAGCTAGAGAAGTGAGAAACAAAGGAAAGAAACCAAAGTCACCTTCCCCCCATCCACCCTCTTCTACCTCCTCCCCACAAGTGGCACAGGGGAATGGGGGAACTGGGGTTGTGGTCAGTCTATAGAACTTTGTCTGTGCCTCTCCTTCACGGTCACTCTTTGCCACTGCTCCAGCAAGGCCTCTCCCACAGGATGCTGTCCTTCCCGAACTTATCCAGCATGGGCTTCCCACAGGCAGCAGCTCTTCAAGAACTGTTCCAGATATGGGTCTGTACTATGGAGGTCCATCCATCAGGAGCAAACTGATCCAACATGGGTCCCTCACAGGCAGCAGTTCCTGCCAGGTCACCTGTCCCTGCGTGGTCCCCTCTCCACAGGCTACAGGTCCATCCCAGAATGTGCTCTGTTGAGGGTTCTCCATAGGCTGAAGTCTCCTTCAGGCCACATCCACCTGCTCCACCAGGGGCTCCTCCATGGGCTGTAGCGTGGAGATCTGCTGTGCATCATGTACATCATGGGCTGCAGGGGGACAGCCTGCTCCACCAGGGACCTTTCTACGGGCCTCAGGGGAACTTCAACTCCGAAGCCTAGAGCAGCTTCTCTCCCTCATTCTGCACTGACTTTGGTGTCTGCAGGGCTGTTTCTTACTCCTCGCTCTCCCAGCTGTTGTTGTGCAGCAGTTATTTTTTCCTTTCTAAAATATGGTCTCACAAAGGCACAAACAGCGTGGCTTATTGGCTTGGCTCTGGCCAGTGGCTATTTTTTTTGTATTTTTTTGTATTTTTTTATTTTTATTTTTTTTTGGAGCTGGCTGAAACTGGCCCTTATCTAATATAGGGTAGCTTCTGAACTCTTCTCACAGTGGCTGCCCCTGCAGCCCCCCGATACTAAAACCTTGCCATGTAAAACACACTACAAGTTCTCACCAAAACCATAGAAAACTGCTGACTTCTACTGGCCATTGGCTTAATCCTTTAATGCCTCTATGAGAATACAACTCACTATGTAAAATGAGAATGTAGGCAAATACTGTCCCTGCAGACAGTGTCTTTCCAATGTGATCTTCAAATTGGGCATCAGAGAAGAGTTTTCCCTCCTTTGTCCTTTTATTGCAGCCTGGGAAATTGATGCACAGAGGCAGATGTTTTCCACTGCAAGAAAAGATGAGTTCCTCAATGTATATTCTGCTCTCACTGAAACACTGTAAAATGTCTTGTGAAACTGGTGAGAAATGTATAGAAAAAAAAATAAAGGTATATTTGCCTGTTTTTGTATTATGTAGTTGTTTAGCAAAACAGGTAAAATGGGCACAGACTAAATGAATTATTAGGAAACAATGAGACTTGAATTATATTTTCCCAGGCTAGTAAAGTTTTGCCATAGTCAAGTGTCTTAGAAAAGACAATAGAGAGTGGCTATATAATCCCAGGGGGGTTTCAACTGCCTTAATTCTGGCAGCCACTGAAGGACCATTATTTTTCCTGTATGGAAAAAATATGAGGGTATAAGAGATAGAGAGTGAGAGATCACCAATGTTGTGTATTAAACCTGCTGCACATCAGAGCTTTAACTTGTACACTAGTCTGTACAGCAGTATTTGAAACTTTGCTATTGCCCAAGGTTAAAACAGTATTTCCACATCATCATCCCTGTCCACAGGTCCTAAAGAATGATCCTTGTTTGTAGCAAGGGACCTCAGAGAACACAGAGGAGCAGCTCTGATTCGTCTCCAAAGCAAGCAGTAACAGATCATGTTACACAAATGTGTATAAATATCTGAGGGGAGGTTGTCAAGAGAATGGGGCCAGTCTCTTTTCAATTGTGCCCAGTGAGAGGATCAGAGGTAATGGGCAGAAACTGAAGCACAAGAAGTTCCAGCTGAATATGAGGGGCACATCTTTACTGTGAGAGTGACAGAGCACTGGCACAGGTAGCCCAGACAGTTTGTGTCCTTCTCTTGAGATATTCAAAACACACATGGAGGCCATTCTGCACAATGTGGTCTAGGTGATTTTGCTCAGCAGAGGGTTTGGACTAGATGATCATCAGAGATCCCTTCCACCCTTGACCATTCTGTAATTCTGTGATTCTGTGATCATCACTCCAATTCTCGTATTATTTCTGCACCTTCTCTCATGAAAGGATGTCAAAGCTCCAAGCCTCTGGATTAACTTCCAAGATACAAATGGCAGAATATGAAATGAGACTGAAGAGTAGAAGAGATGGTACTAGGCTGCACTAGCAGCCTTCATGGTGCATTGTTTTACACTTTGAAACTTTTGAATTTCAGTTCAGTAACCTGTGAGACTTGCCATTTACCTCTCATTGTAACTGTCAGAAAAAAGATCAAAAGATCCCATAAGAATAAAATTGACAACATACTATCGTCAGTCTCTGCTGCCTCCAAAATTGCAAATTCAAAAGAAACAACTGGTTGTGGATATTTGTTTATGCAGAAGTAACACTGCATACACTATATAATCATATGGTGTCCTGTCTCTTGTCATGAATAAATTGATTGTGAAATCCACAGCCAGAGTTTTCAATATTGATTGCTTGTTCTCTGTTGTGATTTTAGCACGCTAACAATTTAACATGGAATAACTCACATGGCCTTAGCCTTCCCCCTTTGTCAGAAACAGATAGCTCTGAAGGGTTAAACTGTCTGCGGCCTAAACTCATGGCTTGGCCTCACCAAATAGGCATAAAATTGAAGACATTATGTAGATAGCACATTCCTCCAAGGAAAATCTCTAAGTATATATTCCCGAAGCATTACAGATGTTTGTCTAATCTTTAATTACATCACTTTTATGACCCCTCCAAAAATATATTATAGTGATAAGCTATCTCTGCACTTAAAAAGCCTTGCCTATTTTCTACTTCGTTTCAGTGTAATCCCATTGTTTCTTGCTGAATCCAGAGGAGACACAGAGAAACTGTGCTACTTTCCTTTTTTATAGCTGTTTTTTATGTACTTGTCCTTTGAGTCTCACATTAATTAATTTATTTCCTTTAATATTTCCTCTCAGATCATGCATTCTGACCAGACTCACTGATTTCTAGGCTGTTTTCTATGCTGGCTCACACCTTTTCTTGAAATGCAGGGTCTGAAACTGGCAACCGAGGTTGTCTTAATATGGTAGAATAGAAAAATCACTTCCCAGATCTTGCATACAATACATCATTTTTTCCATCAGTATGATGATTCAGACTCAGACTATGATCATCTGACAGGTATAAGGGGGATGTGGGAGGAGAGAGGGGCCACCAAAACGGGGGGTAAGAGTGCATCAATAAAAGTAATGCGTCTTTTGAGAGTGGGATTACAGACAGAATGTGATAAATGGATACAGGCTGTGATTACAGTCCAGCAGATATTTAAAAGCATTTTGCTGCCATCTAGTACTCTAATAGTAGAAGCACCAACCTTTGGAAAAGCACAGGAAAAAAGAATAATGTAAAAACAAAGAAAGAAACAAACAAAAAACCTGCAACCCTAAGTGTGTAGGATCTACATGAGCATCAAATGCAGAACAGAAGCACAAATAGTGTCAGTCAATACTTCTCTGTGGGATACCACTGTCCATAGATCAATAGGAAATTAGATTCACAGTCTATCAATGTTTCTGTGAATTGTAATATTTCTTTTCTATCTTGCACAGGAGACTAAGTGTCATACCTGCTTATTTCACCATCTTTAAAATCTGGTCTTGATAATGCATGTATCTTCCTAGTCTCCTAACTTTTCTCAAACCACTGCTTTAAAGTGCTGGCAGTCAGGATGCATCTGAGTTCAGACTCTCTTTCTATCTGTAAAATGTTCTCTCAAAATATTGTCTCTGATACAACCCATTGGCTTGTCAGACAATCTTTGCCCTGTACTCCTGCTCTATTTCCAATCTGTGTAAAAAGCCACTTATTAACACACCGCAGTGTGCTGGTTAATTCTATTAATTATAAAGAAAGAAAGAAAAAAGCATAAAAATTAATCATCTTCCTTCCTCACTGTGGTAGTCAGTGGATAACTGCTCTGAAAATTCAAAAACACATAACACAAATTCTGTTGTGTTTCTGCTACCCAGAAACATGTATTCCCTTGCAAAGTACAAAGTAGTGTCTTCCTCCTTTTCTCCACGGCTAATGTTCTTAATCAAGACTTACACTCCTACACTAATACAACAATATTCTTTTACTTTACCTCACCAAATTTCTAGAATGTTATTTAAGCACTGTCCAGGAGAATTATGAATTATGTCCTGTTATGACATATTTACTTGATGTTCCTTCTATTGACAGTCTTTGTCACAATAAACGTCTCAAGTAGCAGTTTTGAGATATCCTTCGCATATATAGGGCCAAGAAAAACTAAAACAACTTTTAGTAACATAAAAATCCATTTATGCATTTCGCCCTCTGAATAAAGAGACAATTGCTATCCTTTTTACATCTGCTTCCAAATAACAAAGACCTCACATGTAGCTGAGGCGTATGAAGAGGTGATGTAAGAGTACAGAAAACTGTACAAAATCCTTCCCTGAAACAAGTATTCTTTAGCATTTATGAGGTGTATATTTTACTTTATTTAATGTAGCGGTGTTTATACATATGAAGAGGACCCTAGTTTATTGTCCCTTCACATATAGCTAGTTCTTTTTGTTCTATACACCATTTCCCACTTCTGTTGTGGTTATGTCACCAAAAAAATAAATTTCTGACAGACTGCCAATTACAAGTTCCATCATTTTTACAAATGCTTGATGCCATCCTATTAATCCTGGTTACCCACCTACAGCCCCCCAAGGTAGGCCAGGATGTGCTTGAATGAACGCACAAATACAAATCTTACCAAGAGCTGCTGTTTTGGTAACTTTCCCTCCTGGGCACTAAGTTGCAGTGTTTTGCAGAGCTCCACTCATCTATGAAGAGTGAAACACAATATCCTCATCTTTAGAAGATACAAACTTTTTTTTTTTTTTTTTTTTTATTTTTTTTATTGAGAGATTTTTGGCCTTTCAGATAACTTGCCTTGAGCACCGTAACGTTAAATAAGGACGTTCAATTCAGTTCCACATTGTGATTTCGTTTTATGAAAGCTGATGTGCTTGGAAAACATTTTGTAACCTGTCTACATCTACAGGCAACAGAATGTAAAGGGATTTTTTTTTTTTTTTTTTGTATAATTTAAATCCTCCTAAGTGTTTTATTTTGTTTTGCCTTTATTTTTAATTCTTATTTTGAAATTTAAGTACTTGCTGCAGGGATTTAAAACATCTGTTGTTTTTTAGCACAAAGAATGATGGATATTTGCTTCTTCATATGAAAGATTTATTGGATAAAAGGATATACTAAATGACTGGTATACAAAGTAGAACTAGATGGGTTTAGAATTCAAATGCATCTATATATTTCACATGAGCTTTTAAAGGAAAAGAGGTACAAGATTTATCCTGTGTATAAATTACAGACAGGAAAAATGATACTCAACATTAGGAGTGTATTGAAGCAAAACAAAATATTAATCAAATTCCTCACTTAAAAAAATGTTTTAGAAATTGTATGTGAAGATAGAATGCAATTTGGAAAAAAAGATTTGAAATTAAACTGTTTTCTACTTAAAATGTTTTCCTTTTTCCATCATATTGCATTAGTTGTGTTTAATGGATTATGATATTCACGTCATCAAGATACAATATGCAAACTTCTGTGCACTAAACTTGTATGCAATATTTTGGCTATCATATTTATATAATTTTCAGTTTATCTTGTAGGAAAAAGATAAATTCATATTTATGTTATTATTTATTTTAGTTAGTACAGACGGTCTCTTGTAATCATTATGGATATCTCTTATTTATATTGTAAGTAAAAAATGTGGCACTGAATAGAAGCAAGTGGATGGCAAAGCATCCTTCTGTTACATTGGTCTCTGGATTGCCAGTTATAATAAGCCTGAAGGCTTTAGTGTGTTCAAAAGATCTGGCAGATATGGCAGACAGCACTGAATCCATAACATATCTGCATTTGTTTGCCCATGAAAAAACCCATAAGGGTAAAAACAGTCCCAACCATGCAGAACCAGGAAGCATCAGCACATAATTTCCCAGGACTACAGATGCACTTGGCCTGCCACTGTAGAGGAAAAGGAGAGCTCTTAGAATGAAGTGACAAGTGATTAGGTCAATCACCTGCCACTTTTTGTGTTTTCCAGATCAGGTAGGAGGATAATTAGGTAATCACGTTCTCCTTCTCATCTTAAGAATTACTCCTCAAGTACTGCTATACTGCTATTCCATGGCTTTTTCTTTTTTTTTTTTTTTTTTTTTTTTTTTAACTGATATGGCAGGAATTTTCTTGGACTCACCCAATCCAGACTTGGCTAGCTTGAACTTCTTGTGCAGTTAGTATTTGCATTTTGCAAAAGGAGGAAGGACAAGAGTTCAAGGAACTTATATGGACCTTTGAATGGGTGATGGTAACGGCCGGCCTAATAATCAGGCACTAGTAAAATCCTGAAGTTGTTGCTCATCTTCTTAACCAATTGACTGTCAGGCTGCAGGCTGTCTCCCTGCAACCAGTGGATCCCACATGGATCTCCACACTGCAGCCCATGGAGGAGCCACTGGTGGAGCAGGTGGATGTGGCCTGGAGGAGGCTGCGGCCCATAGAAAGCCCCTGCAGGAGCAGGCCCCGGGCCGGAGCTGCAGTGTGTGGGGGACCCACTACCCATGGGAGACCCATGCTGGAGCAGTTTTCTCCTGGCAGATGGACCCCATGTTGGACCAGTTCTTGAAGAGTTCCTGCCTGTGGAAAGCTCATGCACGATCAGTTAAGGAGGGACAGCATCCCATGGGAGGGCCCCATGGCAGATATGAGGCATTAGGGACTGACAGCAACTCCTATTCTCCCGTTCCCCTGTGCTGCTTGGTGGGAGGTGTTGGATGAGGGTGGTCTAGCTTGTTATTAATAGGTAATAAATGTCATTAATCTCCCTATGCTGAGTCTGCTTTGCCCATGACTATAATTGTTGAGTGATCTACCTGTCCTTATCTCAGCCCTTGAGCCCTTTCCGTTGTATTTCCTCCCCCTTTCCCTTTGAGGAGGGGGAGTGAGAGCAGTTGTGGCGGAGCTGCCCAGCTGTGTAAAACCACATCACTGGTAAAATAAACTGCAGGGTAATATGCTGCCAGCATAATCAGAAAGTTGTTTATATAAGTCTCAGCAAAGATTCCATATACTTTTCCATCACCACTGAAGGGTTCTTAATAAAAGAAAATAACTAGAAGAGTTTTATGGGATTTGTAAATTACTAGCAGAGCTACTTTGAGTTTTGATGATCAGAATGGCTCTTCCAGTCAAAAGATCATTACAAGCATTAAATGATTAAGAGGTGATTTTATTACTTCTCTTTCACGAAGATTTTTTTTTTAAACTGTGTGTTTTTCTTACCCTTTTTTCCCTCCATAATGTGACAGACTCTTGGGACTGTTACCTCAATGGTTTTCTGCATTGCCAAGCACAGTTCAGAGTACTTTTAGAAGTGATTGTGGATGAAAGCTGAATTTGGTTTGCTCTGTCTCAACCTGAAAGTAACCATAATTTGTAATTGGTCAAGACTGACTGAATTTGAACTAGCAAAACTGAATTTCTAAGGAGCAGAGAACAATTGTAACATTTTTTCCTCAGAGGTTTGTTTGGGTTTTAGATTCTGAATGTTATTAATGACTAGCTCAGCTGCTAATAATACTTGGTTAGGATGATATTGCTTTGTTCTCTGAGTCAAGTTCTAGGTAGACAAAGTGCTATAATTAGCATTTTTGACAGTTGTAATATTTGGCCTTCGTTTAAATTGTTTGAAAAGTCACTTTCTTCCACTTTTTAAAAAATGTAATTTTCGGAACGTGACTAATATATGCTGAAGAAAAAGAAGAACCTAATTTGCCTTAGCTTCTACTAATTTCTGTATGGCAGGAAGACTTCAGAGTTATGGAACTGAACAAATAATTAGTAAAAGAATCTGGGGAAAAACAAGTACAGTGTATGCTTTTTAACTTGATGTACTCGATGGCAAGATTTATCTTTTTATTCATCATCATAAATTGGAGAAAACATTAACTAAAAAAAATAAGCATTAGTCCTTCATGTAAAATCATGCACCTTAAAATGCATGTTCATGCATTAGAAAATAGAAAAGGAAGATGTTAACTCTGCAGCAGTAAATAGCAAAAATAAATGTCTTGTTAAAATCAGTAACCTTGAAAGAGATTTTAAACCTAGCTATTTTTGCATAAAATAATATTCTCCAGACATTAGCTCATGTAAATGACTTATGATCCATGCACAAAGAAAACCCCTCAGATTGTAGCCCTCTGCCCCATAATTCTTTGTTCACAGAGCCACTGCTGTTGCTGTTCATTGGTAGTAGATTAATTTTTCTAGTGCCATTCAAAAAGAAAAAGTTTAATGCATTTGGGGGCTGATGGTGCAGTGGCTTATTACCTTTTGTACCAGATGTGGAGCCGTATCTTTGTTCCATGTGTCACCTGTTGAGAGATCTCTCTCATTTTAAATCTCTTATAAGAGATTAGAGATTATGTTTATACATAATATTATATATACATGTATATATATACATATATATTTATATATATATGTATATATATTATATATACACATAATATTATAGATTATGTCCATAATGGGGCATAGGTTAAGAGTAGAGTAGTTAGGTAAGGAACAAGAGTAGTTAGGTAAAGGAATATACAAAAAGTACAAAGCACTGCATATGCAAACATGTATGATGAATGAATGCGTAATATGACTGGATCTTGAGTAGAACTCCTTTGTCTTGGATGGCAGATGAAAAACATCTTTATCAGCTTTCTAGGTTTGGCATTAAATCTTTAAAAATGCAGAGCCTACTTCTGACCTCAGTAAAAGCAACATTACATTTCTGCCGATTTCAGTTTTACTCATTGATTTTACTCAATTGAGTTTTCATTTCTGTAGTCATAAATTGTCCAGACAAAGGTCTCTGCTAGATTCTACAGCTATATAGGTGTTGATGGTAAGTCTATATCAATAAATTAAGTGTTCCCGGGAATATGCGGTTATACAAACATGTCAAGCTCAGTTATTCAGCTGGGCATCTTCTGCACAGGACATGACTAACATCAATACCACTCACAAACGCAGCACAGAAAAGCTACAAACTGGTCTGAGGAACTGGGAAACTACATGTCTCTTACTCCATCCTTTCCTCCCTGAAGTCCTATTCACACTTTCAGTGGAGGTCTGTTTCCTTATCAGTAGTAACGAACTTGAAACTCCAGGACAGCTGTAATTCTGTGCATTTTTGCACTATTAATGATGTTGCACATGCTTTCCATGGGAGTAGAAAATATTTAACTACAGTTCAAATAGAAATGAAGATACTAATTTAGACAAAAAGACTTGGCTTTTAAGGTGCATTAGTACTAGGAGTTAACTTGATTCACTAATAAACTTTAAAACCAGGACTTAACTGTGCATTTGATTCATCTAATTTGAATCTACTTCTAGTTTCATGGACCAAGTACTTAGAAACAACCACTGTGAGCACATTATAGAAATCCAGATGGATTATAGTCTGCTATTGAGTTGGCAAATACAGGCAGTTTTTCCTTATCAAAATAGTTTGTTTGCCCATTACTTTAAACTAATGTGATGAACCTTATTTGTCAAAAAACATTTAAAAAAAGAGTAAATGTTCCACTTTGACATTTTTAAAGGTAATATTACACAAATTTCATAATGTAAAAGATGTTTCATTTAGGATTCCAAAACTGGCCTATGATTAATTTAGAGAGGGAAAAAAAAAAAAAAAAAGTAATTAAACATGATCAACATTTCTAATAGAATACCTAAGAACACAGGACAAAGAAAGGTTTAATCATCATCAGCTCCCATCTTGTGCTATTACAGGCAACTAGTCCATTCCATCATTCCATTTAAGGACTTAGATAGATTTATCCTTGTTTGTATTTTGTCACTGATTATTTTTTTTTTTTTCCATTTTAAACTTTACCTGGAAAGCCACAATAAAACGATTCAAATCAATTCATGCTATTTTTCATTTATTAATGCCTCCCTTCTTATCTCTTGAAAAATCCTCTGTTTCTGAGACCATAGGCCTCACCTATGCTTATCAATAAAATAATAATACTGTTACTCTGACAAAGAAGTTGATGAAAGATTCAGTAAATATTACCTAAGGTGTTTTATTTATTATTATTATTATTATTTTTAATTTAATATAATTTTACATTGTTTTACTTTAGTTTATTTAAACTTGCTATTGCTAAAGAATTTCACAGAATCACAGAATCACAGAATTTTCTAGGTTGGAAGAGACCTCAAGGTCATCGAGTCCAACCTCCAACCTAACGCTAACAGCCATCCACTAAACCATATCCCTAAGCTCTACATCTAAACGTCTTTTGAAGACTTCCAGGGATGGTGACTCCACCACTTCCCTGGGCAGCCTGTTCCAGTGCCTCACAACCCTTTCAGTGAAGAAGTTCTTCCTAACATCTAACCTAAAACTCCCCTGGCTCAACTTAAGCCCATTCCCCCTCGTCCTGTCACCAGGCACGTGTGAGAACAGGCCAACCCCCACCTCGCTACAGCCTCCCTTGAGGTACCTATAGAGAGCGATAAGGTCACCCCTGAGCCTCCTCTTCTCCAGGCTGAACAAGCCCAGCTCCCTCAGCCGCTCCTCGTAGGACTTGTTCTCCAGGCCCCTCACCAGCTTCATAGCCCTTCTCTGCACCCGCTCAAGCACCTCCATGTCCTTCTTGTAGCGAGGGGCCCAAAACTGAACACAGTACTCGAGGTACGGCCTCACCAGAGCTGAGTACAGGGGGACGATCACCTCCCTAGCCCTGCTGGTCACGCTGTTCCTGATACAAGCCAGGATGCCGTTGGCCTTCTTGGCCACCTGAGCACACTGCTGGCTCATATTCAGCCGACTATCCACCATCACTCCCAGGTCCTTCTCTGCCTGGCAGCTTTCCAACCATTCCTCTCCCAGCCTGTAGCTCTGCTTGGGGTTATTGCGCCCCAGGTGCAGGACCCGGCACTTGGCCTTGTTAAACTTCATGCAGTTGACCTCAGCCCATCGGTGCATCTTATTTTTCACTCTTAAAAACACCAATAATTTGTAAATTATTGATGTTTTTAAGAGTGAAAAATAATGTGTTATAAACAACTAATGATGGAAGCACTCAGCTCGAAGTATTAACACCTACACTAGACTTAAAATTAAGGATAATATGTTCAAGTGTCTTAGCACTGTGTTTGGCACTGCAACTGCTAGACTTAATTATAAAATAGAATAAAATGTAAGGTGATAAAAGGCTATAACAAGAAATAACTTTATACATTATTTGGGTAAGAACATATAACTATAAAAAAGGAGAAAAGGGATGGCTCATTTTATCTTTTTCCAAGAGATTTTTTTACAACCCATTTATTTCTAAGATCATTATCTTACAGAAAGTAGTGTTTTATTCCTTCTGTATTCTTTATGTTTACTGAATGTGAATATTTAATGGGAAACACATTATTATTGTTATTTTCTGTTCCCACTATCACACTATATAAAGAACTAATTCAACTGGAAAGAAAATATTGTTTAGTGGGAAAAAAACAAAAAACAAAAACAAAAACGTAAAAGAAAGAAAAAAAATTAACAAAATTAACACAGCAAAGAAATTAATAATTTTCCTTGGCTTCATTTCTTTTGAGTGCCCTACTAAGTACTTTAATAATGTTCTCAGTTATTA
The DNA here is from genome assembly GCF_964035555.1 of Netta rufina. NCBI lineage: Eukaryota > Metazoa > Chordata > Aves > Anseriformes > Anatidae > Netta > Netta rufina. Next base: position 58,656,864 of record NC_140125.1, read on the forward strand.
AGACAGCAGTGAAACTTTAAAGCAGGTTTATTATTCTACAGTTAACTGCAAGAGACCTGTGCTTGGTTGACAGGTAATCTCTGTGCTTGTTCCTGATCTGATTTTGCTAGAGAAGAATATTACTGCATGATCAAAATGAATCTTTTATAGAAAACGATGCATGTTTGAAAATGCTCAGCAAAATTATACTTTTTATAGAATCATAAAATCATCCAGGTTGGAAAAGACCTTCAAGACATTCTGGTCCAACCATCACCGTACTACAAATGTGTTTTATATGCAGCAAGAGAGTTGGTCTGAAAAAAAAAGTGTATCTTGTCAGATTCTGATTCTATGGCAGCCAGACACAAAATCAATGTGGTTAGTGACTTGTGCAGGGATCATTTGAGACGCTGCAGAAAACTTTCAAATATATTTTTAGGATCCCACTCTTCCTGTGTTTGCCTGAATTGCCCTTATAAGAGAAAGCCTTTGGAGACAGGATGAGATGTGGCTTAGTGTGCACTCCAGCTGTTTAATTCAATTACTGGACTGCACTGATTAAATGCAGAAGTCATTAATAGAAGCACTGTATTTTCTCCTCCAGTTTTGTTCCACAGAATAAAGTAGACTGCATAATTCCCTTACAAATGTAATTATTTCTATTGGAACAAATAAATTTAAACTCTGGCCACCTTTCTTATTTCTTTTTCACATTGGAGAGAAGAGTGAAAAAAAAACAATGAGATGATGTCCATTTGCACTTACAGATGAGTCTACATTTAATTAATGTAGCTTAGCCATGAGGAATATTCAAAACTTGGCATCAAACTCTAAAGACAAACTATAAAAAAACTGAAAAAACAACACACGTTAATACAATAACCCAATTTTCAAAACATGAGAAAATTGAAAGAGAAATGGAATACAGTGATGGTCCAAGCTGTAAATTGGGGAAGTCTTGAATGAAGACCTTCCGAAAAAGTGAGATAATCCAGAGACTAGATAGACTTGGGTAGAATTAGGGAGTTTAAATCCAAGAAAGTGCTCACAGAGGGACTACCATTATAAAACAATTTTTACCTTACCCTTTTTTACCTTCTCTGTTAGCCCATGACTCTTACACTGACTTAATTGTACCTCAGCCTCAACTGAAGGCATTTATTTCATAGCCAATGACAGAAGCCTTTTGGAGTTGAGTAACATGAATTGCAACTTCACCAGATGCAAGAAAGAGCTGAAACCAACTATCCAAGACACTTTGCAGAAAGTAGGAACTATCACCTTATGGATTTCTGACAGAAAACTGGTGTTAAACTTTGTGCTGTGCCATTATTTAGAAAAGAAAGATCTAAGTATTACAGCTTGTCTTGATTTAGGTGTTAGAAACACTTTATGTTCTTCCTAGACAAAGTGGAATGATGGGTGGGTGGATGGATGAATTGGGTTGGACACCCTTCACTCCAGACTTAAGTGGTTCAGCACAAGCAAGAATAGCTTTTTCCAATGTTGGGACCAAAAATGAGTTTGTACATCCAAGTGGATTCGGGCCTGTTTTCTTCAATCTATGTGTTTAAATTTATGTATCTAAGTAAACTGTCTCTAGGTCATACTTGTACAGCCAGTAACATCAACAGTAGGTGGTTCTTGTCTTTAATATGCAAGTAACAAAAATTCTAAACTAGCCATTTTTAATCTTTGGAGACAGGAAACAGATGTAGCAGACAATCACCAACTGATCATTCATCCACTTGAAGTTGTGTACTAATATAGTGCTTTAGGCAAGCTGACATAACAGTTGAAATAACTGAATGTGTTTCACATAACTAAGCACTGAAATATTTTTTTTCCTTTTTTTTTTTTTTTTTTTTTTTAAACACAACACTTATACTTCCAGAACATGTATTTCAATCAAGTTACATTCTGCTAAAAAATTCAAATAACATTAGCAGAACCTATGCGTACCCACTAAAAGCTAAACAAATGCAAACAAGGAAATCAAACACAAGAGTTAGAATCCGGTAATTTAATTTTGCTTTCCTCGTGACAATGACAAGACACATGAAATTCAACCTTAAGACATTACGCAACCAGAGATGAACTGAATTATTTTGTTCATCTCCTTGCAGTTATATAAACATTTTGAGAGGCAATTCATCCTACTGTAGGTCAATGTGCAGCTGTAATTCTTCAGTTTATCAGTACTTGTTGTGGAATCCTTAGCAGAATTTTTATTTATTTATTTATTTTTTAAATACATATACTTGAAAATTCAAGTTATGGTAAAAAATAAAATTATAATAATAAAATAAATAAATAAAAAAAAGCAGAATATATTTAATGCATGTATTGTAAAAAAAAAAAATCCAAATGGAATAATTAGTGAATGTAACAGCAGAGCCCATTTCTGTCACAGCAAGCTCCATCATTTCAGCAAACAAAACTGAAATAATGAAGGCATCTCTTAAAGTGGTTATAAAAGCATTTTGATTGATCTAAAAACCTGTACTTTTAAAGCAACCAAAAGTAGTAGTAGAAAGAAAGCCACTGAATTGCATTTGCCATTGATTTTTTTTTTTTTGCCAGAGTGTATAAAATATCAAAGAATAGATGAAGATCTCAGAATTACACTGATCTTCAGCAGCTGACAGTTGAAACACTACTATTTACAGTTATTTCATTTGTGAATAAATAAGTGAAGACATACGTTTATCACAAATATGTTTTTTCATATTTGTGATATTTCAAATGTACATATTTTCATATTTTTCAAATTCATATGGTTTGTCCATATGAATGAATTTTTGAAAATTAAAAAGAATATATAACCATATCAAAGTGGACAGCTCAGAATCATTGCAGACCCTGTGGTCTCACATAACTGGCTTTTTCTCATATTCTTCTTGCTGGGAGACCTTTCCCGCAATTGAACCCCAGCACTGCAGGACAGGTCCCATTCAGAGACACCATGTGCAAGATAGAGGAACTCAGCCTACCAGTGATCTGCAGGCTTCATCTGCTGAAGAAAATAAGCTCTGAGAAGCCCACCAGCAGGATGTCATTTAGATAGTGTCCTCTTCTTCTTGGGGTGTAGCTTGCCAATTGCATGCAACCCACCTGAGTTCTACCTCTCTGTTGTCTCATGATATGGTGTAAGAAGAATTCTGTGTTGAATGAGAGGAAGCTGAAAAATCTCTAGTACTTTCCAGTTACATAGTTCAAAGCAGTATGAAACATTTCACTTCTATCATAATGTTGGTTACAAAAACTCTTTTCCTTGGAGTTGTTGAGGGGAGTTCATTTTAAAATGACAAATTGCTTAAAAAAATAAATTCCATCTAAAGATATTTACTCTTTTACTGTTGCAAGATTTATTGTTGTAATTTGCAATTGTGAATTATTGTAATTTATTTATTTCTTATCAATGACAATAGAGAAATGGTCCCTAACGGCACCATTTGTTCAGAAAGGACTATGATATACGTAAGCCATCCTGCTGACTGCATCATCAATTCTAAATATAGCAGCTGAATTGAAGCAAAGGTTTGGAGATGTTTAACGAGAGATAAATGTGTTAGACAAATTTCATCCCACTTTCTAGTTTGGTTAAGTATATAGTCTGTGGATCAGAATCTACATTTACAATATGGGACTTAAATTAATTCTCTTTGGGGCAATAAAATGAATGAGTAACATTCTTGTGAAAGGGCAACTATTAAAAATATCGTGTGTATTTTTTCTCTCTCTTTTTTTTTTTTTTTTTTTTTTTTAATCTCTATCTTAAAACTCATATGAATGTATAGCTCATTGTCTATATAGGTTTGAGCTATCTCAAAAGTTAGTCACTTTTCATCTGTGCAGTGTTCTATAGTTTAGTATCATCTGTTAGTGTGAAAAACAAAGGCTCATTGAACCATTAGTTTTTCAGCTTTTGGTACTTATTCAGACCATGATGCGTGATCATCCATGTAACTACTGCACTGTTTTCACTTTCAACAGCAATATTGTCTCTGGGCATCTTGCTAGGGTACAGGAAGCAAGAGTGATTTTTCAGTTTTTAAAAAATGGGCTGGAAAACAATCAGAGGAAAAGTTTAAAATATTTTTTTTTTTTCTTTATTTTTAGAAAAGTTTCAAGGGTTCAGGAAGGGCTAAGTCTCCTACTTACAGACTGGCAAGGAACAAATGATAAACAAATGAAACTTAACACTGCCTATGCTACGTTTACTGACTGCCCAGCATAATTCGCTATAGGGACCTTTGAATTTATCTAATAAGTTTAACTACTGTCACAACACAATATCATGCAATTTTAAATGTTTAGTAGCAAAATGATTAGATTTAAATTTTAGATTTAAAATAACTTTTTTGTCTGTTCAGTATGTTAAAATATACATTAAATCATGACAGACTCAGAATATTTCCCCATTTAATCAACACTTGAAATATGGAAACTGAGGCTGCAGCTGCTAGGGCAAACTGGAAAGAGAGCTATGGCCAAGTTGAATCAGGTTCTTCTTGATTCAGGGTTTCTTTCAGGATTCAATGTAGCACAGGCATGGGGCTAAAATAACTCTGAGACCAGGTATGACAAGGATATTTCTTCAAGGTGTCAAGAGAAACTGAACAAAAACACCAGGAGTCACCAGACTCACAACACAATGCAATCTTACAGCATTGCTCTAACTTGTAACTCAGCTCTAGCTCCTCCTGAGTTCTGTTTTAGCTTCTCCTTTTTATGTTTTCATCCCTGTACCCCTTCAATTTAGCATCAGTGCAAATTGTTCACTTGCACCTCTCTTTTTTCCAAGGGAAACTACAGCAAAGAGGTTTGTATGCTCCTGGCAATCTTAAGAAATCTGGATATCTGACCTTCAGAGTCAAGCCATGTTGCTGCTTCTTCACTATCTGCTGTATTTCCAACCTTAACTGCACACTTCCAGATTTTATATAGAATGATGACTAGTCAGTTGTCCTCAAAATTGTGAGTTGTCCTCAAAATCAGAAGCCTGATTTTGATCTCCATGGCTGTTTTCTTCTGAAGTTCTCTCCTCTGGTTTGTCAATACCATCTTGGCAACTTATTTTTACTTCACTCAATCCAGTGCACACAAAATTTGAGTGGAGGATGGCCCAGATCCTCAGCTTTCTGCTAATAAATTAGAAGGAAATCACAACACGTTGCCAGTGTTTCACCCCATAATGCAAAATTGGTTAACTGGTGAACATCAGCTACCTCATGTGGGCAAGTTCTTCAGGACTTGTCTTATAAATTTTTTTTTCTCCCTCTGTTTTCTGTTAGACAGCTGACAATCAGTGACCTGGCTGAGAAGTTTCCAGAGGAAAACAGAACTTTTTCCTCACTGAAACCAGTGGGAAATTTGATAATCACTTACAGGGGAGTAAGCATTCAACTGCAGTTAAGCTTTTATAGAAAACAGATTGAAATAAAAAAAAAAAAAAAGAAAGATTGAAATAAAAACAAAACAAAACAAAACAAAACAAAAACAAACAAACAAAAAACCACAAACCTTCAACATTGGCAACTAGGTGTTGTTTCACTTTTTCTTTTTCTTTTACTTTATTTAGTTATCCACTCCATAAGTGTTAAGAGAAAAGAAAGCCAAGTGCTTCACAAGAGCACATTGTTATTCAAAAGCTCTCAGGAAAACCCATCTCCCAAGAAATCTGACCAGAAGCAATTACAGAAAGCAAGCACAGAGTGTGACTACAAGTGTGATGCACGTTGACAAAAAGTAAAATTAGGAAGACCTCAAAAGACTTTAGTGATTTACATCAATATGTGGCAGTCTCAGTAAGCAACTATGATTAAAAAATGACAGTTCAATGAATCCTGTGTGTATCATATGAACAGAGTGTGAACAGTGCTCATTATGAAAGCAATAAGAATGACAGATTTCATTATAGGAAATTAAGATCCTTGTAGGAAAATATTCTGGAAATAAAAAAAAATACAGCTCAATAAAATCTGTTATCAGTTACATACCCCATTTGGATAGAATGCTGAAATAAAAAATTAAAAACAAAACCAAAAACAAAAAAACACAAATGATTGTCTTAATTTATAAAATAGAAAATTCACTAAAATGTTATGAATATAACTGCATACAGTTTTAAAACTCACTGTTAAGGTCCAAGATGCTGTTACTTAAGTAAGATTAAACGTATTTTGAAGTCTTGAAATAAAGTTAATGGAAGAAATTTTATCCTTCTCCATGAATCATTTTATGGAAGACAATCAAACATTAGGCTGATCAATGACAGTGTAGAACTCTAATAGAGATTTCTGATTTCAAACAAAATTAGTATATAAATAATGTGTGTAATTTTTGAAAATTTATAAAAATATTTTGATAATTGAAAACAGATTTTTAGAATAATAATAATAAAAGCCTACATATATTTAAAGATTGATTACTAGGAATGATTTCAATACAAATAAGGATTATAATATGGCATTTTAGTGTAGAGGAAACTCTTTTTTTTTTTTCATGTATTTACCTATTCCTTTCTCCCCTGATATCTGCTAACTTTCAAGAGAAACAGCAACACATTCAGTACATTTTTTTCCCTGCTTTTCTTGTACTTTAAATTGTAGCAAAGTACTTTTGTCTTTTGCTAAAATTATTCATAATTCATTCTTCCTAGTCAACATTTTTACCCATTACAATAAACTAACATACAGATTGTTAAAAGTAATGATAGGTAATTATTACTCATAAAAGTAATAATACAAGAGAGGTAAAAAGGTAAAAATACAAGACAGGTTATGTGCAGTGCATGACAATGTCCTAGAGGATTCAGGAACTATTATTTGTATTCTTCAATATCATTATTTGTCTTTTTATCTTTTAGTTTCATTTTCTTAGTTTTAGACAGGAGTCCAGGCATAGATGAAGTAGTGTAAAGATGTCAACAGTTCTGTAACTTTTCCAGATCACATTTTCATTTTTTGTGAAAGTTAATGTTGCACAAGAAAGTATCATAAAAAGAAAATTGGGTATTAAAAGAACCTTAAAAGAGAACCCCATTGGAAAAATTAGTTGTTCATTGTTGATTTAAATGCAACAAAACAAAACAAGCAAAAAACCCCAACCAACCAACCAAACAACAACAACAACAACAACAAAAAAAAAACAACACAGAAAATACTTTTTTTTGGGGAGAATGGTGGGGTGGGGGGGCAACAATTCTATTTCAATGTTTAGTTCTACAAAACAAAACATTATTTGTTAGTACTGCCATAGTAGTGTGTTATTACTGATGTTGGCAGTAGATGGTTATCCCTTGTAAATGATACCATTCCTGTTAGTGCCATTGAGATATACTGATTTTTCCCAAGTGTAATAAATCATCTGTTCTGCAAGAAACTGAAGGCTCCAATGCAAAAAATAGAAAAGGCCTGAGTGTAGAAGAAATAAGACCTCTATGGACTTATGAATTTGTATAAAAGCTCCATTATCTTTGGAACAGGTAATATGCAGTTAGCTGTAGCTAAACAAAGGTCTGCTAGAGACAGAAGCATGGAAATGTATGACCTTTCATGAGATGAAAATAACTATTCAAATAGTACTATATAAAATAATTTTCAAAATTATTCATTTTAATTTTAAATTTTATATAAATGCCTACATTAGCTGAAAAGTCTATAAGCTATCCTGAAAAGATCCTATTATAGGCTGGTGTTATTAGCAATCAAAACTGAGGAATGTATGAAAAACACATCCTTCTCTTCTGAAAACCAATTCCATCATTTTCACTTACTGATGAACTCAGATAAATTTATAGAGATATCAAAGAACCTTCCCTGAATCTTCTTCAGCAAGTTTTTCTTATGCAAACTTTAAACTTAGAGTCAGTTTTGGCCTGTATTCAGTTAAAACACCAGTAATGTTCTCATCTATACCAACACAAAACTATCTTTCTCTCTTCTGTTCTCTTTTGCTGTTAGCTTCCTGATACTTCTTCAGACTTTCAGATACATGTCTGTCATGAATGCCTCAATCTGGTATGCTAAAAATAAGAAAGAAATCAGGCAAGCTGAGCTAATGTTTGGATGTATAAGATTATTTTTTTTTTTATGCTCTCTAACAGCCTAAACAGCATATGAATGGGAGATATGAGAAATCTGGACTGATTGTGTTAATTAAAGAAAGAAAGAAATAGATGAACTGCTACCAAAATAAAGAAATATGGGTACTCAGAGTTAATTTCACTAAGATGAAAATGTGTTGAATTTTAAGTATCCTTTATTCTAAATTGTTACCTGGATGACAGAAATTTTCTCCTTGACTTTCACTTAGGAAAATGATAAAAAGTAAGATGGAGATAGTCTACAACCTCAGAACAATATAAAAAATCCCGTGTACCTGAATTTCTGTAACTGTACCTAAAAATTGTACCTAAATTTCAAATTAAAGTATTTTGTTTAAATTATTTTGGCATTAATGCCCTATTTATCTATTTATTTATTTTTGTTAGCTAGAATAAACTAAAATGTCGTCCACTGCTGGGAAAAACATTCTCTCTTTACCTGAGGGTAAAGCTTTCTTTAACAACAATTTTCACTTTTTTTTTTTTTTTTTTAATTTCTCTCTCTTTTTTTTTTTTTTTCTTTCTTCATATTCCTCAGAAATAGAGCTAAAGCTAAAGCTTTCTGAAACTTTGATTGGTCTGGAGACTGACTTGTTTTAAAGCAACTTTTTAAGGAAAAAAAAAAAAAAGTAAAAGCAAAACCCCAAAACATACTTTCTTGTTAGGCCTGTCGGTATCCTCAGCTGAAAGCCATGATCTGTTTTTAACAAACATTGCAGGAACAGCTAGAGGGAAGGTATTACCATTTATCTCACCAACAATCTCATCATCTCAATACATTTGCAGGAGAAAAAATGTTGGCTGTAATCTCATAGCATTTGGAAGTAAATTAAATATATGATGAATTGCAGTTCTGGCCACTCATCTGAATATACTAGAGCTGTAGACTGAAGGGTAATTTATTTTCTTGGTTGTACTTGTATTACGATTAATTTGCTGCTAATGTTTCTAGTTCAAATACTCTTAGCTGAAGCATATATATATGTATAAAAAGTCTCTGCTATGTTTTTGACAAAAACAGTAAACCAAGAAAATATATCCAGAATATTTTATACATGCACCTTATTTTCTCGCAGGTTGCAGTATTAGAAAATAAATTATTTATTCACAGAGGTGCTTACCTTTCTTGAGAAAGTGAATTGTTGCTTATTAGCCTTATGAAAGGAGTTTCAACAGTGCACTGAGACTCACGGAGTCCCAAACCAAAACAATAGCTGTTATGCCTACTTTGTACCACAAAAAAGATGTAGAGAAGTACATACTTTTCTTAGGTTCATTCATTTCCTGTAATTTCAAAGAGATACTGGTGGTTTAAGTGCACAATCTAGAAAGTGTTATGTTTTGTTTAATTAATCAAGATTATACTTCTCAAAATGTTAAGCTAAACTTCAGTGACATTGTGCCCTCAGCATCACTTGAAGCACTACAGGACGGGAAAGAATATTTTCCTTGTTGTTTTGGAAACCATTAATTTCAGCTGAGATGGCTTTATATGGTAGAGGTCACATGAAATCAAAAATCAAGACTGAATTGTTTGAAAGCTGTTGAGAGAGTTTTGGGAAGGTTCCAAGTTTGGAAACTCTGGAAACTGCTTCAGCTCTGAAGTAGTTTGCCAGTGTATTTGAAAATGTACTGAAGGGTTAACTCCGGAGGGGAGTGAATACACCGCATATATTTCTCAGAGGATTTATGGCTTTTTTTTTTTTTTAAATGTAATTAATTAATTAATTATTTTATTCAGTGACTTCATGACATGCATAGTAATCTCTGAAGTCCCAGGTAAGTCTGAGTTATGTAGTCCAAGACATGGGATATCTGTCTTACCCCATCAGAATCAGGTCTCACCCCATCTTCCTGTTCACAGCATGCTCAGATGTGACATCAGACTGGGTTGATCAGTGTTTATCCAATTGGGTCTTTAAAACTTCTAAGGACAGAGAAGGCACAGCATTTCTGGGTGACCTGATCTGACTGTCCTCAGAGTAAGAAAGAGATTCTATTACCCATCTGAAACTCTCTTGTTTCAACTCTTGCCCAGTGTCTCTCATCCTCCTGCCATACCCCACCATTAAGAGCCCAGCCTAGTTGACTTGTTGTCTCCTATATATTAACTACATATATCTAGTATATACAGTTTCAACTGATGTCTTGATGCCATTTCACAAATACCAAATATGAAGAATAGTGCACTTTTATAACCTGTCCACAAACTGGACTAAAATAATCTGAGTCAAAAAATCAGAAAAGGTATAACACTAATTTAAATGGAAAAAGTTTTCTCTGGCCTATCAGCACTGGGTCCTGTGTTCCCCAGGAGCCTTTTTGTTAACATTGCTAACTGCTGGTCCAGCCTAATAAATATATATATATTATATATATATATAATATATATATTTATATATATATACGTGTGTATATATATATATATATATATATATATATACATATATATATATATATATATAAGCAAAACAAATGGCCAGATAAAAAATGTAGAGTGTCACGTACTAAAATCTGGATTCACTTTCATTCTCTGTTTTTCACAGATAAAAGAAGACATATATTAAGTGAAGGTGCAAGGAAAACACTAGCAGCAGATCTCATTAAATAAAAGAGAGGCAAACAGAAAGCCCAGTCTAAATGAAAATACATCCTCTGACAGTTAAGTTCCAATGTAATGTAACAATACCAGGTACAGATATATTAATGAACAAATATGTCTTATCTGAGAATTTCTCTTCATATCTTCACTTGTTTGTTAATTCCCATAGGTCTGTTTTTGTAACATAGGGTTCTCACAGAAAGGTACATTGTCTTTCTAGCTTTTATGGAAAATAACTAATTTTGTGTGTGTGTTTAGAGGCAAAGCAGGATATAATGGTGTTTATTCTATCATTAATCTGAATAGAAACAGATGTTCATCTAATATTCCAAGTTAATTAAAAAAAAAAAAAAAAAAAGAGAGATGTGGCCTATATGTGGGCACAGTATGTGTATTTTGCCTTTTCAAGGCCAAGGTTAAGAAAACACCGGATTTTTATTATTTTTTTTTTTTTTATTTTGGGCATAAATAACTTTCTGCTGGATTGCCACAAATCTGAAGAGACACTATTGACTCTTACAGGATTACTCTGGATTAACAACAGTGCGACTGAAAATAGAAACTTATTCTTTTGGTTTTAGATTAGAAAAAAAGAAGCTTATTCCAACCTTTCTAATTCTGCAAGCTCACAGACATTTATGTAATATGTTTCTTATAGAACATCATAACCAGCTAATAACTGGAAAATCAGAAAACTTGAGTATAAGTTTGTTAACCAGTACTACAATTGTTTTATCAGCAAAACCCCTTCTACACATACTTACACCTTTTAACAACATAACAGCACTAAAAACAACACCTATATCATGGATTCTTAGTATGAGACGAATCAGTGATTCCAAAGGAGTTGATGTTATAAATGACCCAAGTTTAGATCTGGCTACATGCAGGACTCTCTGAAGGTGCCAGGGCTTTGGGCAATTACTACAATTGGGCATGAATACAATTACTATCATATGTGGAGACAAATCCACATGCACTTTATGTCAAGTCTAAAGTACTTAAATTTAAGAGGTAGATGTAACTCACCCAGCAGTTAACCTTTCAGCAGGGCTTAAAATGCCAATGGACTCTGAAGTATTTGATGATCTGTAAAGCCAACTTTTTGATGTACTGTTTTTTGTTTGTTTGTTTGTTTGTTTTCATTTTTTTTTTGAGTTTCACCAATCTGTCACAAATAAATGCAGGTCTATTCTTTGTAATGCAATTTTTATATCTTAAATGCAATTATTTTTGCTCCCATGCTCCCATGGTATGGGTGTGTTCAGTTCATCACTGTTCATTTATACCAAAACCAAGAACAATTTAAATTAATTTTGCTGGACTGGACTGTGACATTCCAGGAAACATCTTTTCGACAAGAACAGAGCACCCACTATGCAGATGAAATAGAAATATTTTCCACAATACATAACACTTTAAGATCATTTTATGAATATCTTGCATCATTTGTACACACAGTAGGCATACAGGTAATGTAATTTGTTATCGTGATGTATTTATCGCACTTTTTTGTTTTGTTTTGTTTTGTTTTGTTTTTTCTGATAAAGACCGAAAAAGGAGCTGCAGGTTTCTGCCATTGCTATTAATTTCCTGATACTGGGCAATATTGTGTACAAACTTTAAGCCACTTTGTGGGGACTGGATTTGCAAGAGGTCAGGTAGCTCAATTTTTATGTAATAAAGATGAATAAACCAAGCGGCACTAACTCAGATCACCTTGCTGATCAAAGAACTCTCAAGCTCAGCTGCAATTAGGATTTAATGGAGTGCTCATTATAAATGATACTTATAATGAATCAGGTTGTGCAGTATATTTTGTGAATTTCAAAAGGGCTTTTTCTGTAGCTCAGAATTAATTGAACATTTGTTATGAACACTTAGATACAGGGCTGTCAATTTGCCAAGTTTTAGGCAACAGTCACTAGATTTTATGGTTCATCAGAACCACACGACGACAATCACAATAACAAATGCAGCAAACAAAATGAAGAATAATGTGAAGTTTGTTCCTGCAATGCACATTTCATTTCGTCCCAACTACATTTCAAGAATCAGCATCTATCTTGCAACTCAGAACTCTTACTTCCAATTAGTTTATACTCTTTTTTGCAACCCAAGTGTCACTTGTTGAAATTTAAAAATGAATAACCTAGTTTGTGTTCTATTTTGTTAACACAACCAAATGAACGCTGGCATGTAAGGCTTAACTCTGTAATTGCTAATCATATGAAGATCGTGTGAAATAAAGGAGTGATGCATGACTGTTCTAAAAATGATTTTCTAGTATCATTTTGAAAAGTTCTCTACAGAGCTTACTAAGGTAAGTTCATGAGACACTATTTTTCAAAACTGTTTTACTTTACATTACATATATAATGCTGTCAAAAAAAAAAATGAAATATAGTTTTCTCTTTAGCAAAATACACTACTATCAATATAAATGATTCTATCAGTATCAGTTAATACAAAAGTCCATATTACAACTGGTGCCTCTTTTATTTATGTACTTAAATTTGGTCTTAGGTCATAGGATTTGGACTTATTTCTATCTTAGTACTCTAATCAATATGAACTAATCAATAACGATTATCTGATAATATTCTTTAGGGGCATGAAAAGCTATTGCTTGGTCTTTGAAAATACCTAATCTACACCAAAAGAAAGGAAATTCAGCTGAGGTGTGAGAGAGAATTTTCTAATGTTAGAGACTAAAGTATAGGTACAGTTTATATCGGTAGAGTGTAGTATCTCCTGCACTGAGGCACTTAAAGAGAAAGCTTGAAATGCTTCTCAATAATTTTGTACTTGACTGATCCTGCCTTGGACAAAATGCTACGTTTGGTATTGCAGTGATATGGTGGTAAGAAAGCGTTCAGTATGTTGTGCTCAGATTTATTTTTTTTTTCCTCTTGGGGCCCCTATCTTCCTCATCTTTGAGCATTGTAACAGTATTTTAAAACACAGATCCTTACAGATTATCTTCACATAAATTCTATAGTAAACAGTCCACTGTTAGCATCATGAATCAAAATGGTAAAAAACAATAATGTTTTTCCAGCTGGGAAACTGGTTAAGAAATTGCACACAAAAAAGTATGTGAGTATGAAAAGGAATAATCTGTGGAGGAATAATAAAGGAATGCTGTGATTCTATAGACACTGCAGTTGGCTCAACACACAGATTATTGCATGCAAAAGGTATTTGTTTAATATCCACTTTAATTTGATTTTATACCCTTGAGACCAGAAGCTCAAGTATACAAATGGATTAACAAATACAGTCTTTCACTTTAATCTTTCAATGTTATGACCAGAATGTCTTATAAGAACCATTGATTGGCTGCCAGCTGTGATAAAACATTGCAAATACAGTCATGAAGGGTCATAATGCTAAATCTGCTTCATGACAGTTCTGATTTATTGAAATACAGATATGAATTCAGCAATGAAGCCTCACAAGACGCATGCAAAATGCAAATCTCTGTTAAGTTGACTGAAGTACTCAGACACCACAAATAACAAAAATAAGAAAAGATCTCATTCACGACTGGGAATGACGTTGTTTGATTTTTTTTTCCTTATTCAGCAAAAGCTGCATTAGCTGCATGTCTTCTTATGTGTATTGTCATAGTATATTATTGCAGTTAGCATTTTTCATTCTAGTTAACAAACTCAGAGCAATGGCATTTACAGCTCTGAAACAGGAATAAGCGGAAGCATGTTTCCCTGGAGTACTTGTTTCCTGTAGCTTCTATATCTTGTTATTCAGATCTATGTGATTGATAATAACTCTTCAACATCTATGCTTCCCCTAAACAACACAGATATACCGTGGAAAACTAAAATGAAAAGCTTTTTTTTTTTTCACAAAAGGGGACAAGAGGGACTAGAACAATAGAATTATGTTCACAATACAAGAAGCCACCAGAGATTTGATGTCATTGTCCTAGAATGGAATGATAGTTGTAGAGAATTAATGTAAAAGTTAGCATTGTGGGCTGGCAGGCACAAAGACTTCCATAAGCATTATAGGTTTCTTTAAAAGTTAACTTACTACCACTGCATTTTCCAACGTTTTTTGTATGTTTGTTTGCTTGCTTGTTTTTCCCTCAAAGTTCCTAAAACTCATTGTGAAAAATTATTTTATCTAACCAAAGGTGAGATTTTGGTTAACAGCAGGGTTTTGAAGAGCTCCATGGAGGGAAACTTCACAACCTCTCTGGGCAACCTGATCCAGTGCTCCATCATCCACACAATACTTCCTCATGTTTAGATAGAACCTCCTGCATTCCAGTTGCCTCTTGTCTTGTCACTGCAAGTCTAAAAAGGACAACACTAAAAATAGCCTGTCTACATCTTCATTGCAGTCTCCTCTCATATATATATATCCTCCTGAGCTTTTTCTTCTCTAGACTGGACAGTCCTAGCTCTCTCAGCTTTTCCTCACAGAAAAGATACAGGCCCTTCATCATCTTTCTTAACTCTAACATCAGTGGATTTTTTTTATACCTGTCACATCCAAGTTCATCTTTTATCCTTGAAATGTCATTCAGTGTCATTACGAAAAGCTATTGATCACACATGTCTCATTTGCATAGTTCTACTACAATTGCTACAGATTCCCAATAAAACTTCCATCACACCATTTAAAAGAAAGTCTCTTGCTAAACTCTGCAAAGCATATTGTTAATAGCAACTTGACCTGGAATTTGCTATCAGTTGAGTATTTATTTATTTGTTGATTGATTGGTGGCTAGCAGAATAGGTATTTTTCACACCAGTAAGAATTCATTGTATTTAATGTGGTGTTTTGATGAGGTTATGCCTATTCAAAATGAGTCAATAGGGGCTCACCTACAACAGAGATTTTCTTTTGAAAAACTTTTTTCTGTGAGACACATGCAAGACAAAAACTGTCACAGAGAAGTACACTATTTCAGTCCTTTCATTTTACTTATATCATGCTTTCTAAAATATTGTCATAAATTTTTGTTATTATTTAGGAGTCTGAACCTGACTTTTTATAAATTGACAGAGAAGCTCTGCAAATTTATACCAGTTGTGTATTTTGTCTCACATTTATGTTTTCCTACTGTTGTAATTACATATCACATATTTCTGGCCTTATTAAAGAGCTTACTTCACTTTGTCTCCACTCCAAGACCAGGTGCATCACCTGCATACCTTTCTGCATGTTTACTGTGGTTTAACCAGGCAGGGAGCTAAGCACCACATAGCTATTCATTCATGAGATGAGGGAAAGAAACAGTGAGAAAAAAATAAAAAAAAAGTTAAAACTTGTGGATAGAGGTAAAAACAGTTTAATAGTACAGAAAAAGAAGCGAAAATAATGGTAAAAAAAAAATAAAAAAAATATATATATACAAAGTAAGTGATACACAGTGCAATTGTTCACTACTTGCTGACCAATGCCCAGCCAGACCCTGAGCAGCGGCAGCTCATTCTGCCAACTCTCCAAGTTTTATTATTCAACATGACATCAATTGGTATGAGATATCCCTGTGGCTAGTCTGGGTCAGATGTCCTGGTTGTATCCCCTCCCAGCTCCTTGTGCACACTAAGCCTCCTTCTGGCAAGGTGGTATGAGAAACCAAAAACTCTTTATCCTTAAACACTGCTCTACAACAATTAAAGCATTGGTGTGTTTTAGTATTATAACAGGATTATTCTCATCTTAAAACCACAATACAGTACAGTATCAGCTACTAGGAAGAAAATTATGTCCAAAAGAGATTGTTTTCATTTGAAGTCACAGCATGTACCATTCACTTGCGCCCAGCCAAATTTATCATAAAGGTTACACTAAACCTCTGTATGGAAAACCACTGAAAGAACTAAAGAATGAATCAGAGGTCTGAGAGCTCTTGCCAGTGCTGCCATTTCTCTTCTGTCAGCCTTCATTCTGTAGCATTCAGGCTGCTAGTCTTTCCCAGCTTATACCTAAAGGCACAAGTCTCCATGCCCCCACCATCTCTCTAGCTGCAGATATACTGTCATAAACATTGATTAATGACAAACTTGAATACTGCAGTTGGGACATAAATGAAGAATTTATGAATAATATTTATGAATAATGCACTGCACCAGGCTTCCCTTAAAATGTTAAAGAGAAAGAATGTTTTTAATGAAAATTCATAACAAGCTATGCAACTATTTTTTCAGCAGTGGAAAAACAGACCCTTCAAAACTGTTTCTGAAGATAAAATAACATGATTTTACTGCATGCTGTCCAAATGTATCCTAATACCACTTTGTGAAAGCACAGATGGATTTTCTTCATTATTGTTGTGCTGTAGAACAAATGCCAAAATTCTACTGAGTGTATGACTGTAAGAGACTGACATTTAAAGCATGTCCCAGTGTGCTTCCATTATATGCACATAGATACAGAGCAATTGCAGTGGCTCCAAAATAGAGTTCCGTGTGAGAATTTGAGTTGATTATCTGAACAGTACATAAGGACAAAAAGGTTTCTAAATAATTTGAAATAACTTTGAACAAAACAAAATCTTCTCCTCAGAGATGCTGTAAACAAAAATATTCCCCAAGAAACAGGTTTTTGTGGTTTAAGAATTCTGTTCATATGAAAGAGGTAATTGTTATCACTGACTTACACTAATAAAGATTTATCTACAACTAGCTCAAATTTTTTTTTTCTTTTTTTCTTTTTTTTCTTTTTCCCTATAGCTTTGTCTGTCTTAAATGGCATCTCAGTAGGTATCATGATTTTTCTTTACAGCTTGGTTGAAATACCCTTCAGTCAATGAGTATAAGCAAGCAAGCAAACAAAAGCCCCAAACTTTTAAAAAGTCTCTCTCTCTGTCTCTTTTTTAATTTTATTTTTTAATAGGTACTTAATCATTCAGTTTTTCTTCTTAAAGCTCTAGTCTTTTTTATCAGTTGGAAGAATACACTAGAAAATATCATGAAACTTTTTGCCTAGCTTAATAAGGTATAGAATCATAGAATCATTAAATTTGGAAAAGACTGTAAGATCGAGTCCAACCTTAACCTAGTGCTAAAGTCCACAAGCATATTCAATCATTTTTCAACCTAGCTGCACTTTAGACTCTTTTCTGATTCACACTCTGACAGAAGTCTTATCTCCAGGGCACCAAATCAAGGAAGAAGTTTTCAGTTTTATTTGCCTTATTCAGAGATTTCGCATTCTCTAGACCACCTTGGATCTATGGGACTAAAAACAGTCACTGGACGCAGTAAGACTAATATATAGTTAGAGATGATTAATGATAATATGGTAGAGTGGGGAAGATGGTATTGAAAGGCCAGATAATTTTTTTTTTTTCAGTAGATAGACAACCCAAACTTTATCTGCACATCCAAATGAAGGATTCATCTTTCCAAATGAAAATAGTGGGGTACCAGGACCTGTGAACCTGTTTAGGTTCACAGGAAGAATCAGCAGATGCTTGCTGCCTTGTGGTAGGAAGGATATATCAAGTTATGAGACAGAAGCATACAAAACATATATATAACTTTTAAAGAAGATGCTATTAAAGAGACTCAGGAAAATGACTACTAGTTTTTGTTATAGTAATATCTTCAGTGCTTACTCTTGTAATTTTTTTATGATACAGCTGTTCTCTTAGCTGCTGGAAAACATTATTTAGGCCAATGTATTTCTTCAGGATTGTGGATCATAGGTGATGTAGTCAAATTTTCTTCTATAGCCTCCTGCTGTTAGTATGTACTCCATAAAATTAGTCAACACGAGGAAAAAATCCAAATCTCATGTATGCTTTTGCAAAACATTACATTTAAGTAGTTGGGTGATATGGGATAGGTATCAACAACATTTTGTAAAATTCCTTGTTGGTTCATTTCTCACAGTGGTTTGAGAAACTCTGTAGTAAGAAAATCTTTGTTGATTGAAGCTGATATAAGCACAACATTTGTAAGTATCCTTCACAATAAATTGGACATGCCTTAGGGGCTGATGGTTGCTTCTTAGAGAAGGTACTGCAAATGGGGACTATTGAATATGCTGGTGCTAATTCTTTTTCTTCTCAAAATAGTACTTGTCATTATAAACACAGTATAAAACACAGAAAAATGTTAAGATATTTTTAAACAGTAATTTCAAAATCAATTTTAGTTTAATGTAGCTGCACCGTTGCTTTCAGCAATGCTCCAATATTGCAATGTCTTTTACTAAAGATTCCAAGCTTAGGATACTAGAGTCATTCTTTCAAAGACCTCTAACTTTGTCTGCCTAGCTGCTAAAGAAGATCACTACAGATTTCAGTTTGAAATAAAAAGTCATTATTTTTTTTTTAAGTGAAAAAAAAAAAATAGTCTGCAGTACCACCACATTTCTTTTTCTCCAAGTCTTATATTATCAAGGGGG
The DNA here is from genome assembly GCF_964035555.1 of Netta rufina. Taxonomy (NCBI): domain Eukaryota; kingdom Metazoa; phylum Chordata; class Aves; order Anseriformes; family Anatidae; genus Netta; species Netta rufina. Next base: position 58,675,949 of record NC_140125.1, read on the forward strand.
GGCAAAGTGCTTTCACTTAGCTTTAGAATTTTTCCTCATTGGAATTCCTAATTCCTTTAAAAATCATGAAATACCATGTTTTTAAATCTCTAAATGAAGTAGCTCTTTTCTATTCCTCTTTCCATTAAAATATATATTAAAAAAAAAAAAGACACACAAAAAACACATTTTTTTTTTTTTTTTTTTTTTTTTTATTGTTCCCCACACTGTCAGCCAACTTCAACTGTAATTGAGCTGTGGATGCCTGGATTCTCTCTCTACAAAGGTGAGCAGCAACCCTGTGGTTCTCCCATGTCACCTGATCTTGCTTCCAGCAGCCATGCACTTTCTTTTTCTGCCTAAACTTTGGAAGAAGATCCCTGCTCAGCCAAGCTGGCCTTTTGGCCCTCCTGCTTCACTTCTAACATTTTGGAATTGAATGTTGCCATGTTAAGGCACTTTTGACTCTTTGCATAAAGACTTTGTAAGCTGGAATTTAAACGTACAAAGCAATGTATTGACTAATGCACATAATAGTATTAATATTCTTCTTAAGAATTAATATGCTCACTTCCCTTGATGAGATATCAGTGATATTTTGCATGCCATGCAGTCACCACCCCAGTGGGCAAGGATGACCTTCAATTGCCCTTTGGAACAACAGAGTGACTCTTGGTGTTGATGAGTTGCCAACTTCTGACTCCATATTTTCTTTCACTTAATTTACTGTTAACTCACAGCAATGTCAACAATCTCACCTCTGCCTTTCCTATCACACATGGTTCTAGTCTGTCGGGTTCGAGACCCTCTGATTATTCCCCTCTGATTATTTCCCTCTGATTGCGCGGGGAAGCAAGTGATAGACTCAATATGAGTGGTAATACAAGCTTCAACTTTATTGCACAGATATCCATATATTTAAACACACAGCTATAATTATGCCTACTGGTCACTATCCTATTGGCTAAGCCTAAAAGTGTTGCAAAAAATACTGTTTCTCCTACTAGCGGTTACAGTGCATAAGCTACTCCCTTATTTTCCCAGGCCTCAGATCCACCTGTTTATCTCTCTCTCAAGGACAGACTACTCTTTTCACAAGAATGCTTCTCATCCGGCCTACTCCATGGTTATAAACTCTGCATTTTCTTTGCCTTGCTTGTACAATTCCTCTAGGGACCAGTGCCCTTGCTCTTTGAGCCATTCTTCAACACTAGTCTACACATTTTCTCAACTTTTTCTGAATTCAGCAGTATCCTCAGAAATCTGAATCACATGGCATCAAAATCAGATCTTGTGACCCAAGGATCACATCGTGCTGAATTCCTGACTGGTGTGTTTCAGGTACACATCATTATTACCAATGAGATTTTCAAAATTTGATTTGGAAATACTGTATTTTCTACATATTTTCTCATTCTGTGTCTTTTCTCACAAAAACAAACAAGCAAACAAAAATGTCCGTGAGTTTTTGCAATGTGATATTGAGGCCAATTCTGACAAACTGGTTCCAGGAATGCTTTATAGCATGACAGAAGACTATAAACTCCTTTTCTATTGGAATCTGGGCTTTTAGCTATCCTCGCAGAGAATGAATGTGTTGAATAGGAGCAAGATGACAGAAGAAGACCTCATTACTCTGAGCAACTTAATCAAATGAGTTTAGCATCTTGGTTTTCAGTTTCAGTTACAGAAGCACTGGCATAATAAGGCAATTTTTAAGGCAGTCCCTTTTTACATCTTTCCAAGTCAGATATTGCAGATATCTTCAGGGAATCTTTGTGTGCCCTATGCAACACAATCTCTTAGAGAAGGAGAAACAGAATAAATATTTGTCAGGCATAAATTCATAATGAAACTAATGAAACTCATTATAAAAGTGGAATTATTACATCAGTGGAGTGAAAAAATTACTCCTAATCACTTTGAATTACTTCTTTCAATTGTATGATAGGGCTGGAGGATTTTTCTATATTGTCTTCTACATAAGATTTGGGGAACATAAACATGGATCCTATGATATCAGCTGGCAGAAGACTCAAATCTGCAAAACACTGGGCGTATGCATACTAGAAATATAGTGCACAGTGACTGCAAAATAAATGTTGGAGCTACCTGTTCTGAGAGGGAGAAAAAATAAAAATCAGTGGTTTAAGCACAGAGTAATATCTCTGTAGAAGCCAAAGGATCAGCGGAGAAAGAAGTGGAAAGTGGAAGGTAAAATAAGTGAGCACCTTACTTATTTTGAGTGTGTGAAGACACACACAGTGAAGACAAATCTGTAGTTCTTTTCTTTTGGAAAGAAATCAATTACAATAGAAATATATTTAAGTAGAAATTGTTTTAACTGTATGAATGACTATATGCAGCCTTAATAAGACACGTTACAGTAAGTGCTAGCAATGTTTATAATCAAAAAATCCCTTTGTCTACTAATGTTGATCTGATCTATAGAAGATGTAATTTAGAGGAAACAACATTCTATTAGCTCCTGAATCCCATGGATCTGGCAATGAATGTGTGCATCTATTTCTGGTGTTATTGTCACAAGAATAAGATGTACCTAGTAATATTTACTGATAAAGACATCTGGAGTATTACAAAGTGAGAGAATGGTGTATTTTTAATCCTCTCTATAGAAGTTGGTTTAAAATTTGCATGTAGAAAACATGCTTGTGAGTTTGATATTAAAGTGTTGATACAAGTAAATTTGTCAGTTGCCACAAGAACAAATCCTTATCAGATGAATGGAACATAACAAACCTTTTCTAGGTGTCATTCATGCTACTTGGCAAATAGAGGATATGAAGTAAGGATGACTCATCAGGTGAACCTGTTTCAAGTAATTTTTCCCATTTTGTTTAATTAAATAAACAAGTGTTTCTGTACCATTTGTAAGAAAACTCTGGAAGATAGAGGACTTCCACTCTACCGTACAGCAGAAAGTGACAGTGAATATTCTAAAACTTAGGGCACATCAATCTCGTCCTGAAATGTATCTTTAAAGCAACATTGTGATTTTACTTTTTCCATTCTTTAAATCTAAACAATCAAAATTGCTTATATAGTATTTTTGCATACACAGCTCCTTGGTTTTGAAGGCATTGTTAATACCTACACTTTCAGCAGTTCAGAAGGGACAGATGTAATAGCACTTCATAATTCATTTATTTTTTTCCTTTTTATTTTTCTGTACTGTAGTTATGGTATTGACCTCCTGGAATCAGGAGGTCTGGTCTTTCATCCACTAGAATGTGCTGGCTTAGGCTATTTTGTGTGATGCTGGCTGCTTTTTGCTTAGTCCCTACTGTTTCTTAATTTTTTTTTGGATTTTGTTGTGATGAACGGGCTAACCAGCAATTCCATTTTGTCCTTCGAGACAATATTCTTTCTCTGCTTCACTGTTTCTACTGTTTCACTAAACATCAGGTCAATTTGTCAATTCAGACAAATATGCACAGGAAGGTGAAAGACCATTGATCTCCATGTGCTGTTTATGGTGGCTGTTGCTAACTTCTGATGACAGTGTTATATTAACTTCTTTAATTATATGTAATTGCTGGATCAATTTTGCATAATCTCCACATTTTCATTTTAACGATTTAACAATTTAACAACAAATGATAGCATAATGTATTTATGAGAAAAATTTCTTGCAGGCTTGACTGTATAAACTAAACCTCAAAATAAGGAATTTATCATTTGCTGTACTCTGTCAAGAATATATTTACTTATTTATTTATCTGTATTCCTACAAAAAAATTAAGGAGCATGTTGTTGAAGGAATTGACAGTCCTAAGCACAGATGTACCTTGCACATCTCTCAGCTTTAAAGCTTCTTTACTCATAATTGCTTAGACACATGCTGCTTCAATTTTAGTGCCAGATTACCAATGCCTAGACTATAAATCTAGACTATAAGTCTAGGCATTGCCTGTCAGTAAGGTGCCTGGATACACAGTATTTTTCCTTTTGTCATAGAATAAAGGGTCTCCAAGAAACCCTTCACCTTCACTGTTTGGTTCAAACCTACAGTAAAAATGTGCATATTACAATATGCAAATGAATTCAGCAATATCATATGAGTATTAGGAGCACAAGATAAATGCACAGAAGTCAACATGAAATTTTCATTTCAACATCCAACTGAGAAAATGTCTATTAAGCTCAGGAAACAAAACAAAACAAAACAAAAAATTCCTGATACATATTACAGCCTTGTTAGGTCAGAGGTTGGACTAGGAGATCTTGGAGGTCTCAGCCTAGACGATTCTGTGATTCTGTGATATTCTTCTGTACATATGTAGACATTATATACATATATAGGCAGCTCATATCATTTCAGTTTTGACAGATTTTTTAGGAAATATCAGTTCATGAAACCTGAAGTATTTTAACAAACAAGTCTCTTGTGTGAAGGATATTCAGCAAAACTGTATATAAGACATCCCAGCAAGTTCTGCTAGCTCCAAGAAACCTTTCTCTAAGTGCAATTCATAGGTCATTTGTATACATGGCAAAAATCTCCAAGAACCCAACTGAGTTGGACAGATTAATATATGGAAGTCATATATGGAAATATATGATGAGGCCATTTTTAAAGAAATTACTGAATTAATCTGTTTACCTAATCTCACAACCTAGTTATTAAGCCTAATATCTGCAACCATGAGGGTAATGACCTCTTTGGAAGAACTGAGTTTTATTTCACGGCAGCAACAGATTTTTTTCTTATTTTTGTATGGTAAAGTCCACCAAACAGCATTTCCTCAAATTTACAGAAATCCTGTGGTGAAAGGGAGAAAAAGTAAAAATGACAGCTTGGTTGTTTTTGAGTTTCTAAATACTACAGCTATGAAGAAATCTGTAACAGAATTGAGCATTGAAATAATCTGGAATTCAAAAACAGAAAAACAAACAAACAAAAAAAAAACATAGATGAAAAGTCATCCTGTTTCAGTAAAAACCAGGCATAGTTGAAAACAAATCTTTAGTAAATGACTGGGTATGAAATGAGAGTACCAGGCTTTCTGCAATCTGTAGGGATACACTTCACTTTTAGATAGCTTCATATTGCCAGAAGTGATTATCATTTTTAGGAGTAAGAGGTCAAACAGTGAACTTGCTTTTGTATGGGATGCAGTACACCTGCTGCAAGCCCAGACAGCACAACTAGCAAGTATGTATAGAAACATTCTTGTCTCATCTTTTTCTTTAATCTAGAAGTGTCAAGGCACTAGAAGTGTCAAGGCGAAGGAGAAATATGCTTGGTTCTGCTTGGTTCTGTTCTAGATCCTAGAAAATAAATGTTTTTATTGGTTCTGTTCTAGATCCTAGAAAATAAATGTATTGATAATAAAATTGTGAAAATTAAATGGACATAGCTGTTCTGTACTAAGTGCATTAAAAATATGATAGAAAAATCTTCAGTAAAGTGCTTTTCTTTGAATTGACGAAGTTCAGGGTATCAGACAGATTTTCAAAACCTTGTTTTTACTAGTCATTATATTTTTTTTTATTATTATTATTTTTTCAGCATGGACTAAAACAATTAAAACCATTTCAAAGTTAGCAATCCTAAATTACAACAGTAAATACCATTAAATTTTGTATCCTTTGCGGACTGAATTGGTACCACAATGCTGTCATTATGTGAAGGGACGCAAAGCATCCAAATGAGGAATATGCTTTTCATTTGTGTATATGAAATAAGTACAATATCTAAAAAAAAAATCATGATTATATCACTTGTGGGAATGAAAGAACTCGCCATTTGAGAAAATGATTCCATTATCTGTCCAGCTCATTACAAAAACATACTTTGTCTATAATATCACCATATTTTAATGCAGAAATTAGTGCTTGTAAATCAAGAAATTTATCTTTTAAATTTACTATGCATTTCTTCATTTACATTTAAATTACTGTAAATATTTGTTGTGTTACATTTAATACACAAAGGAGTTGAGTTTTGAAGGTACTTTTTTATGCTTGTATTCTTTAATCTCAGTGAATTTAGTGTTCATAAAATGAGCATTTCTAACAAAGAATTGGAAGCTACATCTATACTATGAATTGGGTATACATGATCCATGATGTAATGGATCATAGAAATAGCCAGTTCATCCCAACGGTGATAATAATAAGCTCAGACTGGTTGTTTAAATCAAGTTTCCAGTTTCTAGTTCCAAATTTGTATCACAGAGGTCTTTTTCACAATCATTACTAGCCTCATAGAACAGGTTAGATGACAAACACTACATTCATCACTTGTAATATTGAAGCAGAAGTTTAAGTTAAAATGGATAAACTCTTGTTCTTTATCACTTTTTCATCATTTCCCCAACATTCACCACAATTCTTGAAGTGATACTGCTATATGTCTGAGAAAGTACTTTGCAATAACAAAAGCTATGATTTGCACAGGACACTGATGACAAATGGATTAATGATGGTGTATTGGGTCTACATGGAAAGATTTTGGTATTGGGTAGGGATGGCCTCTGTGAGGAAAGTCCAGGAGCTGTCCCATATTAGAAAAGAGACCATTCCAAAAGGGACCCGCTACTGGCCAGAGCTGAGCCAGGGAACGATGGTGGTTGGATGCCTCTGTGAGAACATATTTAATAAGGGGAAAAAAAAATAAATGCTGTGCAAGAGTAGGTGGGAAAGAGGAGTGAGAAAATGCTGAGAGAAATAACCCTTTCCCAGTGAGGAAGGAGGGATAGGAGGTGCTCCAGGTTTCAGAGAAGTTCCCCTGCAGCCTGTAGAGAGGCATACAGTGGAGCAAGCTGTCCCCCTGCAGCCCATGTTGTACCACAGTGGAGTAGATTTGCACACTGCAGCCCATGGAGGAGCCCCCGGTGGAGCAGGTAGATCTGACCTGAAGGAGGCTGTGACCCATGGAGAGGCCCCGCAGGAGCAGGCCCAGGACTAGAGCTTCAGCCTGTGGAGAGGAGTCCATACCGAAGCAAGTGATCTGGCAGGAGCTGCCACCTATGGGGGACCAAAGCTGGTCCAGCAATACAGACCAATATTGGAGCAGGTCTTGAAGAACAGCAGTTAGTGTGAAACTCATGTTGAATTGGTTCAGGAAGGAATGCATCTTCCTTGCTGGAGCAGGGAAAGAGAATGACCATGAAGGAATGGCAGATTAAAAAGTTTTATGGACTGACTTCGTCTCTCATTCCCATTCCCCTGTGCTGCTCAGGGGGAGAAGTTGTGAATGGAGGGAAGGTTGTGGTGATTTTACTCACCAAGGTATCTGAGCGCCACCAGAACTACTCTCTCACTCCCCCTTCTCAAAGGGAAAGGGGGAGAAAATACAGTCCAAAGGGCTTAAGGGTTGAGATAAAGACAGGAAGATCACTCAACAATTATTGTGACAGGCAAAAGAGACTTAGCTTAGGGAGATTAGAGGAATTTATTGCTTATTACTAACAAGCTAGAGAAGTGAGAAACAAAGGAAAGAAACTAAAAACACCTTCTCCCCATTCACCCTCTTCTACCTTCTCCCCCTGAATGGCGCAGGGGAATGGGGGCTGCGGTCAGTGCCTAATGCTTCACCTCCACTGCTCCTTCATGGTCACTCTCCACCTCTGCTCCAGCTTGGGGTTCCTCCCAGGGGATTCTGTCCTTCCTGAACTGATCGTGCATGGGCTTTCCACAAGCAGCAGCTCTTCAAGAACTGTTCCGAATATGAGCCTGTACTATGGGGTCCATCCATCAGGAGCAAACTGCTCCTGCACGGGTCCCCCATGGGTAGCAGGTAACAGCTCCCCCCAGAACACCTGCTCCTTTATGGGATCCTCTCCACAGGCTGCAGCTCTGGCCCAGGGCCTGCTCCTGTGAGGGCTTTCCATGGACTGCAGCCTCCTCCAGGCCACATCCACCTGCTCTACTGGGGGCTCCTCCATGGGCTGCAGCATGGAGATCTGCTCCATGTGGGACCAATGGGCTGCAGGGAGACAGCCTGCTCCACCAGAGGCCTCTCCGCAGGCCACAGGGGAACTGCTGCTCTGTGCCTTGAGCACCTCCTTCCTCTTCACCTACTCTGGTGTCTGCAGGGTTGTTTTTCCCTCCTCACTCTCCCAGTTGCTGTTGTACAGCTTTTTTTTTTTTTATTTTTCTTTCCTACTCTTAAACCTTCTCTCAGAGAGGCACAAACAGCATCACTTAGCAGCATAGCTCTGTGCAGTGGTGGGTCCCTTTGGAGCTGACTGCAACTGACCCTTATCCAATATGGGGCAGCTTCTAGATACTTCTCACAGAGTCTGTCCCTACAGCCCCCTACTACCAAAACCTTGCCACATAAGTGCACTACAATGGTGTATTTAGTTTTATTTTAGTTCTTACTGCTCTAGTCAGTTATCAATAGATAAAAAATTATATTTATTTCTCTTACTCTGGGTCTGTTTTGGCCATGATGGTAACTGGTGAGTGATGCTCCTGTCCTTATCTCAACCTACAAGCACTTTTTCATCATATTTTCTAGTTAGTAATACTTAGAATACTTATTCTAGTTTTTTTTTTTTGTTTGTTTGTTTGTTTGTTTTGTTTTGTTTTTTATCTCTTCAGAGATTTATCTCGACTGGTGAGTAAAGTAAACTCTCCTACCAAGTAGTAGTGATGGACAAAAGAAGAGTAATCAACAGTGTCAGAACTAATGCAATTCATTTATTTGTTTCCTTGCTTGTTTTCTGCCCCTTCAGAACAATATGCTTCTGAAATCCTTACCCCGTCATAAAGTCAGTAAAGTCATGCAGTCATAAGAATATGAATGGGAGAGAATCTCAGAGAGGGACTGGGGAAACCGAAAGACTGAAAATTTTTGGAAGGAAAATCTTCAAAGCTTAGTATAGATACCCAAAGTATTCAAAAAGTTATGTTTGTGAAGAATCCCATATTAAAAATTAGTATTGAGAAAATATAATTAAGATGTGAAGAAATAACATAATCAAGTATTGATTTTTCCCCCTATTGAGAGGTTTATTTCATTTCAAACTATAGTTCCCTGCTCTTTGCTGAAAGATTTTGTACAGTAAATTAATTGTTGGCTCCTTTTCTAAAGGTTTCATCTTTTAAAGTCTGTTAGCAGCAATTTTATAGTCTAAAGGAAATTAGCTCTACACTGGTAGTGCTCTACAAATAAAAAATCAATAATAATTAGTTTTCACATTTAAAGGATTAGATTGTCAACTGTTAAGACTTTTAATTTGCCAAGATAGTATTGCAAAATGAATAAAGTTACAGTGAAAGAAATGACTGTAGCATTAAACCTTGTCTGTTAGTCTTGTTACTGGGACAAAGCATAATAACTTAGAATATCATGTTAAATCACTTCCAAAATATCAGGAGGCAGCCAGGATGCTACTGCATTGATCTGGAAAAGAAAAACTGGAAGGGAACCCCTGGTGCATCTCTTTGATGGACTCATGATTTCAGCTATCTTTCTAATTGACTACAGATAAAAGAACCAATATATGATGCTTGATACTATCTCCCAGGATAAAAACACTACCTTTATCCATTTTTTCAGTAGAAGAAACTGTTAGCCTAAATTATTTCCCTGACAGAAAGAAGGGCATGAAGAATCTGAAAGAAAAGAGTCATGGCTGCGATTATGAGGAAAGAAGGGCATGCCAGCTCCCAGCATGTAAGAGGAACAAATGTAGATAGACAGAGGCAAAATACAACCTATGATAGGGAAGAAAGAGAAATGAAATGCATCTTATCCCCTCATGCATATGGATTTTTATTACGGGAGCAAAGGCAATATTCAACTCATTTCATCAAGTGAATGCATAATAACCACATAGAAAAGGATCACTGGGAAAGACAGAATGGAACACAAAATTGCTGGTATGTGGAATGAGAAGCAAATAAGAGTACGAGAGAGCAGATAAAGACTATTAGATAGGTAAAGCACATGAAACAATGATAAGAAAAGAGTTGGTTCTGGAAAGTGCACAAACCCCATACCATGAAAAGGAAAGGGCATCAAGGGAAAAGAGAGAAACATGACATTATGGCAGAGTGAACAAGAATGGGAAGCCATTACAAAGAGCCTGAGATATGGAACTATAGCCCACCCACAGTAAACAAGTATATGCATTCAGGAAGAGTGGGAAAAGGTAATTTATTTTAAGTCTCCGACAATAATGGTGTACTCAGCAAAACACAACAGTAGCATGAACCTGACATCTGCACAATGTTCTCCAACATGGAGACGAATTTTATCAGCACTCAAACTCTTCCTAACACTCTACTAACTCTTCCTAATGCTCTACTTACTAACTCTTACTCATAGTCTTCCTAACTACTCTCCTTTTGGGCAGCTGGAGTGCATAGTTTCTACAGATTTTATTATGTCACTAAAGAAACTAATATGTTTAGCTACATCGGTCATGAGAGCAAAACATTTTTATTTTTTTTTTCAGAAGTAGAGTGGTAGCAATAAATATCATGTGTTGTTCATATCACTGGTTTTAAAAGGGGATTTCATAGGACTAGGGGATAACCATCATCTGCTAGCCAAGAAGGAATGAGTATGTCAGCAATAGAAAAACACCCTAAACAAAAATAATAAAAATAGAGGTTACTTGACAGTTTTAAACATAACATACATACCGTTACCCCGAAAACCAAACCAAACCAAACCAAACCAAACCAAAACAAAACAAAACAAAATAATTAAACTATTTGGAAGTGTAACATAATCAGATGTGAGATAAATTGCTTTTAAAGTTACAACAATGCTTATACTTATGTTTATACTTAAATTTCTCCATCCTTTACTGGATGCGGGGGGAAACTTAGTTACAAGAGATGAGGAAAAGGTGGAGGTGCTTGATGTCTTCTTCGCTTCAGTCTTTAGCGGCAATACTGGTTGTTCTCTGGATACCCAGTACCCTGAGCTGGTGGAAGGGGATGGGGAGCAGGATGTGGCCCTCACTATCCACGAAGAACTGGTTGATGACCTGCTACGGCACTTGGATGTGCACAAGTCGATGGGGCCGGATGGGATCCACCCGAGGGTACTGAGGGAACTGGCAGAGGAGCTGGCCAAGCCACTTTCCATCATTTAGCAACAGTCCTGGCTATCGGGGGAGGTCCCAGTTGACTGGCGGCTAGCAAACGTGACGCCCATCTACAAGAAGAGCTGGAGGGCAGACCCGGGGAACTACAGGCCTGTCAGTTTGACCTCAGTGCCAGGGAAGCTCATGGAGCAGATTATCTTGAGAGTCATCACGCAGCACTTGCAGGGCAAGCAGCCGATCAGGCCCAGTCATCATGGGTTTATGAAAGGCAGATCCTGCTTGACGAACCTGATCTCCTTCTATGACAAAGTGATGCGCTGGGTGGATGAGGGAAAGGCTGTGGATGTGGTCTTCCTTGACTTCAGCAAGACTTTTGACACTGTTTCCCACAGCATTCTCCTCAAGAAACTGCCTGCTCTTGGCTTGGACTAGCGCACACTTCGTTGGGTTAGAAACTGGCTGGATAGCCGGGCCCAGAAAGTTGAGGTAAATGGAGACAGATCCAGTTGGAGGCCAGTCACTAGTGGCGTTCCCCAGGGCTCACTGCTGAGGCCGGTCCTCTTTAATATCTTCATTGATGATCTGGACGAGGGCATTGAGTGCACCCTCAGTAAGTTTGCAGATGACACCAAGTTAGGTGTGTGTGTCGATCTGCTTGAGGGTCGGAAGGCTCTGCAGGAGGATCTGGATAGGCTGCACCCATGGGCTGAGGTCAGCTGTATGAAGTTCAACAAGGCCAAGTGCCGGGTCCTGCACCTGGGGCGCAATAACCCCAAGCAGAGCTACAGGCTGGGAGATGAGTGGTTGGAAATCTGCCTGGCAGAGAAGGACCTGGGAGTGATGGTTGATACTTGGCTGAATATGAGCCAGCAGTGTGCTCAGGTGGTCAAGAAGGCCAACAGCATCCTGGCTTGTATCAGGAACAGTGTGACCAGCAGGGCTAGGGAGGTGATCGTCCCCCTGTACTCGGCTCTGGTGAGGCCGCACCTCGAGTACTGTGTTCAGTTTGGGGCCCCTTGCTACAAGAAGGACATCGAGGTGCTTGAGTGGGTCCAGAGAAGGGTGACGAAGCTGGTGAGGGGCCTGGAGAACAAGTCCTGTGAGGAGCGGCTGAGGGAGCTGGGCTTGTTCAGCCTGGAGAAAAGGAGGCTCAGGGGTGACCTTATCGCTCTCTATAGGTACCTCAAGGGAGGCTGTAGCGAGGTGGGGGTTGGTCTGTTCTCCCACGTGCCTGGTGACAGGACGAGGGGGAATGGGCTTAAGTTGTGCCAGGGGAGTTTTAGTTTGGATGTTAGGAAGAACTTCTTTACCGAAAGGGTTGTTAGGCATTGGAACAGGTTGCCCAGGGAAGTGGTGGAGTCACCATTCCTGGAAGTCTTTAAAAGACGTTTAGATGTAGAGCTTAGGGATATGGTGTAGCGGGGACTGTTAGTGTTAGGTCAGAGGCTGGACTCGATGATCTTGAGGTCTCTTCCAGCCTAGAAATTCTGTGATTCTGTGATTCTGTATACATTGTAGATAACCTGAAAGAAACTGAGTTTTGATTATTCTGTCTTTCCTGGACATGTTTTTTATTCAAGCATGATGCATTTGTAAGAGTGAACATACACTGATGAAAAATATAGATGCTGTATTATTTGGGCTTTACTAACTACAAGTGTTCTGTGATGCAGTGAACCCAAAAATGTTTCTATCCCCTGTAACTTAGCTTCTGCTTTTGTTTGTTTATCTTTGTTGTTGTTGTTTTTACTTTTTTTTTTTTTCTTTTTTTCTCATTGCTGTTTTTGTTGGCTTTTAGTGACTGCTTGAAAATTATTTTTACAATGGGAGAATCAGTTCACAAGTGATGAGGGGTAAGTGAACCTTCTGTTTTAAGTCTCTGCTTCTTTTAAGGTAAGGTCTACTTAAAATCAATGAACAAATGTTATAGAATAGCTGTAACATTATAGAATATATCGATGTTGGGATCTGGATTGGAGATTTAAGCTTAGAGTTTTAAACTTCAGTCCACATTGTGAAATTCGCAGAATCACAGAATCACAGAATTTCTAGGTTGGAAGAGACCTCAAGATCATCGAGTCCAACCTCTGACCTAACGCTAACAGTCCCCACTAAACCATATCCCTAAGCTCTACATCTAAATGTCTTTTAAAGACTTCCAGGGATGGTGACTCCACCACTTCCCTGGGCAGCCTGTTCCAATGCCTAACAACCCTTTCAGTAAAGAAGTTCTTCCTAACATCTAACCTAAAACTCCCCTGGCTCAACTTAAGCCCATTCCCCCTCGTCCTGTCACCAGGCACGTGGGAGAACAGACCAACCCCCACCTCGCTACAGCCTCCCTTGAGGTACCTATAGAGAGCGATAAGGTCGCCCCTGAGCCTCCTGAGCCTCCTGAGCCTCCTGAGCCTCCTTCATCTGTAGCATTCAGAGAATGTCAGCAATGCATGATGCTGAATTGCATGAAACACCAAGTGTGGAATAATTTAATATTACTCAGTATCGCTTCAGAAACCATAGATGGATCTTACATTGATTCTGCTAAACAGCTTTAGGCAGCTTTTATACCTTTGCAGAATTAATAAAACCCAGCAAATCAATATTAATAAAAGAGATACTGTTTAAAAAATAAATGACAGTCACATTAAATGTCATATTTGTGAATGAATTTTAAATGGCTGTTTGTTTAAAAGAGTTTCCATGCATAATTAGGTAAGGTCAACAGCTTGGACCTATGATTTTCCCACAGCCGACTGCATGACTTTTTTTTTTTTTAAGAAAATAGAAGACAGCATCTTGCTCAGATAGGACACGGTTCATTAAAAGTGATTAAAAGTGGATGAGCTCTTCACCTCATTGCAGCATGGGAATCTCTGGACAGATTTCAGTAGGAACAGAGGGAGGTTTATCAGAACAGAACAAGCTAGGCAGTTCCAAAAATCACACCACATAACTTACATATATTGCAAGTAACATACTTTATATACTTTATATAGTTTAAAATATTTGTATAACCAGTTTTCCAAATACCATGTTATTCCAAATAAAGCTTGTATACTATTTTTTTTTTTTTTTTTTTTAATATAGCTGCTTGTTTTCTTCCATTTTTGTTTTGAAAGCTGTTGCTTGGAGCTGTTCTGGAGAAAGCAGGAGAGTAATAAAGGGAATCTGTCTCTACCTTTTAATTCACATAGTGGTTCTAGAGGGTGAGAGGAGATGGGAGTATTCACATGGTTAATGGCTACCCCAAACCAATGATTATTATTAAATCAGGTCTTTCTTAAATGGTGTTTTTCAAGAAAATTTTAGAGAAACATTTTGATAAAACTATGAACACAAAAAATAGACTACAGAAGTGCTGTTATTAGGGGCCTTGTTCTAACTGAGTTGCTTTTGTTGATTGATTTGCTTTCCTAAAAGAAGTGAGAGAAGTAAAATTTTGCAATTTTGGTATAATTGGGATATAGTCTTACATCTATAAGAGGGTCTTTACTATAAATAACACAGTGTAAAATGAGCTCAGAAGCTTTTGTTCCAGATTTTTTTTTTTTTTTTTTTTTTTTTGCATACTGTGCAAATTTAGCAGAGGGAATGTAGATTATCAAACTCTGCCAGGTGACAACAAATGACATAAATGATACCATACAAGGAATGAAGACAATGAAGACTGAGGGACACATTGGCAATGTAATCATAAATGTCAGACAGCCAGGAGAAAAAAATAAATAAATAAATAAATAAAAATAAAATACTCATGAATAGGGAAGGCCAACATCTAGGAATCACCTACAGAATAATCATCTTTGAGTTGTGTTTCTCACCTCTTCCAGGCATAAAAAACATAAGAAACTAATACATTGAAGAACAACACAGGAAAAATGGAAAGATAGCTATCACTTGAAATGAATACATCTAAGAAAGTGCACTGATTGCTCAAGCTGGTTGAAAGAATTTAATAGTCTCTGAAACCTTCTAAATGTATTTGAAAGGATCTTTTCTAAGATTTTGGAAAGCAAGATTTTGAGTTCAGTGAGAACCTGATCAATTTGAAATCTCAAGTATATATATTAATTGAAAGCATTTATCATTTGCTCACTGCACAATTTTGAAAAAAAAAAAGTTTGTAACTAATTCACACAAATCTAAATCTCATTGTTCATTGTTTACATGAAGGAAAACATGAATTCACTGACATTTAAAATATGAAAATTTCCAGCAGAGTCCAGACTAGCAGTGCTGCAGATAACCCTTGAAGAATGTCTTTCATTATTATGTATTTTCAAAAATAAAAGGAATACATAATTGAACGTTTTAATAATATTCATAGTAGTGTAACTGGTTCTTATTAACAAAGCAAATGTAAAGTCAGCATCCTTTTTCCTTTAAGATCTGTTTTAAAAAACTTTTGACTTGTTAAAAAAGAAGGGAAAAGAAGACATCAGCTTTGCAATGGTTAGTTTTAAAAAGAAACAAAGAAACAAAAAATATTTGCTTATAAATATATTATGATAAATACAAAATCTGTTTGCTGATGAACTCAGGATTGTTTACTCCCTGAGTTCTAATGCTGGAGACAGTACAGTAAGATCCTCTGTGAACCAATCTCATCAGATTCCTCAAGACTTTTCTCTAAACCACTCAGGTATTGTGTGCATCTCAGCAAAACATTTTTTTTTCTTCATCTTATTGTTCTAGAAACCTCTTTTACATTTCCGTCTGTAGTATAATTCCCTGAGCAACTGTTAGTTTGACAGGTTAGGCATTGCTTGTGACTAGTCTCTTGGTTTCAAAGCAATAAAAGCAATTATAGTTTCCCACGTTGAATAAATAGGAAAGCTTATCCTTTTCACTCTACTGGACATTTTTCTAAATGAAAGTAATTCTTCACAAACAAGTGTTCCATTATAATTTGCTTATGCACAAGTTACTTCCTAGGCACTTTAACACACTGAGGTTTTACTCAGGACAAAGCTGAGTATTAAACCAATAAAGGATGGTCCTGCACAACTCTTTGCTAATAAAGTGCTGTTGGACTCACAGCAAATGAGAACGATGCATATAGAATATGCTCCACTGATGTTCATGTGATCTCACCAGGAGTTGTCTTGCTGCTAATCATCTCATCTGAAAACCTGTTTTGCAACCATCTGCAAGAATTGAGAGGCTGGTTGAAGAGAGGGACAACTGTGGGGAGCAGAAGGGCTGAAAAGTTTCTGAGAATGACTGCTCTATGACACTAAAGTACAAACCAGGATGAAGTTGTACGCCTTTAGCCCTCTAAAGATGAGTGTTCAATGCACATGCCCAGTGTAGCCTGTTTTAATGACCTCCAGAAGTCCATTTCACTTTGTATTGTGTTGTGTTGTTTATCCCTCTGTATTTACATATGCATGGGCTTTATGTTGCAGGCAGGGAATTGATTGTTCTACCTACTGGGAGCCCAGCACAAGACATTGTATTCCAGGATTCGGTAATTTTGAGCAGGCCATGTCTGCTCTACTTATGGCCTGAGAAGTCTTTATGTTATTAATATAGTCTGTAATTTTTTATCTTTGGGAGAGGTAACCTGATCAACAGATGGGATGTATTTATCCTGACTGAGAAACCATTTCATGTTTAAGAATCAGCTATGCATATAACATTTAACCTGAGCAAACACAGGCCTCTGCTGTGTTGCTCATACAGCATGGCTTTCAGGGCTGCATTGTGCTGCCCACACTCCTTGGCTGCAGGACAAAACCATTCACTTCACCATGGAATAGAAGCCTGTGAGCATCTCCCACTCATCACTGGTGATTATGCTACCCGTGTGGTCTTACCTTTATCTAGAAATGTAGAAAGATGTTCTCATGAAAACATGCTTTAGGAATAGAGTGTATTATTATTATCATTATTATTATTATTATTATTATTATTATTGGTTTGGTTTGGTTTCTTTTGGTTTGGTTCTGTTTTGTTTTGTAAGGAAGGTACATGCTACTCAGAGGGCCAAAAGGGAGAGCTTGTCTGCACAGACAGGACCTACTCTGCTCTGTGTAGTGCACTGGAGGAAAATCCATCCAGTGCATGCTCCATCTGATGCTGCATGAATGCAGGCTGCCCAGCATTAGAAGAGATGCAATATTTACTCACAATTTATATTCCTCTTCTTATTCTATCTCATTAAAGCACTTATTTTATTAAGCCATTTGTTGTTGCACCTTTCTTATAGAGATCCAGAAAGAACCTGTTGTTATCTTTCACACCTTGTCCCTTCCCTATCCCAGTGCAGAACAAAAGATTGCTTACTTTTTGGAGATTCAGAAAAAAAGATTGCTGAGTGTTGCACAAAAGCATCTGACTTTGGTGAAGAAAAAAAAAAAAAAAGAAAAAAAAGAAAAAAAAAAAAGACGACAAAACACCATTTAACTGGTCTCCAAATCAAATAATCTACTCTTCATCACTTATAACTAACACAATTTTCAAGACACATCATGAGTGTTTCACACCTGGACATAAAGACTGTCAACTTTCATTCCAGATTTCAGAATACGCTAAAACATACTTTTCCATTTATCTATTCTTATCTATTTTCTACTTCAACACCCTGCATATTCACTTCAGTCAATGTATTTGTAGTCCTTTGATTTCATTAGGACAAGCACAGTATTGCAGGGGTTCATAGGCCTGAAATATCAATAAGCAGAAGTTCAAGCAAAGTGATTTGAAAGATGTGAGAGTCTCAAGTCTCTGTCACAATACATTACTAAAATCAGAATTAAACTTACATTCATATTAAAAAGATTTTGAGAATGGATTTGATAGAGATGGGTCACACAGATGACTTTAAGAGAGAATTTTATTAAAAAACTCAGCATCTTACTCATTGCTCTACCTACATATTCAACCTCACCATTTCACAACTTCTGAGAGTTTCAGAGTGATCAAATACAGCAAAGCCATTGAGTCACAGATGAAAAATAAAATGGTTATTTCACTTTGGTTAGAGGAGGGGATACCTTGATGAAGAATGGCTCAAAGAGAAAGGGCATGGGTCCCTAGAGGAATTGTACAAGCAAGGCAAAGAAAATGCAGAGTTTATAACCATGGAGTAGGCCGGATAAGAAGCATTCTTGTGAAAATATGCAAGGAGTAGTCTGTCCTTAAGAGAGAGCTAAACAGGTGGATCTGAAGCCTGGGAAAACAAGGGAGTAGCTTATGCGCTGTAACCACAAGTAGGAGAAACAGTATTTTTTGTAACACTTTTAGGCTTAGCCAATAAGTGACCAATAGGCTTAATTATAGTTGTGTGTATAAATATACGGATATCTGCGCAATAAAGTTGAAGCTTGTATTACCACTCATATTGAGTCAATCACTTGCTTCCCCGTGCCATTAATCGGAGGGTCTTGAACCCGCAATACCTGCCACAGTCCTAGACTGCAAGAGGTGTATTAGTCAAGAGTTTCTAGTCTGCCCCTATTTCGAGGTTAGAATCACTCTAGGAATTCACACATTAAATTTTAGAAAGAAACAACTAAGCTTATAGACAAGAACATGAAGAACCTTCACTCAACAGAGGAGCCAAATCTCTCCTCCCATGTATATTTTCTTTTTTCTCTTCCTTTGCACCAGAAGCTGACATAACACTGCAGCTTCTCAGAGGTGGGAGGTGAAAAGATGAAACCTTCCTGTTTTCTTGATGTCTCAAGCTTATGGAGACTGAACTGCAGAAGTGGTGGTACTTCTCTGTAGTCCAGTGCTCTGATGCTGTTGTAGTTGCTGCTGGCTCTGGTCAACAATTCCCACAGCAGTGCTTCAGCAGCCCACTCATATATTGAACCTGCCTTAAAGTAAAGCACTGGAAGAAACTGGCAGTGCTGTTTGCTCATCCAAATATATATATATATATATATATTTTTTTTTATCACATTAACATTTTGGATATATAGCTTCAACACTTTTGAAAGACAGCACTTTTTGCACAGAAGCAAAAAGACACTTTTTAAAGGTGGAAGTGCACTCTGAAATTAGAGTAATTCTGATTGTTTCTAATCAGTTATTCTTTCAGTCATGCTCCTGAATATGCAGAGAGGTGTTTTTTTTGTTTGTTTGTTTTGGTTTGGTTTGGTATTAAAGGGGTTGCTAGTGGAGAGGGATAAAATCCACTTGTAATGTAAAATTGGCCACATATTTCCACTCAAAAAATGTCAATACAGGAAACATACAGGAAACAGCATTTACCATGGTTTGTTTTCTTGTAAGAAGAACTAGGATTCTTTTATTTAT
The DNA here is from genome assembly GCF_964035555.1 of Netta rufina. Classification (NCBI taxonomy): domain Eukaryota; kingdom Metazoa; phylum Chordata; class Aves; order Anseriformes; family Anatidae; genus Netta; species Netta rufina. Next base: position 58,695,232 of record NC_140125.1, read on the forward strand.
TTATTTATTTTATTTTATTTTTTTTTCCTCAGTACAGAAGTATCAAAGTAGTATAATTACCTGGACTTAGATTCAGGAATGGTGTGTGGGAGCTATTTGGAAATCTATTTCTATAAAATCAATTCCTATGTCTGTATTTAGCTCAATATGTGTTTGCTGTGTACTCATTCCCCTCTGTTTGACTAAAGCTGAGTAATCAGTCATTGCTAGGAATTATTACTCTTAGGAAACTTTACTCTTCAGGAGGATTCCTATCTTAAGGATTGTTATTCAGAAAACTTCTATTCTGGGACATTATCGTTGGTGATAAATCCTTAGTGAGGAAAACAAAATGCTAAATTTTCACTTAGCGTATGATATATAGAATATAAGCTCCATAACAAAAACAAACAAACAAACAAACAAATAAAAAGAAAACAAAACAAAAAAAAAACTCAAAATCCTACAAATATAATAATGGTATCTGTTTTTCTTTGTTTTTCTAATGCAGCAAAAGGAATACCTGTGATTTTTGGCTTCTTGATATTTGAGGCACATGCTCAGTCTTGAATGATGGTAGAGATCATTCAAGAGATCATTCAGAGATCATTCAGAGATCATTCATTTACTAGTGATGGTCTCACAGTTTAAAAGTAAGAAAAATCTGGATTGTAGTGGATATAAATGAATTGCCAGTGGTTAATATCAAATACAATCAAAAACATTGTCAAAGGTCAATCTTCAGCCTGGCTTATCTCTTCTGCTTTGAATTTATGGTTAATGTTTTAGAGTATAAAAGCAAAGCAAAGCTAAACAAAACAAAACAGAAACCAAGCAACACAAAAAGACACCATATGAATGTTAAATAAAATTAGTATTATGTAGCCAGTTTGAAGAATGTCTCTAATCTTTCAGAGAAAGCACATGACTGTGAATAACTTAATTTAGTGGCATAAGGAGACATTGATGAAGGAGATACAGTATTCTAATGCAATGTTAAGAAAAAAATTACCATTCCACACACTAAATGCTATATTTGTATAATGTTTGGAAATATCTATAAGACAAGTGATTATTTATTAAATAATTTTAATTAAAAAAATATTTGTGGAATTTTCTCAGGTTTGATTATTTATCCACTGTTATATTTAATTTTATTATTATTATTATTTTTTTTTTTTTCAGATGTGTCTATATGGTGATCTTGGTAAAACAACAAACAATTTATGCAGAAGAGCATAGGCTGATGGCTTAGGATGTTTGTCCATCTCTCCTGTTCACTTCTTTGTTATCAGTGTCCACTCCCTTCTTCAATCTCCTCAGTCTTCTCAAAAATAAAAATAAAAATAAAAATAAAAATAAAAATAAAAATAAAAATAAAAATAAAAATAAATTTATTTAAAATAAATAAAAAGAATATATGTATATATATTAAATAAAAAGACTCTCTGGGAGAGTAAATAAGCTGAGAAAAAATATATTGGACATATATTTGTCTCAACACAGCAAGGACATTATCTCAAGTAATGACATGTAAGAGGAAGATTATGTAAGATTAAAGTGCCTTTGTATGCTATTTCCAGAGTATTTTGTCCAAACAGGGAAGGCCTACCACTAAAATACAGGTTTTAAAAACGCTAACAGCATCCATTACATTGGAAATGGATGGAAGTTATTAAGACAAAATTAGTTATTAAGACAAAATGAAACTACTGGAAACAACAGAGTGGATATATAATAAAGCATGGTTGAGTGAGTGAGCAATTAAATTTTACATCCCACAATGTTCCTGTTATTCTGGAATGTTGCAACAGTGAACTGTGATAATCTGTGGAGATATCAGTTGCCTAGATAAATGTTCATAAAGGAGATTTGGTCATTGTGGTTTATCTATTCATCACATACAGCAAGAATTTCTGGAGTTATTCCTACTGTGTAGGAGTAAAAGCAAAACCGTTCCATTTTATAGTCAAGGACAGTGAACACAGAGCACTTAGGTTCTGAATAGTGGATTCTCCTGGGACATCTCTTTCATTAGATGTTTCTGGACAGTTTGTCAGTGGGACTTTCCTTCTTATTTATTTCAATACTCACATCACTACTTGGCTGGTGTCTTTTGTACATACAGTTCCAATTAGGTTCTGCATCTCTGAAGATAAATCCACCGTTAATTGCTGGTTTGTCTTATTAGGCAGCTTTTGCCAAATGCTCAATATGATGATGCATTAACAAAGAGTTCTTCCACAGTCCTTTTATACAATTTTGTTCAAAACACTGTCAACAGAAGAATGGAAGGATGTTTTCACAGTACCTGAAGAATCTTCTAGGGATCAGAATAATATTCCACTGAGTCCTCCTACAAACAGAGGTAGATTATGTGTTGAAAAGAGCATACAAATATTTTTTTTACACTGTACATTGTTGCATACACTTCTAGAAGTCTCACTGGGTAGATTATGCTCATTATTGAATTAAGTTTGTTTATAGTTAAGAAAAATTTATTAGCTGAAACACATAAAGGCCAGTTCTGAGCATTTTATTTTTTTTAATAATATAATAATATAATTATTTAAATTTAAGTTATTATCAGGTTCTTTCAAAAACAACATGACTTTTATTAACCATGGTTGTCTCATTAAAAACTAGAAGTAAAACAACAGAATGCTTAATCATGCTCTGATATTCCTGTTTTATAAATCAAGATGCCCCGTCATTGGTAATTGGGAAGACTAGATTCAAACTTTGGGATTCCTCCACCATCAGTAAAAGCAACCTGTACTCAAATTGCATGCACACAAAACTTGCTTCCATCCTTGTTTCTTGGGCATGGACACTGGGCAAACCACAGGGATATAAGGTGGGGACAAGTTCAGCTGTCTGCAATACAGATATGCTATCTCTTTCGTAAGAAGATGAAGTGTTGGATGGAGACTATAAGGTAAAATATCACAATATAAGAGAATAACAGTTATTGGAAAGAACTAAATGGAAATCCACTTTCCCTTAAGCTAGTATTGCTTATGCTAATCTAATTCAATTCATAGTTTTAGTCTTTTCCATTGAAGAAAAAAACAACAACCATAAAGTTCTCCAATAAAGGAAAATGTAGGTCTTTTAAAAGGCCATGGTGATACTTAATCATCTTACATTTGATCCAGAAACCTTCTTTTCATCGAAAAGACCATTGACTTCTATTAAGTGTGTAAGTTACTGATTCTTCTTCAAACACATTAGATTTCTTCTAACCACATCCTCTTTCTTATTGTCCTAAAATCAAAACCAAGTACTATCACTGTTTCCTTCTTTCTTTTCTTTTTTTCTTTTTTTTTTTTTTTCTCCTCCTTTTCCTCCCGAGGTTTCTCTGGCAAGAAAGTCTTGCTTTAGAGTTTATTTAGCTGTTTAGCTGGAGAGATACAACACAGCACTGTGTACTTTGAGAAATAAGATCATATAATTCTATTTGGAAAGATTTACTTTTTTAATTCTTGAAAAAAATCTCAAAAATAATATATGACCTTCAACAATACTTAAGTACCTCATATTGTCTTTTTTTTTTTTTTTTTTTTTTTTTTTTTCCAAAAGCAATACGTTCCATTTAGTTTAGTAAATTTTCAGTTATGATTTCTTATTGTTGCCTACAAAAATATCACTCCACACAAAATGGTCAGCATTTATTTCATTTTCTTTGCAATGTTTCATTTCATATAAAATGTTGAAACTGTTTTGCTGTCTGCTTAAAATCAAACAACAGCCCACTTACTTTCTCATAAAATACACAGTACTGATCTTCAGAGGATCCTTTGGAACCAGAGCTTGAAGAGGTAGAGAAAGCAGATCTGAACTGAGATGGCAATTAGTGCCAAGCCACATACAAGATAGGAGAAAGGAGGTAGGAGAGGACTCAGGCAAAGTCACACAGCTGAAGAACTTTTGCTGCTGGTGCTTGTAACTAAATCCTGCTTAGAACTTGTCAACCATTTCAGTTTCTTAAGAATATCTAAAATTATAGTAAGATAAATATTCAGGTCTGATATCAGGCATAACTTTATTGCCTACTCGTATCTGGCAGGCAGCAATTTTTGTGCCCAGCTACAGACCTTTTCTGTGAGAGTGTCCTGAGTACCTAGCATTTCCTTTTCAGCTGTCATGTGCAGACACAGCATGAGAGTTCAGACTTCTACCTTCGCAGCACAATCATCCACAGATATGTCTGCCTCATTATCTCTTCCAAGGTTCTGGAAAGCAGAACTGCTGTTATCTTCCTGATGGCCAGGAACAAGACCTTTTCCCTGTTACCTTACCACATAATGTCTATTTGGAAATATTTATTACTTTTTTTTTTAATTCTTGAAAAAAATACATATATCTTGAAAATAATATATACAATTTAGAAACAAAGGTATCAATTCAAACATTTATTAGTATTTTAGTAATATCATACATATATGCTAGTAATATGTATTCATATTATATCATAGAATCATAGAATATCCCGAGTTGGAAGAGATCCACAAGGATCATCGAATCCAACTTCTGGCTTCACATGGGACCACCCAAAAATCAGACCATATGTCTGAGATCATTTTCCAAACTGTTTTTGAACTCCAGCAGGCTCAATGCTGTGACTGCCTCCTTGGGGAGCCTGACCACCCTCTTGGTGAAGAAAATTTTCTTTAGACCCAGCCTAAACCTCCCCTCACACAGTTTCATGCCATTCCCTCAGGTTTAGTATTATGTAATACTATGAAAGGAAACTTTCAGACAGAAACAATTGTAAAGTTACTGCAGGGGAACAAAATTCTAATCAACGTATTAGGAAAAAAAATAACGTTATGTTCTTTGAGAAGTAACAACATGATTAAAACCAAAATAAGGCTACACTGTGAAACCAGTACAGGGCTATTTCATCTTCCTGCTTGTACACTGGCTTAACAAACATCTTCATTCATACTTTAACTTCTTCTTAATAGGATTACTCTAAATGTAACTTGTTTGATGTTGCAATGCAACACTTCTAACTCAAAATCACTCTGCAATACAATCTCTTCTTACTGGTATTATATAATCTACATGTATTACATCAACCAAAGAGGACAGAGATGTTTTAATAATTTTTGGTACTGAAGGTTCAGAAATTCATTTCTAATATTAACATGATTGAATTTGTGTTTTATGCTTATAGTTTTATGTTTTATGCTTTGGTGACAAAAGACTAGTTAGCATGTTTTTTTCCTTCTTTGATAATCAAACAGTGAAAAGTGTACTTTCCAATCTGAAAACTAAATGACTAAACTCATAAATATCCTAGCAGTCAAGAAAGTACAATATCTCAGCCCTCACTGTCCTATGAAAAGACATCTTTATTCTTATTTCTAAATGTCAACTGAGAAATCCACAAAACTATCTCAACTTCATACTGCATCTTTGATTTCCACTGGTACAGAAGTCTTTGGAAAGCATTAATAAATAAATAATTAAAATTCTATGTACTTAAAAAATGTTTTTGTTTGTATTTTAAGCAAATTCATCAGTTATATTTGTGCACCAACTGTACAGAAAAGAGGGAATGAAAGATTAACTTTATCATCATGTCCAGTTATGGATATAAGACATGGTACAAGTGATTTTATTTTGTATATATCATCCTGAGGGACTAAAGATATTCTTATGGATTGATTTGGGACTTGATTATATAACATATTTATGTAACATTTAAATAAATAACATTATAATATTTTATATAACATATTTGCTTAATATTTTATGCTTACTAGATTTTACCATGAAAAACTTGATGTTGCTATGAATCCAAACTCGTTTTCATAGTCATGAGTATATTTTCAGATACAGAGCAGCTAAGTACTTAAATGGCTTATGATTTATGTAGTCAAATGAAACTGCTGATATGAAACAGAGAAAGAATGTGGTACTTGGACCAAATTCCATTGCCTATTAGAAATATAAAATTTCAGAACTATCCTACTGAAAATCCCATGATCTTTACAAAGTAAGGAAACTCCTGCAGTTTAAAAGTCTCATCAGCACTTAATACTTTTATAGTACAATAGTTCAGTTGGAAGGGACCTTCAAAGATCATCTGGTCCAACTTTAGAAACCGGACCACAAAAGTATTTTCCTTTTTGTATAGGAGGCATGTATGGCTATCATCCCTGCATTCATTTCATCTCCATTACTTCAGCTTTTGAAGTTACATCCAGAAGTTACATCTAAATACTTACTTTATGATACTAAAAACTGGAGAGAAAAATTATGTAGTTGCTTGGTAAAAATCAACATTAATAAAGGAAGTTTAGAAATAGGATTTAGCATGGTTGGTATTATATGATGTACAATGTCTTTTTGACCACAATGACAACACCATAAATTGCTAACGATGATAATCTAGATTTATTCTAATTAATGATCTAATCTGAAATAATTCAGTCTGTAAATCATTTTCATGTGTCAGCTGGTAGTTCTCAGCAAAGGTTATTTTCATTGTGAGGAAACTTACTGCTCATATTCTGCACAGTTTCTTAGCTTAAAGATTTTCCCTGGGCATCTTTCTAGTTGGAGAAACAATATCTGTATATTAAATGTAGAAATTAAATGTCACTTAACTTGTAATAAAAATATGTTGGCAGTACCCAAAGTTTCTGTACAGTTTGTGAATGAATGAATGAATCAAATGATAAATTAAGCTAATAACTGATACAGGAATTTGCCACTATTTATTTCATCTTCGAAGTAACAGACACAGGAATAATTAACATATTTATTGCTGATCTTCCTGTTGTGCAATGTGGAATATAGCTATTAGCTGCGCTTCTTGTTCAAAGCCATATATGCATTTTCTAAACACCATACATAATCTAAGAAGTCCCTATCCAATGTGTTAGTTTGTTTGTTTGTTTTCTGAATGCATTTTAACACATTTTTCTGTTAACAAAGCAGGAGAATTTTTGTTGGATAATGAAAATGAAAGACAAACTGCATTTTTTATTTTTTTTATTTTTTTACAATAAGGTAGCAAAACATTGGAATAGGTGCCCAGAAAAGTTATGGAAACCCTGTCTGTACACATCTTCAAAACTCCATGGCTCTTAGTAACGTGATGTGGAGAAAGATGAATTACTCAATAACTTTCTTTGTTTTAATCTTTCTGCAAAGTGTTCCAGCCACACTTTAAAAGTCACAGAAGGCAAAGGAAGGGACAAGGAGAATGAATAACCATCCAGTGTAGAAAAGGATGAGGCTTGAGACCATATAAGAAACCTGAAGGTGAATAATAACATATGTCTGAGGGTCCTAAAGGAATGGACAGATAAGGTTGCTAAACCATTATATTTAAGATGATGTGGAAGTCCAGTGAAGTTCCAACTGGCTGGAAAAGAGGAAACATAACCCCCATTTTTAAAAAGGGATAAAAATTACGACCTGGGTAACTATAGGCCAGTCAGTATGAACTCTATACCAGGCAAGAGCATGGAGTAGATACTCCTGGAAACTAAGCTAAGGTACGTGGAAAATAAGGGGGTGATTACTAACAGCCAACTTGTCTTTACTAAGGGCAGATCATGCCTGACAAAGTTGGCAGCTTTCTGTTACAGGGTTACAGCACTGGTGGATAAGGGAAGAGAAACTGATGTCATCTACCCGGGAGTGTGCAAAGCATTTTGCACTGTCCTGTACAACATCCTTGTCTAAACTGGAGAGACAAGCATTTGACAGATGGACCACTTGGTGTACCCAGGTATTGGCTGGATGGTCACATCCAGAGTTGTGGGACAATGGCTTGATGTCCAGGTGGCAAGTGGTGTTCCTCAGTGGTTGGTATTGGGGCTGGTAGTATTTAACATCTTTGTCGGTGACACAGACAGTGGGAACATGTTTGCTGATGACGCCAAGCTGTATGGTACAATTGACAGGCTGGAGGAAAGGAATGCTGTCTCAAAATACCTAGATAGGCGTGAGAGGTGGGCATGTGCAAACCTTATGAAGTTAAATAAGGCCAAACGTTCTGCACCTTGGTTAGGGCAATCCCAAGCACAGACACAGGCTGGGCAGTGAATGAATTGAGAGCAGTCCTGAGGAGGACTTGGAAGTGTTGGTTGGTGAGGAACTCAACATTAACCAGCAATGTTCACTTGCAGCCCAGAAAGCCTATCATATCCTGGGCTGCATCAAAAGAAGTGTGGCCAGCAGGCTGAGGGAGCTGATTCTTGCCCTTTACTCTGCTCTTGTGAGACCCCGCCTGGAGTACTGTGTTCAGCTCTGGGGCCCCCAACATAAGAAGGCCATAGACCTGTTAGAGTGAATCTGGAAGATGATCACAGGGATGATCGGAGGCCTGAAATACCTCTCCTATGAAGACAGGCTAAGAGAGTTGGGATTGTTCATCCTGCAGAACAGAAGGCTCTCAAGAGCGCTTATAGCAGCCTCTAGTACATAAGGGGCCTTCAAGAAAGCTGGAAGGGGACTTTCTGCAAGGACATGTAGTGATAGTACAAGGAGTATTTGTTTCAAACTGAAAGAGGGTAGGTTTAGATTAGACATTAGGAAATTCTTCACTGTGAAGTTGGTGAGGCACAGGAATAGGTTGCCCAGAGAAATTATGAATGCCCCATCCTTGGACATGTCCATGGCCAGGTCGGAAGGGGCCTTTAGCAACATGGTCTAGTGGAAGGTGTCCTTACCCATGGCGGGAGGGTTAGAACTAGATCATCTTCGATTCTACTCTTCCAACTCAAACCATTCTGTTATTCTATGACATAACATTGCAGATAGATGTAACTTCAGGTTTTAGGAAGAATCTCATTTTTATTCTGGATATGTTTTAATTTTTAAGAAAAGGTAGTTCTGTAAAGAATTTTTCTAGTGTTATGTCATTTTTGATGCTACTAAGGTCTGTGCTCAGTGCTCCAGGGACTTCTACATGTGTCATGCATGACTGCAGTCTTCTTTATACAGATGCTTAATGAACAGCAGGGTTAATTATGTCTTGACATATGTAGAATTTGAGGCAATGTCGTATCTTGTGTTAAATTTCTGACATGTTAAACACATACTAATCAAGAGCTATTTAGTACCAGCACCGACCTACAAATACCACTCCTAAGGTGCATTTTATACTATAGTTTTTTAACACAAAAAACTTTCTATAATAAGTTTTTATAGCATGTAAACTTACAAAATTGTAACAGAGCATATGTCCCCTGTGAGGATCCAAGAAAATAATTGACTTTGCTCTGTTGGTAAAAGCACGCAAATGCTTATCATCATCTCAGAATTATATTACCAGCTGTAAGACGTAAACAGGGACTCAGCCAGTAGCAATGGGTAGTTGGAAATGCCTAGTGAATGTAGCATTAGAGAAACGGAATCCTTCTGGGTTCAATAGCTATAAAATTTGAAGAAAACAGCACCCACACTCATTAGGGCTGTTCTCTTCAGCTGGGGACTTTCCATGACATAAAACAGGAGAAAAAAAAAATCTTTAAAAGACAGATTCAACATTTCCAAGCCTTAATTATTCAGTGTTTCTGAGAAGTCTGAATCAACTTGAAACAGATTATATATGATTTTTTCTTTAAAAAGGGGCTTTTTTTTTTTTTTTTTTAGACCAGAAATATCTTTAGGAATCAGTTTTCCTAATTTAAGAGAGTGATTTCACTTAACCATTCTGAACTTTTGCAAATTTACTTTCTACTTGCCTTCTGTGTACTTCAAAGACTTTTCCATGCTTGGGTTGATACAGTCTGGCATGTACAGTCTGTCCCCTGTATACAACTAAGATTAACAGATCCATGGTGTCATTTCCTTTTCCACACATCTTCTAATATGCCTTAACTAGACATCAGGGAGCTCTTTCACATCTGTCCTGGAACTCTGTCACCAACATGTCAACAGCGGTTCTCTGGCCAGCTGCTATCAGGTTAAACACACCATGACTGAGATATGCCTACCTTACCTCAGATAATTTAATATCTTTCCTCCACATAACTGATGATAATTGAAATAATAATTTGGTTGAATTTGGCTAATATTACTTAAACTATTATAGCAGGTTTGCTGACAGACAACGTGATAGCACAAATATATTTTGCTTATGAAACTAGGTCAAAAACAAATTAAAATTCTATTTCTTTTGTCAGGGATTTTTATCTTATTCTACTGCTATTGGTATCAGCACTCTGTCATTTGAATCATCATAATTCAATAACTTTGAATTATGGAACATAAGTACAGGGCATGTCTCATAAAATTGTGTATCATTATACATTTTTCTGCAGGTAACTTCTGGGAAAAAGAATGAACCACTAATTTCTCTGTCTGAAAAACCTTTGAAAGATGTAAATGTGGAATTTAATCTGTAAAAGCGCAGGAGAGTACTGACCGAAGTCTCCCATATCTTGGAGAAATTCCCCAGCCATTAGGCAGGTAGTGTTTTTTGTTACTGTCACCTGCTGTTACTGACTTTGGTACTTCCTGATGGGTTTAATTGTTAGGTCTCCTCAGGTTATGTATGACTGAGTCCTGAATGTGACCAGATCATTTATCAACTACTCTATCACTGGCTCATCAATGAATTGTTATATACATTTGTAGTGGGTTTACATGGCAAAGTTTTGGTAGCAGGGGGCCATAGGGGTGGTTTCTGTGAGAAGGATATGGAAGCTGCCTCATGTTTGGTAAGGGCCCCACTGCTGACCAGAGCCGAGCCAATAAGCGATGTTGTTTTGCCCCTCTGTGAGAGCATATTTAAGACAGGGAAAAAAAAAACACGCTGCGCCACACAGCAGCTGGGAGAGTAAGAGGAGTGAGGAACGGCCTTGCAGATGCCAAGATCAGTGAAGAAGGAGGGGGAGAGGTGCTCCAGAGGCTGGAGCAGAAGTCCCCTGTGGTCTGTGGTGAGGACCATGGTGAAGCAGGCTGTCCCCCTGCAGCCCATGGAGTACCACGGTAGAGCAGGATTCCATGCTGCAGCCTGTGGAGGAGACCATGCAGGAACAGGTGACCTGGCAGGAGCTGCTGCCTGTGGAGGACCCAGGTTGGAGCAGTTTTCTCCTGAGGGATGGACCCCGTGGTACGGACCCATATCTGGAGCAGTTCTGGAAGAGCTGCTGCCTGTGGGAAGCCCACACCAGATGAGTTCATCAAAGTCTGCATCCCGTGGGAGGGACCCCACAGCACAGGGGACAAGAGTGACCGAGAAGGAGCGGCAGAGAAGAAGCGCTGTAGACTGACCATAACTCCCATTCCCCCATTCCCCTGCACTGCTCGGGGTGGGGGGGGGAGGAGGTGGAAGAGGGTGGATGTGGGGGGAAGGTGCTTTTGGTTTCTGTCCTTTGTTTCTCACTTCTCTAGCTTGTTAGTAATAAGCAATAAATCTTGTTATCTCCCTATGCTGAGTCTGTTTTGACCATTACAATAATTACTCTGTGATTTTCTTGTCCTCATCTCAACCTTTGAGCCCTTTTCATTTTATTTTCTCCCCGTTCCTCTTTGAGTAGGGGGAGTGAGAGAGCGACTGTGGTGGAGCTCGGCTGCCCACTGGAGCAGAAACACCACAACATTGTTCCAGAGGACTCAGGACATCAAGTGCCGAGACTGATTTCCAACTCTGGAGGTCAGATACCTCCAAAGGCTATGCACTACAGTACTTATTGTTTGGATGTCTAAACTGTTTTCTGGAGGTACCCTTTGATTCATAGAAGAATAAAAGTTTGAAAACATTGAAAAGCTCTAAGAATTAAGATAATTATTTTTTAAAAAAATATATTTGGATTGCACCTTCACATATACCCAGATGACAGACATGATGATTATGGACAGTCTTACTTTTTCAAAATAACAGTTTTAAAACTAAATTAAAGAACAGAAAGACAAAAGCTATTCTCTGCCTACTGATTGACTAAGCCTAGTTTGCTGGAACTGTTTGCTACCTGAATGAACTATTCATATCATCATACTGTTAATTATCACTGATAATTTCAATATTATAAAGACAAAATGCAGTCTCTCATGGAATATTGAATCCTGCTGGGAAACTCACATTGTGAAGTTAGGAAAACTAGATGAAATGCAACGTTCTAGTTCCAGAAAAGGAACAGAGAGTTTGGCATAATTCATAATTACAGAATTCAGCATCTGACCAACCCTGCCATTCCTCCTCCAGAATTATGGGAAAGGGAGTTTCTAATGTAAATTGTTAAGCTGTTTTGACATAACAATATAAGTTTGCATTTCCCATTCCTTCACTTCATCCTTCATTGTCCGTTCCCTCATTTTCTACTGAAGTATCTCTCTGATCTGGGTATTATGCTCTGTTCATGGAAAATGGATCAGAGGTGCAAGGGAAGGAAGGATAAAACAGAAAACAAAGACTATATTAAAAGTCCAGCTGACAGAAGACCCAGCTTGACACAGCAGAGAGTTACAGAACACAAACAAGGAATGTTTCTAATGAAAAAAAGAACGCCAGCAGTCTGAGAGAGAAGGAAATGTACACAGGGCTCGGCTCTGGTCAGCAGTGGGGCCCTTACCAAACATGGGGCAGCTTATAGTTTCTTCTCACAGAAGCCACAAATATGGCCCCCTGCTACCAAAACCTTGCCATGTAAACCCACTACATCATGTTAATGAAAGAAAAGAGCATAGATCAATCTTTGTGTTTATAAAATCTCTCATATTTTTGATGAAGTTGTAAGTATGTTTGTTACTGCTTTGTGATTTTTGGACACTATTCCTATAGAAAATCAATTGGCATTCCCTTCACACAGCCAGACAAGCTTTGAGAGGGTGTACATACTGTGGTAACATATTGTAGCTGGGGAAATAAAAATATTTAGTATAGGTAACCTTGTGTAATCTGGGGTTGTCTTCAGTCCCCAGAAGTGAGAATGTATACCAGGGAGATCATCCTTAAAAAGTTTCAATTCAGGACAGACAGCATATTGTGAAATAAAATAGAGATGATTACTTAGCGCTTCAGATCTGAAAATGTCTTATTGCTAACTCAGAAATACCATCTCTCTGCATCTCTGGTGTAGTTGTTGGTTCTACAGAGAGAAGATGAAGGCATTACTAGACACGGAAGTGATTAATAGGGCACTTCAATTAAAATTCTTACCTCACGTTTTATAATTGTAAGCAATTGTCCTTTATCTGTGTGTACCTGAGATATATTAAACATATATCAGTCAACTGATAGTGTGGACCACCAAACATAGAAATTCACTCAATGATTGATCACTTTGGCTTCAATTTAGTGAACTCAGATGTCTCAAAGTAAGGAACAGAAACTGTTTAGCTGGATTTCTTTTCTTTGTCATATGCTGTTTTAAATTTATTTGAAGGAATATTCAAGCAGTATTGAAGCAAAATAGAGATAAAGAGAATCTGTTAAAACTAACATCACTTTTTTTTTTTTGCTGAACTGTGGCCTCAGACATGAGGCATAATGAGAAAAAATATTATCTTGCAGAGTTTAGAAAAAAAAACACAAACAAACTTAGAAGAGTATCAATGAAGAGAAACAAATATATCCTTAATTGAAAGTTTTCAGAATTAATTTCCTAAAATGTGAGCTGGTGCTAGGTAGTAGGTAGTAGGAGCTAGATAGTAGGTGCTTCAGAAAGGTTTTGAAAATTCACACTTAGTCATTGTTAAATCCTGAAGAAAGCTTAGCTCTGTACACACTTGTTGTCTTTACCTATATGGCTTCCTATAAACCTCAACCTTGCTGTGTAGCATGAACAGAAATGCTGAATTTATAAGGCCTAATAATCTCACATTTTAAAGATAGCTCTTCTTTCCTTTATAAGGCTGGAAATTTTTATTTTCTTACCAGACATAACCTCACTGTGTGCAAAACTGGAGATATCAAACCTTCAGTATATTCTTTAGGTGACCATGCTGACATACACTTAGAAATGACATTCAGGATAGATAGGGCTTGAGAGTTATCAACCAGTACCTTGCAGTAGAAATCATTTCATTTCACTCTTACTAGTTCTGTACTACTACCAGTTGGTGAACCTATCTTAGTTTCAGGTAATTAAAGAATAGATCAGGTATTATCAGAGTTGCTTTCTAAAATCAAAAAGGCAACCAAAAGGAGTAGCTGTAAGAGTTTAAAATGATTCCAACAAGTTAGATACAGACTACTACTTAAAAATAAATAAATAAATAAATAAATCTTTATTATCCTTCAGGAAATATAAACCAGTTTCAAGGGGAGATCACCAGATCATCCTCACTGTCAAACTCAGTCCTTACCCAATACAAATTTCCAAGTTTTGTTCTTTCAAGATTTTTTTTAGCTAAATACTGACCTTACTCTTCTTGTTTAGCCTAACAGATACAGTCTTCTCACAGTTGGAGTTGGCATCACTTCAGGCAATTTTCTGCTCCTGCTGTGCAAATTCTTACTCCAATTCACTGTCACTTGTCACTCTCCAGAATAAAAATAATTCAAATAGTAAAAGACCCTTACAAACTGTCACAGCAGTTAAATTAAATTTATGTAAAAAAAACAGAGGAAATCCAAGAACTCACTTATGTTCCAAAAGAAGAAAAATAAATATTTTCTATCTCCTAATCAATATTCAGGACTGCTATGATCTTAATATCTCCCTTATATCTATTTTCTTCTAACAGATTCACTAGTCATTTCCATCACTTAATACTTATCTAATTTTAGATGGTCCATAAATATGTTATCCCAAATGATTTTTTAAAATGTGGAATTCAGCATAAATAATAATAATAATAAATTTCACTGAAATGTACTTATGTTCAGCTAGAAGGTACAGAAAATCTTATCCTTTAAATGTTCATACCGAATTTGGCAGCATCAAATACATTTCCTTGAGGAAACTTCTTCTTTTGTAAAGATAAGAAACAGACTGAAATATGAAGGAAAACTTAAAAATTAACAAATGTCACTTCTGGTAATATTTAATTCTACAGCAAGTTTCCCATTGGTTTTGCAGGAATGTGAATTGGTCATTTGAGTATAACAGGATTTTAAATAGTCTTTCCATTAAAATTTTAAGACTTTTATTTTTTTTTTTCCCAGTCTCAATTTTTCAGTTATTTTGAGGAAACACTAAATCTTATTTAATATAGTGATTCTGAACTATTTTTTTTTTTTTTACTCTAAATATCTCTCACTTTACTATAGTCTCTGTTTCTTGCTGCCATTTCTCTGAGTCTAGTTATCTATGTTGGATTGTAGGTGGTCAGTAGACAACCTAAATAAATGTTTTCAAAAACAGTTTAAAAAGTGGTTGTTTTTTGATGTGGAGTCCCTTTACAACACTTTGCTTTTTCTCTATATTCTTTCATCATTTTAAGGAATATCTCAAAAAACTACAGTGAAAGAGCTGTGAGATGCAGCAAAATAAAGAAAAGCTCAGTATAAGGGGTGCAGTTGCAACATGGTTTATACTTTTTTTTTTTTTTTTTGGAAGTACAAAGAATTAATTATGAAAGACTTTGGTAGAACCCCAGTGTATTTGAAAAGGTAAAGAAAAGGTAAGGATATATACAATGTAATATCTTGAACTTGTAGTGCCTGCCCACTTTTCTGTTTTTCTCTCTTTTCTGTTATCTTCTGTCCCTGAATAAAATCAAGGTCATATTAAAAATGGGGCATGAAGAGGCTTTCAAGTTGTTCCAATTGAATTAAAATTAAGATGTTTGTTTACGTAAGTCAGTATTGCTCCATATATTTTGAAAAGGGAACAACCCATAGAAAAGATGAAATAATACCATTGGAAATCCTACTCTATTCTCTCACCCCTGGTTCTCTGTAATTTAGTTTTATAGATTTATGCAATTTTTTGACTGGTCTTCTAAAGTCATGAGACTTCAGTCAGTACATTTTTTATGTATATATTTTGCCAGCCTCTCCATTGCGTACTTTTTAACTCACTGTACAATATCTGTATAATAACACAAATAGATCATAATCTTTAAAAATATTTTAAATTATTAAGAAAACTGTCAGAAATGGAAGAGAAGACAGAACCAAATTCATGCTTACAACAGTGAGCAAAGTTTTCTGTTCTGCCTCACCCACTGGCTGCTGAATTATTCAGACTATTGTTATTGACCAAAAGCTTAGTATTTCTCTCTGTTATAATACACAATGAAACAAAAATATTAGAAAAACAAAGGAAAAAATTTTACATACGTGTATGTAATAACAGCAAGTACAGAACACTAAATGCAATAGGGTTTAAGATCATGATTAACAATGTATGTAACTAGTATTTCAGTTCAATCTGTGATTCCTTATGCACAGCAGAAGCTCATCAAAGCATGTAACAAAGCACATTTCAGGGACTGCTCATTTCAGAGATGATGACAGATGCTCTTAAGGAATGTTTTATTATGGCCAAAATAAAATGTGCGGAAAGTTATTTCAGTAACAAGAAATTAAAATGGAAATACTAAATAAAGTGAAAACAATAACAACAATTAAACAAGACAGCTCCTACTAGAAGACTCACATGGAGTAAGCTGGGAGCAATGTCAGAAAAGTTTTCCTTCCAAAAGTGAGTATATTCAGATCCTGGTCACATTATTTTGTGTAATTTCAGAGGTTCTAGAGAACCCTGAAAACCCTAGAGAACTCTTCTACACTTGTCCTGTGTACAACTGATATCTTTTTGTTTTCCTGTAATTTTCCCAATACCCTTCAGTTTAATCTGACATGTAATGTAAAGTACAAAACTGATGTCTGAAAATCATTCTCCTGTTTCTTAAGGAAAGTGTTTCTCAACAAGGAAAATAGATATAGCTTTCAACTCTTCCATGATTTATTTAAATAATTTTCCAGAACCAATGGAGCATTGCAAGAAATAAAGAAAACAAAAGGAGAAAAAAATACAGTTAAAACACAATATTTGAAGTGAAGGTATGAATAAAAGTAGTTGTGTATGAGTTTTTTTTTGTTTTGTTTTGTTTTTGTTTTTGTAATTAATAATGGAACAGTAACATTTATAGAACTTGGTTAACATAAGGACTTTGGTGTATGCAGGACTGTTGCACTTTGTTTCCTTTCTCATTTTCTCACTCCTCTCTCTCAGCTTCTCTTGCACAACCTGTTTTCTCCTTTCTTAAATATATTCTCCCAGAGGTGCAAACGACATCGCATATTGGCCAGCTTTGGCCAGCAGTGGCTTTTGGAAGAAATTCTTTCTTCCTTCTTATTGACATTACACAATATTAGATGATCTCCAGACTAAAGGATGATTCTGCTTAACAGCTATATTTCAACTGCAAACATACTAATCATGATTTACTAACATGCTGCTACTATTATGTCAAGCATTGTGATAGAAAACAAACAAAAAAACAACAACAACAAACACACTAGAAAAATAACAACACCACAATTAATTCTCATGGAATCATAGAAAAGTTGCTGTTTGCATCTTTCAGCTTTACACATAAATTTTAACCAAATTATATACTCAGTAGACCATGCATAAGAGTTTTGACATATCTGGATATTGGGAACAAAAATAAATTATTGAAGTATTTAACCAAAAGGGAAATCAAAATATAACACCAACCAAACAAACAAACACTGATAGCTAAATATTTATGAAGTATTAAAGTTTACTATTCTATAGATGATTATGCAGGAATATTGGACTTTTTAAAAGTACTCATTATTGTCTGAGCTTTTTCCACTGACTTCACTGAAATTTGCAAATAGCTTTTTAAAACCTTTTCCTAGAGAACTTCTTTCAATAGTGTACCAGCAAATTTACAAAGAAAGAGGAGATATGTCTTAGAATCACAGAACTGTGGAATCCTTGAAATTGGAAGGGACCTCTTGAGATCATGCAATCCAATCCTACTGCTGAACCAGGGTCAGCCAGAGCACAATGCCCAACATAATGTCCAGTTAGGCAAACTGTTCCAGTGTTTGACCACCCTCACAGTAAAAAATATATTTTATTTTGTTCAGATAGAATTTAATATATTTTAATTTCTGCTCATTGCCTCTAGTTCTGTCAATGGACACCACTGCGAAGTCAGGCTCCCCGTTCTTTCTTTCCCTCCTTCAGGTATTTATATACAATATGATCTCCTGGAGGCTTCTTAGTCCCAGTCCTCATAGACTCTCCTCATATGTCAGATAATTCAGTCCCTTAATTGTCTTTGTGGCCTTTCTGTAGACTCTCTCAAGCAAGTCCATGTCTTTATTCTAGCATTTGAAATAAAGAAAAAAAAAAGAGAGAGAGAGAGAAAAAAAAGAAAAACAAACAAACAAACAAAAAAAACAGTCCTGTGCTTCATTAAAATATCTTTAATTTACATACAGAATTTCAAAGCATTTAAGTATTAAGCTACTTATTCATGTCTGAATTGCCTTTGCCCTGCATGTCTTTATCCTTGTTCATACAGTTACCACTGATCTCCACTTTCAGCTCACATGTGAATGGCCTATATGTCTGCTCTCTTCAGAGCAGGAATTATCTGGACTGAGCAGCTCATCCTCTCACAGAGTCTACTTTTCTTTACCTGCAAAGTCATACTTTATCAGCCTTTTCCTTAGCAAAATTTCTTTTACTCAGTCTCCAATCTCTTTATTTTTTCCTGTTAAAATTATAGGTTGCATCAACAGTTGTCTTGACATGAGCAGATTACATAGACAAGGCTAAGAAGGAACTAAACTGATGTTTTTGTTCCAAAGTCAACTTAAAAGAACAAATAAGATGCAATGCTAACTTCTTTAAAGTCTGATTTTGTCTTCCTTTGAAGTGCACTAGAATGGGAGTGGAAGGTTTTTCTCCAAAATGACAAAAACCATCAAGCATCCTTCAAAAGCATCCTCTCCCCCCTCTCCCCCCCGACCTCGCCCCCCCTTTTTTTTCTCTCCCTCTCTCTTTTTTTTTTTTTCCCCATAAATTATTCCCAACTTGGCAAATGTCACACTTGGGCTACCATTTTGAACATTTGTGTCTGATCAGAGACTGCAAAGAAGAATTTTCTGAAGCCATGCTTGGTTGTACTATGACAAGAACAAATACATGTTACTGTTTAAGTTATCAAGATTATAAACCTGAAAGTGAATTTTTATGTGACTAAATTTATTGGGGAGCAAAGTCTTTCCACTGAAAAATGGGTTTCTGTCAGTGTATTTGAAAGCTACTAACCATAACACAGCATATTTGTAGTTTTCTTCTTATGGTAATAAAAGTGCTAAGGAAGACATTTCTTTACTAATGTTGTTCCACAAAGGCAGGTGAAAGGTGAAAGGCAGGTGAAAGGCAGGTGGCAAGCCAAAATAATATGCAAAATATTTACTGTCTCTCAGAAAAACAAACAAACAAAAACCAACCAACCAACCAAACAACAAAATAAAACCAAAACCAAAACCAAAACCAAAACCAAAACAAGCAAACGAAATAGCACAAAAATTCATTCCCTTATCTTTCCCCCTCCCACCTCAAAAATGTAACCTGAAAACAATGACAATGTAAAAAGCTATTTTAACATAGAATTGATAGGGATTTCCATAAGGTCTAGGAGATGTCAGAACCAAAGTGTAGGTCATGATCTTCTAAGACACAAAGCATAAGTCTCCTGAGCCATCTACAGGTCTTACAATGAAGTGTAAGGTTTCTAATGTAATATGTAGGGCAGATGCTCATTAATAAGCAAAAAGAAAATACTCTCCCATCATATCCTTCTCCCTTTTCTCATGAGATGAATGTAGTACCCCATCATCTGTTTTCTCCCCGGCTGACTACATTCACCAGTGTATGAGTACTCTATGAACACTTTAGAAGGGCTGTTAGAAGCAGCTGTGCAGCTAGCAGTCGTAGCCATCATCTAGCATTCAAAAAAAAAGGTCAAAAATAGCTTTGAAAGCCTGAGGAGACATGATGAGATTTTGCTCACACCTGTTCTGAAAGGACTTTGTTGTAAGAGAAAAGGGGGAAAAGCAGTCAGGACTTAAAGAGTTAAGGACAGTATGAAATCAACCTCTCAGTCTCACTCTTTCTTTATCCTTGGGAAGCTCTGCTTTTTCATCTTGACATTGCAGTTACTACTGGAAAAGACATTGACATTTAAGCATATTCCTTCTGACACACTCAGTTCATTCCTGGATATAAGTACAGTCTTCAATAACCAGGAAACAGAAATTATTCTTGACATAAGAGAATCGTTTCAGGTAATCCAAGTGCTCACAGAGGGTGTGGAGGACTGCACATATGGGCAGTGCAGGAACTAGTTGAAACTATTCAATGTGGATAGAGAGGCTCTTCAGGGTTCTTTCAGCATTTGTGCAGGATCAATGAATTAGTGTTAAATTTATTGTGTGAAGCCTGTCATCTAGCAACATGCTTTCCATCTCCACCTTTCATGGGGAAAGGGCATGGTTAAAATTATTGTGGACATTCATTAATTGATAGCCTTATGACCTGCCAATGTATAAGTATATATATAAAGATATGAACCTCTCAGTGTTACAACAAACATCTTCAAATAGGAATTATCCTATTTTTTCTTAAGAGAAAGTAGTGGTGTGCTTAATGATTCTGACACAGAAATTACAGAAGCCAGGGTAATCAGAAGTCTCTTTCATCAAAGCACACTGGGATGACTATATTGTGGAGATCCAGTAAGGCTTGCAAAACAATGGAGTGGTGGGCTTTTTTTTTTTTTTTTTTTTTTGTAGTCAAAGCTGTCCTGTCCCAGAGACAAAGAGAGAGAATGTATACTCTTCGAATTCTCACAGAGACTGGAGGTCTGTAAAGTTTCAACTAAATTTCCCACATGTATTATTTATAGAAAGAAGCTTTGGAAGATAGTCTCAGAGAATCCAACCACTGTTCTTGTCCATGATGGATTTATCACTCCGTTTGGGTAGTCACTGATTGAAATGAGGTTTGCAAGGCTTCACTTGCTGATAACCACTGTCTTAAACACAAAATAGGCTCCAAGTGATGTGAAGGAGTGACATCTATTGGGTTTACAAAATCTCTGTTGATTCCTTCTTTATCCAAAATCCGTATCTGGATGTTGGCAATCCCATGTCCTAAGGAAAATGCTTTCCCACCAGCCTGACATTGTTTCTTACCCAGACCCTCCAATAGTCTGTGACATGACAGTGACATAGATTCCCATTAGGTGTTATGAAAACATTGGATTTTGTTGTTTTTGTGTATTTGTTTGACTGATCTACTTATTGATGTAGTTTAGCTGGAACATGTATTTGTGCTTGGAATCAGGGAAATTATGTCACATGAATTAAGTTTAAATATAGCAATACCTATAAAGATTTGAATGAAAATTTTGTTATAGAGCAAAAATACAGGAACAGATACTCACAGAGCTCTCATTTTCTCATTTTTAGAGGATTTTTTTTTTGTTTTGTTTTTTGAACAAGGTGAGTTTATTTTCTTTGTGGTAGTCATGGTTTTGTTCTATCCATTAAGAAATGTGTGAGGAAGCATTCTCAGTAATATGGGAAAGACTTGAAGAAGTCTCTCTTTCCCCCCCCCCAAACTCCTTTTTTTTTTTTTCTTTTTTTTTCTTTTTTTTTTTTTTTCCTAAATAAACTTATTTATTTTATAAATGAAGAAAGCAGAGATTCTTGCACTATCTTGATATTGATATCCCAATCACCAAGTAGCATTAAGTAAAAAGAAGAAGGAAGATAAACATGCTTATGACAACCTTGGCAATAAAATTATCTGTATGATATATATTGGAATTAGCAATTTATGTCCCATCAGTAAGGTACAAGACTGATTCACATAACTCAAAGTATTTCATTAATATATGAAGATTCATTCATTCTGTGAAATATGCAGTAATTCTTTCGACAAAGTTTTGGTTAAAAAGTTTTATTCCTTCAATCATTCTTTCTCTGTCTTCTCACAGATCAGAAAACAAACAAACAAACAAACAAAAACAACCAACCAACCAACCAACCAAAAATACCAAGGTTTTTATCTTCATAGTGAAGGAATTAAGGAATTAAAGATGATATCGCCTTTTCATCCAAACCGGTTTTTCAGTCATGGATTTTCATCTAACCTGTTTTTCAGTCATGGATTGAACTGGATACGTGTTTTTTTTGTTTTGTTTTGTTTTGTTTTGTTTTAGTATGGAAAGAGCCAGGATTACTGTCCAGTTTTAAAATGCAGAAATGGTGTTTCTTCCGATGTTAAAAAGGTCCATTTCCTTCTCCTATTGAGCCATCTTGTGGCTGATAACTGTAAAATGCTCTTGAAAACGTCTACCCAGCATTATGGGAAAGCTCTTTGCCTAGTGTTACCCAATGGTTACATTAATGAGTTACTATACTTCATTCTTGGATGTTAGCATAACAGGTTTCTTGTGGGGAAAACATGTATAAATATATAACAAATATAGAATAAAATATCACTTAGAGAGAGGACATTAATTTAAAAGGTAACTCTCAGTGCTTCAATATCAATGAGGCTATTGTAGAACATTGAAAATGGGGCTACGTGTTTTTTTTTTTTTTTTTTGTGTGTGTGTGTGTGTGTGTTTTTTGTTTGTTTTCTAATGAAAATAAACTTAAAAGTTAATATTGTGTTTTCCCAGACATGAAAACTAAAGCTGCAGTGCCTTAAACATGTACGTACTCTCATAAGCAGAGTTTGAGAAACTGATTACTGTAAATTATACTGTAAAAAAAAGAGGGAAAGTCACAAGTGATTGCAGCTGTGTTATTTAATTCTTAAGGTTTCAGTAAAGGAACATTCTGGAAAACAATAGGAACCCTGACATTTTTCTGTAAAAAGATAGACAGATCACGTTGTTGGTCATCTTAGTGCAAAAGTGAGTCATTCATTCATTATCTAGCATTTAACAAAGTACATGTACATTCCTTATACCAGTGACTATTTAAAGGTTGAATTTCTGAAACGCCATTTTCTCCATTTGTACAGAGTAACTGCCCACACTGTCAAACAGTTCTCTTACAAAATCTCTAAGCTTTTGACAGCATCTGAAACCCATATGATATCTGGCATAAAAAGGATCAGTGGCAATCCTCCAAGAGGAAGAAAAGTCACTGAAGAAATTCTCTAAAAGCTCTCTCAAACAGGTGAAATTAAAGACAGATATTTGACACATTTCATCTTATATACCCAGCTAGAGCACTCAGCAGAGACAAAGACCATCATCAGGTAATGCTGGTATTGAGAGTAGCTTGTGCAGAGACCTTGATCAATTATAATTTCACAGAATTTATTTCCTAATTTCACAGATTTATTTCCTAATTTTGTCAAATGAAGCTGACTAGGCAGCTATCAAAGACATTCAACATTCAACATGTAAATTTGATATGCAAGATTTATACTTTTAAGCAGAAAGTAAAAAAAAAAAAAAAAAAAAAAAAAGATAAAAACATAGGAATATTTGTGACTTACAGAACAAATCTTGCTTGTTAAGTGGATCCTAGCTAACGGACTGGAGTTCTGGGAGAGTTGTCTCAAAGGAAAGTTATTGGAACACCAAGTGTTCATCTTGACTGATAAGAATTTATGGAGAAGTCACTAAATTCAAACTCAAGTTTATGAAGTGTGCAAATGTTCTGATAGTAAATACAGTAGGGAATCCAAAATACTACTAGAGAAGAGGCCTGATGCAATACTCAGAATGGAAAGCTAGAAGATCAACACAAGCCAAGACACACTGATGAATGTGTGTACTTGTGTTCGTGTCTATGTGTCAGGTTTTACAAGTACCAGCAGAATGCATGTAACTGACCAAAAAGACAAAAGTAGCACAATTACACCTGACAAAATCTTTATAGAAAAAAACTTTTCATTTTTAGTTGTAAATAACTGAGTTGGGTCAATCAGAAAACAAAAAGATTTATTAATGGATGCTAATGACTGAGCAGAAACATTTCTACTTCTATTGCTAATAATATAAGAAAGTGGAAGTAATAGGAAAGTAATTTGGTAGAACTCTGCTATTTGAATGGAACAACATATAAAATGTACAAAAACATGTAAAAGAGTATATGAGTGAAACATAGAAAAACTAAATACATTTTTAAGGAGAAAATTTATATTGTCCTCTGAAAAAGAAGTCAGGTGACATCTTCCAAGAAAGTCATGTTGGGATTTTTGTTTGGCTCAAGCTGAGCAATGTGAATGAAACAATGTGACTGAGAGAGGTGACCTGATTCCTCAGTCTACAAATGATCCTGTTCAGAAATTTACTGCACTTTAGCAAGCAACAGCAACAGCAGAGGATTTAAATGAAAAAGAATAACCATATAAATGAAGAGACAGAGTTTGGACAGATAGAAGACAGATTATTGCACCTGAAAGTTCTCAAGACTGACTGAAAAAGTTAAAAAGATTTCTACACTTCTCAGACAAATCAGTGAAGAAGCATATAAACTGTAGAAGAATTAGCAGGAGGGAACTTTGGTATATCGGTCTTGCTATGTCTCTATCATAGTCTTACAGTGTGCTAAGACACTGTAAGGCCAGCAATAATTTAGCAGAATGTTTGCTGTTTATTATCACACAGAATCTAGTGTTACTTGCCTGCTAGTATCACAATACTGAGCAAAAGAAATTCTATACAAGGTACTATAGCTCAAGAGAGAGAAGATGGAATGTTAAATAAACCTAAATGTTTATATACTTCACAGCTTTTTTTTTTTTTTTTTTTTTTTTTGGATGGTAGATACTTATTGTAATCTTTGGAAGGACTACTTCTGAGAGAATATATCACTTCAAAAGTTAATATTCCACATTCACAGGGAATTGGGATATTATGGAAAACTTGTTCCTGGACTCCTCTCTGATTTTCCATTTAAAATGAAACAAAACAAGACTAAACAAAACACACACTATCATGTCTATGTAAGTCTATTTCTTCAACTTTTTTTCAACTGTTTCTTTGTGGGGTTCACCAGAAAATCAACAGAAGTTAACTTCATGAAGTTAAGTTAAATGATTCATCTCTGCTTCAGGGAATCCAATGGCTCCATCTTTTTTGATCACTTGCTTTTCTGCAATGTAATTTATAAGGGTAGATGGCAAGAATAATAAGGAATTTCAGAAAAAAAAAACAAAAAAACATTAGAGATGGGAATGACTTACAGATTTTTTTTTTTTTCTTTTTGGTGTGTGTGTCTGTGTGTATGTGTTTGTTTGTTTTGTCTTTTTTGCTTCCTGTGTTCACAGAAGTATTTAGAAAATAGAACCTAAGAATAGGTTCACATAAGACAATGCATGACTTGTTTTGATAGATGTGTATTTGCATACAGCTAGGTCACTCCATGCATTAAGGGAGAATTAGTTGCCTTCGCCTGTGCTAGAAAAATACACAAACACAATGACTTTACTTCATCATTATCTATCCTTCACATCTTAAAAGAACACAGTTAAAATGAGGTTAGCAGGAAGAGAAATTAAGAAAGGGAGAAAAATCAAAACATTATTTAAAATAAAAAAATATGCATAATTCTGTATATCTTAATTTGAAAGAAGCATAAGACTTATGACTCTAGTAAAATGACCAGAGAACAGTTAAAGACACAAATTTTGCAGAGCACATTTTCTTAAAATTACTTAATAAAACATATGAAAGAAATCCACACTTCATTAAAATGTATAGAAAATTTTACTAATATTTTACTAGAGATATAAAAAATATTTCAGTAAAAATTAAATTAACAACAACAACAAAATGCAAGGTAAATCTAGTGAAAGTTTAAGTACATATATGCTACTATATATATATAGTAGCAAAAAACAGGGTTAGACAGAATGATGGTTTCCTACATGAATATTTCTGTAGTTGAGTAGAATTTGTTTGTTTCACTACGAATTAAAATATGAAGTGTAATAATCAATTTGATAATGGATAGGCTATTTTTTTAATTATTATTATTATTTCATTTATTTATTTATTTATTGTTTGAGGATGCTCTGGTGATGAGGAATAAGCAGCAGTGAATGGATGGGATAGAACTTCCTGCAGGGGGCAAACTTGAACCATTTTCCACTTGCTAGCCTGAGCTACTGTGATTTATGAGTATTACACTTGTGGTTCATTTTGCTCCATTTGCTCCAATTGTTATTACGACTTTTCTAAGAGATTGTTTATCTCACTAGTCCTGAGCCAATTCTAAATAACTAGATAAAATCCAAAGGAAATAAAAAATACAAATTTTACAAAATCTTATGTCCCAACTAAAAAGAAAACAAAAACCATACAAACACTTTTCCTTGCAGTCTCTAAGAATGTTCAGTTTGCCACCACTTTTCCACTTCTATCCCTTCCTTTGTTTAGAATTATGAATTTTCCAGTATTCTCTTCTGAAAGACAAATCCTAAAATGTCACGAGAAAACTTTTATAATGCTATATTCCAAGCAAGGTCAAGTAATTTGCAGCCCTATGAAGATCAAAAATCAACTTCAATTCCTAGGCTAGGTCTGGATGGAAACAGTAAATTATTCACAATTTTTTATTTTAATCTACCTTTAAACACATTGTGCAGTAAATCTATAGTTTGTTTCACTAGGATTGTGAACACATTTTGTAACTGAAATACTAATAAACTAAAGAGTAAGGGGTTGCCAGAGGGCTAACCTAAAAAATAAAATTTCCATTCTCACGATGTCTCAGCATAACAACCACTCAATGTAAGCCTTCCTCAAGGTTCACTAAATCTGAAGCCTAAAATAAACTGAAATGAAAATAATATTATTAATATTAGTACTCTAGATTTGTCACTAAGCAGGATATAATAGAATAGCTTTCTGATCACCAGTCTTGCTGGGTAACAAGAAATTTCCCCCTAAACAGAATACAAAGTGATCAAGCATCACCAGTTTACTGTGTAACATAATCATTGGAAGCCTCCCTGCAAGAATGCAGACTATATCAGAGTTTTATTCGATTTCAGAGAACACACATGGGATTTTATATTTACACTGTACAAATACGAGTAAAATCTTTTGAGTTTTACATAACTGTGCTAGGGATCTCATGAGAATCCACTCTCTTAAAATATTTGTAGCACACCTTGCTTTTCCAGTAAGGAAACAATTAACATTAAAAAAATAAAATAAAATCTGGTAGGACTTGACTAAAACAGGAACAATCTCAGAAAACTGAAAAGCTGTTAAAGGTTACCTATGTTGTTTGGAATGAGAAGGTTTTAATCTAAATTTAGGAGAGACAACTATGAAAGTACAACCAGATACATGCACAACCTCTTCCTCCAAGACAATACCTGGAGATTTACAGAATAGAATTTCTAGGTTGGAAGAGACCTCAAGATCATCGAGTCCAACCTCTGACCTAACGCTAACAGTCCCCACTAAACCATATCCCTAAGCTCTACATCTAAATGTTTTTTAAAGACACCCAGGGATAGTGACTCCACCACTTCCCTGGGCAG
This sequence comes from Netta rufina, assembly GCF_964035555.1. NCBI lineage: Eukaryota > Metazoa > Chordata > Aves > Anseriformes > Anatidae > Netta > Netta rufina. The sequence goes on from NC_140125.1 coordinate 58,722,654, forward strand.
CCCGTTCCAATGTCTAACAACCCTTTAGGTAAAGAAGTTCTTCCTAACATCCAATCTAAAACTCCCCTGTTGCAACTTAAACCCATTCCCCCTCGTCCTGTCACCAGGCACATGGGAGAACAGACCAACCCCCACCTCGCTACAGCCTCCTTTAAGGTACCTGTAAAGAGCAATAAGGTCACCCCTGAGCCTCCTTTTTTCCAGGCTGAACAAACCCAGCTCCCTCAGCCGCTCCTCGTAGGACTTGTTCTCCAGGCCCCTCACCAGCTTCGTCGCCCTTCTCTGGACAAAGGAATTTTTTGTTTTGTTTTGTTTTTTAATGTTATGAAATGGTTGGCGACCTGCTACGGCACTTGGATGTGCGCAAGTCGATGAGGCCGGATGGGATCCACCCGAGGGTACTGAGAGAACTGGCAGAGGAGCTGGCCAAGCCACTTTCCATCATTTCCATCGGGGGAGGTCCCAGTTGACTGGCGGCTAGCAAATGTGACAGCCATCTACAAGAAGGGCTGGAGGGCAGTCCCCTGGGGTACTATAGGCCTGTCAGTTTGACCTTAGTGCCAGGGAAGCTCATGGAGCAGATTATCTTGAGAGTCATCACGCAGCACTTGCAGGGCAAGCAGCCGATCAGGCCCAGTCATCATGGGTTTATGAAAGGCAGATCCTGCTTGATGAACCTGATCTCCTTCTATGACAAAGTGACTCGCTGGGTGGATGAGGGAAAGGCTGTGGATTTGGTCTTCCTTGACTTCAGCAAGACTTTTGACACTGTTTCCCACAGCATTCGCCTCAAGAAACTGCCTGCTCTTGATTTGGACTGGCACATGCTTTGTCGGGTTAGAAACTGGCTGGATAGCCGGGCCCAAAGAGTCGTGGTAAATGGAGTCAGATCCAGTTGGAGGCCGGTCACTAGTGGTGCTCCCCAGGGCTCACTGCTGGGGCTGGTCCTCTTTAATATCTTCATCGATGATCTGGATGAGGGCATTGAGTGCACCCTCAGTAAGTTTGCAGATGACACCAAGTTAGGTGCGTGTGTCGATCTGCTTGAGGGTCGGAAGGCTCTGCAGGAGGATCTGGATAGGCTGCACCCATGGGCTGAGGTCAGCTGTATGAAGTTCAACAAGGCCAAGTGCCGGGTCCTGCACCTGGGGCGCAATAACCCCAAGCAGAGCTACAGACAGGCTGGGAGATGAGTGGTTGGAAATCTGCCTGGCGGAGAAGGACCTGGGAGTGATGGTTGATAGTCAGCTGAATATGAGCCAGCAGTGTGCTCAGGTGGCCAAGAAGGCCAACGGCATCCTGGCTTGCATAAGAAGCAGTGTGGCAAGCAGGTCTAGGGAACTGATCGTCCCTCTGTACTCGGCTCTGGTGAGGCCGTACCTCAAGTACTGTGTTCAGTTTTGGGCCCCTTGCTACAAGAAGGACATCGAGGTGCTTGAGCGGGTGCAGAGAAGGGCGACAAAGCTGGTGAGGGGCCTGGAGAACAAGTCCTATGAGGAGCGGCTGAGGGAGCTGGGCTTGTTCAGCCTGGAGAAGAGGAGGCTCAGGGGCGACCTTATCTCTCTCTATAGGTACCTCAAGGGAGGCTGTAGCGAGGTGGGGGTTGGTCTGTTCTCCCACGTGCCTGGTGACAGGACGAGGGGGAATGGGCTTAAGTTGAGCCAGGGGAGTTTTAGGTTAGATGTTAGGAAGAACTTTACTGAAAGCGTTGTTAGGCATTGGAACAGGCTGCCCAGGGAAGTGGTGGAGTCACCATCCCTGGAAGTCTTCAAAAGACGTTTAGATGTAGAGCTTAGGGATATGGTTTAGTGGGGACTGTTAGCGTTAGGTCAGAGGTTGGACTCGATGATCTTGAGGTCTCTTCCAACCTAGAAATTCTGTGATTCTCTGATTCTGTTATTAATTTTTTTTTTTTTCTGATGTCCCTAAGATGTCCCTAATCACTCTGCCTCATGGTCACTGGTCCAGATTGGTATTTACCTTGAAATGGTCCTGATAGCGTTTTGTTTGTTTGTTTCCTGAACTAATAACTGAAGACAATAAATACAGAAGTATTAATAAAATAAAATCTTAAAGATTTTACTCTTTTTTTTTTTTTTTAATTTGTTTGTTTGTTTCTAGCGAAAGGCAAACAGTTCTTCAGTAGAGAAAAATATAAAATCCAGCCTGTTAGAGTAATTTAAAAAAAAAAAAAAAAAAAGACTCCTTTAAACAACACTAGAACCTTAGCCACAACATTGCTAAAATGCAATCTGATGCACATGACTGGAGTACATGTCATTGCAAAATATGCAGATTCATACAGCCTGCTTTGCTGTTCTACTCAGACCTTTACTCTTTCCATTTTGGTCTTGCTTTTATTTCCACAACTGAACAGCATGAGACAAACAACCTAATGCTAGCCTCTCTCTCTAGTTGATCACCTCCTCTCACTTCCAAAAATAAGATCCATATTAGAACTTCTGTGAAGTCGATTTGAGCTGTAGCCTCAAAGCTGAATGATTACATTTAAGAGCTTAAATTCAACACCTTCTTTTGCTTTGTCTCAGCTGGTTGTAAGGGCTTTCTTAGGACACTACATGTCTTGAGACACTTTATATCTTAATACTAGAACAGGTTTATTAAATCAAACTATGTTTACTCATTTATAAATCCATCCTTTTAATCTTCAAAAATATTTCTCTGTGGCTTTAATTTGATGTTTATCAAAAGGTGTGGTCTATTCCAACTTAGAAATGAAATACTGAAATAGATTGTAGGAGCAGGAAAATATAACTGTATACAATCTATTTTAAGATGAGGGCAGACCTTTTTGGTTATTAAGTCAGAGTGAAAGAATACCAGCTAGAGAGTTTAAATTAAAAAAAAAAAACAATAATAATAAAAAAAATCTTGAATGAATTCCAGTGAAGATAATAGAAATACAAATGATATATTCCATTATAAACCTTGTAATAATTTAAAATTGATTAGTATTTGAAGAATGATGGATAACTGAAAAGCAGTACTATTATAAAGCAAAATGCAATTTTTGATACCATGCAACTCCTTCAAGATCTCTATTTTTTCCCTCTTTTGTAATATTCACAGCAGAAATAAAGAGATATCTGTCCTTCATGAGAAATGAGTCTAGTTCTGAAAATGATATTGTTAGTCATGTCAAGTTTTAATAGAAATAGTGAAATAATAATTTGGAAATAGAGGGAACCAGGACCAGAAGGAACAGTTCAGACATGCAAGTGCAGGAGGTCTCTGTCTGCTTAGAATCTCAATTACAGTAGGTCAGGCAAAGGGAACTCAGCTGCAAACATGAAGCTTAATATGAATGTATTCAATGGCATATGGGAGAAAAAGCTCATATAGGTAAACCACAATTCAGTCACGAGCTCCTGAGCAGATTATTTAGCCTCCTTCATATATTCTTTTTCACGAGGTATAAGAATTTATAACTCGATAGTCAGAAATTGAGCCATAGAAAAGATGCACTGGCTTTAAAGGATAAGTCAAAGCCTCCGCAAACATGTGTGATATCAGGTTATTTTTACCAAGCAATAAATAAAAATGTTACATTAGAATAATACAATTTATAATTCAATTTTGAACTCAAGGCAATTCCATCTATAAGAACATTTTTACTTTGATTATGATGTTTTGACAAAACTAGTGCAATTTAAGATGGTGGTTGAGCTCTTTCTTTAGAATCCAGTGTCACAAATATAATTAACTTCTTCTGTTTATTTATTTATTTATTTTCCAAAAGGAAAACAAACAAACAAACAAACACACAAACAAACACACACACACACACGAAATATTAAATTTTCTTTCCTGCATCAAATTTTTAGATCATAGTAAATCCTAACTTCTCTTCTAGGCACTTATTAGGCTTCAGACAGGTAAAAAGATAAATGGATTAGTAAGTAGATAGCTATAAAAGTTTCTCTAGTAAACAGTATAATGAAAGTAAACATGACAAGTCCTCATGAGAACTGAAATGTAAATGAGGTAATGTGACGTAACTCTTGAAATTAGGTAGGGATGTGTAGTGACAATACAGATGCTAGGGTCCTCAGCTCTTACAGGAACACCTTCCTCTACGGCGATTTTAGTTACAGTTTTCCCTTCTCTGACAAAGAAGCTAAGAATGAGTGCTGCGATAATCACAGATTTTATTTAAATTTAGGTTTTCTAGCAGAAAATGAACAAATTCATTTAAGAAAAGTAAATTACCAATTATTTCTGATTTTATTTATTTATTTATTTATTTAATTTATTTTAAGAAGCTCTGAGTAAAAAATGTAGTCTTGACATATTTCCAATTGAGCTGCAACAGTATAGAGTAAGGCAGAGAAGAATGTGGCTGAGCTGTGAATAGTTACCACTGAAGACTTTCTTTTAGGTGGACACAACTTTGAAACATATGCCATGTGAAGCAGTGTAGGGTAGGTTCAACTAAGTAAGTGTTGTCATAGAGTTTGAGGAAGAGCTCAGATCATACCAAATTGGGTGGAAAGAGTGAAGATACATCTGTTGAATCTTCTTGTTATGGATTTTATTTAGGCAACATAAAATAGTAGGTTCAAAATTTTAACTTAAGAAAAATAGGCTGCTATTAGTTGAAGACAAGTGTTATTGAAAGTTTTCCTCCACAACACAGCAATTTTCTTTTCTGATCCCTTATTCCAAAGACAAATTGCAAGTTAGATTTAAAGTTTAGCTTCTAGTTTTACTGACCTCAGCACTGTGATAATGTAAAATGTTGAATCATAGAATAATTTGTGTTGGAAGGGACTTAAAGATCATCTAGTTTTAATCCCCCTGCCATGGGATGCCACTTACTAGATCAGGTTGCCAAGGGCTCCATACAACATGGCTTTGAACACCTCCAAGGATGGGACATCCACAACTTCTCTGAGCAACTTGTTCCAGTGCCTCACTACCCTCTGAGTAAAGAATTTCTTCCTAACATCTAATCTAAATCTCCTCTCTTTTAGTTTAAGACCATTCCCCCTTTAAGACTATTCACTACCTGCTTGAGTAAAAAGTCACTCTCCATGTTTTTTATAACACTTTTTTATAAGAACTGAATCACAGAATCACAGAATGGCTGAGGTTGGAAAGGACCTCTGAAGATCATCTAGTCCAATGCCCCTGCCAAGCACGATCACCTAGAGCACATTATGCAGGATGGCATCCAGGTGTATTTTGAATATCTCCAAAGACGGAGACTCCACAAACTCTCTGGGCAACCTGTCCCATTGCTCTGTCACCCTCACAGTAAAGAAGTGACCCCACTGAAAGGCCACAGTGGAGCCTTCTCTTCTCCAGGCTGAACATCCCCAGCTCTCTTAGCCTTTCTTCACAGGAGAGAGGTACTCCAGCCCTCTGGTCACCTTTGTGGTCCTCCTTTGGACCCTCTCCAATGGGACCACATCTTTCTTGTGCTTGGGGCCTCAGACCTGGATGCTGTACTCCAAGTGAGGCCACGCCAAGTGAGCAGAGGGGGACAATCTCCCTTGACCTGTTAGTTGCACATCTTTTGATGCAGCCCAGGATGCAGTTGTCCTGCTGGGCTGCAAGTACACACTGCTGGCTCACGTTGAGTTTGTCCACTAGAACCCCCATGTCCTTCCCTGCAGGGCTGTTCTCAATGAGTTCTTCTCCCAGTCTGTACTCATGTCTGGGATTGCCCCAACCCAGGTGAAGCACTTTGCACTTGGACTTCTTGAACCTCATTAGGTTCATGTGGGCCCATTCCACAGGCTTGTCCAGATCCCTTTGAATAGCATTCCTTCCGTCTATTTTACCAACTGCACAATTTAGCTTGGTACTGTCTGTAAATTCGCTGAGGATGCACTTCCTCCCACTGTCTATGTCATTGGAAAAGATAATAAACTACTCCAGTGCTAAGATGGACCCCTGAGGGACACCACTCATCATTAGCCTACACCTGGAAATAAAGCCACTGACTGCAACTCTTTTGCTGTGGCAATCAAGCCAATTCCTTATCCACGGATTAGTCCACCGTTCAAATCCAGACCCTCAATTATAGAGAATTACAGAATTTGGAAGTTCTCCTAGGGCCGGAAGGCAGAGCTGAGTGTCATAGGTGGAACTGTGCCCAAATGAACATAGTTTGTAGCAAGTTACCATGTTGTAGAGGAGTTTTGAGATCATCTGATGAAACTGAACAGGTACAAGTCTATGGGGCCTGATGACATGCATCACAGGGAACTGGCTGGAAGTGGACTGGAGGGAACTGGCTGATGTAGTTACCAAGATACTCTCCAACATATATGAAAAGTCATGGCAGTCAAACAAAGTCTCCAGTGACTGGAAAAAAGGATACATCAATCCCATTTTTAAAAAGGGTAGAAAGGAAGACCTGACGAATGACAGACAGGTGAGCATCACCTCTCTGCCTGGGAAGATCATGGAACAGATCATCCTGGAAACAAAGTTAAGGCATATGCAAGACAAGGAGGTGATATGAGACAGCCAGCACAGCTTCACAAAAGGTAAATCATGATCTGTCGACTTTGATCTGACTCCTGCATCAGTCGACAAATCAAGACCAACTGATGTCATCTACCTGGACTTCTGCTGGAAGTGTGGCTTGTTCACCATAGAAAATACCATTACATTGTCATCATGTTGTGGTCTTAAATTCCTTGACAATAACTACATGACACCGAGGAATAAAGGGAACATTCAGGAGCTGTCCAGTCTTTTGTGGATGCACAATGTAATTTTACATATCTGCTCTGTTTGTATGCCTGTATCAATATTTCAGGCAGATCTAAAGAATAGAAAATGGATAGGAAGTTCATGAACAGTATTCATTTGATAACCACTCATCTTATAACTTCTCCATTTAGCTGAACAGGGATTGTCCCTGGACTACTTGGAAAAATAAAACAAAACAACCTCTGAACAACACAACATCCATAAAGTTCTCTTGATATTCCCTGAATATCCTGCTAAAATTCTGATTGCATACTTTTAAATACCAGTATCAAAGTCCACATGAAAATCCCAAAGATTGTTTCTTAGAATTCCTGCCCATGTGATATAGGAATATTGCAGCACAAATGTCATAAGACTTCTGACAGTGATCCAGGAGAAAAATTTATTTTTTACAATTTATTTTTTGTGCCTCTTCTATTTGTTTCTCTGTGTACTACTGTACATCTTATTGAAACACCTCATTAATTTTCATTGGCACCTATTGGCACTAACACCAATGTTCAACTAACACTAGTTAGTGATAACAGACATTAGTGGAAAGTGAAATTTAAAAGAAAGTATGCACATAAGTAAAGACACACAGGTGAAGATTCTCCTAGAAAAAATATTTTTTACAAAGTAAATATGTATCTTGTGATATATATATATATATATATATATATTTTTTTTTTTTTTTTTTCTATGGGAGTGGTCAAATGCTGGAACAGATTGTCCAGAGAGGTTTTCCAGTTTTGATCTACTTAAAGCTTTGAAGCTACTTAAAATCTCAGTGGATACAGTCTGGGGCAACCTTCTGTATGTGAATCTGAATGGGTAGGGAAGTTGAATTAGACAGTCATGGATGTCAAGGACAAAAATAGGGTCTTCAAATACGTCAGTAGAAGAAGAAAGACTGGTGAAAAAATAGTCCTGCTCCTGAATGGGGGGGGGGGGGGGGGGGGGGGGCAAGGGATAAACCTTGTTGAGAAAGGATACAGAGAAGGCAGAGTTGCTGAATGCCTTTTTTGCTTTAGTCTTTACTGCTAAGATCAGTCCTTGGGAATCTCAGAATTTGGAGACAAGAGAGGAAGTCCAGAGAAAGAAGGAATTTTCTTTGGTCAAGGAGGATCAGATCAGAGATCTTTTAAGCAAATTTATCCACAAATCCAGGGGCCCTGATGGAATGCACCCACAGGTGCTGAGAGAGCTGGACGATGTTATTGCTAGGCCACTCTTCAGCATCTTTGAAAGGTCATGGAGAACATGAGAGGTGCTTGAGGACTGCAAGAAAGCCAATGTCTCACCAACCTTCAAAAAGGGCAAGAAGGAGGACTCAGGCAATTACAGACCAGTCAGCCTTACCTCCTTTCTTGGAAAGGTGATGGAGCAGCTCATCCTGAAGGTCGTCTCCAAGCATGTGGAGGATAAGAAGGTGATCATGAGTAGTCATCATGCATTCCCCAAGGGGAAATAATGTTTAACCAATCTGATATCCTTCCTAGACGACTAGATAAGTAGATGAGGGGAGAGCAGTGGATATGGTCTACTTTGACTTCAGCAAAGCTTTTGACACTGTTTCCTATAACATACTCACAAATAAGCACAGGAAGTGCAGGCTAGATGAGTGGATAGTGAGGTGGATTTCCTGGATGGAAGAGCTCAGAAGGTTGTGCTCAGTGGTGCAGTTGTTAGTTGTTAGTTGGAGGCTGGTAGCTAACAGTGTCCCCCAGGGTTGGGACTAGGTCCAATTTTATTCAATTTATTCATCAATAACCTGAATGGTGGAACAGAGATGGAACTCATCAAGTTTGCTGATGACACAAAGCTGGGAGGAGTGGATGATACCCTAGAAGGCTGTGCTGACATTCAGAGAGGTGTTGACAGGCTGGAGGGCTGGGTTGAGAGGAAGCTCATGAAGCACAGGCAAGTGCAGGGCCCTACACCTATGGAAGAATAACCCCAAGCACCAGTACAGGTTGTGGGCTGACCTGCTGAAAAGCAGCTCTGCAGAGAAAGACCTGGGAGTCCTGGTGGACAGCAGTTAACCATGAGTCAGTAAAGTGCTCTTGTGGCCAGGACGGTACATTCAGAATTGTGTTGCCAGCAGGCCGAGGGAGGTGATCCTCCCCTTCTACTCATCCCCGGTGAGGTCACATCTGGAGTATTGTGTCCAGTTCTGAGCTCCCCATTGTAAAAGAGGGACATAGAGATACTGGAGCGAGTCCAGAGGAGGGCTACTAAGATAGGGGACTAAGAAGGGGACTGGAGCACCAGTCATATGAGGACAGGCTGAGAAAGCTGGGCCTGTTTAGCCTGGAAAAGAGAAGACTGAGGAGAGACCTCATCAATGTATATAAAACTCTGAGGGGAGGGTATCAAGAGGATGGAACCAGTCTCTTTTCAGTTGTGCCCAGTGAGAGGACAAGAAGCAAAGGGTACAAACTGAAGCCCAGGAAGTTTTATCTGGGTAAGAGAGGGCACTTTGCTGTGAGAGTAACAGAGCACTGGCACAGGTTGCCTAGAGAGGATGTGGAGTCTCCTTCTCCGGATATATTCAAAAGGCACCTGGATGCCATCCAGCACAATGTGCTCTAGGTGGTCCTGTTTGTCAGGGGGGCTGGAGTAGATGATCTTCAGAGGTTCCTTCCAATCTCAACCATTCTGTGATTCTATGATTCTTTGATCTCAATAATTCCCTAACCTTACTGTTCCTGTAAATCTGTGAGGAGGAAAACAAACAGAAAAACTGTCAAAGACTGAAGTATTTTTTCTTCATGACTAATCTTTCCCTTGTCTCTCCAAGTGCAGAAGGCTGAACACTTGTATAATTGTGTAACATGGTGGTGAGGGACACCAATCTCATTACCGCATCTCACAATAACAGAGAAAAACAAGAACATCACCTTAATCAATAGGTGTAAATTGGCTGTAGTTCTGCTTGACAGGGGAGACAGGAAAAGACAGAATTTGAATGGTCACTTTGTATCATTTCTATGGGCTCTGTGGTTTTGTTACTGCATTTCTGCACAGAGAGGAAGGTTCATTTTTGGCAGGGTGAAAAGAATGTCGTGCTGCACTGCTTGCTGTCATGGCCAAGCAATATGACAGACCTCAAACCTGTTAGGCTTGATAATGCAGATGTAGCAAAGTCAGATAAAAATCACAGTGACAGCTCGATGGATCCTGCATACTTACACAGGTAAGTATGAAAAACCAGAGTTTTTTCTCTGGTCAAAGTGTATAGGTCTCTCCATTTTTCTCTGGTCAGAGTGTGTAGGACTGTCCAAAGTCTAAGCTCTAAGTTTTTGCGTTAATGGCTAAGTAAAGCACTATAATACTTTAAGACACTAGTGGTCTAAATTTGTAGTATTAACAGTCTTCCAGTGGTTACCATTCTTCTGGCAGACTTAAAGGTGTGCAATATACCCCTGTACCCCTACGAATACCGCATACATACTAATACTTTTCTCCATTCTCCACTTGCTCTAAACTGATGCACTAACCTTTAGACTGAAATGTTAGAACACGTTTTTTCTTCTGTCAATTGTACTACAGAGATGGCTGTTTCCAGTAGATATCTTAAACTGACACAAAATCAGTCAGAACTCATTTGCCAGGGACATTTTTATTTATTTATTTATTTATTTTTGAAGGCGATGAGAAACAAGGTCCAAATGGATCAAAATGCCTTCCTATACCTCTCAGAGTTTCTAGTAATCTGTGGCACAAAAAGTACCTGTTATCCCAAAATGATGACAGCATTTGTTCTCAACGTTGCATTGTACACAAACTGCATATTTTACAGATGGTCTATTGTGCTGGTATCGATCCCAAATATTATATTAAGAATTATAATAATTCTGAAAGCACTGTGGAATAAACTGTGTCCCTAGCTAGTAAAATGGTCTTGGGGAAGGAGATATGAATATAAAAATTAAGGTTCCATTGCCAATGGTTAACACTTAGGTGTTGGGTTTTATTTTCTTGTTCCAATACTATTGTTAGTTTTTTCCAACACTAGCTGGAAAAACATCTACAAACTTTTCAGGAAATGTTGCAGGTGAAGATAGTAATTAATTCTCAATGAAAGTAATTTTCATAGATGCCATAATATACAGACAACATTGAAGGCTGATGAATAATTTAAATTGAAATTTAGACTACCTCTATATACATATGAAGATAGAATATATATATATAAATGTATAGTTTATTTCATTATTATTATTATATATATATTTTTTTTGTCATGCATCTTTAAAAATAACAGTAATAGTCCAAACATGATCTTAGCAGGAATAAAAAATTGCTTATGGAAAAAATTGCAATTCATTCATTAATTCTGAAACCTTGCTGTAATAAATTGAATTACATAACAGACATCAGTTCAGTCTTGCATGGTTTAGTTTCTTGAAGTGTGAGGTAATCTATCTTTTTAAGTGTTTTTGAACATGAAAGAGCAAGTTCTTAGGAGTGTAAGAATTTTATACTGGAATGAAGCAAGACTGTCTCTACTCCAGGAGCCTACTTTGAACAGATGTCTCACTAAAACTTCAAAGGGAACATTAACCTTTACATAATATGTAGAATTGTCCAATCCTTATCAGGAAAATAAATTTCTTCTTGACTGTAAACGGTGAACATTTATTTCCCAAGGTATTAGGGTTGATAGACATTTAGCATTTTTTGGCCTTACTTGAAACTTGAAGAGAAAAGACCTTTTTATACTTACTAATGTTGTTTATATCAATGAGGTTTATATTCTAATTTTAATTACTCCAATATCATTCCAGAGTAACTCCTTTAAGACGAATGCATTGCTCTGCCTTTCAGTTGAAGTAAGTGTATTTGAAGTGAAACAGTTTGAAACTTTCATTGAAATTGACCTTTTAATCCTCCTCCAGACTAAGGGCAAAATTGTAAGGAGATTAATGCCAGCTCCAGTGGGCGTTATCATAGTTATCCTAGAATCATAGAATCATTAGGGTTGGAAAAGACCAACAAGATCATTTGGTCCAACCCTCACCCTACTTCCAATATCACCCACTAAACTATGTCCCTAAACACCAGGTCCAACCTTTCCTTAAACAACCCCAGGGATGAAGACTCCACCATTTCCCTAACAACATGTTCCAATGCCTGACTACTCTTCCTGAGAAGAAATGTCTCTCAATTTCCAATAAACATATACATATATATATATATATTATTTAGAAAGAACCATGGATCTAAAGCACCAGGAAATGATAAATAAGAAACATAACGGAAGCAGTAATCAAACAAGGAAGTAGGAACAAGATAACAAGTGTTTGTACAGAAAGAAAGCAAAGAAGAATGATCAGGTGGTCATTAAAATGTGTAGTGCTAAAAGAAGAAAGAGAGAAAGATCTAAAATAAAAGTAGGATGAAGTTGGGAATCACATGGGAAATATCCTCTTTGGGAGAAGACTTCTTTATGGAAAACATCACTACTAAGAGCATAACAAATAAGAACATTCATTACAGAATTTCATTTATTCTGCACTGCCTTTGGTTAGCAATTTGATATAGCCACAGAGAAATAATTGTCTTGTTCTGAGGAAAATTTGTAAACTGAATATTTGCATCTTAAACACTGTGTTTGCATGAAGACATGAACATTAAGTACTGACAAGGCAAGAAAAATACTGAATTTCTTAGAATATTAGAGCAAGAGAATCTGCCATTCTCCATTACCATACATGCAAGTTATCAGCTACACCTATCAGGGAGAAGTTGTCAATCAACTCTATTGCAAGGATGAAAGAGTAGATGGTACAGTTTAATTTTATTATGGAAATTGATTTGCATCTTTTATATGTCTTGATTGAAATCTTTCCAGGTAATGGCATTGAAGAATACTCATAAAACTGCCATGACTGTGGTAATAACTATTATTATGATCAAATTTAATAATAATAATAAAAAAAAAAAAACTGCCTGCAAGATGGGCAATATGAATAATTCATGTACAGTGTTGCTTAAAATGTGATAGAGAGAAAAAGACTTGTAGGAAAATTCTTAATGTATCCAGACAGGGATGATAATTGGTTTTTGCAACTAAATGAGTACTTCATGTACAAGACAGCACTAACAAGGCAGGAGAAGAAATTTACACATTGGGGAGACAATTTCATTTATCTGGTTGCAGCAGGATAAGTGGAATAAATGGTTTTCCTTAAAGGAATTGACAGAAAATGCATATCTTGATAATAATTAGTTTTGTTTACAACTATAGAACAACAGAACAGGAGACACAATAGTATCTTTTCAATATATAATAGCATATGTACCATGTGCCTGTGTAGGCCTTACTCATACTTTAAATCAAATACCTGCAAACACCTACTGGCTCTCTTCTAGGGTTGTCTTTTAGTTGCATGCATAAACAGGATTCAGGCATATGGAGAATTGTTTCAGAGTTGCACTTTATTTAATTTTGTTAGCTTTCTTTTAAGTATATAGCAGGAGATAAGCTTGCTTTTATTGCCTACCATCTGGTGGAAAAAGAATGCAATCTCGTAAAAAGGAACTAAGACTAAGACAATATTTTAGTGTCAGGGTCTGAAGTTTTGGTGAATGAATTCACCAAGGATGTCAATTTCAGGAACAGAAAACCATACAAGAACTCATCCCTCTATCCTCACTCAAAGGCACTGATTAAATCTGGGAACTGGCATCTCAATTGTTGGTATGACTAGTTGAATTTCCTATATGCCAATGTCTGTTTTTGTCTCTCAGAAACAAAAGAAGGTTGAGAATAAACCAAACTCATAAGTAGTATCCTACATCCTCCACTTTGAGCAACTAAAGTTGGGCCATTATTTTCTGTTTGCCTGGATTTCTTCATTGTTGAATACACAGCAAGAGGACATGCATATCTCATATAAATGTTATACAAACACTCAGATCAAAACCAAACCAATCTTACCAAAACCAAAACTTATTATAAAAGCAATCAGAAAATTTTTGTGTAAGAAAATACACAAAATTCTTTTTCTGTGCTCCAAGAATCTTTCTACTGTTGTTAGTCCAGACTTTTTTTAATAGCTTTTGCCCTCCCTGGTGTTCAGGTGTAGGAGATCCAAGGTATGATGGTCAAATGTCTGTCCCATTCATTGTCCTATTTGCTATTTCAAATCAGGGCTAGGCATATATATTAAAAATACAGAAATCTGTAAGTGCTTGTATGTGGTAGTATAGATGGAAACATTCTTCTGTTTGGAGTACAGTATGTTCTGAAATTATCAAAAACAAAATGAACCTGATTTTTTTCTTTTAAAAATATATATACACTAAGAAACAAAACCTAGTTAAGTAACATGAATAAAATTTGAGAGCTGGATTTAGACAAAATCCCTCTTAATATACTGTGCTTTCCCATTTCTAATTCTCTCCACGTTTGAACCCAAGATCAATCCTCTTTGTTCTGACTTGCCACCAGGGTCTCTGATCAATGTTGATAAAACAAAGCAACAATAAAAAAGACTTCTAAAGCTACTACGGAGAAGTGTGGGAAAACTAAACCAAAACAAAACTGTGTTTTTTGCTTACGACTATGGCCTGTACCTCCATGTGTTTGTTTAGGATGGATTACTTGCTATGGAGATTAGATGTAAAGGGAGTTACACTTGTACAGTTACACAATAATCTAGAATAAGAGACAAAAAGTACTAAAATACAGTAGCCTGGTTAATGGGACCATGGTTGCTTTGCCAAGATAGAGTTCTGGAAATAATAACCCCCCCTAAATCTTATTTATCATCTGAAAAATTCTGCCTCATGAGGGGCTTTCTACAATGACTCAGATAAAAGGTCAGAGCTTTAAAATTACACATTGGTTTCTAAGAAAACCAGGGCCATGAAATTAATGTTATCCAGAGCCCAGGGGACAGATCAAAACATGTGACTGACAGCTGCAGACACCCATTGAAGTTTGCCTGGCTCTTTAGTGTGGGCTGGATAGGAGTGTGGAGTGGTGGCATCACGGGACTGGTTCAGAGTGGCAGTTACTTCCAAGTGCACAGTGGGCTAAGACTTGTGCTAGTAATCTAGGACATTGTATCCCAAAGAGCAGCTAGGTTATAGGTCATTCTCTTAGTAAGAACTCCCAATCTACCTGGTCTCTAATTGACAAGGCACTGCAGAGATGACCTAAGTGACTAATAGCCCACTCCAGGTCTCTGTGTGTTACCAACACCACACAGAGCCATCCCAAAAGCTACAGTTCCTTCCAACTCACTCTTTAAGGAGCCTCTCAAAAGTAACAGCTTCACTGAGGGAAGTGGGCAAGTACTTTTGAGCACCTCAGGTTTTGCTGGTTCTCTTTGTGGGTTATTTATGCTCAACTACGAGTGCACTTTAAACATGTTTCATACTGATAATCAGTAATAACTCTAGTCAACAGATGGAGTTATCAAATTAAATTATTTTATTGAGTGGTTCGTGTGGGTTAAACGCTGGTATTTTTAGTGCACTGAATACATTAACTAGCATCAACACCATATGAAAAAGGTATATTTCATGTTTATAGCTCTTGTCTTTGGGTTAAAAGTTCAGAAGGAACACTTAGGATTTGGTTTGCCAGAAGGAATTCTGCATTCTTCATGTACAAGAGAAATCTGAGCAATGTTAGGTATTGCATGTTCTGGAGTTCAAATATAAAAATGGTAGGTAACTTTTATGAGTGAGATGGATGTTCACAGGAAGCTGTACAAATATGCTGAAATGTTTCAACAGACAGAGTAAAAAACAGAAAAAGTCTAAGCCAAATAACTTAGGTTTCTCTAGTTGAGAGTCTACTATTTACTTGAAGACATTCTATTCCAAATAGTGTTTCTCTTACTAAAAGAAATACAGAACTGAAGTTTGAAGTTTGCCTTCATAATCTTGTTCTTCCTGGCCAGGCCATTTGTAAACCTCACTATGAAGAACAAAACATAATCTTTCTGGATTGCAAGTAGAATTTGATCATTATACTGATTCTGCTGTGAAAAACTTTTCTCCTTTGTTAGCTACATTAGAAAAATCAACACCTGAGAAGGCTGGAGTGACATATCAAAATATTATAGGAAAATCTTTTCTGCTTCATTAACACAGTCCCCATAATAACCGTTTCTGCATGTTATTGAGTTGTAGGGATGCACTATAAGTTTTAGCAATAAAGGCAGTGTGGCCATGTATTACCTACACAGACCAAAATACTTCAGAGACAAGAAAAAAATAAAAGAAAAATTGAGAACATCCTTCTTGTCTTCTCATTGAATAAAACAAGTGAATAGCCTTTAGTATTCCCATATTTAGAGCTTTTAAGCTTATTATCTGGGGGGCAAAAATAATAATAAATAAATAAAAAAATTATCACAGAAGTCATACCTGGCCTGATTTCCAGTTGGGATAAATCTAGCACATTCAGTAGAGGTTCTACATGCCACAGAGGAATCTGTGACGCTTTATCTCCTGACATGAACATTAAAATAAGTTTCTTTTATAGATCAAATCAGATTCCCATTAAAAATGGGAAGGACAGTTCTTATTGGGAAGCCAAAGATTGTGAGTACCATGCAAAAAGAAAAAAGTCCAGGTCATGAGATATTCTTTGCCACAACAAGGGTTTGCAGGAAGGAAAAAGTGATGGGCTGTCACCTTATCTCTTTTCAAAGGTCTGCAGATGAAATTCGGTACATTTTTCAATTCTATGTTCTCATCTTTCAAACATTTTTAATGCTTTAGAAAAAGACAATTTATATATATATATATATATATTTTTCCCCCCAGGAAGAAAAAGACATCGGTGTCAGCTCAGACTGTACATTGTATGAAAGAAGTTCTTTGGCAATGGATTAATGGTCTCATTTCTTCCCTCTGGATACTCCCCACATTGCTGCAGTTACTACATATACCGCTGGAGGCTGTGGAAAACACAAAAATTAAATGAACCTTTTGCAATTCAGAAATGCCATTTCTTTGCCATTGATATGCACTGCAGATAAATACTGAATGGATGAAGGAAAACAACAAGAAAAAGAGACTGTGGTTGGTAATCTGGGAATTCAGGAAGATGGGGAGATATTCAAGCACTAGTCCCTGATTTTAAGAGAGAACATTCTAAAAGAGAAACTCACGGTTTATTTGGGGGGGGGGGGGGGGTGTTGGGGAAGGAATAAGGAGTTAGGTAGGAGCAAAAGGATTCATTACTTATCTCCTTATTCTCATCCCAACTGGGATGAAAGAAAAACAAGCAATATATAAATTTTCAACACATTTCACAAAGCTGTTTTTGCATCCAACAAATTTTTAGTTGAGACAATTGACAGTACAGACCCTAAAAGGAAAACAGTTAGACACTCTGATACAGCACACTTAGGTGTCTCATAAACTGAAATCCTGAAGTCTCTTCAGCTTAAAAACACAGGTCTGTGCTGTCCAATCTAAAACAATCTTTCCTGTGTCAGGGTGATCATCTGCTGAACCATCTCCTGAATGCCAATAGGAATGAATTTAAGTTACTCATGTACAGATATAAAACACATGGGTGGTCTGCTTTGAAGTGTCAGTGTCTTAGATTTAATATGCTAATAATTTATGCATAAAATACAGGTTGCATTGAAGGAAAAATCCAATATTGTCAGTTTCCATGACAACCACTGTGCTAGCAGATTACATTGTCTCACATCAGATGGTTGCCAAGGTTGTGACCTATTTCTTAGTTCTAATGATTTTGTTTGAAGAATTTGGAAATGTTACCTATAACATAAACACTAATATATTTCACATGGATAGTCCTTAGCTATTAAAATAATAAAAAATAATAAATAAATGAATGTTAAATTAAGGAAAAAGCTTAGAAACTGAAAAGAAACTGGGCTTCCCAGTACAAGAGACACATGGAAATACTGGACGGAGTTCAGAGGAGGGTTACTAAGGTGATTAGGGGACTGTTTAGCCTGGAAAAGAGAAGACTGAGGGGAGACTTCATCAATGTGTATAAATATCTGAAGGGAGGGTGTCAAGAAGATGGAGCCAGTCTCTTTTCAGTTGTGCCTAGTGAGAGAACGAGAGGCAACGGTCACAAACTGAAGTCCAGGAAGTTCTGACTGAATATGAAAGGGCATTTCTCTGCTGTCCGGGTGACAGAGCACTGGCGTAGGTTGCCTAGAGAGGATGTGGAGTCTCCTTCTCTGTTGATATTCAAAAGGCACCTGGATGCCACCCTGTGCAATGTGCTCTAGGTGATCCTGCTTGTCAGGGGGGTTGGAGTAGATGATCTTTAGAGGTCCCTTCCAATCTCAACCAGTCTGTGATTCTATGGTTCTCTGATTCTATGATCCCATGAAAAGGACATATAAAATAATAACACCAAGAGGGAAGATTTGATTAGCTGCATGAGCAAGCAGTGGGTATTTCAGATCCAAGTCAGGTGTTAGGTACAGTGTAGCCAATAGTCAGTACCCAAAGATCACTGCCACTTATTTGGCAGCTCATATGAAATTAATCTTATGGTTGTCCCTAAGAAGAAGTTATTTTTAACATGAAGTCTACCAGTGACTCTGGCAATATTATTAGCACTCCTGGTGCTCTTACTGTCATTGAAAAAAAACAAAGAAGGACCCATGCATTGAATAATTTCCCCAAGCACTATGGTAGTCTTACCAAGGCAAAAGGAGGAAGACTGCCAGAGTTTATGCCCATGTTGCTTTATTTTGTGCAGAAAGAGAGATATTTCTTGCCAAGTGCTATCACTCAAATACTTTTCCCTGCCTGACATCAATTATTAAGAATAAAAAACAACAAAAAAAAGACAGTTGACATCAACCTCTTCCTGACCTCAACTTAAATGTTTTCCAGATCATTTTTAGAATCATCAATTCTGAAAAAAGTTTTTTCCTCTCTCTCTCTCTCTTTTTTTTTTCTTTTTTTTTTTTTTTTTTTTTTTTTTTTTTTTTTTTTAATGTGAGCAAGAGAACAAATATTTTTAATAGGTTTTGTGCCAGAACTAGATGAAGTCATATCTTTTGGATTCTTTACTGATTGAAGTTCATTAAAGTTTTGAAAAATCTTCTACCTCATTCTGGTTAGTCACATTTTGATTTTATTTTTTTTCTTCTTGATCAAGAAAGGTGTTGGGTTGCTATTCTTAAATAAATATGTTGCAAAAGTACCTGTAGGGCATTACTGTGGTTTAGGTAGCAAACCAATGGTCCTCTTTTTTTTTATTTTATTTTATTTTATTTTATTTTATTTTATTTTATTTTATTTTATTTTATTTTATTTTATTTTATTTTATTTTATTTTATTTTATTTTATTTTATTTTATTTTATACACTGTTCTATTTTTAAAAAATCCAGAAGTGTAACGTCTTTGTCACCAGCATTCTTAAGTGACATTTTCTAGTTGAGCAAATAATTTCTCCTTTTTCCTTCTCTCCCTTGCTGCTACCAGCTTGGAAAGCAGTCACTGTCAATTGTGATGGTGGAGTCAATACTACATCATACTTTGTGTTTTTATGAAATTCTGCACACTTCCTATGGTCCATAGGAAGTCCCACTGCTTGTCCAGGAAGATCAATTAAGGTAAAATGGAAAACATCTCAAGCCATTTTTATTTATTTATTCATTTTTCAGGATTGCCATTGCTTGTGTACAATCCAATGATCTTCAAGTGTTAGAAGTACAGTAATTACATCAGAGTTAACTAACTTTAATAACACATTGGAATCTGACTTCAGTTATCACTATATGATTAAGGAAATGCAAATAATCATCACTTGAAAAAAAATATCTTTTTTTACACTAGTATTTGTAGTTCTGCTTCATTTTCTTTTACCTCCATTCCTTTCTTTGCAGTTGTTCCATCTTGGTAAAAGATTATCTTTGAATCCTAGGCTCTTCTTTTCAGGTTTGTTATACTGTATGTTTTGCAAGAGCTGCAAATAATAAACAAAATGAAACACTGCAAAATGTGTTTCATCGTGTTCTATTTTTTCTTCCAGTTCTTTAACCTATTTTGTTCATGACAGACACATTTATAACTGACCGTTATTGGGAGGTGAATTAACTCTAATGAATAAATATGATAATGGATGTTCCTGCTTCCTCCTGCCCCAGGCTGGTCAGCTAGTCCAAACAGAAAGATTTAGACAGAATAATTGTTGGCATTGATTTGAGTGATTTCCTAGGTGCCTGGTTTCCACAGAAATTTATTGCATGTGAATGTTTATTGTTCAACTTTCCTCAGAAATCTCTGCAACTAATTCCTCTAGACCACTGTAGTTGGACTGAAAGAAAATGAAGAATTGTCTGTCTTGCTAAGGAATCAGGAGAAAAATCATCTGGAATACAGCCCCCTTTTACTGATGTTGTAACTTTTTTAGCAGATTCATTGACTCACCTGAAAGAAGTTCAAGTATGATGTTAATCATACTTGAGAGAGAAAGTTAAAAATGGGGGGAGGAATAGGAGGAGGAGAAGTATTTTGCTAACAACATGCAGGTAGTACAGTTATTTTATTTCTAACTGTAATTGTCCCTAGAGAGGCATAGCTTGTCCTAGAAACTAGTATCTATGACTTTCTGTCACTTTGTAGAATCATTTCAGCTGCTTTCTGTGACTCACATATGATGCACCAGAAAAGGAGGCTCTCAGCTGGAGACACAAGAGAGAAAATAAACATTAAAAAATACAAATATAATACCTAGATCTTTTAACAGCTGAGCACTGATAGTGATTTGTTGACACATGAACACTTATTTAGAGCGAGGATCAAAAAAGGTGGAATAGCACATTTTTTACCACTCTCTCATGGGTAAATAGGAGTTGAAGATAAGACAGTACTGTTTTCTACTGCCTTGTCTGCTTAGCTCTACATGAGAGTATCAAATCTCAGTGGCCTGGACCTAAGAATCAGTGCTTTGAAAACATCTTTCTGAGTGACAGCCTGGCTATAGGATGCTAGGAGCCAACTGCAGTTGGCAGGATACCCTGGATGTGATGGCTGCATATTTCTCTCTTTCCTTTGTTTAGAGTTTTCTGAATGCTGTTAGAGAAGCCCAAACCGAGCCCAGGTTTTGTGAACCCAGTAGTGGGGCTCCTGCTTCTTTAAAACTGTGCCTTCCAACAAAAAGAGTGACATGGTTTAATGGTGGACTTGGCAGTGGTAGGATATGGTTGGGATAGATGATTTAGAGGTCTTTTCCAACCTAAATGATTCTATGATTTTGTGATTCTGTGATTCCATTAGTACCCTGAGGATGTTTTATTTTATCTGCGCAAATCTGATGTCATAATCCTATCCTTGAATTTTTTTGGTTGCAAGCTTTTGCATACATTTTTCTTACTAACACTGTCATAACTGAAAAAATACATACATATCTACAACTATATTGAAATTTTACTTGCATCGTCCATTCTTCTATTTCCTCTATCCCATGGTCTCTGTCCCATACTGGGGAGTAACAGCAATGTGAAAATTTAAACTTGTGTCTATTCCCTTCTTCAGCAAACATTACTTCAAGTTATTAATTTGTGGTAAGGTGAAAAGCAAAGGCAAGCTGGGGAGTGAGAGGCATATTGTGTGTGCATAGTTCTTCTGATCTGCAGTGTTTTATCCACACAGTTATGTCACTGAAGAGTGTGAAAATCACATATTCTTTGCCAAAGTGGCTACACCAGCCAAAAACCCCATGTGGACACAGCTATGCTGACAAAAAAGAGCTTTATGGGTTGACCTCTGCATGCTCAGGGAAGTTATATAACTATGCTGTCAGAAAAAGTCCTTCTGTAAACATACTCTTACTTTACAGAAAGGGATCTTGCTGCCACAGCTAAACTGGCATGGTTGAATTAGTACAGTTATGTCTGCAATATGGACAAGTTCTGCATCCTGTGCAGTAGCCGAGGGAATACGTGTATAGTCATGGTAGAAGAAAGAATCATGGCTATCTTAAGCTACTATGAATCCTTATTCAGCATTAGTTAAAATTTGCTTATCACATTATCAACATCATATTTCTAAAATGTAAAATAAATTTATTATTTTTATTGCTTTGTTGTTGTAGTTGCTGTTGTTGTTGTTGGTTTTCCTTGCTTTTCCTCTTTCTCTGGATAATTTGTATTACTCCAGTGTCTATCATTAGGAGTTGTTTTTCTAGGTCAGTGGTTTAGTTCTTTGATCATTTCTCAGCCTTTTGGCTAAAATCATGTATAGTATCTGTTCTTATCAGTTTAATATCTGATATGTTCCTCATTTGTATTAAATGGATTTTTGGGCTCAGGTTTTCTTTTTTGTTTGTTTGTTCGTTTTTGGATGAGAGAATTGAGTGCACCCTCAGTAACTTCACAGATGACACCAACCTGTGGGAAGTGTCAATCTGCCAGAAGGTAGAAAGGCCCTGCAGAGGGACCTGTTAAGGTTGGGTCGACAGGCAGAGGCCAATGGGATGAGGTTCAACATAACTAAGTGCTGAGTCCTACACTTTGGTCAAAACAACACCATGCAGCTCTACAGGCTTGAGGAAGAGTGGCTCTAAAGCTGTGCAGGGGAAAAGAATCTAGGGGTGCTGGTTGAGGCTTGCTTGAACATGAACCTAGGTGTGCCCATTTGGCCCAAAAGGCCAGAAGCATCCTGGCTTATATCAGGAAAAGTGTAGCCAGTAGGACCAGGGAGGTGATCACCCCTCTGTAGTCAGCTGTAGTGATGCTGTACCCTGATTACTGTGTTCAGTTTTGGGCCCATCACTACAAGAAGGACATCGAGGCCCTGGAGCTGGTGAAGGGTCTGGAACACAAGTTCTATGAGGAGTGGCTGAGGGAACTGGGGTTGTTTAGTCTGAAAAAGAGGAGGCTCAGGACAGACCTTATTGCTCTCTACAACTACCTGAAAGGAAGGTGTGGGGAGCTAGGAATCATCCTCTTCTCACAGGTAACTAGTGTGAGGTGACTAACACAGGTGACTAGCGGGAATGGCCTCAAGTTGCACCAGGGGAGGTTCAGGTTGGAAATTTGGAAATATTTATTCACAGAAAGAATAGAAAAGCATTAGAACAGGTTACTCAGGGAAGTGGTGGAGTCACTGTCCCTGGGGGTGTTTAAGGAAAGTTTGAACATGGTGCTCAGGGACATGGTTTAGTGGGTGAAACTGGAAGTAGGTTGGACCAGATGATCTTAGAGGTCTCTTCCAACCTTTGTGATTCTATGATTCTATTCTATGATTATCATTTAGAATATGTCATATCCACTAAAAAAATCCTAAAGTTTTAACATTTCTTTACAGTTCCTAGTAGTTTATAAAATATTTAGAAATACTTTGTCACATCATTCTAACATCAAGTCACATTATGAAAATATATTTGTATGTGCATTTTTTAAATGGGTTTAAGAATAGCACCAAGATGAAGGGAAGTACCAGAGAAACTGGCATTGTGCTGAACCTGTAAGTTTCACAGAATTATCAAAGAAGGATTTGAATTCCTTTCAGTAAAGACAGAGCTAGGTGAAAAACAGGCAATTAGTATTGTCTTGGAATGAGTAATCCAGTTACTCTTTTCCAGATAACTATACTCAAGTCAGTTCATGTTATTCAAACTTTTTGTTATTTTGCATTATTCAAAATTATTTGTTAAATAATTCCACAGAAACCTAGGGAATCAAGATTTTTCTGCTAGCCAGAAAAAAAATCCCAACACTTTCATATTCATTGTCCTTTCTTACTGGAGTAGAAACAAAAGCCATTTACTACACTTTCAACTCTAATAGCAAGCCTGCTGTCCCTCCTACTGATGGTGACATTGTGAGTAGGCAGTCCATGTGCAACTACCTTTCTCTCACATGTTCATAAACAAATTGATAAATACATAATAATACACAAATCAATAAATGGAAATTTATGCAAAGCTGAAAAAGTGTGGGATAGAGGAGTGGACAGTAAGGTGGGTTGAGAACTGGCTGACTGGCCAAGCTCAGAGGGTGGTGATCAGCTGTGCAGAGTCTGGCTGGAGACCTGTGACTAGCAGTGTTCCCCAGGGGTCTGTGCTGGGTCCGGTCTTGTTCAACATCTTCATCGACAACCTTGATGTTCGCCCTCAGCAAGTACACCAATGACACAAAGCTGGGAGTAGTGGCTGACACACCAGAAGGCTGTGCTGCCATTCAACAAGACCTGGGCCAGCTGGAGAGATGGGCAGGAAGAAACCACATGAGGTTTAATAAGAGCAAGTGTAGAGTCCTGCACCTGGGAAGGAACAACCCGAAGTATCAGTACAGGCTGGGGGATGACCTGCTGAAGAGGAGTCCTGAGGAGAAGGACCTGGGAGTCCTGGTGGATGACAGGTTGACCTGAATCTGCAGTGTGCCCTGGTGGCCAAGAGAGCCAATGGGCGTGCATTAAAAGGAGCATGGCCAGCAGGTCAAGGAGGTGATCCTCCCTCTCTACTCTGCCCTGGTCAAGCTTCACCTGGAGTACTGTGTCCAGTTCTGGGCTCCCCAGTACAAAAAAGACAGGGATCTCCTGGAAAGAGTCCAATGGAGGGCAACAAAGATGATACAGAGCCTGGAGCATCTTCCCTATGAGGAAAGGCTGAGAGACCTGGGTCTGTTCAGCCTGGAGAAAAGCAGACTGAAAGAGGATCTCATTAATGTGTATAAATATCCAAGGTGTGGGAGACAGAGGGATTTGGCCAACCTCTTTTCAGTGGTTTGCAGAGACCCTTTTTGCAACGGGTAATGGCCACAAGAAGAGCACAGGAAGTTCCGCACCAACATGTGAAAGAACTTCTTCATGGTGAGGGTAACGGAGCACTGGAACAGACTGCTCAGGGAGCTTGTGGAGTCTCCTTCTCTGGAGATATTCAAGGCCCGTCCGGACTCCTACCTGGGCAGCCTGCTCTAAGGAACCTGCTTTGGCAGGAGGGTTGGACCCGATGATCTTTCGAGGTCTCTTCCAACTCCTTCAGTTCTGTGATTCTGTGAAGTGTAGAAGAGAATCAGCATCTCTCTTGATAAAATTCACCCTGGGACAGTGATAAAGACTTTCAAGACATCAGTGGTTTATCTTTGGATTTTGCATAATTTATGTCTTAATCATTGTCAAGTGGTGAGAGATGTATAGGTTATATACACAAATACACATATATATGCACATTTTATAACAGTTGGGATTTAAAATTTCTATCCTTGAAAGTCTCCCAGAAGATAGAACAAACCATTTGCTTCCAAGTCCCAGTGTCAATATCTGGCATAAAGAGTTCTCTTCTGAATAATTTTCTGATCCGAGTACACCAGAAAAATAAGACAAACCCATCCCAGTAGGGACTGAGGAAAAAGAATGTCTGCCCACACAAAACTAGAAGACAACAGATTTTAAAGTAGTAAGGATTGAGAGAGATATCTTGTAAGGTACCAGGTCAACCCCTGCAAAGTATTGGGGGACTAGTGAGAGTGTCATACGCATGTTCAGCTTTTCTGCCTTGATGTGTACATTGTTCAGTCTTTGGGGAAAGACCTTGGTGCAGTACTCTATGATGTTTTCTTCAGCTGTCATGTACCTATGAAAGATGTAACCACAATGTTGTTGAAGTCAATGCACACTGAATGTCAATGCACACTGAATGTCTGGCATTCAGTGTGCAACTGAATGCCAGATGAAAACATGAAATCATAACGTTTGAAAATTATGCCCAATGTGTATGCCACAAAAAGGCACTTTCTGCCACTTACTCAGACTCTGGAGAGCTTAGCCACTAGAAGTGTAGTGAGTCCATGAATGCATGCATGCTACATTGGTAACAGTGATGAGAATAAGAAATAAGACACAATAATTTGTTTTTGTTAACATAGTATATCTAATAATTTAGGCATTAGTGGAACAGAAAAGAAACACTAATAGAATCTATTGATTTTTCAAAGATACCCATTACCTTTTAAGCAGCTATAAGGTAGTTACTAGTGTTGTTATAAAATACCAATGTTAGATAGTTGTCACTGATGTTATAAAATGTTCAGATTGTCATAATTTTGAGAAAGGCATTTCATTTCTTGATAATAAAGTTTCTGTTTTTCCCTTTTGAATTTTCAGATTTGGCTGCAGAATTCTTTTGCAGCTCAGTATAAGCAAGAGATTTTGTCGAGCAACTCACTAGACAAATGTTAAGTAATTGATACTGAACATATCTCATTGACCAAATAAAGGTTTTTGGGTAAGAACTATAATGCTTGGAACAAACCTGACTGATGGTTAGAAGCCATTTGTTAAGCATCATGCTTAAGCATCAAAAAACACATGAATACTGTGAACACATGAATGTGAATACATGAATACACTGTTATGAGGGAAAAGAGTTAAAAATAGCTGAGGGAAAAGGGTTAAAAATAGCTGACTACATGGTTCAGGTAAGCATGTCAGGAAGCCTATCAGGCAGGGAATCAGAAGGACTGAATCATGCAAGACTAACAACAACATCCAAAATTGTTGTAAATGTATGGAGAGAACCATATGACCTTGCTAAGCCTTCGGGTAATCCAAACTTATTAAAATATATGTATATTTTAAATTCTGTGGACAGTTAGTTATAAGAACAAGTAGAATATGCAAAAGATTAAGAAAAAAATATTTGTCTTTTGTAATGGAAGAGTATTCATCATGGAATAAAAGCAGAAGATTATAGCACTTAGCTGTTGAAGAGAGGTATGCATTTTAATTAACATGTTAATTCTTGTATTTTTACATTTAATTACATTTATATTTTTATTATTTGTCTATACTTACATTTGCTTTAAGCATCATATTTATTGATATACAAAAGGTTCAGACAAGTCCCCTCAGGTGGTCATGTCTCTTCCATGGAGCCCAGAGATGACTGCCTAAAAGGTGACATGCAGACATCTATTTTCCAACACAAACTTCTTTAGGAAGATTTTTTTTCCCCATATATTCCTTAAGATCCACTCAGTAAACATCAGAGATAATAGGCTATTTTGAAAGAGGGATTTTTAGAGCAGGAGAATAAGGAGAATTTTGAGGAGAAAGGTTATCCTTTCAGTTACATTGATGAATCCTAATGTTTGCAGGTGTACAGGCTGTCAAGGAGAGAGCTACTGCACATACTAATGCATACATTCTATTTTATTCTTAGCTTTTAAATATTACATCACATTTACTGAAATATTCACCCATTTTTCTAGCAAGTGTAAACTGAGCTAAGCAGTGGTAGCTGCAAGTTCAATAGGTCTGCAAATCTTGTCTTGGGATGTCCCTAAAATGGCTGGATTCAAACCAGGAGAAACAGATAGCCCTGATTTCTTGTGCTGTCAGATGTGCTGTGACTCAAAAAACTTAGTTTAGCTTTTAATCAGTCTTACCACAGAATTCTCATGTGACATGGATGAACAATTTAGTTCTAGATTTTTTAAGTATCTAATCTATGTGTGGTTTCTAGTAAGAGCTAAGCACCTACGCAGATCACTATTTTACTTTTACATCATGGGCCTCAGTTTGGCTGCATCTAAATTTCCTATCAGAGAAATGGCATAGCAGTGTCCATCTGAAAATGTTAACCGAAGGTTATAAATTACTGTTGTCACAAATCGTGGATAAGTTTGGAAGGACAATAAAAATCTGTTTTTTTTTTTTTTTTTTTTTTTTTAGTGTTGGTCAAAGAGCCAGAGGTCTAAGAGGTTGGTAAACTTTTTTTTTTTTTTTCCAAACATCTTCAAAAAGTCTTCTTTTTGTTGTTGTTGTCAGTTTTTTTTTTTTTGGTTGGTTGGTTGGTTGGTTTTGGTTTTGGTTTTATTTTTTCCCCCAAATCAGTCTTTTTTCTTCTTAATATATGAGATCCTATAAAATCCCTTTCTTTTGCTGCTGCACTGGAGAATGTACAAGCAGACTTGGCCTTGAGAGGACTCTTGCATCCAGAGGTGTAGTGCCCTTTCCCTTAATAATGAGGATGACAAAAATGGGTACAACAGGAGGCTTTGTACTATAGCAACAAATTAAACCACTTTTATTAAAACAAACGAGACAGCTGAGATCCTTTGATATATCCACAGTGCCTACATCCTGCAGATGTCTCACTTCAGTCAATTAATCAGCCATTTCCCAGAGCATGGTAATTGTTTATGCAATCCACTTTGATATGTTTTATAGCATTTTGTTTAATCCTCCCTAACTTTTCATCCCTGGCAAGAGCTTTATGGTAACATAAACTGTAATTGTGCATTAAAGAAAATTACCTTATGTTACAGTCTACAACTGCTTTATCACCCTCATCCTAACATACATAACCTGCACTCAAACAGCTAAATATGGTGAGGCTGGGCAACATGCTACTTTAATAGCAAGTAAATGCAATGACTTCTTGACAAAGAACTTAACCTCTATCAGAAGAGAGAGTCAGAACTGTCTAGAAGAATTTTATACTTCTCTGCCAATGTCAGGAAGAAAACTATATTGACATTGTAGCTGGCAATATTTTTTATTTTTCCATAAAAAATCTTTCTTGAAGACAGGAAGAAAAAGTCCTTCAATTCTCTGTCCTCTTTAAGAAGACTTTTTTTTTTTTTTTTTAATTATTAGGGCTTTAAAAACATTCTTATGTTTAAATTAGATATCTTATTTTCATTTAAATTCTTTGCATTTATTATTTTTTTTGTGTGTGTAATAAAAACAGAATTGAAATAAAAAGCAAATTAGTATCAAAAAAAAAAAACACACCAAAAAACAAAAAGCAGGGTATTCATGTGTTTCATGTGTTTTTTGATGCTAAAAACAAAAGCAGGGTATGAGAAATTGCTCAAAATCTTTTGCCAATCTAATTAATTGGATAAGTAAAATCAAAAATGTTAATCAACAACTGAAACTTTTTCACTTTTTTTTTTTTTTTTTAATTATATATATATGTTATATATGTTCATCTGGTTCGTGTCAGTATGGAACATTTCTTCCCTTTCCTCCCAGTGTCCCAGTCTCCCCCTCATTATAGTCAAATTATCAAATCTTCAGAAATATTCGTCAAATCCATGAGCCTATTTGCTTTTCTTATTCCGAGTTCTTATTTCTAACAGTTACAACTTTTTTTTTCTTCTTTGTGGTTGATTTAGCACTGCTATAGGTGTGACTGTCCCTGTGAATGGCCTGTGAGGAATGTTTTAACTACTCGTGAAGTGTCAATAAGAGAGCTATTTGTGCTTGTATGTTCTTTCTTTGAAGTCTCTGATGTCTGGGGGTTTCAGAACAACTGCTAAAAACTAGTGACTGTTATGGCTTCTGAATGGGACGCTATGCGAGCCCCTGATATCTGGCCAGGTGGCCAGGAGATTAAGGAGAAGAAAAAAGAAGCTGAAGGACGGCTAGGAGACAGAACTTGCAGGGGACGCTGTGTAAGCTTGACATGCTGCCAAGGAGTACAAAGGGGAAGGACAAGAAAAAAACTTGGAGAGGAAGACTACGAGCCTTCAGCATGAAAGACCCCTAGAGACCCCCCGAGGGACAACCGGAGACTGATGCGCATGCTCCAGTAGGAGGGACTGGATCCCGGAAGCTAATTATAATAACCTATTTTTTTTAGAAGTAGTAATGAATATGTATTAGTCTAGGAGCATAAAAATCAGCTACTTGATGTAACTGGTGTGCGTCCTGGTGGAGCGGAGACTCCCGGTGCACCCAGTGCTGTTTGCTTACCTCTATTCTTTTAATATAAGATATTCTTATATTTCTTATATTCTTATACTTATATTTATTCTTATTCTTATATTTATATTCTTATATTCTTATATTCTTCTTTAATTATAATCCTATTTTGAAGACTGAGCCATTTATAACATCTTCCTTCCTTCCTTCCTTCCTTCCTTCCTTCCTTCCTTCCTTCCTTCCTTCCTTCCTTCCTTCCTTCCTTCCTTCCTTCCAACAGAATCAACAAGCTCTGCTGATCTTTTGTCTTAACCTGAGTTTTGTTTTGAGAACCAGACATCGAATCAAAAACTTCTGGTCAACATCACCACAACAAATATTTGTCCTGAACAGTTGCCAGATACCAGTGAGATGAAGAATCCTTGTTGTTGGTGATACTCTCCTTCTAGGAGGCTTACACTATTTACATATTCCCATCTTATATAAGTCAGTAGAAGTATAGTTCTGTACAACTCATGCACTGTCAGGACATTAGCTTCAGAAACACATCTGCTCCCTTTTTCTTTTATGCTGCATTCTTTGCCCCTGCACTCAGCACTGAGTTTCAGAACAATCTTGGATTTTCCTCACCAGTCTTCCCAGTGTGCCAGCAGGAAGTGAGAATGGTACAGACAAAAAAAAAAATCCCTCCTGGCCTTTTCCTGTTTGCAGACAGTGTATTTTTCTTTATTTTCCAAGGACTACTGAGTGGGAGCACAGTAGTCAATTCATGACAAAGGATGTTACTGGAAAGAAGAAATGATGACCTACAGCACGCAATGGCACTGTTGTTGCTCATTGCTTGCCACACTTCAAGCTTACTTGTCATCCTTCCTTTCCAGGAGAGAACGTGAGAATTATTAGTTCACTCTCTGCCATAGCATGAGTGTCTGCAGACAGTGCCTGCAAAAATTACTGATAACACACTTTTACATGCACCTTGGACTTTGAGACTAGGAAAGTAACTGCAGTGACAATTAAAAATCCATTTCTTCAGCAGGTAGGGATGGAAAGAAAGCACAGTCATGAACCTGACAAAATAAAACATGAAGATTAAGATAGAATTATGAGGAAAGGAAGAACTCTCCCTTCTAATTCCACTCCTAGATGAGGTAAGTATCCTACAAATTTATCTCAAAATCTCCTGCCTTACCACAACTATTTTTTGGCCTGTTTAGAGGCACTACCACTAACTGCTGTGCCACCCCGCACTGACTGGGACCAAGAAGGTATCGGGCATGTCATGGGTGTTAACTGACCTCAAGATAGCTTCTCGAACTGTCTAAAGATGTCCCCTTTGTATGACATAATTTCCATGCCACATGATAACCTCCACAAAACCACGAGTGCTGAAAACCATTGCACTGAACTCCAGCAGTGAAGAAATAAAATTTTATCATAAAACACAACTTTTTCTTCATGCCTCTTCCTCTTCTAATCCTTTCTGTTTACCACTCAAAAACCTAAGCCCATGAAGAGATTCTCTAGGGCTTTTGAAAAGGATTTTCATGCAAATTAATCTATGTCATCAGGTTTGGATTTTTCAGACCTCTCCTCCTCCCTCTCCCTAAGAATGGAAGAGCTATTACCTCCCCAGCACTTGTCTATAAAGCTTGATGATATATAGAATCAGTAAACCATTCTTTACCCTAACTCTGCATATTTTTTGTTATGATCTTTTCTTTCTTTTTGGGTTAGAGAAGTGATATGTGTTACATTTGGATCATTTCCAATCTTACTGTTGTGTGCCATACTAAGTACCACAATGATCCTTAATTGGCAGTAAATAAGAAAAAGCAGTCATCCTTGGAAAGCAGCTGCTCTATGAATATATGATATAATGTTTGTGTGGAGGCTGTGGTAGGAAGGTTTCAGGTCACAGTTAGCTTAAAAGTAGGGCTTTGACACTTCATGTGCTGAACTAATAAAAACTCCATGTATTATTTGAGGGAACAGAATAGGCAGGAATGTCAGACAGGCAGTCTCACCACTGGACAGAAATGAGACCACTCTGTTCTATGAATTGGACTCCACTCCCTTTTGTCCTTCACTGTGTAAGCTGGACAAATTGGACAAATTATGACAATTTGAGTGTGGACCATTATGCTGACTTTGTAGCATTTCACACTGGATAAATTTGGTATTACTTTTGAGATCAGTGAACTGAGTGAAACAATGGGATCTGGCTGTTTGCAGTGTGTAGGAAGAGACTGGCCTGTTTTTCCATAGGGGATGTGCTCACTTCTTTGTTAACATGATATAAGCAGGCTACCATTTTTCAGAGACAGGAAATAAATGTAATTTACTCGGTAATTTCTTGTACTTATCACTAGATAGAACACAAGTTATCTCCAAATTTAATTTATTTGTATAATACTGTTAAAAGAAACAGAGTGAAAAGACAAAAAGAGAAAGGTATTCACCTTTTGTATATGGCTGCATTTGGGCTATGTCCTCCTTTAATTTTCAAATATAACAAACCCGGAGAGCTTTTCTGAGCAATTGCAACCAGGTGGGTGTAAATTCATTGCCCAACAACAAATTAATTTACTTAGGTATGATACATCTTCTTCCTTTTCTCATTATGGTAATTGAATATTCATCACATAACAAGTGCAGTTAATTAGCAGATTACTCATTTACTGGACAAATAATGAACATCTTATTCTGAACAAAGAAGAGGAATAGGAAAGCCAGAGGAAGAGAAGAGAAAACATACATTTTTATAAGGCTACTATTTAAATTACTCTTCTTTAAAATAAAGAGAGAAAAAGGAATCACCAAAGATATGCAATTAACTTTTATTATTATTTAATGATAGCTATACTGTATACAGAGATAGCATAACTCAGGCTTTGTACAGAATAAGTAAATTTCTTGCCACTATGTTCCTATAGAAATCAATGGTAAGCCTCCCATAATATCAATAGGGTTGGATTTTGCTCCTGATATTTCAAAAAGAAGGGAATATTATCATCAGTTTAAAACAAACAATAAACCTTTATGATACATCAAACTAGATGCTTTAATTTATTATGCTGTTGGTTCCTGAAGGCTTTT
The DNA here is from genome assembly GCF_964035555.1 of Netta rufina. Taxonomy (NCBI): domain Eukaryota; kingdom Metazoa; phylum Chordata; class Aves; order Anseriformes; family Anatidae; genus Netta; species Netta rufina. The sequence continues at coordinate 58,755,115 of NC_140125.1, forward strand.
TGTCTGCCTGTCAGCATCACCGTTTTTTTTTTTGTCTAATGTTTAGGCAGTAAAGATTTTTCAGAAAGGCCATTTTTGTCTCTTCCATTTGTTCACAGTGACTTCCCTGCCCATAATTCCCATAATTCAGGCTCTCAGATTGTATATTACAATCTTGCTATCACTAGCCAGAAAGCTATATAAATTGGCATGGTTCCATTAAGGGCAATGGAGCCAACCAAATTACCTAGATGGAGAATATGATCCTTAATATTGAAGTTTACTTACTCTGCCCTACCCCCCCCCCCCCCAGCCTGGTGTACTGCAAGATAACTCAGCTTTCTTGCTGAGGTATCTAGACATTATGCAGATATTTAGCAGACTTTTAAATGCAAAGGAAGCAAAATAAATCTCTGATATAATTCTGCTAATGTCAGTGGTCTCATACCAAATTTAGTTGCATCCAGCATCTTAAAGCTGTGCCAAGTATAAATTCTCATTGAAAAAATAAGTGGTGAGAGGAAACAGTTCTTATAGGTGAAGCTAGAGCTGTATTCCATGAAGCTACTTGACAGGCTGTTGCGAGGACATTTGTTGTCGATGGAAGGAAGACACAGACGCTCAATATGAGTGATCAGTGAACTTCGATTTATTGGATAGCTCAGTCGTCTTTTATCTAATTCAATATAATTAGCTCATACATATTGCAAAAGCTAAGCTCATGATTGGTTAGTGCATTTCTCTATTTTATCAGCTAGTTTCTCACTTCCATCAACTGAAATAACACAGTTAGTACTTTCCCAGACCACCAACAGATATCATGTCCTTGTACCTGAAACCTCCCTGAAACCTCCCAGAAACCTCCCAGAAACCTCCCAGATTTTACGTACTTTCTCAGACTCATATGAGCTGCGTTCGATACTTTGTTAGCTCGCGACCTCCTAGTTGCTCAACATTCACATGACCTACTTCACTTAACCATTCCTCCACAATTCCCCCGTTTTTATTTTGGGCTACAAACACCTTCTCTGTGAGTTGTTCTAGTTTCCTAGATAAGCACCTAAAGACTACCCGTGCAGCAATTATAATCAATACAATTATAAGCAAAAGGCGAAGTCCCTCTTTGATTAAGTAAAAAACCCATCCCCCTACATTTCCAAAGACAGATTTAAGCCAATCATCAAACCAATTATTCTGTATCGTAATTTTTTTGTGTATGATCCCTTAACCATTTCAATTGATTGTGAATTGATTGCCCATGATCAGAGAGATTAAAGCAACACATTCCTTCTACATTTTCACACCCATGTCCTTGAGCTAATAACAAGAAATCAATAGTGGCCCTATTTTGTAATACAGCATGTCTTATGCTCTCCATATCTTGCGACATTTCAGAAAGAACTTGTGTTGTTACATTTGATTGTTTAACAGCCCAACAAGCAAGCTTATTAATGCTAGTCAAAGCATGTGCAGTTCCTACAGTCAGAAAAAGATCCATTAAGCAGAGTAATACTGGCAGAATATGGTGCTAACATTTCTGCTCAGTTCCTTTGGATCCCCTATTGGGACCCCAAACAAGCATGTTCTGAAAGGATACATAACATAACACATATAAAACACATAACATAACACATACAACTTAACCCTAATAACACTACAATTACTGTAAGCACTTAATGGTAACACAATTAATAGTAAGTAACACAACTTAATAGTAACACACTTAAACCTAATCACTTGATGGTGATCGAAGGCTGTTCTTGACAGTTGTCGAGGTGTCACAACCCACGTCGTTGTCAGAATAATTATCAGGAACCTCTTCCTGGTCGTCTTCGGCGTGTGCAGATTCTAAAGCTGCTTCAGTCCACTTTGCAGTGATCCACTGGGTACCTGTTTCCGGCACCACTTCAAAATTTCAATAAATGCGCTCTCACTAACACAGTACACAGCACACTTGCACACCCAGAGCACACTTGCACACCCAGAGCACACTTGCACACCCAGAGCACACTTGCACATCTCACTCTCAATCATACCACAACCTCAATCATACCACAAGAATATAATTTAGAATGATAAGCAAACAATACGTGCGGCTAATATAATTTAGAATCATAACCAAACAAACAAGTATTGTCTCTCGTTGTGTTCCTCCTGAAGTGACTTGCAACACTTTGTTTTAAAACCTTATCCTTACACAAATACTTTCAACACAAAATACCTGGACATTTAAGAATAACACATACAATTATTAACACTCCAGTTAGTATCCCTTTTGCATTGCAAGGTAAACCTCTTATAAAAAGAATGCCAGAGAGAAGCAGCATAGCTACCGCTGCTTCCATGGTTACGTCAGACAGGCTGCAGGGTCCTGATGTCCGTCCCTCTGCTCTGTGCCAACTCGCCACACGGTGAGGGTCGGCTGCCGTTCGATTCCGCGGAACTCCGAGTGCAGCGCTGCTCGTGGCGGTGACTGAGGGGGGGGGGAGGCTCCCATTGCCCTGTAGCCCCCTGAGGCAGCGTTATCGTTCTCACTGAAGGCAGCAGTGGGCAATCCCCAGCTCCAGCACTTCCCAGCAATCCCAGTTGCTCTGTAGCGGTAGCAACAACTCTCTGCTCAGCCTGATGTATAACTAAGGCGTTAGTGACTGCTCTCCAAGGGTTCAATAATTTTTTAGCAGCCTTATTTTCATCAAACAATTTGTCCCCAAATTTACGCCACTCTGTTTGTTCAAAAACTGTATCAGGATTGATAAAACAACCCTTAGCTACCCCATATGCTAATAATCCTGGTAAATCCTTTTTGCAGTCTATAAGCTGCGTGCTCCGCTTTTCTAAAAAGCATTTGAGCAAATCATACGCCGCTTGTCTCTCCATACCTTTATATACGTCGGTACCGTTGCAGCCTTTGCAAAGACCTCGGCGACGCTTTCCGGCGGGACCCTCTATAGGCTCATCCCGGGTGCGAGGACTCCTTTTCCGAGCTGCGGGTGCGGGTGCGGGGATTCCAGGTTTCTTGTCCATTCACCTTTCAGATCTCAGATGCGGAGATTCAGCAATTTATAATCCTTTTCACCTCCTGAGCTGCGTTGCAGGACCGGTCCTCGTATTCCGTCCAACCGTGGCTCGCAGGTTCAACTCCAGCGAAGGTTCCTGTTCCCGTTCAGATGGTCCCTGTTCGCGTTCAGATTAGTCCCTGTTCGGGCGCTATTTGTTGCGAGGACATTTGTTGTCGATGGAAGGAAGACACAGACGCTCAATATGAGTGATCAGTGAACTTCGATTTATTGGATAGCTCAGTCGTCTTTTATCTAATTCAATATAATTAGCTCATACATATTGCAAAAGCTAAGCTCATGATTGGTTAGTGCATTTCTCTATTTTATCAGCTAGTTTCTCACTTCCATCAACTGAAATAACACAGTTAGTACTTTCCCAGACCACCAACAGATATCATGTCCTTGTACCTGAAACCTCCCTGAAACCTCCCAGAAACCTCCCAGATTTTACGTACTTTCTCAGACTCATATGAGCTGCGTTCGATACTTTGTTAGCTCGCGACCTCCTAGTTGCTCAACATTCACATGACCTACTTCACTTAACCATTCCTCCACAACAGGCTCTGTTTGTGGGAGGTTTTCCTTAAATTGTGATAGTTGAGCGTTATACTACAACCTGTTGGTACCTGATGGAATTATTCTGATATTCGCTAAATTTCACAAGTTCCGGACTATGTTAAGCATAGGTATGCTTAGGTATCAGACCAAAAAAAATCATATATTTTAAAATAAAGTTTTGACAGATTGAGGGTTTGGACTGAAGAGTAGGAAAGCAAGAGGGAACATAGAGTGGAAAAAGACATAAAGAGGGGAAAAAAATAAAGATTTTGGGGCAGGGGAAGGAGGCAAGAGCTGGCGACTGCTTTCTTTTAACAAATGCCCATTCTCAATTATGCTGGTCCAAGAAGTTCCTGTTGTCCCCCAGATGAAGGCATATTTTATTGAGAGACTGGAAATAGTTTCATTAGCCCCTGGATTTATATTTAGCATCACTGAATGATTATATTCCTCATTATGATTATATATACTTCATAATTTACTTAGATAATGCTCTTATAATATTTAATATTATATGTATTAATATATATATTATATATTATAATATTTAATATTATAATACTTATAATGCTCTAAAGCATTATAAGATAATATAATTAATTCTAAAGCATTATAAGATAATATAATTATCTTATAATATAAGATAAAAATATCTTATATCTAAATTATCTTATAATGCTTTAGAGCATTATATATAGCATTATATAAGCATTATATAAGATAATATAATTATCTTATAATGCTTTATATAATTATCTTATATATAATTATATATAATTATCTTATAATGCTTTAGAGCCCTGCTAAGCTTTGTGCTAAGTTTATATAAACAACTGAGAGAAATTAGGTCTTTAAATGTGCGTGGGCTTGCAGTGGTAGTGCAAGAGGGTTTTGACAACTGGACTGATATCTCTGCTGAAACTTAATACAATAATTTATAGATGAAGTTATATTTGTCATATACCACAGGCTATGTCTTTTAGTGATTATTTCTGTTTGTAACTTCTCTTGCTGTAAAATGGGTTCTATTAGCCCACCATTCAACCTTCTTACTATGCTTACACTGAGTGAATTTATGAAACTTCACATTTTGGAAACTGCAGAACTGGAGTGGCACCCTAGAAAATGGGAAACAGCAACCCAAAGCATCAAACAAGTAAACAAGTCACAGTTACGTCCCATGCTAAATTCTTGGGTTTTAAAGTTATTTTCTCTTCCTTTTTATTTATCTATTTCCTGTATTAATTGGAGTAGCAGCAGTAGAAAGTAAAGGATAATAATAGAGTTTTTTTTTTTTTTTTTTTTTTTTTAAAAGTACGTAAACAGTAGGAGGAAGACTAGGGATAATGTGGGTCCCCTGCTGAACGAGGAGGGTGTCCTGGTAATGGGGGAAGCTGAGACAGCAGAGATACTGAATGTCTTCTTTGCTTCAGTCTTTGCTTCAGAGACTCCTGCCTGGGACTCCTGGAGCCTGGAGGGAGAAGAAAGAGTCTGGGAAATGGAGGTCTCCCCACTGGTTGATGAGGGTGTGGTTTGGGAGCATGTGAGTGGGATTAACGCACATAAATCCATGGGCCTCGATAGGATGCATCCATGTGTACTGAGGGAGTTAGTGGGGGTGATTGCCGAAGAACTCTCTATCATCTTTAAAAGGTCCTGGAGAACAGGAGAGGTGCCTGAAGACTGGAGGATAGCCAATGTCACTCTGGTCTTCGAGAAGGTCAAGAAGAAGGATCCGGGAAATTACAGGACAGTTACAGGACAGAGACAGGACAGAGACGTGGACCTGTTCAGCCTTGAGAAGAGAAGACCGAGAGGGGATCTTATTAATGTTTACAAGTATCTAAAGTGTTGGAGACAGAGGTATTTTGCAGTTGTTTGTGGGGATAGGACATGGGGCAATGGCCACAAAATGGATCACAGGAAGTTCTGCACCAACATGCAAAATAACTTTTTCATGGTGAGGGTGACAGAGCACTGGAACAGGCTGCCCAGGGAGCTTGTGGAGTCTCCTTCTCTGGAGATATTCAAGGCCCGTCTGGACAATCTGCTCTAGAGAACCTGCCTTGGCAGGGGGGTTGGACCCAATGATCTCTTGAGGTCAATTCCAACCCCTACAATTCAGTGATTAGTTCAATTAAAACAAACAAAAAAACACACCACAAAAAAAAAAAAAAAGACAACAAAACTTGAGATCGTTTTCTATGCTTAATCTTCCACAATTCCTGCAATTATTGTGAAGAACAACTCTTCAGATGGAGCTCTTAAAATTCATTTTATCTCACCAAAACTAAGCCTAGACATCTTTGTTCTGACCATGAGAAAATGGACAATTGTATTGAGTCAGAGATCACTGTTTGGATGCTAGTAATATGCAATAGTAAAATGATTGTTTTACTCCTTGAGTGGCTTGAGCTTCTTTCTCTAATAAAAAGTAACTCACCCATAAATCAGAACATGTTCAGTTATTTACCTGCTGTGTATTTGGTTGAACTGTAAGGAACAGAAAACCACCTTGGCAAGCCAGAGAGCACTGAAGGGAAAACATATCTTTAAAAAGAAATTATATTGCTAAACTTTTGTTCTAAAGAAAAAGACATCTAGATTAGTCTTGCTATTTTATTTAAAAAGACTGTTTTATCTCCAAGGGCAGATGCTGGATATAGCATGTCAGAACACGCATAACCTAGGGGTGATATGTGGAAGAACAGTTTGAAAATTGTCCTTGAGACATTTATTTTTGAGATCAAAGTGGAGAGCTGCATCATGCCAGATTTGTACTCTTCATCTCTAGCAATGCTTTTGGCTAGAAGGGGGCATTACCAAGTATGTCCTGGCATGACACACATTGGAGTTGGAATAGGTAAATTGCAAATGAATTATAAAGGGGAATATACAGTTATGGTGAATGGGTTCATTAGCATTACAAACAGTGCATATAGATGACCTTCAGAGCAGAAGTCCCTAAACTGATGAATGATGCTAGCTGGCACCATGCAATGGGAACAAACCATTTTGTATTGGTATTTCTTCAAAAAGCAGCTGCTTGTGAACTCCAGCCAGAGACAGGCTATACAGGCATTTGCTAGTTCCTGCTTGGATCACCTGGGGCATCACCACCAATACTGTATTATAATATTAACTGAATGAATCACTCAATGGGAACTGTTAACAACTTACTTCAAACTTGCATCAAATTAGTATGCACAAGCCCAAGACTTTGCTTAATGTGATGTTTTAACCCAACAAAATGTTTCCACCCATAGAAAATAATTGTAGAGAATAAAACAGGAAGCTTTTTGAGAAACTCAAGGAGGACCTATGTTGTAGCCAGAAACTAAATGCCACTAAAAACATGAGATAGAAAATACTTCTTGGAATATCAGTTTGTAAGTAAGTAAAGTATCAATTTACCATAAGTTGTAGTCCACCCCTCAGTCTAGCAAGCTCTGTAGGTTTTATGAAATTATTTGTATCCTATATCTATCTACATCCAGCAGATGTAGGACTGTCCTCACAAGATATAAATAAACTTTGCTCCACATTTACACGTACAGTTCCTTCACCGAGAACTAAGCTTAAATGTTTGTTACAGGTCTATTGCATTAAGGGGTGTAGCTGATTAACTGTTATGGGCCCACTATCGCAATCACAGATTCACCAATAACGCATTAACTGTTAGGGGTCCTGTTGGATTCACAAATAATGCATTAAACATTAAGGATCTGGTCAGATTCAGAGCACTGAACTACCACGGTCATGGATTCACCAATAACGTATAACCACCCTTACTCTAGTCACTTTTAATGAGAACTATCACGGCTAAGAACAATTCAATCAAGTGCAATTTATTACAGCAATAGGTACACAGGGTCTTTTGATTGCCAGCGATAGTTATTGTCTACAAAAGCAAGCTAGCATGTATGAAATACACAGGTGACACAGCTGCGCAGCCCAGAAATTAACATGTTAAAAGGCACAAAGACTCTATAGAGATTTCTAAGTTTCCGTGGAGACACACAGTATAACCAAGTGTTCAAATCTCCCCTGAAGGCATCCCAATGGGGGGGGAAAGAGGCTCAGCTCGTCAACTGATCCCAGAGGTCAGGAGGTCCTCGGGATGGTGTATTCCCTCAGGATAGTATGTCCCCTGACAGTGGTATCTTCCCCTAACATCCCCTCTCTCTTAGGCCAATTTATATTATTTTCTATCTTTTAGGTGGAGCTTGAGTGACTCTAACCAAGCATATCTTAGTGATTGGTGAAAAGTTTTCCTGTCTCCTTTTCTCAGTGAGGGGTGGTCGCACCTTGGAGGCAGGTAGCTTTTGGGATGGAAGTGTGTTTTGGTATTATGATGATCCTAGTTAATTCAGGCAATTGCACCACAAGTTCTCTGTCAGAAACCAAAGCTTCCTGTATATAGATAAAAGAAATAAAAGAATGAAGCAAACCAGGCCCGTGGGTATATTGTTGCACCTACCTCTCTCTAACTGTTATGTATTTAACATCCTTGGGAGAAAGGGAGTTATTCAAAATATAAAATATACAAGTCTGAGTCCCAGCTGCAGAACAAGAACCTGAGCCAAACTTACATAGATGAGTATTGGTTTGCTCTCTATGGGCCTTTGGGTCTTCCTCAAGATCGGTCCTGAAATACCACTTTGCAGTTAAGAAACTTTTTCAACAGAAATTATAGTGTCGATTGAGAAATATATTCAGGAAGTCGTATGGGCAATTAAAACTTACCTGATCAGTCCTTCAATTAATAACTGGTCTCCTTCATTTTTAGTTTGTGACCTTTATTTGATAGTATCTTCTGCTGACATTCCAAGTGATTTTTACAAGCAGAAGGAAATCACAGTAGCAGTTCGAGGCAGCTACAGAAGGAAAACGTGGAGTTAGCTTAGGGTTAAAAAATGTAGTTTTCCCACCCTGGTAACAGCTACTGTGAGCAGGTGAATGGAATTAATGATCCTTCCAGGTGCCTGTCTGAGGGAAAAAAAAAAAACAACACCAGAAGTAGAGCCTGAGGGAGAGATTTAATGATAAGGGGTTACCATGAAAATATGTGATTCATATCTCATCTGTTGAAACTCATGCACATGTTGGTTAAAGTTTATATGAAATCCTGCAGTTTTCTCAAAGCCTCAGTTATTGTAGAGTCATTTCAGGGGCTGCTATGCTGGTTAATTGCTATCATATGTGTTATATGAAACTCTTGCCAATTCAGCTAGGTGAAAATCTGGCAATCTAGCACATCCTTTAGATGAAAGAAAAATTATGGCACACAGTGAAATATGTGAGTAATGCACCAGCTCAAGTATTTAGAGCAGAGTGCAGCATGCAAAATTCCAAGTGAAATGTTCAGTACCTCAAGATCTGGTAAACCGACTGGGTAAACAGTATGAGAATCAAAGTTCCTGCTCAGCAATGTCACACACATATGTTAAAGGAAACTAATCAGTCAGACTGGGGACTTTAACCTAGAAGAGGGGCAGCATGAATATATAATGCTGAGAGAAATGCAGCAGATATCCTAAGAAAGTTAAAGTAAAATGACTTGTGTTTAAAGAGTGCACCATCTTCTCCATCCAAGAAAATTAATTAATTAAATAAATACATAAATAAATAAATCCCTCCAGTTTAATATTTCAGTTATTTTACTGAATGTTACTGATATACGTTACTGTCTGAAGTATTACGAGTAGGATGTGAAAAGTTCAAGGGCATTTCCTATGCTAGGGAATGTATTTATTTTCTAAAGAATAAAGTTAATAGACAGAGATGACTCGTGAAGAAGAGATTTTTTCAAAATGCAAGCCATGTAGGAGAGATGACCAGCCTGTCCTCTATTAATCTTGCTATACTTCATACATCTGAATCTATTATTTGTATAATGTTTATTCTCTAACTAAGTAAAATCAAAACTTATATCCCCATTAGATCAGGAAGGTCACTGGTGTGAATTAATCACTAACCATGTAAAAGAGTTGTACTCCCAGGAAATTGTGATCAATTCTGATCTGCATATTAATTGATGGCTCATTCAGGAAAGTGTTAAAAAACAATTTACAGTTGGACAAAGTGAATTAATTCAGTGGAAATGTCTTTCTAATAGATACATAGCTGTCCATGTTGGAAAGGAAATATTAAACATAAAATCTGCAAATATACTGCTGCAGAAGAACCACATGTATGCTCTGCAAAGGGAGACATGCAAAAGTGCATGTATTTCCATCATCACATAAAAGCTAAGATTGCTCCAAAGAAGGAATATTGGAATAAGGATGGATGAGTCCAGAATATTATCTTCAACAAATGAATAAACAGCAGAAAAGTCACACAATTAAAATCTGCAAGGTAACAGGAGTTGCACTTTAACCAAACAAACATCTATGGCTTATCTATGCAAGAAAAATGCATTTTGAGTTCATCAGTTGAATTCAGAGTAATTTTTTTTTTTTTTTTTTTTAATGAAATAAACAGACCCCCAAAGTCCCAACAGTTCTTTGTCCTGGACTTTATAAAACATAATGAAATTCAGGATTAAATCATCAGTACTCTTCAGCAGGTTCCAGATCAATGACTTCACTGCTCAATCAACCTTACATCTCAAAAGCCTAGGATCTGCAGTGTGCCTAGGGACTGGCAAAATTAGGTGGTTTCAGATCAAGAAATGTATGCATGTGTGTGCACAGACTAAAACAGAGCCCCTACCTAACGCACACCCTGGACATTTCTGTGTTTGCTCTCTACTTCATACTGAGCAAGCATCAGGTGAAGATGTTCATTAACAGTCACTGCAGAGAATAAAGGAACTCAAAATATCTTCAAGTATATTTGAGTCCAATTACACACCAGCAGGCAGAAAGCTAATACATATGTCAGAGTACCAAGTACTTCACAAAGGTCTGCCTGGGGACTGAGACACTGGGTGCTGCACCAACATCTGTTTGTTGATAATATTGAGGGATAGCTCAAGGGAAAACTTATCATTGTATATAAAAATTAGAATAAAAATGGCCACTGTGGGCCATATCTTGTGCATCTCTAACAGCAGCCAGTAGCAAATTCTAGGCAGAAAGTGTAAGGAATATATTAGAATCTTTGAGATTCTAGTAATTTATATTTTCAGAACTTGCTGAACTAACAAGTGGTGAATCATTGTGTTTAATAGATGTTGATCATCTCTCACACAATCATACTACATAAAAATGTCTAGTAACTTTTTGAACCAATTTACAGTTTTGGCCTCTACAGTATTCTTTACCAAACAATCAATTCTAGGTTAAGTTACGCTTTCAATGAAAAATCTTTGCTTTGAAAAGCCTCCGGGTTTAAAAACTTCCGCTGGATAATTTTAGTGGGTGACCCTTATTTCCTCGATACTGTTTTGCATTGGACTTTGGAACAGTTATTATTAACTCCTATTTTTTATTTTGTTTTCTTAGCTGCTTCTGAGCCTGCAATTGTTAAACACAGAAAAATACCTGAAACAAATTCTGTGTCTTATATGGCAATAGCTTAGCCAGAAACCACACCAGTGGACATGTGAAACTGATTTTTTTTTAAGCGGTAAATCTCATATGTCATTTTATCATTAGTCAATACTGAGATCTGTCTGAACTTTTCAGTCAGCTTTAGCTCAAGCAACTGTAAGTAATTGTATATTGGCTGCAAGCTTTGTTACTCTCCTTATTCATGTTTTCTTTACAAACTTGTTTATGTTAAGATGGGGAAACCCAGGTCCTCACACAGGTACTTTAAAGACCTTCTGTAATTGTAACACTGATGGTAATTCTTGATTTTTTGTAACCTATGTTTTCGTCTCTTGTAAATTCATCACAGAACCTGAAAGTTTTCAAAATATTTTGAAAGCCATTTGTGTTTAAGCAACAAGATCACCATAACCATAAAGGTCATTGACACCTCCAAAGAAATCTAATAGACCCTTTGGTGACAGGAATTCTAATTTTTGTAAGACTCATAATGACAATATAATTAATAGTAACTATGTTGGAAATATTAATTGTTTACAGTATCTCCCCAAAAAGATTGCAGTCACTTAGATGACAGTGTCAGAAAGTTTTCTTTGAAAATACTAATAGCGCCAAATCATACTGGTAGTGTAGACAGTCCAATGTCTCCATAAAATTGTTTACTGTTTAATTAATTGTTTAATATTTTAACTAGCTAGTTCACATTCCTTTTACTGTTTCGTACAAACATTACCAAATTACCAGATATTTAATGGATAAGTAAGAGATAGGTGTGGGATAAGGAGGAATAAAGTCATCCTATGAAAAGCAGTAGCTGTCTGAATACTCTGAATGGATGAGAACACCAGAAGGATGGAGTCCCACACATGGAACTCCATGAGCAGCTAATTAAAGGATGCTCAACTTGTAAGAGAGCCACTCAGACTACTAATTTCTAATATTCCTGAGTCCATAGGAGTAGAAAATATATGTATATATATATATATATTTTCTTGGAAGAGGGAAGGAATTGCTTCAGATAATAGAAATAATTGAGCTTAAATGTATTTTCTCATGAGAAAAAAAAAAAAAAGTTTCAGCTTTGTAGCTGAAACTTTCTATTAGGTTGTGTCCTAACTTTATTTTTTTACTTTTTAAATAGCATTGTGGGGAATCATTAAAATTAGTAAATGATTAATATTTTTAGTACCTAGAAGAGTTTAAGTGCTGCAAAAACGTTTGTGTTGAAACTCTATATGACAACAACAAAAGCACAGTTCAGATCAACTCATTTTCACTTGCAATGAAATCAGAATGCCTTCAGAATAAAACAGGTTGCTCGGTCACTGAGACATGACTACATAAGCTGTTTACTACTTTGTCCTGGTTTTGGCTAAGAAAGAATTAATTTTCCTTCTAATAGCTGGTATGATGCTGTGGTTTGGATTTAGGATGAGAATAATGTTGATAACATGTTGATGTTTTAATTTTGCATAGCAGTGCTTATACAGAGCTAAGGACTTTTCAGCTTCTTACATCACCCTGCCAGTGAGGAGGTTGGGGGTGCACAAAGAGTTGTGAGGGGACAGAACCAGAACAGCAGACCCAAACTGGCAAAAGGAATATTCCATACCGTGCCATTCATACCATTCCATTAATATCATTCTGAACAGTTAATATGGGGTGGCTGTCTAGGGTAGGGGGGACCTCTGCTCGGGAACAGGCTGGGTGGTCAGTGGGTGGTGAGTAATTGCATTGTGATCACTTGCTTTTTACATTATTTATTATTGTTGTTATTATTATTATTATTACTATTACTATTATTACTATTATTTCTATTTCTGTTTATTTTCTGTTCTATTAAACTGTCTTTATCTCAACCCACAAGCTTACTTTTTTTTTTTTTCCCCATTTTTCTCTCCCCCATTGCACTAGGTGGGAGGGTGAGTGAACGGCTGTGTGGTGCTGTCGTGGTTTAACCTGGCCGGCAGCTAAACACCACACAGCCATTCGCTCACCCCTCACCCTTCCCCCTCCCTCTCTGGGATAGGGGAGAGAAATGGGAAAGTGAAGCCCGTGAGCTGAGATAAAGACAGTTTATTAAGATAGGAAAATAATAATAACAATAATAATAATAACAATAATGATGATAATAGGACTACTACAAATAATGTGTACGAAACAAGTGATGCACAATGCAATTGTTCACCACCCACTGACCGATGCCCAGCCTAACCCTGAGCAGTCTGGTCCTCCTCCCCTGGCTAGCCACCCCTATATGTTGTTTAGCATGATGTCAGATGGTATGGAATATGCCTTTGGCTAGTTTGGGTCAGCTGTCGGGTCTGTCCCCTCCCAGCTCTTGCTGCACCCCAAGCCTGCTCATTGGCAGGACAGAACAAGAAGCTGAAATGTTCTTGGCATGGTGTAAGCACTGCTCTGAAACAATTAAAACATCGGGGTGTTATCAACACTCTTCTCATCCTAAGCCAAAACATAGCATTCTATCAGCTACTAGGAAGAAAATTAACTCTGTCCTAGCTGAAACCAGGACAGGTGCTTAGCTGCTGGCCAGGTTAAACCACAAGGCACTTGAAAGAAATCTAAGGATCAAAATTTTGTAGATTCTTCAGAGATAAAGAAATTGCCCTTAGCTTTCATTTTTGATATTTGTTATTTCAGCTTATGCAGCCATAGCGTAACAGAATCACAGAATGGTTGAGGTTGGACAGGACCTCTGAAGATCGTCTAAGTCCACCTCCCCTGCCAAGCAGGACCACCTAGTCTCCCCTCAGTCATCTCTTTTCCAGGCTAAACAGGCCCAACTTTCTCAGCCTGTCCTCATATGACAGGTGAACCAGTCCCTTAATCATCTTAGTAGCCCTCCTCTGGACTCGCTCCAGTATCTCTATGTCCCTCTTGTACAATGGGGAGCTCAGAACTGGACACAATACTCCAGGTGTGGCCTCACCGGGGATGAGTAGAAGGGGAGGATCACCTCCCTCAGCCTGCTGGCAACACAATTCTGAATGTACCGTCCTGGCCACAAGAGCACATTACTGACTCATGGTTAACTGGTGTACACCAGGACTCCCAGGTCGCTCTCTGCAGAGCTGTTTTCTGTTAGGTCAACCCACAGCCTGTACTGGTGCATGAGAATATTCCTCCAAAGGTGTAGGACCTGGCACTTGCCTGTGTTGAACTTCATGAACTTCCTCCTGGCCTCTCTCTCCAGCCTGTCATGTAGAAAGATTGTACAAAATAATGTATTACTATTAACGCTGTATTAATTCGCTCAAATGAATGGCACAGTCCAATATACAGTAGGAAAGGTGAGTAACTTTCTCCAAGTACATCTGCTTAAATAGGCCTAATTAAAAATCAGCAGATTCTAAATCTTTATTTATGCTGAGGGAGACTTCTGGGCCCAGACCAATAAAGAAGGAACATTAGGTTAAAAATTCTTAGTGGGGCTAGAAATGTAATAATTATGTGAGTCAGTTTTGCCAGTATTGGGTTTTGCAAATCTCATTTGGAAATGAGAAGGCATTTCAGATGGCTGCATATGCCATGAAGTAGACCTTTATATGGTTTTGATTCTTTTCTGCTGTTTTTCTTCAGTTATCTTTTCCTGCAATTTTTCTTCACACCATCCTGCTAGAACAGTTTTGCATGTATAACTTGTCAACTAGAGATTGAGGATGCTCCCCAGTTCATCTGTGATACCTGCTGGATATCAGTTACTGCTGTTTTATACCCCCAAAAATAGATTATTAATATATAGCACTAGGATCGAATAAACTACCAGGGATTAGACAAGAGAAACTGTGGTCTCCATTCAGAGACAATATCCACCTAATTTGGTAACCTGTCTCTGATCAAGTGTTTCAGAGAAACAAAGGAGAGAGAGCCTATGGTACATTCTAAGGTACTCAGAATAAGACCAAGAAAATTTAAAAGTCTTCCTCTATGTAAAGCTGTTAGAAAAGGCCTGTATCCCCCTCTTAAACTGGTTCCAAAATTCTGTATTTCCCTTTCCTTTTATTGCACAGAAAGGAGATATGGAAAGCTTATCTGCTTTAACTTGTCTTCCAACTTTCATCAGTTTGTAACATATAAAGGTCATTATTTAAAAATGCTTATTTCAATTTGTTTTAAAGCATTCTGTCTTCCTTTAGTTACTTGAAAAATATAGAGTTTTATTATGTTTTAGCTCAAAGAAAATTGCACTAGTAGTGCAATTTAGATTTAGAGATAGAAAGTTCAAACTCACTGTGAGGGGGAGAAAGAGGTATTTCAATTCAAAATGCTCTTTCTCTCAATAGCAAAAGAATGAATAAATGTTCAATTAGTGATTATATTTATCACCCTAAAAATATTGAAATATTTTTCGGTTCAAGAAGCAAAACAAAATATGCAAAACTACACCAAATTTGTATGAAACTGCCTACATTTGTAGATCATACTTTTTAGAAGTGTTTTTAGTTTTTATGTTCATTAACATCTTGTGATTTGGTAAATGTTTCACAAATATATATAAATATGTTTAATTAAACTTAATTGTAATTAGGTTTTATTCTTAAGTGTGAGTAAGTGGATTACAAAGGATACACAGTACTATACTAATATGTAATAAATCTCATTAATGTGTACACTATATATGTAAACTAAATACATTCAATGACACTTCATTAAAGTTGGAATGAGAACAATGCAATCATTTTATTTATTTATTTATTTTTGTGGAACTTCTAGACACTAAACACTTCTAAACATCTAAACACTTCTGGAAGTGTTTCTATATGCTTTGATTGTCTATTGACATTACTGACTGTTTCAGGCTTTCTATTCCTGAGATGTTGCACTATTGGGGTCAGGTTTTTTGCATTGCTAGAGTCAGTATTGAAGCTTCTTAGACATATTGAAGCCATAGCTTCAGCTTTCTCAACTTTAATATACTCCATTCATCCTTTTTTTTTTTTATATATATAAGAGAGCTTTAAATAAGATTATTTTTTTTTTAATAAGATTAAATTAATATTATAATAAGATTATTATTATTATAAATATTTTTAAATAAGAAAGCCTTAATTTTAGCTTTCCTTAATTCTTTTTGTTCAGGTTGTATACATTTGTTCTGAGATGCCAATTCATATGTTTAAACAGCCTCCAGGATGCCTGTAGAAATTTTACTTTATTTTTTTTCTTCCTTTTTACCTTTTAATTTCTTCTTATCACATTTTTTTCACTTTTTTTTTTTTTTTTTTTCACAATTTTACTCTTTAGCATACAATTATTTCAGTGAATATTGGATATTTTGTCTTTTGTTTCATTGATAAGAATGGTAAATGTAAATGCAAAGATCACTAATTAGTAATTTTTGAATCAAGCTCAGCACTCAACTCATTTCTTTCTTTCACTATGAATTTACCTGTGATAATGCAATACTATTCCATTTCAGGTGTCTAAAAGTGTATTTTTCCTGTTATGCCTTAATGAGCCAATCTATTTTAATTTAACCTTGTGTGTCCGGTAACTGAATATACCTTTTATTTCTTCTTTCTGTCCTGATATGATTTCCCTTAGTATGTTTCAACTATCCTCATTCTCTTGGTTGGCTGATTTACAGTATGGATCTTTGCTATGTTTTCATTTCTTGTGGTTAGATTTTGAACCCATAGGAATTCTTTGTTTCCTGGTAAGACAAGAGACATTTATTTGCTTGACTTCAGGCTTTAGTACAGTGCCACCTCTCCCTGGAGCTTCTTGATCTGAAAACTTCTCCTCTGTATAACATATCTGTTCAAAGACCTGGGGAAGTTGCTCTGCTCCCAGTCTTCTCAACTAATTAGCAGGTGACAATCAAAATAATGAAGACCTATGAAAGGAAAAGCCTTGCAAATATTCATCCCTCACACTCCTCTTGCAAGGGAAAGGCTTTAAATTAAACAACCCCCTGAAATATTGTTAATGTGAAGATTAGACAAGTTTTATGACAGCAAGTTTTATTCTAAATAAGCAGGGGAGCATTTCCTTTAAACTAGAAAACATGCTTAAATAACTACTGTTTTTAGTTTATTTTCTAATAAAACAGTTTGACAAACTAAAAAGTAATCTCTCCGCCAGTATCATAAAACAGAAAACAACAACAACGAAACTAAAAAAGTACAAACGCTTCACTGATGAGATTCAGAGCATCTCATCTACAATGATGTATGCCATAGTGCAAGGTGAAGATGTTAGTATAAGATATAAATATAGGACATAACACAAAATTATGCTCAAAACTTAATCATTTTTCCAAGATTAAAATGCAATGACAGAAAAATAATCCCACTTTTAATCTAGAGTATTTTGCCAAAACACAATTCTATGATAGGAAATTATTTCAATTAATGACAGTTTAACTTTATCAGTTGCTCATTGAACAAGATTCATGCAGACCGATGGGTCTACATCTCATTTTTGGTGTTCTTTCAGTTCATGGCAGTCTTGTCTGTGGAATGGTTGGAAAATTGTTTTCAGTGGGAACAATTTGACGGAGTCAGCAAACTGAGAACACTGCTGTTCATAAGGATACACAGCATTTGGAATGGTTCTGTTTGCTGGGACTTTGCAGATGCAAAGGAGATCCATAATATTGAGACAGAAGAATAACAGAACAACAGTATAAAAATATACATATCGTATGTTAATGCAATTAAATGGTGACTCACGGGATGCTGGAAAGAAGGATTAAAGGTGTTGTACCTGGGCCAGGAGCAGTTTAGAGAGCACACTGTTCCTGCTATATTGTTATATATAACAATATATATAACAATTGACATTATATATATTATATATTATATATATATATTATATATATATTATATATATATATTATATATATAATATATATAATATATATATTATAATATATATAATATATATAATATATATAATATATATATATTATATATATAATATATAATATAATATATATATATATAATATATATATAATATATATAATATATATATTATATATATATATATATATTATTGTTATTATATATATATAACAATTGACATTGTTATATATGTCAATGAGTCAATATACACTAACTCAGAAGTGATGTCCTTACCAGAACATTTTGGAAGCCTCAAACAGACCAAAATGAAGTGTCTAAATGAGTGTTTTTTTTTTGTTGTTGTTTTGTTTTTTGTTTTGTTTTGTTTTTGTTTGTTTGTTTGTTTTGGTTTTGTTTTGTTTTTATTTTCTTCCTTTCTCCCCATAACACTGAAAATAAACAGAAAGTCTCTCCAGTTGTTCACTGGAGTCTCAAGATTTTTGCAATATTGTTAAGAAATCTTGGAAAATAGGAGGTATGTGAGAAGTATTAGAATCGGTCTGTAGTACAGATCTTGTTATATTTTTCACCCTACATCTGCTAGTTGGAAGAAAAAACAAAAACAAACACATTTTTATAAATTATAATTGCAGTATGATTTGAATGCCAGAAAGCCACTGCCTAAGTAAGATGTTTGTTTCAGTTGTCCCAGCTGTATGTTGCCAATGTAGACTTTAGTTTAATTGCGGGCATTCGTTAAAGTAAATCATTATCTATCATTGTCATTCCAGAATGATAAAACATTAAAATAGATGCAATATTCAGCACTATTTAGACAGATCTGAAGACATTCAAAAAGTATGCATTCTGAGTCTTTGGATTTTATGCATTTGCTAGAAAGACCTTTCAGATCAAAATGTAAGCCAAATTGTTCATAAAATATCGTAAACTGGTAGAGGAAAAAAGGATAAGCCTTCTAATTTCCCCATTTATCTGAAATTGGAAATGCTATAGAAATGCTTAATTATTGTCATTTCATCAGGATATCTCTTCAGTCAATGAATGAAACAGAGATTGTGAGATATCAAATATTTTTTTTTTTTTTCTCAACGGGGGAAATCCATAGGTCCCCAGCAAGATGTGATAAAGGAAAAGTGGATATGACACGGTACTTGGCAATTTAAGACAGTCACATGTATGACAAAAATATTCTTTAATGATTAAGAATGACCAATCTCAAAATTAAGGGAACTATATTTTGGTACACTAGAGAAACTTTAAAGCTCCTTTGTGTAGCATGTAGTATACAGAATTGTTTCAGAAGTGCTGCAGAATTGTTTTAATTTGACTATTAAAGTTCTAACCAAAATTAGAACTATCAGTACTGAATTTCTATACCAGAAACTATATTCTGCCCCATTGTTCTTTTCCACAGCTACTTGGCACTTGCCAGTGTCAGAGCAGCTAAAGGACACAGAGTGTGAAGGGACACAATAGAAGGCAGCAGTGTTGCTCTGTATCTGACAGAGGTACAGAGTAGCAGGTTCAAGATGCTGTATGCAATGACTGGATTCATTCAGTGATCATGGGATTTACATTGAATCTGTGTGTCACTCTTCCTTAGTGGTTATGACATATTGTTCCTTACGTTACCTTTTTGTTGATTTAAGCAAGTTTCCTCTATTGCTGGAACTTTGCCACAGACCATTTTCCCTCTTAAAAATCAGAAGAAGAAAAAAACATATATTTCCTTGGAGGGGATCATTCTTCAACTAGCCCACCTGTAGATTAAAATATAATACAGCTTTGCGTAACATTTTTGAACCAAAAAGTATTAAAATAAATTCTGTAACAAAGGAGCACCACTGTCACATCTACCATCCACCCTGTTTACAAGACTGCAACAAAGGAAAGTGAAAGCATGAGAAATGTTTTTCCCTTTTCCATGTAAACACAATCACTTTTTTATAGTCACAACCAATCTAATATCCATTATCACTTGGCAACATAATTTATGGCAACTACACTTGAGTGAAATTGTTTATGCTTTGCACCAGAAATATAGCGAATATCTTGATAGCCCATCATAGTTTTCAAATTATACTGTTTGGACGATGTTTGTGCGCTAAGATTCTAAGGATGACCTAATTAATTAAGACTTTCTAATCATAGCTAGAGACATTTTCCCTCAGACTGCTGTTCCTCTGTTTCTGTAGCTATCTGATACTGGATACAATCTGTTCCATTCCAAAGACACAAGTCAAACATACTGATTACTCTGTGCAGTACCAGTCACGTTAGACCTGATCTGGTTTGAGACAATAGGTGCTCTTATCATCCAAATAATAATTTGTTTTATGAGCCTCAGGGATAAGTGACTTTAAAGGAAAGATTTATTTATTTATTTATTCTCCACAGCTAGGACTGGAATAAAAACTGCCCATTAAAGCATCGAAATCAGGCCTACCTACCTCTCACTGTGTTAGAACAATTTCCCAAGAGACTTCTCAGAGCAGTCTGCAGGGAGAAAGAAATGACGCCTCAGCTCTTACTCCATGGAGCAGTTGTCCCAGTGCATTCTGCGTTCTGGAGACAACCCAACTTTGCTGTTTAGACTGATATGCCAAGCCCATCTGTTTTCACTATGATCCTCTAGGTTTTACAAGGCTCCAGCCACATTCTTTGGCTCCAGCTTACAGAATGTGCTTTCAGGATAGAGGATCTCTGTCTGTTATTACTTTTTGGAAATGGATCTCTGGCTATGAAAAGAACAGTGTGTCCCCTAAGGGTACCTCTTGATTATTAGCTCCCCAGTTCGTTCCCAGGTCCTGACACCCTTGTACTGAGGTCAGAGTAGATAGTTTTAGCACTCTAGACACAGGCTAAAACTCTATAAGAATGTCTACGTTGTTCTTTCCCCTACAGAGTTGTTGGCATTCTGAACTGTGCAAGTGCATGTTAACTGGAAAAAGAAAATGCAAACTTTTCAAGAGACTTCTAAACCAACAGAAAATATTTAGGATTAAGTATTTACTGAATGATTTCTCATTGTTCTTATTTTCTGATCAATCCTTTCTTTTTTTTTTTTTTTTTTTTTTTTTTTTAAAGAAGCAGTTAATGAACTATTTTTATTATTAATAATAATAATAATAATAATAATAATAGCTCTTACCTTCTGGATTAACTCTTCTGCTTTAAGTAGTTTCCTCCTTGGCCCCTGAAGGCAACATCCTTTAGCACATCTGGGCCAGCAATCATCAGACCTCTACTTACACATGAAACATTCTCCAAAGAATTCACCTACAAGTTCATCTTCTCAGCTGTTGTGTTTTCAGATATTTGGCACAGTTATCTTTTTCCTTGTTTCTGTCTAGGGACTTTTTCCTCCCTAAAGAGTTAGTTCCCTGCAGAGGAACAAGAGAAAATTGCTTTTGCTCAGGATGCTGTCACTGCATTTCTTTGTTTGGGCAAGACATACTCAGGGTGCTGATGGCCATCAACAGGTGTTCTGAAAGGCTCTGCTGTGCCTAATTTGCAAGCACTTGAGACTTTTATTGATTACACACAAGACTCATACGGGATAAGGAAAATTGCTTTTCCCAAATAACATTTAAATTCATATTTTTACAATGTTATGACCCCAAAAGAACAGAGAACATTTTAGATAATCCCCAAGTTACCTATACTTCACAAAACAGAGTTCTCATCTGGGACGTGGGAAGAACATAAGCATATGATTTTTTGTAGCTCAAATTCTGGTTAAATTTGAATTTCTGTGATGGAAAGATTTTCACTTCTCTCTCAGATTTTTTTTTTTTTTTATCCCATAGCATAATAGACATATTTTGAAAGCTCACTTCATTTTGTTCCCTGCATGTTTTTTTATGTTGAATATTGAACTACATTTGAAGACTTAAGCCTTTCATAATTTCCTAAAAAGATCTGTGTACTTGGAAAATTATATATATATATTTATATACTTAATTAATAAAGCAGTCATATCAGAAATAGCAAGAATTATATGGTACTTGGAAAGGTCTGTCCACAATAGCAAGTAGAGTAAAACACTTTGTGCTGAGGATCTAACATCCAACATAGATCCATTTCAGAAATTCATATTTTGGAATTGCTCCAGTCTGGTCCCATTTACTGAGTTTCCATTTGAGATTAAAATACACTATGTGCACTCCTAGAGTGCTCCCTCTAGCTAATAGAAACCTGAAAGGAATTCAGTTTATACATTCTGAAATCTCTCCAAGACCACTTCATGAGAGTCACAAGGGTCAAAACACAGATCCAAAACGCAGAAAATATTGAAAGTTGTGCTTAGTTTCAGGAATATGCTTCTGATCTGAGTTAAATATGCATGCAGAAGAACCTGAAGATGAATACCAGCAAAGGATTAAGAGCTATGGGTGGTTCTTAAAACAATTTAGCAACCTATTCCTCAATTTCCTTTGTAAAAGAACAGAAAATATCACTCCTTTCAACTTTTTGTCACCCCACCCTTCCTTAACAACTGTATACTGAAAAACCATCAAATGAAAACTTCTATCCATTTGGATGGCTGAGAGGGAAATATTTATTTATTTCTAATGTGTGTATCTCTCTGATATCTTAGACAGATCAGGTAGTGCTTAATGTTGGTTTGACAGGTAAACCAAACCAGATGTTAAATATATTTCCTTTATGACCTAAAAAGAACCAAGATTCCATAGAAATAAGCAGTGTCAAAATTATATATATTATTTTATCAAAAATAATTAAAAGAACATTATTATGTTGCAATATCAAACGTTCTCTATCCATTGACTATGATGTGCAACATAGGAGACAGAAAACATTCTAGAGATCTAGAATGATGAGAAGACCTGCAATGTTAATCATTCGGGGTAGGTTTTTTTTTTTTTTTTTTTTTTTTTTTTTTTTTTTTTGTACAAACTTCATTTACATTGCATTTAAGATTTCTATAGCAGTTTTTGTACAGAATAGATAATGCTCACTCAGCCAGCAGATTCCAGCCTCCTTCTTTTTAGTATTCAGTGTGTACTTTTGTAAGGTATCTACTACACACTATTTTGATCTGTTCCTCATGTGAGTTTTTTTACACTGTTTACTACTGATATATATGAATGCTTTAAAAACAATTAATTTATCTTCATAACACCTCAGTGAGAGGATTACTTTTTTTTTTTTCCTTTTTTTTTTTTTTTTTTTTTTCTTTCTTATACAGAGAGAACTGAGGCACAGAGATATAAAGGCAAAAAGTGTTTACTTGTGTGGAGTGGCTAATCTGAGATGCTTCATACCTGATTATTTGTATCATATGATATAGGAGGTTGTTTGCTCAAAGTACACCTTCAATTAAAAACATGAGTGCTCAGTGTTGCTTTAGAGCAGACACCAATCAGGAGCTGGACACTTAGAAAACACAACAAAGGGAACACTGGACCCATTTGGCTGTACTGAAGAGCCGTCTTTCCCTTCCTGCTTCAACATCCTGGCTGCCCTGGAGAGGCAACAGGGAAACTTGGCCTGAAAAAAAACTATGTCAAATTTAAACTAAGCACCTTTCTGGGAAACCTGAGCATTCATGATGGCAGGTAGCAGGGCATATTTTATTAGCCTTCCCGTTTAACTTCAGTGACTCACTAACAAATATTTATGAAAGATAATAATAATATTCCTTACAATCAGAAGGCAGATTTGCAGAATAATGTTCACAGTCTTTGTCAGGCCCTTGGACATGCTACTCTGGGTGCCAAGGAAAAGGGTCCAGATGATTGGAAATTGTGGAGGCAGTCAGAATAATTCTTGATTGTTTAACATTGCATTATGAAACACGAATTTTCATTCTTACAATACATTTATATTAAAGCCAATACAAATATTGGTTGTACTAGACCACTTTGCTAGAACACCTTAATCAGGAAGAAAATAGAAAGAGTTTTGCACATACAATTTAAAATAAGTTGATGTTTATTTCAGCATGCATGCATTGGGCAAGAATATTCAGATTAGCTCGCAGGAATTCTTAAGAGCCCACATCCTTTCACTTATGCACAGTTAGTGATGCCTGTGATGTACATTTAATTTCGCAAGAGAATCCCAATTAAAACTATGACCTTCAGAGCAGTTGTGGAAAAAACTATTGAAATGCTTTGAAATGGAATGACCAGAATCTGAACACATGTCCTAGAAAATAAAAATACTTTAATTTTCAAACAGTCAAATTGGGTTCTGCTCTGTAATGTTTGTATGTTTATAGCAAAAGGAAATTATTATTATTAATTTCATTTTTTTTAAATTTTATTTTGTTTTATTTTATTTTCTATCCTCAAAGCTCATACTGAAAATGGTATCATTGAAAAAAAAAAAAGGTTAATTGGTACGTGTTCACCTGTCATTTCACAGGAACAAGAATACATAAATTATAATTGTAGGAGAGGGAGAAGCAAAATCTTGTAGAAGTGCTCAAGACCTAAATCTTTTGTGCATCCAATTGATGTGACAGGCACAGAGGTTCCCAGCTCTCTGTGATGCATTTGAAAACCCCCAGCTTAAATCTGTGCATACAAAAAATTTTCTGTTTTTTGACATGTATTAGCCGTGTTTTAATAGTTCTTTCTTTTTTTTTTTTTTTTCTTTTTTTTTTTTTTTTCTGCCATATTTTAAGCCATTTCAAAAGATTTTTGATTTTTTACCATCCCACCTGCCTTACTGCTGGTTACCAACTCTAGTGTAGGCTGAAAGAGCAGAATTCGCCCATGAAAACTGTTTTGAATCAGTGAAAGAAGAGTGCAGTATGCAGATAAGACAAGCATCCATGCGGGCAGGCTGGGGAAGGTCATTTGCTCCTAAGTGCTAGGGACACAAAAATGCAAAACTCCTGAAAGGGTGCTGCTGGATACTGCGGGACGACATGAGTCACTAGGTGGCAGAAGCACTCCTTCTGCTTCTCCTCATACCCTTGTGATGCAGGCTGTAATTAGGTCAGTGTACGGTAAAGTAGGACTGGGTGATAAATAAAGTAGGTTTTCTCTTCTAGTACAGACTGCAGCTTAATTTCGCTTCTTAGGTAGTGTTACAAGGTAGATTAAAACTTTTAAAAGCAAAGCAAGGGCTTTCTTGCCAAAGTAAATGAAATTTAAATGCACACAGGAGCAACGGCAGAAAAGGAGGAGGGAAAAAAAAGGAAAGATAGGAAAGATGACTCCTCTCTGGTGACATTGATATTCTGCTCAGAAGAACACCAAGGAGAGGGAGGTTTGTGCAGAGATGTGTGTTAGAGCTCAAATCCAAACAGGCAAATTATGCAGTTTTGCCTGCTCTGGTGAAAGGCAATAGTGTACACCTTTTTCCTTGAGATATTTATCCAATTTTGCTAAGAGAAAAAAAAAAAAAAAAAAAAAAAAAAAAAAAAGCAGTTCTAGTTCTAGTCAGCAAAACATGAGTGAGCTCCCCTTCCAGAGTTCAG
Organism: Netta rufina; assembly: GCF_964035555.1. Classification (NCBI taxonomy): domain Eukaryota; kingdom Metazoa; phylum Chordata; class Aves; order Anseriformes; family Anatidae; genus Netta; species Netta rufina. The sequence goes on from NC_140125.1 coordinate 58,780,495, forward strand.
AGTAATGCATCTCACTATGGAGATGGTACTGAAGGTCAAAGATTCTCATCTTTAACATCTCCTGAATCACTTAATCTCCATCTGACTGGGAGCCACATTACCCTAGAGCTCAGAGTCAGCTTGTGGAAAGGAAGGTACAAGTTGTCAGAACAATTATTACAGTATGTGCTTAATCAGATTCACAAGGCTGTTCTTTCTGGGTTAAATCATGTTAAGGACTCAATACTTTTTTTCTAGTTAAGTCAGTGCAAACCTCTCTTTGATTTCAGTAAGAAGAGATTTTGCCCTTAGTGTAGCATGTAGTATGTTCTCAAAAGACATAACAGAAAAGGAGTTTTCAGGAAGAAGAAGACAGAGGACAGGGTAACTCTCTGCACCTCTCTAAGTTTTCCACCCCTAAAAATATCAGGAGATAACAAGACCTAATTAAAACAGAAGATGACCTGTGTGAAAGGAACAGACACATAAATAAGAAGACAATAAAGACAAATGCATGTGCTAAACCATCATTTAGGCAGAATATAAAACCATACCTAAATATAAAACAGTGACCCTTAAATCTGATATCACAGAGGTATGCTCAGATTAGGAACTTTGAAAGCTCATACTACTCCTCTCTTCAGTTCGTAAGGTGCTTGTTCTGGCTTTGGGACTTAGGTAAGAACCTCTTGCCTAAAACCCACTGGGATCAGAACAAGTAGAGTGCTGTATTAAATCCCCCAGAATGCCAGCTTGGTCAACTTATTTAAGTATGGACAACTTACATTGACAGGATCAGAAATCTTAACAGTGCACTTTTATTTGCTTTAGTTTTTAGGTGCGCTAAAGGGCAGCATCTCTGTCTTCAGTTAATATAACATTCTAGCAATGGATAACCATAATGGGAGTAAAATTTTGTGGCATCAGATTGTGCATTTATGGGAAATTTCAATTCTGTTTGTCAGTGGGGAAGCATCTCCCTTGAAGAGTCCTTGTCATCTCCTGTTCATAGCTGCTCCTGGAGTGGCTTTCCCTTGACTCTCTAAGGTATTACATGGATGTTGACCAAATGCAGATTTTTTTTTATGTTCAGCTGAATGGGTTGGCCATTTCTACTTTTGCTGTTTGAATAGAATCAATCACAGAATGGTTTGGGTTGGAAGGGACCTTAAAGATCTTCTACTTCCAACCCCCCTGCTATGGTCAGGGATACTTCCCGCCAGACCAGGTTGCTCAAAGCTCCATCCAACCCAGCCTTGAACACCTCTGAAAGCTGGGCATCCACAGCTTTTCTGGACACCATGTTCCAGTGCCTCACCAACATCATAGTAGAGAACTTCTTTCTAATATGTAATTTAAATCGGCCCTTTTTTTAACGTAAAACCATTTTTCCTTGTCCTATCACTACACTCTGTGACAAACAGTCCCTCCACAGTTTGAAGATTAACATAGAAAGGAGGAACCATGGATCTCACTCTTTAATGGGTATAATGCAGGTACTGTACCTGCAATACCTTGTTATGCTTCTAAATCCATTTCTACATATCACTCATAGAAAGCAGCCTATAACTTAAGGTGTTTGAGTGAGGAAAACTTCAGTCCTCTTTCCACCTTTTCTTAAACTAGCAGTTCTCATGAGTTTCCAGGTGAATTCTCTAACAACTAAGCTATACTGCAAATGGTGGTCACAGGTTGTATAGATCACCTGATTGCTAAAAGCAATGCAGTGAACTCTGTTCTTTTCAAGGGTCCATGAAAACAAACATTTCATAGACTCAGGTTTTCTCTTTTCCAGTGACAGATGGGAGTTAAGATCACCCTTGCTTGGTGTTTTTCAATGCAGCCTGGCATTTTTGGAGAGATCACATTGCACAGTATACTGCATAAATCCTTTTGCATACCAGACTGGATGGCAATGCCTAAAACACACAGCTGTGTCTCTTTTTATATGCATTTAAGTCTTATATTAGACCCAGGGCTATAACTTCATTGTTTATTACTGTTAATGAATTTAAGTAGGACAGCAGCTACATTAGCATATAGATTCTGCTGTGAATTTCAGATGTTGAAATAATTTACAAAGAAGTGAGAAGTGGGAGAAAACAACCTAGTCCTGATATCCATAACACTATTTTCTCCCTCTAGATGTGGGCGGGCATTCTATGGTGGCAGTAATAGTTATTCACAGCACAAAGATGCTGTGAACCTGAAAGAATAAATGCATTAATATTAGCCATATCATTCAGGTCCTCAGACAGAGACAGCTAAGGAAGAGCAGAGTATTAAAATAGTATCCTCCCTCAGTCTTTTTCTATCATCTGTGTTTCTTTAAGAGTTTTCTGTAAGAGGCTACTGAATTGGTTTTAGTTTTGTGTAGCTCACCATGAGACATCAAGTGGCACCGCAGTAAGAGATTTTTTTTACTTAAAAATTTTATCAGGCAAAGGTATCTGACACCTACTGAGGTTTCAGCAGTGTCACTAATGTTTACCATCTCCAGCAAAAGCTGATGTTACTAGTGACTTATACTGCAAATTACTCTCTGATCTGGACATCATGAACAAGCCAGTTGACTAGATTGACTAGTTTAGTCAACCATAATAATTGCTTGAAAATCAACTATGCTGAAGATTAGATTTCTTTCAACAGGTTTTGTTTTACTGCCATTCCAAGAATCCTGAGAAAAGGCGAAAGACAATGATGACAATACATGTGCCTAAAGGACTCTTGCCTACACATGGTTTCTCATTGATGGTAATACCAGAACAAAAGAATCATCAAGATTTTTTTTTCTTAGATTTCACCAGCATAAACAAGATCATGGATTTAGTGTCTAAACATGCTAACAAGTGTGACAAGTTAAACCCCAAGCACATTATTTTTGTTACTACTAAGCTTGAATCTGCACAAGTATTGGATTTATTTTATTTTATTTGGTTTAGTTTATTATTTTTCATATTTAACTGCTTTAGAAAACAGGTTTTTTGAATAAAGGGAATGATTAGGACTTTTCCAATATTGAATTGCTTAGCTCACAAGTTCATAAAATAACTGCTACAGAAAAGTACTGCAGCAGTACAGAAAGAAAAGCAGCAACAACAAACTTCTGGAAACTTATATATATATTATTTTCTCTTTCTAATTGAGGTCCAAATGTTGAAAAGAAAACAGATGAAGATAAAATAATTTTGCTTTTACTTTTAAATTTAAACAAACAAACCAAACCAAAACAAAACAAGCAAACATCATTTCATTTCTTTCATTTGCTGAATTGCATAGAGCTTAGAATTTCTATTCTGCAGTTGTGTTATGTGATGCACAACAAGGTTTAATGCTATGTTTGATGTTAGAAAATCAGTAGCACAAAATAAGGTATATTTAACTTCCTCATCTTAACTATTTTCCTATAAAAGTAAAATCAGTGTGGTAAGGGATGTATTTGTATATTGTCTATCCAGCGCTCTCTTTCTTTGTGAGAATCAACTCAAAACAGAAATGCTGAATCTTTCAGACTGTGCTAGCCTGGTGACTATGTCAGTACCTCATGCTGTCATTTCTCCTCAGTAATATGTCATACCCTTTCTTCATGATCTAGTGTGTACTTGTGCATGCCAGATATATCATGGGTAAATATACAACACCTTCGATCCCATGATATTTTTCAAATCCATCAGTGCCTGAATTATCATATGACCAGCTGTCATATGACCAGCTGTGGGTGCACCCACCCTTCCAGTACCATTTCTGAATTTGCAGGCTTATGGCAGAGGAGAACTCTGAAAAATATACAGCTGGGAGCTGTCAACATCTTACATGCCAAAACTGGGCTGCTCCTGACTTGAACGTCTATCTCCAACCTAGAAAAACTGTTCAGTGCAGAAACATTTTGGGATGTTGTGACAGTTCTGACTGTCACAACAGTTTAACTAGATGTATTACTTTCCACTTGTAGAACAAATGAACTTTTCTGATAAAAGATTAGTTACTTGATTTCAAAATCAATTTTATTTTGTGCTGAACACATGAATATCAGTCCACTCATTCATGAACTTCTGCATGGGAATGAAGTTGTTTGTTCAGCAGAGATATCAAACTGTGTTGAACAGGTTGCTGCAGTTTTAGTGATGAACTTAATTGGCATCCAGTGACATTGAAATAACAGAGGGTACTACAGGTCAAACCTCATCTCCATTGGCAGAGCTCTGTGGGGAAGCTTCCATAGTACCTACTGCACTATTTTTCCCTCTATTCAGTACTATCAGCATTTCTCTTTCAGATGAACACCATACTTTATTTTAAACCAAGAAAACTCAAAAGGGTGTAATATATGATTTGCATAATAAAGGGTGAATAGATTCAAAATACCTCCTTGAAAAGCAAGGAGTAGAGTTTTCCTTTTTGATGATAAAGTCTCATGTCACACTCTGTATCTCATTTTAAGTCTCCCACAAAACCATTTGATTACAAAAGCAGAGGATAATTGGCATGACAAAAACAAGGACACAAGAAGTGAGGCGTTATGTGCTGTTTCCACAAATATTAAAGCTAATTGTGTCAATTAAATTATCTAATTAGTCTACAGTAAATCACTTGAACACATACTAGCACAAATTCAAAGCATATGTCTCTACAGAGAAATGAATAGTTCCTAAAGGGTCATAGTTTAAGAGGAGATATCAGACATGACACAAGCAAAGAATAACTGTGATTTGAATTTTATTAATAATCAAACACAGCTAAGTAGTGTTCAGGTCATCCAACTGCCTGGGTGATGATCTGGTAATAACAATTACACGTGGCATGCCAAAAACAGATCTGGACAAATTCTGACCATTCTAGGAAACAGCGCAAAGCAACAGCTGTATCACCCCAGGACTGAGCCCCCACTAAAATGCCCTCAGAGAAGCAGGATATGTGTGTTGGCCTGTGTTCCACTAGCTTCTAGCAGAGCATGCCCACCTGTAACATGATTGATTCATAGACAACCCAGTAGAGGCAAAACTTGTGTTAGTCAATTAAATGGTCCCAGGACTACCATCTATGCCACTGAGACCAGGTGTCAGGGAACAGCCCATGCCTGTATTATACTGGGTCCACTCTTGTGTTCCTGCTGGGCACCCTGGGCTCATGGCCCATGCTAACTCACAGACCATGCCCAGGAGATGCTTAGGTGAGCGACAGTTTGCACAAGCCAAGCCCAGTTACAGAATGTAACTGGGAAATCAGTGTCTGGTGGAAAATTATAAATAAAATTAATAAAAAATAATAAAATTTATTAATAAAAATAATAAAATTAATATTTTATTTATAATTTTAAATCATGCATTTAAAACATTAACATTATGAATAAAACATTATAAATAAAAACAACTGACACATTCACATGCCAAAAAATAGACCAGGAGAATCATTTGGTTTAAGAACTACCAGCTGACTCTTAAGCCTTAACAACTTAGAAATTTTGCACAAAATACTGTAACCAGTGTTCAGAATAAACCTCTACCTTTTGAAAAAAAAAAAAAATAAAAAAATGATACCACTCTATTATACCAAGATACAGGCAAAAAGATTTATTTTACACTGTTGTCTTGATAGAACATACTCTACAGACAAAACAGATACATATATATTTTTTTTTTCTCTACTTGTGATGCTACAATTAATCTGAGCTGGGCTATCTGCCTTATAATTAAAAATAAAATAAAGTCTTTGCTTTGCCAGACCTATATTTTATATTTTAGTAAACATCATTCTTGTGTCAACAAACATGTCTAGTGTTTCAAGTTAACTTTCTACTGAGGGAAAAAAAAACATTTCCTTCTTTCATGTAGTTTACAAAATGCATACCTGATATCCACCGTATATTGAGCTATTTCAACACAGATCACATTTTCGTGATAGTGTGAGAAATTGGTATCATGACTCCAAAGCATGGATTATTCAAGCAAGAGAATCAGGGAGGTTATAACTGGGCTTTAGGACCACTCTACCTGTCCTCATCCTGTACTGCTTTCTCCCCTCCCTCACAGCAGCAGCTACCAAACACAACATCTTCTGCATCTCCCACAAGGAGCTGTAGTGGGCAGACAGCAATGCCTTGCTGCATTCAGAAGCATCTGCTTGATCCAGAAGTAGTTCTCATTTGCTTCTCAAAGAAAAAACATTGGGCTCTATTCAACTTACAAGTCATGGCTCTATCATGTCACTTTCCTCTTTTTGAAAAATCCTCTAGTAAAAGTGAAGAAAAATAAAATTGAAAAAGACATATAGGCTAATATAGGCTTTCCTTTTCATTATAAATTCTACTTCTTCATGTTAACACAGTTAATATATTCTCAAATAGAACTGGTCTTGAGCACAAAACAGTGTTACTGAAAAGAAGTATAATTCAGTTCACAACAAGTGTACATAAATGTCTTTTATAGGTAAAAAAGCTACACTGACAAGTCTTGAACAGTTGCGATGATGTGCAGAACCTTCCTCAAACACAACCAAACTGCACCTAACTTAAAAGAAAAGATCACCAAGGTCAACAAAGACAGAGAAAGGAAGCCAGGGTGTAAAAGAAGAAACAGATTTTGATTTTTATTTTGTGAGACTGACTTTTCCCTCTTTTCTGTAGTTTTAAGATATTGAATGCCCCTGGTACATGACCTTTATCAGGCACATCATGAATCTATTTTGACTTTCTACTTTATTTAAAGGTAGATGTCATTGATTTTATTGCCTACACCACAACCAGTGCAGGTGTTTTAATGAAACTTAGCACTAATGTTTTGTTTTGTTTTGTTTTGTTTTGTTTTGTTTTTTAAATTGCTTTCTTTTCTAACTAGTGGCTTGCATAATTCAGAAATAATTAAGCATTAATTTAAAGACATTTCAGAAACCATGCTCAAATATAGTCATAAATACACATATAGGATTTTTTTTTCTTCTTGGAACGAAATACAGCGATAGATTTAATTTATTCATAATTATCATCAGAGATTTGCATATGATGAAGAAAATTTTCCAACTCTAACATGTTGCAAGGATTATGTTATTTTTTAAATGACATTGTTAGTCCTTTCAAACATAGCATTTTTTAAAACCTACTATGAAGTATTTACTGAAACATTACTGCTTTTCATGAAGATCAGGAAAGGACATTGTCACACTACAAACCTCAGAAATATGTCCATTTTCAGAGAAGAAAAGGCTTTGTTTGCTGGGAACACTTGTTTATAATGGAATGGACAATGATTATATTGTCTTTATTTGCCATTTAGGATAAAAATCACAAGTTAATTTGAATGGCCCAAGTTTCAATCTTTCATGTGTTAATGTTTTGCCTTTATAAAGGGCAGAAATTTTTCTGACAAAGAAACTATACTTTGCAGAAAATGCTTCAAAAGTTTGCAATTATATAGCAAAAAAAATAATAATAATATTCTAGACCAAAGATAACTGACATCCCAAATGAAATTGCAAAGGAAAGAGCACATCCAAGAGCCTGTCATCTAAAACAACACTAAATAACCATTGTATCACAAAAGGTAGCAAAAGCAGCTGGTCACATACATACATGCATGTGTTGTTACGGGTATATATCTGCCATAGTTCATGGTTTACTTTGCTACTGATCAGGACTAGTCCTTTCTTTTACAGTAGATTTTGCACAAAAGTTAGAGACCCCAGGCAACTTCCTATTAGCTGCAGGTTGCAATTAAGTTAAGCCCCTATATGCACGTCTTATACTGTTTCTGACCTAAGAGACCTGTGTGTGAGACTATGCTTGGGAAAGTGAGTAAAAGGTTAGTGCAGGACAAAATATTTGGCAAGAATCTTTAGACACATGTGTTAACATAAATGTTTTAGGCTTCACACTACATAAAAAGGATAATAGATCCTTCTCCAAAGGATCCTATATTGTCCTATATTGTCCCAATATAGGACAGAAATAAGAAAGGTGGTAAGCAGGAGGTAAAATTGAGATGATCACCATTAGGTGGAACTAATGTTATGAGGTTTTAAATTCATTTTCTTCTTTAGAAATAACAAAATATTTCAAATGTAAAGATGAATTATAATACCGCCATTGCCCATTTAGGTTTGGGTAAAGGATTTATTAGTAAGACCTTTTCAATTCTGTTTTCCATACGGTATTGTAAAGTTGACTGAACAGACAGTATTAAGAGACTGGGTGAGAGATGGACTAAAATTTAGAAATGAGAGAGAAATGGTACAAGGAATGAGTACAGAGATTAATAGAATTATAAAAACGGAAGTAAAAAAAGAGACATTTGGGAGATATAATGGGAGAATACATGGAGAAATACATGGGAATAAGCATATAATTTCAGGCTCAAGCTCAATGGGCTATGGGCTTCTTCTATCCCGTTTACTAATTGCTTCTGAAGTAGGAGTTGCAATGTTATCAAGTATGTGAGAATTCCAGCTCCAAAAAAATGTCATCTTCCTGCATCAGGAATCTAATTTGGACCGTAATATAATTTACATTTGAACTCCACTGATACATTATACACCTATAGAAATAATAATGAATACAATGTGGGTACGTAATTATTCCTTTGCTGTATCACAGATTAGAGGTGACATGCTTGTTTTCAAGGCCTACTACATTCCACTAAGGTAACTTCTGCCTACAGCACACTTAAGCAATAGTGAAACACTGAATGTTGGAAAGCCTGTCATTGTGAAGACACAGCTGTAGCTTCCCACTTACTAGGCTGAAAATGTATCCTGCATGATATTGCTTTGGGCTTTGTTGGCATATACAATGTGCATTTTTGATACAACACAGGCTGATATAATCAGGCACAGTAAGACCTATGTAAAACTATCACTAAAAAGAGATCTGTTTCTTTAATGGATAAAATCAGGCAATTCCTTTGAAAACAGTGTTTGCAGCAGCCATACTAAACATAGTTACGCTTATCAATAAGTACTTAACAATACATCCATATTGAATTTATGCTTCTTTGTTCATCCAGAAACCAGAAACATCACCAACATGATGTTTTGGAGACATTTGTTAGCTTCATACACCACCACACATAGATCAGAGTCTGCCTATTGGGATCTACTGAAAGATCAAGGCAGTTTTCAGAAGTGTAGCTCTATCTTGTCCATTCTGTTTTCTGTAACAATATATTGTAGACACACACAGACATTAAAATTAGGAAATGCTTTGTGCATACTGGAAAAAAAAAAAAAAAAAAAGTTTATGTAGTACTTTTTGTGCAAAGGAAAACTGTCCTGACCTAGTTAATATATTTATCTGGCACAAACTCTTTTAGTTACAGACCTGACACTATAAAATGAGGCACTATACTGTGCTTTTTGGACATCTGTTACCATCCAGCCACCCAGAGAGTCAGCATTTTTCAGGTGGTGTCGGTATGATCATGCTACTGGAAATGAGGACTCACTCTCCAAGTCATTCCCAGTTGAGATAGTTGGGAAAATATTCTGCAGTGGCTCAGAGACAAATGAGTATCCTTGACAACTCATCGTATAAGGAAAGCTGCTTTTAGGTTTGCTTAGTCACAGATGAAATTCTCAGTTCATGATGATTTTACCCTGCTGGGCAGCTATACACCACAACTGTTTTCTCACTCCCCCTCCTCAGAAGAAGAGGGGAGAAGAAAGTATGTATTTTTGTTTTGTTTTGTTTTTGTTTTTATTTTAAAAAAAGGGCTCATGGGTTGAGATAAGGGTGATTTAAGTAAAAGGAGAGGAAGACAGAAGGAAACAAATCAATCAAAGTCTGTGCAGAAGCACAAAGGGAACTGGAGAAAAAATAAAAATTAAAAAAGATCTCTTCTTCCCATCAATGTGCAATGTTTGGCCACGCCCTGGGAAGCAGGGCCTCAACATTCAAGTCTCATCTTCATAATGAGAGTCCCTCTTTTCCCACCTTTTATTACTGAGTGTGAAATCACATGGTATGGAATTTGGTCAGTTTAGGTCAGCTGCCCTGGTGATGTCCTCTCCCTATGTCTTGCCCAACCTCAGTCTACTGGCTCAGGGCAGGGGGTTGGAGAGGGTCTTGATGCTGTGCTCAGCAATAGACAAAACAATGGTGTGAGCCAGTGCTGTTCTAGCTACGAGTGCAGAACACAGCACTGCATATGGGCCCATATATATGGGCTGCTTCAGGGAAAGTTACCTGCATCCCAGCCAGACCCAGCACAAGTGTCTATAAAAGTTGACATAAACAGGGGGCCAAAGCCTGTGTGAGACAGCTGTGAGCTATATAGCCTCTCCTGTCATAAATAGCTGAGAGTTTAAGGACTTATTATGCATAATAGGAGATAGCAAGGTAAAAAAAATATAAAAAGTTGATGTCAGCTTATTCCAGCTCCTGGGAGTTTGCTGCTGGTGCTGTGCAGATGAAGGTACACCAAGTGCAGTTTGAACCTTGCATTCTGCCTAGCTCCCCTGTGAGCCAGCCCTTTTCTCTCTCATCATATACACTGTATCTCACATATATTGTGCAGGGGCACCTAAATTAAGGACATTTTCATTAATCTAATAAATTGCATGGAAAACAGAAATGATAAACAATTCATTTTTATTATTTTCTAGGAGAACCTGTTGACTGTTTTGCTTTTGACCTTGCATCTTTTAAGTCAGGAAAACTGAATTTTATCAGGGTTACTGACTCTGGAAGAAAAGATTGCACTAGTATGAGGAAACTGTAGTTCTTGATTTTAGAGGTAGCTAGAGCTTTCTGTGACTCATGTTTTATTTTTATGGATGAGAGTTTATTGCCCATAAAAGTGAGCTAATAAGCCAGCACAAACTATATGCAAACAGCTTGTGGACACTCTTTTCTTACCACAAATTTGAAAAATCTACAACTCAGCCAGGCAGGAATGTCTGAACAACACGTCATTGTGAATGTTATTGCTTCTTCTTACATTACTGACATTAGCTCTGGTGCCATGCTGTAAGAATTTTTCCACATTTCTTCAAATACTGAAGATGTAATCTGGTATTTACCATACATTAAGATTGATAAATTCACTGTTGTAATCAGTCTTGTTATTTGTAATTGCTTATTACCAATATTAGAACAAGAAAGATTATCCATGGCAGGAGTAATGGTCTTATGAATAACTATTGAGAAGAAAATGCTGTGTGTGTGTGGAGAGGAAAAAGCTAGGATTTGGGTCTTATGTCCTGTGTGCTGTGGTTAAATAGCTTCTTGAAATACACCGTAGCATTAGTAAATAAGGCACAGTTTAAAACTGTCCCAGTCACAAGGAAGTTTTCTTGAACTCTGGGGAAAAAAAGAAAAAAAAAAATTGTTTTGGGTAGAACATAGGCTGCTTCCATACACTTTGCCTAAGGAAGAAGTAATGCATTAACTACATAATAAAGCTCCAAGCCAATAAGATATGCAAAGGTCATATTTAATGGACTGAAAAATAAACAACAAAGAAAAAAGAAAAAAAAAAAAAAAGAACAAGGAATAGAAATATTTGGAAATAGAGACATAGAATTAAAAGTCACTGATATCTATATCTGTAGCCTTGTAGAGCTGTGCAGGCATGAGGGAGAATCATGTGTAGGCTTTTGGATGCTGTTTAGAACTGCACTACAGGACTAGAGTAAACGGTGGAGAACAAAAAAGTAAAATAAATATTCATCAAAGAAAATAGCAGTGTTCTCAAATGTTTCATGTAGCTGATACTTTTCCATATTCAACAGTTCCTATGAACCAGATCACTCACTGAACTTCTAGTTGGGAAACACTAAATATAAATTTAAATGGCAATAAAGTTTCTTCAAACCACATTACTGTGTCCATATAGTTAGAGTTTGGAAGCCAGTTTGGAAGCCACTTAAATATCATCATTTATCCCATTCCCACTATCTGGTAATAGAGTTCTTAAGCCCTTTTAGAATTGTTTTGATCTGATTGCAATATAAAGTTTCCACCATAGTTTATACTTTCCAGTTTTAGATATTTCTTCATTATTAAAGAAGATGTTTTAGATGTTTCTCCATTTAGTTGCATGCTTACCAAAGGGCAAGTGTTGGAGCCATACTAACATTATCAAGTGGAGCATCTATTTGGTAATCCAGGTACAATAAATTTATATTTGCTTGAAATATAGAAATATAAATTTATATTTGCTTGAAGTCTAGACCTATTTTCTGTAACAGATCCATCCATTCAAAGTATACAGCCACATGTTAGGAGTTGCAAGTGCACAAATTGCACAGCTATTTCAGACATGACAAGATAAGAAAACATAACAAACCACAAAAAACAAATTCAACAAAATAATATAGTTATTTGTCTAACACCTAGCATTAGTTTTCACCCCAAATTTGTGGTTACCTTAGTTTTTGTTGACATTTTATTGGCATTAAAGCCACTTCTAGATATAGATTGACAGCTCATTGCAGAAGTTTAGGAGAGAGTTCTACAAGAAATTAATATTTTAGCATAAGCGAAGCAAGAAGAGAGAACAGTGTTGGACTTTTTTTTTTTTTTTTTTTTTTTTTTTTTTTTTCAGGCAAAAAAAGGGATAAGAGTAGAAAGAGATGAGCAGGTGACAGTCCCAGTTCTCTTTCTTCTCATTACTATGGAGTTATATGGTAGCATTCTGCATCAGTCAAAATCAAAATCAAAATCAAGATAAAAGAAAACAACAACAACAACAAAAATACCACCATCACCACAACAACAAAAAAGCATGTAATTAAAAATAAAAATAATTTGTATACATATACATATATATTTGTATACATGGGCTTAAGTTGCACCAGGGGAGTTTTAGGTTGGAAGTTAGGAAGAACTTCTTTACCAAAAGGGTTGTTAGACATTGGAACAGGCTGCCCAGGGAAGTGGTGGAGTCACCATCCCTGGAAGACTTTAAAAGACGTTTAGATGTAGAGCTTAGGGATATGGTTTAGTGGGGACTGTTAGCGTTAGGTCAGAGGTTGAACTCGATGATCTTGAGACCTCTTCCAACCTAGAAATTCTGTGATTCTGTGATTCTGTGATATATCTACATATGTACAGTTACGTATAGTTAACAATCTACTTATATAGTTTTTTTTAAAGAGTTACATGGGATTAGACCAGCAAAGACTGATTGAACTGTAAAAATAATATGTGTATAACACTTCTCAGGATTAAAACAAAAACAAAATCAAACAACAACAACAACAACAACAACAACAACAAAACATTGGAATGTGAGAAACTACCCGGATTTTTAGCCATTCATGTGTTTGTACTCCTACAGAAGAATGAGGGTAGTGCTTAGGCTAGTTTTCTCTTTCAGTTATTTGTACAACATCAATCATAGTATCTAGGTGCCAGTTTTGACAAAGTTTCACTGGCAAAGAAACAGTTATTATAGGTTTCATTGTGAAATAACTGGTTATGTGTCAGCAGCTGCTGTAGAGAACTGCAAATACATCAGTGACTGTACAGAATGAATGTTACGGAGATTTGGATACACATCACTGAGCACTGGAGAGACTACAGACACTAGAGAAGACTGTGATGTATTCCTATTCTGCAGAAGAAATATTTCCCTGGAAAACACCTTCGGAGATATATTCAGAAAGCAAAGTTCAATACAGAAAAACATTCCTGAAAAACAAAAACCCAGCATATTTTTATGCCATTCAGAATACATGAAAGTAGTAATTGTTTGATGCAGTGACTAATGTTTTAATTGACTTGTTTAAGACAATAGTTGCATTTTACTGTAGCTACTACTAGTGCAATCTGTAAGTCTCATATTATAGTCAGTTGATAAAGTAGGTAGTCATCTCATACTTGTTTTGGATCTTATGAAAATGGATTATTAAATTGCTTACTAGGTAGTATAGACAATTTAAGATACAACTTATATGAAGGCGTATGTTTTCAACAGAATCTTTTTTTTTTTTAATAAAAAACCCCTCATGCCTCATAATTCATGCTTCTAAAATTTCACTACCTATAGATACATTAAGAAAGCAAGATCCACATCTCTCCACTTGATGCTTAGGGAATAATTTCCCCTGGAATTACAAGTTATACAACTATACATGTATACATGTATACAAATATACATCCAGAGCTCTTTGTACTTGCTGATCCCTTGAGGAAATATTTTGCTATTCTACATACTTCAAAATATGCTCTTTAATTCTTCTAATAAAAAGCACACATGTTCTGACGTGCAGTGCATACCAGGCAAAGAGAAAATCTTATATTTTTGTCTGAGCCACCAACAGCTGACAAACCTGCATAGATAGAATGGTGGTAGTTGTCTCTGTGTCCACTGTTCACAAGAATATTTTAAGTAGATATGTACTATCATTCAGAAAACATTCTTTAGCTACAATAAATGTCCCCATGTTTTTGAAAATTTCCAATTCATAAATGCCCACATAAATGCCCCTCTCCCTCTCCCACCCCTCACCCCCCCACCACAAAAAAAAAAAGGAGGGGGGAAATGTGGAAAAGTTAACTTTTAACAGTCAGTTCTCTCTTCTGTGCACTTCAAATGCAGTTTCACTTTATGTTTAGGGCACATGTTGGGGTCATTTCTTATTTTATCAAAAGAGTTTTCCCATCTTAATTAAAATCAGTGGACTATGCAATTCTGTTAGATTGGAGGAAAGGAGAGTTTTTAAATTTACATTTAAATAAAACTGATTTTCTGAACTTCTGATATAGTTGTATTTTTAATATCTTGTGCTTCCTCTTATATTTATAGGTGTTACCACTGGAGTTATGGTGAGTCTTGGTTCACAATTTTGGTTGTTATCATTCAGTAATAATAGAGCTTTTGTATCCATGGTAGTCTAAGTACAGAGCCAAGACAAAGTTTTAAGAGGAGGTAATAATTTTGTTAAAACTATTAGTATACCTAGAAGAAAAGGCAATATGAAGAAGAACTTGCATGCTTAAAACATAGTTAATTTTCTTCCAAGCAGTTCCATTTGGTCCAATACAGGATATTAGTCAGTGCTACTGAGAATATACGGATTCTGCTGTGGTGTCTTGAGTGTTACCTTTCCTTCCTTGACACAAAACACTGATCACAAAACACTTTAACTGCTTACTGGCAGATTTCAAAATTTTTAATAACTAATGTGACTGACTAGAAACCTCCTTTATTTTTTTTATTTTTTTATTTATTTTTTTTTTCAGTTTTTCTCTGCTATCTCTAGATATCCAGAATTTCAGTCTTCATTGAAGATTTCATCATCTGTGATTCAGTAGTGCATTAAAAAACATGCTGTCGGAACTTCTTTATAGTATAAGTGAAGCACTGAAAAACTTCAATTTACACTTGAAGTGTGTGTAATTAACAGAAATTCTCTGTAGTACAAAAAGATGCAACATTTACTTACAGTACTGGTACACTATGAGGTATGTAGACGTGCATAAAAAAATAGACTGCTTGAATTTGTTTCTTGTAGTTTCCAAGATGGAATAATGACATCACTGCATGAAGAAGTTTTCTTAATGATTTCCTATTTAAAAATTATTTTAACACGGAGACCTGAGGAGTCTTCCTCATATTTAATTTCAAGCTGTGATATGTTCAAGCAGCTTCTTTCTTACCATGCTTTTGTATTTAATACAGTTTCTTATCAAATAATTATTGAATTACTTCACAATTGAAAATATATAGTTATGCATTCAGCATTAATAATGACTGAAGATGCTTCACTGATCTGAAGGTAGTATAACATTGTTGAGAATCTTTTCAGTAATTATTTGTTGCTTTGAATATAGGATGGAAAACAATAAACCATTTTCCATAGTCAGAAAACAAAAAGGGTTTTGGAATATTTTTATTAAATTGTAATAGAAAGATTAAAAATATAATTTGTGACTAACTATAAATAGTTCTGAAATGTCTTGTTAATTGCCAGTTATTCTCAATGATTACACAGCTAAGTTTTTTTTTTTTTTTAATTGAAAATCAGAATTTTTCTTTAAAAGATAACACTAAAGAGAGTATTTTGAAAAATTTAAGAGTTTTTGAATCACATAAATTAATCAAAACTTACCTTTCTTTAGTGCTATCAGGCATACATTTTTCTCAGACGTCTTGGAATATTTATCCAACAAACCAGATGTAGGC
Source organism: Netta rufina (assembly GCF_964035555.1). Taxonomy (NCBI): domain Eukaryota; kingdom Metazoa; phylum Chordata; class Aves; order Anseriformes; family Anatidae; genus Netta; species Netta rufina. The sequence continues at coordinate 58,796,592 of NC_140125.1, forward strand.
ATTTATTTGGTTTTCACAGAAATTAAAGTCAACTACACTCTTCAGTAATTTTGTTATGGTGAGAGCATATCATACTTACTGTAGTACTGGCTACTTTTACAGTGCATGCAAAATAGACACTACTTTTTTTTTTTTTTTTTTTTCCACTAATGTATAGGAATTTTTGCATTTCCAGTGAAAAAGTTTTTGTTTTGTCAATTTGTTTTTTTTTTTGGTGACCACATCTAATAAATTTGCTAATGCTACTAAGAGGGACCCGGACAGGATGGCTCAATGGGTAGAGGCCAATGGGATGAGGTTCAACATAGCTAAGTACTAGGTCCTACACTTTGGTCACAACAACCCCATGCAGCGCTACAGGCTTGGGGGAGAGTGGCTGGAAAGCTCTGCAGAGGAAAAGGATCTGGAGGTGCTGGTTGATGCTTGCTTGAACATGAGCTGGCTGTGTGCCCAGCTGGCCAAGAAGGCCAATGGCATCCTGGTTTGTGGAATAGTGCAGCTAGCAGAACCAGGTAGGTGATTATCCCCCAGCTCTCGTGAGGCTGCACTCTGATTACTGTGTTCAGTCTTGGGCCTATCACTACACAACGACATTGAGGCCCTGGAGCATGTTGATAGAAGGGTTATGAAGCTGGTGAAAGGCCTGGAACACAAGTCCTTTGAGGAGTGGCTGGGGTTGTTTAGTCTGGAGAAGAGGAGGCTCAGGTCTCTCTATTGCTCTTTACAGCTACCTGAAAGGAAGGTGTGGGGAGCTAGGGGTCAGCCTCTTCTCACAGGTAACTAGAGAGAATGGCCTCAAGTTGCACTAGGGGAGGTTCAGGTTAGAAATTAGGAGAATTTATTCTCAGAAAGTACAGTCAGGCATTGGAATGCCTGGGAATCCCAGGGAAGTGGTGGTGTCACCATCCCTGGGGATGCTCAAGGAGAAGTTGGATCTGGTACTTAGGGACATGGTTTACAGAGGTGAAATTGATAGGGTGATGGTTGGACCAGATGATCTTGAAGGTCTCTTCCAACCTTAATGATTCTATGATTCTATGATTCCATTCGCAAGCTTTGAAGCATTTAAGCATTCTAGGGAAATTATTTGCTTGATTTTCTCATTGTTTGCAGTCAGCGTGACTCTGAAGTCAGGAAGGGAAAAAAAAAAAAAAAAAAAAAAGAAGACAAAAAGTGTTTCATTTAATTATATCAACATCAATTATACATGAGCTCCCTTTATCTCAGACTTGAGCTCAGGCTTGATCTCATTGAAACAGAACAGGCAAACAGTTATCCTACCTAGAATAATTATTTTTTTAATCCAAATGAAAACAAACAAACAAAAAGCTTTTCCTAATTCTGTATTGTAAAAATTTAAATTTTGCTCAGGTTCTCAGGTTCAGGGAAGTTATCCACTATATGGAAATACTGGAAACTATGATTAGATACTTAGGCTTTCAATGTTATGTCTTGGATTTAGCAGTTAATTCCCACTAACTTTGTGTTAATTCTGCATCTAAAGCTATTTGTATCATGCCCAAGCAAAAAGAAGAAACAACAACATCAAAAGCAACCATCACCACCACCACAACTACTACCATCAAAAAAAGGGGGAAAAAAAAAAAAGGAAAAAAAAAAAAAAAGTGGAAAAAACAGACAACAGTCATGATTCTGTCTCAGGAAAAACAAACAAACAAACAAACAATCAAACAAACAAAGCACTTCTGACTTCTGTTTTTGTTGCAAAACAGGGAATGACTCTTTTTTAAATGTTTGCATCCAGGAATCTAACCCTTAGGATTTTTTTCCAAGTTGCTAACCCATTACAGAAGCAGCCATCCATACCCAAGACTCAGTGATAGCTTTTTAGATTACAGGAGTTGAGTCCTTGGGAAAGGTTGATTTTTCTCTGTTTCTGCAAAATAGTATGTAGTTTATTTAAATTTTCTCAGCTGAAACTTACCAGAACCATTGTGTCATGCCCAGTTACCAACTGATTTAATTATGCTGTTCAACAGAACTTGCCAATAAAACAAGGTGTGGGGTGTTGTTGCTGCAATAAGCTTGGAAATTCCAGAGAGAAATGAAATGTACTTAAAGTTTCAAATTCTAAATACTTATTTCCTAGTAATGCTAGATGAAAATTCTTGACAAATGCATTGTCATGACCAGTCTGTTTCCACAGGTGGAATATAGGGCAATTACTTCTAATCTCTCACTGTACCATGTAATCATTAGTATAAAGGTAGTGTTTTTTATTAATAGTGTTGTCATACCTTAAAAAATGATTAATTTATGTGCTGTCACAATATAGGTATCTGACATTGTGCTGAACCCATACGTAAGCATTCATGTGTACAATAAAGTTTTTCTTTGAAGTATGATTTTTATGGACATTGTGAACATTTTTAGCTAGATATTAGTTTATTTTATTCTTTTTATTTTTTTTTAATTAAATGCTGAATTTAGGAGTTAAAAATATTTTATTTTCCTCGCTGTATAAGGAAACAAGTATTTTGGGGTTATTAAATTCTGAGTGTTACTGAATGTATATTTCAAAAAAAGTAGTGCAAGGCTTGGCAGGGCAGCAAAGGTGAGAGCATAATGAGGCAAGGAGAGGTGAGACAAGGAGAAAAGAAAAAAAACACCTGAAGTTTATTTATAATTGTAAACAGGAAATAAATGAATATAGTTGAGAACAGATAAATTACCTGCCCAGCTACACAAAAAATTATTGACAGTGCTGTATAGACACTCTATGTCAAGTATCCTTCATTTTCCTCTGTCAAATCTAATCAATCATTTGTCGGTATCTGAGATAATGCATTTCAGAAATGCAAACTGAATATAAATTCACTTTCTAAAGAATACCATTTAGCAGAAGATATATATACCAAGCATCTTCAAGAAAATCATTGAAACTGAGTCCTTCCACTGGAACAGCACTGTCAAATATAGAAAAAAAATGTACCAAGAAAGAAATAAAAATACTTGAACTTGTAACTAACAAAATATTACCCCTAAAATGTTCTGTGTCATCAGAATAAGAATTTATGAGTCATTTCCTGAAAACATGATTCCTGTTCTTGAACAAACTTATGTATATTCTCAGAGAAATCTCACTGGTTAAGTCCAGTAAGAGTGATGTATCTAAACAAAAGTTTTATTTATTTATTTATTTATTTATTTATTTATTTATTTATTTTCAGAAGATATGATTAATGTATGCCTTAAGAGAACTGCATCCATCACTGGTGTATTTTGATATAAGTAGTCACTATAAATTCAGTCTGTTAAAGTTTGAAGACTAGGATCCAAGAAGACAACTTTTCTTTTATAAGACGTATTAGATGCCTTGAAATGGGAATAGGAAGATAAGACTGCTGAGCGAAAGACAAGTTAGGGCTCTCCTAGGAGAAAAGGCTCTAGAAAAAAAATATCTGAAACTTTCAGCCCTTCAGTTTCTCTAGCATATGCTCATATCTCAGACTTTGTGTTAAAAGTTGTCATAAATAAAGGAAACTCCACTCCAGGATGAAAATCCAAGTCAGGGTTGATTCCACTACAGAAATGAAAGAGAAAGAACTGCATTAGAGGTGGGTTTCCCATCCCATTTATTCCATATATATGGAATAAAGATATATATATCTCTAAATATCTATATATCTTAATATCTTTAATATCTATAAATATATATAAATATTTTATATAGTATATATAATATGTATAATATTTATTTAATATTTATGAAGTATATATTTATTTATTAATATATAATATATTCATTTTATTTATTAATATTATCTGTAATCTATAATCTATAATCTATAATCTATATTTATTATATATATTATATATATATGTGTATATATGTATATATGAATAAATGAATAAATAAATATATATCCCATGTATATATGTTGCTGCTGGTCAGTGGAAGCAATTCCAATGACAGACACCAGACACTGTCCTTTCAGGTCCCTTTCTGTCACTTTCTGCCCACCCCTGTCCCTTCCACAGTGGTAGATGCTTTCCCACACTTTCAGAGATGGATGATAGGCAAAGAAAATACAAGAGCTGCAAGTATTTTGTTGCCACAGCAGTTAATAATTAGACAATAAGTAAGACTTCCAGAAGCTATCCACAAAGCATCCTCCAGGCATTTATTAAAGAAATGGCATTTTATGTGTAAAATATAAGAATGATTCTACCTTTAATTGAAACAAACAAACAAAAATGTATGTTGTATTTGATATTTCTATCTGTCATGGAATAAAAAAAAAAATATATATATATATTTTTCTGTCATGGAAAATTTAGCAATTCTTCGAGTTCTCTATTATTGGGTTACAGAATTCTGATCTGATGGCAAAAAGTTTAGTTATTTTTAGTTACAAAAGTGATTTGAAACAGTTAAAATTTCATGTGACTTTTGGGCTTGCATTTTCTGACAAAAGAAACAGTTTCAGGATGTCTGTAGATATTTTAGTCACTTCTTGTTACTTCATATATATAACTGAACCTAAGAAGAAAAAAATAAGCAAAATTGTTGTGTTTTCTCTCTCTCTCTTTTTTTTTTTCTTCCTACCTTTCTATAGTAATTTTTGATACAGAGACATCATATTTATATTTAAACTTACTTTTGACAAAATATTTTTTTCTTTCTCAAAGCTACATGATTATTAAGGAGTGATTCTAATTACATTATATGATGGCTAGTATGACTACCACTGCTACTGCTAATTTTATTTTTCTGATGTACTCAGTTTGTAAGGATGATGGAACATGACTGGATCATGAACTAATATCTTAAAACCCAGGTATTTTCTTTTGCAATGCTGACTCTTTGTCCCTGTTTGTAAAAAATGCACTGGGTTTTCTCAAATGTTCATTAAATTCCATGGTAGTAGAATATAGTAGTAGAATACACAACTGCCTGCTGGATCAGGAGAAGACTTTAAATACATGGTAACTGAAATTTCAAACAAGAACAATTTGTTGTAATAATTCCACTGATGAGGAGCAAAATGAATTGGTCTTTTTTCTTCAAAAGAAAAGAATGGTCTTGTAAGAGAAATATCTGTAATAATATTTAACCCCTTTTTTTTTTTTTTTTTAAATGAACAGATAAGAGTCCACTTTTAAAGGGTGACAAATAATCACTCTGATTATTCATTTTTAATTCATAAACATTAAAAATATGCTCAGAAAAACTCTTCCCAGACAAGCAAATATTGAATTTCTTTTTTTTTTAGGTAACTCTTATACCATAATTCAAGTCAAGTCAAGTACTTGTATATGTATTAAACTTCTTGAAATTGAATTTATAACAATTTACGACAAATATTGCAGTAGTAATATAAGCTTTTTATTGACAGTTTAATTTCACTCTTACAGAATAAATCTGTATTGTAATAAATATGAACTGTAAGATGGGAATAGATGTGTTTCAAACACATACGTTAAGCTTAAATAATAAATTAATTGAATTCTCTCAAGATGACTACATAGAACAAAAGTATTGTAACACATGATGTTTTCGCAGGGAAGAAATTCCTTGCTTTGGATTTCATGCAGAGTGTTCTAATGCCCAGTGGCCCTCTTTTAGCTGAAATGAGATTTTTACTCTCAGAAAAGAAAACTGCATGTTAAAAACAAGTGTATACTCCAGAATGATTACATTGTGTAGCAAAGTGTGAAGACAATGGAAGGGATTACAGTTTTTTGGTTTTGAAAGTTACCAGATAATGGCGACTGGCAAAGAAAATAATCATTTGCATAGGTATCTGACATATGATTATATATCAGATGATTTATTTAAGGTCTTGACAGGCTACAGTGATGAGCATGCTAGAAATACGATAAATGGATGAATGGAAGGTACTCAGTGAGGTGAATGTGAATTGAAAAGTCAATATCGATTTGAAAATCAATCAGCCAGGATAAGACTGCTCAGTTTGTGTGCACAAAATACTGAGCTAAGAGCTGTATGTAAAGCCTAGGTAGAGATTTCCTAATCCTACAGAAAATATTTTCTCCAGCAGTGTTCGAAGGTCCACAATGAAAAAAAAATTAAAATCAATTCAATTGTTTATAGCACAGGAAATCATAATGTTTCTTATACTAGAACCTGTTCTCCCAATTCCAGAAGCCTGCCTTGCCTATCTAGGGTTTAGAGAAGACTCATTTCCCTTTCAGCAACATGAGAAGGGCAGGGTTGCTGCAACTCCCTGACCTCTAGCTGAGAACCCCATGGTAAGCCAATCCTTTAGACAGCTGTTTCAGTGGAGACACTTGGCTGCCCTCATCTCCATACCACTTTGAAAGGGTTAGCAAGAGAAAAAAGGCTCATTGTTCTTATTCCAAACAACCCAAAACATAAAAAACACTTTCAGAAAAACTGCACCTATTTATACAGAAAACTATTTTCTATTACTGTTTTTGTAGTCTGGTACAATAGGACCCCAATCCTGACTGGGAGCTTTTAGGATTACCTTTATATCAATATAATATAAATATATATAATATATATATATATATATAAAATATATCAAAGGTCATTAATGGTAAAAGCCAAGAACTTTAAACTTAGGAAATACCAGAATTAATGATGATAAGCTTTAATTTATATATACGTCCTTTTTTTTGTTTGTTTTGTTTTGTTTTGTTTTGTTTTGTTTTGTTTTGGAAATGGCTTTTCATTAAACAGCTATACTATTTCTGATGGACTCCCAGCTTTGTTCATTGCTCAGGACATTTCTCAGGAAGGCTTATGCTCAGCAAAAGAGTTACAGTTCAGTATTTCATGCTACTCTTTGCTTAGGGTTTGGCACCATGTTGTATTTACTGAATGTCATTTAATTCAATTCAATTCAATTTGAATACAGATTTATTAACATTTACATGACACTTATTGTTCTAGTATTATAATGTGCCTGAGGAATAATTTATACACCTTCTTGGTATTTTTGAGATATGAAATGTTATTAGTCACATTTTACAAATAGGAAGATATGATTCATGTATACTTATTTCGAAAGATTACAGTCATTTTGGATGCCCAGCTGAAGATAGCTTGACGTGTTAGATTGTATCACAGCATTATTTATCACAATTTATCAATTTATTATTTATCACAACTTATGTGCAATTCAGTAGCAAATGTAGAAGAATATTTCTGAGATTCAGATACAAAATCTTTGTGAACACCACAACAACATTCATTTCAAAATCAAGTTCTAGGTGACTTATCTGCTACACCATTAGAACATTCTCATGAAGACAGGGATAAATCAATTTCTCCTTGGCAGATCTACTACAGAAATCATAAACCATGCCTTCTTTTGCTAGTTTTTTTTTTTCTTCCCATTTATACAAGAATCAGGAGAAGAGTTCCTACAAGGAAATCTACTCAGAGCAATTTTAGCCTATTGCAGTAATGAAACAGTGTTTAAATTAGAAATAGAAAGCATGGAAAGGAGAAAAAAAAAAAAAAAAAAAAAAAAAAAGGAGAAGGAAAGTGCAAATATTGTACTTCCTAGAGGAGTTTCATGAACTTTAGAATGCAGCAAAAATAATTATAAAAAAAATGAAATTATAATTTTACAAGGGCCATTACGTTTGTTGTCATTAAAAAATAAGTAAACCGTATTGGAATGGGAAGCATGAATAACGTTGCTTTCACACACATAGACAAATGTGCAACAACCCCTTCTCTTGTTACAAAAACATGAGGAATGCATTCTTCATATTTTCAAAATGGAAAACGTGCTTCTTACCACTCCATATCCTCCGAACATCTATCTGACACTGTTTGCATAATGAAACAGAAACTCCATCCAACGGACTTTCATATTTAAATACCTTCTCTTGCTATAGTTATATTGCCTATATGACGTTGCTGTTATCTTTTGCATGCTGAAGAGCAGATATACAAAGATGTGCAACAGCTATTGATTACAGTCATATACAAAGAGTAGGTAGGTGTTCTTATGGTCTTATTTTACTTTCTGTTCAGAGAGCTAGATACAATTTCAATCTGAGTAGGAGAGGAAAGCAAAGATTTGATCAGTCAACTCACTTATGGTAGTGAAGCTAACATGATATTAACAGGGAGATATTGTTAAGGGGCTCTGGGGTAAGGCAGAAATTATCATTTGGATTCCCAGTTTTAAGACGCATTTGTCATCTTTGGTTCATCTTCTTTGTACTTTAGATTTTTTTTTTCTAGATCAAAATATTCCCAGAATATAAAAGCTGATGAATAGAAATACCATAGCAAACCATCAGGTTATTTTTTATCTATCCTGCCAGACTCTACGTTTTGGAGTCTGTTTTGAGCTACATGTATATGATACAATCCAGATCGCATGCATATAACTATTTCACCAAAGTAGTTGACACTTATGCTGAGTGATTATATCTAATAAGGTTACCACATTCACTTGTATCTTTTACAATTTTAAATCAAGTTACCAACGTTTACAGTTTCCTATGCATGAATTTTTTAATGCAAATGCTAAAACTTGAGTTACCAAAGCAAAACCTTGAATACCACAGTCTTTATATAGTTAGTACTATAAATCATTAAAGTGAACTATCCTAAAACTGTTAGCATATATAAGCAATCCATATTCAATTTGTGGGGATCTAGATTGTTTGAATGCCAATAACATTTCTTCTAAAAAAATCAGTGTAATCTCAAAACATAGTATTACCTACCATACTTGATATTCTTCAATGTTGCTTAGGGACATAATTTTTTCTTGGAGTTGGTCTTCAAAATCTTAGGCATTTTTTGAAGGTCTAAACCACTTTTTTTACATTTTAAACATTTTATTTTCTACAAACAATCATTATTGTAGTGAGGTATTATGAAAGTTCTGCTCTCCTTAATTTGTAAGACATCTAACTCAATAAATAATCCTCTAGATGATATTACTAAAATTCTCATGTCATATGATAGATAGAACCCAGGAAATAGGCCTGTTAGCTTTCTTCCTTGAGGTTATACTTCCCCAAACCAAGTAAAGGTACTCTTCCTAATCCAGTCCCCAAAAAGAATTTTAGCAGCTATAATGACAAAAAGATGCCTTCTTGCTTTAATTAATACATGTAAATAATTTCAAAAATGACTTAATTATTCCTTTCGTTAGTTTATCTCTCTCTCTTTTTATTTTCTGGTCATAGTGAATATTTCCTATGCAATTACAATTCTGTGACTTCAACTGGAGAGTTATCTACAGATTCATCAATTCAGTGCAGAAAATGATCTAAATGTTACACATTGATTACCTTTTCCTAAATAGTCATCAAGGTTATATGTTCTATTTTAAACACATCTGCACAAATCTCTGTAAAATATATTTCTTTAATGTTTAAACAAAATGTAAAAAATTACTCAACAGCACATCTACAATATATCTTAAAACTAAACCTATTTCAGTCTTGAGAATGTATACCTGAGATGAACATCTTAAATATAAATTAAAGGTCAGGCCATGTTTTTTTTTTTTTTTTTTTTGCTTTTGTTTGTTTGTTTTAAATTTCCCTTGTTTCTTAATTAACAAAATATCAGATAAAAGGGTAGAATTATTTGTACATAACTAAAATTTTATTAATAAATTCAGCTACTCTAATCAGTGTCATTCTTTACTGCTTTCTATTTTTTTCTCTCCTCAAATTTATTAATACTTGTAAATGTAAAATTCAGCCATTTAGATTTTATGTAAAGCTTGTTGGGCTGTTGAGCCCTTGCACTTACATCTTTATCATTTGATGCAGTATGCAACAAAAAACAGAGTGAAAATAGCTCATCAGGTCCTGAGTCTTGTCATAAGGCTGAAATAACCTCCTAAGGGGTCTCAGTGCAAAACTACTTTTGTTGTTGCTGTTGTTTTAATTATTATTAAACTTAGAAAAGCTGGAAAACATCTTTTCCTGATTATAACTGATATTATGTCCTCTGGAGTTTCTCATTGCAAAGAGCACCTCCAGGGGATCTTGGGAAATATCCCAGGGGATAATGTATCCCAGGGATACTTTAAAATTGCATACATTAAAAAGGAGAGTGACCAGCAGGTCATTCCCCTCTACTCTGCCCTGGTTAGGCCTCGCCTGGAGTACTGTGTCCAGTTCTGGGCTCCCCAGAACAAAAAAGACAAGGATCTCCTGGAAAGAGTCCAGCAGAGGGCCATAAAGATGATATGGGGCCTAGAGCATGGGTCCTTGAGCATCTCCCCTATAAGGAAAGGCAGAGAGACCTGGGCCTGTTCAGCCTTGAGAAGAGAAGACTGAGAAGGGGTCTTATTAATGTTTATAAATATCTTAAGACAGAGGGATTTGGCCAACCTCTTTTCAGTATTTTGTGGGGATAAGACAAGGGGCAATGGCCACAAAATGGATCACAGGAAGTTCTGTACCAATATGCAAAAGAACATCTTCACGGTGAGGGTGATGTTCTTCACTGGAACAGGCTGCCAGGGAGGTTGTGGAGTCTCCTTCTCAGGAGATATTCAAGGGCTGTCTGGACCCCTACCTGGGCAACCTGCTCTAGAGAACCAGTTTTGTTGGGGGGGTTGGACCTGATGGTCTCTTCCCTTCCAACCCCTATAATTCTGTGATTCTGTGATCCAAGGGGGGAAAAAAAATAAAAAATAATAATAATAAAAAAATAGATGCACTAGTGTTTTGATATGATCAGATTTCACTCTTCAAGACCCTCTGACTGTACATTTTTAAATAAAAATAAATCCATGATAGACATTAATTATAAGCAATTATAAGATGACACGAGAGAAGTATGAATGGAACTAGAGATTTTTAAAAAGAATGAACTAATGGTCAAAAAAGTAACGGTCCAATAATCATGATGAACAATATTTGGTAAAAGCTCACTGTGACATACATTGAAAAAGGAGACAAATCAAATGGAAAAGTGCTTATAATATATATTATTTCTTTTATTTTTGTTTATATTTATATATATTATAAATATGATATATATATTATGTTATATAAATGTTTTTCTCATAAATATTAGAAATGTAGAGTAGAACAGATAATATAATAATAATGGAAAAGGATGAAATCCTGAAAACTGCTAAAGGAACAAAAGGATACTAGAATAATTTAGTGGCTGAGAAAGGTATTGAAACCTAAGAGCAAAATTCATTGCAAGCTAGATATGACAAAATTACTAGTAAGATTTATTCAGTAATATATATATATAATACATATGTATAATATAATATATATATATATTATAATATATATATATAATAATATTATATATATTATATAATAATAATTATTATATATTATATATATTATATATTATATATATTATATAATATATAATAATATTATATATATATTATAATATATATATATTATAATATATATATTATAATATATATAATATATATATTATATATATAATATATATATTATAATATATATAATATATATATATATTATAATATATATATATATATTATAATATATATATATATATAATATATATATATATATATATATAAATCCTCTGTTTAATATACCAGTCAAGAAAGAAGTGAAATGAGGACAATGAAGTACAAATTAATTCTGCATAAACTGAGAAGGATGTCAGTCTCCATCTATTATCAATATTCAAAGAGCATAGTGGGAAAATGGAGTGAGATTATGGTTCCAAACTCAGCAAAATACCGAGACTGAAGCCAGATACTGTTGAAAAACTGAGACTCCGTGTTTCCAGAGATTTCTCCTGAGTAGCTTAAAACTGACGTCTTACACAAGTCCAAGTTAAATTCACATCTTTGTGGTAGCAAAAGAGCCTGGTTCCTGCTGAGCAGGCCTGATGTACTTATCTCCCTGTGAGGAAGTGACTTAATTTCTCAGAAAAAGTGTGAGAGTATATTTTACATTTTAGTATATAAAACTGGTGGAACATATCACAGAACTACATACTACTAAAATTCAAGTATTCATCTACCATGAATAAATATATTCAATTAAGATAATGTTCAAGAGCGCTTAAAAAATGGCTGAGGAAATGTCTGTTGCTCTGATGTTCACTTTAAATAAATATCTAAACACAAAAATTCCAGCAGCTTAAAGAAATGTCAGTCTGCCATATTCAGTAGATGGTGAGCTTTTTATCAGTCGAAAGCAATAATGGAAATGCTGGTATAAAATTCACTGATAAGGAATTCAGAGATAGGAACACAATTAATATCAGACAAAATGATTTTACATAAATTAGATCTATTCAAATAAACCTGATTCTATTGTTTGATTAGGTAACAAATTTGACTGAAAAGTTAAATAGAGAGATGTCATATACACAGATCACGACTGGCTTATGACACAGTGTTGTCCAGAACTCCAATTATTAGTACACAATATCAATAAATCACCTAAGAAATTGATTAAGAGCTAAACAATAAATGAATCTTAAGGATTTATGTGTCAACTGGGAATAAGCACAAAATATGTGTTTCCAGTGGATTTACATAGGGAATATATTCAATGTTCAACTTTGTGTTGTTAGCAATGATCTTAGCAAAAACAAAATTACTGATAAAGCTGATGGATGAAGTGCATATTGGAGCAATGACATAAAGGTGAAGACATGGGAATTGGGCTGATATAGAATTGGGTCCACTTACAACCAGATTTAATGGAATAAAATAAGAAGTAAAGTGTCTCGTAGGAAGAATACAGGAAATTTATACAGTCAGGACTGAATAATGAAAATCAAGATTCCAGGGAGGATTTAAGAACCTCAGTACACAAACGACTTAAAATTTCTTGATAGTGAGACATCATGGCAAAAAGACTAATAGTTTTCCTATTTGTCTTACAGAAGTAAGACAAAGAATTTCTAATTCTTATATGATTTAGAGAGATTCAATACTGGAATGACATTGACAATTCTTATGTTCCTACTTTTTGAAATAATGGTGCAAAATTAACCATTTGAAGAGAATTCAGGGAAGTCCCACAAAAGCTGTTTGAATTATGAGCTTTTTTAAAGTTTCCTAAAGGAAGCTTAAGTGATAGTAAGAATAAGATGGAGATATGAACTGATTACAGTGTAGTTGCATTTTCATGGTAAGCAAATATTAGGGATCAACACAATATGTAATTTAGTAGGTGAAAACATTTGATTTTTTTATATCTAGAGTCAGTGCATAGAAGTTGAAATCAGACACATTCATATGAGAAATAAGAAAAAATACTTTATAACTGGTGTGGAAATAATTATTATAGACAGATTCTAAATGTGAATCTTCTTATTACAAATAACCTCTTTCTTGTGCCAGTTCCATCTATTTTTATTCCTTTCCTTCCCCCTCGTTTACTTGAAATGCTGAAATTTATGTCTGGATAGATATTTATTTACTTCCATCTGCATTAAAATAACAGAAAACAAACTAACCTAACAAAGTAAATGAAACTAATTATTAAGGTAAATTGCTGCAAATCAGATGTAAACGTTTTACTTAATAATGACAAAGTTTTAAAACCAATGAGTATTTTTAAACATATTGAAAAATATCTGCATGTGAATTCTGGACAGAATAAAGTAAGAGGAATACTTGATGGACATTTTGGGATAGCAAGAGGGTAAATATATTTTAAATAAATATATTTAATAATTTTGTTAAAATGGTAAGACAAAACTATTTCCATGGCTTGCTGATTTATTTATTTTTTTTTAAAGGTACTAGAATAAATCCTCCTTTTCCAACTCCACTCTAAGTGCATCTTCTTTGGCTTAGTCTCTCTGTCAAATATATTCCCAGCCCTACACCTAACCTCATCCTTAATATAAACCTTGAACCTAAACATAGGTTGAGCACTGGGCAAGGTCTCCAGACAAACAATGCATTGCAGAAATTACAATACATCCTACACGTCTTTTTGTTTGTCCCTTTTCCAGCCCCACTGTGCTGTGTCCTGGTTTTCTTTCTTTCAATCCTAACTTCAACCAAGCTCTAACCCATAAACAAGGCACCCAAAAGAAAAGGCAGTACAATGTGACATAAAATTACTCCTGAATATTCTTCATAATAAAACAGACATTTTCAAAACCTTGAAAATGTGGGATGTTTATGTGGATGTTAGACATTAGATGTGGGATATTATTTCAGCATTGTTGGTCTTTTAGATCAACAGATCTAGGTAACCCCATGATGATGATGATGATGATGATGATGATGACGATTGCACTGCTTATAATATATGATCAGGGGTTTAGGCATGCTGTGACAGCCTTTTTCTATTCTTAAAAGTGGCAATTATAGAGATAGGTCGTCCTCATTTCCCATGAATAAGGGAGAATCTCAGGTCACAAATCCATACAGAAATGTTGATTGTGACTTCATGCAGAACAATAATCACAAGAAGCAACTATTCAAAACATTACCAACATATTCATGCATGGCATTTGTTGTGAAATCAGGCAAGTAATTTTCATTCAGGCATTTACTAGTTAAAATCCAGAAATCTTTTTCAGTTTTGGGAAAATTCTGTTCTGAAAGAGATCAATTCTTTTTATGAGAGCAAAGTCAGACCAGTATTAGGCAAAGAAGGTTGGAGAATTTTCTGACAACATATGTCCAAACAGAACCTTCTTACCAATGTCTTCCAGTTTCAGTCTTCAGTTGGAAAAGCTACCTCATGTTCCACATGTAATTTCTGCTGAATTAGTTCATTTATCTCAAAAAGTGTGATAAGGGGAATCAGACGTGAGAAAGTAAGGTTGCAGAGCACGTCTGTGAGCTGCAGAATCAATCGCACCTTGAAACTATCAGAATTGTAATGGCACACACACACACACAATCAACAACAAAACCAGCTTTCTGTCTCATTTTCATTATGAACTGCATTTGAAAAATCACTCCCAGATTTTTACTAGGCAGAATTAAATGATCTTTTATAAACCTAAAATACTATGTTTGTTTGTTTGTTTGTTTGTTTTTCCCTTACTGTTGAATCCACTCTCTCTAGAAAATGTAAGCTGCCTCTTCTCTGTTTAGTGTCTCTTACACTGCATTTTTTGGTCTGTGTTTGAAATGATGAGCAACAACTGACTGAGGCATAACTACAAAGAATTCTATGTCTCTATGCCTTTTCGTTAAAATGTAATTCTTTGTTTTACAACGTATGCTGGAGAAGTAGAATCCAAGAATGTGGGTAAACATGAGCTTAAACTGGCTGACATTTGCTGTCTGCTTTTGGATGAACTGAATCACTCTTCATACTCTGACACACATAAAGACTACATTCAACATTCAACTGCCAGATGAAATGACCTAACAGTATTTGATATGGGGATGACAGAGAAGACAGTACTTGAAAGAGTTTCATGGCTCTTTATGATATAGGTATTAGATGCTTGGTGGCACATCCTGTAGTGTCTCTATTGGCATTAGCTGACTATGTTTAAGCAACTGAGCTGAGCCTTAGATCGCTGTAAACTCTATTAATTGAAGGTAAATCACTCACTGCATGTGGGGGTACTTACCAAAAAACACACACCTATGTTTTAGAGTATTAATTTGGAAATGAAACTCAATCCAAATCATTATTAATAGGAAATCCACAGCCTGTTTTGATTAAATGTAAAAGATTAAATATGTTTATTACATACACATTCCTTCAATGATTTCTTAAGTATTTTATACTTATAGTATAAACTTATAAGTATAAATTTATAGTATTAACTTATAGTATATACTGGAAGATAGACAGAAGGTTGACTGAGATAAATCTGTATGTGAAGTCTTACTGCAGTTCTGATACTGAGCTTCTGATAATAAAGGAAACCTCACAGAATAAAATTGTCTATTTCTGTTAAGATCCTCATGAGCACTCACAAGTGGATACACAAGAGAAAATCCATCCCTGTTTAGAGAAAGGTTAGATGTGTGATAAGAATGTCAGAAGGTATGCTCTAGTGTAAATATTCCCACCAACAAATGGCAAGCCATTTGTTCTATTTGTTCATTTCCTCTATATTTCCTCTCTTTCCTCTCTCTCTCTCTCTCTATATATATATATATATATATACACACTACGATTTTTAGTGAAATTATTGCACTAACAACTTAGTTTATTTTATTTACTCTACACAGTCCTGAGAAAACATGGACCTATCTTTTTCGGAAAAAAACATAAAAGAGCTTTTATGGAAAACTTCAGCCCTCACCCAAAATGAACGCTTAGAGTTTAGCAAAATAAGAAGTGAAAGTGGAGTTTTACATATATGTACTTTGTAAAAAGTGAAGCACATTAAAGGTGATTGGGAAAAAGAATGTTAGGGTACAATCCCATTTTTATAAATTTCTTTTGCTCTAAAGTTACTGGGCAAAAGAGAAACCAATCTGCATGAATTCATGTATGTGTGTTAACACACACACACACAGAATTATATTTAAAATGCACTATTCTGTATTACACACAAATAAAGATATAATACAATTTACTTTTCTAAGCATTGCAGCTATTGATAACTTCAGTTATTTTGCACTTTTTTTTTTTTCTTCAAACATCAACTCATAGAGTCATATGAATTTGTGATAATTACCACTACCTTTAAATCAATATTTTTCATATTCTTTATTAAAATTAAAGAGTGGACAGACAAGGCTAACTGTCATTGTTGAAGAGAGTGGTTTGAAAAGACTTATCTGAGAACACTCTAATTGTGAAAAAATAAGAATAACATAAAACACAAATCCTGCAAATGTTTAAAGCTGAGACCTAACTTTGGAGACAAATGAGACATCTAGATATTGCAGAAATTGTACATAAGAATTTTCAGTTTTTAGTAGTGTTTTCCATAGGCATAATAATTCTAAATTAATTGAATCAGTGTATCACAGGTAAATTAGTAGAAATCTAGTGGAAAAGCAAGATTCTACAGATCTACACTGGAAAAATGTAGACACATATTTAGAAACAATTCAAATACAGTCCAGTTGCTTCTATGGATGTAAACTTCACTATAATTGGACATCAATAATAAACAATTTTCTGCTTAGAATACTTCAGTGAACGAACCTCCTTTCTTTGACTTTGTTGTCCTTCTAGAAAAGAACCAAGACTAAATGTAGTCAAAAAATAGCTTTTAAATTGAGATAAGTAAGTAAAACAAAATAAACTTAAATAGCAACAATGAAAGCATAAGAATATTGAATGTCTCTGCCCCAAATTAAAAATTATTTGGAAATAAATGTAAAGTTTGTATTACTTGATGTATTTCTGTGAGGTCACAATGTGTAAGAGTGAACATGTTTCCTAACATCAAAAAATAGAAGACACGGAAGAAAATCTGAGATTTATGTCCAAAGTAAAGGAGGAATAAAACAAATGCAGGCAATGTAGTTCTTGAGAGAACTGTTGATAACTTAACTGAGCACAGTATGCATACAAAAGCAAGATGACTTGGGATGACACGTCTGTGGAACTAGCATTTATGAAATATCATTACTCATGTCAGCTGTATTTTTGCTTGAATGCATTTATGAAAACTATGAAATAAAGCTAATATTATGGCAGCTTTGAGGAGGAAAAAAAAAAAAAAAAAAAAAAAGAAAGAAAAAAAAAGACACCTAATGTCTAGTTTTTAGTAATTTAAGAATACCACCATAAGAAACAGATGGCAAAATAGCTCAATATCCTTTGGAAAAATCTTCTGTTACTGTTAAAAACTACACCTGCTGAAATGTGTGATCTTACTTTAAATGTAGAAAGGCATTAATAGAAATGTACAGCAATGTGGTTATATCTCTTAATTGGTATACCCAAGTGGAAACAAACATGCTAATTAAGCGATCATCCTGATTATAAGAGCCTGATAGGAATACACAGTTCTGGGAGACATTAGATTCTATTCCAATTTTTGCTTTAAAAATAATCATAGTAAATGCTTGAAATATTTAAATTATATAAAGGTAAGTGACTCATTACAGAGTATGGAAAGTAGTGCAGTAAAGAAATTTGTGACAGGACAAGGTTTGCATCTCCATATTCCTCTATATAAAACTGTGGACAATAACAAATTGTCACTTTGGTTGACTAGGTTTGACTTTTCTCTACTCATTAGACAGTTAGACTTGTTACAGTCAATCTATTTCCTGAACTTTGTTTAAGGCTTTACTTCAAACCAGGTGCCAATTTACAAACTGAATTCAAAGTTCTTGTTCAATTTTCTACCAATGCATAATCTGGAATTCTTAGTTCAAATTGTTTTTTGTGCTCTTTGGGTGTTTTGCATTCAGTGAAATTTGCCATTCTGTTTGAACACGCTCCAGTCACAATGAAAAAATTTCTTCCATTTAAAAAATCGGTGAGTTCACATTCAAGGCAGACGGTGGGTCTGGGAATGGGAGTGGAATTACAGCTTCCAGACCCCTGCTCTTCAACACAACACATTTTTTCAAGAAAACAAGAGCTTTTTTAGTTTTGACATCTTCTGGTCTACTTGTGTCTTCAGAAAGAGTGAGGAAAAGAGAAAGAAAAAATTCCACTGAACATAGAGAATGGGGATAGAAACCAAAATGCTAAGAGTTGTTTTTTTGAGGAAAGACTTTTTTTTTTTTTTTTTTTTTTTTTTTTTGAGCTATAAACCATTTTCTCTAGCCAAATCCAATGAGGGAAGTTTAAGACCAACAAAGGTTTCCCTTGAATTTGTGCTGCTTTTTGTTTACTTCTGAACCATACAAAAGATCAACATTTATCTGTTTCTTACAATGGCATGTCTAGATGTACTGAATAGATGGGAGAAGCCTATAGGAAATTACAAGTGTTGTCATGGGAGCATATACTATATACCACAGAAAAGAGGACAAGAACAGAGGATTAGTTCTTATGATGCATTAGCATCTGCACTCAGAGATATGCTTATAGCTAGAACAAAAAGGAAAAATAGTCAAACAAAACATATAGTTATGGTTAATTTTTAAATAAAAGCCCATTAAATCCAATATCTCATTGGAGGTTGAATATACCACCACAAAGTCAGTCATAAGCTCACATAGAACAAAGAGAAAGAGGAAGCTTCTATAATATTACTAACAATATTAATCACCTGCTATGGTAAAAAAAAATCCAGCAGCTAGCACAATATAACATTTCTGATAACAGTTTTATTCCTTACAATAAGTAGAGAAAAATAAGTATAACTCTGCTTAGCCTCTTATCTGTTATGTGTCAACAAATAATAAAAAGAATTGTATTTGTATCCAATACCTTGTAAAAAATAGCATTTACCTTTGTGGTCATTAAATTTCTCGTTAGATGGCATAAAATATGCTCCATTTATTTATTTATTTATTTATTTATTTATTTATTTATTTTTCCAGTTAAATGAGAAAGAATCACAATGTTGCTAAGAATCACAACACTTTTCTTCAGCGACTCTGTTCGAGCCCCACTCTATCTTCATCCTGGGCTTTATAACTCTGTGCCTCAGCCTTCACCCTGATGCTTTGCTGAACTGTAGACAATCTGTTGTCAGGCCCTGAATAGAGCCTGAGCTTCTGGAAATCTGTTGGAAGAAGACTTCCAAAGGTAAATGAGAATAGATGGAAAAAAAATAAAAAAAGAAAAAAAAAATCTTGCTGTTTGATTGCAGAAAATGGTACATAGAACATAAGACATAGTATGTATGAGATGGCAGAGGTGTAGGATTACACTGTACTTGAGTGAAAGGTGAAAGATGTCTGAGAACAAAATAGTTGTCGAATCCCCAGATTTAAAGGAAGCTAGGTAATAAAAATGTAAAACAAAAGAACCAAACAACCCTTCCAGCTACCTGTGTCTTGCAACTGCATATAAGATCTGAAGAAGTCCATACTCTCTTTGAAGTTCCTTTCTGAACAGGTCTGGAAATCTGCCTGTCAAATTTTTGTTATGTTTTCCTGAAAATATATTCAGTACACTGAGAAGTCAGATTCTGTGAGTCACTGTTAATGTTATCCCTTATTTTTGCAGTGTATATATATATATATATATATATATATATATATTAACATGCATGTATGTCTAAATACATATATACATACACACATGTATGTCTATATGTCATGTATGTATATGTATACTTAAAGATATGTTTATACAGAGAAAGTTGTAGCTCTGAGAACTTAATGAACATACCCCAGCTACAATTTAGAAGTACTAAACCAAAAAGTGCAGGAAAGAAAAATTCCTACAACTGCATGTGTGCTGACAGTTTCTACATTCCATTCCAGTCTGTTATAATGTAAAATGTCCTACTCTTCCAACATACATTAAAAAAAAAACAAACAGCAGGTTTTACAAGGAAAGCACCACAGACCTTTGGTCTTGAGCAGGACAACAGGGCACTTACTATAAGAAAACCAATTGAAGACACTCCTTGCACAACTGAGTGGCAACACTAGAATTTTCAGTGCTCAGATGTAATTAGAAAACATCTGTGAAGGAAAATCAATTGTTCCTGATAGTCAGTGGTTAATTTTCCACAGTCAGAATAAAGAATGCAATATGACATCTTTGAAATGAGAAAGTAATTGTTTATTGTTTTAACATTTCTCCATTTATTTGTGCTAGCTATCCTTTATTTTCTTCACAACTAATTCTCACCATTCTTAGTGATATTTCTAGTGATATTTAAACCCTGTTTTGCTATAAAGACCAGTCTGCTAGAGTTCTTTAAGGAGATGATTTGTGATTCATGAAGGAAGAGTTGAACAAATGCTTATAAATTGCCCTGTGATGGTTTCATAATGGAAGACTTGCTAAATGAAAAAAGTTAAATCTGATCAACGAAATTGAACACTTATTAATATTAATAAGTATTTGACCCATCAGAGGAATAAAGTCCTCAGATTCTTTGTCTTGATCTTCAAAGTGTCTTTGAGATACACCTGCATTACAAAATGCTCATTTTCTTTTTGTTGACATTACCAAGAAAGGGGTAGGAGGTGAAGTGAATGTGTCCCTCACGTAGTATGAGTAACATATTGCAGGAAGAACCTCTGCAATCCAGATCTTGGGATCAAATTACAATGAGTTTGAATTCTGGAAGGAAAATATGAGTTTAAAGTTATTATTATTTGTATTATACTAGTGCTGTTAATATTGATTTAATCTTACACAGTGATAGAGATTGAAATTCCTGAAGTGATAACTGTGCTGAACTGCTTTCAGCATGTAAAATGGTATATTGTCTGATTAAATCTTGCTCAGTTCATTTGTTTATCTTATCCTACACCGTAAATTTAAACTCTCTTTACGTGATTTGTATCCTAATTTACGAAGGGTTAGAGAAAGAAAAGCAAAGTGTGTCTATTTGTAATGATATTCTCAGTGACCCCTTTGTAGTCTGAGGGACTGTTCACTCAGAGAGAGAAATGCTGCTGTGAGCGTGCCTTATAGGAGGCTGCACAGCTCTCCACGGCCAAAACCAATCCAGCTTTTGTTGTCTGTTTGTATAGCACTTAGCTCAGTGATACCCTGATCAATAATTTGAACCTGAGAAACTATTTCTGTACAGCTAAGCATGAGGCAACCATGTTAACAGCTCTCTGGGAGTAGTCCAAATGATGTATCCTGCCCATTGTGCTTCACTGCTGCTGCAGGCATTTTCTGCTCTGGCAGGGGCAGTGGCTGTTTATTTCAGTGCTGGCTTTCAGCATTAATACCCAGCTGTGCACTGCAAAACTTCCCACACTTGCAGCAGGGAAGCCAAGGAACACATTTGTTCAGCAAGTGTGTCTTAATCTCATTTTTAAACTTCTCCCTCAGTCATCATGACTGCATGGCTGGGACTGAAGACTGGGATTCTGCCTTCATACCCTAAGAGATGCCAGGGCCCTGGACTTGGACCTAGTTTGTGTCACCATTTTTAAATTGGCTTGTTCACTTAATGACTGTAAACAGGATTCTGCTAAACACAGACATTCTGAAAAATATATTTAGTGACATAGGTACTAAAAACACCTTGTAAAATAAGAATAAGAATTCCATAATTATTTGGGGAAAAAAAAATGTTTTCACAGTTTCCAAACTAGTCTGCCAGAAAATTTCTTATTTGTGCTTTTTGACATAGAAATCTGTTAACACAAATAGAGGAAATATAACAGCAGTTATTCAACCAAAGTACATTTCTCAGAATTTTGGGGTGGCAAAATGTAGAGAGATTCTTAGATAAAAAAGATTCCAGATAAAAAAGAAAAAATATAGAGAAAATATTTTCAGTATGTTAGTGAAGATTGATAAACTTATTATATGTAAGTTTCTACCTAACAGTTTTAAGAGGCTATCTTTCCTTGTCAGGTTGCATAGTAATAAATCTGACGCATGATTAACTCATGCATCAGATGATCATGCATTAACTCAGAACTGTAAGATTGCCTTTAGCAAGCACAGTAAACTCTGGCAGCGGACATATATTTTGGATAAAAGTTGTAAAAGTCGACTGTCCTGCTTATGGCACTTTTACATCACTGATCATTCCGTACTGTAGTGAAGTTTCTCCTAATTTACACCAACCTAGATGACATGAAAATAAGGGTCAAATGGTTTCACAGACTGAGTTATTTATTTCCAGGTGGCAGCTTCAGAGTCAGATCAGTCAGTCAGAGAACAAAGGTTGTGTCATCCAGCAGTTCAGAACCCTCCCATAAATGAATTTTGTGATCTCAGCCATCTTCCTAGGGGATGAATGTTTCCTGACATTAGGCAAGCAAATAAACAAACAAATAAATAAAAAGTGTCATCACAACTGGTACTCTTGCTGAGAAGCCCCTATAAAGAGGTCAAACAGTAAAGACAAGGGCTGAAGGGACACAGAAAATAAGTTATTACTTATACCTTCCAGGAAGTTTCTCAAGTTCAAGATAGTTAATGAGGCAGAGACAATCTGGCACCTCTTATGGACATGGAAATTTTTTATTTTTTTTTTTCAAATTGAAAACTGAGCAGACTTTTTTTTTTTTTTTTTTTTTTTTTTTTCTTAAATGAGTGAAAATAGTTACTTGACATATTCAGTATGAAGTGAGTGAATGGTTCACCTGACTAGCAAATTATGGATTAGTGTGAAGGTTAAAAACCAGTAGAGGAATTTATTTGGGGGATCAACAGTGGCTTTGGGAATATGAACAGGTGATGAGAAGTGGCAGAAAATGTTTCCTGCAGAATTTGAAAGAAAATCTACCAAGACTATGATTGCAATTAATAATGACAATTTGAAATAGAAAAGGGTAAGAAATGGTCCTTGTGGCTTGTAGTGAGTGGTGCAAAGAAGGGAAAGGGTTCCGGCAGATATGATATGGGAGGAAGCATTTAGGGTGACACAAAAGCTCATATGGGTATATAAAGGAATAGCCTGGACCAATAACCTTTTCTTTGTAAGCCTTACAAAGTCTTATTGGTCCAAGCAAAGATTTTAAATGAAGTACAGGATCTCTTAACTTTACATTTTCCTTTACTCTTATATTCTACTGAGCTGCTTTATTTCCATCATTAACACAGCTAATTTATCTAATGAAAAAGTTGTGTTATGTAATTTCTCAGGGAAGAGATGCTAATGGTTTAGCAACAAAGTTCAAAAAATATTTAGACATTCTAGAGCATAGGTCCAGCCCCCAAATTCTCCAGATTCATTCGTTCTAAATTCTCATTCTTCCTCATGGGGGATTTTGATCTCTGCACCTTTTGCAGATGATGGCATTATGATTCCAGAAGGTCCAGGGGGACATTGAAATTCCCTGCAAGCTCCGAAGCTCCCTCCATTGATCAGTATGTTGGTCAATGATGCAGTCATGCACAGATGTTACATAATAGCAGCAGAGGGTTACAGAGCCCTAAAAATATTTTAATAAATAATAATAATAAAAAGTTAATGCTATAAACCCTGTATTAAATGCCACAGCTTCCTCTTTTGCATAAAGTTGTGGCTCTTGTAACTGGAAGTTGGACCTTTAGCTTATTTGTTTAGGAGACTTCTGTTGATTCACACAGAATTTGAAAGGGAAGAAAGAAATAAAATAAAATAAAATAAAATAAAATAAAATAAAATAAAGAAAACATGGCATCTGAAAAATTATGTAGACAGAAGAAGAAGGGGGAAACCAGACACTTGAGAAATTTTTCAAACATGATTCTTTGTCTTCTTGAACTCTGATTTAAACGTTGCTTAGCAACAGTGGCAGTAACAGCTGGGACACCCTTGATCTTGTTGTGTAAACTATTAAAAATAGGTGATAGAAAGTGGCACCATGGAAACAATGACAATTCTGAAGCAGGTGTCTGCAGTGCTACTTTTCAGCTTAATGTCAGAGGTGTAAATTACAGAATTACTTTCTCCCTTTAATCTGAATTCTTAGGAAGGAAGAAATCTTTATATCACCAAAATTAAATAAGACTTAAGATAGCATTATCCTATTCTGTAGCATTGCTTTTGATTACTGCTTTATACAGTTTATTGCCAAAACCTTTAGAGGATCTTCATTTCTGAAAACAGGTTATTTCTCTCCAGTGAATTACTGAAGCAGTCATTCAGCAAGGGGCATAACTGGTATGTACAGTATTAACCTCAGCTATGAAAGGATCATAACCTTGATTTCAGCTGGATGGTTTAGCTAAAACCTTACCCCAAATTATTACTATTAAAATCATA
This sequence comes from Netta rufina, assembly GCF_964035555.1. NCBI lineage: Eukaryota > Metazoa > Chordata > Aves > Anseriformes > Anatidae > Netta > Netta rufina. Next base: position 58,821,250 of record NC_140125.1, read on the forward strand.
ATCTGAAAATGCTAACTTTTTTTTTTTTTTTTTTTTTTTTTTTTTTTTTTCAGGGCTAATAGTCATAGCTGGGATTAATAAAAATGGACACTGGAATCTGCAATTCTTATTCTGAGAATATTCAGAGACACAGGGTCAAGACTCTTTTAATATGACTAGTAATTCCGGGGCATGCAGAAGAATACCAACTCTCAGAAATAATCATTGTCTGCCTTGTGAAGCAAGCTTCTGCTTAGGATCTTAAATGTCTGTGCCTGATCTTCAATGCCTGTGTTAAATCAGGCAAAATTGCTTTAAAAACAAGCAGTGATATATCTTATTATGCTAAGATTATTGAATGTGAATAGAACATTCCCTATTATTAGTGACATTTACATACATTAAAAACTTAAAATATTAAAAAGGGAAAAAATATCCTTGGACCATAGCATAGTTGCATAGTAGTGTATTACACAGTTTGTTGTTGTTGTTGTTTTTCTTTTCAATAATTATTTGTAATGAGTGCTAAACTGAGTCAGATATTCATAAAAGTCTGAGAGTTCAATGTCCTTTAGGAATTTTTGAAAACTCTACCCTTATTCTATCATGGCTGTACTTGTATTCAGATGTATTAAAAGTCATACTTTGTACAACTGAATCAAAACAGAATCTGGGGGAAAAAAAAAAAAAAAGTATAAAAAATCACCTATCTGGCCAATAAAACTGTAGCTATGAATCTAAATCCTATTTACATAGGATTTACTCTGTTAATTAAAGAATTCAGCTTAATTCTTTAACACAGTTTATCCATCTGAAAACTGTTGTCTCCACTGAGCATCCTTCCTGCTGCTGAGATTTATACATTGCTAAAATAGTGACTTGTATCAATCACTCTTTTGCTTTTTTTGGAGTTAGGGACTGGAATGTATAATTTTGACATTGCACTGTAATGTGCTATATTATTATTGGAAGGCATTCTGAATCCCATGCTGAGGAAGGGTCAAGTTGGCATACAATAGCATTGCTTCCTAAAGAATTAACTTCTGCTGCCACCTGGTTGGAGAGTAAATTGTGGGTATAAGTCTTATTCTTTTTGGTTTACAGCAAATGTGACTGAAACCTTTACTGTATTCTTGTCTGGATGGGCAAACCAACAGTACAGAATACCATGAAAGTTACAGCCTTTTTCTTCTATTTTAATTTGGTTTTACATACTTTCACACATTGTTAAACAGAACAATTACACACAGACATATTCAAATAGTCCATCTGACACTGGGCTGTATTTGAAAGAATGTAATAATATTAAAACTTTGTGCTCAGCACACATTTCTTCAAAGACTGCTGTGTGCAAGATAGCTGTACTAGCCAAGCAGATAGATTTGTCTTCCTGACCTCCAAGAATTAAGCTAAGTACTGGAACTGACTTCATTGAAGCCTGTTGTTGCCAAGAGTTTCATAGCAGCCATTCTGCAATAATCTATCAAGATTTAATTATTTATTTTACTCTTATTATTTTATGAAATAATATTCTTGATTTCAATTATGCTGTCCTGTATGAAAATCAGCCTCTCCTCCGTTATTTGGATGAATGGGGAGTTGTCCAAAATGTAGAATTTATTTTCAGTATTCCACATATAAATCATTCAGTTCTTATCAGTAGCAGCCAATTTGCAAAGGAAGCCACTTCAAAAAATTGTACTGGAGAATTTAGGCAGTGTTGTTTATTTTAAACTGACATATCCCAGTGCTGGTATGGCAGATACTCTACTTTTTCCTCTACTTTTGAAAAGTATATGAAGTCAGTGGAATAAAATACCCCAATTGACTACAACAACTTTCACAGAAAATACTTCAAAACCTACATCTGATACTGAGAAACTGTCACTGAAATTTATAAAGGTTATCTTTAAGAATTTCAGCTATGGCTAATACACGTCTTTGTATATATGTTGTACTAACACATTCCTTGACTAGTATCAGAAAACAAAAAAATAAAAATAAAAAAAAAAAAACTGTGGCAGGTTAAAGACTACAAGATCAAGGGGTTACAAGTTACCTTTATTGTTTGCTAATGTCCTACATTTATTTAAGTTCCTGATTTTCTACATACACAGTTATATTTTACTGTAACAAGAACCAGAGCCATGAGGATAGAATATCACGGACAATGAACTCCGTCTTACAGGAGGTTTGTTGGTTAGTCTCAAGTTTATTGGTTACACCACAAGCATACCAAAACAATAGAAATCACTAAGCATTCCATATACATATATAATCACACAGCAGCTACCTAAGCTATGCTTTTAGTAAAGGAAACATTTCAGCTGACAGCTTCACAAGTATGTGTCTTCTCTGTTGGAGGACTCTAAGGGATAAATTCAAGGGAGATATAATCCCAATGTTTCTATTATTAGATAAATGTCATTTCCTTAGACTCTTTCTCACTGTTTGCTACTGTTGTGCTTTTCTGGGGACTGATAAATTAGACAGACATATAAAATTTAAAGTCCTTGAAAGCATCCAGAGGAGGGCAACAAAGATGATAAAAGGGCTAGAAGACATGACTGATGAGGAGAGACTGAGGACACTTGGGTTGTCTAATCTGGAGAAGAGAAGGCTGAGAGGTGACATCTTTGTTCTCTACTACTTCCTGAAGTGCAGAAATAGAGATAGATGTGCTGGTCTCTTCACTCTGGTAACTGATGACAGAACACATGGAAATGGCACAAAACTGTGCCAAGGGAAACTCACACTGGATAAAAGGAAAAATTTATTTACTGTGGGGGTGGTCAAACACTGGAAAAAGTTTCCTAGAGAGGTGGGTGATGCCCCATGCCTGTCAATGTTCAAGAGATGTTTGAACAATGCCCTTAATAATATGCTATAGCTTTTGGTTAGCCCTGAAGTGGTCAGGTAGTTGAACTAGATGATCTATGAAGGTCCTTTCCAACTGAATTATTCCATTCCATTCCATTCAGTTCTTCTATTTTTTCCACAGATCCTTTTACAGGTCTCTAAAAACCTGTTTTCTTCCTGTTTCCTTATTTGCCACTTGAATAGAAAGACTGTGTATATGGGAGATAATTTTTTAAGGTCAGTCCAAGATCCAGTAATGAAACCTTGCAGGAACTTAGGACCATCTTGGATCTACCTGCCCTCTGTTCTAAGCACAAGTTTCTGCTTTAACACATATGTTAACAAGCTCTACTACAACATACTTCATTGTACAATTGTTTTATTTTTTTGAATGAGGTGGAGAGAACAACTAAGTTACAGACATCTGTTACATTGCTGAAATTGTCTGAGATATTTGGTAAAGGAGAGTGGAATAGGTATAGCTAATCCTGTTCTACCCAGTGGGCTGAAACATCCTCTAATTCATCACCTTGTCTGGCAGAATAGCTGCCTGGAAACTTTTCTGCCAGCTACTGAGATTATGAAATCTTCAGCTCAGCTGCTGTCTTATGTGTTTGCATAAATTCAAGTATAGTATGTCTTTGACTTAATATGATGAACATCTTGAACTTGACCTCCCCAAATGAAATAAAGATCAAATAATCACAGTATATATAGTATTATAAATTTTCCCATATCTCTATTCCTTTCACAGAATCATAGAATATCCTGAGTTGGAAGGGACCTACAAGGATCATGGAGTCCAACTAATGGCACCACACAGGTCTACCCAAAAATTCAGGCCATATGACTGAAAGCACACTCCAAACACTTCTTAAACTATGACAAGCTTGGTGCAGTGACCAAATCCCTGGGGAACCTGTTCCAATGTGCAACCACCCTCTCAGTGAAGAACCTCTTCCCAATATTCAGCCTGAACCTCCCCTGTTGCAGATTGACACCATTCCCTCAGGTCCTATCATTGATCACTAAAGAGAATACATGTATGTCAGTGTGTGCCCCTCCACTCCCCCTCGTTAGAAAGCTGTAGTCTTCAATGAGGTCTCCCTTCAGCCTCCTCTTTTCCAGACAGAACAGACAAAATGACCTCAGTTCCTTCTCATACATCTTCCCCTCTAGGCCCTTCACCATCTTTGTACATCTTTTTGTACTGTGGTGCCCAGAACTTCACACAGTACTTGAGGTGAGGCTGGAGAAGCACAGAGCAGAGTGGGACAATCCCTTCCCTCAACCAACTAGCAATGCTGTGCTTGATGCACCCCAGGACATGGTTGGACTTCCTGGCTGCCAGGGCACACTGCTGGCTCATATTCCACTTGCTATCAACCACAACCCCCAGATCCATCTCTGCAGGACTGCTCTCCAAAGTCTCGTCACCCAGTCTATACATATAGCCAGGGTTGCCCCTTCACAGGTGCAGAACCTGGCATTTGCTCTTGTTAAACTTCATGCGGTTGGTGACTACCCAGCTCTCAAATTCAATCCAATCTCTCTGCTCCTTTGATGATATTCTTGTTACCACCATCACCAAACAGCAACAAGTAACTTTTGGGTAGGAAGAAAAGACAAGATGCATCTGACTGAGAAAGTCCTGTTCCTTAGCTTAACCCCACTGAGCAGTTTGGGAAGGGGAGACCAGGGGTTGTTCTGGGTGCAGAATGTGGTAGAGATGGCCTCATGGCTGACTCTGCATGCTGCCTCAGGTGTCTGTGAGGCTTGGAGGTCAGTCTGGATCTGTGAGGATGTCCTGGGGCTGAACTTCAGCCAGTAGAGCTGCCATGCCAAAGTCAGAAAGTTCCTGGGGGATCTCAGATGGGACTGTTCTGACTGGCTGAGTAATGTTTATGTGTGTACACAGTGCCCTGATGTTTCTCTCCTCTGCCAAGATAGAAATTTCCCATCTGAATTTAAGTCTTCTCTCCCCATCCTCCTCTCCATATTCCAGCCTCTCTTTCCATATTTGCTCAATTCAGCATTTTCAGGATCTGTGTGTGAGGTTGTTTTTTGTACATGCTAGCAAATAAACATATGGAGCAGCCCAACAAGCTCATGCTCTTGCTGATTTCACTGCCTGCTGGGCAGTATAATGAACCACCAAATAAACTGTTTGCCAGCAGTATTTTGAGATTAATGTTTGAAAAAATAAGCCTGAGAATGGTAATACAAGAGTTGAAAAATGGACTCCCAGACTTCTCAGAAGAGATGCGTTTTATTCTTGCTATGCCTTGACAGGTATCTTCCCACCAGGGCTGCAGTTTGCAATGTAAAAATTAATCAGATGTTTAAGATAATTAAAAACACATTTTGAAGTGCTTTGGGGAAAGAGATATATGGAATGAAGGGACAAGTCCTTAAATGGACTTACAGACAATGATTTTACAGTTCAGTTCCCCTCAGCACGCCTATTAAAATGAATCTTATTGTTACTTTCATTCTGTTTGCAGATTTTCAGTATCACAGTATCAGCAAAACAATTATGGACACTTTATTCTCAAATGAAATGCACATTAGAATGTTTTGTTGTTGTTGTGTTGTGTTTTTTTTTTTTGTTTGTTTGTTTTTCTTCTCAGTAGCACCATTTAAAATAGAAGTTAACAAAAACAAAAATATTTTATTCACAAAAAACAGACAAGAATAGAAGAAAATGAGGGGATTTCACGAGGAGATATTGAACACCAACATACCTATATGTGAAGATGATATTCCATTTTCAGAGTGATACTGGGGCTACTAACAGTCTCAGAAAACCTGATTCTGTAGTACTCCAGCAGTATATCTGTGATCTGGAGCCTGTAAGACGGAAAGAAGTCCAAGAAATGTTTGAAAAGATGGATGAGTTATGGAAAAGATAAATGGTTTTGGGGGTTTGCTTGAGAACTTCACCCCATCCTCCCAAAAGATGAGAAGTATTTCCTTTACTTTGACCTTCTCCTGTGGAAAGAACAATTTAGAACTTTAGAAGGATTCATTTAAAAAAAAAAAATCTTCCATGTGACTATTGTAGAAAAAATCTATCCCTTGATAGTTTCACATTGACATTATGCCTTTTTAGTGCCCTCATATCTAAAATCGATATATGTGCCTATCTGAACAGCTGGGGCGGGGGGATAGAAGTGAACAGACCTTTCAAACCCAGAGCAGCAAAATTATGCTTTCAGTAACATTACACAATTTTGGCCACATTACAAATGTATAGAAAAGATTGCATGTTTGTTTGCTTGGGTATTTATTTATTTTCTTTAAAATATCTTGTTCTTTTCAAAGCTTACTGTCCCTTCTGGCACTGGAGCTACATAATACTGAATATGTGTGACACCACATTAATTTCCATAGCAGGGGATTATGATATTACAAACACAGGATTAGGTCCACTTGAAGGATCAAAGCAAGAAGAGAAGTGAGAGGTATAAACTGTATTTATTTAAATAAAACTGTATTTATATAAATATAAATTATATTTATAATAAACTGTATTTATATAAATAAATATTATTTATTTATTTATTTATTGTAAAGTAAACAAATATCCAGTATAATATGGTAAAGAAGAAAAGCAACAGCCAAGTGAATGTTTGTAACTTAACCTGAATTCCTGATCCGCTGGAATATTAGGTTTTACCTGATATATTTTTAACCAGTAGAAAAATTCCAAATTGTTTGTTTTCTTTTGCTTTCCACTGCAGCAATGCTATTCATACAGAAACCAATACAGAATCTGAAACAATATCCTGGGGCCATTTTCATACAATTTAGCATCTTGTATTCATGTGCATCAGGGAACAGCTATGCTTGCTATTCACGTTGCTGAGCTATTGCAGTACATTTATGGTTGATTTTTCCATTGATGCTAGAGCGCTGTATAATTAGCAGTGAATAACTTATTTCAGGAATTCAACCTCATTTTCCTCTTTATGGAATGTCCACAAATAGATAAAAACAAATCTCTTATTCTGTTCCACTATAAAATGGAGAGAAGCTTTCTGCTTTAAATTCTGAATGTTTCTGAGTGTTCTGTAAAATGGAATTATTCAGTAACTGAATTTAGAAATGTGTGCTTGATAGTTATGGTTTTTCACCTAATTGCCATAGCTTTATATGACTTAATTCAAAAAGTGTTACTATTTCAGGATGAGTTATTCATCTGATACAAACTACCATAGATTTGTTGAATTTGTTGAAAGAGTTGCTTTGTGAGGCTGAAGAAATAAAAATGAAGTGGCATGTCACATATAGAGATGTTCTGGACAAAGGAGAAAAAATATAAAAGAAAAAAAAAAAAAAAGCCCACCAGCTGGAAAAAAAAAATCACCTTATTTCACTGAAAGAAAATGTTTAAAAATATCTCCTAACTTTCTTTAAAAAAAGGTTTTGTTTACTTTCTTGGTGGAACAACTGGTTCATTAATTTCGCTTGAAAAACCGAACTTGGCAAAGCCAAGAAGCCCCCCCCCCCTTTTTTTTTTTCCAGAAAAGTTAGGAAGAGTTACATGACTTTCAAATTTCTTTTTCACGTTGTTTTCTTTTGTTAAGTCACACCAAATCCATTCTTCTTTGTTTTCTAAGCAACAGTCAGTTTAACTTTCACATTTGCACAGGATAGGTGCTATGTAGAGCAATTACCCATTTCACAGGAAATTTTTACAGCTTATCTGAAAATGTGTGTTTAAATTTAAATGCATTCTTTATGATCTTCTTTCATACATAAATACTGCTTTCCTTGAAGATTAATGAAAATGACTGTCTATAATATTCTCAGAGAATACAATGATTAATCCATTTTAATTACCTTTATTTTTCCGTCCATCTATAGATATTACCAAGAATACTCAAATGCTCTGTTTAGCTGTTTACTATGATGAGGGAGAATACAGATTCATTTCTCAGGGAGAGTAGGATGAACAAGTCTTTCTCCTGACTGGTAGGTTTACATCAGTTCCTTAGAAGTGACCATGCATGGGTGGAAAAATGTTTTTGAAAGTAGTAAGGATGTGAAATGTGATGCAAAGTACTTATAGTATGTATTACAGACAAACAATCAGGTTAAATAGAAGCAAAAAGAATGACAAGCAGATGTAATTCCCTACCTTTCAAGGTTGAATCCTGATTCCTAAGCCAACCTGCAAAACTCCCCACCATCACCCCTGCAGACTGCTAATTAATAATCTTCTTTGAAAGAACGTTGCAAATCAGACTCAGAATCACAGAATCACCTAAGTTGGAAGAGACCTTAAGATCACCTAGTCCAACCTCTGACTAACAAGTCCTCCACTAAACCATATCCCTAAGCTCTACATCTAAATGTCTTTTGAAGACTTCCAGGGATGGTGACTCCACCACTTCCCTGGGCAGCCCATTCCAATATCTAACAATCCTTTTGGTAAGGAAGTTCTTCCTAATATCCAACCTAAACCACCCTTAGCACAATTTTAGCCCATTCCCCTTCGTCCTGTCACTGGGTATGTGGGAGAATAGACCAATCCCCACCTTGCTACAGTCTCCTGAAAGGTACTTATACAGTGCGATAAGGTCACCCCAAGCCTCCTCTTTTCCAGGCTGAACAAACCCAGCTCCCTCAGCCGCTCCTTATAAGACTTGTTCTCCAGACCCCTCACCAGCTTTGTTGCCCTCCTCTGGACTCTCTCGAGCACCTCGATGTCCTTCTTGTAGTGAGGGGCACAAAACTGAACACAGTACTTGAGGTGCGATCTCACCAGAGCCAAGTACAGGGGTAAAATCACTTCCTTAGTCCTGCTGGCCATGCTGTTTCTTATACAAGCCAGGATGCTGTTGGCCTTCTTGGCCACCTGAGCACACTGCTGGCTCATAGTCAGCAAAATATACACCAATATTCCCAGGTCCTTCTCTGCTAGGCAGCTTTTAATCATTCAGACCACTCAGATGTCTTTTCCAACCATCTTCAAAATTTCACATCTAGAGGAAAACTTTGGCTGCAGCCTAAAAGCCACGCCTACATAAGCTCCCCCAAGCTAGCCAATCTTCTTCCCATGACTTGTCAGGAAACAGCAATGTAGGCATGTAACCTAACTAAATCCCAGATCTTCAGCCCAGTCCTTGACCTGATCCCTGGTGGTCTAGTGATTCTGTGATTCTGAATAGTGAGTGAGGATCCAGATCCTGGCATTTATACGTGATAGTTTATACACAGCTGAAGTAAATACTGCAGTCAGAGGTCATGGTGCTAGATGTTGAAAAATCCTGCATAAAGAAGAGATCTCAGAAAAGCAAATTTAAATAACATTAATGTCAAGAAAAGTCTTTCTGATTGCTATATTCTTTATCTGTCTTGACTAGACAGATTAAAATCTATGACGGTAATTTTGCCTTTTAGGTCATTTTCTTTTTTCTTTTATTTATGTTTATTTATCTTATTTTAACAGGCTCTGTAATAATTTTCCTCACAGAATGACTAGCAGAAATATGACCCTTACGCACCTTGTATAGTTAATTCATTAGGTCAACTCTAACCACTAAGACCCTTGTCAGGTTATTTCTGTTGATGATAAGAAACAATTGACCTTAAAACATTGAAGCCAGGTAGATGAGCCTATTCCACAAGGTTTCTTGGCTCCACCCTTGTGAAGTGAAATCTGCCAGCTGGGGATCATTTGACCTTTGCTATATAGGAAGCCTGAGGACTTATGGGAGAAATTGCCTCACCAGGGGAGTTTGAGACTTGGGTTGTCTAGGGTGCTTTTCTACTGTCTGGGTGAAATGGACTCAGTGTTCCCCCGTAGGCTGCTTTTATTTCATGTTTTCTACCATCTCTGTGAAATAGTTTTAGAGATTCTTTGAGCTAGTTACATCAGTGGTGCCTTCTCAGTACAGGAAAACCCTAGTGGTGCTACTTCCCCGTGAAGTAGTTTGGCAGTGACTCAAGTTCAGAAGCTGGCAGGAAAGTGTTCCAGGGTTCTACGGTTGTTTTGTGTTGGGGAGTCTGAGTACTTCCTTCACCTTGTCTGTTTTCAGTGAAGTTACTTACATGGATTCTGAGCTCCTGTCCTAGCCCTGGGGGGGGGGAAAAAAAACAAAACTCAGAAGCTCAAGTGCATACAGGTAAACCTGACTTTGAAGAATGTTCTCAAGTATTTGTTAAGATTGAACAGCAGGCTGTGTGAAAAAGGTACCTTAATGTGATCATAAATTTTGTGGTAGCTTATATGCAGCTGAAGAAAATACTGGAGTCAGTAAATAGTGGAATCAGCTTTGAGACTGCAATACAGAATCATCTGGGTTGGAAGAGACCTCCAACCTCCAAGATAGAGTCCAACCCTGGATGAACACTAACAAGTCCTCCTTTGAGCCACATCCCTAAGCTCTACATCTAAACATCTTTTGAAGTCCTCCAGTAATAGTGATTCAACCACTTCCTTGGGCAGCCTATTCTAATGCCTAACAACCCTCTCAGTAAAGAAATTTTTCTTAACATCCAACCTAAACCTCCCTTGGCACAACTTTTGCTGATTTTTTCCTCCTCATCCTATCACTGGGCAGGTGGGAGAATAGACCAATCCCCATCTCACTACAGCCTCCTATGAGGTACTCAGAGTGTGGTAAGGTGGTGTCCTGGTTTCAGCTAGAACAGAAGTTTCAGATAGAACAGAATTAATTTTCTTCCTAGTAGCTGGTGGAATGCTGTGTTTTGGCTTAGGATGAGAAGAGTGCTGATAACACCCCGATGTTTTAATTGTTGCAGAGCAGTGCTTATACCAAGCCAAGGACATCTCAGCCTTTTGCTCTGTCCTGCCAACAGGCAGGCTGGGGGTGCAGTAAGAGCTGGGAGGGGACAGACCCAGGACAGGTGACCCAAACTAGCCAAAGGGGTATTCCACACCATCTGACGTCATGCTAAACAATATATAGGGGTGGCTAGCCGGGGGGAGGGGGCCGGACTGCTCGGTTAGGCTGGGCATCGGTCAGCGGGTGGTGAGCAATTGCATTGTGCATCACTTGTTTGTACATATTATTATTATTATTATTTTCCTATTATCACCATTGTATTATTATTATTGTTATTATTACTTTTGTTATTATTATTTTCCTGTCTTATTAAACTGTCTTTATCTCAACTCACGGGCTTCACTTTCCATTTCTCTCCCCCGTCCCAGAGAGGGAGGGGGAGGGTGAGCGAACGGCTGTGTGGTGTTTAGCTGCCGGCCGGGTTAAACCACGACAGTCTTTTTGGCGCCCAACGTGGGGCCCGAAAGGTTGAGATAACGGCAGATCTGACCAGAGTGTGTTAAACTAAAATTGGTGTAAGTATTAGGCCTGCTTAATAGTCACTTGTCATAACGCTGATTGCTTTAATCTCAACTCTGCTGCACCTGTTTTCCAAATTGAGTATTATAGTACATTATTTTCCGTATTTGCTCTCTGTCATGTTATTTATCCTCTCTGGGCCCTGGTTTCAGATCGTTATGGTACTGAGTGTTGTAGCAATGGCTTATGAGATGATGAGATATCTGGTCATGACTCTAACTTGTATTTGTACTCAGTAACATCGTCGACTCTGTATTTTGGAAACTGTGTCTTGGAAACTATTAGCAATTATACCTATTGGTTTTTTTTCATTAGGGATTCAATCTGAGGAGGGGAAAGGGGAAGATATTTTTTCTTACTTGATTACTCTCCCTTTCTCCTTCACCACCCCTATATCCTCCTGGATCACTCTGCCTTCCTCCTTCACCACCCTCTTACCCTCCGAGCTTGTTACAATAGCTCTCCAAAATATTGAATATTCTTGGGATACTCAGACCAGCATAGTCTTGTTGTTCTGCCTCCTGAGTGCACTTCAGATTCTGCTTAAAGTTAAACAACTACTTAGGAAGCTCATCCGGAGATCTGCCCGGAGGCAGTATAGTTGTGGGTGGCAGGGAGTATGGGAGGATATGGGCAGGCATCTAGAGCAGTTGGCACCCCCAGTGTTTTGGAAATTCACCCCTGAACAACTGCAAAATCCTCAAAAACTGGCAGAATGCTTGAGAAAAACGTGTCATGATTCTGGCAGTTCCATAGTAACACAAATCATTGTAACATGCTGGGGCCTGGCTCATGCCTATCGAGCTGCCATTGATACCGCTATCAACTTAGTGACAGACCCTGCAGCCACTCCAAGCCCTGTGACAGATCCAATGGCCACTGTGACCCCTACAGTAGACTCTGCAGCCGCTCCAGTCCCGGTTCCTGCAGCCGGGTCAGAGAAACAAGCTGTACCAGTGCAAGTTGACCCTGCAGAGGGTATTCCAACCTCTGTGGCAGACCCTGTAACAAGTTCAGAGAAACGAGCCGTAGCATTGCAAGCTGCCCCTGTAGAGAAGGTGAAAAAATGGTCGTTTAGAACGCAGAGAGTCTTCTGCCAAATCTAGGTATAGAGACAACGGAGACGACGATGACGCTGGGCCATCAAGGGTTCAGGAGGAGGAAGATGAGGATGCTGAAAAATCAACAGTAACTACCCGAAGCCTAAACGAGCGTGAGTTACGAGATGTGCGGAAAGATTTTGGTCGCTGTATAGGTGAGCAGCTTGTCACCTGGCTGCTCTGATGCTGGGACACTGGAGCCAATTGTGTGGAATTAGGCGGCAGGGAAGCCAAGCGACTGGGATCCCTTGCTAGAGACGCAGGCATTGACAAAGCAATTGCAGATGGAGCACAATCTCACAGCCTCTGGAAGCGTCTCCTCTCAGCTGTGAGGGAAAGGTATCCCTTCAAGGACGAACTTTTATGTCTACCAGGCAAGTGGACCACTATGGAGAAGGGAATCCAGTACCTGAGAGAATTAGCCATACGGGAAGTGATTTATGAGGACCCAGACCTCAGACAAACATCCAAAGATCCAGATGAAGTCAGGTGTACACGACCCATGTGGCAGAAGTTTGTACGGAGTGCACCATCATCATATGCCAGCTCATTGGCAATAATGGCCTGGAAAGAGGATGAGGAACCCACAGTGGATGAAGTGGCTAAACAACTCCGGCAGTACGAAGAAAGTCTCTCTTCCTTACAGGCCTGCGTCTCAGCTGTGGAGAAACTTTCTGAAGAGTTCCACCAACTTAAAGAGAATCTATCTTCTTCCCCACCTGAACCAACCAGTGTCCAATGACCGAAAGAGAACACTTGGGAGAAACTTTCTGAAAAGTTTCACCAACTTGAAGAGAGATTATTCTCCTCCGCACCTGTACAAAGCAGTGTCTCAGCTATCAGGGGTAGGCGTTTATCCACACAAGGAAGACGATATGGTGGGTACTCACCCCGTGCCACCCTGTGGTTTTACTTACGAGACCATGGAGAGGACATGAGAAAATGGGATGGAAAATCTACCGCGACCCTAGAGGCACGGGTACGTGAGTTGCAAAAGAAAACAATCAAGTAAAAGGGATTCTCTGAAAAGTTTGCTGCTCCAACTTCCAGCAGACAGTCCTTCAAACACAGAAACGAAGAAGATTCCGACCAGGATTAGGGGAGCCCTGCCTCCAGCCAGGGGGAGGAAAGGGACAATCGAGTTTATTGGACTGTGTGGATTCGATGGCCTGGCACGTCAGACGCACAGAAGTATAAGGCTTTAGTAGACACCGGTGCACAATGTACTATAATGCCATCGAGCTATAAAGGACCAGAGCCCATCTGTATTTGTGGAGTGACAGGGGGATCTCAGCAGTTGACTGTATTGGAGGCTGAAGTGAGTCTGACTGGGAATGAGTGGGAAAAGCACCGCATTGTGACTGGCCCGGATGCTCCGTGTATCCTTGGCATAGACTATCTTAGAAGAGGATATTGCAAGGACCCAAAAGGGTTCCAGTGGGCTTTTGGTATAGCTGCCTTAGAGACAGAGGGCAAAAAACAATTATCTACCTTGCCTGGTCTCTCAGAGGACCCCTCTGTTGTGGGGTTGCTGAGGGTCGAAGAACAGCAAGTGCCAATCGCTACCACAACTGTGCACCGGCAGCAATATCGCACTAACCGAGACTCCCTGATTCCCATCCATAAGCTAATTCGTCAATTGGAGAGCCAAGGAGTGATCAGCAAGACTCATTCACCTTTCAAGAGTCCCATATGGCCAGTGCGAAAGTCTAATGGCGAGTGGAGACTAACAGTGGACTATCGTGGCCTGAACGAAGTGACGCCACCACTGAGTGCTGCAGTGCCGGACATGCTGGAACTTCAGTATGAACTTGAATCGAAGGCAGCCAAGTGGTACTCCACAATTGATATCGCTAATGCATTTTTCTCCATCCCTCTAGCAGCAGAGTGCAGGCCACAATTTGCCTTCACTTGGAGGGGAGTCCAATATACTTGGAATCGGCTGCCCCAGGGGTGGAAACACAGCCCTACCATTTGCCATGGGCTGATCCAGTCTGCGCTAGAGCAGGGGGAAGCTTCTGAACACCTGCAGTACATCGATGACATTATTGTGTGGGGTGATACAGCAGAGGAAGTTTTCGAGAAAGGGAAGAAAATAGTCCAAATCCTTCTGAAATCCGGTTTTGCCATAAAACAAAATCAAAGGACCTGCACGAGAGATCCAGTTTTTAGGAATAAAATGGCAAGATGGACGTCGTCAAATCCCAATGGATGGGATCAACAAAATAACAGCTATGTCTCCACCAACTAACAAAAAAGAAACACAGACTTTCCTAGGTGTTGTGGGGTTTTGGAGAATGCACATCCAAAATTACAGTCTGATTGTAAACCTGCTCTACCAAGTAACCCGTAAGAAGAATGAGTTTGAATGGGGCCCTGAACAACGACAAGCGTTTGAAAAAATCAAGCAGGAAATAGTCCATGCAGTAGCCCTTGGGCCAGTTCGAACAGGACCAGATGTAAAGAATGTGCTCTACACTGCAGCCAGGGAGAACGGCCCCACCTGGAGCCTCTGGCAGAAAGAACCTGGGGAAACTCGAGGTCGGCCCCTGGGGTTTTGGAGCCGGGGATACAGAGGGTCTGAGGCCCGCTATACTCCAACTGAAAAGGAGATATTGGCAGCATATGAAGGAGTTCGATCTGCTTTGGAGGTGGTCGGTACTGAAGCGCAGCTCCTCCTAGCACCCCGATTGCCGGTACTAGGCTGGATGTTCAAGGGAAGGGTCTCTTCTATGCATCATGCAACTGATGCTACATGGAGCAAGTGGGTTGCACTGATTACTCAGCGGGCTCGAATAGGAAACCCCAGTTGCCCAGGAATATTGGAAGTGATTATGGACTGGCCAGAAGGCAAATGCTTTGGGATATCATCAGAGGAGGAGGTGGGTCATGCTGAAGAAGCCCCACTGTACAACCAGTTACCAGAGAATGAAAAGAAATATGCCCTGTTCACTGATGGGTCCTGTCGTATTGTTGGGAAGCATCGGAGATGGAAGGCTGCTTCCTACACGACGAGTTGCAGAAGCTGCTGAGGGAGAAGGTGAATCGAGTCAGTTTGCAGAAGTGAAAGCCATTCAGCTGGCTTTAGACATTGCTGAATGAGAAAAATGGCCAGTTCTCTATCTCTACACCGATTCATGGATGGTAGCAAATGCCCTGTGGGGATGGTTACAGCAATGGAAGCAAAACAACTGGCGGCATAGGGGCAAACCCATCTGGGCTGCTGCATTGTGGCAAGATATTGCTGCTCGGGTAGAGAACCTGGCTGTGAAAGTACGCCACGTAGATGCTCATGTGCCCAAGAATCGGGCTACTGAAGAACATCAAAACAACCAGCAGGTGGATCAGGCTGCTAAGATTGAAGTAGCTCAGGTGGACCTGGATTGGCAGCATAAAGGTGAATTATTTATAGCCCGATGGGCCCATGACACCTCAGGCCATCAAGGTAGAGATGCAACATACAGATGGGCTCGTGATCGAGGGGTGGACCTGACCATGGACGCTATAGCACAGGTTATTCATGACTGTGAAACATGTGCTGCAATCAAGCAAGCCAAACGGTCAAAGCCTCTTTGGTATGGAGGACAATGGCTGAAATATAAATATGGAGAGGCCTGGCAGATTGATTACATCACACTCCCTCAAACTCGCAATGGCAAGCGCCACGTACTTACAATGGTGGAAGCAGCCACCGGATGGCTGGAAACATATCCTGTGCCTCATGCCACCGCCCGGAACACTATCCTAGGACTTGAAAAGCAAGTCCTATGGCGACATGGCACCCCAGAAAGAATAGAGTCAGACAATGGAACTCATTTCTGAAACAATCTTATAGACACTTGGGCCAAAGAACATGGTATTGAGTGGGTGTATCACATCCCCTATCATGCACCAGCCTCCGGGAAAGTTGAACGATACAACGGACTGTTAAAGACTACATTGAAAGCAATGGGCGCTGGGACATTCAAAAATTGGGATATGCATTTGGCAAAGGCCACCTGGTTAGTCAATACTAGGGGATCTGCCAGCTGAGCTGGACCTGCCTAATCAAACCTGTTACGTACTGTAGATGGGGATAAAGTTCCTGTAGTGCATGTAAGAAATATGCTGGGTAAAACAGTCTGGGCTACTCCTGCCTCAGGAAAAGGCAAACCTATTCGTGGAATTGTTTTTGCTCAGGGACCTGGATACACTTGGTGGGTGATGCAAAAGAACAGAAAGATCCGGTGTGTACCTCAAGGAGATTTAATACTGGGTGAGAATAGCCCATGAACTCAATTGTACCATGTTAATTACTATATAATACTGTATGTTATCACTACCATGACTACTATAGGTAACTAATTAGAATGTATGGAAAAGAGTGTAACCTGAGCATGACATAAATGGTATGGAATAAGGGGTGGATAGATGTCCTGGTTTCAGTTAGAACAGAAGTTTCAGATAGAACAGAATTAATTTTCTTCCTAGTAGCTGGTGGAATGCTGTGTTTTGGCTTAGGATGAGAAGAGTGCTGATAACACCCCGATGTTTTAATTGTTGCAGAGCAGTGCTTATACCAAGCCAAGGACATCTCAGCCTTTTGCTCTGTCCTGCCAACAGGCAGGCTGGGGGTGCAGTAAGAGCTGGGAGGGGACAGACCCAGGACAGGTGACCCAAACTAGCCAAAGGGGTATTCCACACCATCTGACGTCATGCTAAACAATATATAGGGGTGGCTAGCCGGGGGGAGGGGGCCGGACTGCTCGGTTAGGCTGGGCATCGGTCAGCGGGTGGTGAGCAATTGCATTGTGCATCACTTGTTTGTACATATTATTATTATTATTATTTTCCTATTATCACCATTGTATTATTATTATTGTTATTATTACTTTTGTTATTATTATTTTCCTGTCTTATTAAACTGTCTTTATCTCAACTCACGGGCTTCACTTTCCATTTCTCTCCCCCGTCCCAGAGAGGGAGGGGGAGGGTGAGCGAACGGCTGCGTGGTGTTTAGCTGCCAGCTGGGTTAAACCACGACAGGTGGCCACTGAGCCTTCTATTCTCCAGGCTGAAAAATCTCAGCTCCCTCAGTTGCTCCTTATAAGACTTGTTCTCCAGACCCCTCACCAGCTTTGTTCCCCTTCTCTGGATTCTCTTGAGCACCTCACTATCCTTCTTGTAGTGAGGGGCCCAAAACTGAACACAGTACTTGAGGTGCAGCCTCTCCAGACCAGAGTACTCACATACCTGAAGCATATTATTCAGTGTCAATGCATGACTGACAGAACTACTAGAAAACCTAATTGTCTACTGAGCTTGAAAATCCTACTGGGGCGTATAGGAACTGTAGAGTTCTTCATTGAAACCAATTATGTGTACTCTAGGCTGTGCACTTTAGTCTTGAGAGGTTGTGGAATTTAAAAAGAAACAAGTAAGAGTGGGTGAGAGCATTTTCTTGCCAGGCATATTTGTCCAAGTTCAAGATTAATCCACAAGGGCATAGGCACAGAAGATTAAGGAACTAAACACAGTCTTCATTTCTTGCTGTATTTTATTTTTACTTTGAAGCTATTTGAAGGAATATGTCCATAACATTACCTTCTGTCAAGCACAAGGCATTGTTCATGAAACAGGTGTCCAATATATTTCTATCATCTGAGTAGTGGCACACACATACAATTACACAACAGAAGCTAGATTCTCACAGAAGCTGCAGAGGAATTTGTTGTATGTGAGTGAGACGCCACCAAAAAGTTTTATTTCAAACCCTGCTTTGTTTTCCAGCAGTGCTAGAGTTAAGGATATATTTACACTGTGGAAGATAAAATTTTGATGAAATCGTTCTCAAGGAGTTAAAAATCAACAAGATAAATTCCCATTCTAAATTAAAAAAATAAAATCAGGAATCATACACAGCATGGACATTCTAAGTATGCACTACAGAATAAGAACAGAAAATGTAATAAGTGTTAAATTTTGGCCTTAAAATATGATAGGTATTAATTCAGTCAGACAACAGAACTGTGTTACAAAGATATCCATGCAGCCTAACATTATTTAATTCATCCTTTTTTTTTTGTGTAAAGTATTGATGTGTATATATAGACAACTCAAATATTCAAAGCAGAATACGTTATATTACTAGCTACAAACCAATAGAGTATTTACTTTGTTCAAATATTGCGTCGGTGGATTTTCAGTTATCTACGTTCATATCTTGCCATAATATCACATGCCTAAAAAGCACTGAAAAAGTGAACTGTTATTTTTTATTTTTAAGGAAGGAAAAGTAAAACTGTATTATACAGAAAACATCTCATATGCATTGCCAAGAAAAAGACATAAAATAGGCTTAGGGAATTAAGAGTTAAGAAAAGCAATGGGAGAGAAAAAGTGTCATAAATAATGCAATATCTTGGGCATGTCAGAGACAGAATAACATTCTACTCATTCATGAAATCAAATATACCAAAGGAAGGCATTGATTCTGATAATGGAAAATGCACAGGAAAGAGAAGCCCCAGTTGACTTAAAGGACTGTATAGATTAAGGTAACTTGCAACAGTTTGATCACAGAAAAGTTATAGAAAAGCATTTATAGAAAATGAAAACATAGAAACATCAGAATGTGTCTTGAGTCTAGGCAGGACCAGACTTCTACCCTACACTTCTTTTCAAAATTCACCATAGCAAGACTATTGCTGTGCACAGTATGTTATTCTAGTCCTCACATGGTTATTTTGGGGCAGTTTTGTCTTCTATAATGTAGTAGAAAACCAAGAGATTTTGGAAATGGCACAGACCTTTTAAAGATGACACCAAAATGAATGTTCCCTTAAGTACTTTCTCATTTTCCCTTAAGTACTTTAATATCATATGAAAGCAAGGTAAAATTGTGCTCTTAATCTAGAAAGGAGATTCAGAGGTGAATGAAGCACTTATATGTTTGTGTATGTTAATTTCTGTGAACAAAATGCAGAAATGTGAAATGCTTATGTGAACAAAATGCAAAACTGTGAAATGCCTATGAACAACCTTTTAAGACAAACAATATGGTAGTCAAGACACTTTATAATTGTTTTTGGAGGAAGAGACATATGAACAACCTATGCTAATTTCCTGCCCCAGGTGTTGTAGGTCAAGAAGCAAGGAAACACCTTCTGAGACAAAGCATATACCTTGATGACCTGGAATCAAACCAAGCAAACCTCTGAAACTATTTGCATTCCAGGCACTGCAAGACTTTCTAATTTAGTGGGAATGCAAGCCAAATGATGGTGGTTTTTGGATTGATTTGTTTTGGTTACAAATGTTCTTTCCCATTCCTTGGAGCTACATTGTCAGAGATTGCATTCTACCTACTATTGTCCCTGAATATGAAGCAGGGACCCAAACAATGCTTGTTTAGAACCTGAAGAGAATTTTCGTATCTAAAGTAAAAGTGCATAAAATTACTTCATTAGCTCATATGAACTGTGTACATACTACTGAATTACCACCATTTTTGTGTTGCCAATATCTCTTTGAACCATGGATACATATATATCGCCTTTGCAATTCAGAAGATGTTCTCCATGAGTACAACTGGCTTGTGCACCACCATTTTCATTTTCTTTACAACTTCAGGATCTCATGCAATGTTTCTTAATATCTGTAATAAACTGTCTCTGTGTAAAAAAAAAAAAAAAAAAAAAAAGTGACAAAAGTGCAGTCTTCCAGCAAACAGAAGACAACTTCTACCTGTGTTATTTTGGACATATTCTGTATACCGAGGAACTGATAATTTTCTTGACCATGTGCTTTACAGTCTTCTGACAGCTCTGGATTTTCATGTCAGATTACAGCAGAAAATCCATTATTATGTCTTATAATGAGCATGGAAAGTGCTATAATAAGAAAATATATGTGAGGAACAAAGAAAGTGTGCTAAAGTGTAAGTAAAAATTGGCCCAGTGAATTTAACAAGACAGATTCAATAGCAGTCAAAATGCTCCTTATCAAAACATGTAACATATAAGATATGCATTAAGCAGTAGATATTTTCTTTCTTATTTCAGACTTCACATAACCTTTACTAAGACTGTAAAACAATGCTCTTTTTAGTGTTTTTAATTATTTATTTTCTCTCTTTTTCCTCCTAAAGTAAATAAGTGCACTGGTATTTAGTTTGAAAGTTGTACAAATTCTACCCATTTAAGTAGAAGTAAATAGCCTGATATTTTTACAGAAGTCTGAATGCATGTAACTCTCTAGAGTATTACAAAGACTTGTAAGGTTCTCATTCACTTCTTGAAAATGTCTCTTTATATGCTAGGCACACTCACAGGGTTAACTTAGGTGCCAAAACTTTTGCAGACAGCATTGTTTGTTTGTTTGTTTGTTTGTTTTCCTTTGCAGGCTTCAGACACTCACTCTGCAAGTTAATTCCTTGATTAGAAAGGCATTTTTCAGGAAGATTGCATTACACATTGCCAAAACATTAGATATAATTTAGGTGTCATACACCTAGGCCAATTGCTAACTCTGTGAATTCCATTCAATGGCCTCTTCAAAAGAGCCTTCTAAACTCTGTGCCAGTGTTGTTTGCTTAGATCACTTTTTATCATCTTCTTACCTACTCTGTTAATTCACTTTTTTTTTGAGAATAGACTGTCAAATTTGTTCACCTGTTTGCCATTAATAATAAAAATACTATAATAACAATAATAATCATAAGAGAGCAATAGTTCACCACCGGATGAAAAGTGTAGCAGTTGGGCTATCAGCTGCCAGTGTTACATGATATAGCAGGAAAACTTGTGTGCAGCAGAAGGTTTCCTAAGGATTTCACTAGTTAGAAACTTGGACTTGTGCCTGAAAATTAATTCCATAGGGGACAATGGTTGCCTAGTTCTTATACAGTATTTATGGCAACAAAGCCCTGGGAATTACACCACTGAATTCTTTTTGAAATTATTGAGGAAAGCAGAGACAAACTGCCTAAGATAACAGATAACCTGAAGTCCCCAGCACTAATTTTAGGTTACATGATTGAAATTTAGTCATCTCCTTTTTGTTGGCATCTTCCTAAATGCCTAAGCACCTGTATGTCCAAAGGTGAGACTGAATTGCACTGCCTGTTCCTGAACTTTTGTGAATACACTGATTGATATGTTTCCTTAAGTAGAGAGCAACTCTTCTGAGTATTCCCCACTTGGGTTTTGTCCAGACATTAATCACCTTAGTTCACAAGCCAGGTAGTGATGTTGTCTTTTACCTCAGGAGTGTTCGGGAGTGTTCAGGTGTGCTGCTATTGGGATATGGGGAAAGGCTTGAAGGAAACTGGCCATTATCTCACTGCCCACTAAAAAACAAAACAAAACAAAACAAAACAAAAAACTTAAAATATTAACAATTTTATCGTCATTGCACACAGACAGCCAAGAAACATCTGAGGAGTTCTACAGAAGAAATTCCATGGGATAATCTGACTGTCTGAATCCCTGAAACTTACTGTAGGAGCTAGTTTAGCTCAAGCCCTTGATGCCTGTCAATTGCTGTGTATGTAGGTCACATTGGGTATCCACAAAGAAATTGAAATTATTATGAAATTGAGAAGATAAATATATATATATAGTTTTTATAATAATGTAATATCCATCACAGAGATGGTGTGGCCCAGGAGTGATAACACTGTTAAAGATGTTCTATCTCCTCCAAGGATTCACACACCAGACATCTGTAAGTATTGCTGGTGTGTATGGAGCATTAGAGAGATGACCAGAAAAAGTAAGCAATGCCTTTCACAACATCAGCAGTCACAAAGTACTTCCCAAGTTGAATTGCTCTGTCAAGTTTTTAGACCCCTGAACTGTCAAAGGCCAGTTTTCTGCTGGTATTGAGTCCTGTGGAGAAAGAACTTCCCATTCTGATCTTAGGCTTTATTGATAGATCATGATATATCTGACAATTCAACACAAAATAAGCATGAAGAAAACGCAAGGAGAGAAAATCTTAAGGCTTTGTAACTTTCTGATGTGGAAGATACTAAAACTTGGTTTTGGTTGAATGGTTAGCCAAGATCAACATTCTTTCTTTATTAAAAAAAAAAAAAAAAAAAAAACAAAAAAAAACAGGAAAGGAGAAGAGACACAGGCAGAGACCTTAACACTTAAATGAGAGTAATATTTTTCTTACATTGGTAGTTGTAAATGGTCAGTGTTGTTCTTCCTAACACAACTGTGGTGAAATTATTAATGCTAATATTATTTTTTAAAACAAGCAACAACCAAAATTATATGTAGTGAGGGAAGACCAAATTGAAAAACTACAACAAAAATGGAAATCAGTAAACATTTGTATATGCTGAAATGCTTTACTTTGAATGTTTTACCAGTCCTTTAGCAGTTGAAGTACACATATGATACTGCACTTATTGAGCAGAATGATAAATCTGGAAAGTTGACCAAAGTAGCAGTGATACTTTGGAAACTGATGACAGTTAACTACTGCATGTGTAGTCTTCTGGAAGTCACAAAGAAAATAACTGAAGAATTTTTAATTGACTGCCACAGGAAATAGGTGTTTCTTAGTTCCAAGACACAATCCTACCAACTTCATGCCAGAATGCCATATTCAAATTACTTTCTCTTTAGTATCAGAAAAAATGTTGTAAACTAGGCCTATCACTTTAGAAACCAGGGGACAATCCTGCAAGATTCTGAGTGGTACTGAGTGCTACTAAGAACCATGAATTTTCACTGCAATTGAAGGTGAATATTAACTTCTAAAATAAAAATGTTAAATGTTACTTTTCTGTACACAAAATCAAAAATTAGTATACACATTTTTTACATTATTATTGTGCTCACTCAACTTGGAAGAAAGCCACAGCTCAGTGGCTTGATTTCCTTCATTTAAAAATAACTACTAAAGGCAACTAGAGCGTAGCATGCTGAAGCCTCAACTTCCATCTACATGAATAAGCACAGCATTTTCATGTGATATTTGAGTCTTCAACGTACCTTCCTGTCCATAGAATAAAATAAGACTGTGAAATTAAATATGACAAAAGAGCTTTTTTTTTTTTCAAATAAAAATATGTGCAGAAAAAAAAAAAAGCTGTGTTCAATAAAACATGATGAACTCAGTTGCAAGTATCTTCTGCATAAACAGTAAGAAAAACTTCCTAAATAACCAAGAGTTATGTAACAGGTATAACAAAAAGTGTTTTTTTTTTTTTGTTTTGTTTGTTTGTTTTATATGCTAGATATCTATGCTCTAATAGTACCGCATAGAATAGGACTGATTGCACTTGCCATGCACACAGAGTGCTGGAACAGTATGCAGTGTTTCTTCCTTAAATTATATTTAATTACTTTTCAATTACAAACACTTTTCATGAAGCTCTTATCCAAACACTATAGTAAAAGCAAACGTGCAACAGCTGGTACTAGGACATTTTTATGAGTTTAAATAAAATACACAAAGAAGTATCTCTTCAAAGACAAAGATGTGAAAAGTCTTCGACCTGAAATTGATCTGTACAAGATTATTCTTTCTGATTGCATTTGAAGCTACTATGGTAAAGAAGATTCCATAACACGAGAGCAACTTATGAAGTCATCTCTCACTTATTTATGTTTTGTACAGTGATTTTTTTCAAGTTTGAGTAACCAGACCCATTACACACACACACACATATATATAAAGACTTCATATTTATTTATTTTTAAAATATGGGTAGTTTTTTTTTCAGGAAAAAAAATAGTTTTCTAAAACTAGTTTTCAGGCAACTAGTGAAACTTGGGTGTAAAAAAGGGAAAGTGGAAATTTGTTTCCTTGGATGTAAGAAGAATTCACTGGTAATTAATCACAGGCATAGAAAAAAATAATTAGTATTTAGGCATTAATCATCTGTGTTTTACAGAAGTGCGT
The DNA here is from genome assembly GCF_964035555.1 of Netta rufina. Taxonomy (NCBI): domain Eukaryota; kingdom Metazoa; phylum Chordata; class Aves; order Anseriformes; family Anatidae; genus Netta; species Netta rufina. The sequence goes on from NC_140125.1 coordinate 58,845,425, forward strand.
TACAGTGAAAGTTGTATAATTTAAAAATATATAAGAAATGGATTCACTAATGTCTAGAACAATCAATGTGGGGGAATGATGGTTAATGTGGGTTAATGTTAAAACTAATTCCTTAAATCTAAACTATGCTTGATTAGGGATAAGCAGAAGGATTCATAACCAATTTGAAATTAAACCAAACTTGGAGATCAGTTGACATTTCTGATGCTTTTCTGATATTTTTCAGTTCAAGTATGAAATTTTAGGCAGAAACCTAAAAAATTCTACCTATCTGAGTGTAAGGTGTTGAGATCTCTAACAGACTAAATATGTTAACCAGACCTGACTGAAAATTGAAAGGTGTACACACTGCAAGAAGAAATTTTCCCGGATCTGTGATAAATATTCTATGGACACAAGATAATTTTATTTATTTTTATTTTATTTTTTTAGCAGAGATTATTTTTGTGACTTCTTCTCTAATGTATTTCTAAATACATGCTATAGGTCTAAACACATTAAAGGTCATGGAGAACTTAACTTCAAGGACAGTAGGGCAGAGTCATGCATGTTTTACAGTATTTCTATTGCAATGATACTTCACTAAAATTTGTATAGAATAGATGAAATAGGTGATGTAAATAGATATAGATTATTTGCTTTTGTATATATGATTGGCTTCGCAGGACTGTCTTAAAGGCTGACCCTCCATTTGAAAAAGACTTGGCTAAATTTAATTTAATTTAAAAAAAAAAATCAAAACAAACAAAAACGATGAAAATTCAAGGGGCAGGCATGACTGTGTTGCTATCTAAAATGATTTAACATCTGCTAGCAGGATTACTGCAATAGATTTCTCCAACATTAGTCTGAGGTTTTCAACACTCTCCTATCTCCCACATTTGATTACTTTCTATGAGATGAGGCAGGGTGTTTCTGACAGCACTTCTTGATTTAATTTTGTACTGTTGGGCAACAACATGCCAGCCATAGTACACCCCTGGTGGATTTGTACAAGCTTGGGGATATAGCAATATCCTATTGGATTTTTAGGAAGGATGCCAGACACAACAGAGAGAATTAATTATTAACAGCACTGCTATCTTTCTAACTTAGCTTCAAGGCATTATTGTGTTTGCTTTCAGTGATGGCTATCATTTCTCAGCTGTTCTGTGTATAATGAACTGCATATGCCTCTTAGATTTCAGACCTTAATCTAACAGGTTATCTGTTGTAGCCACAAATTCTGTCATTCCCTGAATATGCAGGTATTAGAGTTTTTAAATTAAACTGCAAACCTCTCTGATGTGGCAATAACATATACAAGATTACACTGAGGAGTATGCTCTGACAGACATGCGACACTACAAATTCAAGGAGATTGTTGCGAGACTATACACCCATAAACTTCAAATTAACCAACTACATTTTGTACTCTAATGCAGAGAAATATGAATACTTAATCATAGAATCATAGAGTCATAGATTCAATCAGAGTATCATAGAATCATAAAACAGCCCAGGTTGAAGAGGAGCACAAAAGGTCATCAGGTCCAACCTTCCATGGGAAAAGGGAACCTAGATGACATGACCAATCACCCTGTACTGCAGCATCTTGGAAGTCTCCTGTGATGGGAATTGTACCAAGTCCCTAAGACCGTTGTTCCAATGATTGATTTATGATTTATCCCACTGTAAAAAAAAAAAAAAAAAAAGTCTTAAGACAAAACCTGTCCTAATGGATCATTTACCTGTTGCCCTTTGACTCCTCCATTTGTCTCCTTTTGAAGACAGGAGTCTTACTCACTTACAAGTGAACTCTGTCATTGCTTAAATGTTACCTTAAAATATACCTTAAAAGTTAATTTACTGTGAAGCTCAAGGACATACCTAAGCAAACTTCCTTTTTTTTTTTTTTTTCTTTTTGCTGCCTGAAAATTGTTGTTTCTAATGTCTTCATAATTCAGCACAGTAATGTTTTGTTTTGTTTTGTTTTGTTTTTTCTCAATAAGCAACATCTGCTTAATGTCCTATATAAATAAATAATAATAATAAAAAGCTACCAAATCCTTGTCAATATACATGTTGTTCTTAGTTGAAAAATTTATTTGCAATCAATATTGCACTCCGAAATCAGAATACAAACAGACTGAGGAAACAGATTAAGATTTCAGCAACTGGTTGAAACAAATTAAGCAGGAGACTTTCAAATTGACCACAAAAGCAGCACACAATAGTATATTTTTCACCAAATTATTCTAAACCAAATGAACCAAAGCTATTTGTTTTGTAACATTTGTATAAAACCAAGGGTGTTGTGGGGCCCAAATAAGCAAGTAAGAAACAAGTAAATATTTTTTCATTGGCTAATGTTTTTAGCTTTCCTAATCTTAAGGTTTTCTAGTTGTAGTAGGCTTATGTGGCAAGGTTTTGGTAGCAGGGGGCTTCAGGTGTAGCCTTTGTGAGAAGAATCCAAGAGCTGCACCATATTAGATAAAGGCCAGTTCCAGCCACCTCCAAAAGGGAATCACCAATGCCCAGAGCCGAGCTAATAAGTGATGCTGTTTGTGCATCTGTGAAAGCATGTTTAAGAAAGGAAGAAAACAAACAAAAAAACAAACAAACAAAAATACCTGCTGCCCAAGAGCATCTGGAGAGTGAGAAGTGAGAACCAGCCCTGCAGCCCCCCAGGTCAGTGCAGCAGGAGGGCAGTAGCACAGGCACGCAGCAGCAATTTCCCTGCAGCCTGTGGAGTGGCCCCTGGTGGAGCAGGCAGATCTCCATGCTGCAGCTGGTGGAGGAGTCCCCAGTGGAGCAGGTGGATGTGGCCCAGAGGAGGCTGCAGCTCATGCAGAACCCCCACAGAAGGAGACTCTAAGCCAGACCTGCAGCCCTTGGAGAGGAGCCCACACAGGAGTAGGTGATCTGGAGGGAGCTGCCGCCTGTGGGGGACCCGTGTTGGTTTTGTTTCTCACTGCTCTAGCATGTTAGTAATAGGTAATACATTTCATTAATCTCCCTATGTTGAGTCTGCTTTGCCCATGACGATAATTGTTGAGTGACCTCCCTGTCCTTATCTCAATCCTTGAGCACTTACTGTTGTATTTCCTCCCCCTTTCCCTTTGAGGAATGGGAGTCAGAGTGGTTATGGTGGAGCTCAGCTGCCCAGCTGGGTAAAACCAGCATAGCAGTTTAAGTGTATGTTCATGCAAAAAATTGGAGCTGTGTAGATACAGCTCATTTTAGGATAATAATGATATGGTATACTTTCAAGAAAATTTCCCTAGCTAGGCAGGAAGAAGAAGTTACAATTTTTAAAGTGTTAATCAACAGGTCTCCTTCTGGAGGAAGAATATTGCGTAGCATAAAATGAAACATTTTAGTTTGAGAATTTCAACAAAAGTAGCTTTTATTTTTCTTTAATCTTAAAATTTTATGTACTTGCTAATTTATTTTTTAAATTAAAAATATAAACTTAAAACATTAAAGTAGAAATTAAAAACTTAAAACATAATTGATGCTAAAGCAAGAGATTAAGTTCTTTAACATTATTTCAACATTTCGTAACTCCTTCAACCAAAATTTCAGGAAAACTTCTCATAGATGGCGAGACAATGATATATAAATTAATTGGTATAAGCACATAATGTTTTGTCATAAGTTCTTCTTATCATCTATTTAGACTCTTCTGAGATCTGCTATCTCTAAGACTAGTCTTAGACTAATCTCAGCTTCTAGTCTTCATTAGTCTCTTGGTAATATCACACTTACAATAAAAAGGCTAGGGTGGATTCTTCTGAGAAGAATCACAAAGTATACCATCTATTTTGCATTTACCATTTCTCAATTCTTTCTATTTGTGTATAACTAGGTACTAAGGTCTATATTTTGGATCCTAGGTTCAAGATTTGCATTTCAGAAGTTCTATAATGAGTTTTGTTTTCTTGCTTAAAGTTAATAGCAGAGAAGTTCAAAAGTGGCAATTCTTAATACACCTAGACTAATTTTTACCAATATTGATCAAAATTCTTTCTCTTGTTTGTTGAAGAATTTAGTTGCCACTTTTGCTACTGGTTTAGACTGCAGCTAAAAAATGGTTCTGGACTGTTATTTATAAATAGTTTTTTAAAAATTGTGTTCCTGTAACTTACGACTTCTAAATACATTGGTATACAGAGTGAACGAAGTAGATAAAGTTATATTTTCAATGTCAGTTTGCAGTTTGTAGTACATTTAATGTGCTGCAATGTACTACATGTCCTTATATAATCATAATATACAGGGCCATATATATCAGAAGACGGTATGGTATAAGGCTTTTGATATTTTCAAAAGCTGATAACTTGTGAGGTAAAAAAAGATCAAAAGAAAGAACAAGAGGAAAGTAACAGTAAATACATTTATTTGTCAAATCTTTGCACTCCCTTCAGTCAAAGTGCTGTTTTATAGTCTGATATAGCTTTGTACAGTTTCTATTCCATAAAACAGAATGCTGTGGAAATGGAACATGTGGCTTCAGCTCTTGAAAATGCTCTAGCACTTCTTCAAGTGAATGCATTGAAAATATTCTTTAGGTAATCAAGAATGCAACTGACCGGATAAGGTAAAAAAATATGTAATCTAAAAATCTGTTTAGCTAAAGAGACTTGCTGCAAATATTCAGCTTCTCCATTGGAAGTTTTATGGGAGGTTATTTCTTTGTAAGCAATATCTGAAATCATTATTATATCTGATTTTTTTTTTTTTTTTTCTGATATACTTCTTCTGGAAGACTGGTATTGTTACAAACCATTTAATTCTTGGTTCAGTTTACAGAGAAGTAAAAAAGTATAGAGTTAATACCTAGCTTTGATGACAAATGTGAGATTGTTCCTACTTCATAAGTAGTTTGGCAAAAATAAACTTGTTCCAGAACATTGAAGCTGAACTTCTGGAGAGAATTCTGTATGTCAGTTTTTCACCTAATCTGCTTTTCACCTAATGCAACAGATAATATTTACAACACCTACATGTATCTACAACATTTATCTACCTCCAGCTGTAGATAGCACTTCTTTCCTTTAATTCTTGATGTGCATCCTGTTTTTAATTGCTGAGGACTCCTAGGGAATAGACACACACTAGCTGACTCAGCAAAATATAAAAATTATGGCAGATATCAGAAACATTATAAATATAGACTTAGGGTGAGAAATTGAAAAAGAAAAAATGCAACAGATCTGGAACAGGCAAGTATTCCTTTCTGAACCATATAACATATTAATTCCTCTGATCATATTTCCTTTGCAAGGAGTTCCCCGGGAACACTGTCGAGAAAGATTTTTTCCAAACCTTTTCCAATTGCAGGATTTTCTTGTTAATGGCATAATGATAAAGCAACTGGTATTCTTTTTCTCACTTTCATGTTTTCTGAACAAACTTTGAACATCATCATGTGGTTTTACAATTCACTCATTCACTTATTCATTTGTTTTCATGCAACAGTCCCAACAGACCAATGCTGAAAAAAAGTGAAATGCACAAGCAATACTATCTGTTCTCAAATGACCATGCAGAAAGAAATGGACATTGCAGTTATTCAGTGTTAAATAATATTCTTTCAATGTCTAACATTTATTTTGAATGTTAGAATACAATTACCGTATTTAATGAAGACTTTAACTTACTGTCTTTCAGCACAGGGGGTTTATGTAGCTGGTTTCCATCCGTTATTTGTACATTATGTATTTGTTTAGTATAACGGTATAATTAGGGGAAAATATAGGAGAGTAGAAAACAGCTCAGTTTTGTCAGAAAATGTATACAAATTCAGTATGATACAAGAGAACAAAGAAGACAAAGTATTAAAAAAATAAAGGGGGGAGGGAGGGGGGGCACAAAACATTTAACCAAACAGATAACTTCAGCTGCAAGTGAATCCAATTGAAGTAAGACTGAGATGGCTGAGTAACTGAGTTACATATGACCCTGTTAAAGATGATCAGAATGAGCTCCTGAAATAAATGTCAATATGATCCAAAATACTCCCGAGGGATACTAGAATTAAGACAAGTGACAAGTTAGTGTGTGTCTTTGTCCAAAATAACTGATGTTGCTGTCACAATAGCTGTAGATAATATCACTCAGCACAAGGAAGCTCTTCTCAAACATTGAATAAATATACATTTTGACAGAAAACAAACAAACAAAAAACAGTATAATCACGTTGCTTTTAAGCTTTAAAATGGAAAAAAAAATATCTGTAAGAACAAGATAAGGTCAAACAGAAAAAGAAGTTTTCAAGAAGCTGACTGAAACATAACACTGCATTCTATAACTGATGGTGTAAGACAATACAAATAATTTATGGATGTGAGTAGATAGAAACTTCTGAAAGCTACAAGAAAATAGATTCGTAATTATGATCAGGAAGCAACTTAATCTGTTATGGACAAAGCAATAAAGAATTTATCTCCATTTTAGCATCTCTCTGCCAAATTATAAACCACTTGGGCTATTAAAAGAAATGTCATTGGATTTCTGAAATTTTATTTTCAGTAGTGTTCCCAAAATAATATTCTTTTGTAGTCATGTCATAGTAATATCTTAAAACAAGGAATTGCAGAATTGAAGGGGTTGGAAGGAAAATGGTATTCATCTTACCATGCAAAAATATCATATTTGTTTATGAATTTAGTTGATTATGATCAACCACCAAATGAAGGATTTCAACTGCTTTATGTTTGTATAGCAACAATTCAGAATGACTACTAAGCTGTAGTATATTTGATTCTAGAAAAGACAAGCCTCTTTTTCAAATTTAGGTACATTATTTAGTCAAAATCCTTTTTACTTAAGCAAAATGTGGTCTGGGACATAGGCTTAAATCAAGGTTTGGATAATTATACCCATATTTTAAAAATGAAAAAAAAAAAAAAAAAAAAAAAAAGTTCCATACACCATAAAGTATGAGGATGTTTGAAAGCTCAAAATGAATAAATTTATATGTAGACATCTTACATCTGCAGCTTAGAATTCCTGATGTTCTAGTGACTATGTCTAGCACCAAAATCTTTGGAAAATTAGGTCGTTTGCAGATTAACACAATCCAAGATAATGTTAGATGTTTTGTAATTTGCTTTGCATGTATTTATGAACTATAAAATAGTTTTAAAGTAAAATGAAAATCTGATGATATTTTTGCTCTTAACTACTATGCTCCTTGTTGATTAGTTTTGCAGTCAAATACTGATACCTGCAAATAAAGAGAAATTCACTTATACTTCAGTGTTCCCCCTTTAAAATATCATTCTTTAAACTTGTTAGAGATTATAAAGTAAGCTAGACAGACTGTATTTTTATTTCTCAGCATAACAGGATCAAGCAAGTTCTGTGATATGTAAATGGAAAGGATATTTCTGTATTTCTTACATTTTCAATAATTTAGCAGCAGTCCCGGCTAACCAGAGAGGTTCCAGTTGACTAACTAGAGGTTGGTTAATGTGACCAAAAATTTTTTTTCATATTCTAGTTGACATTAATACTCGGTTAACACAATGTTTCTACCACAATGCACACAAAACCAAGTACAGTAAAATCAGCAGTGTTAGTGAACTGGTGATCTACACTCACCCCCATTCCCTTGTATCACTTTACCTTCTTCTCTTTTTATCCCCCACTATCTATGTTCTTACCCAGATAGAAACAAAAAATATCCACATGGAAAAAAATAATAGAAAAGATGAAAGTAATGGTAACCTTCTGTGGTGGTTTTACCTTTCTGGGCAGCTAAACTCTACCACAACTTCTCTTTCTCCTTAGAAGAGGAAGAGAAGAAAGTATGCTGGAAAGAATAAAACAAACAAACAAACAAAAACCTCAAAAGTTGAGAAAAGGTTTGAGATAATTTAATTAAAGGGAAAAGGAAGAGGGAAAAACAAAAAAACAAGCAAAGGCTGTATGGAAGCATGGAAAGAGAGAAAATAAATTACTCTCTACTTCCCATCAGCTAGTGATGTTCAGCCATGTCCTGGGAAGTAGGGCCTGGGAAGTAGCCGTTGTTTGGGACAGCTTCATAATGTGTACCACCCCCTCCCCCCTTCCCCTTTCCCACCTTTTATTGCCTCTGAACTGTCACAGAAATTCTGACCTAGGGAAGAAATTATTTATATTTAATTTTTATAAAATATCTCAATTTTCTAAAAAGAATCGAGTGGCTGGCCAAATATACATCTATAAGAACCCTACATGTTGCTGTGTTATAGTTTGGCTTGTGTTCTTCTATGGATTCACAAATAACAAAAGAGTAAAGTTAGTAACATAGATATCAACATTACTCCCTTAAAAAAAAAAAAAAAAAAAAAAAAAGTAAGAGGAACAAGCCCAAACTAGTTCTAATGTGGTACAATTTCAGTAAAATAGATTAACTGCAATGTTTTTTTTGGATAAGGAAGCCAGTAAGAGATGGGTAATGTGCAATACATATGTGGTCCTATTTATGTTAGAATTAAGAGCACCGGGAAGCACTTTCACCCATGATTGCATGTTCCATGTTTATTTTCTGTACTGAATGTTTAATAAGTACCATTACAAAACTTAACATTTTTTGTGTGTTTTACATTGAAATAATATTATAGTATTCAGGAGAGAAGGACATGAATATAAAGGCAGATGGCATGCATATTGTTAATAAGTGTTTTTTGTCTATTACAAACAATATTTTTCTGTTTTAGCATTAGAGTTGGGCTATTCAAAAATGGTTTTGAATAAAGGAAGAAATGAGTCAAACATTTTCTTTTGAGGTTTATCTGAGTAAAACCATTGAGGGGTTTTGTTTGTTTGTTTGTTTTTCATGTGTTTACAATTAAAGGATCAAAAGGAGTTGAAGATTGAAAGAAAGACTATAATAAGAAGTTTTTAAGAGGAAACACCATTTGCTTTATTATGTTTTATCCTCTATGACTTCAACATCATTCTCCCTTACACTGCCGGACTTAGAATTAACAAAAGACATGTTTGAGTGATGACATCTACTAACCTTTAGAAAACCCACTGCCTGAAGTCTGAAAATTAATATACATAGTACAGAGCCTACATAAGCTGTGCAAATTTTGTAAACTGTTATGGTCGCTAATGCTTTTGAATATTCAGCTCTGGTAATTTTATTTCAAAGCATGTTTCCAAAATGCGTAGAGGACAAAATGCCTTTTCTGTAGACCTTGCCCAGAACAACAAGTCTTCCAATCCAGGCAAATTGAGAAGCAATTTTAGTCCAATAGCACATTATCACAGTGACTTTTATTTTATTTCATTTTATTTTATTTTATTTTATTTTATTTTATTTTATTTTATTTTATTTTATTTTATTTTATTTTATTTTAAATAGAATGCAGTTTTCTCTGCTAGGATACTGCCCTAACCACAAAGAGAAAGATTCATTCTGAAAATATGAACTTGGTTCTGTTACAAGGCTAGATTCATGATGGAGTGAGCATCTCTCAAAGCCTTGGCTGCTGAAATCAAGAGATTATAGAAACACGTCAGCTTTCATTTTTTAAAATGAGTGCACATTGATCTCTCCTACTTGCACTTGGAAGCCAGACAAATGTTCAAGTTCAAGAATTAGAATGGAAGTTAAGCATTTATTATTTCAAATCTTATGATTGTTAAAATTAATCTTCTGTCTTCAGGAGGTCTGAAGGAGGCTTAGCGTTTGGCAGTATTAGGAACTAGTAACACTTTACATATCCATTATGGTATTTTTCAAAAATGACTGGTATACATAATGTAATAAATGATGAATAAACAACATACATGTGAGACCTTAATAGAGTTTTGTTCCACGTTTTCTGTATCCTAAAATTAAATACTGGAAAGAGGATTTCATTCCTATACTGATATATGTCTGTATATCAGAGTAATTTAAAGTGATATGGTGTGGTATTTACAGTCCAAGTCCAGAATATTTATAATCAAACAATTTCCATTGTTAAACACTAAAAAGTTTAATAAGTATAATAAATGGGCTTTTGCTCATGTTTTGTGTTAATTTAAATTAAGGCCTTTTAAAGACCAAAATCTAGAAAGAGATTTTATCTTGGTAGTAGCACATTCTAATTGTTATACTATAAGAAATGACACGAGGTTGAATCTTTTCTTTATATATGCTGCAAAATAATTCAAGGAATAATGTGTAAACTGTGGAGACAATGCAGAAGGGAAAAATGCTTATTAAAGAAGAAAACATTTGGAGAACAACTTCTGAATTTCAGATAGACTTTCTTCCATTTGAGATATACCTTCTTTTGGGACAAGAATTAGGCTTCTCTTTCAGTCTTTTAATCTTATTTGAACCATGCAGTTCAAGATATTCATATAGATGGATGTATTTAGGAGACAGACATGAGGAAGGATTGGTGTATGATGATTTAGACATGTCAAGTATTCCTGAAGAATACACACAGACATATGTTACTGTAGATGGTAGTTGGTGAGGGAACGGTATTATAACCATGTATGACACTCAACTCTAGGTAAGAGCACAAAGCTTAATAACTAAGGACTGCACTTAAAAATCAAGCAAGGGACCTTACTATAAGTCTTACTCATGAATTGTATATATGGTTTATTATCTTTTTATTACTTGCAATAAAATAAGAAAACAACATATTTCTAAAAGTGCAAATTCTTTTGTAATTTGTGTGTGTGAAACCCAAAGAGGGCTCATGTTTAGAACACTTCCCGTGGAAGAAACTAGCAGAACTGAGTTTCCCCAGCTGAATATTTATGTGTCCATAGAGGAACAGCTTCAAGAAAAAAAAAAAAAAAAAAAAAAAAAAAAAGAGAACAGGAAAAAAGTCTTGACTCAATATAGTGGAAACAAATTATACCGCTATTTTGTTTTTATTTTTCTTTATTCTTCTAAATTTTAAGTATGCTCCATAAAAAAAAAAAAAAAAAAAAAAAAAAAAAAAAAAGTTTTATTGTTTTATTTAGCTTTATAAGTGAGCTAGCCAGAGAGTATGGAATTTTTGAATCCCACTGAATAAATTGATTGAACCTGTCAGGCTGGCAAGTGATATCAAGAATTAGACAGTGAAGGAATAGAAATGCTAAGACTTCCTTACCCATTCCTGACTCCTGCTTACTTGATTAAGTGAGATTTTTGTAAATGTTCTGGCAGTCAACACCAGAATTCTCCAGATACCCCACTGAAACCCACTGAGTCTAACTGGTGAATTTAATCCAGGTGCTTTGATATGAATGTGCAAGCATCCCATGATTGAACATGGAATAGAAACTGGAATTCCCCAGCCCAGCTAAAATGTTTTGCTGCCCCATTTCTGTAAAGATTTTGAAAAAATCTTCAGTGGAGCAGGGAGTTAATTGGCAAACTCTGTAATTCTCTCTTTCCTTTTATAAGTACCTTGCCAGCTCAAGGTGGTTGAAGTGCTTTGGCTGACATTCACAGAATTTAGTGCCAGTGGCAAGGTTTCTTCTCAGTTAGCAATAAATCTCTGTCTTTAGAATTCAAAGCAAGTTGTCTGATTTTTTTTTGGGGGGGAGAGGGGGGGCGGGACAGGGACAGACGGACACGACACTGTGATTTTAGTATATTGTCATTTCACTAATTTGGATAATTTTTTGTTCAGTATATAAGGAAAACTGTAGCAGTAGTACATGTTAGAAGGCCATATGTTGTAAGTGGTTATTTAATATATGTAGTTTTTAATTTTTTACTGAATTTAAGCATCTGCCCACAAACACAACAGATGACATACAAATCACACTGCTCCTACTTTCTCTATGTATAAACTGACAACTTGACCAAATTCATATACTTGGAATCATTTGTTACCTGTACCTCCTGTAGAACATCTGTGGTCTGTTTAATGAAGACCGCTGAAAACCTGTTTGTCCTATCATTTGCAGGTTATATTTGAATTCAGTTTATTATTCAACAGCATACTTACAATTCAAACTACTTATCTAGGAATGATTCTTAGGTTTTGTTTGTTTGTTTTTGTTTTGTTTTGGTTTTGTATATTCATGTAATTAAGGTAATTGATTCACTGAAGGCTCAGATAAGCAAAGTGTCTTTAAAAAAAAAAAATCCCATTTAAAGAAAAGAGAGTTTTGAGACAGCAAGTGATAAGAGAGTATGTCTGTATTTCTGTATTATCAGGATGTTATGAAATATATTTATTTATCTGATTAAATTTTGGATTTTGATAAAGAATCCAGCAACTCTATTTCCTCTGAATTAAATATTCATTAATTCATTAAAAGCTGCTTGCATTTGCCTCTCTCCATTTTTATATTATTATTATTATTATATTTTTTATTATTAAATATTATATATATTATTTTGTCTATATTATTTTCATTAATATAGAAAAAATAATGGATAGAAATATGAAAGACGTATATATACCAAAATAATATAAGACAAGCCAGTTCTCTATCCCAAGAACCCAGACAATCACTGTGGTGCTTCCTGACACGGTAAAGCAGCAGGAGACAGCTAATGAGGCAAGTCATCCGTTATCATTGCAGTGATAGGCTGATTTAGTTATCTGAATCAAAATGACAGATTCAGGAGGAAGGCTCCTGGGAACTTCACTGAAAACATTATGTTGATGTTACCATGCATTGATCATCTTGTGGAGTACCTCTTTGTCTCCATGCCAACAATGAATAGAAACAAAAAAAGCAAGGGTTAAGGGGCATGCTTTTGGAAAACTAATATCGGGGAAGATATTTTCTTTATAAACAGGTTTCATTAAACACTGAAATAAGCTTCATGCCTAGGACAAATCATGGCTCTTCAAAATATGGGATGTTTTATAATGTAATTTCAGCTTGTCAGGAACAATTTTTCTCTTTCCGTCTAAGATTACTTAGAAGTTTAGCTTTAGAAGCTACAGTCCATGTCACTGGTTGCTTATTAATTTTATTCCAATGTAAAAAGGAAGAAATAGACTTTAACCATTTCAATGCCATCTATGAATACCAATAATTCAAAATGAAGTGTGGTTATATTTTTATAGGATATTCAAAAATTTAGATAAGCCAAGTTAATTTTCATAAAACTAAATCTTTTCAGGAAAGAAGCAATCGGGGCGGGGGGGGGGGGGGAGGAAGAAAAAAAGTAGAAGCAAATGGTGAACAATTTTTTCTGGAAACTGAAAGTAGAGTTAGGTTTTGTTTTTGAAAGGTGGACTTTCTAGTAAAATGATTAAGAATAATCTAAAAAAAAACAACCAACCAACGAACCAAACAAACAAACAAACAAACAAACAAACAGACCATAAGAAGAATAGTTATTCAGAAACACAGCATCTCACTATTGAATCTTTCATTATTTTTTGAGGAAATTTTGCTGACTTGTGATATTTCACTGGGACTTACCAGCTGATTTAAGAAATAGATTTTAAGTTTGTTTTCTTTTTCTCAGGAAATTTACCTAGTCATTCATCTCTAAGCCACAAGTGTTCTAAGCTAAATGTGTTTAGAGGAAAAAAAATAATAAAGAAGAGACAAAATAATCTGAAAAGTGTGTGTATAAAAGTGTGTGTATATCCATTCTGAATCATTAAGATACATGTTTTTACTGAAAACTGTAGAATGTATATTCTAGGAGAAAATAATAATATGAAAAAATATATGAACTTGAATTAAAAAAAAAAAAATAAATAAAATTGTCCTGGAGCACTGCTGAGTGGGAAAGCCAAGGTTTACTTTGGAAGGAAAAGGTTTACTTTGGAAGGCCAGAACAGTGTCTGTAGTAGACTCAAAGGGGTTATTGATCCCCAAAGTATCTATTCTCCCTGTTTCCCAGCAGCTTAAATGGTAGATGGTGTAAAATTGGAACATGAAAATCCCAGTACAAGAGGCAATGAAAAATCACAAACTAGGAGAACTAGTTTGGCAATTTTCCTCTTTTACTTCCAATATGTTACAACCTACATTCCTGATACATTTTGCTTGTAAATGGATTTCGGAAGGCAGTTTGTCTGTACCAATTTTAAAAGCCCTATTTACAGTTGAAATAAGAATCAGTAATTATAACAACATCAATGACAATTGAAGTTAAGCAGCTTCAGGCAAAAGATACAGGAAGTTTGACATAAGGGAGGTACTTAACTAGTACTGAACACCTTTAAATGCAGAGAGAAGAGTTTGGAGAAGATGACCCTTGTCCCACTTTCAGACGACTCAGGGATGCTAGACAATCAAACTTTCATGCAACTTTCATACCTGTTGGAAAGAAAAAATGCTTTCTGTTCAATATTGGTCTGTACAAATTAAAATATCTTACAGTTCTGCATCATAAAGCCTTTATTCTTCCTGTCAGAAAAGATTATGCAAAATCTTCTGTAATAGTCTGACCTCAGGAGATGGTCAGTATACTGAAATCTGTGTAAAGATGTTTCCAGAAGTGGATTTTGAATGAAAGCTTTACTTTTAATTTTTAAACACACCATCATCATCTTATTTTGCAGCTGTAGAATTACATAGTTATCTTACTCTAGAAGGGTGGGTGGTAAGAGGCTGAGGTAGAAGGCAGAAGGGTACAAATCACAAAATCTCTTTGAGCCTCAGTTCTCCATCTTTGTCATAATACTTCTTACTCCTCGTTTGAACTGTCTTCAAAATTCAGACTTTAAGATTTCTTTCTTTATATCAATCTAATCCGTTTTAAAAACCTCATATGCCTCATAATGTGAACATATGCTACTTTGTATGGGAGCTCACAGTTATTCTCATGTGACAGCAAACTAATGAAGACTAACCTTGTACCTGGACCAAAACAAAAAAGCAAACAAAACAAAATGATTAATTGCTACATAACTCAAAATCTCTTCAGAGTTCTAGCTTTATGTTCAAAGTTGATGAAATAGATATAACACTCTTTCCAGAATTCAATTGAAGATACCTTTCCAGAAATCTGGGATTCTCCCCTCTACCAGAAGTGTGTGTGTATATATATATATATATATATATATATAACCTAATTCTTCAAATGCTATGTATGACTGTCATGTCCCATGACCTTATCTTAAAAAATTGTCCAGTGAGAGGTTATGACCTCCCAGTGTGTCATAATCACACCTTTATTTATTTATTTATTTATTTATTTATTTTTATTCTGCTCATAACTCAAATACAGTTCCATTGAGAATCTTGGAACAAACTAACTTTTTTTTTTTTTTTTTCACTTTTTTTTTATAATCTGTAAACTTCTGCCTCTATTTATGCTGTAAGCATATTATGATACTGAAAAATGCAGTATTTTTTAAATATGTGTTAAGAAAACAAATACAAAATTACTTAGAACATCATATTATTTGTTATCTTTAAACATCCGGATCTTTTGTGGGAGCATATTGTATTAGTCCATCAGTACTACTATCCAAGTCCCTATCACAAATATGGAAAAGCTGTTTTCATGACCAAGCAAATAAAGATGTTGCCATTTTGGTCTTCTGGGAACCTTGCCCAGATCGACTGCATTAGTAGGCAATAATAGATAATGGATATCCTTGAAAAAAAAAATGCAGGAAAGGAGTAGCTTAAATGAGTCTTTAGAAGATTGAGTCGGTTTAGAAGATTGACCTTGGGTTAGATTATAGAGGCTAAGTAGTCACCCTCATATGATAAGATTCAAGATCAGTTAAGGAGTAAATAGTCTTCATTAAGAATTTCATCCTTTTGATCTCTCAGGATGCCTTCTACTCAAGTAGAACGCGTGTACTGTAGCAGTTCAATAAACAATGTACCATGAACCAAATGCAACCAGAGACTAGTAATTCAAGTTGTAGTCTATGTGTGACATTTCAATTAACATAGAAAGCCTCTTTACCAGCCACCTGGAGAGACAGGGACAGAACTGGATATCTGAGAATCACCATGGAGTAGCATTGTGCTTCTCCAAGGGGTCAATAGTAAACGTAATCTTCTCAGTAATGAAAAAAATAAACAAACGAACAAACAAAAATTTCACAGATCCCAGGGAGTTTTATCATGTAAACAAGGTTCAAGAATTACGGATTAGAAGAGAATTTGTTCCACGAAAGAAGGAGTTTGTCTTCACTTGCTTAAATCCTCCTGTATTTCAGAACAGCATGCTGTGCATGTATTGCAGCAAAAACTGCAACAAGGAAATTCTTGGCTCCACCATTAACTACTCCACATGATTAAAGCCATCTACATGACTGAATTTTGGCTAGCTGGCTGGATCAAATGGCATAATTAATGGATACCCCATTCTGTGATATTAAAACGTGTTTATAGAGATACAATAACCTGCCCTGAGTTAAATAAGTGTGGCAAAGCAAAAAATAATTTTGAATGTATGAGTGCTGATACAGTAATATTACCACTGTAATGCTTTGTACTTAGATGCTTTTTTTTTTTTCTTTCTTACAGAAAAATCTCTGTAACATAAGGAAAAAATAAATAAATAAAAGCACATTTGTGCTTATAATAGGGAAAAACAAAACAAAACAAAACAAAACAAAAAAACGTGCTGCTTTTGAAGAGTGAATGAGGACCTAACTACTTTTTTTAGAGGTAGCTGGGATATTGCCATTATTAGTAATTCAGGCACAGATAACTCACTCTTGTGTGAGCTTACTGAAATTTATTTTAATAAGCTGTTTGAAATACCTTTATTATGAGAAGAAATATGAGGAAAAACTATATGAAATATAGGAATGTAGAAAAATAGTTATTGTTTGTTTGTTTGTTTTTGTTTTTGTTTTAATTAAACAGCAAAACAGATATAAAGACCAAATTATTTTTGTCCATTGCCATTAGTTACAGATGTACGGAGCCTAGTGAAGGTGATAACACAACCTTACCTCCTATCTTGGTGAGCCACTTCACTATATTTTACGCCAATGTTAATGTAAGTCTAAAAAATCCATATATACTCTGATGGAACAGTACCTACAACTAAGACTAAAGAATTATAGAAATGCCAATAAGTGAATTCTGTAATGATTTGAGCTTTACATTAAGATGGTTGAGTGCATAAAAAGCAGATTGAGAAACCTTGTGCATAAAGAAGTCGAAGCTGATATAACAGGAATTCAGATGAAATACAAGATTCTATCTTCTATCTTAAAACTACTAGTGACCTAGTTTTATACTCTTCAATTTCTCCTTTTTGTTACTATTTTTGCTATACATATTTTTATGTTCCAAGAACTCACACAAATTACACAAACGAAGCAGCCTAAAGTCTATTAGGAAACAAGTAAGATCCCATTTACAGTAAGATTGCCAAGGAAAGTGATCACCTGAATAGTGAACTTGAAATCAGACTGAAGCTAAAACCAGATTTTTTGTTGTTGTTGTTGTTCCCATGTAAAAGATGAGGGATTTTATTTACAACAAGCATTTAAATTAGAAGTCATACACATAAGCAAAGCCTCCTGCAGCATTCAAAAATTAAAGACAAAAGAGTTTGAGTGTTATCAAAGGATAAAAATTCTGCTGTAAACTGTTCTCAGAGAAAACCTGACGATAAAATAAAGCATATGATAACCAACACTCCATTTTATAAATCCTTCAAGTACATAACCACCAAATTCTTATTAACTCATTGGAAAAATAAAAAATAAATAAGCAAACACAAAATCAAGAACAAAAAACAGTAGTTACTATATCCCTTCCTAGTTTAAACAAAATTCCAGACTGTCTGCTAAATTAATAGTTACAGCATTCCACTTAAGTTTGTTGCTGAGTCAGCAGCTCTATTGACTATTCCAGCCACCAGCAAAGTAAAAACATTTGGGTTCATATATAAACAGGCAACCTCCGTTTAGGTATATTATGTTTTGGTAGGAGGGGGGCTACAGGGGTGGTCTCTATCAGAAGAGTCCAGAAGCTGCCATATCAGTCAGCTGGCTCCAAAGCAACCTGCCACTGACCAGAGGTGAGCCAATACATGACATTACAGAATCACACAGAATCACAGAATTTCTAGGTTGGAAGAGACCTCAAGATCATCGAGTCCAACCTCTGACCTAACACTAGCAGTCCCCACTAAACCATATCCCTAAGCTCTACATCTAAACATCTTTTAAAGACTTCCAGGGATGGTGACTCCACCACTTCCCTGGCCTGTTCCAATGTCTAACAACCCTTTTGGTAAAGGAGTTCTTCCTAAGATCCAACCTAAAACTCCATTGGTTGTGTCTCTGTGACAGCAGATTTAAGGAAGGGAAAACTGCCGTACCACAGCAGCTGTGAAAGCAAAGAGTGAGAAACAGCCCTGAAGACCTGTAGGTCTGAGTAGCAGGAGGGCAGGAGGTGTGCCAGGCACCACAGCAAAAGTTCCCCTGTGGCCTGTGGAGAGGCCCCTGGTGGAGCAGGCTGTCCTCATGCAGCCCATGGGTTCTACATGGAGCAGATCTCCATGCTGCAGCCCATGGAGGAGCCCCCAGTGGAGCACATGGATGTGGCCTGTAAGAGGCTGCAGCCCATGGAGAGTCCCCACAGGAGCAGGCCCCAGGCTGGAGCTGCAGCCTGTGGAGAGGAGCCCATGCAGGAGCAGGGGATCTGGGGACAGAGCTGCTACCTGCTACCCATGGGGGACCCGTGCTGGAGCAGTTTGCTACTGAGGGATGGACCCCGGTAGTACAGGCTTATATTTGGAACTGTTCTTGAAGAGCTGCTGCCTGTGGGAAGTACTCACAAGATCAGTTTGGAAGGATGGCATCCCACGGGAGGAACCCCACATGGAGCAGGGGAAGAGGGTAACTAAGGAGTGGCAGAGACGAAGTATTATGACCAACTGCAACATCCATTACCTGTTCCTCTGTGCCACGTGTGGACATGAGGTTGAAGGGATTGGGTAAAGAGAAGATATATATATATATATATATATATATATATATATATATATATATATATATATATATATTTGTTTGTTTGTTTGTTTGTTTGTTTGTTTGTTTGTTTGTAGTTCTTGCTGCTCTAGTCTGTTAGTAATAGGTAATAAATTATATTAATCTCCCAATGCTTAGTCAGTCTTGCCTGTGATGGTAATTGTTGAGTGACCTCCCTACCCTTTTCTCAACCTTGGAGCCCTTTTTCATATTTTTTCTCCCACTTCCATTGAGGAGGAGAAGTGAGAGAGTAGTGTGATGGGATTTAGCCAGCCATCAGTGTGAAACTATCACATTAAGAAATCTTGTTTTCTTATTAAGCAGTGGTGTATATCAAAGATGGTTCAAAGTCAGTTAGTTTCTTTCCTTCTAGGAATTTCCACGGAGTCTGGATTACAGATAAATATTTATACAGAAAATCACACCACATTAATTATAACTGAAAAGTGAAAGACATTTCTTCATGAAAAAGAAATTGCAGACAGTATAATAAAGCATTACATACTTTCCTTCAAATGCCACAGGAATTTAGAGACTCCAGAATCACTCTGGTCCTACAAAAATATATATATTAAAAAGGACATTTTTTGTCCATTTTTCTTAGTCATTTGATGTAGTTAAGGCGTGTCTATGGAAGTGGTGTAGAGGGCAGACTTTCAAATAGCACTTTATGTTGGCTAGTACAGAACTGTATGGAAGAACAGATTGCAGAAGTAAAAAGCTTTTCACTGTCTTGGTCAGAACAGTGTATACAACACAAGTGCAAGGCTATTGCCCTTCTTCTTTCTTTGTGTACAAAGAAATATAAAATAGGACACTTTACATTTTGGTAAACAGCTTCATTCTTATCTCCAAATAGTCCAGACAACCTGTTCAAACTCAAGTTGATTCTTTAGTGTTTCATAAATTGTTTCTTTGGGTTTTCTTCATACAGTTACATTAACATTACAGAATTCACTCATTCCTCACTAACTAATGAGGTATAAATGTAGTGCTAGAAATAAAACCTTGGAATGATAAAGATGTTGCAGTTTTGAAAATGCTAGTTCTTGAAACAGTCCTCAAAAAGTGTCCTATCTATAAGAACAGCAAAGTTATTTCAAGATTCTTTAAGTCTAAGTTGGCTGTGTTTCCAAATGAACAGAATATTAATTATATAAGATCACTTCAGTAGAATTTTCTTTGAATTTACTTTTTTTTTTTTTTTTTTGTTTCCAGTGTGTTTCCAGGATCTGGGCAGTATGTAGTAAAGAATATTTGGAGATTATTTTGCATATTTTCCCTTCCCTTCCCTTCCCTTCCCTTCCCTTCCCTTCCCTTCCCTTCCCTTCCCTTCCCTTCCCTTCCCTTCCCTTCCCTTCCCTTCCCTTCCCTTCCCTTCCCTTCCCTTCCCTTCCCTTCCCTTCCCTTCCCTTCCCTTCCCTTCCCTTCCCTTCCCTTCCCTTCCCTTCCCTTCCCTTCCCTTCCCTTCCCTTCCCTTCCCTTCCCTTCCCTTCCCTTCCCTTCCCTTCCCTTCCCTTCCCTTCCCTTCCCTTCCCTCCCCTCCCCTCCCCTCCCCTCCCCTCCCCTCCCCTCCCCTCCCCTCCCCTCCCCTCCCTCCTCTCCCCTTCCCCTTCCCCTTCCCCTTCCCCTTCCCCTTCCCCTTCCCCTTCCCCTTCCCCTTCCCCTTCCCCTTCCCCTTCCCCTTCCCCTTCCCCTTCCCCTTCCCCTTCCCCTTCCCCTTCCCCTTCCCCTTCCCCTTCCCCTTCCCCTTCCCCTTCCCCTTCCCCTTCCCCTTCCCCTTCCCCTTCCCCTTCCCCTTCCCCTTCCCCTTCCCCTTCCCCTTCCCCTTCCCCTTCCCCTTCCCCTTCCCCTTCCCCTTCTTCCCCTTCCCCCTCTCCTTCCTGCTTCACTCTGTTCCAGGAATACCTAAATCATCTGTGATTTTAACACAACTTCATCAAATAGCTCCAACAAAAAAGGAACTGGACTCCCCCCCCCCACCACACACACACACGATATCGTTTATACTCTATGCTTCATGCAGCTAACATTCCTCTGTTCTGACTCAGAACTGTCAGGATTCTATGACCTCAAATTTTATATTTTATTAAAAAAAAAAAGAACAACAAAGTGCATTTTCTTTTTTTTTTTTCTCTGATAATACTTTTTAGTCTAACCCATTTTGTATTTTTGCCAAGATTTTTCTGGTTCAGACAACCAGAAGAATGGCAGAGAAGGACCTGGAAGTATTGGTTGATAGTCGGCTGAATATGAGTCAGCAGTGTGCTCAGGTGGCCAAGAAGGCCAACAGCAACCTGACTTGTATAAGAAGCAGTGTGGCCAGCAGGTCTAGGGAAGTGATCGTCCCCCTGTACTCGTCTCTGGTGAGGCCACACCTCGAGTAGTGTGTTCAGTTTTGGGCCTCTCGCTACAAGAAGGACATCGAGGTGCTCGAGAGAGTCCAGAGAAGGGCAATGAAGCTGGTGAGGGGTCTGGAGAACAAGTCTTACAAGGAGCAACTGAGGGAGCTGGGATTGTTCAGCCTGGAGAAAAGGAGGTTGGTCTATTCTCCCACGTGCATGGTGACAGGATGAAGGGAATGGGGTCAAGTTGCACCAGGAGAGCTTTAGGTTGGATATTAGGAAAAACTTACTTACCGAAATGGTTGTTAGGCATTGGAATGGGCTGCCCAGGGAAGTGGTGGAATCACCATCCCTGGAGGTCTTTAAAAGACGTTTAGACATTGAGCTTAGTGATACAGTTTAGTGAAGGACTTGTTAGTGTTAGGTCAGATGTTGGACTAGGTGATCTTGGAGGTCTCTTCCAACCTAGACAATTCTGTGATTCTGTGAACAAAATGAGATATTTCCCATTGTTTTCACAGATTTTCCTTTGTGTTCAAATGTCACCCATTGAATTTGATTGTTTCCTTTGTGTATGTTAGCACAGTGATAAAGATTCACCAATGCAAAATATACTCTGATAACAATTTGTGTGATCTATTTTTTTCCCAATTCAGTTGCCATTTTTGCACATCAATAACTGAAAGTAGTGTTTGTCCTGTGTCTCTTCATTACCATATGACACAAGGCCAGAACATAGTTTGTCTCAAAATGCAATCAGTACAAGTACAAATAACAGTTACAAAAAGAAATCTTTTTGTTTTCAAGCTGAAGGAGTAAAGGCTGAAATCATAATTTAAACCATTTTAAAGTAATTTTACACACTGCTTTTTCTACATATCTTCGCTTCCTTTTAGCCAAAGGCAAAGAAGGAAAAAGGAATGAGTAAACAGCCTGCATCTGTTTTGTAAGAGATCATGTCAGTTGTTATTAACCATAATATTATCTTTCATTGGACTGGTTGAAAGCAAACAGAAGGTCAAAATATTTGTTTTTCTTGTTTTGCTTTCTTATTTTTGAAAGAAAATTCAGACAAAATATTTCTACTGAAATAATTTTAAATGCAGTATTTATTAGAATCATTCACCATTTCATGCAACATTTTTAGAAAGTGGAAAGCTTTTGGAAGGAACATATGGGTGCAATACCTTTGGGGGTAAAAAAGTGCTTATACTGTGGCATAACAAATGTCATGCCTGTAAGAACTAACATGAAGAACATGATCTAATTTTATCCTGTAAGCATCTAATTTACCCTGTAAGAAAATAATTATTAATTGAATCAATAAACATTAGGAAGATACCTCATTTTCCATTAGTAGACTTCAAAGAACATTCTCCTTTTTCTGCAGATGGAGTACAAGTTACACCAGGTAAAGGGGATGAAATGTCAGAGCCAGTAATAGAACGTGATTTGCCTGACAGCCAGCTCAAGGCTCTTTCCACCAGGCAATATACTAAGTTATTTTGCAATCTTTCTTTTAACTGTACTGAAAATGCAGCTCGTCCCTTGCAATTTTTCAGTTACAGACACAGACATACTCTGCATCATTTTCTCCTGCTGAGGACCAGTCTGAGAATTATGTATGTTATCACACATAGTGTTTGTAAAAAGTTTTCAATGGTTTCAGGGTTCAATCTATTCAAGCCTACACTAGAAATTCCTCACATAGATGGGCTTTTTGCCCCCCATTTTTTTTCTCAATGCTTTGCTCTTACCCATGTTTAAGGTTCTTATTTGAAAACACTGTCTCCCAGAATTGCAGAATGGCTGAGGTTGGAAGGGACCTCTGGAGGTCATTGTGTCTCACCCCCCTGCTCAAAGAGGGCCACCTAGATCAGGTTGCCCAGGACCATGTCCAGACACCTTTTGAATATCTCCATGGAGGGAAAATCCTCAGACTCTCTAGGCAACCTGTCACCTGCACAGTAAAGAAGTGTTTCTTAATGCTCAGACAGAACTTTTGGTGTTCCAGTTTGTGCCTACTGCCTCTTGACTTATCGCTGGGCATCACTGAAAGGAGACTAGTTCCATCTGCTTTACACATTCCTTTCATGTATTTATAGACATTAATAAGAGTCTTATTAATTAATAGACATTAATAAGAGCCCCTGAGCCTTATATTCTGCAAGCTAAACAGCCCAGATCTCTTGGCCTTTCCCCATAGGAGAGATGCTCGAGTCCCTTAAACATCTTTGTGGCTTGTCATTGGACTTTAACCAGTAGCTCCATGATTCTCATGTACTGAGGAGCCTGGCACTGGATCCAGCACCCCAGGAGTGGCCTCACCAGTGCTGAGTAGTGGGGAATGATCTCCTCCCTCAGCCTTCTGGTAACAGTTATCCTAACACAGCCCTGAGTGCTGTTGGCCTTCTTTGCAGCAAGGGTACATTGCTGACACTCAATTTGTTGTTCCCAGGTCATTTTCTGCAAGACATCTTTCTAGATGTTTGTCCCCCAGCATTTACTGATGCATGGGATTTTTCCTCTTCGGCAGTAGGACATAGAAGTTCTCCTTACTGAATTTCATGAGGTTCCTGTCAGCCCATTTCTCCAGCTGGTCACTCTGAAAGGCAACATGACCTTTTGGCATATCAGCCACTCCTCCCAGTTTTGTGTCCTCTGCAAACTTGCTGAGGGTACGCAGAGTGAAGTACACTTCATACACTGGGGAGAGTACACTCTGGTAATGAGAGGAGTCTGTCTACGTCAATCTATTATTTTAAGTAATTTTAAGAACACACAACTTGTTCATTTACGGTTTTCTCAACTTCAGTAAAAATAAAAAAAAATCATAGCAATATTTTTGACAAATTATCTTGAAATATTTTATCAAGAAAGCCATAGTCACATGGAAAATCCTACACAGAGATCTCAAGTCATTACCTTTCAAGCACTCCAAGTTGTTAAACTGCTAAAAGAAACTTTTCAGGTAATTGTTTTCAAAAAGTCAGTAACTGCTTGTAGTTGCCACACAGTAATATTTCAAATTTTTGTTGTGA
This sequence comes from Netta rufina, assembly GCF_964035555.1. Classification (NCBI taxonomy): domain Eukaryota; kingdom Metazoa; phylum Chordata; class Aves; order Anseriformes; family Anatidae; genus Netta; species Netta rufina. The sequence goes on from NC_140125.1 coordinate 58,869,668, forward strand.
TAGATGAATAAACTGGGGCAGTCCATTATTAAATAATGCATGAGTCATATTTAGTATACAGCAGACCAAGTACTGAGTTTTAAACTAAAAACTGTTCAACATCGTCAAACAATTGTCAACAATTTAAACCTAAAAGCTGTTAAACATCGTCAAATCTGTGCCACATTTGAACATGTTGCATACCTCCCACTAGTTTAAGTGGAATTTGAAAATCCTTTCTAGAATTTTAAAATCAGATCTTTAAGATATTGTAAATTAATGTCCGAGACCTGACAACACAGGTTAGAAAACTTCTAATTTTTTCAAATTAGTCTGCATTTTGTGAGCATTTCCAGTCATAGTGCTTCTAGCTATGTGCTAGATACTTTCACCCAGTACAGATAGCTGATGGAAGGCAGAGGAAGATACACGAGTCAATAAATTACTTATAATTATAGCATTTTTTCTTGGAATTATCCATCTATACAATAATTGTATGGATGGTCCTTCAAAAAGTTAGGAGGTGAATAGGTTCCAGTCTGTTAATCTGACAGTGAAGAGTCATCACACGCAGGTGATGAAAAAGCAGAGACACTAGAAAGCAACTCTTGAGTTGTAAGATGTTTCCGATATACCAATAATTAGAAAGAAGCTAGACATGTATAAACTCTAAGGTAGATACATAAGAAAAGGCACAAATTAAGATAATTAGTAGTGAAGTCTTTTAAATTGACAAACTGAGAACTGTCCCAGAAATTGTTGTTTGGGCTGGGAGGAAACAGGTTTTATTCTGTAAAACTGTAAGTTATTTAGAACCATTTTCTTCTAATCTGGACAAATACACACATATATATTTATATGTTTACAGAAGACAATCTCCTAAAATGGTGATTTGGAAACATGGAACCAATTGCAGGATAAAAGTTAAAACAGCTTTACTGCATTGTTGTGAAAGAACTGCTAAAATATCTGGTTAACTGTAGTAGAACTGTTACCAACATGAACCATCAAAACTGTATTAAGTACTGGTAGATGCATCATATGAGTTACTCTATAATTCGGCAATTAACATTTTGGTATCTTATACTAATCAAAGCAATACAAACACTTAAATACTAGACACTGAAATAATACATTTATATAGTTTCTACGCAAAACTTTCCCAAATAAACCTGCCTCATTTTATGCACTGCTTGAATTAGAGAGGATTCATGGCAGGTTACTTTTATATAGTAGAGGAAATTTATGCTTATTTCAGATACAGCTTACAGTTTGCACAGGATTCAAAGTTTGTTCATCATGCGAGATAGATCAACTTGCTTAAGGGGAAGTTTGTTGTTCGCTCGCTTGTTTGATTTGTTTCATTTGCTGTGGAAGATGGGATTGGGATGGAGGGTTGGTTTGGGGTAGGGAAGGAAAGAGGTTTAATGGGTTTATGGGTTAAACCCCATAGTTAAAGGGGTTTAATGTCATCCTGCAATTTTTTTCTTATCTTTGATAAAGAATTCCTGTACAAATTTAAGTAACCTTTCATAAGCAGTCATTAATTGTGCATTCATCATATTCTGGGCTTGACCTCAGGTCATGAGGTCTGCTCTGCAGAAGTGTTCAACTTTTGTGGATCTAACATAAAAGCACTTTGAACCTTTAAAATGCACTGTGGTGCATGCTGGCAAATCATATTCTATGCCCTGAGCTTGGACTCGAAAAATCCAGGAGTGCATTTGACCTCTTCTTGTCTCTCTTTAGTACCTATAAAATAGGAATTACACCACCTCTTCATGTCACCAGAGTGTTATGAAGATTAAATAATTTGTGTGAAGTGTGTGAAGCACTGTAATATTACTATTTGGGCATCACAGAAAAAGAAAAAAAAAAAAAAAAAAGAGAGAGAGAGAAAATTAAACATCCTGTGTTCAGAATAAGTGAACACATAAATCTGAAGGCCACATACTTGATAATGAGAATAACATTTACTGAACAGTTACTTTTCTAATTTCTCTCTTATTGTCCTTTCTTCAATCACTCTGTTGCTTTTCTTTCCTGCAGTCACCAATGGTTTCTCTCTAACACTTGCCAGAAACTTGTGGTGATAACTCCCTTCAAGCTCTCCAGATTTCATCCTTATATTCCCTCCCTGATATCCTGTCCTGTATTCCTCTTCTCTTCCTGTCTAAACTGCCATTCCAAAAGTAAACAACAACAACAAAAAAATTATATTTATTAATTGATGTCCTATTCCACTATTTACATTTTTTTTTCTATAGCCAGACTTATTTAATTAGTTGGGGAGAAGAAATCATAAGTTTTCATATGTGTGTGGAAACTGGTGCAATGAATGTTAATCTTGATCTAAGCATTTTGATGATACCATAAAATAAATATAAAATGCAACTAGTGACATGGCTGGTTTGTATTTTCACGTCAGAATGTTACAACAGATGTAGTTTAGTTCAATCAATGAACTTTATTTCATAGATTTCCTGGCATATGAGAATTAAGAGGAAAAATGAGAGAGAACTGAGAATACTGTTACATATTTTCTTATTTTCCAGTCAGTATAATAAATTCCACTTTTTTTTTGGTATCTTGAATACCAATTTGTAGATTTTCTTTTTAATTTACATTACTAAATTTGTTTACAAATACACACTAAATATTTCAAGAACCATCTGCCTGCCCATGTTGCTACTCTATAAGTTCTGGACAAATATCTTCCTTTTCATTTTTATTGAGAAACAGACTTTGAGCCCAAAATGCATCCTGAGATATCAGTCTGACATAGTAAGTTTGGATAATGACTTCTCTTAGGTAGAAAACTTTAGCTACTCCATACTGAAATGGATTTTTAAGCTTGTAGAACTACGGACTACGTTATCTCTCTGAGCTAGCTTACAAGTTATCTGAGTTATCTGAGTACCTGAAATGAGGAGCAAGTTCAGAAAAAAAGATTTTTAATAGTTTTTTTGAGTAGTTTTTTATATTTCTTAAGGAAATAATTATTTTATAACACAACTGTCTTTCAACAACATAGATTTTTTTTTTCAGTAAACTCCAGAGATAGAATTGAAAGAAAGAAAAAACAGCAAGGAAAGACATTGAAAATAGAATGGATGATTTATGCATGTTTGAAATTTGGTGATTCAGTTTTCCCTGAATTTTAAAGTGAAGCAACTTTATGAGGAAATATTAAACCAGTAAAATTAGCAAAGTTTTAACACAAAATCGAATACTAATGTTGGAAGAGAAAAAGTCCTCTACGTTTGTTACAACTGAATGTAAGGATATCTGTGTGAATTGGTTAGAGAATTAGAATTTACTGTCATGGAAGTATATAAGACTGACAAATCAAATCAGTTTCTTCTTTTCCTTTTCCTTTTCCTTTTCCTTTTCCTTTTCCTTTTCCTTTTCCTTTTCCTTTTCCTTTTCCTTTTCCTTTTCCTTTTCCTTTTCCTTTTCCTTTTCCTTTTCCTTTTCCTTTTCCTTTTCCTTTTCCTTTTCCTTTTCCTTTTCCTTTTCCTTTTCCTTTTCCTTTTCCTTTTCCTTTTCCTTTTCCTTTTCCTTTTCCTTTTCCTTCTTCTCTTTCTTTCTTTCTTTCTTTCTTTCTTTCTTTCTTTCTTTCTTTCTTTCTTTCTTTCTTTCCATTTACTGGATTGGTACTTGTTAACAGTACAATTTGTTGTCAATGGCTACCTTTTAGTTGCTATCAATTATTATCATTATATATAAAAATCAATTGGTCTTCAACAGGCTTATCCTAAACCAACCATAAGTTCACAATACCAAGGAAGTGATGCATCTTTATTCAGCACCAAGGGCTATGGTCCATTACTGAGTTAAAGATTAATTAAGGCCATTCCCAAGAGAAAGGAGATGCTGGATGGTCTCTCCTTTTTCTACTCCAACTTTCTTCCCTTAATGGTTTTTGTTGTTGTTGTTTGTTTGTTTAACGTGCTCCTCTCCCCTTACCCAAAAGAAAAAAGGTGATCTCACCTACTTTTGACAACATTTTGGAAACCAGGACTTACGCTGTTTTATCATATTCTGCAGGATTCTGATTTTAACAGACAACCACCTTGTCTGTTTTACTTCATCAGCTCTCTTTTGACAGATTATACTACTTGTACATTTTCCTCCATCCAATTTGTGCAATTATAGCAGAGATCTCTGTTTTTCCCTCAGGTGCTATGGATATTATTTAAATATTTAAGCTTAGCTGTCTTACCAAATGTTATTAGTGATGGTACAGTGTTACAAAATGCTTATACATTTTGCCAGTCATGCTATTTTCATAGACGCATAGAATGGTTTGGATGCAGGGTTTGGGTTGAAGACCATTCAATTCCAACCCTCCTGCCATGGGCAGGGACACCTACTGCTAGACCAGGTTTGAGCCCATATGAACTCATTGAGAGTAGCCCTGCAGAGAAGGACAAAAAAGCTCAACATGAGCCAGCAGTGTGTACTTGCAGCCCAGCAGGACAACTGCATCCTGGGCTGCATCAAAAGATGTGCAACTAACAGGCCAAGGGAGGTGATTATCCCCCTCTATTCTGCCCTTGTTAGTCCCCACCTGGAGTACTGTGTCCTGGTTTGGGGTCCCAACCACAAGAAATATGTGGACCTGTTAGAGCAAATCCAGAGGAGAGATACCAATACAATCAGAAGGCTGGAGCACCTCTGTCCTGTGAAGAAAGGCTGAGAGAGCTGGAGATGTTCAGTCTGGAGAAGAGAAGGCTCCAAGGAGACCTCACTGTGGCCTTTCAGTGGGGGCCCTTCTTTACTGTGACAGTGACAGAACACTGGAACAGGTTGCCCAGAGAGGTCATGGAGTCTCCTTCTTTGGAGATATTCAAAACACGCCTGGATGCCATCCTGCACAATGTGCTCTATGTGATCCTGCTTGGCAGGGAGGTTGGACTAGTTTTTACAGTTTCCTTCCAACCTCAACCATTCTGTGATTCTGTGATTCTGTGATTCAGTTTTTAAAGGAGGTTTATAAAAAACATGTAGAGTGATGACTTTTTACACATGCAGTTAAGTTATAGGACAAGGCAGAATGGTCTTAAACTAGAAGAGGGGAGATTTAGATTAGATGTTAGGAAGAAATTCTTTATTCAGAGGGTGGAGAAGCACTGTGTTGTGGCTTAACCTGGCCTGCAGCTAAACATCACACAGCCATTTGCTCACCCTCCCCCCTCCCGGTCTGGGATGGGGGAGAGAAATAGGAAAGTGAAGCCTGTGAGTTGAGATAAAGACAGTTTATTAAGACAGGAAAATAATAATAACAATAATAATAATAGTACTACTAATAGTACCCCCTCTGCCTGGTGACAGGACGAGGGGGAATGGGCTTAAGTTGCGCCAGGGGAGTTTTAGGTTAGATGTTAGGAAGAACTTCTTTACTGAAAGGGTTGTGAGGCATTGGAACAGGCTGCCCAGGGAAGTGGTGGAGTCACCATCCCTGGAAGTCTTCAAAAGACGTTTAGATGTAGGGCTTAGGGATATGGTTTAGTGGGGACTGCTAGCGTTAGGTCAGAGGTTGGACTCGATGATCTTGAGGTCTCTTCCAACCTAGAAATTCTGTAATTCTGTGATTCTGTGATTCTGTAATAATGTGTACGAAACAAGTGATGCACAATGCAATTGCTCACCACCCACTGACCAATGCCCAGCCTATCCTCAAGCAGCTGGTCCTCCCACCCCGGCTAGCCACCCCTATGTATAGTTTAGCATGATGTCAGATGACATGAAATACCCCCTTTGGCCAGTTTGGGTCAGCTGTCCTGGGTCTATCCCCTCCCAGCTCTTGCTGCACCCCCAGCCTGCCTGCTGGCAGGACAGAGTGAGAAGCTGAAAAGTCTTTGGCTTGGTGTAAGCACTGCTCTGCAACAATTAAAACATCAGCATGTTATCAGCACTCTTCCCATCCTAATCCAAAACACAGCACCCCACCAGCCACTAGGAGGAAAATCAACTCTATCCTAATTGAAACGAGGACACAGTGGAACAGGTTGCCCAGAGAAATTGTGGATGTCCCATCCCTGGAGGTGTTCAAGGCTGGGCTGGATGGACCCTTGGCCAACCTGATCTAGTGGGTGGTATCCCTGCCTATGGCAGGGGGGTTGGAGCTAGATGATCTTTAAGGTCCCTTCCAACCTGAGCCATTCTATGATTCCCCCTTGTCCTATCATTACTTCCCTAAACAAAAAATGGTTCTCTCTGTGTTTTATAAGCCCCCATTAAGTATTAAAAGATGCAATGAGGTCTCCCCAGAACCCTCTATTCTTCAGGCTGAAAACCCCCAGCTCTCTCAGCCTTTTTCCATAAGAGGGGTTCTCCAGCCTTCTGATTACCTTTGCGACCCACCTCTGGACCTGCTGTAACAGGTCCACACCCTGCCCCATACCTGTGTGCAGTACTCCAAGCAAAGTAGAGTATAGGAAGACAATCACCTCCCTCAACCTGCTGGCCACTTCTCTTTTCACAGAATCACAGAATGCTAGGAATTGGAAGGAACCTTGAAAGATCATCTAGTCCAATCCCCTTGCAGGAACAGGAATACCTAAATCATATCACAAAGGAATGCATCCAGGTGGGTTTTGAATGTCTCTAGAGAAGGAGACTCCACAACCCCCTGGGCAGCCAGTTCTAGTGTTCTGTCACCCTTACTGTAAAAAAAGTTTTGTCTCATATTTAAGCAGAACCTCTGATGTTCCAGCTTGCACCCATTGCCCCTTGTCCTATCATTGGATGTCACCGAGAAGAGCCTGGTTCCATCCTCCTGAAACTTACCCTTTACATATTTATAAATATTAATAAAGTCACCCCTCAGTTTCCTCTTCTCCAAGCTAAAAATAACCAGCTTCCTCAACCTTTCCTTGTAAGGGAGATGCTCCACTCCCTTAATCATCCTCATGGCCCTGTCTTTCTTGAACTGAGGAACCCAGAACTGTATGCAATATTCCAGATGCGGTCACACCAGGAGACCTCTTTTCTTCAAAGCAAGCAAATATCAATTAAGTCTTCTGTATTGTTTGGGGGCCGTTATTGTTCCAGTACACATTGGCTTTGTCTACAAAATGTGGTATATTCAGGCAAATAACTTCACATGAGTGCCATACATTTTTATTTTTTTTTTTAATTACTTATAACTGTATTTCTACCCATTTGGCTTTTGACTCTAAACTTCCACTGAAAACATACACTTCGGAGTGTTCAGAGTGGACAGGAAATTCCCGAGGCACTGCCCATTCCCTTAATACAGTAAAGAACTGTGTTCTTAAGTCTTCAGTACTTGAACATAATTTGATTTCTTGTATCGATCCTGTAGAAATATTGTTTCAAAAAGTCCTCCAAAAGCATCTAATATTCAGATTAAATATATCCATTGACAATCCACATACAAATTTTCTTGTGGAGTGATAATTTTGCACAGATTTTTAAATATTTTTGTCATTTACATTAGCTTGCTAGTTCTTCCAAACTCCTTTAGAAGTTTCCTCTTTCCTGATTGCACCCATATGAGTATTTTTGCTGAAAAATATCTCTTGCAATAGTTCCCAGGAGAGTCATGCAGCTGTGCTGTTTTACAGGACAACATGTTAACAGATGTGCTGTCAAGCCACTGGTTGTAGTAGGGGAACTTCAGAACCTCCTGGTTCTGAGTCATTTCTGAACTAATAGTTTTCAATCCGTATCAGAATTTTTTCACCTACTGTAATCTAGAGTGTCATGAAATTGCCATCAGAATGGTTTTCTAATAGAAAATACCTTTTTCTCAAAATCATATTTTACCACTGACAAATTATATTCTTTACTCTGATGGTTACAAAAAAAAAAAAAATCTGCAACTATTCATTTCTCAGTTTGTCTTGCACAGTAATCAGGAGGCACTCTGATTGACTATGGATGCCAAGAAAATTGTTCTGCCAATCCTTCTATTGCATTTGTTCAGAGATAATTTCCTTTTCCAGTAGATGTCTACTGAAATCTCTCATAATCCTGACATGTCCAAAAGGACTCCTTAACTGTAAGTGACATTCTCCTGACTATACTGTTTCATTGAAGTCAAACCCATATACCTTTTAAGCCAAGAGTGCTAGAGTTGAAATTCTATTTTTTTTTTTCTTCCCAATATGCAGCACAAATGTTAAAAATCAAATCACTACTAGCAACTTCAACTGTGAATTGTGGCTCCATGAAGACCCACATGGCATCCATAATTAAGATGTGATCTATTTATTTATTTATTTATATTAAAAACCACAATACAGCTTCATAATATGCCAAATGACTGAGTCTGTCATCTGAGTCAGGAATTTTAGGAAAAAAAATCTTTTGGGATGGTTCTTCTTGTTTCTATGTGCTCTAAAAAAAAAATTGAAGGAATAACTGTCTTAATATTTTCAGTCCTCTCTTTTCACGCCCGAGAGAATGTCTTACTACCCATTCAGTAGTACCCATGCAGAAGTACTAATTGTACTTCTATTAATGGAAAAAAAAAAAAAGAAAGAAAGAAAAAAGAAAGTTTAAATTATTTAAAGCAGAGGAAAAAGTGCAGTTTAGATACTGTGAGTTTTAATCAAATAAATAGATTTTTGGTTAACCCATCTAACCAGCCACAGAAGCAGATATTTTTATATATTTAATATATTTTATGTCTAATTTACACTGGAGAAGAAATCCATCAGCACTTGTTCCTATCTAAAAGGAGTCTAAAAACATGTAGTCTAGAAAATCTGAAGGTAAATCTTATTCACTTTATGACTAAAATGAGTTTCCATTCCAATAGCTAGGAAATACTTTATCTGTATTTTAATCTTTAAATGCATCCTTGTAAATTAGCTTTATTTCTTTAATTTTCCTTGGGGTCATGAGTACCACTAAACTGTGTGTTTATGCTTCCTAACATGGTAGAAGTATGGTTTTGTCTGCTACTAAATAATTTTCAGTTATGACTGTTATTTCAAGGAACAAAATCAGGAAAGAAAAAGTGTTTAAATATGATTAAATATGACTATTTGAAAAGCAGCAAAGGAAATTGTAGATAAAAAATTATTAAAATATTTAATAGTGACATTTCAACTCATCTATCATTATCCTTTTTCATTTAAAAATAAATATTTAATATAAGGAAATTTTCTTCCTGCAAGTACTTTTCTTGGCTTCCACAGCAAACAAGTGCATATTTGTCTAAAATTCTAGTGGATAACTTTGTCTTTGGTGAAATGCATCATTTTGCACAGCAACCTTGAGTCAAGTGATGCTTCAGTTGATCCAAAATCTTTCATTCTCTGGCTGTCTGAAAAACATAAGTAAAAACAAACTAATTAACTAACTAACTAGCTAACTAAACAAACAACCCTTTTTCTTTCTGTTTCATTTCTTTCTCCTTTTCCTTATCCTTATCCTTATCTTTTTTTTTTTTTTTTTTTTTTTTTTTAGTGCTGTCCTCTCTGTTATGTATTTATTAACTTTCTTCTTTTTACTCCTTTTTCATTATCTTTTTTTTTTTTTTTCCTTACTTTCATGATCTCTGAATTGCGGTATGATGCATAGATTAAAAAAAAAAAAACACAGCAGCTTTCAAGTAAATAGCACTTTTTACCCTTCTGCAATGTGCAGAATAACAAGCTGGGACATCAATACATCTTCAAAATCACTTAAGTGCTTGTCATCAAACCAGAGATTAATTGCTTCACAGCAAACTTGTACACTATGTATAGGTTCCAATTGTTTGTAAAACATAATGATCCTAGAGCTTTGAAAGGTGCAAGCCTGACATCTCAGGAGACTGAAAAAATGTTCTAGGCCCTAAAATGTAGAGACCATAGAGAGAAACAGCTCAAATGTGAGCCATATTCTTCCATCAAGGAAGTCACCTCTCCTCCAAATGGCAAGTACCACTTCTAAAGCTGAGGAATACTTCTGCCTGTTTTAAAAATGTACTTGTTATCCCTGGCTGCAGGAAACTGTCAACTAATTCCTGAAAGTTCAGTGCCCAATGAATAGTCTGGCAATTAGTAAGATTTATTAACAATATGTTGTTTTATAGTTGGTTGATTGGTTTTCGTTTGGTTTGGTTTGGCTTGGCTGTTGTTTTGTTTGCTTCTCTGGTTTTGACTATGCATGTGTTTTTGTTGTTGTTTCCTTTTTTTTTTTTTAAATTACATTTCTAAAGCTGTCTTGTAGGTGGGTAATTAGAATAGCTTATCTTGTTTCAACTACTGCTACAGCCCCCACCTCTCCATTTAATTATGGTTTGTTTTTTTTTTTTTTTTATCAATATATCTAAAAAATCTTCAGATTCGGTACATTAATGTCTTCTTTTTCACAGTTATTTCCTTTTCACAGTTTTTTCTAACATTTCATAGTTTACAGCTGTCCATTGCAATTTCTTTATGATTCATTACATTTCAAATGAAAAATAAATAAATAAATAAATGTTTGTGTAAACAACACATGAAAAGGAATAAGATGACTGTTCTAATTCAAATCAGAAGAGATCAAGTTGTTACTTTTGTTTTTTACCTCCTTTTCCAGATTGATACCCAACATCTACAGTCATTGGCCACTTAGTGAATTGATTTGCACACTTTTACTGCTCTAAAATTTGGCCATCATTTATCTAGTCCTTTAACTGTTTTCTTTTTGTTTCCTTTCTTTTACTTCCATTTTCTGTTCTTTGATTTCACTAAAACAATTTAATTAAAGATAGGAATATGTTTATCTTCCAAATGATTGTCATAGGTCTCCCCCTGCTCCAAACACAAACACAAACACAAACACCATTCTCTGCAAATTTTATGAAATTCAGGGTTTCATTTAAGAATACTTGGATGTAATGAAATGAGACTGATTAGATTTTTATTATTTATTATTTATTTATTTATTTATTTATTTATTTATTTATTTTGTACAACTTCATTGTGTCTTTACCATCTGCATGTAAATAAATTAAAACACCTTTCACAGATTGGTAAAAATACTTGAAAAGATTTCACATCAGGGCTTGAATATCACAGGCAATACTTTTGATTTCACAGTTGTGTCATCCTGTATGAGTGATAAGTGTAATACCTTTTTCAAACTTGTCTAGGTTGTATGATACTTGAAATATGCATGCAATCTGCACGTGATCCTTCAGGTAAAAAAAAATAAAATTAATAATAATAATAATAATAATAATAATAAACACCTACCCACACCCCAATTTAGCAAGTATTTCTTATATTTAAATATTAGATTTTCCCAGAGAACTTATTCTCCCCAGTTTTTCAGGAACAGTGACTGGCTTGTCACTGTACTAGGTCACTAAGCCCTTTATTTGGCTGACAAAGTACTTCAATCTGCTTTATGAATAACCTGTTCTTATGGCACAACAACTACAGTATGTTGACTGGAAAAGATGATTAATTTTCAGTTTGTTTGTAGACAGATCTCCATTTATAAAACAAACAGGCAAATCACTTCAAACAGAGAGAACACTCAAAGCTAAGTGGTATATTTCTTTAGCTGATACCCAATGACCTTTCAAGATGAAAGGATAATAGTCAACACAGAAAAAGAAGAAAGAAAAAAAAAAAGCCCTGTGTGCTGTTTGCAGGGTTTAGAGGTCACTTGGCTACAGAGAAAGAAGGATACAATGGAGGCTGCAGAAAACACTGAAGAAGCAAACATGGCATTCGTTTAGATTTTTTTCTTCTGAGCCTCACCATTCACCACGGGCCTTCTTCATTTAACAAGTGCCTCTGTTCCCCAAACTAAGGATATGTTCTGTTTATTGTGTGGCTGAAACTCCGCTTATATATTAGCTGTCTATCTGCACTCTTCTTTGGAGAGCGATTAATTGGTCAATCCCAAAAGCAAAATGGCATGCATATCCCATTCAGCTGTCTGGTGATCATATGACAGTGCTGAGAGAATATGATGGAGGTCTCACAAGACAAAGTAAGATATTATTCCCAGTGAAATCCTGTGGCTACATGCACCTCTTTCTACCAGTACAAGCAGGGTCTTTGTTCTGCTTTCGATCCTGGGAGTCAGCTTGCTTCTTCCATTGAGGAAACTCAGAGCAATTTCCCACACTCATAGCAAGGCATCCCCAGGCCATAAAGATTGTTCTGTGCTCTGAACACACAACAATGTTTAGATGGAAATAGAATATTAAAACCAAATTTATTTATTTATTTATTTATTTTGACTGTCATTCAAAAGCTCTACTCTTAAAAGTGGGCATTTATGAGCAAAATGCATTTCCAGGAACAGAACCTGAGTCTTGACTATACAGAACATGCTTAACAAACAAACAAACATACAAAACTTTTTCTCATCTCTAGCTTTGTTTAACTTTCTATACTGCTTCTCTTGAAATAAATTAGTGTTTGTGAGCAGAGGTGCCAGAGATACCGGGTACATCCTACATATTTTAAGTCCTCATGTTTTCACTGCCCATACACATATCCACCCTCATACAACTGCCAAATTAACTATTCTTCTCCTTCATGCAGTCTAGAGAGAACCCCGGGTTCTGTGAGCCATATTCTGAGCTGTTGGGAGGTATTAACAAATTTTTAATGGTAGCTACCAAGCAATTTAGATGGCAGAGGTTCCAAAGCCATCATGAATGCTATCATTAGAAATCATATTTTACCCCTAATCTATTCTTTCTGAATTCAAATAAAATAAAGTAAAATATTATTATAAAAATAATAAAAAAGATAAAAAATAGTTAAAAGGAACAAAAAACTGAAACATTTCTGTCTCAACATTAGACTCCACATGGACCAGCACATTTTCTTCTGTCTTACCACTCACCTGAAATACTACTTGTTAACTGTAACTACTTTCTAACTTCTTATTGCACTACTTCTGACAAAAAAAATAGAGTTCAGTTAAATTTCTGCTCTGTGAAAGTTGTCCGTAGGTTTGGATTTTGTTTTCCCAAGAAGCTAAAGACTTAGGTAAGGAAGCAACAGTGATATGATATGAAGGCCAGGGTGCCTATTTAACAGAAGACTAGAAAAACTCTGTTTGCTTAACCTAGTGAAAAAAAGGCTGAGAATGAATACATGTTAGTCTACATCAGCAGGAAAGAAAACAGTTTTTTATGTGAAACTCCACTGTTGTCACAAGAACAAATGGGTGTGAACAGCTGGAAATAAATTTAGTGGGAAATTAGAAGAAATGTCCCAACTCTTAGAGCAGTCAGGTTCTGGAACAGAGATTGCCAATAGGAAACTGGGTAGAAAAAAAAAATAGAAGAATAGAGAAGATAGAGATAAGTAATGAATGGGTCATCTGAAAAGTCAGAAGCTGTATTAAAGAATTTCAAAGACTTTCTTCAATCTTGTGTTCTGGGGATTTTTTAATGGTTTTATTTATTTATTTTGATGTGCCATAGTAGAAAACCTGAAAGGAATTTCAAAAGAAGGTTAAAAGAATAATGTCTGGAAAAACAGTTGATTAGGACTCTAATTTATACCTGGTCTCCTTTGAAAATCACAATATTGCACTGGATATTTTCAGAGAAGAGTGAGGATTAGAATCATAGTGTCATTAAGGTTGGAAAAGACCTCCAAGATCATCTGATCCAACCACTCCCTTATCATCAATATCACCCACCTACCTAACCACGTCCCTAATGTGAGAAACAAAGTTATGTTTTTGCAATAGAAGGTATTTTTGCAGTGGAAAATTCCACTAACCTTGCATATCCAAAAGCGATTGTGCGGCATAGCAGTGGGGAGATAAGCAGATAAGGGGAAGGTCCCACTGTCCCAAAGGATGGATAAGGAGGATAGCTAAGAAAAACAGGATGAGCTGTACGAAATCAGTAAAAACACAGGCCCTCTAGTACAACAGAAGAAGGAAAAAAAAAAAAAAAAAAAAAGGAGAAATTAACGACTGGTCAAATAAAATTGTACATGTATGGTATAGAAGTGTTTTGAGTAGGTACTGAACCTGTAGTACTCAGGCAATGAGGAAATGGGAGAAATCATTTGTCAGGTAATAGGGAATATAAGGTTATGATAAACTTTTGCTGTGCGCTCCTGCTTGTAGGATGTCCGTCCACCATTGCAATCACAAATAAAATAGCTTCACAGAAGATCCCATCTGAAGAAAATTATTGAGATTTTTCTCACACTAAGCACCACATCCAACCTTTCTTTAAACAACCCCAGGGACAGTGACTCCATCTCCCTGAACAACCCATTCCAATGCCTAACCACTCTTTCTGAGTACAAGTTTCTTGTAATTTCCAACCTGAACCTCCCCTGTCATAACATGAGGCCATTTCTTCTTGTCCTATCTCTATTTATGTGCAAGAATTGGCCAACTCCCAGGTCCCCACAGCTTCCTTTCAGGTAATTGTAGAGAACAATAAGGTCTCCCCTGAGTCTTCTCTTCCCCAGACTAAATAATCCCAATTCCCTCATCTGCTCCTTATAACGCTTGTGTTCCAGACCCTTCAGCAGCTTTGTAGCCCTTCTCTGGACAGGCTTCATGGCCTTGATGTCTTTCTTGTAGTGAGGGGCCCGAAGTCCCACAAAGTACTCTAGGTGCGGCCTCACCAGAGCTGAGTACAAAGTTGATTATGTTACCTTGCTCGTGAAAGATTCAATGCTTCTCTGAGGGGCTGAAGCTCTGAACAGATTCTGGGAATTAGTGGCATAGGGATTAAAATTTGGACAAGATATTGTTGGAACACATCTTCTTCTCCACAGTCAGTTCTCAGAAGCTCACAGTTACACGTCTACCAGCCCAGGGGCTCAGATATCCGCAGGCCAAGGACCAGCTCTGTGAAACACAACTACTGCATGACCTTGGCTGGATTTTACTGTAAAATTGTTGCTGAACTGTGTGGGAGAGTTCCTGAGCTGAAGATGAGCATGATAAGAAAAAGAAAAACAAAGACATCAAGGAAATGTCCATCCTTTACTGGATGTGGGGGGAAACATTATTACAAAAGATGAGGAAAAGGCGGAGGTGCTTAATGACTTCTTCGCCTCAGTCTTTAGCGGCAATACCGGCTGTTCTCCGGATACCCAGTACCCTGAGCTGGTGGAAGGGGATGGGGAGCAGAATGTGGCCCTCACTATCCACGAGGAAATGGTTGGTGACCTGCTACGGCACTTGGATGTGCACAAGTCGATGGGGCCGGATGGGATCCACCCAAGGGTACTGAGAGAACTGGCAGAGGAGCTGGCCAAGCCACTATCCATCATTTATCAGCAGTCCTGGCTATCGGGGGAGGTCCCAGTTGACTGGCGGCTAGCAAACGTGACGCCCATCTACAAGAAGGGCCGGAGGGCAGACCCAGGGAACTACAGGCCTGTCAGTTTGACCTCAGTACCAGGGAAGCTCATGGAGCAGACCCTCTTGAGAGTCATCACGCAGCACTTGCAGGGGAAGCAGGCGATCAGGCCCGGTCAGCATGGGTTTATGAAAGGCAGGTCCTGCTTGACGAACCTGATCTCCTTCTATGACAAAGTGATGCGCTGGGTGGATGAGGGAAAGGCTGTGGATGTGATCTACCTTGACTTCAGCAAGGCTTTTGACACCGTCTCCCACAGCATTCTCCTCAAGAAACTGCCTGCTCTTGGCTTGGACTGGCGCATGCTTCGTTGGGTTAGAAACTGGCTGGATAGCCAGGCCCAAAGAGTCGTGGTAAATGGAGTCAAATCCAGTTGGAGGCCAGTTACTAGTGGTGTTGCCCAGGGCTCACTGCTGGGGTCGGTCCTCTTTAATATTTTCATCGATGATCTGGACAAGGGCATTGAGTGCACCCTCAGTAAGTTTGCAGATGACACCAAGTTAGGTGCGTGTGTCGATCTGCTCGAGGGTAGGAAGGCTCTGCAGGAGGATCTGGATAGGCTGAACCAATGGGCTGAGGTCAACTGTATGAAGTTCAACAAGGCCAAGTGCCGGGTCCTGCACCTGGGGAGCAATAACCCCAAGCAGAGCTACAGGCTGGGAGAGGAATGGTTGGAGAGCTGCCAGGCAGAGAAGGACCTGGGAGTGATGGTGGATAGTCAGCTGAATATGAGCCAGCAGTGTGCTCAGGTGGCCAAGAAGGCCAACAGCATCCTGGCTTGCATAAGAAACAGTGTGGCCAGCAGGGCTAGGGAGGTGATCGTCCCCCTGTACTCGGCTCTGGTGAGGCTGCATCTTGAGTACTGTGTTTAGTTTTGGTCCCCTCGCTACAAGAAGGACATCGAGGTGCTTGAGCAGGTCCAGAGAAGGGCAACAAAGCTGGTGAGGGGCCTGGAGAACAAGTCCTATGAGGAGCAGCTGAGGGAGCTGGGTTTGTTCAGCCTGGAGAAGAGGAGGCTCAGGGGCAACCTTATTGCTCTCTACAGATACCTTAAAGGAGGCTGTAGTGAGGTGGGGGTTGGTCTATTCTCCCACGTGCCTGGTGACAGGATGAGGGGGAATGGGCTTAAGTTGCAGCAGGGGAGGTTTAGGTTGGATGTTAGGAAGTACTTCTTTACCGAAAGGGTTGTGAGGCATTGGAACAGGCTGCCCAGGGAAGTGGTGGAATCACCATCCCTGGAAGTCTTTAAAAGACGTTTAGATGTAGAGCTTAGGGATATGGTTTAGTAGGGACTGTTAGTGTTAGGTCAGAGGTTGGACTCGATGATCTTGAGGTCTCCTCCAATCTAGAAATTTTGTGATTCTGTGAATCTGTGAAATTGTTGAGACAATACTAGTTAACAGCTCAGAGAATAAAAAGAAAATACACAATGTGAAACAATATAAAATGTTGAGGGGAAAAAAAAAAAAAGAACAAAACAACAATTTAGAGAACCAAAACACAGAACTCAAGTAGAGCTTTGTTTGAGGGCTGACATTCCTTCCCCACCTAAAAGACATCTGAGCAGCGTCTCAAACGTCTGAGCAGAACGTCTGAGCAGAACGTCTGAGCAGAGACTCAAACTACTGCCTGCTAATACATAGATCTTACCTGTTAGGAAATTTACCTATGTAATAAGCATGTTAGCCAACAAATAATTAATATATTCTCATATGCTCTGTATGAGTTGGAAAAAGGCCCAAACCCAAAGCTAATTTGGCAGAGGAAGAGTTGCATTATTTGAACAGGAATTCAGAATAACATCTTAGGGTTCAGAAGGCCAAGACATCCATTGAGAAACTTGGTTTGATCTTTTTAGACACATTAACATTTTCAAATGCAATCCTCTTGAGCAGTCTGACTCAAATTCTTGCCACCACCAAGGGGTTGATAGGGCATATGAGTAAGATTTGAAGCTTTGTGTCTACTGATTCCTTGACTATGGGCTGAAGGGATTCTGTGGATTGTGACAGAAGAGGTTACTCAAATGATTTCTGCTCCCACCACAGGCCTCATCATGGCCTTCCACTTTATCCATATATGCCAAACTTTTTTTCTGTCATTTCAAATTGTCTCCTTACTTGATAATATTGGATGAGACAGCTGAGCATATTTATACCTAGCTGGTGGTAAAGTTGCACTGAAAACTTTGTCTTTTTCATGGTAATGTAAAGAAGTGTCTGTAATAATTAACATGATGGTACAGCACAGAGCAATTCACATAGAGAATGTAGCTTATGCAGTTGCTAAGAGAAGCATCTAATCAGTATGCTTTGAATAGAAATGCTAATGAAATAGAGCTGGATGCTAGTTATGTCATCTAACACTACTGTATATAGAGCAGTTAATCCTCTTCAGGATTGTCTTTATTATCACTGAGGTCTATACCTGTTCTTACTACTAATCAGATAAATGCTGTCATATGGCAGGAAATAGTGAACAAATGTAGTGGTGTAAGGTTATGTTCAGCTGGACAACATCTACATGAATGATTAATTGAAGGTATATGTGAAAGGCAACTGAAACTCAGCAGTTCTGTCAAACAGCAAAAAATCAATAAGAACACTACAATTTTGGTCTGTTGTATTTTTGTGAGAAACACGAAGACAAATAAAGGATATATTTTCAAACGTGTCAGGAAGTCACTGCAAGATCAAAGCCTTTTATTTTTTCCCAACTGAATGATAGCTTCTGTTAATACAGCAGTAGGGACAGAATCTAATATGCAACGCATTTCCCATGCCTTTCATCATAGATTCATTAAGGTTGGAAAAGATCATCTGATCCAACCATCCCCCTACCATCAATAGCACCCATGTCTCTAACCATGTCTCTAAGCACCACATCCAACCTTTCCTTAAACACCCCCAGGGACAGTGACTCCACCACCTCCCTGGGCAACTCGTTCCATCCAGGTTTTCAGTGGTTTCTTCCTCAACCTTTAGTTAAAGATCACTGCTACTATGCAGACACATTTTGCTGTTCTCCTGTATAGATGTTTAAGAAAGCTTTAAGTGCCATTATGAGAAAGAAAAAAAAAATATGTCGTTTGAGTGCAAGGTATTTACATGTGGAGTATTCATTTAGCTTAGCCCATTAAGGTATCCTGATAAGGAACAGTAATTTCTGTTCAACTGAACACATGCAGAGTCAGCTTGCGATGTCCAGACACGTGTGACTTCTTCACTGGGATGGTGACGGGGAAGCAACTTTTGTCTTGAGTCTGAACCAGAAAAAAAATAACATCTCTAGAGACATAGATAGGTGTTTAAACTATCTGGACGCTGAGCCCAATTTATGTTAAGCAGAGAAAGAAATCAAGACACTGTGTGTTTCAAGCCATATTGGGAAGTGCTAAAGATAGTTGGCTTTTAATCTTGAGAGTAAATGTCAACCACTTCAGTACTGGCTTTATCACAGAATGAAGAAAAACACTATTTGTGACTTTTTTTTTTTTTTCCCAAATAATAGCTTCCAGTCCAATATGTTGCAAGATTTGTAAGATCAAATGAATGATGAGAACTGTTGAAAACATTCACAATGCAGAAAGCTTCCTGAGTGCCATATGAACTCATTCTGAGGCCAATATATTTACCAGAAAGGCATAATAGATTTGTTCCTTAATTTCTCTTTGAAATATTACAGTCATAGAATTAGTGGAAATACTATAATGTGTCTTTGCTGACTAGCAGTATATGAATAAGCAAAGCTTACAATCTGAATTTCTGTTCAGCAGCTTTTAATGTTGTTCAGAATAAATAAGGGTCAAATCTGGAGTGATTTACTAATTCACAGACTTAGTGAATGCCTGAATAGTTCAATGAATTCGAATGAATGAAGGTTCCAGTGAAATTTCTTACTAAAATAATGTGTTAAACATATATATATATATGTATACATGTATAGCGAGGAATATGTCAGTACAAATACCAGAAGACTTTGAATCCACATTCTGAAGCTAGATTTGAGATACAGATTTCTACTTCTGAGCACATTCAGAAATATAGTATAGTTCCAGGAAACTGAAGAGGAAAAAAACTCGGAAGAACTCTGTACTCAGGAATGGCCCTGATCTAG
Source organism: Netta rufina (assembly GCF_964035555.1). Lineage (NCBI taxonomy): Eukaryota > Metazoa > Chordata > Aves > Anseriformes > Anatidae > Netta > Netta rufina. The sequence continues at coordinate 58,889,082 of NC_140125.1, forward strand.
AAACAGATAATAGGTGAGGAGAAATAAAGCTCCTATAGGGTCATGATTTTATTCAAGAAGTAAAAATTGGATATAAATTGCACTTAATATACTCAAAACAGACTGTATCTGCACTGGTCTGATACCAATGTTAAATAACTGCTAATGACTTTTTCAGAAGCTCTTCTATAAAATGTGGCCATAGGACAGAGTTAAAAACTAACAAGAAACATATAATAAGCCCAGTGGCTTCTGTCTACCAAATTCTCAATCTCATTGGCAGCTTGTTGACATAAATGGTATGCATGTTATGGGAGTCTTCGTAGAATTTGTCTAATAAGATTAGATAACTTTCTAAGCTGATATAATCAGTAAAGAGAATATTGTCTTAATCGCCAAAGTAAAGAGATGGAAATCTCCAAAGGGTGATATATCCTATCCTAAGATAATAACTTTTAGGTGGAATATTCAAAGACCCAACTAAGGTAATGTTTCTGGGAGATCTCTTCTACACCTCATATGCTTAATTACAAGGATAAGACCTCTAGATGAAAACAGTTATAATTACATTGCAGTGATAACATAACTATATATCATTATAGATCTTATAAATCCTGTTCTGCTTTCATTTCTAGGAGAATGCTGAAGGAGACACAGATGAGATGAAAATACTGCATCACTAGTAATTAATGAATCAATAAATGACTTTAATAACCTTTATGACTTTTCAGGAAAATAGTTATGGTTTTTGATCCAAGATAAGAATTTAACAGCTCAGTTTAAAATACTTATATCACAAAGGGGAAAAAAAAATAGTATGAAGAGAGCAGGACTAGGTAGATGAAAGAATAATTTGAACTTCTGTTGACACAGAAGTATGGTTCAGCACCAGAGCAGTACTACAGAGTAAAAGGTTGCCAAACTCTGTCTGGAATCTTGGAGAGAAGAAATTCAGCTGGCTGATAAATACTGGAATAAACAGACAAACAAAACAAAAACAACAACAACAAATGACTTTATATGCTGTGCTATGTATTGAGGGAAACAAACAAGCAAACAGAATTTTGATATTGTTTTTGATTATAGATAAATACAAATAGAAGTAAAAGGACTTTTATTATTATTTTTATTATTTTTTAATCAAATTCTTTATCCAAAGAGCACTGTATTCCCACTTAGGAATAACTTTTTTATCTAACTACATACTTTAGCAGAATATTTGCATACTGATTTGTGAAACAATGATCAATTCACAGAATCCCAGAGTCACTGAGGTTGAAATACATATACACACCGATAAGATGACTCTGGGCCTTTTTCTGCTCCAAGTTGAACACTGTCATCACTTCTATGACAGATGCTCCAAGCCCTTAATAACCTTTGTCACCTTTCAGTGGATTAGCTCCAGTATTTCCATGATTTTTGATTTAGGGAAGCCCAAAACTGAGCTCAGCACTTTAGGTATGTCTCACCAAGACTGATCAGAGAGGAAGGATCAACTATGTTTACCTGCTTTACTCTGTCAATCTCAATTTTCCCAAACTATATCTATTTGCTTGTTTGTTTCTTTTTTGTGGGGAAAGGATTGGTTTTGACAAATATTGTACTTTGAGTATTGTAAGGGGAAGGAATTCTGAAGCTTTCAAAAAATACTATTTGTAAATTTAAAAAAAAAAAAAAAAAAGTTCATCATTCATCTGAAAATTAGTTCTCATATAGAACCTCAATTTTTAATTTATTTTTTTAAAGAAATAAAAAGGAAAAAAATTGAAATAAAATTGACCTTATCAAAGCATAGTTGCAACAAAATTTTGAACATTTTGATATTTTTTTCCTTATTTACTACATGACATTAATTTAGAATTTTGTAAATTATAACAAGATAAAAAATACATTTTCCTGACACAGTCTTTAAAATGTTGGCTTTAAATAGTCCCTGCCAGTTTATATAATAGAAGCCAGCTGACTTCTCAGAAACCATACAGTTTCTATATACCTAGAGGCCATTGGTGCAAATGAGAAAGTTAATATCAGTAGGAACCATACTCCAGGCACCTCCTCTGGTCTCACAGAACCACAGAAGCTGAGGATTTTTCTGTAGCTACAGACAATGAACAAAGAATACTTATTTTGAACTTAGCTTTCCATCCTGACTCATGTGTAACAGCTTTCTGAGTCATTATTGTTTGCTGGAGATTATATATTGACATAAAGAGGAAGGCTGCTCCATCTGATGTTAGAAGGTTATCATGGTAAAAAAAAAAAAAAAAAAAAAAAAAAAAAAAAAAAAAGAAAGAAAAGAAAAAAAAGGAAAAAACAAGACCTCCCCATTATAGAAAGAAAGAAGAAGAAAAAAAAAAAAAAAAAAAAAAGCAAAAGATTAAAGCTCTCAATGTATAATTTATAAGGAAAACACATGCGACATTCACACAGTAATTTGGTCTTAAGAGAATTATCATTTACAAATGAATCATTGGTTTGGTACTTCTTGTGTCACCTTAAAACGTTCAAGCTTTGTAAAGTGGTATGTACGTTCAAAGACTGTTGTCAATTTTATTCCTTCTTTCCTTCCTTCCTTAAATTAACCTTCCTTAAATTTGAGAGAGTATTCAGTACATGAAATTTCTGGTCTACAATAAAACTAGAGAAGTGACAATAAAAATATGATTACAAATAAAATATTATTACATAATTCTGTCATTGTGTCTTAACAAAGGAAGAAGAATTTTGTATTGAATATACCTACTCTATTACATAGTACTGGATAACAATTGAACTGATTTACTGTTTTAGAGATTGTTCATTAAACAAGTAAACGCATATGAAAAGTTCTCAGCAACCTGGTTTTATGAAACAATCTGCATTTCAGGCTAGTCTTCTCTCAGGTTGTCTGTATTCAAGAAAATCATCACCTATTCACAGATTTCATTATGATTTTGCCCTCTGCTTATTCCTTTTTTAGGTTACAAAATTAATTTTACAGGGGGTGGGGATGGTGGGGTGTTGTATTCTTGGACATTGTCATTTAACTTTCATGACAAACTTGTAATTTCTTTCACAGTCCTTGAGAGTTTTTGCCGATGGCCGAACAGATGCTTATATTTTAGTGTCAGTGAAGATGCTTTTTCTACTTTTCTTTGACTCTTTGGACTTTGTCTAATAAAAGCTAGTATATAAACATTTCTGACATAAGCAGCATTGTGGGAATCATACTAGAGTAGAATATTAGGTAATCATTGAAGGAACACCACTGATTTCACAAATGGGAAGTATTTGAGGTCTTATACAATTAATCCAGTGCTGAAAGCAGAAGTCTTTCTGAAGGACTGTTGAAATCTTCGGAATGAGACACATTTATTTTTCTTGCTTTTACACTTCCAAACTGCCAGATCATTTCTCAAATAGAGAGACTTAATAGATGTCAGTGTTGGGGATTTAAAATTAATTGTAAGATTTATGACTCTCACTCACAGGGTGAAGGATGGTTCCAAAAGCCAAAATGTCAGACAAAACAAAAACAAAAACAAAAACAAAACAAAACAAAAACACAGAAGAAGCAAAATTTGCCAGAGAACATGCATTAGCTTTCTTTTAATCATAATTCTACAAAAAAGAAGTAGAGATATTAATAAAATACATACATCTCATGTTTTTTAAAGTTTAAACATGAGTTTGGCTCTCCAAATGACTAAGACAATTGCTGAAGTGCATGTTATTATGAGGAAAGGTGCAAACAATGCAAGATGTCACAAAAGATGGTGCTATTAGCTCTGACTTCAGTGAATTAAAGTTGCTAACTGAAAAATGCACTCTGTGCCCCTGGTCACAGAATTCTGTTTTAAATAAAGTCTTTTAAATAAAGACAAACATATTGCACAGCCTGTAGACTGGTGTTTTTGTTTGTTTGTTTGTTTGTTTGTTTTTTAACAGAAATTTGCATATAGTCTGCAAATGCTTTTCTTGTGTTAGAATATGTAAGGCTTTCTTTCCCAAATTTACTTTCATTTTATGGATATTTGAGGAGATAATGGAAGGAGCTTCTTGGAGGACAGAAAGGCAGGGCCCCAACAGCCAGCACCTATCCCACTGCTTTTAGTTTCCAAAGGTGTACCATAAAATACCTTGCAAATGGTATGCAAAGTAACTTTGGAAAAGAAATCCAGTATGTACCAAGAGCTGTGGGCCAGGGCCCTGCCTTGTTACCCTTAGCCAGGAAGCAAGACAAGTTGGGGGCAGACAGAAACACCGGTTTAACATATTGCAGAATGGCTTGGGTAGGACCTTGGGTAGGACCTCTTTGGCATGGGCAGGGACACCTCCCATTAGACCAGGTTGCTCAGAGCCCCATCCAACCTGGCCTTGAACAGTTCTAGAATCATTCTTGCAAATTATAGTTAAAGAACCAATTTTAGTTGAAAAGCACCTGAACTGAACTACATTAAAGGATGACTTTCATGAGGATTTGACCATAGATCACCTTCCTGTGAATTAGCTCTGTTTCTAATTAAAGGGATTATACTGTAAGTAACAGTTGTTCTTTTTTAACATGAAGAAAGTATCATATTTAAAATAAAATATGTAAATTAACAACAGTAATTATTACATACTGTTTGTAAGACAAAAGTGGAAAGACAAAATACAAAACGTTGTCCTTATAATGCTCAGTATATGCAAAAATCACTTTGATTTGTATCCAGTTAAAAGGTGACTCTATATACAGATTGGAAACAGTCAGTAACTTAGTTTGAATAGCTGATTTTAATACCAGTATTTCTTGTTAATTTCAGATTTATCTCCAGTGCAAAAAAGATACCTCTACTGAAAGGTAAAGTGTTGGTGAAAAAAAGGTAAGAGACCCTATTATCTGTTTCCTTTCTCTACCTCAGTTCTGCTTTGGTCGTGATAATCATATTGGACACACAACAGAGTATTAATCAGAAGCAGACTTCTATCATTGGAGCAGCCTTTCTATTGGAAAATTTTGGAGAAAAACTGGGAGGAAAAAGTGACTGGCAGCAGCTGGACAAGAGGCAGAGGAAAAAGAGGAAGGGCAGTTGCACCAAGACACTCGTCTGAGGAGATGTGTCTTGTAGCAAACTAGCTCTGGTGGAATGTTTTCATTTATTTATTTATATATTTATATTTTATTTAAAAGAGAAGCAGACAAAATGATGCATCTTCCAAAAGAATGAGTAAAGAATGGGCATTCCAAACCTAAATTGGATTAAGACTGATGAAGGCAAGAAATGCTTTTTTTAACTGGCACCTAAGTGGCACTTCTCAAGTAGAAGAGACATGAGAATTGGTATTTTCTTTACTGTTAAATATGAGCAGAAGCATCAAGCTGATCAGGGCAGGGCTTCCTTCAATCAACAAAGCAGACCTTCAGCAATGAAAATCGTAAATCAGGCTACCTAATCAAAAATAAATAAGATAGATATATAGATAAATAGATAGATGATAGATAGATAGATAGATAGATAGATAGATAGATAGATAGATAGATAGATAGATAAATTGGGCCCTAAACAACACCCAGCTACTGACACACTGTCTCCCAGGAAACAGTGAAGTGGCAAGTCCTTTCAGAAGTCCTCTTAGTTCTTTCGCTCATCTAGGCTTCTTTCTTCCGCTATCTCCCTACTAGCTCCTCATTTATGCAAAGAACTTCTAAGACATCAAGTTCCTACAAAAGACAGAAATTCTCTAGAATTTTCTATTTACAGTAGTAAACAATCAAACACACAAAACCATAATATTCCAGGCAAAATTATATGTAGAACTCAATAAAAATAATTGCTAAAATGTTTTATATATCAGATATATACACTGACTGTGCCATTGAGCAAAATACCTTGAAATGATCTCTTGATCTTTGGCCAGTACCAGATGCCAATGGCATGCCTAAGTTTTTTGTTTGTTTGCTTGTTTTTTCCTCTTTCTCTCTCTCTCTTTCTTTTTTTTTTTTTTTTTTTTTCCAAGGTTTAATTTCTGAATTCCCTGAGAGGCCTAAAGTTTTTCCACTTCCAGTGAAATTAAAAATAGTTACTAATGCGTATTGCTTTTTTTTAAAAAAGGAAGAGGAAAAAATATGGAAATATTATTACAAGCCTACTGTTTTAGTTACAGACTTAGACACCTGCTTGAGATTTACCCTTTGGCATTTTATAGCACTTTATTTATATATGTGAGGCTTAGAGTGCACATAAGTTTGCCAGCCTGTGGGAATGAAATCACAGCAACTTAAACACTTTAGATACATAACAACAATAAATGCTTTAAGAATGTTTCTATTACCTATGCTATTATTTACACTATAGATAAACATATTTTTGAAAATGATGCTGCGCCAGTTATCCACACAATCTCTCATCTGACATCTGACATAGTGTTTTTCCTTGTTTGGCTGTCTTTACTTTATGGGATACACATCATTATTTCAAAGGAGAATTTTCCATGAAAAAATTTAGCCCATATTTCCACAAATTGGTCCTAATTTGACATGGAGGAAAATAATTTAAATTTAAAATTACTACCAGGATAGTATTCTGTTTTATTATAGAGACTAACACATTGTCACTAGACTCTCCCATTCAATGATGTCACTAGACTCTCCCATTCAATGAATGCTTTCAGAATAGGAAAAAAAAATCACACTCAAAAACCAAAACAGACCAACAAAAAGAAAGAAAGAAAGGAAGAAAGAAAGAAAGAAAGGAAGAAAGAAAGAAAGAAAGAAAGAAAGAAAGAAAGAAAGAAAGAAAGAAAGAAAGAAAGAAAGAAAGAAAGAAAGAAAGAAAGAAAGAAAGAAGAAAGAAAGAAAGAAAGAAAGAAAGAAAGAAAGAAAGAAAGAAAGAAAGAAAGAAAGAAAGAAAGAAAGAAAGAAAGAAAGAAAGAAAGAAAGAAACTACCAGTTTTGCCCTCATCAGTGACAAAATTGCCCATTACTCTTTCTTTGAAAGCTCAATGACCTGCAAGAGTTAGATTCAGTATGGATCCTGCTATAATTACACATACAGCAAGTTTTAACAGAAAATATTTGAAATGGTTTACCTCTCCACAGCCAGATCTGGAAAATATGAAAGGTACTGCAATTTAGATTTCTGGGCAGACTCCAAGACTTCAACTTTGCCTTTCTGTATCCTATTCAAGTACCCAGACCCTAGGCTTTAAGAAACTTTTTTTTGAATGAGTCTTTCAGTTTGGTGAGAAATTTAATTCATATTAAAGTTAGTCTATTTCTACAGTTTTTCAGTTTAAATTGAAATTTTGGCAAAATAAAATAAATTTTAAACTCCTCAGCCTTAGCTGTCATATGATTTTCTATATGAGAATCTGTAACACTATATGTATGAAAGATGGTGGAAAATATTTAAAATATGTAAACTTTCAGATTTCTGAGTCTGACTTTCCACAAACAGGAAATGTACACAGTTTGTCTACAAGAAGTTTCAAATCAGTGTTCCAAATTCAAACAGCTGAGGAAGGATAGTTTGCATAAACTTATCTAAACAGTTTATTGAACCAGAAATCTGGACTTTCTATTTTCGCTTTCTATTTCCCAGAAGCAAAACCTATTTTAGGATTAAAGGGGAGAAAGAAAATAATGTTTACATTAAAATATATACACATTCACATAAATTACAGTATTTACAAACAATCTGGATACAGTAAAAGACTCCAAGATTTCTAGCAGGCTTAATTAACAAGACTATTGCAACAAAGAGTCATTTTACCCCCTCAAGCATAGCATAATGCTCCCAAGTCTCTTAATCAGAGCCATAAAGAGCTTACAGAGAACAGACAATTTTAATGATCTTCTTCATTACCGCTGAAAAGCTGATCTAAGTAAGACAGATATCTGTATAGATCAAATGATTCCACCAACTTCCAAATTTACTTTGTTCTGGTGACTGAGAGATCCTGAAATGGTTCTTCTCATTGCATTAAACAAATAAAGTTCTAAAGCATAAATTAATCTGTGATTTCAATTCTATTCTAAATTCAATTTTATTTTTATAGCTCTGATTTTCAGAGACATAAAATCAACATTTTTATCAAATGTAAGTGCTTTTAAGAAAAATCTGTTGATAACCCATGTATTGAAACACTGAATAATTCTTATTTTTTTTCATTATTATTATTAATTTTTTAGAAGAGGATCTGTTTTAGCAGATTCTAAATGCACAAGTATTTTTAATACAATAAGTTTGAAAAGGTGATCTGAGATCAAAATCTAGGGTGGCAGAAATTTGCAGAAAAAAGTGAGTCTTTAATTTATCATTACGCACGTTTGACAAATTCGTGAAGAAACTGAGTTTGTTGAGCCACTTGTGATGGTGATCCACATGATTCTGCATATCCATTAAGAGGTCAGTTCATGTGCCAAAGTGCTGTCAACTGAAAGAAGATAGAAAAAGCATGGAAAAAAAAAAATAGCATTCTAGATAACAGCATGTTAATGGTCACACAGAACATTTACGACAGAGCAGTAAGTCAGTATCTTTACTATTTTGGAAGAGAAGGTAGACTAAACATTATACCACAGATTTTCAGTACTCGTAGACATTAGAACAGCACATAGATATTAAGGTGATTGACATTCTGTCTGTACAAAACAGATTAAATATTCTGTACAACGTTTTAAGTAATTTTGCAATGCAAAATAGATGTATATTTGCTTTGGCTTCCACAACCAATATTTAACATAAAGATTGGGAAGCTGATGCGGAGAATTAAGATTTTAACATTCCATTTTTTTTTACTGCTTTGTCCTTATTTAAGCCTTCATTTCAGCAGTAACAAATGCATGTGATTTATTTTTTTTTCTTTTGAGTATCTCCTTTTTTTTCTTTAGCACAGAATTAAAATACTCTCCTGTTGGAGCAGAACAAGCATAAATTAAAAAAAAAAAAAAAACAACATAGAGAGTACAAAGATTTATTTTGAATCTCACATCTCTAAATCCCTAACACTAGAAGCTTCATTTACTTTAAGAAAAGCCGTTCTGTAGTATTTAGATCTGTAAATGTTAAAAATCATGATTCTTGGGGGGAAGAAAAAGTCAGTATTATAATACCGTACATGATGGTTATAGGCTAAATCACAATTTTTTTGGCAAGAAGCATAAAACAACATGAAAAAATGTTTTATATGTTCATTCTTAAGTGATTTAAATTTGACAATTGCTATGCCTCAGTTTTTCATGTTCAACTTTAAAATATACAAAAGGATGTCACACAAACAGAGAAATTTAAAACCTAACCTATCTCAGTAAAATCTCTAATCCTAGAGATGGCATATTTTCTCCCTTACATTTTTTTTTCTGTCTTGATAAGATCCCAATCCTGTTTTTTATTAAATTCCACGTAAAATAAATAAATAAATAAACAACATCCTTCTGACCTCAGTAGATTTTAGCTTTCTAACATGCAATATTGATAAATGTGGGACAGATTTTTTCAGCCAAACACCTGCAAATACAGTAGATTCCTTCAAGCCATGTTATTACAGCAAACAGGAAAAGTTACTTCTTTGACTATTTTTTTCTTCCTTTTCTACTGAAACCAGTAAGTATCTACAGGGATACTTCTGACTGCATTATGAAACGAAATGGAAAAAAAAAAATCAAAATTTGGTCAAAAACATATCTATACAGAGACACTGAAGCTTCTGAGAAATCTCTTGGAAACATTCCATGTTAGGAATGTTTGACCACTTAGTAGTAATTCTGTGGCCAAATATTATTTTGTAGATCAGTCAGTTGCTGAGAATACTGACAGAAATCAGACAGATACTGACAGTATCTTCCCTATCATTCAGGAAAACTTGTTATTTATTTCTGACTAAAAAATAAAAATCCTGATCCTTCTTTTTCCCACCCTATCAAACTAGATTTCAATTATAGAAAAAATACACTGCTTTACCCAGACATGTGATAATAATAATCATTTCCCAAACAAGCTACCACTCAAATATAATATTATTGGACTGCAAGGAGTCAAAGAGTCACTTACAGAAAGCAACCTAATATTGTATGATTTTTTGTTACATAGCCATCAAATTTATAGCGTTATTTCAAAGAATATCACTTTGTGTTTTGAACATTGCTTATTGTACAGCATAGTGGGTACAATATTAAAACCAGTTCTTCCTACTCTCTACATATGACATTTTAGAATTTGAGTATCAGAGCTTAAAATAAACAAATCAAAACAAAAAAATATATTTTCCAGTTTTAGTTTTGTCTTTGTAGTTTGAGATCTAGAAGTTATACTTTTTCAGTATTATTTATGAATGGCCATCAGGGATAACGATTATTTTATGTCAAATTTTATGCTCTGGTTTATTGTAAGAAAACCTAAACAGGTTTTCCTTATGTGGCTTTAGGGATGCCAAAGTTAACTTCAACATCCACTCCTGTGATACACGCTCATCAGCATTTTCTTTGTCTTATAGCTGTAGTGGTCACATAGAACTGTCTGTGCCATTTCTCCAAATGATTTTGAACTGTTCTGAAGAAGTGAGGTGCTTTGGGGGTGAAATTTAAAACTTTTTTTTTTTTTTTCTTTTCTAAGCTGTAAATAGCTAGATTAAAAGCTGTCCCAATCTTACCACTGTATATTATTATTCAACACAGGCTTGTAAGATCCCTTAATATAATGTTCAAGTATCTCTTGGCTTCTCTATAAAAGATACTATACATAAGCGAACTTAGATGATAAGGGCTTTTAAAAACATACAGTGGAATAGGAACTTATTTTTCATAGGTCAAGTCCAAAGCTTCTGAATTTAAGTCAATTTATAGAAGCATTAAATGAAAAGCAATCCCTGGAAGGCAATAGGTTAAAACTGCCATGATAAATTCAGGTAGACATGGTAATAATGAACAGGAAACAACAAACTTCAATGGATGGAACAAATCCTTAATGAGTAAGGTGGAGAAATATGCAAAAAATTAACAAAGTTAACAACATTTAAAGGTATATTGAATAGAATGGAATAATTAGTGTGAAACAAAAGTGTCTAAGTCCCTGGCTGGTTCAGAGTAAGGTTAAACTCATCATACCAAATGCTATTGCCACATTAGGCTTTACACAAAGAGGAAATTGTGAGTTCTGAGTTACACTTCATTGCTGATGTAGCCAAGGTGATACTGGATGAAAAGAAAGGTGTTATGCTAAACTGTGAATTCATATCATTGTGTAACTAGGATGAAATTATAGCTGTCAAGGAGCACTTTTGACTGAAAATTAGGAGTTTTCCAGAGAAACTTTAAGATTTCAATGAACATTTTTCAGTAAATGTTAATGGGATTTAGTACCTAACTGCATTAGTGACCTTTGAAAATCTCTGTCAAACTGACTGAACTGCAAACAAAAATACATCATTTCTCATTAATCTCCACTATTGTGCTAGTAGACACAATACTAGGGTAGCTAGTATTGTGACTATCTTTAAATGATATTTTGGGGTGAGCTAGAAAATTATAGACCAGTGAACATGACTTTAGTATTAGGTAAATTATCTGAAAACACATTTAAATAGACTTGTAAAAGACACAAATGAGCACAATGCAACAAAAGTCATCAGAGCTTCTGTAGAAGGAAATTGTACTGCTTAAACCTTGATTTGTTCAAAAGAATAGAGATAATAGTGGATTTAAAAAAAAAAATGTTAAATGTAATTTGGATTTCTGAAGGATCCCAACAGAAAAAGCTTGGCACAAAGATTTGTATAGGGTTTATATGGAAAATTTTTGGTAGTGGTAGGAGGCTGCAGGGGTGTCCTCTCAGAGAAGAACCTAGAAGCTGCCCCATGTTAGATATAGGCCAGTTTTAGCCAGCTCCACGGGGGCCCACTGCTGGCCAGAGCCATGCCAATAAGTAACGGTGTTTGTGCCTCCGTGTGAGCAGATTTAAGAGGGAAAACAAACAAACAAACAAAACCAAACCAAACCAACCAAACAAACAAAAAACTCCAAGGTCAGTGCAGAAGGAGGGCAGGAGGTACTCCAGGCACCAGATCAGGTTGTCCCCCTGCAGCCCACGGGTCCCACGGCAGAGCAGATCTTTATGATTGAAGCCCGTGGTGAATCCACAGTGCAGCAGATGGATCTGACCTGGAGGAGACTGCAGCCCATGGAGAGCACCCACTGGAGCAGACTCTGGGACAGACCTGTAGCCTGTGGAGAGGAACCCATGCAGGAAAAGGTGATCTGGCAGGAGCTTCTACCCATAGGGCACCCACGTTGGAGCAGTTAAAAAGTGGTCTGGCAGGAACTTCTACCCATGGGGAACACATGTTGGAGCAGTTTGTTCCTGACAGAGTGACCATGTCTTACAGACCCATATTTGGAGCAGTTCTTGAAGAGCTCCTGCCAGTGGGAAGCCCATGCAGGATCAAGTCAGAAGTACGGCATCCTGTGGGAGGGACCCCATGTGGAACAGGGGAAGGGAGTGACTGTGAAGGAGCAATGGAGACAAAGTGCTATAGACTGACAGGAGCCCCCATTCCCCTTTCCCCTGTGCCACTTGGGAGAAGAACATAGAAGAGGGTGAATAGAAGTTAAGAAATAAGTTAAAGAAGTTAAAATAGAAGTTTTTGTTTGTTTGTTTGTTTGTTTTTCTTGTAGTGTGCTCTAGCTTTTTAGTAGTATGTAATAAAATTTATTAATATCCCTTTGCTGAGTCTGTTTTGCCAATGACAATAATTGTTGAATGATCTCCCTGTCCTTATCTCAACTCTTGAGCTCTTTCCATCATATTTTCTTCTGCTTTTGTTTTGAGTGTGAGCGCAGTTGTGGTGGAGCTCAGCCACCCAGGAAAGTAATACCACCATAAGATGTTAGCAGTAAGAGCAATAAGTCTTGGGAAAAAGTGTAATATTTAATGTGTGCTATTACAAAAAAAAAAAAAAAAAAAAAAAAAGACGTCATTATATTTTTTTCTAATATAACAAGATGGATGAAAATTAATTTTGGAGACATATTTGTTCCATTATCTCGGGTTAATGGGTCCTGATGTTGGCTTTTATAGTTAGTTTTGGTCAACCAGCTTTAAAGTCACTTAGAAAGCTTTGTGAAGAAGGCAGAAAAACTGACTACAAGCAGAGAAACAAGCAAATAAAATAAAAGTTTGCACTATTGTCACTATTTTCATGATGCTGTAAGATCAGTTTTAAAAGCCAGTGACTCTAAAACTGACTAAATAAATAAATAAATAAGAATCAGTAGCACAAGAGTAAGTACCCTGTATTTTTAACTATTGTTTGCAATTTTAGTGCTAGCAAATTGCTGGAGACTATTGTGTCACTGAGGCCAGGATCTGCCAAGACCCTATAATATTCCTATTAAATTTTCACAAGCTCCAAAACAGAGAAGCATCTAACTTTCTGACTGAATATTCACTGCTAAGTCTCAAACCATGCCTGCTAAATATTTCAGAGTTTTAATTGTTACAGGTCAATCAAATGTTAAAGACATTTGTAAGACTTCAATAGTCTAAATACCAGCACCCAGAAGTGTTCTTTAACTCTTCTTAATTGACAAGCATAATAGTAATCATTGCATATCACTGAGGTCCATGTTTATTATTAGATAAAACAAACTAAAAACAAACAACAATTGATGTCACCTATGACATCAATTCATTCATTAAGTTCCATTTATGTTTGGTGAAGAGATATAGAAAACATCAGTGTATGTGATGGATTGTATGATCTCTTTTAGATAAACATGTTGATGAGATAAATTATTGTGGTGACCTTAAGCATAATGGCTAGATCTTCATGGAAGATATGGAAGCTAAGGACCTACCTTTAGCCAGATGACTCCTATGCAAAATGTACGCGATGTGCCACATCACCATATTAGTCATAGGTTAGAGGAGCATTAACACTGGAACAGAGATAATGTGTGGAATTTACATAGGTGAAATATCAGCTGATACCTCACAACGTTTCAAATGCTGTTCTGTATGTGGCATTATACTGAATATATAATATTTTATGAAATAGCACCCATGTTTTTTAAAAATACAGTGTTTTTTTTTTTTCACATGGGGGGTACATTATTCCATTATTCCTAATTTCCTATGTATATAAAGGAAATATATCTTGCATTTTTCCTCCTGAAGCACTGAAATTGCTATGAAGGAAGATACTTCCTTTCCTTAATTAGGAAACCGTCAGAAAGTAAAAAATAAATATACTTTTATCTAATTTCTAAAGTTTTATATAATCTGTCAATCCAAAATAAGCAGGATTCATAGAGAGAACCTGGCATAAATTGCATGTTATTGCTCTACTTGTATTTTTTTTTCTTCTAGATAGTTCACATCATTTGGAAGTTTCTCTGGAATTTGCTTCTCGAAATAGTAAACAAATTACAAATCCTGGAGAAAACATCAAGAAGCTAGCTAACTACACGCTTCACTTCTAGCAGAGGCTATAGACATCTTCTCAGAATGAAAAAGTAATTCATTTCAGTCCACAGTGTCAAATAATTGGAAGCAAAATATGCTCAGAACCTTCTGTTTACATTTTGTCTGGAGTTTTGGGAATTTGGGCATCCCTAAAGTATCATCAACATGAGTATATGCAACCTTAATGATTGCTAAAAGGATGATACTCTGGAAATAATACATGATACAATGGAAAAATAAAAGATATAGTTGTGATCAGATTTTTTTGGCAGACCTTGTAAGAACAGTCTTATATGAAAAGGGTTATGTTGTGGCTAAACAAAATGATTTTCCAGTCTATGAAATCTTGAGAATAAGTCTATGCAATTATTTTGCAAGGGTGAGAACATAAAGCATAGTGATATAAAATCAACAGTATTAATAAAAATACAAAAGAACAAGGAAAACAATATTTTTACTCTTCCATGAGTATAGTTTAGCAGCAACTGTTAGTGTGTTTTTGTTCAGGAGAACTCATACTCACAGTAGACACTTAATACATCATTTGAGGAGGGCAGAGGTGATATGTGTTCTTGTATATGAATAGAATTTTTGAGACCAGTGGAAAAAGATTTTTCAGCAGCAGCATAAAACAGGTGTCTGTTTAGCTTGCCAGTATATCTAACAAAGGGACAACCCTACATTATATGAAAAAAACAACATGTGGCATTTCCTAGAAAGCAATCTAACTTGGAGGACACATCTGCATGAAATACAAGCTTACTTTACCTCTGTTTGGATCTCAAAATTCATGAATGTAATCTGTTCAAGTGTATGGTTGCTATATGGCTTTTGTCGTGATAAATTTCTAGAATGAATATGTAAGAAAACACAAAACAAATAACAAAAATTAAATAATGCAATTCCTAGCAGAATATATAAGATCTAGGATACTGCTGGCAGATCAATGGTCAAGTATTTAATTTCCAAACTAGCAGAGGATGTTTATATAGATCATTTTGATAGTTAATCAATTTACAGTATCTTTAGTACGTAGCCTGCCCTGTATTATAATGAACTACTTTGTGAGAAATCCTTTTCCATTTCTTTTCATTCCTTTCCATTTCCTTTGATGTTTTAAAAACTACTAGAGAAGGAATATCTCTCTCTCTCCTTTTTTTTTTTTTTTTTTTTTCCAACAAAAAGAATAAGGGATTAAAGGGTCTTAATTTTACTGAAAATTTTGAAAGGAGAAAGAGGGAAAATATGATATGTATCTTCTGTCAGCTCTTTCAGAAACACCTTCTTCAGTGATGCATATTGAAGTTTTAACTATTTTATTTTTTTTTCCCAGCTTCTTCTTTTTCTTTTTCTGTGAAATGCTCTTGGGGAAAAGTGAGATGAGACCAAGACTAGCATGGAGAAGGAACAAAGGAAACACAGGCAGAACCTAAAAGCATCCCTCAGCACTACAGGCACAGACACAACCAAGATTAAATCACAGTAATTTCTAGGAGTTTTGTTGAATGATGAATACAGATCTCATGCTAAACAACAGGTATGATATTTTGGAGCATGCCTAGAAGAATTATCATTTTCAGTGTCTGGAGGGGGAACAAGGTGGAGAATGACACAATTTTTTCCACAAAAAAAAGATTTGAATGATGCAGAAATATGTGGCTCTGGTGCCAGTGTAAAGGAATAAGGCAGCAAACAACTGCATTTGCTTTGTGCAATTATCCAGATTTGCTGGTTGCTCTGTTAAATATAGTTGTATCCCTGCTTATGGTAGACTTCTTTAGTAGTTGCTGTGATTCAGATGTTTCTGAAAATTAGAGTAAGAATCATGTTTTCAGTGTACATGTAACTAAGTAAAACCTTATGCCTTTATTTTGGAGTATGAACATTAAATTTGGAGGTGATATCAGATAAGAATCAAAGAAGTCCCTGTTTCTGTGAATACTGGTTTAAATTTCCACTTAATTATTGGATTTATGACATTTTTTTTCAAGCTATTTATTATATTACAAAACACAAGTAAAACGTTTCCTATATAACAAGATTACTATGACTGCAATATCAAAGTGCTGAAGGATTTCAGGAAGTGTCCAAATTTGCAAACCTCCATAAATTTAATTTAACTGTGTGTATTCACATTACAATATTATCTTTAACAGTATGATGATGTACTAATTTGTTCCCATGAAAATCTTGCTGCAGACTAGTCTAATCTCATGATCCCATGAAGAATTTTGTTATTTCCTATTTCCTATGACAATTTATTACTCAATGAAAAACAGAACTCTCCTTCCAAATGAAAAGTAAGATATACATTCCAAAATGTTTATTAATTACAAATTACAATTAAAATCCAAGGATTTTAAATTAAATTATGGGGAAGATATGACATTCTGAAACAAAGCAAGGCAACTAAGAAACTTTCAAGTGTATCGTTTAATATCGGTCAATCTAGCATACATCAATACAGACAAGACTTTTTTTTTTTTTTTTAAGCTATATCAAATATCTATCAGGGCACTTTATTGCAGTATCTTTCACTGCCTCTTTTGTGTTCTTATTTTATTTTTATCACAGCATAGTAATCAGTCATGTAAAGCTGAAGGCTTTAACAACTTTTTAAACATTTACCAATGAAATGCACATAAATATTGATATAAATATATCAAAAAAGGAAGCATAAAATCTATGATTAAATAAGTTGCTGTTTCTGAGATAACAGCTAGAAAGTAATACCAACTTAGTAATACCAACTCAGAGCCACAGCAAAGATGTGGTACCTAGAATATATCTTATGTGAA
This sequence comes from Netta rufina, assembly GCF_964035555.1. Classification (NCBI taxonomy): domain Eukaryota; kingdom Metazoa; phylum Chordata; class Aves; order Anseriformes; family Anatidae; genus Netta; species Netta rufina. The sequence continues at coordinate 58,906,282 of NC_140125.1, forward strand.
AAATAATAGTGGTTCAATAACTTTGCTTCCTTGTCTAAACTTTCATATGTGACACTCTCCCACTAGGTCTGAGATAAGTCAAAGAATATTTATAATTATTAATTTTTATTAACATAGAGGTCCCCTAGATTATAAAGACAACAGAAACATTACCCTGCTAGTGACCAGCTTTATCATTCAGATCAGTTAAACATGGAATGTGAAAGTATAGAATCAGTTAAACCTAAAATCAGTTAAATATAGAATGTGTGCATGTGAAAGGCACACTCCTTTCACAGGGACAGTATTTAACCTAAAGAACATCCAAGCAAGAGAACTGGATTTTTCGATTGTATGTATCCTCAAGAGAAGAGTTTGGATGCATGAGGGAATCCACCTATGCAACATTTTATGAAGAAGAAAACTTTCTTCAAGAAAATTTCCCTCCTGTATTCCTCTTGTGCTTTGTCAACAGCTTATTACCATTGCTGTACTGCATCTTGCTGCCACTCCAAAATAAATGACTGTAGGACCATGTTCTTGGCTAAAGAATTGCTAAAATGATGCAAGTCATATATATATATATATATATGTATATAAATGAAAAATAAGAAAAATATTTCTAACTTGAACCATTTCAATGTCACTATTTCCTGCCTGGTCCCTGACAGTGATTTTATGAACCCCACAGAAGCAGAAATGAACTGTGGTGCAACAACAGAAGGGATTGGCCAAGGTCAATGAGAGCTGCCTATGCTGGTTCACCCAAATACAAAATTAATGTGCAGCTACTTGATCTTGACAGCCAAGCACAAGTTACTGGCAACTGTGTTAGCTATGAGGTTAGCTCAGAAAGTGTTGTACACCACCTGACTTTAAAGCCTATCAGTTCATGAACACCTTATGGGAAGAGAGTGTTTAACCAGCAATACAGGAGGAGAAGGAGATTGCTACCCACTTGTCAAATCTTAAATAATTAAATGTTATTAACTTCATTTCAGCATGTCCTATTAGACTTAAAAGTAATATCTAGTCTTTAACAAAGTAAACATATTCTCCATATACTGAATATTCATTCTGATACCTCTGTGATTACCTTAAAGAAGGCAGGGAGTATGTTGATTTTACCTGCAATACCATTAACTTTAAAGTTGGCCCTAATTTATCAGTGAGACCAGTTTGATCAGAATGCAGCTAACTTCTGATTTCATGTACCCTAAAATAATAGAATAAAAATTCTGTTAAAGACACCATTCAAAGGTGGGGAAGGGGAAAAGGAAAAGGAAAAGGAAAAGGAAAAGGAAAAGGAAAAGGAAAAGGAAAAGGAAAAGGAAAAGGAAAAGGAAAAGGAAAAGGAAAAGGAAAAGGAAAAGGAAAAGGAAAAGGAAAAGGAAAAGGAAAAGGAAAAGGAAAGGGAAAAAATAAAAAGGAAAAAGACAAGGACAAGGAACATTCTGGAAGAGAGACATCCAGGCCTAATAGTATGTTCTTTTCCAGTTTAGTCTGCCCCTGTTTAGTGGGACCAGCTCAGATGGAGTAAACTTTCCCTGCAGCAGCCCATACAGTGCTGTGCTCTGCACTTGTAGCTAGAGCAGCACTGGTATCACACCAGTGTTGTGTCTACTGCTGGGCAGTGCTGGCACAGCATCAGGACTCCCTCCGATGCCCTCCAAGAACCAGAAGACTGGGGATGGGCAAGTGATGGGGAGGGGACATCACCAGGGAAGATGACCTAAACCAACCAAAGGGATATTCCATACCATATGTCACACTCAGCAATAAAAAGTAGGAAAGGGGAAGAAGAGGAGGAGGGGCTGGGCCCTTGCTATGAAAATGTCTGTCCTCCCAAAAAATGGCTACGAGTATTGAGGCCCTGCTTCACAGATGTGGTCGAGCATCACTCGTTGATGGGAAGTAGAGAGTAATTTCTTTTTTCTCTCTGTGGTTCTACACAGCCTTTGCTCCTTTGCTTGTTTTTTTTGTTTGTTTGTTTGCTTGTTTTGTTTTGTTCTGATCTGTTTTTTGTTTCCCTCTTCCTTTTCCCTTTAATTAAGTATCCTTTTCTCAACCCATGAGTTGTTTTTTTTTATCTTTCCAGCATACTTACTTCTTCCCTTCGTCTTCTGAGGAGAGGGAGTGAGAGAGCAGTTACGGAAGAGTTCAGCTGCCTAGTGAGGTAAAACCACCACACCCTTTCACTTAGAGTTGCAGTGCTCCCTTTTACAAAATAGGTCTTGTATATCTTGATAGATTGTTGCAACCTCTGTACTCTTACCTGAAATCAACATTGTCCCTAATCTCAAATGATGTACCAAAGTGGCAGCTTCAAGTGGGATTTCAAACACAGGCCCTGCATTTCTGAGCTCTAGGTCCCAGATCAACACTGTAATTCCTATCTTTCATCCTGAGGCACCTGACTCTTCCTATACAGCTGAATAATCTCAGCTGAAAATACAACTGAGATGGTTCTGCAGTCCTTGCCTGATGACAGGTCTCTGCAGACTTAAGGTGTATAAGACCTTTACTGACCCAGCACTTCCTAACCCCAGACAACAAAATTATCTGAAAATGTGGCAGATTTAAAACATTCTACTATGGGAAATGTTCAGTTTATGATTTGGTTCATATCTTCTAAATACATGCCTTTGAGCAGAACATCTTCAGCATTAAGAGAGGATAATGAGGTAATGATAAATTACTGTTTTTGATGTCTGTTTGGCTAGCAGCCATTAGCAGCAGTTAGGATCAAAAGAACAACAGATGTCCCTTATAATATATCAGTTACTGAGGGGATGATCCCAGATCTGAAGCACTGTAAGTCCCTTCAAGAGGAGAACATAAGGGTAGAAAATATGACAGAGTTAGAATTAGATTATACAAATATATATTTGAGATGAATACCTTATATATCTTTGATTTCTTGGGTCAGTCTGCTGAGTTTAGTTACAAAAGATCAAGTACTTGGACTGCAGAAATAGTTGGAAATATTTTAAATGTTATGTTCATTATGTTCAGGACAACACGGAAAATAGGTTTTTCAGTTTTATACTGTATGTCTAGAATTACAAATGATTTGCTAGAAACAGTGTTTTTCTGCTTCTCAGAGATATCCTTTCTCTCATCTGTTTTGTTGTTATTTGTTTTGTATTGTTTGTTGTTGTTTAACGGTGATACAGACACTTTCAGCTGGTAGATATTAAACTAGAAACAGCTGGATTCTGTCTACAAAATATTTTACTACAAACAACCTATATGTCTGTTGTCTGTCCTTCTTTCTTAAACAGACCCCTGCATGTTAGAAAGCATGCAGGAGCTTGGGGCCCACCATAGAAAGAGACACACAAAAATAGGAAAAAATGGCAGTCAAGGCTAGTGTGGGTTGCGTCTTTGTTTTATCCTGAGCCATTACTAGTTGTTTACACAAAGAAACACAGGATATAATTTTGATATTTACAATTTAACTTTGTTTACACTGTTTTTGTTTTATTGTTTTGTTTTGTTTTAACTTTGATATTTACAATTTAACTCTGAAACACTTAAACCTCACTACAAAGAGTAGCAAAAACCAGTTAACACTCTGTAAGAGGTATCTGTAGGATATGCCTGTTCACATGGAAAAACAATGTACAATATTGTGCAAAATTACTGACTTGGTTCCAGAAAGGCATGTAGATATACTTGCTTATTTCTGATAGTGTTTTATTCCTTCAGCAAAACTAACATAACTACATAAAAGGGAAATTTTATCTTCAGTATATTGGCCAAGTTATTCCATTTAGCCAAGTGTAAAGTAACATATTAGTCTGGGAGTATCATCCAAAATTTCAGAGGCACTACAGTGTGATTATAGATATATAGATATATATACACATAAATTTATATACACACACACAAATAAACATAAAATCAAAGAATCATGGAAAGGTTTGGGCTGGAAGAAACTTTAAAGAGCATCTAATTTCAATACCTTGCCACAGTATTTCTACTAGATCATTGGAACATAAAGAATCATTGGGTTCAAGTCCTGAGCAGAAAACACAATGTGCTTTCACTGTGTTGGAGATGATACTTCTCTGGTACATCATTGGGTAGCTTTTTCTATTTTATATACTATATGACTAAGGATGGACAATTTCTGTCAACCAGACATCTGTTGATGTCAACCACAATGGTTGTAAGCTGCAGACAATTGAAGTTCATCTAAACAGATCAGAGAAGTTGATGTCTCATTCCTTCATGTTTCCTTTTTGTCATCTCAGTGAACACTAAATTTAACATTCTTTAGCTGTCTGACCAACTTAGAATCATAGAATCATAGAATATCCCGAGTTGGAAGGGACCCATAAGGATCACCAAGTCCAACTCCTGGCACTGCACAGGTCTGCCCAAAAGCTTAGACCATGTGACTAAGTGCACAGTCCAATCGCTTTTTAAATTCAGACAGGCTTGGTGCAGTGACTACATCCCTGGGGAGCCTGTTCCAGTATGCAACCACCCTCTTGGTGAAAACCTCTTCCTGATCTCCAGCCTAAACTTCCCCTGCCTCAGCTTAACAGCATTCCCGCAGGTCCTATCACTGGTGTTTACAGAGAATAGGTCACCTGCCTGCCCACTCCCCCTTGTGAGGAAGTTGTACACTGCAACTGCCCCTCAGCCTCCTCTTCTCCAGGCTGAACAGGCCCAGTGCCCTCAGCCACTCCTCATATGTCTTCCCCTCTAGGCCCTTCACCATCTTCATCACCATCCTCTGGACATTCTCCAACAGTTTGATGCCCTTCTTGTACTGTGGTGCCCAGAACTGCACACAGTACATGAGGTGAGGCCGGACCAGCACAGAGTAAAACAGGACAATCACCTCCCTCACAGAATCACAGAATCATCTAGGTTGGAAGAGACCTCAGGATCATTGAGTCCAACCTCTGACCTAACACTAACAAGTCCTCCATTAAACCATATCAACCAACTAACAATGCTGTGTTTGATGCATCCCAGGATACGGTTGGCCTTCCTGGCTGCCAGCACACACTGCTGACTCATATTCAACTTGCTGTCAACCACAACCCCCAGATCCCTCTCTGCGGTGCTGCTCTTCAGTGTCTCATCTCCCAGTCTGTACATATAGCTGTTCCAGGTGCAGGACCCGGCACTTGCTCTTGTTAAACTTCATGTGGTTGGTGATTGCCCAGCTCTCCAATCTGTCTAGATCTCTCTGCAAGGCCTTTCCACCCTCAACAGAGTCCACAACTCCTTCCAGTTTGGTGTTGTCAGCAAATTTGCTCAGAACATCTTCTAGTCCTACGTTCAAATCATTTATAAAGACATTGAAGAGGACTGATCCTAAAATGGAGCCTTGAGGGACCACATTACTGACCGTCCACCAGCCAGATGTGGCCCCATTTAACACAACCCTTTGAGCCCTGCCCGTCAGCCAATTACTCACCCATCGTATGATGTTTTTGTTAAGTTGTATGCTGGACATTTTGTCCAGTAGGATCCTATGGGAAACTGTGTCTAAAGCTTTGCTGAAGTCCAAAAAGATCACATCAGCTGGTTTCCCTTGATCAACTAGATGGGTGATCTTATCATAAAAGGAAATCAAATTTTTTAGGCAGGACCTACCTCTCATGAACCCATGTTGGCCTGGACCAGTGATTGCATTGTCGCCCAGCTGCACCTCAATAGCTTCAAGGATCATCTTCTCCATAATTTTACCAGGCACTTACGTGAGACTGACAGGCCTGTAATTGCTAGGGTCTTCTTTCTTACCCTTCTTAAAAATTGGCACAACATTTGCCAGCTTCCAGTCTACTGGGACCTCTCCAGATTACCAAGATCATTGAAAAATAATTGAGAGAGGTCACAATGACATCAGCCAGTTCTTTAAGCACTCTAGGATGGATTCCATCCAGGTCTATGGACCTGCATGGATCCAGGTGGAACATCAAATCCCGCACATGTTCAGGGTCGGTTGGGAGTTTGTCTTTCCCACCATCATGGTCCTCCCGCTCAGGGCACCCAGGGTCCCAAAGCCCATCATCAGCACTGAAGACAGAGGTGAAGAAGGCATTAAACGTCTCTGCTTTGCCTATGTCATTTTCTGTGAGGAGACCTTCCCCTTCAAGTATTGGACCTCTGTTTTCTTTGGTTCTCCTATGTAGTACTGGAAGGATTCATTTTGAAACTCTTCCACACATTGGTGAACAGGGAGACTGAAATTTGAACATATTTTGACTCCTAAGTTCTAAATGATTCCCACTTTAACCAATGATAAGTGCAGTTTATCACGCCTAAATTTCTGTTGTCCAAAAGTCTTTGTATTAGCCACCTGACACAGCCTTCATTTGCAGTTTGCAGAAATGTGAGCTTCAGGATAATGACTACTCTCATCCTGAAATAGGTATTTAAAAAAAAAAAAAAAAAATGAAAAAATGATTCAGCTAAAAGGGTTCATGTTTCTTTCTATCAGCTCTGATAATTATCTGAGATATCTGAGATCCATTTTTCCGAGACAGAAATTTAAACTACAAAAGTAGAAAACAAGAGCTCTGAGAGCTCAGGAGTTAACAACCTTGTCTCAAACTATACTTGTTAAATGTCCTAAGTGGAGACTCAGTAACCTCTGGAGCCATTATCTCATTATCTCTTGCCAGCAGGGTTTTAAATCTGACTTACATTAATAGAAATCATAAGAATTTGGATGAAAATTTATAAAAGACCACAATCTCAGGCAGAGGCAAAGACAAAACATAGTAAGACAACTTTCTGTGCTATGTCCATATCATTTACTTTTATCATTCTTTTTTTGTGCTCCATGTGTCACCATGTATATGGTATTTCCACTCTTACTTTATTATCAAAACAAGTTATTTAAAAACAACTTGTAACCAATAGTTTCATGAAATCCCTTTTTCAGTTATGCCTCAGAAACGAATAGTTGTACACTATATTTTAAGTTGCACACTACATTTAAACTTTAGATGTCTAGATTTGAAGCATAAGTTTATCAAATGAAAACATCAATAAAATTATACTCAGGAAAAAAAGTTTTAGGGATCCCCATGAAAAAATCTGCAAGTCTGTTTTATACTATTGTTTCAGGTCAAAGTGTTAAATTTATTTTAAAACATGTAAGAACTACTTTCTCTTAACCAAAACTTGAGGATCTTTACTAAGCCAAATATCTCCTATCTGTTGGACTAAGATTTGTTTGTGTTTTAGACAAGGATAAGGACCCTTCTTTGTTTCAGAGCTACAGTGTTCTCAGCAGAGAACAAATCTCATGTACACAACCACAATTAAAATATTTGAGATTATTAATAGATTATTAATAATAATATCAGTTATAAACAACAGCAGATTTGATGTTCAAAATAGGGAGGAGTTACTGTATTGGTATGGACCTATCTAATCCTTAAATCTATCTGAAGATTAATAGACATTGGAAATAAATGGACAAAACAAGTTGTATCAATAAGTTTATTTGAACTTTAACATTCATTTCTGTATAATCCTGCTGCAGAAATGTTTGCTCCTTTGAAGTTGGTGCACTTTTCAAAAGATGTTTACAATTTAATAAAAATACATCCCTTGCTCTCCAGAGAACAAAATTGTTCATCCAGTTTCACAGATGTGGCACCCTATTCCTGGACTCAAATATCAGACCTTTTGGGAAAGCACATCCCATGGTTTAAGGCAAGCAGTAATTTAAATTTAGATCAAGTCAACAGGAAAAGCTTCCTGTCAGAGTGCATTCCTTTAGCCAAAAGGAAGTGATAGAATATAGTTCAACACATTAAAAAATTCAACTTGCAAACACTTTCAGTGAGTGTAAATGGAATGGTAGGGGAAAAAAATCTTGTAATTAACAAATTTTCTCTTTCTGTCTTTAGATTCTCTGCAGCTCTTGCTTGAATACTTCTGTAATAACTTATTACAGGAGATATTTAAGATCGACTAAAGGAAAGATTCAAACTCAACCTTTTTGTCAATGTAAATTACCTCAGATAAGATATTGTGGTTCATGAACTGGAAAGCACAATAGAAATTTAATTGATTTAATGTTCATTGTTTTTATTTGGGTTGCATAATGATCTATTTATCTACAAATGTTAGGTTTTACTTTAAATCTAGAAGTCTACAATGTACCATATGTGGGCATCTGAACTTCACCTATGTTCGAGAAGACATCTTTGAAAATGAAATTCTCTGTTTTCTCCATGTCTTTTAGTGGAAATTTCCATTCTTCTCCATTTCTTTGGTGGAAAAATACAAAGACCATTCCTTCAATTAAAAGTTATGTTATGATCCATTTCAATAAGTCCAACCATGAAAACCTCTATGGACAGCAAAGCAAATTTACAAGAAACTGACTTTTTAGAAGCAATTCAAAAGCGAGGGGGGGGGGGGGGTGTAGTTCTTTTAATATGAATATGATTGCTTCCAATGTGAAAAATTACTGTCATAGCAAACTGTAGGTAACACCTATTGTTTTCCAATATCTATCTATCTATCTATCTATCTATCTGTCTATCTATTATTTTTTTTCCTAAGAAATAAATTTGTGCTTTAAAGTTCTCTTTATATAAAAACAAAGACTATAATCCAGAAGTCCAGACATGAAACAGATTTTTATAAAAAGCCTTATTTTTATAAAAAGTCCTACTTTAACTATTAGGATTTCAAATTAGTATCTTTTTTTTTTTTTTTTTTTTTTTTTTTTTAATATATATATAGTGGAAAATAGATTATTTTCCTTTTCCACAAAATTTCTCAGTGAAAAAGAGGACACTAGAATGAATTTCTTTCAGTTATGGTATAATGAAAGAAATTTCCATTAAAAAAAAAAAAAAGCCATCAAAATTAGCTTCATTTTATATAAGAGCTGTGGACCCACAGATGAATTATTGCTTTCCTTGAACACAGATTCATTCCTCAGCACTTCTGCTTCCCTTCATCAACATTCCAATCTGCAGGCCTCAGGCTGCAGCCACACACAGGCACTCACAGTGGTGTGGAGGAGCTGATTTTATAGCCTGAAGTGTATGAGGAAAGGCTTATTACAAAGCAAATGCATGAGGGTTTCCTACAGTGTCACTCCCCTCAAGCAAGCAAGGCAGGAAATTGATCATGATTCTGCAAAGTAATTAAATTTGAAAGGAAAAGTAAACCCTATTTATCTAAAGCAAGCTTAGGTTTAACTAAAGGCAGCATCTAAGGCCTTCCCAAATAAAATATCTAAAATAAAGCACTTATGAAACATGAGACAGAATAGATGTAAATAGAATGAATGTAAATTCATGTTATGCAAACAAGACTTAAGGTTAAATGCACCAAACATCCTCACTTTTGTACAAAAAGAACGTGAAAAGTTTATGGCACAGACAGAAATATTTTATGACATGTATCTGATGACAGTGAAAGACAAGTGTCTCACTTACCATAGTAAAATCCAAGAAAAGGATCCAAAAAAAGGAAGAAAAAAAAAATTTAAAAAAAGGCACAGTTAAAATACTTCAGTCAGTAGCTTAATAATTTAGAAGTATAGCACACTCTAAATATTGGATTTTTTAATTCTAGTGGTAGACACTCAAACCCATTGAATTCTGTCCTTGTGAATACTACTATATGTTTGTTTGTTTGTTTGTTTTATGTATCACATAAAGAACACCTAACAGTGTTTGGAGGAAGGCCTGAATTCACTTAATCTAACATGTCTAAAAATTTGCACTAATTTCAAATAATGTAGTTGAAATATGACCTCCATCAAATTAAAAGGCTTCCATACAGCCAGTTTTTTTAGTTATGGTACGGCTCAGTATGTCAGTCTTCTCATAATTAGATACCTATTGCAGAGCTCACTGTTTTTTTCAAGTCTTAAAATATAAGCTTATCAAGTTGTGAAGTATAAAGCTCTTAGATACTTGTATGTATTTTCAAAGTCACTCAAAAGAGAAATCAAGAAACCAATACTGGTAGGCAATTATCTCTGCATGAGGTTAGGCTGTAAATAAAATTAATAATAATAAATACATAAATGAAAACAGAGAGTGTTTTACCAAACTTAAACTTGTTCACTAGGTTTGCTAATCTATCTAGAAAAGACCAACACCTGAAGTAGCCAATACCAACCACCAGAGAAAGCAAAAATGAGAACAAATCTAAACAGGGCATCCTGCCAATGTCATGGGGTGCAGTTCTTCCACCCTGCAGTGATTGTCTTGCACTATGACTCATCCAACTCTGAAGTAATCTAATAAAGATATGATTCAGGGCAGTGTGATAGGAATCATGATTGATTTTGCACGCACAGGTTTCTGACATGTACAAATGGGGAGGACTATTTCATAGATAATGATTTGATGCTTACAGAAAGCCAAAGACATAATTCATAACACCAGTCATTTTTCTTTGTAGGAGAGAATATTTTACTTCATATAAAGGCTGTGTAGAAAACAGTATTTAACTTGTAATAAACTTTAATTAAATAAAATGTTAGCTCTGAACTGGAGAAATAATGAACATATAAATGTTTTTCGTAAGTTTTTCTCTCGACTATTCGAATGAATTATTTTCAGCCAAATCTTTTATGACTATTCACTTGCTTGGATTTAATTAGCAGTTTTGCCAAGAAAAAACACTAATTTTCAGCTTATGACTTGAAATATCCCAATACTAAATTATCAGATATGCTTTCTGAGTTCCAACAAGCTAGCTATTTGGAAAAGGTCCATCAAATCACAGCAAAGAACCCATATTACTTTACCTCATATCATGCTTGAAAGTTAAGTAATGCAATTCATCTGCCACATTGCAAATTGAGAAGAATGAAGATCTGATTTTTTTGTTTGTTTTGTCTCTTTGTCTGTCTTAATGAATGTCTATCTAGAAAATATTGTTATGCTTAAGGAAGTCATGAAGTTTTGATGGACAATTCACAACCATAAAAACAATGGATATATTTGTAAGTTAGGCACATTCAAAATGTATATTCAGCACTATCACAGAACAAAACCAATCACAACTTTGTTTTCTTCCATGCCTATGAAGGAGCAGTCTCATTAGCAGTTAATACTATAAATAAGGAAGCTTCTTCATATAAATAAGGAAGCTTCTTCAGCTTCTTTCCAACCTAGAAAATTCTGTGATTCTGTGATTCTGTCATCCTGTTGCAGGCCCTCCCAGAGGGTGGGGGGGGGCGGTTCTCTGGGCCCAGGTGCATTCACAGCAATGCCCTGAAGATCTGTGATTTTTGCAATGATTTTAACCAACTCTGTGGCCCTGGCTCTGTGAGGGATCTCATAAATCTGCCCGTAAGCAGGCTGTACAGGCCCAGTGCTACTGCAGGGGGGAGGAAGGCAGGAAAAATGGAAACATAAAATCTGAGTTGGACTCGATGATCTTGAGGTCTCTTCCAACCTAGAAATTCTGTGAGATATGGAGTTTCTTCCTTTCTGTGTACCTTTGCTCTTCTCTGTCCAATATCAACAACCATAACAAAACACCAGAAAACTTCAGATGAACGAGTTTTCAAAAAATGTTCATGACTTTATGTCAACTTTACTAATATGTATCAAATACAACTGAAATAATTGAACTTTTTTTCTTTTTTATCAGACACTATTATATGATACATTATTTTGAAACTACTGGAATTTTCATTATTTTTTTAGATCAAAAGAATCACAGAATCACAGAAGCACAGAATTTCTAGGTTGGAAGAGACCTCAAGATCATCGAGTCCAACCTCTGACCTAACGCTAACAGTCCCCACTAAACCATATCCCTAAGCTCTACATCTAAACGTCTTTTGAAGACTTCCAGGGACGGTGACTCCACCACTTGGCTGCCCACCAGGTTGCCCACCTGGGCAGCCTGTTCCAATGTCTAACAACCCTTTCGGTAAAGAAGTTCTTCCTAAGATCCAACCTAAAACTCCCCTGGCGCAACTTAAGCCCATTCCCCCTCGTCCTGTCACCAGGCACGTGGGAGAATAGACCAACCCCCACCTCGCTACAGCCTCCTTTAAGGTATCTGTAAAGAGCAATAAGGTCACCCCTGAGCCTCCGAGCCTCCTTTTTCTCTAGGCTGAACAAGCCCAGCTCCCTCAGCCGCTCCTCGTAGGACTTGTTCTCCAGGCCCCTCACCAGCTTCGTTGCCCTTCTCTGGACTCGCTCAAGCACCTTGGCCTTGTTGAACTTCATGCAGTTGACCTCAGCTCATTGGTTCAGCCTATCCAGATCCTCCTGCAGAGCCTTCCTACCCTCAAGCAGATCGACACACGCACCTAACTTGGTGTCATCTGCAAACTTACTGAGGGTACACTCAATGCCCTCGTCCAGATCATCGATGAAGATATTAAAGAGGACTGGCCCCAGTACCGAGCCCTGGGGAATGCCACTAGTGACTGGCCTCCAACTGGACTTGACTCCATTCACCACGACTCTTTGGGCCCAGCTATCCAGCCAGTTTATAACCCAACGAAGCATGCGCCAGTCCAAGTCAAGAGCAGCCAGTTTCTTGAGGAGAATGCTGTGGGAGACAGTGTCAAAAACCTTGCTGAAGTCAAGGAAGACCACATCCACAGCCTTTCCCTCATCCACCCAGCGCATCACTTTGTCATAGAAGGAGATCAGGTTCGTCAAGCAGGACCTGCCTTTCATAAACCCATGCTGACCGGGCCTGATCGCCTGCTTCCCCTGCAAGTGCTGCATGATGACTCTCAAGAGGATCTGCTCCATGAGCTTCCCTGGTACTGAGGTCAAACTGACAGGCCTGTAGTTCCCTGGGTCTGCCCTCCGGCCCTTCTTGTAGATGGGCGTCACGTTTGCTAGCCGCCAGTCAACTGGGACCTCCCCCGATAGCTAGGACTGCTGATAAATGATGGAAAGCAGCTTGGCCAGCTCCTCTGCCAATTCTCTCAGTACCCTTGGGTGGATCCCATCTGGCCCCATCGACTTGCGCACATCCAAGTGCCGTAGCAGGTCACCAACCAGTTCTTCGTGGATAGTGAGGGCCACATCCTGCTCTCCATCCCCTTCCACCAGCTCAGGGTACTGGGTATCTAGAGAACAACCTGTATTGCCGCTAAAAATTGAGGCGAAGAAGTCATTAAGCACCTCCGCCTTTTCCTCATCTCTTGTAACTAAGTTTTCCCTCACATCCAGTAAAGGATGGAGATTCTACTTAGTCCTCCTTTTTGTGTTGATGTATTTATAAAAACGTTTTTTGTTATCTTTAACGGCAGTAGCCAGATTGAGCTCCAGATGAGCTTTGGCCTTCCTAATTTTGTCCCTAAAAGAAGGCTTTATTCAGCCTGAAATGAAGTGTCATGACTTCTTATTAATCTTCAGATACAGATTATATGTATTATAGTGTATGTGTATTATATATGTAATGTACATTTGTATGTATATATGTATATGAAAGGTAAATTTCTCTACACTTTTGCTGTTTTTTTCAGAATAGTTGAAAAAACAAAACAGAGTTTGTACTCTCCACCCGAGACTACACCTCACTGTGGCAATCCCCACACAATTTCCGTGTCCCTCTGGACATGTGTACATTTCCAACAAGATGAGCACTGGAAATTGCTCCAAGTTCTCACTGAGGTATTTCTAATCCTCTCTTCTTTCATCTAGATTTTTTTTTTTTTTATAGCTAATGCCAGTCAATTAGCATAAAGAAAACAGATTGATTAACTTCACTGAAGAAAAACAATATATAGTAAGAATAGAATTTACGGCTATCAGAAGTCATACATGAAATGCCATGAAGTCTGCAGAATGTGAAGCAATAACTTAGTTACTGCACATAGCCACCTAACTTTTATTCCAAACTGTCAGAATCCATTACAGTTTCAATTCATTTATTACTGCACCTTTTTTTCTTTCTTCTTGCAATCATTTATTTAGAAAAGCAAGCTTCTGTTGCATTTACCACTGCTGTGGAGTAGAATGAACCTGTTTTTCAGATATTAACCAAGCTTATTCTTATATCACATAGAGTTGTACTGTGAACCACATCTACATGTAAACAACTGGCCCACATGTACTGTCATATATCTTGTTCTAAATCAATTAAAGTGTTATAAAACTGCAAAGACTAGCTGTATTCTCATGCGCTTTAAACTAATTCTATACTTATTCTTCTTTAAAACTGTAATGTCAGATTAAGTTAAATCACCTTACTTTCTAAGTAAAGGTTTTATAACCTACAGCATAGTTTCAGAAATTGTGTTCCACTATATTCATTTCCATTTATCTATTCAACGACAATGCCTAGGTGATTTTATTTCTGTGATTTTTCTTTAAAACTAATTTCATTAAGATTTAATAATTCCTTAAGTTTTTCTCTTTGTTTGTTTGTTTGTTTTTCCTCAGGAAACCAAGCTGGTTTTTTTTTAGTCTGCTACTGGGTAATTTATAGGCCCTATCCACATCTGTCTTTATCACCTACATCCCCATTTATATTATTGGCAGGCATACATGTACAGAATTCTGTAATGCCCAAGTAATAGAGCTACAGGAGAAAATTGTCCACTCTGATACCTTGAGGCTTCTTGATGAGAAAGTGGAGACATTCTGCTGAATGAACTCATTGCTGCCTGTACCACCAATTGGCCATGTCAATGGCTTCTGAACAACACCAGTGAAGGAATTTTACCATCAGCAACACTTGATGAAATGAAATTCACAGACTGTGCACCATATCTTCATCTAAAACTGGTTGCAGAGAAAGAAGTCTGAGGCCTGCTGGATATCATTCCCCTCATTTTATTCATAATCATTCTCCCAATTTTGGGGAAAACTGAAAAGCTGACATTCCATCTCAAGAATGTTAGATTTTAGTTGTCTGACACAATTACTACTTTAAAATAAGACAACAAAATTGAGAAAAGAGGAACAGTTCTATAACACAGAGAAAAGTTACTAGATTCTTTTTCTGTCTGTAACCACTGATATACTCAAGTCCTGGCCACTAATATTTCCTTTCTTTTTTCCTTTCCCCTGAACATTCGCATGTTAAAAGAAGCTTTGGGGATAGAAACTGTCAGCCCCTGAGCTCACCTAGGGGAATTTGTACAATCCAGGATGCACCATAATTTTGAATACTGTGCTAGTGAGGATTTTAATTAAACTCAGTGGCAGATAGTTTGAAGCAGCTGAGCCCCATAGCTATTGTGTATGAAGGGAAAGCATTAAAGGAGTAGAGATGGATAATTATATTGAAATCAAGATACATTTCACAATCCCATATAATTATCTAGGTCACCAGGATGACCCATCAAAAACAGGAAATCCTTGCAATTCAGGCAGATTTATATACATATATTTTTGTTATAATATGAAGCTTGGACAATATTATATGTGTGTAGTATAATTTTAAGCCACATATGTTTCCCACAAAATATTTCTTAAAATAAAAACTCCCGAAAAAAATAACTTTATCTTCCCCTGTATCCAGAAGTATCTAAAAGCCTATCCCATCCTATATCTGCACCACAAAAGCCGTTTGTTTTTGTTTTTTTTTTTTAAAGATGATGCTTCATTTTCTGGAAAATGAAGCAGAAAATAGAGGTGAGAAGCTGAGATTTGCACAGATAACTCCACAGTGTTATCAGAGTTGGAAATACTATTAGGAAGACCTTAGTTACCATTGCATCATGATCTATACACCTGCTTGCTCGTTAGCAATTTAGTTTTGCAGTGAGGCTGAGGATGACAGGTAAAGTGTTTGTTTTAAAACAAGCTACCAGAGTCAGCACCATTTGGGTGGTGGAAATCACTAGAATGGACAACCTGGTGTCTGTGGCACCAGGTCTAGGTTACTGGACCACTGGTTCCAATCCTGATTTCCTATTGAAAGATATTAAATATTCCAGAAGGTCTTTGTTAGCAAGCAGAAGTATGTTCTTTTATCTATTTTAATTTAAACTTCTACAATGTTCTTGAAGGCCTCTTGAAGGCCTTTTTGCCTTTTTTTTTTTTTTTACTGCAGGTAAAGATTTTGCTTTCCCTTTTTCCCTTTTTCACACAAGATGTGTGGCATGCTGTCTCTCTCTGTTCTGATCCCAATAGCCTTCCTGATGATGCTAGATTCTGCTGAGTTTTCTTTTTAATTTATTTTTAGTACCACTCCATTCCAAGTCAATGGTTTCAGACAATTGTCAGTCCAAATTTCTTGAGTTAAGGGCTATTTTCCAGTTCAGTATTGGAGAAAAGTAGCATACAATGAAAAGTTAAATGATTTTGTCACTGTAGCTGAACCAGACGCATTTCAAAGTGTCTATTTTCTTGTTTTCTGTTGCATCATTAGGAAACTCTAGATTCTTGTGAGTTAAAGATCTGCTCTTCTTTGTCTCTCCAGCTTTCCCTGTAATCTGCTTACTGACATCTCTCTCTTGATTTATTGATTTTGATTAGGAATAAGAAAGCAGTTCTAGAAAGATATGGCTTAATAGTCATTCTCAGATACTTTATTTACCAAGGCATAACTCACTGCCTACACAGCTGAGACCCTGGCTTAGAACCAGCTATGCTGATGGTTTGTATCTGCAAAGGGCAAAGCATCACAGATCTAAAACAAGCAGATAACATGGTATCACAGTGAGACCAAACTGTATTTAAAGAAAACATGAAACATTCAAAATATCCTTTGAAATTCTACTCTCAATAAGCAAACTTCAGAACAGTGTTTACACACATGCCTTCAGAAAGCCCCACCAAACATGTTGTAAGTGAAAGGTTTTTTTAAGCTCTCATCCACATGTAGTTTAGAAGATAAATAAATAAATAAATAAATGCCTCAGCTTTCTCCTTGTCTCATGAGAACCATCTCCTCTGACTAACAGCTCTTTGGTATCATAATGAAGCCTTTCCTCATTGGGCTTATTTTAAACTATTTCTATTGTTTTCTGTGTTGGCTAGGGAACTCCCTAGTCAGTTTGTGTTCTCATTGAGGCAACAGCCTACCAGTAAATAAAAATGTTCAATTACCACATGAGATCTGAAACTGCTGCTCTATCACTTTAGACACCATTAAAAAAAAATATAAAAATACTGGGAAAACAGGAAATAACACTGATTTGGGATTCATTTTTGAATAGTATTCACTAATTAACTATCCAAAATACATTAAGAGCCTAAGGAAATCTTCATTATTTCAGTGGTGGAGTTGTAGTTAATAAAATCTTTTTATTTATAACAGTCACAAGAGTATTCAAACCAGGAGCTATGTGCCTGCTAGTATGGGAATTAAACAGTACCTGAAAACACACTTCTGTGTCATGTCTTACAAAGTATTGTACAAGATATACACATATTTTGAAGGAAAAAAAAAGAAATTCAATTTCACAAATTTTCCTTTGTAATGGACCAAGCTCCCTATAGTTTTTCCATACATGCATGGGCAAAGCTCATACACTTTTTAGTTTCTTTCAACTGCTCAAATTAAGATGATATTTATGAAACATAACATTCTAATCTAAAAGTCAGGGAGGTTTTGATGGCTAACACATATTTTTAATGCTTCCTCCACATTCTTTCTTCATCATTTCCCTTTTCTTTCAATCATACTGAGACATACCTGTTATTAGTGTATTACCTTATAATACTCCTACCCTATTAGCCTACTTACAAAAGATCCAAACTCATTCAGTTGCCTCAGTTTGTTTCTTTGAGTCCTAGCATAACTGTACCTCTATACTTTTACTTTTGTTGCTTTTATTGGAAATACTATTGGAAATCTTCATTTCTTTATTCAATATTTTTAGTGTTACTCAGTAATTTCCTGTATGGTACCTAGAATTTCTGTCCTGAGCATATGTGAATTACTAGAATGACTAAAAAAAAAAATAATTCACATAATTGAAACTCATTTCAGCATCAAATTTGTCTCAAATGTCTTTTGACTTCCCTTTTTAGAAGAGGAAATGGAGAAACAGAAAATGTGTTGTAGTTTTCCTCCTAAAATAACTGAAGCTGAAGTTACTTTGATATGTAAGTAGTGTTTGGAGACACCCACTATTAATTTATCCTTTCTGAAGCTGTCAGTTATTTCAACATCATGTCTACTTAATACATCTAAGAGTTTTAACACTGGAGTAATTTTACACATTAATTTTGGAATATATTTTTCTTCAAAATAAGTGAAGAAACTTGAGAAGTACTCTGCCTCAGCTACTTTGCACTCAACTTAGCACGTCTCAAAACAGCATTAGTATTGACAGGTATCAAAGGTCTGAAAAGAAAATATAAGAACAATCAACACGGAATGTTGTGGTCACTCTCTTCAGCTGCCATCTATTTATATATATATATATCATTTATTATTATTTTTATTATCTAGCTAGAAAGGTGTCAGCTCACATGCTGCTTCTCTGATGAATGACATTATATAAGTTGAAAACTATCCACTTCCTTGTTATGGCAGCTGCCAAAATGGCAAAATGGTGCCTCTTTTATATTCAAAGACAGATTACTAACATACTCCCAGCAAAACAGAGAAGGAGCAAAAAATAGGGTATATTTCTTCCAGTGGACTCATTCATTCTAGGCTTTTATATTGCTAGTTTATCTGTGCTGTATTTTGTTAAATTTCCTTAAATATTCCAAATTTTGTCACTTGCCCATTCAAATCACAGAATCACAGAATCACAGAATTTCTAGGTTGGAAGAGACCTCAAGGTCATCGAGTCCAACCTCCAACCTAACGCTAACAGCCCTCCACTAAACCATATCCCTAAGATCTACATCTAAACGTCTTTTGAAGACTTTCAGGGATGGTGACTCCACCACTTCCCTGGGCAGCCTGTTCCAATGTCTAACAACCCTTTCAGTGAAGAAGTTCTTCGTAACATCTAACCTAAAACTCCCCTGGCTCAACTTAAGCCCATTCCCCCTCGTCCTGTCACCAGGCACGTGGGAGAACAGGCCAACCCCCACCTCGCTACAGCCTCCCTTGAGGTACCTAAAAAGAGCGATAAGGTCACCCCTGAGCCTCCTCTTCTCCAGGCTGAACAAGCCCAGCTCCCTCAGCCGCTCCTCGTAGGACTTGTTCTCCAGGCCCCTCACCAGCTTCGTCGCCCTTCTCTGCACCCGCTCAAGCACCTCGATGTCCTTCTTGTAGCGAGGGGCCCAAAACTGAACACAGTACTCGAGGTGCGGCCTCACCAGAGCTGAGTACAGGGGGACGATCACCTCCCTAGCCCTGCTGGTCACGCTGTTCCTGATACAAGCCAGGATGCCGTTGGCCTTCTTGGCTACCTGAGCACACTGCTGGCTCATATTCAGCCGACTATCCACCATCACTCCCAGGTCCTTCTCTGCCTGGCAGCTCTCCAACCATTCCTCTCCCAGCCTGTAGCTCTGCTTGGGGTTATTGCGCCCCAGGTGCAGGACCCGGCACTTGGCCTTGTTGAACTTCATACAGTTGACCTCAGCCCATCGGTGCAGCCTATCCAGATCCTCAAACAAATGGTATTAATTTTAAGGAGATAATATTTAGCTAATTATTTATATTAGTGTGGCTGTTAAAACTTATTTTGATAAGGAAATAATTCATAACCTAGTTTGGTGAAATGCCTTCCTTCATGATGCTTGGAGGTCCTTGCTCTGAACTGATGCAGACATCCTTTTATTTTTGTTACAACCTCTGTTGACTTTCCTCTGCATTCCTCTTCCTTATATTTCCCAATTCTGAGAATAATTAGCAACACTCACTAGTGATAGCAGGGCTGCAGCAGCCTAACAGTGATATCTTGCCAACACCAGCTGAGCTTCAGTATTTATTTATTAAGATCACAATATTTACACAGGACAAACTTGCTGAGATGGCAAAGAGATGAATACAGTTGCAGCAGCTGAATTTCAGCTTGACTTTCAAAATGGAATAAAACCCGTACTGGATAACATTTATCTCTAAGAGGAAATCCAAACCTTTAATTCTACTTTCAAATTATGTTTTGCTGTCTCTTGAATGTAGTCTATAGGTGATGAAAGTAAATTTTGTACTGCAGGGTTTAGAGGGACAAAACTGATTTGTGCCCTGCATCAGAATGTAGAGACATTGGACATGTAAGGAAAAGACTCATCACTTAGATTGGCATCCTGTTTGTACTGCTACTCTACTGTACTGTACTACTCTGAGCAAGCCACAGTCTTACTTCTCATATCTTCTTGTCAGTACCGATGTCATACCATTAAGCAATACGAAAACTAATGCCTATATATTCAGTCTACTACTTTCTTAATTCATCCAAGGTGGAAAGAAACAATAGACAGGCTCATGACTTAATGTGTATATGCTTTACAGTAAAGTGAATACTTGTGTAACTTAAAGGACCAGAGTCCTCCATTAGGAGGTCTTTTAAGGAAAGCTGCTAAAGTGTAACTTTAGTTTACACTTTAAAGTGTAACTTTAAAGTGTAACAAGTTTACACTCAAAGACACTCAATATTAGGAAGATTACTGGCTGCTGTATCCTCTTTTCAGAAAACAGTGTGTGCTTTCTCTTCATTTACATTGATTCAATCATATCCTGATGCAATCATTGATACATTGATACACTGATACAATCATATCATTATGTATGAACCAGTAAGGAATTCCCTTAGATCTAGGAATAAAAGAACTAGCGATGAAATACTACCCTAAAATTAATGTCCAAACATTCAAGAAAGGTTTTTCTAAGTCCTTCATGATGTAAGTAGAGCTAAGTCCCTTAGTTACTTCAAAAGTAATGTCTTCCAAAGGAAAATGTGAACCCTGTGAATTTTTCTAGAAAATGCTTAAGCCAAAGAGATCACCTTTACATAGAGAATGTGCAGAAAATAAATGCCACAGAAAGATTTCTGAGTGAGAAGCTGCCTCCATTTGTGAAGGCAGGCGTTGCCAATGTAACCTTAATTCTACCAGTCATTATGACTCTAGTACTTGCTACTGCTGAAATAGGTTGTTTAGCCTGGAGAAAAGGATGTTCAGAGCAGACCTTATCATGCTCTACTATTACCTCAAAGGAGGCTACAGCAAGGTGAGGATTGGTCTCTTTTCCCAAGTACCAAGTGATAAGACGAGAAAATGGCCTTAAGTTGTGCCAGAGGAGGTTTATATTGGATATTGGAAAAATTTCTTCACTGAAATGGTTGTGAAGTATTGAAACAGGGTACCCAGGGAAGTAGTTGAGTGGAGGTCTTCAAAAACATGTAGATGTAGAGCTTAGTGACATGGTTTAATGGTGGACTTGGCAGTGCTAGGTTAAAAGTTTGGCTAGATGATCTTAGAGAACTTTTCTAACCTAAATGATTCTGTGATTTTATGGTTCTATGAAATACAGTAATTTTCCTCTTCACTTTTGGATACCTGGGTGTCAGGGAGCAGCGAGGCCTGGATGCTCCCCAGGAAAAATGCTATGGGCCCTCAGCAATCTGGCACTATTTCACAGGGTCTGAACATGGTGGGCTGAGCCTAGTGCCTGTAACAGGGTTCATTGACAGCCTCAGATACAGCAAGCCATGAACTAGGACCAAAGAATCCAGTGAGGAGCAGCAGCAAATTAGGCTGAAGACAAGACACTAGCCCAAGAGGTCCATCCAGGAGCTCAAGAGAGAGCTGAATCACAGAATGGCTTGGGTTGGAAGGGACTTCAAAGATCATCTAACTCCATCCCTTCTTGCACAGGCAGGGATGCCACCTGTTAGATCAGGTTGCTCAGGGCCTCGTCTAACCTGGTCTTGAATGCCTCCAGGGATAGGGCATCCACAACCTCTCTGGGCAATCTGTGCCAGTGCCTCAACACCCTTCTACAGTAAAGAATTTCCTCCTAATTGTTAATCTAAATCTCACCTCTTTTAGTTTAAAGCTATTCCCCCTCATCCTGTCACTATCTAATTGAGCAAAGAGTTCCTAGAAAAGAGTTGCTCTCCGTCTCTAAAGCCCCCTTCAAGTACTGAAAGTTGGCAGTGAGGTCCCCATGGATCTTTCTCTTCTGTAGGCTGAACAGTCCCAGGTCTCTCAGCCTTTCTTCATAGGAAAGGTGCTCCAACCCTTGATGATCTCTGTGGCCCTCCACTGGACCTGCTGTAACAGATCAACACTCTTGTACTGGGGGCTCCAGACCTGGATGCAGTACTACAAGTGAGGTCTCACAAGAGAAGAGTAGAGGGGGACAATCACCTCCCTCGACTTGCTCTCCACTCTTCTTTTGATGCAGCCCAGGCTGCAGATGGCTTTCTGGGCTCCAAGAGCGCACTGCCAGTTCATGTCAAACTTTTCATCCACCAGAACCCCCAAGTTCTTCTCAGCAGGGCTGTTTTCAATGAGTTCTCCTCCCAGACTGTACTGCTGTCTGGGATCGCCCCAGCCAAAGTGCACCTTGTACTTTGACTTTCTGAACCTTGCTACGTTCACATGGCGACAATTCTCAGGCTTGTCCATGTCCTTTTGGATGGCACCTCTTCCTTCTCTTCTATTGACTGCAGCATTTGTCTTGGTGTAATCTGCAGACTTGCTGAGGGTGTACTTGATCCCAATATCTATGTCATTGATAAAGATATTATACAGTACCAGTATGAGGACAGATCCCTGAGGTATACCTTTTGTCACTGGCTTCCACCTGGACATAGAGCTACTGACAACCACTCTCTGGGTGTGTCCATCAAGCCAACTCCTTATCCACTGAATGGTCCATCCATAAAATCCATAACTCTCCAACTTGGAGACCAGGAGGTCATAGGGGACTATGTCAAAGACCTTGCAGAATTACAGGTGGATGACATTGGTCAGTCTTCCTTTGTCAAATGATGCAGTCATTCCATTGTAGAAAGCCACCAGATGGGTCAGTCACGATTTACCCTTGGTGAAGTCATGCTGGCTGTCTCAGATCACCTCTTTGTCTTACATGTGCCTTACTTCCAGGAGGATCTTTTCCATGATCTTGCCAGGCACAGAGGTGAGACTCACCAGGGTCCTCTTTTCTATCCTTTTTAAAAATGTAAGTGATGTTTTCCTTTTTCCAGTTGCCAGAGACATTGCCTTACTTCTAGGACTTTTCAAATATGATGGAGAGAGGCTTGGCAACTACATCAGCCAACTCCTTCAGGCCCCAGCGATGCATGGCATCAGGCCCCATAGACTTGTACTTGTTTAGGTTCATCAGGTGTTCTCAAACCTGCACTTCACTTACATTGGGTGGGAGTTTGCTCCTCCAGCCTCTATCTACAGGTTCAGGGAAACAAAAGACTTGGGAAGCCTGACTGGCAGTGAATACTGAGGCAAAGACGTTGTCAAGTACCTCAGCCTTCTCCATGTCTGTCATTACCAGTTCACCCTTCTTCACCCTTCTTCACCCTTCACCATCAGAGAGAGTACATTCTCCTTGGCCTTTCTTTTCTGATCAATGTACCTATGAAATCCCTGGCACCCTTTCATAATAGCTTAGATGGGGACCGAAGGCTCCAGACTGAGATAAAATGGGGCTCGTGGGCCCATGGGGTGGGAGGTTTCAGGTGAGGCAGGTCATGGCCATTCAGCCCTATTGGTGCCCTGAGGATCCTGATATGGGGCCACCCTAAAATACCCTGCAATGATGTCACCTATATTTTGTTGAAGCAGTCCCAGGAAACAGTCTGTAAAATGTTCAGAGTAGAGAGCACTGACAGAATATTAATCCATAGTAGAAGTGAAAACTTCTGATCATTTCCCTGACAACAGTAAAAAAAAAAAAAAAAAGAACTCTCTATGTATGAAGGCAAATTTTTCTTGAAAAAAAACATGATAATGAATGATCAGGGATCAGGTAATGAAGGACTTTGACAATGTCTAAATGGAAGCATAATTGGAAATATTTATTTATTTATTTATTTATTTATGGGGGGGGGGGGTGAGAGGGTGCTTTTCTAATTTTTCAGTGCTGAGTTGTACTACCTGAATGAATTATAAATATATTCATGTGAAATTTGTATTGGACAAACATGCCAAGATCTCAAAAATGTACAGACAATGATTTTGTCTCACCTCCAGTTAATAATGGTTCATCTTCACACAACAGTTTTGCATGCATGCTTATAGCTTCTCAGGATATATTATTTTATTATTTTTCCAAAATGGGCAGCTTCTCTGATTTTAATCAGTGTTGAGTGATTAGCATTCTTGAAGATATACATGCGAAACATTCTTAAGTATGGTTCACCTGACCTCTCCAGCTATATTAAAGATGATAGTTTTTATGAACCACGAATACACAATCATTGACTGCTAGGAGGTAAGCTATAAACCCTGGAGTACTTGATCAAAAGTAGTTACCTGATCATAACTGTTTTCTGGTCTGCATGAAATAAATTGACCTTTTATTCTTTTTATCATTAGTGAGCATCAATAACACAGTAAATATCACTATGGATTGTCAGAAACTTTTCAGTCTAACAGAAGTCTCTCAATACTGAGGCAAAAAAATGGCACAAAATACTGACCTGTCTCCAGTCCCACAGGGAGAAAGGATTTTCTGACTCAAGGGTCGGATAAAATGCAAGTGCTTTCTCTGCTCATAGACCTGGTTTTTAGATTGAGACAATTTATTTTTTTTTATTTTTTTATTTTTTTTCTGGCATCATCACAACAGCAGTTTTACAAAATTATTTTTTGAAAATGCTGTACTCGGAATAAAACATAAACATGTAACTGAAAGAGACTACTTGAATGATAAATTTCTTACTTTTAAATGTGGAAGAATACACATACACCAAGTCTAGACATTTACTTTTGAAAAAAAAAAAATGTTTGACAACTATGAGCTAACAAAACATAATGAGGATAAAAGTTGTTATGTAATCCTAATTAACTCTAGTGTATTTTTGTCCCTTCTATAATAGTATTGGTATTAGCTGAGAAAAAGAAAACTGATTAAATATTTTAAAATTCAATCATAGTAATACTAATAAAGAATGTAAACCTAAAGACAAAACAGTTCTGTTAGCAAGAATCTAACAATGTAAAATGAACACTAACATCATACAGGGTCTAGGATGTTAATTAACCCTCAGTCAACTTTTCTTTTTTTAATACTGAGGAGGACATAACATCTTTCAAATATATTCTTAATTAAAAGTTATATGCAAAACATCTGTCTTGGTACGTTTATTTCTGCAATATTGTACTAATGTTAAATGATGTTTCTGAAGACGTTGTAGAGCTTAATAAGAGCAAAACAGATCTGGTTTAGAAGCTAAAAGACATTTAGAATTACACTAGAAGTTGAGAGAATTTAAAAATTGAAGATATTTAATGAAAATCCTATGGAAAATCTAAAAGAAGTTATTTCCTATAATATTGCAGGGTGTTGGATTTTTGTTTGTTTGTTTTGTTCTGTTTTGTTTCAATCAGTGAAATATCTGTAAACCCTGTAATTCAACTGTCATTAGTTAATATTTACAGTTCTTTCTGAGTACACATCACTGTGGCATTGGAGACATAAGACACAGATTTTTTTTTAAGGAGTAGAAATGTTGCATAACAAAAAGGTCTGGAGTTACAACTACGACATCATTTCTAAGAGAAGATATTTTTCTTTCTACCATCAGGTAGCGGTGAAAAGCAATATATCATTGTTATTAGCATAGGATTAAGCCTACTGTATTTCAAAGTCACAAATCAATTTTCACAGTGTTTTAACCTGTGGGATTTCAAATGAATAGCAATTAGTAGTAAAATAAATGAATGCCAGCTGCAATGAGGTTTTCTGTTTCAATGGAACCTTTGCGTAGGAAATTAACTTCAAAACAAGAAGTGAATGTTTAAGGACTAGATAATGTGAATTATGATTTTGTAGTTGTTGTTGTTTCTGTTTTTTTTTTTTTTTTTTTTTGTTGTTGTTGTTGCTATTTGCTTTCCTTCTTCTTAAGAGTTTTGATCAACAGCAAGCTGAACACGAGCCAACAGTGTGCCTCAGCCACTAGGATGGCCAACCATATCCCAGGGTGAATCAGGAATGGCATTGATAGTTGGTTAAGGGATGTGATTGGCCTGCTCTGCTCTGGTGTGGCCTCACCTTGAGTACTGTGTGCAGTTTTGGGTACCACAGTATAAGAAAATATATAAGTGTCCAAAGGAGGGCAACAAAGATGGTAAAGGGTCTAGAAGGGAAAACTCATGAGGAGCGTCTGAAATCACTTGGATTGTTTAACCTAGAGAATAGGAAGCTACAGCTTCTTCACAAGCATAGGGACAGGAGATGATCTCTTCTCTCTGTTGACCAGTAACAGGACCCAAGGAAATGGCTTGAAGCTGCAACAGGGGTGGTTCAGGCTGGATATCAGGAAAAGGTTCTTCACCAAGAGGGTGGTTGAGCTCAGGTGTTTGAACTCCTCAGGGAAGTTGTCACAGCACCAAGCCTCCTGGAGTTCAAGGATAATGCTCTCAGACACATGGTCTGATATTTTTTGTTCTTGTGTGCAGCCAGGAGTTGGACTCAATGATCCTTGTAGGTCCCTTCCAACTTGGATATTCTATGATTCTAAGAGTGATGGACAGTTACTTTTCCACCCATGCCAACATGCACACAAGAGCAAAATTCAAAAGGAACTACTTACATTTAAAACAATTTAATGGGAACTATCGTTCTTAAAGCAATGATAGTTAAAGCAATGCAGATGATCTATCAGTGTTGGAAATGTCATTTGAAATGGGAAAGTATAAAAATGAGAAAATAAACATGGGGAGAAATAAAAGCAAATTTACTCAATTCAACCATTTTCAGCCATATCAGAATCTAATCTTCAAGCTTAGTGAACATAGTGGATTTCCACTTTGACTTAGGCATGAAACCACTTTGAAACCATAGTGCTTTTATTATACTTTGACTACATTAAATGAATGTACTTTGGTTATGACTTTCACATACGTAAACTATGATTATAGAATATATAAACACAATTTCACTTAGCCATGAAGTAAGAATTCTTATTAAAAATGTATATGTTATCTTTTGGAAAACAAAATGATTAATTCTTTATTTATTTCACTGATGTAGTTAATTTAAGCTTAATAAAACAATAACATGAGAGATATTAACTGACAGATCACTTTATTGTGTTTCTGTAAGTGTAAACAAAATGAGAAAAGTTAATTCAATAAGCATTAAAATAATACAGACAAAAACCACACCATTATGAGATTAAAATAGAAAATCTGACGATCATTCAGGGGACACTATATGAAATACTAACCTTTGGAAATTAATCTGGGATTTGTTGTAGCCTCTGGTGGGGGTCACAACAAATTAGGTTTCGGGAAACTTTTAATACTCATATTTAAACTGTGTTTAACAATAAATAAAAAATGTCATTATTTCCATCAGCTTCTCTGAATAAATTCTTAAATAATATAACAACCTTAAAAGCTTATTTTTAATATTATAGTCTGTTTTAGAGATATGAAATTAAATTACAAAAAAACTAACTCTGCTATCATAATTCTTAGTGTGTCAACTAAAAGTTTTTACACACTTTTGTAGTAGTGTAAACTTTAGATTTAGAATTAGCAATATTTGGAAACAATCACTCTCCACACTGTTATATTAAGTATCTTAATTTATCTTTTTCCTCTTCATTAAGATTAAAATAGGAAATCAACCTATAAAGATTTATTTTTCATTAGTGATATAGTGTTGAATGTAAACAATTCATTAAACTAAATAAATATTGGCAGGTCTAATTTTTAATCATATGTATGTCTGACATATATCTGCAGTTCATAGTTGCTCAACTGGCCAAATACAAAAATCTGCTAAAAAAAATAAGTCTGACTGATGCAGAATATCAAGCCTCCAAGGCCTAAATGATCTTAAATGAGCTAGACTCACTTAAGTGTTATCTTAGAACTTAAATGGTGCCTCAGCTACTGATGCACTCTTCACCGAAGTTAGGCAAGGACAAAACAGTGAGAGCAGCCTGTAGCTCTGAAGCATCAGAGACCACTTTCCCACTTCATCCCAAAACACCGAGCTATTTCTGCTACATCACCTTCTTTCTAGCACATGAATATCTGTTTCACTTATTTATTTATTTATTTATTTATTTAACTTATTTTGTATTTTCGCAGGTGCATCCCATCAGGACCCATTGAGTTATGGATGTCCAGCTTTGGACATCCATACCACCAGCTGTCAGCTGGGTGGACACCATGATAGGTGTGCGATCTCACAGACTGCCAATACTTGATGCAGAGCCCTGTGCCCTGCCACACCGGTGTGCATGTGCTGCTAGCCCCTCCCTGTTCATGGTGGTTTGGGGTGGTGACATATTGCTGTCCTCCTGGAGTCTGTTTCTAGGCAGAGGGCATGGGCACAATCGCCACGGCCCTGGTAACGCCCATTACCTGTCAGCCTCTCATGAGAGCTGGTGGGTGTGGGCTGGTCACGCTGCTGTCCTGAGCCAGCCCTAGCGAAGCAAGGGCCCACGATCTCCCTGTAGCTCTTGGTCAGGTGGTGTGGCAGTTCTGGCTTCAAGGCGGCTGACCTCGACTACTGAGTCTACTACTGAGTAGTAGTCAGGCATTGGAATGATTTGCCCAGGGAAGTGTCAGTGTCACCGTCCCTGGAGTTGTTTAAGGAGAGATTGGTCTTTGTGCTTAGGGACATGGTTTAGTGGGTGACACTGGTAGTAGGTTGATGGTTGGACCAAATGGTCTTGGAGGTCTTTTCCAACCTTAATGATTCTATGATTCCCCCTGCAAGCATTTCTCAACCTTTCCCTAAGCTAAGAACAATCCGACCTTCTCTATAAAACAAAACCATAACAGATAATACTGCCAGAAGCTTTTCTTTTGTAACCAGAGTAGAACTAAAGACATTGAAAGAATAATTTTCTGAGTGGTGGGAAAGGCCTGAAAAAAGCTGCGTTCTTTATCTTCTTTATATTTCCTCTGAAGTGACAACTAAACCCTACCTCTGTCTTCCCACTTGTATTTTAGTTGTACATTTTTCACTTGATCAAACTTGCCTCAGTTTGAAAAACAACACAGATGCTGTCTATCAGTAGATGGTCTACCTACAGATAGAGAGTGCAGACATTTCTCTTTGAGGTGGTTATCCATGCTCCCTTTGGAAACAATTAGAAGAAAAGGCTCCTAGGTTTATCTGAATCTGAGGTACACATCTAAAATACAATAGATGAATTGGCTGAAACAATTCTCGTTTTATAAAATAAGAACAATGATACCACAATTCCCAGGAATATATGAAGATATAAATTGAACAATATCACCTAATACCTCTATAAAATATCCATTGATTGCAAACATTTAACGAGTTCTGTGGTTTTATTCACTGTTTTCTCTGGGAAAACTGACTTTAGACAAGAGAAACTCATTTGCCCAAGACAGCTGCAAAGGCCAGGGACCCAGCTAGGCCCACAACAGCTTGGATTATCTTTGTCACTCATTAACGCTGAGAGTTTTGGAGAAGATGCCAGATATTAATTTGTAGAGGAACTATTTTCAGTAAGTGTATCCCTATATTTTGAGAATTTGTATTTGAAACCTTAATTTTGACTGAGAAGGGGGTTGGATTTTATCACCCCAAAATGTTTTTTTACCAAAAGATATTTTCACTTGAGATACTGTAGAATTTAATTTTAAATACAAAGGTATGTTCTGACAAACACAAAAATATTTGGAAAAAACTAGGGCCATTTCTTTCCTCTAAAGACAGTAAAATAGATTTTTTTTTTTTTCCTTGAAGTCTACAGAAATGTACTATCTAAATTGCTCCAGGAAGGATATAAATGTGAAAAATTATAGAGTCACTGCTAGTGAAGTTCTTGCTGCAGTTCTCCTGGAAATGATTGTATAGAACCAGTGTGCCAGAAAAACTAGCAGTCAACTTCCCAATAAGTGGCAGACTTGAGAAGATGTGCCAAAACCTGTTTTGGCTTTGCATCCAGGCAAAGCCCAACTTCTGTATGGTCTGCACCCACCAAAGCAGTCTGCTGCAGTTGTCTGAGAAATCTTATGGTTTTCAAGCATTTCCTGAGAAACCATTCAGGGGTTTCTCTGCTGTCCAGCCAAACAAATATTCACAGGCCAGATATGTGTTTGACACATCCTTGAGAACTACAGCCCATGAGTTTTCTTCTTGCTGTGCCTCCTAGTTGGCACAATTGGAAGCCCTATGTGTTTGCTGTCTGAAGTAAGTTTGAGAGTAAACTTTGACAGTAAAGTGGTGTTAGTATCTGAATCAGTATTTCAAATTCAGTTATAAAAAGCATATCTGTTACAAAGATGATGTAAGTACACCAAGGCTACATCAATTGACTGACCACTAATGATTGTAGCACATTAGAACCACTCCTAGAATATGTGTTCCAATTTGGCTTCATTTGTACGAAATCCAGTTTGCATCCTTTGAACCACTGTAAAGTAAGCCATGGAAAGCAGAGAGGACCAGAAAATTTGTTTCAAAGGTGCATTCCTGATTCAAATTAAAATTGTAATACGAACATACACTGAAGTTCATAAATATGACATCATGTTTCTCATTCCAATATGACTTCTGTTTGACTTCAACAAAAGATCCATATTTCCATTATAATTACCACCTAACAGTCAAGCTTCTACCTCTAAAATATGCTTCCACTAATTTCAAAAAACATGGCCAATTTTCCTCAGAACAACTAAAGCTTACAGTCACTAATAAATACTGGCAATAAAGCACTAGAAATGTTTCTAAAGTACACAACTTACAACAACAAAAAAATTTCTTCATCATAGACAGAAGTTTAGTTTTATTTTGAACAGCAAGGTTTGGGGAAAACTTTCCTCAACTAAACTCCATAGGAGACTGCTATTTCTTTCATTTTTAAAGAGAACTCTGATCCCCCCTTTGATTATTCACTAATCACAGAGATAAGATGTAAGATGTACTACAAAGTAATGCACAAGAAAATTAAATGCATTATTCTTTCCATAATAATCACTTTTACAAACCACAGTATAAATAAGTACAGCTTGAATGGCAGCTTAATTTATATAAAAAGCTAAAATGCTAGATTTTTTTTTTTTTTTTTTTTTTTTTACTCCTGAAGTTTTCTTTGCTTCAGCTTTTGATCTTCCTATAATCTTGATACTCTACTCTCAGTCAGAGGAGGATGAACTTTAGGTGTTGTTAAAAATAAGACATATATATATATATATATATGTATATATATATATATATATATATATATATATAAACTGTATCAGCTGACAATATTCAAGATTCCTTGTATGCTTAGAACAAAGAGTATGAGTGCAGTAGGAACTTAAAGGTCATTTTTACAATATCAGGTAATGTTAGAACTAAAAAAAAATAAGCAGAATGTTCTTGGCTGAAATAAGTCAGAACATTTTCAAGTGTACAGTATAAGCCATTAACACTTGTTTTTGGCACATTATCACACAAAAGAATGACGACTTTCACCAAAAAAGGAGGTGGTTTAATTGCCTAACCTGCATTATCTCATATAATAACATGGAAAGCTTTCTTAATCCACTCTTCCCTTAAAGTATTTTATCCATTGTGTCAAATTATGCTGTTCTGTTCAGCTGCTGCACAATGGTTTAGGCAATAAGGCTTCACTAACCTGACTAAAAGTAAAATCTAACCTAATTTTGTGCCATGATATAATAGGCTTAGTGGTTGATCCTGAAAAGAATAATGCCTAACTTCTATGCTGCAGCCAGCTCCACTGGCATCAATGAAACTCCTTAGTGTACAAAGAGTGTACATACACATTAATCTTTGCAGAAATAGAGATCTAAATTATATGTGAATGAAACAGGACCAGACTGTGTGCTACAAAGCAACATTTTACAATGAAGAACACTACAATATGGCAAATATAGCTGCATGATTCTTCAAAATATTTTTCTGAAATTTTGAAGTTAAGATTTAACTTTTTTTGTACATCAGAAAGCATCTGTGAATGCTTTTTTTTTCTTCACGATGACTTAAAGAAATGTCATGTTTGTACATTTCTACTCTGAAAATAATGGAAATTCACAGCAAAATAAAATATTCCTTTCAATTTTTTTCAGATTGAAGGATGAACACTGTATACTTAAATAAATTTATTCCAGTTTACAGACAAATTTCTATGGGTAAAGCAGCCATAGAAAGAAGGTTTTGTTGGATAATTTTTCATTGCCTTATTTTCAACTCAGACTAAATGAAAATCAAGATAAAATGGTGACCGTCAGAATTCATTGCACATATCTCAAGTTCAGAAATGAACGGATATATATATAACTTAGTTTGACCTTAAGCTCTAAGGAACCGGACACCGAACAAGTATTATGCATTTGCCTTCAACTGGTGTTTCAAGACCTATTTGTTGTGCAGAACTGTTCAATACAACTCCTTTTTCACATAGCTGTTATTACAGATACTTTTAGAGCAAATGACTTAAGGCTTTTGTGTTATTTGCTAGGTGGACTTCATATTCTTGGCACACTAGGACATATATGGATTAAAGCAGACAGCAAATTTGAGTACGTCTGATTTGAGTACAAAGCAAATGTCTCAAAAACATCCTGTTATTAGATTGATAATTAGTGAGTTCTTCTTGGTCTTTGGTTAATGTACATCTGGATGGGGTTTACTTGGCAAGGTTTTGGTAGTGGGGGGCTGCAGGGGTGGTCTCTGTGAGAAGAATGTAGAAGCTGCCCCATGTTAGATAAAAGCTAGTTTCAGCCAGCTCCACAGGGGCTGGCCACTGGCCAGACCCATGCCAATACACAATGTTGCTTGTACCTCAGTGAGAGCAGATTTAAGAATGGGAAATAAAAACCCGTAATGCAACAACACCTGTGAGAGTGAGCAGTGAGAAAGAGCCCTGCAGAGACCAAGGTCAATGAAGGAGGGTAGGAGATGCTCCATGCATTTAGCTAAAGTTCCCTGTGGCCTGTGGAGAGGCCCAGGGTGGAACAGATCTCCCCCTGAAGCCCATGATGTACCATAGCAGAGCAGATCTCTATCCTGCAACTCGTGGGGAGTCCCAGGTGGAACAGGTGGATATGGCCCGGAGGAGGCTGTGGCCCATGGAGAGCCCCCATGGCAGCAGGCCCAAGCCTGAGCTGCAGCCCATGGAGAGGAGCCCATGCAGGAGCAGGGGATCTCTTGCCCATGGGAGGGCAAGATCCCCTGTGCCACTTGGGAAGGTGACGTGGAAGGGGGTGGATGCGAGTAAGGTGTTTTTAGTTGTTTTTGTTGTTGTTCTTTGGTTGTTTATCACTGCTCTGGCTTGTTAGTAATAGGCAATAAATTTCATTAATCTCCCTGTGCTGAGTCTGCTTTGCCTGTGACAATAACAACCCTTGAGCCCTTTCCATCCCATTTTCTCACCATTTCCCTTTTAGAAGGGGGAATGAGAGAACGGTTTTGGTGGAGCTCAGCTGCCCAGCTGGGTAAAACCGCCACACAAAGGATGCCAACAAAAGCTTTCATGCTACCAGAACTTTATTTGAATAAGACGGGGAACATTTTCAAATAAGACATTTAAGATAACTAATTAACCTTCAGTACTGAACATACATATGCTTGTGCTTGACTTTCTCTTACTAACCTTTGAGAGACTGATAAAATCTGTAAGGTTCAACATCCTTATCTTGTCTGAAAATATACATTGAAGAAGCACGGAAAACACACTTACCAATATTTGAAACTAATAAAAGGAGGCCTGGGGAGCACTTGAGCAGTACTCAGGGAGCTAAAAGAACAAGCTAAACAAGAAGAAAATTGCATTTGTTTTTTCGGTTTCCCAATGAAGTGCTTTTATATAACCGAGTATAACAGAAGAGGTCTGAGAAAGTAAATTGTTCTGAGCAGCCCTGCTCTGACAGGAGAGGTGTATATTCTACAAACAAGTGGCCATTTCAGACGTAGCTTCTGCCCTTGCTCTTCCCAAGGAAAGGACCAACCAGAAGAGTTAAGTTCATTTGCTGAACATAATTCTTAATGCAGGATTCTCCATGGGGTGTTTCTTTGCTTTGAATAGCCTACACTGTAAGGAAAAGAGTAACTGCCACTTTTATTATGTGATCCTGAGTGTGGAAGTATATTTTCAGTTCATTTCAGTATGCTCTTGACTGCCTCAAGTGGAGTTCTGATAGAAAAATCCAGAACACTAGAGTAAGTAAAGTAATTGAAAAAAAAAATATAGCTGGTCTTAAATATTTATTAAAATATGATTTTTCACTGTCTTTCACACCATAGACTATTAGGGATGTACAGAAAAGTGTTTTTAATAACAAACGAGGAATCTCATTGTGTGTTTTATACTTCCATTACTTTGAATGTTAGATACCTAATATTAGCTAGCTGTCATTAGATCCCTGTTCTCGATATCTACAGGTGCGGGATACAGACAAAATATTCCAGTTATGTGTTCCTCTCATCTTCTTTTTCTGCCCTCAGTTCTTTTTGTTTACACTGGATTTACACATTGGTTGTATTGAGCAGTAGGTGCAGGTTTTGTTTTTGTTTTTCTCTAGTTTCTTGTCTGTTTGTTTTCCCCCAGAATATCATAGGTATTAAGGTTTATAAAGATATTAGAAACTATCTTGTGTGTAGGGGTTGCTACATAAAGTACTATTTATTTTAAGAAAAATTCTTATATATATGTAAATAATAACTCATACAGGTTCAACAAGATACATATGTCTTAAAATTTAAATCCCTGAAAAGGGGCTCTTGTTTAAACTTCTTAGGCTGCTGTTCAAACTACTTCCACTTCTTTAGGTGCAGGTCTTTTAGTCTTTAAAAAAAATCTTAAAACTCAAATCCACTCCAAAATGTCACTTTTAATAACTCTGTTAAAATTTTAAGGTAGCATTCCATTATATCCAAGAAAAATCATTACTGTAATACATAAGTTTTCTGATAACTATGACATATAAATTGTCTGCAGAAGGAAATCAGAAGAGTGTATATCTTGAATTCAGCTCATCTGTCAAAAGCTTAAAGATAATTTCTGACCACACTGTTATAGGAACAGTTCTGAAAAACCCGCTTTGGACTGCTTTCAAATGACAGCTCTTGGAAAGATAAAAGCACTAGCTTGGAAAATGGGAACTCCTTTAAGTTTCACTTAATGGAGACTATTTCTGAGTAGTTATACACCATGAAGTTTTGATTTTGCTATTTAAAAACCTTAAAATGAAAATGGTATCAAGAAGAGAAGGGTTAGGATTGAGACAGCAAGAATGTCTTTTGAGATAATACAGATACATGGCAGTAATAGTAATCCCACAGATTATTTACAGAGTGTGCCATGAAATCATGAACCTGGTGGGTAATCTTAATAAAATTTTCTGAAGGCAGACTACAGAGCAGATAAGAATGTAATGCATTCATAAATATTTAAGGAATTCTGAACAGAAGTTTCTGTTTTATTAAGATGAAATAAGAGGAAATATCTAGATCACTAAAACAGAAGTGTATACATGTAGTTAAATCTTTCTAATGATCAGCCAGCTGTTAAAAAGAGGCTGATTTACACAAATGGGCAAAGCACTTGCACACAGACCTACTGGATAACGATGACTAAGGGTTGACATTGTTATTGGGCAGAACATTATGGTTGAAGTGGTCTGATGATGCAATGAAAATGTAACACATTTATGTACATTTGTCAATGTTCAAAAGTAGAATTCTATTGTGCAAGCTGCTGCCCGCTTGGGGTTTCCAGCTGTGCTTGTGGGACTGGATACAGTCACAGAAGTATTGGTTTTTATATCGGATTAAGATACATGCACCTAGAGTCTAATAGTAGAAATCTGGATCCATATACTACAACATCCTTAGCTCTTCTAGACCTGTCCACCTGATATCTCACTTTTCCTGCTAGGGCTTTTGAGAGAAAACTTTCTGTTTAGTTGTTGAATGTGCTGGAGACTCTTCTCTTAAAGACCTATATTAATCTTCTCTAGGGATTTCCTTCAGAATCTGAGGATTAAAAATACAGCTCTTCAAACAGAAAACATCCATATGAAAGAGATCACTGGAGAATTCCAACTCTAAAACCAGCATTTATGCCCATAAACAAACATATACATGTACTCACTCACTGATAATACTGTGCATGAAAAAGTAGAAAACAAAAAGCAATAGTAAAGATTATTGTTTTAACCTCTGAAAAAGGACTGAAGGGGTTATCTATTGTGACTTTCTATTTTGTACCTCACAAAGCAGTTTTCTGAATTAATTTAATTTTTAAACTTAACTACAGTTTATATTTAAACATAAATAAATAAATAAAATGAATATACCTTTCAGACTTCATTTAAACATTTTCAAGATGGGAATAGTATGTCACAGACCATGACAAGTTAATTATACTAGTTAATTACATTAGTTATATACAGTAATTATACTATACTAGTTAATTATAGTAGTTATCTACTAGTTAATTATATTTGCTGCAGAAAGTGTTTGTCTTCAGCCTTGTTTATGAACACATCTAGCTTCTGATTACACTTCACTGGGACTTGTTATAGTGTTGCTTTTCCTTATAGGTATATTTAAATTCTAATTAGTCTTTGCTAGTTTGCCAAAATTATTATTTGGCATTTTTGTCTTCATAAAATAAATAATAATAAGAAATAGGTCTTTTGGCTTCCTACTTAGATACAGCACATGGTGCTTTTCAATATACTATCCAAATTTTAAATATATTTCCTATATTAAGGTAAGAAAGGAACACAGAATTCCAGAAGTTTATGTGTCATTATCAACATCAGAAGGCATATTGACTCTGTCTTCTCCTACTTTCATCTTTTTATACATCAAGAAAATATTAGGCCCGCTGGTCTTTTTACAGTTCAGAGAACTTGTGTTCTGTTTCTTCACTTCTTCAGTTTCCAGAAGTAAATTTCATCTTTAATATATACAGACTTCATCTTTTGATTCTACATGTAGGACATTACATATTAATAAAATGCGTGTTTTTTACCAGGGTAACAAACTGATCTAGATCACAACTACTGACTGCTACTCATGTGCTTGCATTGGCTGCACCTGTGTCAGCAGTAATTCAATACATTTTTCCTATTTCCTCCATATAAAAGTTACAGCACAGGGTCATGAATCATTCCCTCTGGGAGCTATTAAAATGCAATAATATCCATTTTTAATTACACTTAAAAGGGGTTAGTTTTTAGTCATTTAATTTGCTGAAATTCACATTTTCACTTTTATTTTCTAAAAGTTATTTTTTTAATAAAAGTTCAGAAAGTTCAGTCTGTAGTGAAGGAAAAGAAAAAGAAAAGAAGAGAAAAGAAAAGAAGAGAACAGAAAAAAGAAAAGAAAAGAAAAGAAAAGAAAAGAAAAGAAAAGAAAAGAAAAGAAAAGAAAAGAAAAGAAAAGAAAAGAAAAGAAAAGAAAAGAAAAGAAAAGAAAAGAAAAGAAAAGGAGATAAGTTAAAACTAATAAGTATCAAGAAAGAAAACTGTTAGTTTCTCAAAACATCCTATGATATTTATACCAAATTCATGATATGGAAGGAGGAGGGAAGAGTGCAAAGACTAATTTTTAGTCAAACAATGAAGACATATTTGCAGTATTTGTCCAGTATATAGAAACCAGCTGTATATTTTCAATCTAAAAATGAGAAGGGGATTTTTATGGGGAAATAAAATAAATAAATAAATAAATAAATAAAACACAATCTACAGTTTAAGGAGCAATGACTTCTTTTTTTTTTTTTTTTTTTTTCTTTTCTTTTCTAAGAGTTCTGAAAGAGGTTTTTAAAAAAACCTGACTATTAGAAAATTCCAAATAAATACTCTATGAATTGGATTTTTTAATTATTTTTTTTTAATCTGTCTGTTTTTACAAATAGAGGAACTATAGACAAATGATCAAGAAATTCTTTGTTTAAACCATCCTCATTTACAGCAAGATGTGTAATCAATGTGCTATTTTGGGTGCACTCAGACAATCATAGCTAACAATTTAGCTCTGATTTACCATCCTACTGCATTTAATATTGGTCTCTAGATTTTATGAATGTCTAACAACCCAGGTCAGAAAAGCAAAAATCCTTGAGAAATGTCAATTACACTTCTGTAGAGCAAGTAAATATTGCATGAAGAATATAACTGGCACATATAAATCAATGGATTTGATGAATCATGGACATGAATTTTTCAGTCATTAAATGCTGGCAGGTGTAAATAGTGCATACACATATATGAAGTGCAAATGTATATTTGAAGATTTCATTTGTTAAGTAATCTTGAATAGAAAGAGTAGACATTTTAATAAAGTATGTAACTTGGTGTTAAGTAGATGACTTCAGATTGTGGTTCAGAATATACTTCCATTTAGAAGTATCAAGGAGCAAACAGCATTTTCCACACAGTCACAGACAACTTGAG
The DNA here is from genome assembly GCF_964035555.1 of Netta rufina. Taxonomy (NCBI): domain Eukaryota; kingdom Metazoa; phylum Chordata; class Aves; order Anseriformes; family Anatidae; genus Netta; species Netta rufina. The sequence continues at coordinate 58,944,660 of NC_140125.1, forward strand.
TTACTGGTTGGTTTGTTTTTTGCTTGTTTGGTTGTTGTTTTTTGTTTGTTTGCTGTTTGAAATGCTGGAGTGCTACCGTCCCCCAGTTTAAAACTATAATAATAGAAAGCATTGTTTCCATAGAAACCAAAGAATTTCAAATGAGGGAAAAAAGTAGACTGCAGCACAGTTCGGCCCCTTCATGCAAGCAGAAAAGATAGTAAGCACACAGGCATTATGAAAAAAATAATTCTTCTCCTCTCTACTCTGCTCCTCTTCTCCCCTTTGCTCCCCTCCCCTCCATCTTCTTTTCTCATTTTTGGGAAGTCTTATAGAGCTCATGAATGACAATGGTAAGAGTGTCCCATGCAAATTGAAGATAAAAACTGATGGTGCTGCACTCTGTCATATATTTCCCACGTACGGATGTGCAGTATGCTAGCAACCAGGAAAAAAAATGCAATTAAAAGAAATAAATCAATATCTTTGCTTACAAACTACTGAGACGGCTTCCTTGAAGTGCATATTGTGGTTTGCCCCACATTTGGTATGACAAATCCTTGGCAGAATTCCTGAAATCTGAAGCTTTTCAACATGCTTTGACTGTCAGTGTATATGCTTTCAGAGTTGTAACATTTGTATAACCAATACAAAAAGACCTTGAAATTCTTGGCTTCAAATTATCATTGTACTGCTATGTGGAAAACAGAAATGAAGAATAAAAATCTAACCCCATCTTTGAGCAGCAGCAAAGCTTATGTACTAAACAAAATTATTTTCTTGCTAGCCTATTATTTAAATATATATATATATATTTTTCCAAGTCTCCAGGGGATAGTTTAAATAAAGCACCACTGATAGTTTCACATCTGAATTTATACCATGGAATTAACCATCTCCAGCATAGCAACCCTAAAACAATTAAAACCAACAAGTCAATCTGAAGAAAATAAATAAACAAATAAATAGATATAACTGTGAAGAACCTAAGGTAATAAGTAAATAGATATTTACATTCTGTTACTTCTTACCAAAGCTATGTTCCTAACTATCTTAGATGGTTATCAAACCAAGTGCCATTTCTGAAGTTCCAGAGCTATCAAGGAGATTTTGGCAACCTATGGATCATTGCAGGTTCTTGTAAATAATAGGACTTGTCTGGTAAGCAGCCTTAGGCATTTGTTTGTGTATCTTTAAATTGCAACGACTGGAATTTCAATGTGTTATAACATTAAATACGTAACTGTCATGGTTTTCAATGGGATAAAGTTAATTTCCTTTGTAGAGGCTTATATGATGCTGTGGTTTGGGTTTTTGATTAAAATAGTGGTGATAATACAGAATCACAGAATGGCCAAGGTTGGAAGGGACCTCTGAAGACCACCCATTCCTACCCTCCTGCCAAGCAGGATCACCTAGAGCACATTGCACAGGATGACATCCAGGCATGTTTTAAATATCTCTAGAGAAAGAGACTCCACAGCCTCTCTGGGCACCCTATTCCAGTGCTCTGTCATCCTTACAGTAAAGAAGTGCCCTCTCATTCACAGAATCTCAGAATTAGGGATTGGAAGGAACCTTGAAAGATCATCTAGTCCAATTGCCCTGCTGGAGCAGGATCACCTAAATCATGTGACACAGGAACGCTTCCAGTTTGGTTTTGAAAGTCTCCAGAGCAGGAGACTCCACAACCCCCTGGGGAGCCTGTTCTAGTGTTCTGTCACCCTCACTGTAAAAATGTTTTGTCTCATATTTAAGCAGAATCTCATATGCTTGCACCCATTGCCCCTTGTCCTATCATTGGATGTCACTGAGAAGAGCCTGGCTCCATCCTCTTGACACTCACCCTTTCCATATTTATAAACATTAATATGGTCACCCCTCAGTCTCCTCTTCTCCAAGCTAATGAGACCCAGCTCCCTCAAATTTTCCTCGTAACGGAGATGCTCCACTCCCTTAATCATCCTCATGGCTCTGCTCTGGATTCTGTCAAGTAGTTCCCTGTCCTTCTTGAACTGAGGGGCCCAGAACTGGATGCAATACTCTAGATGGGGTCTGACCAGGGTAGAGTAGAGGGTGAGGAGAACCTTTCTCGATCTACTAACCAAACCCCTTCCGACACACCCCAGGATGTCATCCATTGGCCTTCTTGGCCACAAGGGCACAGTGCTGGCTCACTGTCATCCGTCTGTCCACCAGAACCCCCAGATCCCTCTCCTCTTCACTGCTTTCCATCAGGGCAGTCCCCAACTTATACTAGTATCTGGGATTGTTCTTCCCCAGATGCAGGACTCTATATATTTCATTAAGTTTCTCTCTGCCCAACTCTCCAACCTGTTGACATCCCGCTGAATGGCAGCACAGCCTTCAGGTGTGTCAGCCACTCCTCCTAGTTTAGTGTCATCAGCAAACTTGTTGATGGCGCACTCCATTCCCTCATCCAAGTCATCGATGAATATATTAAAAAACACTGGTCCCAGTACCAACCCTTGAGGGATTCTACTAGATACAGGACTCCACCTCAACTCCGTCCCATTAACCACAACCCTCTGGCTTCTTCCCTTCAGCCAGTTTACAGTCCACCTCACTATCAGATCGTCTAGACCGCACTTTCTTAGTTTAGCTATGAGGATGCTGTGGGAGACGGTGTCAAAGGCTTTACTGAAATCAAGATAGACCACGTCCACTGCCTTTTCATCATCTATCTACCCAGTTATATCCTCATAAAAGGCTATCAGGTTGGTCAAGCATGACTTCCCCTTGGTGAAGCCATGCTGACTGCCCCTAATGACCCTTTTATCCTTGATATGACTAGAGACAATGCCAAGGATAAGTTGTTCCATCACCTTACCACAGATGGAGGTGAGGCTGACCGGGCTATAGTTACCAGGGTCCTCTTTCTTGCCCTTTTTTTGAAGACTGGAGTGACATTTGCTTTCCTCCAGTCCTCAGGCACCTCTCCCAATGCCCATGACTTAACAAAGATGATGGAGAGTGGCCTAGCAATGACTTCCGCCAGCTCCCTCAGCACCTACAGATGCATCAGGACCAATGGACATATGGATGTCCAGCTTGCTTAATTGGTCCTTAACCCAGCACTCAACAACCATGGCAAACTCCTTTATTCTGACTTCATCTGTGGCCTCAAGGGTACAGGGCTTCTCAGGAGAGCCTCTGGCATTATAAAAAAAAAAAAAAAAAAAAAAAAGAAGAAGGCATTTGGTAACTCCACTTTCTCTTTATCTTCTGTCACCAGGGCACCCACCTCATTCATTGGTTGGCCTACATTGCCTCTACCGTTAATTTTATCTGCAATGTATTTGGAAAAGACCTTTCTGTTGTCCTTCACCCCTCCTGCAAGGTTTAATTCTAAGGAGGCCTTAGTTATCCTAGTTGTCTCCCTACATTCTCTGACAACAGCCTTATATTCCTCCCAAGTGGCCAGCCCCTCCTTCCATGATCTGTAGACTGTCCTCTTCCACTTGAATTTGCCCAGCAGTTCCCTGTTTAACCATTCAGGTTTCCTGGCTCTCTTTTCTGACTCCCTACTTGTTCAGATGGTTCTTGAGCTTGGATGGAGCAGTCCTTGAACACTAACCAGCTATCTTGGGCTCCTTTTCCTTCAAGTACTTTTTCCCACGGGATTTTACCTAGCAAATGCTTGAAAGGGCCAAAGTTGGCCCTACTGAAGTCCAGGGCTGCGATTCTGCTCAGTACTCTGTTCCTGCCACATGAGATCCTAAACTCCACCATCTCATGGTAGATGCAGCCAAGGCTGCCCTCAACCTTCACCACTTCAACCAGCCCCTCCTTGTTAGTGAGGACAAGATCCAGCAGCACTCCTCTCCTGGTTGGCACATCCACCATCAGGTCTCCCTGTTTTCATCAATTAAAGGGCACTGCCCCACCGGTGCAAGCCCAGCTACAATCCCCTCCCCCTTCAGATCTAGTTTAAAGCTTTGCAAATGAACCCTGCTAATTCCTGTCCCAGAGCCCTTTTGCCCCTGTGAGATAAATGTTTCCTATGTATTACTGTCAGGCCTGGTGTCTTATAAAACCAGCCATTATCAAAAAAACACAAAACTCTGCCTGTAGCATGAGTTACATAGGCAATCATGTATGGACTGGATCCTTCTATTCTGTCCCATGTCATCACCCAAGAACAGAAGCAGGGAAGAGAAAACGACTCGCACCCCAGATTGTTTCACCAACCATCCCAATGCTTGAAGTCTTTCTTCATTCCCCTCTGACTATGGGATGCAGCTTCCTGCCCACCTTTTTGGAAGATGAGTAGCAGGTAGTAGTCTGTCAAGTGCACCAGGTTGGGGAGTGTCCTGGTGATATCCCTGGTCCTGGTTCCAAGTAGACTACATGCTTTCCTTCAGTGGTGAGGGTCAATTCTGCATATTGGGCCCACTGTTCCTCTCAGAAGGAAATCTCCTACTACAGTTACCCTCCCTCCCTCCCTCCCTCCCTCCCTTCCTTCCTTCCTTCCTTCCTTCCTTCCTTCCTTCCTTCCTTCCTTCCTTCCTTCCCTCTGCCCAACAGCAACATGACAGGGGCTCCACCCCCTGGGAGGCATCTCCCTGGCGCCCTTCTCTCTGGCACACCAGGGAGTTACTCCACCAGTCAATCTCCTGCTCACACACCCTGATGCTCCTTAGTCTCTCCACCTCCTCCTTGAGCTCAGCCACCATGGACAGCAGACCTTCCACCTGAAAACAGGTGGTCTCCCTGTTCCTCTCCTCCTCCTGAGGCAGGCTCAGGTACTCACCGCAGCCAGAGGCCTGAACAGCCATGTCTCTGGGCAGGCCCTCTGTCTGGGTCGCCACAGCCTTTTTGGAGTGTGCTCTCTGCCTAGTGAACACCATGATAGGTGTGCGATCTCACAGACTGCCAATACTTGATGCAGAGCCCTGGACCCTGCCACACCAGCTGCACAGTGGTGTATACGCGCTGCTGGCCCCTCCCTTCTTGTGGTGGGTGGCAATGCATTGCTTCCCTCCCAAAGGCTGTTTCTAGGTAGAGGGTGTGGGTGCAGTCGCTGTGACTCCCACTCCCTGTCAGCCTCTCTCGTGAGAGCTGGTGGGTGCGGCCTGGTTGCGCAGCTGTCCTGGGCCACCCAGGGTGAAGCAAGGGCCCAAGAACCCCCAGTAATTCATGGTCAGGCGCTGCAGCTGTGGCTGCCAGGTGGAACTTTCTGGGCTTCAGTTTGTGCCCATTGCCTCTCATCCTCTTGCTGGGCACAACTGAAAAGAGACTGTTTTCATCCTGTTGACACCCTCTCTTCATATATTTATATGCACTGATCAGATTTCTCCTCAGTCTTGTCTTTTCTAGGCTAAACATGCCCAGCTCTCTCAGCCTCTCCTTGTATGACAGGTGCTCCAGTCTCTTAATCATTTTAGTAGCACGCTTCTGGACTTGCTCCAGTAATTCCATGTCCCTGTTGTACTGGAGAGCCCAGAACTGGACGTAATACTCCAGGTGTGGTCTCACCGGGGCTGAGATAGAAGGGGAGGATCACCTTCCTTGGCCTGCAGGCAACACACTCCTGAATGTACCTTAGGATACCGTTGGCCTTCCTGGCCACAAGGGCACATTGCTGGCCCATGGTCAGCCTGCTGTCCACCACGATTCCCAGGTCTCTCTCTGCAGAGCTGCACTCCAGCAGGTCAACCCCCAGCCTGTACTGGCTCATGGGGTTATTTCTCCCTATGTGCAGGACTACTTGCCCTCGTTGATCTTCATGAGTTGTTCTGTAGATGTTTTAGTTGTTGCAGAACAGTGCTCACACAAAGCTAAGGACTTCTCTGTTTCTTATACTGCCCTGCCAGTGTGGAGTCTGGGAGTGCACAAGGAGTTAGGAGGGGACACAGCCAGGACAGCTGATCCAGGCTGACCAGGGAGATATTTCACACCATGTGGTGCCATACTCAGAAATAAAAGCTGGGGTAAAGGAGGGAGTAGGGGGTGATGGCATTTGTCTTCCCAAGAAACTGTTATGCATTATGAGTATTGGTTTCCTAGAAGTGGCTGAACACCTGCCTGCTGATGGGAAGTAGCAAATGAATTCCTTGTTTTGCCTTGGTTGTGTGTGAAGCTTTTGCTTTACCTAAAAGACTGTCCTTATCTGGTTGTCCAGAGAGGTTGTGGAGTCTCCCCTGGAGATATTTAAAACCCTTAAAACCCACTTGGATGCCATCCTGTGCAATGTGCTCTAGGTGATCCTGCTCTGCAGGGGAGTTGGACTAGATGATCTTCAGAGGTCCCTTCCTACCTCAGCCATTCTGTGATTCTGTGATTTATCTCAACACATATGCTCTTGAACTTTTACCTTTCTAATTCCCTTTCCCATCCCATCTGGTGAGTGTCAGAGAGTGTCTGTGTGGTGCTGGGCTGCCTGCTGGGGTTAAACGACAAAAATAATTTTGACTGGAAATTTAAATACGTACTCAAACTATCTGGATCTTCAAAGCATACTGATCAGAATTCAGAGAAAAATAACTTATCCACTGTCCTTTGTTACTTCTGTGGAACCCATAATTCTTGCCAGCAGCATCGTCTTCAAATAACTCATATTTATCAGCAACAAGTACAAAACAGTAATGTTTAAAAAGTTTCATGAAACTAATACCATGATGTAAAACCATAGCATCATCTCAAACCTCCTTCAGACCAGTATGTCAGACTACTGAACCATTGCATTACTGTGATTATTAGTATTATTTGACCTAATATCCATATTTTCTCCTGATACAAAAGAAGCTTGATAAAACAGAAAAGAAATTCACATACATTTTTATTTTTATTTTTTTAGTATTTCCAAGCCTCAGAAAATATGTTACTTCTAGTGTAGTGTAAAAAAGTATTGATGATTTTCCCTTATAATAATGTTTTGAAGACTTAAATTTCAGAATGTACATAATTCTCTAAATAAGCAAAGATCCTGTCTGTGTTAAATTCCTAGAAACAATTTCATTGTAGCCTATTCTCCTAAGGATATGAAGCATACAATAACATAATATTCATGTGTTTGTGCATGTGAAAGTCTTTCCAACTGTCTCACTTTAAAAGAAAAAAATAAAAATAAAAAAATACAGCATGGTAGGGCTCTCAAAGCAGTTCTGTTTCTAGGCTACCAAGTAAAGGAAAGACATTATTGATGCACCAACAGAGGGGAAAGCAGCAATTATAAGGAAGACCTCACAGAGATTTCACAAAGGAAAGAGATGCTATGAAAATCCCAGCTGCATACAAGCTTCAGATGGAGAGTGTATCTCAGATACAAGATGCAGTCACAAGATATAAGATCATCTACCTTCTTTGTTACAATGCTTGCGTTTTACCTGTTCAGATGAGATTAGTGACTTCCTTGAGGGCAATTTGTGTCAGATTTCTGTTCTAGACATTGCTGTCTCACTGAAAGAACTCTTTCACATAGGAGTCAATAAATGATATTATGTCTCCAAACACACAGGGTATCCAAAAAGAAGTTGCTAACAATACTTGTAAGAATAAGGAAGAATTTTTGCTACAGAACCTAAATTCTGGGCTTGGAAGGAAAGGCTGACCAAAGGGATAACACATCTCTTAACATAAATACATAATTAGATACCATCCAGAATGGAGATATAAATAGTTTTCTAACATAACTTCCAAAATAAAAGAAAAAAATTTATGCATAAAACCATGTTCAACTTGGAGGAAATTGCATTTACTTACAGTGAGAGTTTTCCTGTAAAATAGGGTAAATACCTTGTGTGATGATTAAAGTGTGCTAGGTTTTGCAAGAAAGAGATGTTGTTTTAACCACAAGAAAACCTACTAGGTTTTCAGTGTGCCTACAAGCTGAGCTGGGGAGATAACTGGGTTACATGTATTTGTGACTGTTAGCAAAAGATTGTCAGGGTTCACATGTTAGGAAATGGTTACAGCTGAAAATATTTTTTCTCTGTTGCACATCTTCAGGCATGGTTCAATTCACATTAAAGCACTGGGGGATGTGAAAATGGAGGAAAGCTAGATGAAATACAGATATACTTGATACATCAGCAGAGTCAGGGTCTGAACTTTTCTGTTGAATTTTGGATTCAAAGCCATCAAAGGTGCAAGCACCCTGAGTATCTTAAGGGTGTAATAATTCTTTTCTGTCTGTGGTGGCAAGACAGCTGATTGTTTTGGCTTCTAAGATGAAGACATTCACATTCATTTTCAGTTCTTATGAGAGTAGTTTTCCTGTACTCTGTATTTTTTTGTTTGGTTGTTGGCTGCCTTATTGGTAGTTGTTTGGATCATCACTTTGCTGAGAGAAATTCAGGTAAAATTCCTTGGGAAGTTTGTTATAGGAAGCAAAGGAGGACTGCAACTGTAGCCTGATGGAGACATCAGCATGTTTGGGTATGTCAACATTGTGCAACAGACCATTGCACATGCAGTTGCACTTCAAAGGCTGTTCCCTTCTGCAGCTTCTGCCCAGCATCAGGCAGAGTGAATAGGGAGTGGAACAGAGCCATGACAAGATACTTGGTCTACAAGGCAGTATTGTCCTGCACTTTTGGTACTGGTTCTAATGAGCACATATGTAACCACAGTAACATGGCTCTACTGCTTGAAGGTTCAACGTTACTGTAGATCAAGGGTCTCCTGAGGGACACATGTATGATAGCCAATTCTTGAATCCTGTCTTTCTAGGCTTATATTCTGTTTGCATTCTGTTTGAAATTACATGTATGTACACACCCTGAAGTTTATGCAGAATCTGTGATTATGCTACCACAATGAAAAACACTGTATATACTGGTATTATGCAATAAATGAAGAATATTGTTTAACCTAACAATTTGGTTAACAAAACTAAAGCAGCAGATGCTATATGAGAGATGTATAGACGCTGTACACTTGCAACAGACACTCACTTATATTAAAACTTCCTAAATCATCTGCATGTCTCTATTAAGAAAAAGCATGTAAATCACTCTAATATCCACCTCAAAAGTAATGCAGCTGGAAAATTTGTATGCATGAATGCAGGTCAATGCTTCCAGCTGCTTGGGTTATTTGGGTTATCTCAGAGATATCTAGCTACTGCCAGATCCCTACCCTGAGGCCCAGAGTGGATTCATTCCCTATAGAAATCAGAGAAGACCTTTTCAAATGTGTGCATCTTGCCTCAAGAGTAGAGTTATATATCAAGTAATGCAAACAACATAAAACTTGACACAATTACATCTTATTAAATTTGTATTTACCAGTCATCATGTTGGTAGGTCAAAGAGATCTGACTGTGGCTGTGTCAAAGCAGTCACTCAGACTAAAGTGATTACAATGGTACCTGTAGATCTCAGACAGGTATATCGGTAGGCCAGCAAAAAAAATTTCAGTACAATATTTTTTTAAAGTGACTAGCAGTAGTGGGGAAGGATATTGACTCATTTCTGGGGACTCATTTAAAGAAACATAATAAGAAAATGTTAAGTTCCACCTCAGTGAGAACCACGTTCCTCAAATGACACATACGAAACCACTAGTCACCTTTGAAAATCCTGGTTAATCTTTTTTTTTTTTAATTAATTAATTAATTTATTTATTTCCCTCCTACACTTGTTAGCACATAGGTCACATGCAGTTGTTGAGATCTTTTAACATAAATAGCCACTGAATTTATAAGAAGAAGCTGTGTTTTAAATGGAGAAATTAAATAGAAAAAAAACATAATCACCTGCCAAATCAGGTCTAATTTGGAAATACTATATAGTTTTTGCAATTTCTTACACACACACACACACACACACACACATATATATATATATATATACGTTAGGTAATTTTATTGCACACTCAACAAACCATTATGTCATAAAAAATGACCAGATCACATTAAGGAATAGGAGCAGTAAATATAAAGCTAAAGTCAGAAATGGGAATTTAAACTTGTAAATTTTATTCCCAGTTATCCAAAATCGGCTTTTCCAACTGACTCACATCCATCACTTTAGAGCCACAAAACACAGAAGAGCTTCCATTTGGGAATGAATAAAAGGTTGAAAAATGTATAAAGACACTCAGGTGTCAGAATATCAGATTTGAGACCACATTCTAAGGAATCTGAAGATGTACAACCCCACGGGACCAGATGAGATGCATCCTGAGGGAACCAGCAGATGAAGTTGCTAAACCAGTATCCATCATACTTGAGAAGCTGTAGCAGTCTGATGAAGTTTCCACTGATTGGAAGAAGGGAAGCATAACCCCCACTTATTAAAAGGGAAAAAAGGAAGACCTGGGGAATCACAGGCCAGTCCCACCTCTGTGCCCATCAAGGCCACAGAGGAGATCCTCCTAAGAACTATGCTAAGATGCATGGAAAATAAAGAGGTGACTGGTGACAGCCAGCAGGAGCTCCACTAAGGGCAAATTGGTCCTGACAAAGTTGGTGGCCTTCTACAATGGGGTTAACAGCATTGTTGAATAGGGGAAGACAAACTGATGTCATCTACTTGGACTTGTGCAAAGTATTTGTCACTGTCCCACATGAAATCCTCATCTCTAAGTTGGAGAAATGTGGATTTGATGGATGGACTACTTAGTGGATAAGAAATTGGTTGGATGTTTATATTCAAATTTTTGAGGTTAGCAGCTCAATGTCCAAGTGGAGATGAGTGATCAATGGCATTCCTCAAGTATCAGTACTAGGACTTGCGATGTTTTGTGGTGTGGTCAACATTCTGGGGGCGAGGGATGCTGTCCAGAGGGAACTTTACAGGTTTGAGAGGAAGTCACATGCAAACCTCCTGAAGTTCAACACCTGCACCTGGGACAGGGCAATCCCAAGCACAAATACAGGCTGGGCAGAGAATGGATTGAGAGCAGCGTCGAGGAAAAGGACTTGGTCAATGAGAAACTCAACATAAGCCAGCAATGTGAACTTGCAGTCCAGAAAGCCAACCATATCTGTGGCTGCATAAAAAAATTTATGGCCGGCATGGCATGTCAAGGTGATTCTCCCCCTCTACTCTGCTCTCAAGACCCCGCCTGCCATACTGGGTTCAGCTCTGGAGTCCCCAGCACAAAGTCATGGACCTGTTGGAGCAAGTTCACAGGAGGGCCATGAGGATGATGAGAGAGATGGAACACCTCTCCTATGAAGACAAGCTGGGAGAGTTAGGGTTTCTAAGCCTGGGGAAGAAAAGGCTCTAGGGGGACCCCATTCCAGCCTTCCAATACCTAAAGGAGGCCTACAAGAAAGCTGGAGAGGAACCCTTTGTCAGGGAGTATAGCAATAGGGCAAGGAGTAATGGTTTTAAAATAAAAAAGGGTAGATATAGATTAGATATAAGGAATAAATTCTTTGCTCAGAGTGGGATGAGACACTGGAATAGGTTGCCCAGAGAAGTTGTGCATTCCCCATCCATAGAAATGTTGAAGGCCAGGCCAGATGGGCTTTGAGCAACCTGGTCTAGTGGGAGGTGTCCCTGCACATGGCAAGAAGGTTGGAATTAGATGATCCCTAAGGGTCCCTTCCAACCCTAACCATTCTATGATTCTACAATTAAAAAATGAGCCCCCAGGTGAGACAGCCAAAATGAAAGGTTAGCCCAAAGATTTCATAGAATCATAGGATCATTAAGGTTGGAAAAGACCTCCAAGATCATCTGGTCCAGCTGTCACCCTACTGCCAATGTCACCCATTAAACCATGTCCCTAAGCACCATGTCCAACCTTTCCCTAAACACCCCCAGGGACAGCGATGCTACCACTTCACTGGGCAAACCATTCCAATGCCTGACTGCTCTTTCTGAGAAGAGATCTCTATTTCCAATGTAAACTTCCCCTGGTACAACTTGAGGCCATTCCCTTTAGTACTATCTCTAGTTATCCGTGAGAAAAGGCTGATCACCAGTTCCCCCAACCTCCTTTTGGGTAGTTGTAAAAAGCTATAAGGTTTCCCCTGAACCTCCACTTCTTCACACTAAACAACACCAGTTCCTTCAGCTGCTCCTCATAGGACTTGTGTTCCAGACCCTCCACCAGCTTTGTAGTCCCTCTCTGGACACTTTCCAGGGCTTCTATGTCCTTCTTGTAGTGAGGGGCCCAAAGCTGAATGCATTACTTGAGGTGCGGCCTCACCAGGGGTGAGTACAGGAGGACAATCACCTCCCTGATCCTACTGGCTACACTATTCCTGATACAAGCCAGGATGCCACTGGCCGTCTTGGCCACCTGGGCACACCTGGGCTCATGTTAAGGCAAGCATCGACCTACATCCCTTTACCTCTGCACAGCTTTCGAGCCACTCTGCCCCAAGCTTGTAGTGCTGCATGCAGTTGTTGTGGCCAAAGTGCAGGACCCAGTACTTAGCCATGTTGAACCTCATTCCTTTGGCCTCTGCCCACCGATCCAATCCATCCAGGTCCCTCTGCAGGGACTTCCTACCCTTCAGCAAATCAACACTTCCTCCCAACTTGGTGGTGTTGTCAATTTCTTCTTCATCTGCAAATTTCTTTCTTTTTTTTTTAGCTCAAAGGTAGGGATAATGATTGATCCATTTGGCAAGATTGTTTTTATGAAATAATTAATGTTTGAAGGGACTGGTGAATATGAAAAACAATGTGAAGTCATATGTGTCATTATTAAAAGAAAATCAGGTACAGCTCTAGAGCTCACTGGAAACTGTAATAGTAATTGCTGAACTCAAGTACATATCCACAGTCAGTCGTTACCTTTAAGAGAATGCTAGCTTTAAATAAAAAATACAGATTTTGAACACTGCTTTACACATTAGCATTTCAGTAAAAGTTAAGAGGCCTCACTACAACATAAATCTGGGGAACAAGAAAAGTAACAATTCTAATATTAATACTACTAATGATCACTGATGACAAATGGTAGGAAAGCTTATTATTTTAAGCAATTGTCTGTGACTACTTAACCAAATTTTTAGACAAATATTTTTGGCTCTACTTGTATCTCTTTCCACTCATGCTGATCTGGCATAAATATTAATGGGGAGTAAATGTTAAACTCTGCACATATAGTCATGGAAACTGAATGTAAAGGGCTTAATTCTCTCATGGTGCAACTGTGGAATTATGCCAATGCAGAAATTTGGCTCTACACATGTGCACACACAAGCACTTGGCTGCCAGTTTTTGTGCATACAGCCAAATGCAAAACAGAAACAATAACATGTAACTTATACAAGCTCATACAAATGACCAACACATTCTGATTACAAATAAAAAATAGTCATATAGGTGCATAATTAATACAGAGTAAAATTAATAACATTCCAAAAATAATTTTGTGAAACAAAGGCATTAAAGAAATCTAAATCTGTCAGATTAATTTTTCGTTGTGCAGTAGTCCAATGCAGCGGTGGTGGGAAGGAAGAGCCACAGTATACAATAGCAATGCAGAGTAGTTCTTCAGCAAAACAAGCAAACACAATGGTAAGCCAAACAAAGAGAACAATGAAAAAACAAGGTACCACTGAATGTGTAAGCAGAGCTTAGTCCAAATACAGCAGAACCTAGAAAGTAGGGGCATCTTCTTTAACAAGAAGGTAGCTGAGAGTATGATATAGCTGTTGAACTCTGTATTCATGGAGAATTTTAATATATTATTTAAAGCAGGAATAAAAGGTGTTTCAACCATACCCAGGACCTGTGCAGGATTCTGTTAATTCTTGTCACAACTGGACAACTATTGGGAAAGAAACTATTGAAAATACTACAGGGCAGCATTGTTAGGCTTCCAAATAAATCTGAGCTATGCTACACATAGTGAAAGAATGAAACAACTGTACAACAAACACTTGGTCATTCCTCTTGTGTCACAGTTGTGAATCCATGGATGCATCGGGCTGCCTTACTGAGAGGGTTAATGTGTCTTTGCACCACCACTCTTGGTCCTAGCTGTTCTGCCTTTTCTGTTTCTGACTCATAGACTGTTGTTGGATGAGTTGGATGAGCCTACATTGATGGTATTAATACATCAGAGATACAAGGCTGAAACACTGCAGCAATTCTGGGGTCAGATATGGCTTTGGTATTCTTCAGTTGGCTAAATTTGTCTCCTGCAGGTGACCTCTTCTGTTTACAAAGACAATCACTTCAGCAAGGAAAATTAGGTTGTCTGTTTGAAATTTACACACACAAAGAGATACCATTTATCTTCAAAAGCCACAAAAGAAGGGATCTTTCAAGAGTACTTTTCTTGTGGAAGACCATTTCCTGGCACTTGTCTGTGAGCATTCCTCTTTTACATAGAATTTGCAGACCTTTCAAGACACAAAAAATCTAGAACAAATTTACAGATCATAGAATAGCTTGGATATCTCTGCAGAATAAATTTTCTATTCCTAATTTTAGGAAAAAAAAATGTAATTTACTTCTCTTCTTTTGTCCTCCCTTGAATTTTCTAGAACAGAATCCTCTCTAGTTTTACACATGTATTATTCGATCAAGTTAACATCAGTGTTTGGGCAGAATGCCACAGTGGAGATTAGGCTGTTTTATTTACAGTTTAGTTAATTCTGAACAGAAAAGGTAATAATTTAGCAAAGTTACATTGTACCAGCTAGAGCTGTCTGAGATTGAGCAGAGACACAGAAACATATCCTGGAGCAGCTCAGTCATACAGAGCTGAGCAGCTTTTATTCACTGCCATTTATTCTCTTTTTCCCAAATATATTCATTAATACATAATGCAATGGAGCCAAGGCTTACTGTGTTCTTACCTTCCTGCATGATATTTCTATTCCTTCAGGAGAAAAAATAACAATCTCTTCTGATCTCTTTGCATTGTACACATTTAATAAGAAATACAATCCATTTTTCCATATTACACTTTCAGATTACCTGATCATTTAATCATCTACCAGAGATATTTATGTTCTACAAGTTCAGTAGGAAGAAATTTCACCTCCTGAAGTGACTTTTCAGTTACCCTTGTCTTGCCAAATTGCACATTACTTTCCAGTGATAGTAGGCTATATTGTTTGTCCACATGTATGACAAGAGAAGGGTGTGATAAGTAATGATGAATTTGAATTAGTTTGATAGACCACACTGAAGTCTTCAGTGTCCTAAGTCCTTAGACTTAGTGAACAATAAATTATTTTGCAGCCAGTGTCATATATCTAAAAGAAGAAAATGAAATCCTCCTTTAAAGAATGACAGCTAATACCTATAGTCAAGAGACGTCCAAACGAAAGCTTTTGCTACAAAGCAAATGTGAATTTCCATGGTGAGATAGTGTTACTTCTGTAAATTAAATTACTGAGATTATTAATAGAAACATTTTTGTAGCTCTTATATGTATGAGCAATTTGAAGATTTGTTTCAAAACATAGAAATTTTGCCCTTTCCCCATAGAAAATTTGCCCTTATGCAACAGGTTTGAGGCCCTGGAGCTTGACAGACCACTAGCCGAGGAAGAGGTAGCAAGTGTTCCCAGGAGGATGCCTAGGGCGAGAAGGTCGACTCCACGCCTCAGGACTGCCTTCACTGAGACAGAAAGAAGGGTGATTGTTGTTGGAGACTCTATTCTCAGGAGAACAGAGGGCCCTATTTGTCGGCCTTCCCTACCCGTAGGGAAGTCTGCTGCCTTCCTGGGGCCAGGGTCAGGGACATTGACAGAAAGCTTTGCAACCTGGTTCGCCCCTCTGACTACATGTATTATCCTCTTTTGATAGTCCAGGCGGGCAGTGACAACATTAAAGAGAGAAGCCTGAAGGCTATCAAATGAGACTTTAGGGGACTGGGATGGTTAGTGGATGGAGCGGGAGTGCAGGTGGTGTTTTCATCCATCCCTACGGTGGCAGGGAGGGGTACAGAGAGGACACGGAAAGCCCACCTGTTAAACACATGGCTCAGGGGCTGGTGCCAATGCAGAAATCTTGGGTTTTTCGACCATGGGGCACTTTACTCAGCACCTGGCCTGATGGCCACAGACGGGTCCCTATCTTTTAGGGGAAAAAGGATCCTGGGCCAGGATCTGGCAAGCCTCATTGAGAGGGCTTTAAAGTAGGTAAGAAGGGGGATGGGGCTGAAGCAAGGATTGTTGGGGCTGTACCAGGGGGAACAATAGCAAGGCCGGGGGATAAGATAATAGCCCAGCTGAAGTGCATCTACACCAATACACGCAGCATGGGTAACAAACAGGAGGAGCTGGAAGCCATCGTGAAGCAGGCAGGCTACGACTTGGTTGCCATCACGGAGATGTGGTGGGACCACTCTCATGACTGGAGTGCTGCAATGTCTGGCTATAAGCCCTTCAGAAGGGACAGGCAGCACAGAAGGGGTGGTGGTGTGGCTCTCTATATTAGAGAGTCTTTTGATGTTGTAGAACTCGAGGCTGGGAATGACAAGGTCGAGTCCCTTTGGGTTAGGATCGGCAGGGACAACAAGGCTAGTGTCCTGGTCGGGGTCTGCTATAGACCACTGAACCAGGATGAGGAGACGGATGAGGAATTCTACAGGAAGCCGACAAAAGTTGCGAAATCTTCAGCGCTTGTTCTCGTGGGGGACTTCAACTTCCCTGACATATCCTGGAAGCACAACACAGCCCTGAGAAAGCAGTCTAGGAGGTTTCTGGAGAGCGTGGAGCTTCCTGACGCAGCTGGTTAGTGAACCTACCAGGGGAGGTGCCCTGCTAGACCTTCTGTTCAGAAACAGAGAAGGAATGGTGGGAGATGTGGTGGTCGGAAGCTGTCTTGGGCAGAGTGATCATGAAATGGTGGAGTTCACTATTCTTGGAGAAGCCAGGAAGGGGACTAGTAAAACTAGTATTGGACTTTCAGAGGGCTGACTTTGCACTGTTCAGGACACTGGTTGGCACAGTCCCTTGGGAGGTGGTTCTGAAGGGCAGAGGAGTCCAGAAAGGCTGGGCGCTCTTCAAGAAGGAAATCTTAATGGCGCAGGAGCAGTCTGTCCCCACGTGCACAAAGACAAGCTGGCGGGGAAGAAGAACAGCCTGGCTGAACAGAGAATTGTGGCTTGAGCTTAGGAGAAAAAAAAAAAAAGGGTTTATAATCTTTGGAAAAGAGGGCAGGCCACTAGGGAGGACTATAAGGATGTTGCAAGGCTGTGCAGGGAAAAAATTAGAAAGGCCAAAGCTCATCTGGAGCTCAATCTGGCAACTGCCGTTAAAGATAACAAAGAACGTTTTTATAAATACATCAACACAAAAAGGAGGACTAAGGAGAATCTCCATCCTTTACTGGATGCAGGGGAAAACTTAGTTACAAAAGATGAGGAAAAGGTGGAGGTGCTTAATGCCTACTTCGCCTCAGTCTTTAGCGGCAATACCGGTTGTTCTCTGGATACCCAGTACCCTGAGCTGGTGGAAGGGGATGGAGAGCAGGATGTGGCCCTCACTATCCACGAAGAACTGGTTGGTGACCTGCTACGGCACTTGGATGTGTGCAAGTCAATGGGGCCAGATGGGATCCACCCAAGGGTACTGAGAGAATTGGCAGAGGAGCTGGCCAAGCTGCTTTCCATCATTTATCAGTAGTCCTAGCTATCGGGGGAGGTCCCAGTTGACTGGCGGCTAGCAAACGTGACGCCCATCTACAAGAAGGGCCGGAGGGCAGACCCAGGGAACTACAGGCCTGTCAGTTTGACCTCAGTACCAGGGAAGCTCATGGAGCAGATTATCTTGAGTGTCATCATGCAGCACTTGCAGGGGAAGCAGGCGATCAGGCCCGGTCAGCATGGGTTTATGAAAGGCAGGTCCTGCTTGACGAACCTGATCTCCTTCTATGACAAAGTGATGCGCTGGGTGGATGAGGGAAAGGCTGTGGATGTGGTCTTCCTTGACTTCAGCAAGGCTTTTGACACTGTTTCCCACAGCATTCTCCTCAAGAAACTGGCTGCTCTTGACTTGGACTGGCGCATACTTCGTTGGTTTAAATACTGGCTGGATAGCTGGGCCCAAAGAGTTGTGGTGAATGGAGCCAAGTCCAGTTGGAGGCCGGTCACTAGTGGCATTCCCCAGGGCTCGGTGCTGGGGCCAGACCTCTTTAATATCTTCATTGATGATCCGGACGAGGGCATTGAGTGCACCCTCAGTAAGTTTGCAGATGACACCAAGCTATGTGCGTGTGTCGATCTGCTTGAGGGTAGGAAGGCTCTGCAGGACAATCTGGATAGTCTGGACCAATGGGCTGAGGTCAACTGTATGAAGTTCAACAAGGCCAAGTGCCGGGTCCTGCACCTGGGGAGCAATAACCCCAAGCAGAGCTACAGGCTGGGAGATGAGTGATTGGAGAGCTGCCAGGCAGAGAAGGACCTGGGAGTGATGGTTGATAGTCAGCTGAATATGAGCCAGCAGTGTGCTCAGGTGGCCAAGAAGGCCAACAACATCCTGGCTTGTATAAGAAGCAGTGTGTCAAGCAGGTCTAGATAAGTGATCGTCCCCCTGTACTCGGCTCTGGTGAGGCCGCACCTTGAGTACTGTGTTCAGTTTTGGGCCCCTCGCTACAAGAAGGACATCGAGGTGCTTGAGCGAGTCCAGAGAAGGGCTATGAAGCTGGTGAGGGGCCTGGAGAACAAGTCTTACGAGGAGTGGCTGAGGGAGCTGGGTTTGTTCAGCCTGGAGAAGAGGAGGCTCAGCGGCGACCATATGGCTCTCTATAGGTACCTTAAAGGAAGCTATAGCGAGGTGGGGCTTGGTCTATTCTCCCATGTGCCTGGTGATAGGAAGAGGGGGAATGGGCTAAAGTTACACCAGGGGTATTTTAGGTTGGATATTATGAAGAATTTCTTTACTGAGAGGGTTGTAGGCATTGGAGTGGGCTGCCCAGGGAAGTGGTGGAGTCACCATCCCTGGAAGTCTTTAAAAAGTCTTTAAAAGATGTTTAGATGTTGAACTTGGTGATATGGTTTAGTGGAGGACTTGTTAGTGTTAGGTCGAGGTTGGACTCGATGATCTTGAGGTCCCTTCCAACCTAGAAAATTCTGTGATTTAAAGCTTATAAATTCAAGGTGTACTGATCACTTCAATACCTTAGGATGAGCTTTGAAAGCTAGTGAGGGAAATTCTGGAAATACAGATCTGAAGGACCTTTATGATTGCAATAATAATTAACTTTTAAGAACTGGAAAGATCAGGAGAATTGCCACTGTAATTCACTTAATACTTGAGAAAAAAGTGTTTCAAAATATGTTGGAAGGATTTATTTTAATGAACACTGGATGTATGTCAATGTATAATTCAAATAGCTATTCCTTGAAACAGTAAGTTTTATAGCACAGCCCTATATAAAATGTGAATAAGGAATTGTTAAATTGATGTACTTTTACCATATCTGAAATATTTTATTACTTTTTTTGTAATTTAATAAATATAGGGTAATATTACTAAATTTACAAAAAAAAATGTTCTATTACATGCATATTTATCGAAAGCTGATATATCTTATCGGTTGGTACATAATAAATGCAGTGATTTATAATTAATATTATGAAGACCTGAAAAGACCATTATTCTAGAGTCTTATTCTAGTGAACTATGAAAAGAAAATTTTAAAAAATAAATTTTGAAATATGTCTATAACTTCAGAATAAAATGATTTTAGCAAGCTCTGCCCAGTCCTGATTTTAAAGTAAGAGGGATTCCATCATATCTTTGATAGATTATGCAAGAATTTAATTATTGTCAAGATGGAAAAATATATCTTTCTCCTCTGTTTGTATGTAAGTATGCAAATCTGATTTCAATATGCCTTTTAACTTCATATGAAAGAACTGTCTATTACCAAAAAAAAAAAAATCTTTTGAGATAAACTCTTTTGGAAGGCAAATAGAATAGACTAGTTTGTTTAATTTTGACACTTGAAGTCATGTTTTATTTCAGTTCTGTATTTTTTTGCCAAATTCTGTTGAATTTTGAGCCATATTAATACCGAATTTATTCAGAATTTTGGCATTTTGTTCTAATTTCACAGAATCACAGAATCTCTAGTTTGGAAGAGACCTCAAGATCATCAAGTCCAACCTCTGACCTAACACTAGCAGTCCCCACTAAACCATATCCCTAAGATCTACATCTAAACGTTTTTTAAAGACTTCCAGGGATGGTGACTCCACCACTTCCCTGGGCAGCCTGTTCCAATGTCTAACAACCCTTTTGGTAAAGAAGTTCTTCCTATGATCCAACCTAAAACTCCCCTGGCGCAACTTAAGCCCATTCCCCCTCGTCCTGTCACCAGGCACATGGGAGAATAGACCAACCTCCACCTCGCAACAGCCTCCTTTAAGGTATCTGTAAAGAGCAATAAGGTCACCCCTGAGCCTCCTTTTCGCCAGGCTGAACAAGCCCAGCTCCCTCAGCCACTCCTCGTAAGACTTGTTCTCTCAGTACCCTTGGGTGGATCCCATCTGGCCCCATTGACTTGCACACATCCAAGTGCTGTAGCAGGTCACCAACCAGTTCTTCGTGGATAGTGAGGGCCACATCCTGCTCTCCATCCCCTTCCACCAGCTCAGGGTACTGGGTATCCAGAGAACAACCGGTATTGCCGCTAAAGACTGAGGCGAAGTAGGCATTAAGCACCTCCACCTTTTCCTCATCTTTTGTAACTAAGTTTTCCCCTGCATCCAGTAAAGGATGGAGATTCTCCTTAGTCCTCCTTTTTGTGTTGATGTATTTATAAAAACGTTCTTTGTTATCTTTAACGGCAGTTGCCAGATTGAGCTCCAGATGAGCTTTGGCCTTTCTAATTTTTTCCCTGCACAGCCTTGCAACATCCTTATAGTCCTCCCTAGTGGCCTGCCCTCTTTTCCAAAGATTATAAACCCTTTTTTTTTTTTCTCCTAAGCTCAAGCCACAATTCTCTGTTCAGCCAGGCTGTTCTTCTTCCCCGCCAGCTTGTCTTTGTGCACGTGGGGACAGACTGCTCCTGCGCCATTAAGATTTCCTTCTTGAAGAGCGCCCAGCCTTTCTGGACTCCTCTGCCCTTCAGAACCACCTCCCAAGGGACTGTGCCAACCAGTGTCCTGAACAGTGCAAAGTCAGCCCTCTGAAAGTCCAATACTAGTTTTACTAGTCCCCTTCCTGGCTTCTCCAAGAATAGTGAACTCCACCATTTCATGATCACTCTGCCCAAGACAGCTTCCGACCACCACATCTCCCACCATTCCTTCTCTGTTTCTGAACAGAAGGTCTAGCAGGGCACCTCCCCTGGTAGGTTCACTAACCAGCTGCGTCAGGAAGCTCCACGCTCTCCAGAAACCTCCTAGACTGCTTTCTCAGGGCTGTGTTGTGCTTCCAGGATATGTCAGGGAAGTTGAAGTCCCCCACGAGAACAAGCGCTGAAGATTTCGCAACTTTTGTCGGCTTCCTGTAGAGCCCCTCATAGGTCTCCTCATCCTGGTTCAGTGTTCTATAAAGGCCCCCACCTGGATACTTGCCTTGTTGGCCTTCCCTTTGATCCTAACCCATAGGGTCTCAACCTTATCATTCCCAGCCTCGAGTTCTACAACATCAAAAGACTCTCTAATATAGAGAGCCACACCACCACCCCTTCTGTGCTGCCTGTCCCTTCTGAAGGGCCTATAGCCAGACATTGCGGCACTCCAGTCATGAGAGTGGTCCCACCACGTTTCAATGACGGTTAACAAGTCATAGCCCGCCTGCTGCACGATGGCTTCCAGCTCCTCCTGTTTGTTACCCATGCTGCGTGCATCAGTGTAGATGCACTTCAGCTGGGCCATTGCCTTCTCTCCCACCCTTGCCATTGCAAGGCAAGACTGGCATCTCCCAGCCTTGCAAAGCTCTAACAAGCCTTGTTGCAGCCCTGTCCCCCTTCTTACCTAGTTTAGAACCCTCTCAATGAGCCCCGCCAGCTCCCGGCCTAGGATCCATTTTCCCCTTAGAGGTAGGGACCCATCTGCGGCCATTAGGCCCGGTGCCATGTAAAACACCCCATTGTCAAAAAAAAAAAAATAAAAAAATCATTCCGTGTTGTCACCAGCCTCTGAGCCACGTGTTTAACAGGTGGGCTTTCCGTGTCCTCTCTGTACCCCTCCCTGCCACCGTAGGGATAGACAAAAACACCACCTGTACTCCCGCTCCATCCACTAACCATCCCAGTCCCCTAAAGTCTCATTTGATAGTCTTCAGGCTTCTCTCCTCAATGTCATCACTGCCAGCCTGGACTGTCAAAAGAGGATAATACATGTAGTCAGAGGTGCGAACCAGGTTGTGAAGCTTTCTGTCAATGTCCCTGACCCTGGTCCCAGGAAGGCAGCAGACTTCCCTACATGTAGAGTCAGGTCAACAAATAGGGCCCTCTGTTCCCCTGAGAAGGGAGTTGCCTACAACAATCACGCTTCTTTCTGTCTCAGTGAAGGCAGTCCTGAGGCATGGAGTCGACTTCCTTGCCCTAGACATCCAACTGGGTAGACTTTCTACTTCTTCCTCACCTACCGGTCTCTCAGATATTCAGGGCCTCAAATCTGTTGTGTAAGGGCACCTGGGAAGGTTCGGCTGGCAGGGGGGGCTTCGCCTGCAATGTCGAGCATGGATCTGTTTCCATTCCTCCTCAACCCCTAGGTCTCCTCTCTCTGCCCAACAGCGACAGGGCAGGGGATCCACCCCTATTTGGAGTGTTTCACCTCAGTACCTCTCCTTCAGGCCCTGCAGTGAGTTGCTCCTGCTCACACTCCCTAATATCCCTCAACCTCTTGACCTCCTCCTTGAGTTCTGCCACCAGGCGGACCAGGTCATCCACCTGCTTGCACCTCATGCATAGTTTCTCTGCCACTTGCAGATAGTAGCAAAAGGCTCAGACACTTCCCTGCATCCAGAGACCTGAACTTCTGCATTTTTGAGCAGGCAAGCAGTCTGGATGTGTACAGACTTCCTAGAGAGAGCACTGTGCCTGGTGGACACTATCGCAGCTTAGCTAGCAATAGACCACTGTTAGAGAAGTTGTTCGTATGGGCGGGGGGGAACTCTCTGCCCTGCCTGCTCACCCTGCCTGAGCTAACTGAGATCCATCCCTTTGAGGAACACTGGTGTGCAGGTATTCTCCTCAAGAAGGTAGAACAAAGGCTGTTCAGTAGTAGAAGCATATTCACAAGAATCCTGTAGTTCACACTGATCACATTTTACTTCATTTATATCATGAAATATAGGCCAGGTTTTAGTTGCTTAAACAGGTGTTTGGTCCCTTTTAAAACATCCTTGCAATTCCCATCAAATCTGTAGTAGTTATACCAGAAATGGAGAAGCAGGATATAGCCTTTTACATCCTGTGTCATATATGCCAGACATGTAGATGTCTCATACAAGCCAGCAATTTTCAAATGTCATTAAGTGTTTATTTTAAGGCAGTTAAACTGAGAAGACAGAGAGCAAAGAAAAACAATGAATGCATTTGATGTCTTAATTTCTTCCAAACCTTCAAGAATTATAACCATAAGACATCAGTCAGATTCTGTCAGAATGCCATGAGTCTATGCGTGGGCTTCTTTCGAGAAGTGGGGTCAATCTAGAGTGTCTCCAAATACTTTATTTCTTCCTTACTTGGTCATACAATTGAAAATGTTACCATATATATATTTGACCACACAAAGACAACAACGACAAGAAATAACAACAACATAAAAACCTCCTCACTTCTCTCTTCTGCCAGGCTTTAAGATATTTGTTGCTAGATTCTCCTTCTAGACTCACCAACCCTAAGAAAATTCCCTGTCGAAAAGTTCCCAAATGAGCATCTTCAGGAGATCAAAGCTTTCCAGCAGTTGATCTGTTGCTTAGTTACCAACTCCCTGGAGTTATTACTTTGTTTGAAGTTATAACTGCTTTGTCCTGAACAGGAGTCAATATTCTGTCCAAAGGGGCTTCCACCTGAAAAGAGGCTCATCAGTGTTTAGCAGCTGTCTGATCACCCATCTTTAAAACTGCAACACAGAAAAGGAAATAAAAAGATGATAGAGAGGGACATCAATCCCACATACAAAATGTATTTTACAGACTTAACACATGAACTCATGGAGTATCTCCATTATCAAACAGAAATTGAAGGTTCTGCATAGACAGGTTCACAAACTGTAATATCACATTTGGAAACAGAAATTAAAATTCAGCTTCCTGAAACTCTAACTGTGAAGGACAGCCAAGTCAAAGGTTCTGGCAAAGTCTTATCTTAAATTAATAGAGAGTTGTTTCATTTAAGATGTTAACATTAAAAAATATCTGGAAGACACCCAAGACATTATAAAGTTATGATTTTCCAAATATTCTTCACTTAGTACATCCTTTAAAACCATCTTTCTCATACAAATAATTAAACATTTCATTTTTTAAAAATGTATTGGGAATTAACATAAAGTCAATTTTCTGTTCTAAATTCTGAATGCAAATATGAAAAGAAAGTACATAGTACGAAGGGACCATATAGTTTTTTTCTACAGACAGGTTGTAGAGGACAAAGGTCTTTTGGTGTCAATATCACATTTATTTCCTACTCAGTCTTCACACTGCAGGATGCAACACATTTTATTACCTTTAATAATGAAAGCCTATTATTTTTGCAAGCAATTCTTGGCAATCCTAGCAAATCCCTCTCATAGTTGAAGTTGAGTATATTTGATATCTGGGTATTTATCATCCTTTTAAGAATGAAATAATTGGAACTTAAAATAAAGTAAAATATCCTGTTATATTTCTGAAAAGCACGATTCTCTGTTTCATCAGGAAAATCACCAAGAAAACAGCCACATCTTTATATACATATATACATGGACCATAACAGAATATATTATAAATTTGTTATGCATTTACACTTGGGCCATAAAAGAAAAAACATATGACATACTGTACACAGACATGCATATATATAAATTTACACTTTTTCATTTATATATATGTATATATACACATGTATATAACCATGTATATTAGTGTATATCTATACATACATAATATACATATATATAACATATTCTAGCATTACTTGTTTATATCCTAAAAGAGCAGTTCACACACACACGCACACACACACATACAAAAAAGGTTATTAATAAAAATAATCATTTTCTCCATTTCCTCTTCTTTTCACAAAATCTGACCACAGCAAAAATAAATAATAATAATAATAATGATAATGATAATGATAATGATAATGATAATGATAATAATAATAATAATAATAATAATAATAATAATAATGCTCCTTGTTGCTTTTGTAACCCTTCAAACAATACCAGTGATTTCCAAACACATGATTATTCTGGATAATTCGCCATAATCTCAAAAATCCCAGATAGTTATTAAAGATAAATAAATAAATAAATAAATAAGACAAAATATTTATTAAACTTCAGAAATCATGACACTTTTCCTGAAGTCCTAAGATGCATTTGGCTCATATGCTTTCCTGCTTAAGAAAGAGGGTCTCCTCACAGAAACAGTATCCTCATTTGCAGGACTAAATAAAGGGGTATGTCTGAACTATGCATCAGAAGGTTACAGTGAACTAGCAAAAGAACTATAATAAAATACTGAAATAACACTGTTGTTTTTTTTTTCATATTAAATCTGTCATGTGACAAATCTATTAAAAATGGCAGTTTTATCTTGAGATCAGTCAATGTGTGATGAAGCTATCTGTTTCTCTTTACACTCATCTCTGCCAAGAGTTCAACAGACTGCAGTTGTATGGCCTTCATTTCTTTCACTGCAAGAAATGAACATTTACTTGACTAAAGACAAGGTTTTATCAGAGGGGAGAAGACGATGCATTACACAGCGCCACATTCAGCAATCAGTGTCTTCTGAAAGCTTCTCTAATCGATGGCACTTCAGTGGAGAAATGTGAAACTTTAATAGACTCCCATTTGCAGTTTCACTCATAACTGAACTGGCATTTGACAGTAGATAATTTAGGTATAGGGCCACTCAGCAATAGCTAGGCTTGCCAAGCCTGATGTTCAAACTTAATCAGTTGCCACGGGTAGATAGCTGCACATTCTGTGGATCACAGACCTTCAAAGAATTCAGTAGTGCAGGATATCATTGCAGAAGGAGCTTGGCTACTAAAGCATACTCATAGGCTGCTGTGGAGCCTCTGCTCAGCAGGAGGGAAGGATTTTCCAGCCCAGAACAAAGCCCTGGTTGCAGAGCTGAGATGATGCCACAGCTCTGTGGCCATGATGGGCTCTGGCAAGCTGCCAACACCACATTCTCATGCAGATTTAGGCCTGTCAATGTGTAGTGAACCTGAAATTGGTACAAGAAGTGCAAATGTGGGCCTCTTTTTGGAACAACTAGCCTCACCCACTCAACTGTTTGGAGAAATTAACTCTGAACTTTGATCATATGTCATAGTGAAGGAAAAAAAAGAAAAAGAAAAAAAAGAAAAAAAAAGATTAACTTTTTACTCTCTGATGGGGTAAAAATCAAAAATGTCTGTTATAGCCTCAGAGTACAGCACAATCCACTCTACACACTTTTGTAGATGTTGCCTGTGTAAATGCTTTCTGTGAAAGCACAGCTACACATTTCAAATCTATTTCATCTACTTTGTAAAGAAGGGAATTTTTAACAAGTGCTTATGGTAGAAACAGAAACAAGGAGACATACAACATGTTTCTTGCATACAACAGAAACATTCAGCCAAAGGTGATCGAGGGATGAGCCAGTGACTCCCACATTCCCAGCATGGTTTTGATAAATTGGGGAAGAGTCAGAAGCAGAAACACAGCGTTTCAGGTAAAGAACTCCACAATACCGGCAGTACATATGTTATATTGCATTCTCACACTCAAATCTGTCAATCTTTACACAAATTGTTGGAGTAATTCTGCAAAGTTTAAGCAGATGAAGATTCCAGAAATAGCAAAGAGTATTACGAGGGGAAAAATTCCATCTTGAGTATAACTTTGTAGCTGAGTCTTCTGCACAGTATTTTCAAAACCTGCGTGATTGGATATGGTTTATGGAGCTAGACATGGTTCATTAGACAAGTGTTCATAATGGCCTCCTGTTACATCTGCTGAAAGTAAAATGCTTTGATCTTGCATCCAGGAGCAGATTTTGAGACTGCCTACAATATCATGCATGCTGATGGTAATTTACCCTTAATTTTCCCATTCAGTTTGCACTGCAAAACAGCAGGGTGGTTGGCTTAACTCTAAATGCTGTAGTGTCAAAAAATCAGCAGGAGCCACTGCCAGTATTCATGTGAATTTTTTCTCTTCAGATTTGAAACAGAAAGACTTTACATTTGTTTATTCCATAGCCAAGCAGATAGACAACTTTACTATCATATTCTATGAGACTCCCAGACATTTATTAAAATCAATTGACTGGTTTATTCATCTTCAGCAATCAACTATATATGTATATAAATCTGTTAAGTCAAATTCCATATTAATTGAATACTGTATTAATTATTAATTACTTTCATAAGTATATTTGCTAATATTTATTGACACAAAACTTTTTCTTTTTTTTTTTTTTCCTCTTAATGAAGCTGAAGATGTATGGCCATAGTTTAATTTTTTCACGTTTTGTTGTTCTTTTGTGTTTTGTTTTGTTTTTTTTCTTTTAAGAATATAAATTCAGTTTGCTGAAAAAAAAAAAAAAATTCTTCTTATTTGCTTCTAAATTCATATGTTAGTCTAGAATCAGAAAACCCAAGAGTTTTTGTTTGTTTGTTTGTTTGTTTGTTTTTGCTGTATAAATCAGATATTTTCATGTACCTGGTGTATTACATGTTCAAAATGGGAAACAAATCATTGGTCCAAAAGGTCTCAAGACACAGTGAACCTGATTCAATACATTTCTTTAGAAAATAAAAGTGGTGTGTATCTATATGTGCGTGTGTGTATATATATTAGTTGAGCCAGAAGAATTTTCTGCTTGAGAACTGAAATTCCCATGGAGTGATATTAACCATAAATAAATGTCACTTTTATTGTTTATTTCATCAAAATGAGGATTTCACTCTCTTTTCATGGCTTCCAGTCTCTCAGTAATACAGACCTTCAAACTTAATCTCAGCCAAAGGCTGCTGATTCTGCTTCACAGCAACAGATTCTCTCAATATTCCTTATTTGCAGAGGGGATTCAGCTACACATTTTCTCCTCTATTCTTACTAGGATGAACTGTGAATTATTTAGCTATACAAAAATGTGACAGCCACTTAAAAATACATGGAAAGAAAATCCACCTCAACAGTAATTTATTATCCAGATGCAGCTCCACAGCAAAGGGTAGGTGCCATAGTTTTACTAAATGAGTCAAAGAACTATTCTGTAAAATATACCTTGAAGTGGCAAGTACTGAAACATAGAATATAAACCTAAAATATTCTTTAAATTTTTCTTGATGGTTTGATGAGAAATAAATTGAAATAGAAAGAATCAGGACACTGGTTGGCAGAGTCCCTTGGGAGGTGGTTCTGAAGGGCAGAGGAGTCCAGGAAGGCTGGGCGTTCTTCAAGAGGGAAATATTAATGGCACATGAACGGTTTGTCCCCACATGCCCAAAGACGAGCCGGTGGGGAAGAAGACCAGCCTGGCTGAACAGAGAATTGTGGTTTGGGCTTAGGAGAAAAAAAAAAAGGGTTTATAATCTTTGGAAAAGAGGGCAGGCCACTAGGGAGGACTATAAGGATGTTGCAAGGCTGTGCAGGGAAAAAATTAGAAAGGCCAAAGCTCATCTGGAGCACAATCTGGCTACTGCCGTTAAAGGTAACAAAGAACGTTTTTATAAATACATCAACACAAAAAGGAGGACTAAGTAGAATCTCCATCCTTTACTGGATGCAGGGGAAAACTTAGTTACAAAAGATGAGGAAAAGGTGGAGGTGCTTAATGCCTACTTCGCCTCAGTCTTTAGCGGCAATACCGGTTGTTCTCTGAATACCCAGTACCCTGAGCTGGTGGAAGGGGATGGAGAGCAGGATGTGGCCCTCACTATCCACGAAGAACTGGTTGGTGACCTGCTACGGCACTTGGATGTGTGCAAGTCGATGGGACCAGATGGAATCCGCCCAAGGGTACTGAGAGAACTGGCAGAGGAGCTGGCCAAGCCACTTTCCATCATTTATCTGTAGTCCTGGCTATCGGGGGAGGTCCCAGTTGACTGGCGGCTAACAAATGTGATGCTCATCTACAAGAAGTGCCGGAGGGCAGACCCGGGGAACTACAGGCCTGTCAGTTTGACCTCAGTACCAGGGAAGCTCATGGAGCAGATTATCTTGAGTGTCATCACGCAGCACTTGCAGGCGATCAGGCCCAGTCAGCATGGGTTTATGAAAGGCAGGTCCTGCTTGACGAACCTGATCTCCTTCTATGACAAAGTGATGCGCTGGGTGGATGAGGGAAAGGCTGTGGATGTGGTCTACCTTGACTTCAGCAAGACTTTTGACACCGTCTCCCACAGCATTCTCCTCAAGAAACTGGCTGCTCTTGACTTGGACTGGCGCATGCTTCGTTGGGTTAGAAACTGGCTGGATAGCCGGGCACAAAGAGTCATGGTAAATGGAGTCAAATCCAGTTAGAGTCCAGTCCCTAGTGGTGTTCCCCAAAAATCCTTTTAAAAAGCCTTTCTGCTTAATTCCGCCCCCCCCCCCCCCCCCCCCGGATTGTCTTATTCTCCTATACAACACCTAGGTAAAAATCTGAACAGTTAAGCCATGTTTTTCTGAGAACAGCATTGCTCATAAATTGATTCTTAGATTATTAATTATATTCTTCTCTTTTATGTCTACATACATTGTTTCTTCTCGTTGTCATAAAAATAAAAATAAAAAATATAACCAAATTTAATACATTGCATTTTAATGAGGTACCAAATCTAACTAATGACAAACATCATCACCCCTGTGATGCATTTCACAAACATAAAAAGTGAGCATTTAAGTAGGTCTTAAAATGAAATCCTGGATTTGGGAAAGATCACTCAGCACATGACCAATGTCATTCATTTCAGTACTGCTGGAAGATAATCACAAACTAAAATGATATATAGAAGCAATGAACTTGTGATTACAACATATCAGGAACCCAAATCTTACTTTTAAATGCTTTTAAATTCCCCCTGAGTTTATGAGCTCTTAGGCTACCAACAGATGTTGGATGCATCTCACTTCATGTAGGTGTCTAAAAGTTAGTACTCTGAATCTAGCCTAGTTATCCAAGAATATCTTCATCAAATTCTTCCTTTCTTGGGGATAAATTTACATTTCCAAAAGGCAATTGATCTCATACAGAGATAGATGATTAAGACTGGGGAGATGCCTTGTCATCTCTAAGTGTCTCTCCGCAGACTGGAAAGGGTGGATAGAGTAGACTTCAGGGGGTTATTTTTCAACAAATAAAGTGAGATGAATTCCCCTGTCACTGAACATGCACTGCTACTTAAAAAGTCCTTAGGCATGAGCTTAGGTAATAACATTGAAAATGTATAATTACAGTGGAATGGAATACTTTGACCTTAAGAGTATTCTTGCCAAAATATTATTATTTTCCAACCCAAAATGTTTTACAGATCTGTATCAGGTTTCTACTTCTGACTAATTATGTAGTTGTTATTACATGCTACATAAGTATATAGCCAGTCCCCCAGCAGTGTCTGATTTTCAAAGGTCCATCTCTCCTGTAGCTCAGTCAATGATGTCTGATCCTTCTTAGCCTAACTAAGACAACAGCACAATACCTCCAGAGACTTGAATCAGTGTCCAGAAATGACAAATCCTTTCATTGGATAAGGCAGAAGTTGGGAGTCATCTAGGTTCCTCATTGGGTTTAGCGAAATATTTGAACTTGGATAGTGGGTCCCAGCCAAGTGTCTCACCTCAGGAATCAGACAATGAAAATAAGCAAAAGCCAGCTACCACAGTGTATAAGATGGTAAAGAAAGATGGTATGGAAAGAAACCTCCATAAAACAGGTCTTTAAAAAATGATATTATTACTAAGCTACAGTGTAAGTCATAAAAATTCGGTTATATTTTTGTCACTGTCTTGAATTTTGCTTAAAAAGCCCACTGCTGTTTCCACTTGCCTGAGCTTGTGTACGTGTTATGCAACTGTACTCCACAGAAAATGTGAATCTTTGACAGCTCTCAGTATGAGACCTGAACTCTAACAAAATAAATAAATAAATAAATTAATTAATTAATTAATTAATAATAATAATAATAATAATAATAATAATAATAATAATAATAATAATAAATCCTTAGCTGGGAGATCAGCAGTGTTAAGTCAGGATAATTTCCTAAATGCATGCAGTGTATGACCCTGCAGTTGTGATGTGCTGATATCAGTGCTGATGATATCAGCAGTGTTAAGTGTTAAGAGAGCAGTGTTAAGCCTATCTGCTTGAGAATAAGATTGATGGATCTAGAATCTGTACTTGGTTTTGGCAGCTGTGAAAGTCAGATTGCCAATGTTACACAGAAATGAAAATTGGTAGGGAATCAAAATTATTTCAGACACACTGAGGTTACAGGAAACATGATTACGAAATCATAAAACAATGAAAAGAGCAATCAGCTGCAGGTACAATTCTTAAAAATACTTCTAACACATCTATTAAAACTAAATATTATGTTTTCTGCTATATCTAGCCTATTAATAAAGATAAATTTATGTTAATATGCAGAAATGTAATATAGTTCAAGATGTTTCTGTGACTTTGATTTTTAAAAAAATAGTGTAGTTTTGCACTTTTGCAAACTAAATTGTGTAGCATTTTGCTATAAAATTCACAAGCACAAGCTGCATGATGAGTGATATTTAATAATCTGTTTTACTGTATAAAACACAACATTTGGTGTAAATGATAATAAACAACCTATTTTTTAAATAATTATTTCAGTTTTAGTAAGCAAGTTCCTACTAAAGTTCCAGTTCTACTCTGTCACTTTATTTTGTCTGGATCACCAGATAATGTTTGAGGTTTTGGAAAGGTTAAAATTAAAGAAGTTATAGCTTATCATTATAATAAGCTAAACGAAATGTGAGAAGCTGGTTACTTCATTCCCATATGTCTGCTGAATTTCTCCTTGTGGAAACATAATGACATTGATAAATATAATTCTTTCCTTTTTTTTTTTTTTCAAACTTTCAAGCACACATTTATTTAACCAAGCACTAACTATATTTCAAAAGGCCTGAAGATGTTAATTTTCTCATTATTACCACAACTATTTACTGGTCATAATAATGTGGTGTGTTTTTACAGTCTAGTTAGAAGAACACAGCCATAAAATTTCATTATATTTATAAGCAGTGTCATACATGTAAGGTGTAGTCATCTGGATGATTAGACAAGACAAACTAAGCTCAGCATGTAATTTATACTCCTGGGTATATGGTCAGATGGTGAACTCAGAAAATTCTTCATACCAGTTTCTGAACACTTAGAAGAAAACAGGAGGCAAAGATGTCTTGCTTGAACTTGATAAATAGAAAGGTTAGTAGTGTCTGATTTTTTTTAGAGAGGAGTACCAAGGTTTTCAAGGGTAACTAATTGTTTCATATGCCCAGTAAAATATTTACTTAATAACAATGGCACTGTGTGATTAGTTTCAGTTCTTTGATTTGTCAGGATTTTAATCCTTAAACCATAAATTATGCTGGAATTAACTCAGGAAAATTGAATCATTTTCAATGTTAAAATAAGAGTATGAAATTCAAATCCACCATTTTCTTCAACACTGTTCTAAACTGCTCTATATGTAATTTTGAATGTCATAATGTTTGTTTTTCAACAAGTAGGAAGTCTTTACATCTTATATCTGTCCATGTGCAAAATGAGATTTGAGCATTAAAATACATTATTTGTACATTTGATTTTTTTTTTTTTCTGGCCAGCACTCACCTCATATTTACATTTTTTTACAGTATTATAAAAACAAACACACAAGTAAATAGAAAACTGGAAACATGCCTTTTTCTTTTTTTTTCTTTGTCGTTGGTAGGACATTGTCCTACTTTGCCAAGTTTATGATACTAACCTTGTACTGCTGGTTCACTGCATGTTCCCAAATTAATAGAGTTACAGGATAAAAATGGAATTCCTGAATATGCCATAATGCTAAAGAATACATCTCTTTTTAAGTTTTTGTAATGAATTTTCTAAAATTAAAAGACAACACAATTTTCTGAACAATGAGAGGTTTGTATTAGATCTACAATTTAAACCATTGTAGGTTTTTGCCACATTTTTCTGAGGTTTGTTACTTTTTAAACTGATTTGCATGTATCATGAAAGTTACCCAGATATTCAGATGAATACATTATTTTGGTTTTCAAACACATACACAAACACACAAAGCAAGACTATGCTATGTGCATAGGGAAGGAGAGGGGAATAGACTCAGTTATACATTATGCTTCATATATAAAAGAATTATATTTATACAGAGAAAACAAAAGTCAATTTTAAAAATAAAGGAATATATATGCCATATAAGTGAGTATTAAATGCCTTTCTGCACTGTGAAACATTGGTAAAGATTAATAAGACCAGGGAAATGAGACACTCTAAATGAGGCACTCTAGGAAAGGAAGAAAGACACTCAGCTTCAGCAAAGACAGAAAGTGAACATGAAGTTCTTCTAACATATATTGAACAGTTCTTAGTGTCTAACACTAGGAAATAGAAACAACATTACACAGTACTTACTACCTCTTGCATTTTTTCTCTGAAATTTCCACATAGTTTTGCTAATCTCTTCCCAGAATTTATAAACCGTTTATTCTGCATTCTAAAAACCTCCTGAGAAATATCTTTTTTAATAAAATTTAGATGGACTAAAATTTGGATTGTAACTATTTTTCTAGCTGGGATCAAAGCCTCATATAAGCCTATACAGGTCCACCAGGTGTTATGGTCTTGTTTATAACAGACACCTTTGGGCAGTGTTGCGTCACACAGTCACAGAAGACTTGGAAAGCTTGGACTTTTTCCACTCTTAGTAATGGGAACCTTGAATTATTGTTATATATCAATTCATATCTGGGGAATCATAGAATCATTAAGTTTGGAAAAGACCTTCAAAATCATCTGGTCCAACCATCACCCTACTTCCAATGTCACCCATTAAACCATGTCCCTAAGCACCAGGTCCAACCTTTCCTTGAACATCCCCAAGGATAGTGACTCCACCACTTCCCTGGACAACCCATTCCAATGCCTGACTCCTCTTTCTGAGAAGAAATGTCTCCTAATTTCCAACCTAAACCTCCCTTGGCGCAAAGTGAATAGTGCATAATATAGATTTGTCAACAGGACTTTTTGTTTTCTTACACAGTTAGGGTCTAAAGCTTCATTTAGAACTTCATGAATGAGCTTACAGCTTCACATGTGGTAAGCTTACCAGAACAGGTGGAGAAGGATAGTGGAAATGTGAAAGAACAAAAGAATGACCATTTTGCATAGATTCTCAAAACAGCAAATAGGGGTAGGTATTCTAGAAAAAGAACTCAAAGTGGTAACATTGTCATCTGTGATATAAATAATTGAGCGTGGTCTCTCAGATTACAGCTGAATGTTCTCTAGTTCTCCACCAAAAGGATGAAGAAGATTCTGTCATTCCCTGCATACTGACAGAACCTGGGTTGCAGAGGAAATTAATATGTAAAAATAAATAAATGAATAAAACACACATTGAGGTGGTATATAAATAAATGTGCTTTTTATATGCAATCACATTTATCTGTAATGTGAATCAAAATCCAATTTCTGAAAGATCTTTCCAAGTTCCACAGATTAGAGTTAACATTGAGAACTACACGGAAATGCAGAATTTCTGGGACATGCAAATATGTCTGTAAAATGAGTACTCCTGAAGATTAGAGGGTTGATTCATATTTCTAAAATCTTGAAAATGTTGTTATAATAAGACAATATAGAACTCAAAAAAAAAAAAAAAAAAAAAAAAGTGGTAATTAAAAACAGTTACAGTCATGTAAACTCCATGTATTTTCTGATTTCTTTCGATCCTTTGTTCCTTCACTTTATTTAATTTATTTATATATGAAAAAAGGAAAAGGAATAGAGGAAGAATTTGGAATTACTAAACGAACTATTAATTACAGTTGAGGGGAAAAAAATTATCATGCCATACTTGATCTAAAACCTAAAAGTAAGTTCTGGCTATGATGGAGATGGGTCAGGGATTGCGAAATGATGAGAAAACATTAAGGAGACCTGAGACTATTCCAATATTCTATCCCTCTCCAGAATAAATAGAAGACCCAAGTGCACCAGTGTAATAAAAAAAAATGTAGTTTTAGGAGGCTCCACAGTTCAAATGACAATTCAATTTACATTTCTGGGTACAATTAAACCTCAAATAAGGTAAGAGTTAAAAAAATAAATAAAATAAAAGAATAAATAAATCGTAATGAGATCTGACAGGAACTGAGTATTCAGTTCAGTATCTGAGGAACTGAGTCTTCTTACTGGAGAGACAAATACATGGAGCTATGTCCAAGCATAACCTTCCCAGTGGCCCTCAACCCAAAATGTCACTTGATAATCTCAGGATTCAAGCCACATTTTCTTAGTGTGTTTCACAGCAACTGATCCTGAGGACTAGTCATGCCTCAGGTAATGCCTAGCACATGTAGTTCTAGACAGCTATACAGAAATACTTGTAGCCAGTGAACAAATAGCTTTTGTGTATGGGAATGCCTATAAGAATCTCTGTAGTAAAAAATGCAAGAGAGAAACAGCAGGACAGGAAGAATGATCACTAACACAGGGCACTGGAATCCATACTGAAATATTTGGAATTTACCAAATAAATATTATGAAGAAACTAATGTTGAGAAGACAAAGGAACTGAAGGGGTCTTGATTTTCTTTATCTATTCATGATTGTCTGTTTAGGGTAAGGAAAGAGCTGACACAGGCTGGGGTTTACTAAAATCTTCATTCAATTTTCCTTGTTAATTAAGAAAAATCAAGGAAGAGATATACAAGCTCTATTTGATTAGAAGTATTTATGCAACTTTCTGTCCTAACAGATTGCATTTCAAAGTCACCCACAATGTCACAAGTGCTTTAAAGTAGCTCTCTCCTGATCTTTTAGATTCAATTATTCACACATTTTTTTTTTATTTTTTATTTTTTTGGATATGCTAACATCATGTCACATGCAGAGTCTGTCTCATATTTGTCCAACACAGTTTATAAGACAAGACTTTAACCTGGGACACTTAAGCAGTTGTGCTCTGCTTTTATACAGCAGCCAGACACTCAAGCTGTCATCTCCATTAGCATCAATTCTCTTTTGTTCCCGAATCTCAACATCTTTCAGCAGAATGTACACCTCCCAGTGCCCTCCACAGAAAAACAACTTTGCGTTAGATCATCAGGCAGATTAGTGCTTTCAGGACTAGATCCTACTCAATATCCTCTACACCTTTCACTCCTTTCATCATATTAAAACATTTGTGGGTAATTCTTCCTCTGTATGAAACAGGTGAGCAAAGTTTCATATAGAGGAACATTTAAGTCCTATAAATATCAGATACAAACCCACATAAAAAGATCTGATTTTCACTGCATAAATTTTAAATTGATGTCTAGCATTTATGCTTCCACCCAACCCTCATTCTCTTGAAAACAGCTCCTCTGTCACTATAATTATTTTTTCCATTATATTAATATCTCCACAGTACATTGCTTGTTCGTGTCATATTCTTCAGTGCCACATATACCACGGTTGTGATTTTAGGAGGTCAAGTAGATTAGGTTTGGGCCATAATTTCCATCCTCTAATCAGACATATAAATTAGCAATGAACTGCACTGACACACTCACAGTAATTTATTTCCATTTCTGTTGTGTATGTACTCTGTTAAGTATGTATTCAGAGTAGTAGGTCCAAAATTTGACTTAGATATAATTGAAGATAGAATTTAACTTACAGGTAAATTGGTTTTAACATTCAAATTTCTCTATGATAGCTATGATACTTTATTTCTATTTATTTATTCTTTCATTCATTCATTCATTTATTTATTTTCCTGTAAAAGGTACCTGTCTCAGATAGCTGTAGGATAATTAATACTATTTACTTTAGAATGACAAAAGTCACAGAGCCTTTTTTTTTCCTTTTTTTTTTTTTTTCTTTCACTTTTAAGACATGAACACCAGCCATGGGCTAACTTGCTTATTTTTAACTGCATTCCTTTACTATATAAAATGAAAATAAGAAGTAAGAAGACTTTGCAACTTCACCCTAAGTCTGGCAACAAATTCTAAACTGAGATCTTTCTAGTGTAAATTAGCATAATTCTCTTTTTGTTTACTTAAACTTGCTGACATTTATGCCTCCAGCTTTTTAATGTTCCAGAGGTGATTCTCAGAGCTGCAGCATATCACAGCCTTTACCAGTGCACCTGGAGTCAGAGAGAGAGAAGATAGTCAGCAGCTCTTTAAATCAGACCATTATATTAAAGCCATTCAAGAGATGTACCCTTTTATCTCAAGTTATATCTCAAATATTTCATTTGGGGTCCTTTTTTTTTTTTTTTTTTGGTCATTCAGGCAGTTAGATATTTTTTTTCCTTTTTCTTGAAAACAAACCCGGTCACTTGGAGTTCATGCAAAATATTTTGTTCAGTCTTAAGCATATTTTATTTTGATATATTTGAAATAAAAAGCAAAGAAGCCACATTTCAGATAGCAACATGTATCATGATTTTACATTTTTATCTAATAATCCTGTGCTCAGAAAATTCAGTTAAAAGTATTAAATGCACAGGACCAAGACCTTTCTTGTGCAGGGATCTGACCATTTACAGCACACAGAGTTTACTAAAAGCAGTACCATATATTTTGGTAGATGTAGCTCTTCCTCAGACTTTTCTGTCAGACCCATGATATTCTGTACAGACTATTTAAATATTCATTGGACAAGAGCAAAGCATAAAAATGACTATGTGGCCTGCTTTTTCAGGTGTTCTTCTGGGCAGGATACATTAATTCAAATCCTTTCTCTGAGTCAGACAAAAATAGAACCGCTATTTCACCGTGTTCCAATGCCTTACTTGTGGGGAAAAATGACTTTGACTACCTGGATTTTTATGGCAAATGCTTATAAGCTGACTTCACATTTCAGAATGCTCTGTCACTCTTAGTTGGTACAATCACAATTTGGTATATTTGATTCTGAGTTGTGTTTCCCAGTGAATGACTGATTTTTTGACAATGTAATATCCAGCTATAATGGATATTCTTTATAAAATACACATACTGAAAAGAAAATAAAAGAACAATTAGTGAAAAAGCTACCCCCACTTACCAGACAATATCAGAACTTGAGAACACTACAGCATTTCTCACTTTATTCAATTAGTACTTTGATTTTATTTTTCTTTTCTCTCCTCCTCCTCCCCCTCCCCCCCAAATGGCATTTTAAAGAAATGTCAGAAAGAAAGTGTTTGCCTCATCATATCCAACATTGATTCTATTTCAAAGGAAGACTTTATTTCATAACCATCTGCAAAGAAGGGAAGCCATGTATTTTTTGTCATTTTGACTAATTTTTCTGAATAATTTAAGAAAATCATCTCTATTTGTGTTCACACTGCACCTAACACAATAGAACTATGCTGCTGCAATGAAAATCAGTCTGTAATCTCTGGTACAATAAACATATGCTATGGGGAAAAATCTACTTTAAAATATCTATCATAGAAGCACTAGAAAGCGAGCAAAGTCAATAACAGATGGAAGATATTCTGCTTTACCAGAATACTGGTCTTCATCAATAGGACTGAATGATAGAGTGGCTTAAGTTGAAAAGGGACCTCATAGATCATCTAGTTCCAACTCCCCTGCCATAGGCAGTGATGCCACCCACTAGATTAGGTTGCTAAGGGCCTTATCTAACCTTGTCTTGATCATCTCCAGGGATGGGACATCCACAACCACTCTGTTTCAGTGCCTCACCATGCTCTGAGTAAAGAAATTCCTCCTAACCTCTAAGTCTCCTCTCTTTCTGTTTAAAACTATTCCCCCTCATCCTGTCATTATCCAATTGAGCAAAGAGTTGCTCCCCATCTTTTTTATAAGTCCACTTTTAAGTACTGAAAGGTTGCAATGAGGACACCCAGAGCCTTCTGTTCTGTAGGCTGAACAGCCCCAGCTCTCTTAGCCTTTTCTAAAGTCCTACTTGCGGTCTTGAAGACTCCTGAAGGCAGGCCTTCCTGAGAGCCACTAGGAAGGAAAAGTCTCTCTTCTGGAGCAGTTAACCCATTGGGTGAGCAGCTGTGAGAATGACCAAACTTCTGACATGAAGGTGTTTAAACATTTTTGTAAGAATGGCGAAGGACTGTTGAATAGGTCCTTTGGTACTCTAGTGCCTTAGCCATCAACACCAACCACATAGGTGTCCTGGTTTCAGTTAGAACAGAGTTAATTTTTTTCCTAGTAGCTGGTAAAATGCTATGTTTTGGCTTAGGATGAGAAGAGTGCTGATAACACCCCGATGGTTTAATTGTTGCAGAGCAGTGCTTATATTAAGCCAAGGACATCTCAGCTTCTGGCTCTGTCCTGCCAACGGGCAGGCTGGGGGTGCAGCAAGAGCTGGGAGGGGACAGACCCAGGACAGCTGGCCCAAACTAGCCAAAGGGGTATTCCATACCATCTGACATCATGCTAAACAGTATTTAGGGGTGGCTAGCTGGGGGAGGGGGCTGGACTGCTCAGGGTTAGGCTGGGCATCGGTCAGAGGGTGGTGAGCAATTGCATTGTGCATCACTTATTTGTACACATTACTAGTAGTAGTACTATTATCAACATTGTTATTATTATTATTATTATTATTATTATTATTATTATTATTGTTATTATTATTATTGTTATTATTATCTTCCTGTCTTATTAAACTGTCTTTATCTCAACTCACGGGCTTCACTTTCCCGTTTCTCTCCCCCATCCCAGAGAGGGAGGGGGGAGGGTGAGCGAACGGCTGTGTGGTGTTTAGCTGCCGGCCAGGTTAAACCACGACAATAGGAAAGGACACACAAATGAGGATGGTCTTCTTTGCTTTATCATTGGACTCATCACTGCTCTTTCTGACTAGCTACTAGAGTTTTACTTCTCTCTTTTCTCTCTTTTCTGTTTTTTCAATCTTATTTTTTCTCTATTCTCTTCCTCTTCTCTTGCTCCTGCCTAACTATCGGCAACCTGGCACTTATAGGGACCCCATTCCTAGCCGGATTCTACTCAAAAGATCTCATCATCGAAAGCCTAAATACATCCTACCTAAACACTTGGGCCCTATCACTGACCCTCCTAGCCACAGCATTCACTGCAACCTACAGCATCCGCATAACCCTACTAGTTCAAGCCGGACAAACCCGCATCCCCCCAATAATGCCAGTAAACGAAAACAACCCACTAATCACTGCCCCCCTAACTCGACTCGCCCTCGGCAGCATCATAGCAGGAATACTAATCACCTCCTTCATCAAGCCAGCCAAAACACCCCCAATAACTATACCGCTCATCACTAAAACTGCTGCCATCCTAGTAACAATCCTAGGGGTCATCCTAGCCCTTGAGCTCTCAAACATAACACACACCTTTACTCACCCCAAACCAAACCACCTCATAAACTTTTCCTCCCTATTAGGATACTTCAACCCCTTAGTCCACCGATTCTGCTCCAAAGCTCTACTAGAAAAGGGCCAAAACATTGCCTTACACCTAATCGACCTCTCCTGGCTCAAAAAAATAGGACCAGAGGGCCTTGCCGAACTGCAAGTGGCCGCAAGCAAGGCCGCAACCCTAGCACACACAGGACTTATCAAAACCTACTTAGGATCCTTCACCCTATCTATTCTAGTAATGATCTTAACCACACAGACCCTCTAATGGCCCCCAACATCCGCAAATCCCACCCCCTACTAAAAATAATCAACAACTCCCTGATCGACCTGCCCGCACCCTCTAACATCTCCGCCTGATGAAACTTCGGGTCTCTACTCGCCATCTGCCTAGGTACGCAAATTCTAACAGGCCTCCTGCTAGCAATACACTATACTGCAGACACCTCCCTCGCCTTCTCCTCAGTCGCCAACACGTGCCGGAACGTCCAATACGGCTGCCTCATCCGCAACCTACATGCCAACGGCGCCTCATTCTTCTTCATCTGCATCTACTTACACATCGGACGAGGCTTCTACTATGGCTCCTACCTGTACAAAGAAACCTGAAACACAGGGGTGATCCTCCTGCTCACTCTCATAGCAACTGCCTTCGTAGGCTACGTCCTGCCATGAGGACAGATATCATTCTGAGGGGCCACCGTAATCACCAACCTATTCTCAGCCCTCCCGTACATCGGACAAACTCTAGTAGAATGAGCCTGAGGGGGATTCTCGGTAGACAACCCCACCCTAACCCGATTCTTCGCTATCCACTTCCTACTGCCCTTCCTAATCGCAGGGATCACCCTAGTCCACCTAACCTTCCTACACGAATCAGGCTCAAACAATCCCCTAGGCATTGTATCAGACTGCGACAAAATCCCATTCCACCCCTACTTCTCCTTCAAAGATATCCTGGGGTTTATCCTCATGCTCACCCCCCTAATAGCACTATCCCTATTCTCACCAAACCTCCTAGGGGACCCAGAAAACTTTACCCCAGCGAACCCACTAGTAACCCCACCCCACATCAAACCAGAGTGATACTTCCTATTCGCCTACGCCATCCTGTGATCAATCCCGAACAAACTAGGGGGCGTCCTAGCATTAGCTGCCTCAGTACTAATCCTGTTCTTAATTCCCTTCCTCCACAAGTCGAAGCAGCGAACAATAACATTCTGACCACTTTCCCAACTCCTGTTCTGAACCCTAGTAGCCAACCTCCTAATCCTCACATGAGTGGGGAGCCAACCCATTGGATTCTCTTTCTCCCTTCCTCTCTTGCTCCCTCCATCTCCCTCTTTGTAACTTTTACCATTAACAGTCCTTGTGTGCCATCAGCTACGAGTCTTGCTAATATCTCTCTGTACAGGTGAATCTGTCCCAGTATCATTTGTGTAACAGGATCTGCGATTAGGATAGTAAAAGTGACAAAGAACATGGTGGATTAAAGATAAAAAATAATTCTGCATAGCAATGGAGAAAGATCTGGAGAGACGATTGAAGAATGCTAGTGAACTCTCAGAAGAGAACATTCAGAAACTAGAAATGAAGAAACAAATTCTCAAAGTATATTTCATAGGCAGTATAAGAAATCCTGACATTGTGAAGGCAATAGCAAAAGATACCAATTTACTACTGCCCAACTCCCTATGTTAGCAATGTATTTGATTATTTTCTTTACCATCCATGTGCACTGCACTGTTTTTTTGTTTTGTTTTGTTTTGTATTATTATTATTATTATTATTTTTGGATAAATTTCTTAAATGAATCCTGAAGAAAGGATCTGGTACTTATCCATTTGATCATCGGTATAAAAATGACTACAGGTAACATCTCAGTTTCCATTCAAATTTTATTTCTTTTGCTATCCATCTGAATGATTTTAAATAAAGAAGCAGTAAAATGAGCTAGATATTGATATGTTTCATTTTCTATTTTCAGGATTCATATATGAGACTTAAGTCTCAAAATCTGAAAGAAGAATAGCACAGATTTTCTATTTTCCTATTCATAAACATAAGAATTTAGTATTTCTGAAGCACATGAAGCAAATAAGTCTTTTTTATTATTATTCATAACTAAAATTCTGGTCTATTTTTATTCTTACTATAGCTTTTATGGAAAGCTATGCATCTGAGTCAGCACCTCAAAGAAAAACTAATTTTCAATTCATGACATCTTTTTTTTTTTCCTTCAATTACTTATCTTCATTTCCTTCTCATTTCATTTTTCCCTTTTGATTCTCATTCACTCAGATGAAATTGCTACATAGTGCAAATCTCTATGTGAGAGAGATATATCATATACTTGAGTAGTATTTAGTTTAACTTGTTTGTTTGTTTGTTTTGGTTTCTTTTTAAACTACCATAAGTACATTGTCTTGATATATAGATCTAAAGTGTGGGAAGGAGAAAGGCTGTATGAGAAGAATGTTCATTTGTGCATTTTGTGATTGTTTTTGCGGTCAGATCTTCAGTGTAATTTTTCACTCTTCCTTTCCATACTGTGGTGTTGATGGCCTGTCAGGTTTCTAAATTTATCTTCCCCCCTTACTGTATCATCAGCTGTGATTGTTAAAACTTGTGTTATTTTCAGTGATATTAGGGTCCAAGGAGATGTTAGACATCTGATTTTGTATGTACTTCTGTTTTAAAACTTAAGATACCCAGTATTCTTGAATAGTATAAATTTCCAGAGAGGATCCTGTAAAATGTTTGACAGAAGTACATAGTCATTAAAAATTCACTCCAATCTGTAAATATATTTCTAGCCACTGCCTTTGCAGTGTATTTTCTTGGTGCTCATCCTGCATTTACCTAGAAACATGCTGACACTTTTAAGTATTCCAGTGCAGTGAGATTTTCAATATATGCCTTCTGTGAATCATCCACCCACAGCAACAGAGAGAAAAAAGATATTCATCCAGGTTTATGTGGAGAAGATTTTTTTTTATTATCTTCCCCAAACAAGTGTCTTTGTCTTAATGATGGCAGAGCAAAAGGAGTCTTGCTTACATGTACAAGAAATTGCTAGTTGAGCTTACTCATGGTCCTCCACAGTATTTGATGTTTGGGCACTGCTGCAGTCTCTATGACCTATGACACCATAGAGCATTAGCAGATTAGGAAATATAAATATATATATATATATTTTACTTACAAATAAAGAACATAAAAAAAGAGTTATATATATTGAAAAAAAGTTTTATATATATTATTCCTACGATAACTGTGATGTTTTGGGTTTGTTTTTGTTTTTTAAAGACTAGTTTACAGAAAGAGAAATGGCAGGTATAGCAGTAAGTCTGCTATTAAAAATCATGTGCTCAGTTCCCTAGAGTGCTTATTCTGATTTGAACAAACATGGATCCTGCAACTGAGTTTAACATTGAATGTCAAGTACTTCTGAAGTTTCCCTGGAACTTGAGCACGTTAGATCATTACAATTTATTTCTCTTAACATATTGCTTCTCTCCAACGACATCCAGACTTTATTTAATATTACCCGACTGAGTACCATGGTAACAAGTATATAAAAATGTAGCAACTTGGGCCAATCATTCAGTGAAATTAAGACAGTTTTCTCAATTTACCTTAATTGATGACGTGACTGAGGATCCTGAAGCGCAAGACAGATATGCAAAATGAAGAGTCCAGCTGCTCAGAGAGGAACACTTTCCAAATACAGGGTGACCAAAAGACTGACAGAGGCTCCCATTTATAACTCAGACAGTGTTAACTGGAAGAGCTGGAAAAGTCTGTTTAGCAGATTTC
Organism: Netta rufina; assembly: GCF_964035555.1. Lineage (NCBI taxonomy): Eukaryota > Metazoa > Chordata > Aves > Anseriformes > Anatidae > Netta > Netta rufina. The sequence continues at coordinate 58,989,064 of NC_140125.1, forward strand.
TCAATTTGCAGACAGTAACAGCAAGGATCCAACCCCAAAGACTCTGACTAAAGGAGAATTATTATAATAAAAAAATATCTGAGCCATCAAACCATAAGTAATCACATTGTAGGGAGCACAGAGAAGCTAAGAGCAATTTTAACATTGGTACTCTATATTAATGTATGCTAGTTCAGAGTAGTTCCATACTCTATTCTTGATCAAAGAGGGCTTTCCTTCTTTACTTTTAGTCCTGATTGAAATGACTTAACTGAAAAGTAACTAAAAAAAATGTAGTGGATCTATGAAATAAATGCATTTTCTCAGATCACAATCTTACTTGTGTTAATTCTGCAGGGCTAAAAGGTGTAAAACTGAAAATACCTTTATGTTGGTCAGCAGCTCCAAATCCCACAGGAAGTAGAGCTGAGTTAAGTAGAACTACTTTTACCTAGCCGCTTTTCAAATAAGTACAAAAGTTCAAATATAAAAATGATGAAATCATAACAAAGTGAAGAGTGAAAAATTAAAATCACCAGAACATTCCGAGTGTGACTTTGCTTGGGTCAGAAGTGAGCATGTATACAGAAGCAACCTGAGAATCTGTTGTGTTGGGTCTGTCTGAGCTGGAGTCACCTTTTCCCTGCAGCAGCCCACACAGTGCTGTGCTCTGCACTCATAGCTGGAACAGCACTGATATCACTCCAGTGTTGCGTCTATTGCTGCGTAGTGCTGGCACAGCATCAGGACTCCTTCCAAGCCCCCAAGAGCCAGCAGGCTGGGGGTGGGCAAGTGATGGGGAGGGGACATTGCCGGGGCAGCTGACCTAAACCAACCAAAGGGATATTCCATAACACCTGATGTCACACTCAGCAATAAAAGGGGGGGCTCTCTTGAGGGAGGGGGCTGTTCCTCCTGAACAACCACTACGCATTTTGAGGCCCTGCTTCCCAGGACGTGGCCAAACACCGCTCGTTGATGGGAAGTAGAGAATAACTTTTTTCCCTCTCTCTGTGCTTCTGCTTGGACTGGTTGTTTCTTCTGTTTCTTTTTTTTCCTCCCCATTCCCTTTCCCTTTAAGTAAACCTTTCTCATCTCAAACCTCGAGTTCTCTGTGTTGTATTTTCTCCCCCTTCCTCTTTGAAGAGAGAGGGAGTGAGAGAGCGGTTGTGGTGAAGCTCGGCTGCCCACCTGAGTAAAACCACCATATCTGTATGAAAAGAAATGGTGCTTCTAGCAGGAGCAGAGCCAACCTGAAGAGAGGCAAATGGATACACTCCTTTCACTCTAAGTATGGGATACCTATTAATAGTAAAACCCAAAAATACACAAGAAACAAGGTTAGAACAATTCCTTATACAACAGTTCTATAAAGCAATTTAAACTAAATTCCTAAAGAACATTCTTAGAGAGTTTACCATTTGTTCAGATGTGAGTATCCTCCTTATAAACACTTACAAATATTTATGCTTACACAGAGGCAATAACTGTGTTAAGAGGGTACATTCAGAGAAGTGTTGCCATCAGGTCAAGGATCCTACCCCTCTACTCAGCCCTGGTGAGGCCACGCCTGGAGTATCGTGTCCACCTGTGTATGAGGACAGGCAGAGAGAGATGGGCCTGTTAAGCCTGGAAAAGTGTATAAATATCTGAAGGGATGGTGTCAGAGGATGAGACCAGTTTCTTTTCAGTTGTGCTCAGCAATAGTGGCAATGGGCACAGACTGAAACATAGTAATATGAGAAAACACTTCTTTGCTGTGAGGGTGACAGAGCACTGGAGCAGGTAGTCCAGAGAGGCTGTGGAGTCTCGTTTTCTGGAGATATTTAAAACCTACCTAGAAGGCATCCTGTGCAATGCGCTCTAGGTGATCCCGCTTGGTAGGAGGGTTGGACTAGATGATCTTCAGAGGTCCCTTCCAACCTTGGCCATTCTATGATTCTGTGATTATGTAACTGTACCCCTGAGTCTGTGAAAGTTCATCTAACAAGACTGAGGTATTTACATGTATATCTTCCTTACACGCCTTTAGACAATGCACTGTGATTGGTTTTGAAAATATATTCCATATATTTTATCATAGATATGTTACTGTATTTAATACTGAGATCCATTACCCTCAGAGTAAAGTGGTTTCTGTCATCTGGACATGTTTATTTTTGAAAGCTTTTAGCACTTTCATGGCTGCATGACAAGTTTGGATATCCAAAGTGTAAACTGAGATTTGGAATCAAAGTACAGTTCACTTATTCAGTATTTGCTGCTCTTTTTTTTTTTTTTTTTTTTAAAGTGCCCATCAACTATTTAACAACCCACAGTGCATTGTAATGTCATATATAAACTTGTCTTGTGGTTATAATAAATAATTATTTTCAAGATCACATGGAGATTTTCAGTATTCTTCAGCTGTGTAGTCAAAATGGAGATGTAAAAATTTCAGTAGTTCGTATCTAACAAAGTGCTGATATTATTTATAGTGCTTCATGTGACAGCTCACTGATTACTACAAAGGTATATATGCATGTGTATTTGCATATGAATACATATATATAAATAAAACTAGCCAAAACCAAGATAATGCTGGTATATGCCCAAAATACCTGCTCCCATAAAGAAGCACCCATAAAACTTAGAATAAAATAAACTTTTAAATGCCGGAATTTCATTTGGATTTCTATTTTCCTTAACAGTGTTTTCATGAGTTTGAAACTTTTATTACTTACAAAGACTCAGAATAAGCTACAGTTTACTGTTAATACAGTATCTTCCTTGTATAGAGAATATTAAGAAGAGATAGTTGTGTGAACTGTTTTCTTCCAACAGTACGACAAAAGTATACTTTCTTTGCTTCAGTCTTCAATGTTATGACCAGCCCTAAGGAATCTCAGAGCCTTTGGACAAGAGAGGGATTCTGGAGAAAGGAGGACTTTCTCTTGGTCGAGGAAGATTAGGTAAGAGATCCATTCCAGCAAACCTGATACCCGTAGATCCATGGGCCTAGATGGGATGCACCAGTGGGTGCTGAGAGAGCTGGGAGATGTTATTGCTTTGACACTCTTGATCATCTTTGACTGGCTGTGAAGAACAGGAGAGGTGGCTGAGGGATGGAAGAAAGCCAATATCACTCCAGTCTTCAAAAAGGGCAAAAAGGAAGACCCAAGTAACTTCAGGCTAGTCAGCCTCATCTCCATCCCTAGAAAGGTGATGAAACAGCTCATCCTGGATGTGGAGAATAAGAAGGTGATCAGGAATAGTCAGCATAGATTCACAAAGAGGAAGTCATGCTTAAACAATCTGATAGCCTTCTGTGATGGAATGACTGTAGATGAGGACAGAGCAGTGGATGCTGTCTACTTTGAATTCAGCAAGGCTTTTGATATTGTTTCCCATAACATCCTCACAGACAAGCTCAGGAAATGCAGAATAGATTCTCATCTATACTGACGTGGATTAAGCTGAGAGTCAGTGAGCAGACTGGCAGAGCTCAGAGGATTGTGATCAGCAAGCAGTGCAGAGTTCAGTTGGAGGCCTTTAGCTAGTGATGTCCCCAGGGGTCAGTACTGGGTTCAGTCTGGTTGATACAGAAGAGAGCTGTGCAGCCATTCAGAGGTACCTGGACAGGCTGGAGAGTGGGGTGGTGAGGAACCTTATGAATTTCAACAAAGGCAAGTGCAGGGTCCTGCACCTAGGGAGGAATAACCCCATGAGCCAGTGCAGACTGGGAGCTGATCTGCTGGAAAGCAGCTCTGCAGAGAAGGACCTGGGAGTCCTGGTGGACAACAGGTTAACCATGGACCAGCAATGTGCCCTTGTGGCCAAAAAGGCCAACAGTATATTGTGGTACATTCAGAGGTCTGTTGCCAGCAGGTCAAGGGAGGTGATCCTCCTCCTCTGCTCAGCCCTGGTGAGGCCACACCTGGAGTATTATGTCTAGTTCTGGGCTCCTCAGAACAAGAGGGATATGGAACTACTGGAGTGAGTCCAGAGGACTACTAAAATGATTAGAAGATTGAAGCTTCTGTCATATGAAGAGAAACTGAAAGAGTTCAGCCTGTTTAGCATGGAGAAAAGAAGACTGAGGGGATCTTATCAATGTGTACAAATATCTGAAAGGACAGTGTCAAGAGGATGGAGTCAGCCTCATTTCAGTGGAGTCCAGTGACAGGACAAGAGGCAACAGGCACAGACTGAAACATGTGAATTTCACAGAATCACAGAATTGTAGGAGTTGGAAGGGGCCTCAAAAGACCATCAGGTCCAGCCCCCCTGCCAAAGCAGGTTCCGTAGAGCAGGTTGCCCAGGTAGGAGTCCAGATTGGCCTTGAATATCTCCAGAGAAGGAGACTCCACAACCTCCCTGGTCAGCCTGTTCCAGTGCTCCATCTCCCTCACTGTGAAGAGGTTCTTTTGCATGTTGGTGTGGAACTTCCTGTGATCCATTTTGTGGTCATCACCCCTTGTCCAGTCCCCACAAACCACTGAAAAGAGGTTGGCCAAATCCCACTGTCTCCCACACTTAAGATATAAACATTGGTAAGATCCCTTCTCAGTCTTCTCTTCTCAAGGCTGAACAGGCCCAGGCCTCTTCAGTCTTTCCTCATAGGGAAGATACTCCAGTCCACGTATCATCTTTGTTGCCCTTTTCTGGACTATTTCCCTGTCTTTTTTGTACTGGGGAGCCCAGAACTGGACACAGTACTCCAGGTGACCAGGGCAGAGTAGAGGAGGAGGATCACTTCCCTTGACCTGCTGGCCACGCTCATTTTAATGCACGCCAGGATCCCATTGGCCTTCTTGGCCACCAGGCCACACTGACGGCTCATGGCCAACCTGTTCATCCACCAGGACCCCCAGGTCCTTCTCCACAGAGCTCCTCTCCATCAGGTAATCCGCTAGTCTGTGCTGATATATGCAGTTGTTCCTTCCCAGGTGCAGGACTCTACAGTTGCTCTTGTTAAACCACATTTGGTTTCTTCCTGCCTATCTCTCCAGCTGGTCCAGGTCTCACTGAATGGCAGCACAGCTTTCTGGCTTGTTGGCCACTCCTCCCAGCTTTGTATCATCAGTGTACTTGCTGAGGGTGGGCACTATTCTCTCATAAAAGTTGTCGATGAAGATGTTGAACAAGACCAGACCCAGCACCGACCCCTGGGGAATACCGCTAGTCAGAGGTCTCCAGCTAGAATCTATGCTGCTGATCACCACCCTCTGAGCTCAGCCAGTCAGCCAGTTCTCAACCCACCTTACTGTCCACTCATCTATCCCACATTTTCTCAGGTTTACTAGCAGGTTGTCGTGGGAGACAGTATCAAAAGCCTTGCTAAAGTCATCGCAGATAACATCCACTGCTCACCCCCATCTACACAGCTGGTGATGCCATCATAGAAGGTTACGAGGTTGGTCAAACATGATTTCCCCTTGGTGAATTCATGCTGACTACTCCTTATAACATTCTCATACAATTGCTTGGAGATGGCATCTAGAACAAGCTGTTCCAACACCTTTCCAGGTACAGAGGTAAGAATGACTGGCCTGCAGTTTCCCAGATCCTCTTTCTTGCCCTTCTTGAAGTGACATTGGCTTTTCTCCAGTCTTCAGACACCTCTCCTTTTATCCAAGACCTTTCAAAGATGATAGAGAGTTGTTTGGCGATCACCTCCACTAACTCCCTCAGCACACATGGATGCATCTCATTGGGATCCATGGATTTACGTGTGTTAAGTACACACAGACACTCCCAAACCACTCCCTTGTGAAACAGCGGGGGTGATCTGCACTTCCCAGACTCTTTCTCCTCCCTCCAGAGTCCAGGAGTCCTGGGCCTTTGAAGCGAAGACCAAAGCAAAGAAGGCACTCAGTATCTCCGTCTTAGCGTCCCCCATTACCAGGACATCCCTCTCATTCAGCAGGGAACCCACATTATCTCTAGTCTTTCTTTTACTGTTTACATACTTTTAAAAAAACTTTTTATTATCCTTTATCTCTTTTGCAAGCTACACCTCCAGGTGGGCTTTAGCCTTCCTTGTCTTGTCCCTGCAGGCCCTGACAACACTTCTATACTCCTCCCAAGAGGACAGGACCTTTTTCCACATTTCATGGGCCTTCCTCTTCCTTTTGATCTTGTTGATGAGCTCCTTGCTCATCCACGCAGGTTTCCTGCCCCCCTTCCCTGATTGCCTACTCTTCAAGGTGTACCAATCCTGAGTTTGGAAGAAGTGCTCTTTAAATGTTTTAAATTTCTATATAAGTATATAGAAATAGTATATAGTATATATTTCTATATAAGAAAACACTTATTTACAGTGAGGGTGACAGAGCACTGGAACAGGTAACCCAGAGAGGCTGTGGAGTCTCCTTCTCTGGAGATATTTGAAACCTTCCTGGATACCATGATCTCTAGAGGTCCTTTCTAACCTCAACCATTCTGCGATTCTGTCTATTTCTTTCCATTTTCTGCTCAAAATTTTGACCTTTCTTACTGAGAGATTTTGATCAAAATCTGTCCTGCTTTCACAACTAAAGAGGATACTAGTTCTGTGATCTTGAGATCATAGCCAGGAGACTGTAATAGGTATGTGTTTAGCATCATGACAGGGAAGTCCACATTTACATACACCCACTGACTATTTTCTATAGCAGCCACAGGATCTGCATACAGTATTACAGAAAGAAAGGATTGTTTTCTTCCCAGCCCTTGTGGCTTTCTCCATAGATTGTACAGCCACTTACAGTGTAAGAATAAGTATAAAAGTTTAGTCCTATGGATACAGGTAAAGAAAACAGGACCAAAAAACAGGATTGAACACTATCAGAAATGAATGCAATAAAATACATGCTTCACAACTCTCAAGAATAAGTAAACTATGAGTCTTTGACTTGATATAGAGCACAAAAGCAAATATTAGATGTTTAGACTCATGCATGAAATGACAAAGAAGTTTTCATTAATTCATTCTGTAAATGCTTACATTAGACCATACAAAACAGTTTGAAGTTAAAAATTGTTTCTTCTTAGTACACTGGAAAAGAAAGACAGATTGCACTTGATTTAGGTACATTATAATTAGAGATATGTGAATATAATTTGTATTATTGGCAAAATCAGTGCAAATATATTAAAATGTAGTGCATGCATTATTCACTTTGCTGGTGTTCTGTCATACAAGAAATAATATACCATAAGCTAACATAACATGTTTCAACCTCAAAAGTACTGTGTTTTTGATTTTGACTGAACAAAAAGAAGGCTGAGAAAACAACATCAGCTCTTTCTGACATTTTAATGTCTCTGAACGTACCTCAAACCTCAGAACAAAAATTAATATGCACAAATTTAGCATGCAGTTTGTGAGCTTAAAAAAATATAATGGATAAATATTCCATTTTCTCCAGTGATTCACTGAACCTTGACCAGATTCAGTTGTTAATGAAATAATACCATGGCAGAGAAGTTCAAAGGAGTGTAGCTATGAAGAATTTCACAAATATGAATGGAAAACCCAAACAACTTCACTGGTTATTGGTATACGTGGTGTGTTTTTTTCAGTATTTGTTTTGTCTTTTCGTATTTTCTGTTTGTTTTCTTTGAATATTCAACAGTAGTGTTTGTTGATAGTACTATTCTTCTAAAGAGATGTTTATAATTACAACGTATAGAACCTGAACTATGACAAACCTACTAGAAACTATTCTACAAAATAACAATGTGCTGATCATTGTATATCAGCTTGACATTTTGGGGAGAAAAGTTTCTTTAAAAAAGTTTCTAAACTGAAAATCTATTTTGTTGGGAAGCTCTAACTTGTTGTTTGCCATATGTCATATGCTGAATTCCTTACCTTCTCTTCTCTGAGTACCACTTTCTGGCTGTGATATGGGATGATTTTCCCAAGTCATATAGTCATAAAATATAGTTTTAATTTTAACTATGAATCCTGAGCAAATTGTACAGATGTGAATGACCACCGGTAGTCAACTGCTTGCTGTCTTCTTCCCACTTTCTGCAGACCACCTTTTTTCAGGAGCACCAAAGGAAGTCTAAAGCAGAAAGCCCTGACTACCCTGTTGTCTAATGCAATCATGGGAAGGGGAACAGAAGCTCTGTGAAGACAGCTTTACTTTGCTGTAGATGAAAAGCAAGCATAGACTTACTCTGTGCCAAAACCAAACAAATAAATATACACACAAATACTACAAACAAATGAACAAAAACAAAAACAAACAAACAAACAAACAAACAACAACAAAAAAAAACACCATGGCAGACAACAAGGTCAATCATTATGTATCTGCAAAAATAAGTGATTAAAGGTTTCCCAGATTTAAATAAACATATTTCCTTCTGTTAAATAAATATGATACAAGCTTGTACTATGCTGTGCTATCCATCTTCAGATTCATTCCCTTCATCAGAAAATACCAACAGAGTTCAGTAGGTCTTGTCTAAGAATAATGAAGGAAAGCTGAGGAAGGGAAAACATTTACAATACAAAGTCTTTTAAACATGGAGATGACATCAAGTGAGCACTCAAGATTATATGGATGCTATTTATAACTAAAAAAAAAGAAACATCTATGGACAAGAGAAGGTTTGAAACCACTGAGACTGAAGTATTTATAGAATACCCTAGAAATGTGTGAAAGGCACACTTTTGCTTTAAATAGATGAGAGAATATTGGGAAACTGTGAGTAGTCTTCTTACATGACAAAGGTCACTGCTTTTTAAGAGTTACTTCAAACAAATCTTAAATTCTTTCGAAGCTTTTCCTCTGAACGATAAACTAAGTGACACAGAATATTCCTACAATCTCAGTTTTATGTGTATGCCACTAACTGTGGTACCATATATGCACAGTATATGCACAGTAGGAGTCCCAGGTCTACTCAAAATAACAATCATTTTGTCATTTTGTAGTGTAGCAGTCAAACGGTGGCATATGTAGCCTGGGATCTGTCAATGGTGAGCATTCACATGACTTACTACATATAACAACATAAAAAACATAACAACATAAAGCAGCATAAAACATTCTGCTGTTAACCTGTGCAAAACACAACCGTACATGGAGAAAGAAAATACCCTTTTCTCCCATATGAAAATGCATTATTGTTGTAGTCCATTTAAGTATTTAAGTGCTCATAGCTGAATGCGTTGCTCTTTTATGGCCAGGAAAAAAAAAAAAGAAAAAAAAAAGAAAAAAAAGGTGTTTTGAAAACATTTATGATTTTCGAACTGTTTCTGAACAGGAAGGGGGAAAAGTGTCAATTCTTTTCTTATTCAGGAGCTATTAATATTTGTTTCTTGCCTGATCTGACTGAATTTGTCTTGGATTATTTGGAAAATTGTCTTCTTCATAATCTTTTTTTTTTTTTTTTTTTTATGGTCCTGTAAAGCAATCTTAATGATCTAGACATGTCCTGAAGCCCCTCTAAAGCTATATGGAGGAGCTATATTGAGGATTCATGCCCTTGGTATTTACTACAAGTGGAACTTAATAGCTCAGACAAATTCTTTCACATATGTTAATAAACTATTGTGGCACTTTGGTGTTTCTGTCTTGGTTTCTGCTCAACTATTATTCCTGCATCATCTCAGTTAGCTAGTACATGATCTTAATGTAATTCCCACCTAAACCCCTTTCCCTTTCCTCTGTCAGCAGCATTTCAATATATAATCTTTTACTGTACACACTTGTTTGTTACATGTATTTCAGGACACTTTCTAACAGCCACTTCCCATTCTATTCTATTCTGCATTATATGTTAACACTAAATCCATATTTACAAGAACTGCTATGGTTGCCTTGCTCTCTCTCTCTCTCCTTTCCCACATGTCTCATGCATATATATATAGAGAGAGATTGAGACTAGTATTTAAATGGTTGATAAGAACAGGTCTGCAGAAGCAAGAACAAGAGTCAGGAAACCCAGGTGTGATATTGTTCTTGCCAATGTCTAGCCATTTGATCTGTTTATTACCACTTGTGGTACTTGTCTCTCATGTCTGCAGTTTGGGACAAGCCATTATGTCTTATTGAGACACTGGCAGCTAAGTTCCATTGAGTGACCACATAATTGATTCCAGTTCATGGCAGAAGGAACATAATAAAAGCAAGGAAACACATGCATGCATGAGCTATCTTCATGGTTCTACGCAACCACCAAGTGTAAATATACACATATCTATATTTACATCCATGATATTTCTCACCCCACCTTACAGCAGTAGCTGTTCTACGTATTCCAGAGTAGTTACGATACTCTTTGCTCCTCCTGTTACACCTTAACAGGCAGTTTGGAAATAATATGAGAATATATATTCACCTCCATTGCTCTTACTGTACTTCCAAGCCTGAGTGGAGGTAATCAGAGCATTGTTCAGGTTGGAAAACATGCAGAAGCCCACCTTGCAGGAGGCAGTCATCACCAATGCCCTGCAGGACAAAGAAACAACACTGCAGGAAGGAACTAAGTATTTTCAAACACACACACACACAGCTCTGCCCCATCCCAATATGCCAACTTGGATAGACCTCAAACCACTGTAAAGAGAAAATGTATTATCAGAAACAGTGGTGAATTATGGTTAACATGTTTGTTGAATTAGGCAATCTTTTGTGGGACTACCAAAGTCTAAAACACCTGAAGGGCAATTCAAATACTGTTACTATATTCTAATCTGCAACATGTTTTCTGTATTAAGAAGCCGCTTGTCTTAAAGAGAAAAAAAAATGTATTTTTTCTTATAAGAAATAAGCTTATTCTGCTGTATCTAATGTGACATGTCTTTAAGAAACATCTCAGTATAGAGGCTGTAACATTATATTTCCACAGGGAAGTTTAAGTGCTTGTTTAAAATAAGTATAGAAACAATACCATTATTTTTCATCTTAATACTGAATTTACTACATTTATTCCTATGAATAGTCCTAGGAACTTTAAATTTATACCACTTCCATATGAATTACTCTTCACTTCACTTTTTTTATTATTATTATTTTTTAATAAGAAAATTAAGGAAAATTAAGTAAATATAATTTTAAGGAAATAAGGAAATTAAGAAAAATTAAGGAATTAAGGAAAATTAAAGAATTTTAATAAGGAAATTTTCAGTGAGACCACTGCCAACACTAACCAGTACATTTGCTATCAAATCTTTACAATAGTCAATAAGCATAAGTTTGTTTTCTGGTATGACTGAAATAGCCAACAAACTATATTAAAATCATAAAAATTAGTTTTCTATTAAAGTTGTATTTGATTTTGGCCACAGGGCTGTGGCACAGCAATGACAAAATAATATTGTGCCTGTCTTTCCTGGAAGAAAAATATTTGTCTTAGGGCAAGTACTCTGATATTTATGTTCCAACTGTTCACCCTGGAATTTGGTTGAGCAGAGCTGTGCATCAGTAAAATTTTTATATCTCTTGATAAAGACATGAAAGTCCAAATTTGAGTTTGACCTGTTCTCTCCAATCCTCTGCTTTGCTCTGTTCTTTGAACTGATCTGCTGGCATGTGTGTTTTTTTGTTTGGTTGGTTGGTTGGGTTTTGTTGTTTGTTTGTTTTTTTATTCTTGAATGGTCAGAAAGCAGTGGTCATGGTTTCATCTTTAAAAACCAACAGCACATGTTGGTAAATAATAACACTTCCCTATTGAGAGGTAAACCATGGCAGGGAAACCAACACGTGAGAGTATAACTTCAGCATGAACCACTAGCATATTAATAGTTTCAAGACAAAATCAAGGCTTTGGTATTATTTAATTATTATTTATTATCCTCAATCTTTCCTAAAAACAATCTAGGATTCTGCTTTAAATTTAATTTTGAGTAACTTTTAAATATTTATTTTAAAACACCCTAAAACATCAAGAAAGAATATGTTTACTTTTCAGGAAGAAAATCCTTAAATTTTATTTATTTATTTATTTATTTTTATTAAATTTAACACAGGAACACTAAAGCAACCAATAAATAGTAACAAGTTCAAAATTTTTGTTCAGTATGAAGAAATGAAGTAGTGTAAAAAGTATTTATTAATGGCTTGTTTTAAGGAGGTTATTAAATAAACAATATTCAAATAAAAACACTTTTATGAGAAAGATTTGTATTTTCTGTAATTAGAAAAATATGTTGCCAGTTCTAGTCTGCTGAACAAATAAAGTAAAATAAAATAAAATAAAATAAAATAAAATAAAATAAAATAAAATAAAATAAAATAAAATAAAGGACAGGAAAGCAGGAAAGGAGATCTCAGTATTAAATGACAAAGAAATAATGGTGACTAATAAGACAAAGAATATACAGTTATTAAGCAGAAACTGTGGTTATAATGAGATTTCTTTCCAAAGATAATTTTGAAAAGAAAAAAAAAAAAATGACAGCATACAGATCTCTCTTGTTCTTTGCTTTCCCATCCTCTCTTTTATTGTCTAAGTTCCTCATTCCCTTCCCTTCCCTTCCCTTCCCTTCCCTTCCCTTCCCTTCCCTTCCCTTCCCTTCCCTTCCCTTCCCTTCCCTTCCCTTCCCTTCCCTTCCCTTCCCTTCCCTTCCCTTCCCTTCCCTTCCCTTCCCACACAGAGACCTACAAAATAGAATCCTTTCTTTTTCGTGATAAAGTCAAAACACACTATATTTTGAATAACAACTGAAATCCTCAGATGTTCTAAGTGGTGCCTACTGTAGGAGTTTATACAAAATGCCTACAGCAAATCAATATTCTCCTGCTTTATACTGTCATATTTAGCCCTCTTGTGATTTGGCAAAGTATAATATTGCCGTTTCTCAGAAAGTGGTAAAACCTCTGAGACGGTATATGGCTAATAGGCTCCCACAACTTTGATTACCTGTACTTAAAAACAAAACTAAAAAAAGCCCTATAACACATTTCATAAAACATTTTGTTCTAAAGTTTACAGTGAATAAGAAATCCACATGCCCTTATTTATTATGAAGAGGACCTCAGGAAGAATTTGTAAAGATGGCTCTCTAGCTGTAAAAATCCATTCTGAATTTAACTGCAGGTATGCTCACTTTTATATGTTGTGTTAATACATGCATTATTGATTGTATTCATTACTAAGAAATGGCTCATATCTTCAGTACAAAACAGATCCCTTAAAATTTTCATGAAACTCAAATATTTGAGCTGCTGTTTTGGAGAAAAATGTGACTAGACCATTTTCACCTGCTCTATGTCTAGTTTAGCAACTTGATTTAGAATTTATATTTTTTTTCTCTTGAAATAGTGAAAGGAGAAAGCTCAAGGCTCTCTAAAAGGGGCTCCCAAGAGAATTGTCTCTCCTGTTCCACTAAGTATAAAAGTTAAGTTCTTCCACCCCTTTGCCTTTCTGTTTGTTTTTTTTTTTTTTTAAATATCTGGCTCTACACACATACAGATGTCCCCTGCCATCTCCAGGGCTAATAATAATGTTGACAGGAATGTCTTTCCTGAAACAGGTCATTATGGACCATCAGGCTGTAGCAACAGGCTGAGGCAATTATGGTGAATAACAACAGCATAAGCAATGAGTTGCTTCCTGACTGAGACAGCCTGTGTTTTGTTTGTTTGTTTGTTTTTGTTTTGTTTTGTTTTACTTTGTTTGTTTGTTTGTTTGTTTGTTTGTTTTCCAGTAATATTAGCTATTAGTTCTGATCATTAGATTTCCATGTAGAGCACCTAACAGAGAAGTGGAGCATACTTGTCTTCTCTGGAGGCAAATGAGACTGAAGTAAAGCAGCCTCTGCTTCTTAACACATAAAGTTCCTGTAATCCATACTACAAGAACCAACAGAGAGAGCACGTTGGTTTGAGAATACGTCAGATATTAGGGAAGAGATCAACTACAAAGAGGCTAGTAAAGGAGGATGAGCCAATCCTCTTCTAACTCTCAGACGTTTGGGTTGGAGCTTGAAGAAAGAACACAACAAAAACATATTTTGCCTTCTCCTGAATAGCTGAAGCTGTACCTGGAAGATGGCTGTTGTCCCAGTTTAGGCTGGGAGGACTCAATAGTACAAAGGCTTGCAGAAAATTGGTTCTTAGCTACACCCAATTTGAATTAACAGAGACTCAGAGAAAAAAAATGGGGACCCTGATCCCAGGAACCATGATTAATTTAGTGGGGTTCATTTCCTATAGCAGCCTAGGTGGAAATTACTCTGTCCTAGAAACAAAATTCCTTACTGCAGCAGTCAAGAACTTCAGCCGATTGTATTGTGACACTTACATGTGACAACACTAACATTAGACTTTCTATGTTTATAACTTTTTATGTTATTATGTTACATATTTCAGATTTTTAGAATCTGAAGACTTCAGGCTTTTTCTCCTGAGACTGTATTGAATGGGAAAAACTGAGCATAAAAATATCTGGATAAAAAAGAGAAGGAGGTGACCATAGTAGCAAAGGCACTTTTTGTTTTACCATGTATCTATGCAGGAGTTTGTCAGAAAGAAAGGAACATGAAAAATCAGGAAGTGATTATTGGCCTTATCAATTGTGCAAACACACCATAGAACTTCTGAGGTCCTGATGGAATTCTTATTTCCCATCTCCTTTGTCTGTTAAAAGATGAAGTTCAAAGGGAACTCTCAGTTTCCAACATAACTGTCTTGCTGAATACTTAAAGTTTTCATGTTTTATTATGGAGTTTCCCACAAGTGGTTTAATTGCCTGTTTCCATCTACTCCTTTCATTACAGAACCTTAGTTATCTCAAATAAAAGATGCAATTGAATTAATAATGTGTTGTTTTAAATAACATATTAACAAGGAACAAGGTCTATTTTAAGTTGCTCCAATGTCATGCTCTCCTTCAGGAGATTCTTCTCAATATGATTTTTACTCTTTAACAAAAGAAATTCATCAAAATTCCGTGTCAAAAGATTTTGAGAGGCTCCAGAGCTCTGAAGGTTTATGTGTGTCATAGGTACATACATGCATGTTATCATTTTCCCAAAAAATGAGACACACTGTGCTCCTTGCATTGTAGAGATAGCACTTTTTTTCTGGTTTCACCTCTATGTAGTTTTCCTTCTCTTTAAGTAAAAAACAACAACAAAAAAAATGGGGCAGGGGGAAGGTGGGCAGCAGGAAGAAAATCCATGTTTAGTTATAGGAAAATATATTTCATAACGAGCAAAAATTAAGATTCCTGACTCATACATAAATGTGGTTTCTGCTGCAGTTGCTTGTCCCATCTGTGTCTCTGTGTCTCAGATATGTCTCTTTCTTTAGATATGGTACAGTACACTTAACCTGAGTGGTCTACAGGTCTAACAAAAATAAATAAATAAATACATAATTAATTTGGTGCCAGTTTTGCCTTTATAAATCTGACTATAAACTACCATTCTCCAGTACCTCCTGTACAAAAACAGCAGCTGATCCATACCAACATTGCAACTTGGAGCCTCCAAAATTTGAATAAGTTCCCTAGAAAAGGGTAAGAGCTGTTGCTGTTGTGCTGAGGTTAGCCATAACCTCTTAGGAACTCCTACATTACATCCACCATAACAAACATTGTTTATCAGGCATCCCACATCCATCTGGCTTCTATGGAAAACTTAGGAAGGGAATTACAAGCTCCACCCACCACCACTCCAAAAATGGTGTATTGTGATATAGATATCTCAGTTTTCACAAATACAACCAGTGACAAATACAAATGTTTACCTAGAGTAATCAATCATCTTTACAATGTCAACATTAAATCATCCCTGATATATTTGTTAACCTCATTATAATATTAATTACATCTTATATAAAAAAAATATCTTAAATGGTTAAAACATGGAGTCAAATTCAGAATTCAATTGTGATATTTCGTATTTTCTTTATTTCCCAGATCCTGAAATAAAATCTTTATATTTCATTCTTTATATCAATCTTTAATTTGTTTTTGTTTTTAAAACCCAAAGGAGAAAATAAAAATGTTGAATAATTCTCTTGTTCAAATAATCTGTTTAGCTGGCTAACAACATTTTAAACAATTGTTTCAGCAGTAAAAGAGTGCAAGATGTAAAAGAAAAGGAACTGCTGTGAAAAAAGCAGTGCACTGAAAGGAAAGAATGTGAAGTTAAATTATGCAGCTGTGAAGCTAAACTCTGTACAAGCAGTGGAAGTTCTTTTTTTTGTTGTTGTTTGTTTTTTTATATATTTATTTATTATTAGTTTATTTTATTTTTTTTTATATCTTTTTGTATTTATTTTTATTCTGGAAATGGAACCAGATTTACAAAGATTAAAATCTTACATTTATTTATTTATAAACTGAGTTTCTACTTTCTGAGATAAGAGGCAGGAAACTAGTGTATTCCCAGCTATTATTTCCCAGGCTACATCTGAAAGTGTACTCCTTTGCGGACACATGACTAAATCCTGTTTACTTTGTAAATGAAAATAAAAAAATAAAAAAAAAAAAAATCCTAACTATTTCTATGAGATGTAGATATGGCCATAATTCTGTGTTTGTCATCTCTTATTGTCCATGACACTTTGTTTTGCATATCATACACTTTCTCTGACAGACTGTGAGAAATGAAACAACAGATAAAGGAATTCCAAAATTGTCAGGATGGAAAATTAGAATGATACTGCATTTATCTTTTAATTCCCCCTTTTTCCAGCCTGTGTTTGAGATTCTTTCATCATCAATTTTATTCATGCCTGAAACTAAAAACACCCTTTATTGTTAAATTATATTTCATCACCCAAACTATTTTATTTTTTTCTGAATTCTAAGAGACACTTTCCATAGCTTAATTCAGCAGTTACTTATGGAGCTGTCTCTGAAGTCACATTTTTCACAAGATAGTACATTCCTGCTTTACAGCTGAGAAAAAAGATGTTCTTTGGATGGAGTATTGTGCAGGTATTCAGAAACACATTAAGCCATGGAAAACTAATCTCATGTTCATTTTCAAAATCTTAGAAACAACCTAAGAAACGTTCACTGAAAATGATTTAGAAAAAATAATATTGAATTAGTATGCATCACCAGGATAGATTTACTTCCAGCCTGTGTTTCACCCAGAATAATGCTATTTCTAAAATATATTATTTTATTGGGGAAAATCTTTTATGTATTTTTTTCTTGCTTTGAACAGTCTTCTGCTTGTTCATGTATAAAAGATAGTGTAGTTATGGGATACCCTCTGCTTTCCCTGTAAGGTTTCATTTTTCCTCTCTCCAGTCTTTATATTTTTCTTTATCTATCCCCATGTCTGTAACACCACAATACATATAAAATACATTTCCTTCTTTTCCTTTGAATTCTACATTCAGATAAAGACTCCCCACTTTTCTGAAACTGTTTAAAATGATCCACCCCAGCAAATATGCTATCTCAAGCGAGCAGTGATTTTTATTAAAATGAATCATCCTTTGGTTGCTATAAGTCCCAATTCTGTCTACCATGTCATAGAATTAAGTTAATAAGAGTCGATGTGTTTTCATATTTTATACTGCTGAGTCACTCTAGTATGAAAATAAGAGATGTCAATAAGCTTAAATTATTATTTATTTATTTATTTATTTTCAAATAGATCTGTGCAGTGCTGGAAATCAGTACAGTTAGCAGTAAAAGTGGGAGTCCACAGGGTAGGTAAGAGAGGAGGAATCTGTCTTTAAACTTATTTTGGTCTAAACAATAGGTGAAGAGGACATAGAGCCTCTCATAGCTCTTTCTCTCTTGCACAATTGGAACAATGGCCTGGGCAGCATCACTATGCCAAGCACTCCAGCAAAGCTCTTTGGCACACACTCAGACCTAGATTCTGAGGCAGATGAAAGCTACATTTGTCTTCTGGACTTTGCTGGGTAGTCCACAAAAAAATTGTGGTGTGGCATAACCCCAATATCCAGCTCCTTCAAGCAATTACTGAAACATTATGCATATTTTGGTAAATGTTTGAAATGAATCTCAGAAAATTTTAAAAAGTGGATTAGTAAAGCAGTAAATGCTTGCATGTTTAATCATTTTTTTTTTGGTACAGAAGCCTAAGAGTGAAGTTATGGTCACCTACACCTTTAATATCCATATCTGAATCTGCATATTGACATTTTTCCTTGATACATGTCTATTCTAAACCTGCCTAGAGGAAAACAGAAAAAAAATAAATGGAAGAACATGACTGGGGAAAAAAAAAAAAAAATCATGCATAATTCTGCAAACTATTCTCCATGCTTGGCATTAGTTTTAAGCAAAGGTGTAAGTTCTCATATTTAAAAATCAGTTCACCTATCAGTTACATCCCTGCTTGGGAGGTAACTGCTCAGAGTTCTGATGTGGTTGTTCTCCTAGGAGAATCCAACTTCTCAGTTTCAACGTGCCCAAGGCATCTGCTTTCCTTACCAACAGGACACAATCTCTCTGTCACTGACATTAGAGGAATTATTAGTACATTTGACAACAGTGATGTTCAACACTGAATATAGCTATCATATCAGTAAAAATAACATGGCAGCTTACTAGAAAATTTGAGAAATAAGGACTTTGAAAGCTTTCATTTATGTGAAAAAATATATATAATTGACAAATTATTATTAACATCATATTATTACCATTTTAAGAGGTGGTTTTTTTAAGACAGAAAATGGCCAGTTGGTCACAGTGAACTCTGCCTGGGGATACCAAGAAAACAATGTAGAAGTGGTTGCTGGAAGTGCTTTACATCAATTACAGACAAACTAGTAAAGAATTTGAAACTGTTGTTCAGAAAAAAAAAAAAAAAAAAAAAAGATTTTCACAGCAAGAAATGACATTTTGAATAATATACTTTTTTTTTTTTTTTTTTCTATGAGAAAACTTTCAGAGATTTCTGTACTAGAATTATTTTAATGACATTTTTCTCTTTGAAGATTGTGCTGCAAGCTTCAACAAGCCTTAGGAACTAGACTGTAGATCATTTTAAGTTATATTAAAAAATGACATTATCAAATTCAATTATAGACAAATATCTGCAAATATTCATTGTGCTGTTAGGGCTCTTTTGACTGTTTACTAAAAACAAAAATGCAATGCTAATATTACACAACACAAACCACATGTTTTCTGTACGTATCTCAATTCTAATAAAAAAAATAGTGAGAAAAATGGAAACCAGGTTAAAACAAACAAACAAAACCATTATTTTAAAGAATATTTAAGTCCAAATACTGGCTCAGCAATAGACTGCCAGATGACATTCATATAATATGCCATTTATGTTGGTTTTTTTTTGAGTGTATCAAATATACAAACAAGTTGAACATCTGTGTTTGACACTTTAAGAACTAAGAATAATGTCTTCAAAAATATTTATTGTCTTAGAAGCCCAAATTCCACTTTCACAAAAATGGTAATATTTCATATTTGAGCAAAATGTCTCCTGAAATTTCTTTTAAGTGATGCGGGTGCCACTGAGCTATCTTCATGCTCAGGAAACAGTAATGGGCTGAACAGAGTCTGTTGCAGTTAACAGCTCTCTCCTTAATTTTTTATACTGAACACTGCTGCTTCATACTACTAAAGGTTGATTTGGCCTTTTCTTGAAAACTGGAGGAAGCTTTTTTTTTTTTTTTTGGGGGGGGGGTCATTTGTTAGTGACACTCCTGAAAACAATTAATATTATATATAACTCATAATATAATTATTCAACATAATTATTGACAGGAGCCAATCAGATGATTGATATCTTTGGTAAGTTGTCAGAGTTCACTGGATGTAAGAAAAAATCCTGTCTGGAAATTCAAGTTAATTTGGAGGAACCAGACATCTCTTTCAATTCTTGGAGGCTAAAATTTTATAATACAAAATAAATAAATAAATAAATAAATAAATAAAATAATAATAATAATAAATACTATAGCAATGGACAGGTGCTAAATATATATATATATATTTTTCTCCTTGAAGTCATAAAATAGCAATAGTAGCAGTGCAAGTTACCATGGGTGTTTACATTACAGATTGTAGTAGCAGACTGAAAGACCGGCACCAAGGGACAATGACTCTACAGTGTAAGGTTCTGCGTAGAGAGCTGAGTGCCAGCATAAGTTTAAATAGACATGGCAGAAGAAGCCTGGACATAGGAATAATTTCCACTAATTCTTAGAAGAAGAAAGACCAAATACTTAGGGATGGTTAAGTGTCTGCCTTTGATTCTATTTCTTGAATATTTATACCTGCTGATCCATAATTTGAAACTTGTTATTTCCACATTATATTTCCACAGATGCATCCTTTCCCATGCACTTTTCAGCAGTTTCAAATTCTTCAGCTCAGTAGGACAAAGGATGAGATATTGTAGGCAAAGCATCTGAAGAATGTTGTCTGTTTGAAAGCAGACAGACTACAAAGAATTTACTATTTCTCTTCTGACCTATATACTTAGTACAGTACCAGATTTAGGATGCATCAAATATTTTCCTGTTCCTCTACCACAGTGAATGTACATATAAGTTTACTGTCTCTTAAATTATTGCACCTTGAAAATTACCTCACTGAAAAATAAGTAAAAATAAATAAATAAATATTTAGTGTTTTCCCCAAATAGAGGGCAGTCTATAGTCCATCTGCTTTATAGTTTAGGTTTTAGTATAGGTTTTATTGTTTACTGTGTAACACTTGTGCAGAAGGCCAGCACTATCAGTAGTAGACAACAAATGTTTACGTATATATCCATTTGTCATACTTTTATTTGTCTCCAGAATCATTGAAGTATGGTCCTAAAGAAATGAAAGATTATATTCAAAATATAATCATTTTCTCACATTTCTTTGACTAAAGAAACTGAGAGAAATTTTGGTACAGACATTTAAAATTATGAACTTGGATCTGTATTTATATGAGCAAATTTTATGCACAGGGCAAACAATCAAACATTTTATAAATATGTGTCGTGGTTTAACCCGACCGGCAGCTAAACACCACGCAGCCGTTCGCTCACCCTCCCCCCTCCCTCTCTGGGACGGGGGAGAGAAATGGAAAGTGAAGCCCGTGAGTTGAGATAAAGACAGTTTAATAAGACAGGAAAAAAAAAAAAAAATAACAAAAATAATAATAACAATAATAATAATGATGATACAATGGGGATAATACGAAAGTAATAATAGTATGTACAAACAAGTGATGCACAATGCAATTGCTCACCACCCGCTGACCGATGCCCAGCCTAACCCCGAGCAGTCCGGCCCCCCTCCCCCCGGCTAGCCACCCCTATATATTGTTTAGCATGACGTCAGATGGTATGGAATACCCCTTTGGCTAGTTTGGGTCACCTGTCCTGGGTCTGTCCCCTCCCAGCTCTTACTGCACCCCCCAGCCTGCCCGTTGGCAGGACAGAGCAAAGGCTGAGATGTCCTTGGCTTAGTATAAGCACTGCTCTGCAACAATTAAAGCATCGGGGTGTTATCAGCACTCTTCTCATTCTAAGCCAAAACACAGCATTCCACCAGCTACTAGGAAGAAAATTAATTCTGTGCTAACTGAAACCAGGACATCTATCCACCCCTTATTCCATACCATTTATGTCATGCTCAGGTTACACTCTTTTCCATACATTCTAATTAGTCACCTATAGTAATCATGGTAGTGATAACATACAGTATAATATACTATTTAACATGGTGCAATTCAGTTCATGGGCTATTCTCACCCAGTATTAAATCTCCTTGAGGTACACACCGGACCTCTCCGTTCTTTTGCATCACCCACCAAGTATATCCAGGTCCCTGAGCGAAAACAATTCCACGAATAGGTTTGCCTTTTCCTGAGGCAGGAGTAGCCCAGACTGTTTTACCCAGCATATTTTTTACATGCACTACAGGAACTTTATCCCCATCTACAGTACGTAACAGGTTTGATTGGGCAGGTCCAGCTCGGTTGGTAGATCCCCTAGTATTGACTAACCAGGTGGCCTTTGCCAAATGCGTATCCCAGTTTTTGAACGTCCCAGCGCCCATTGCTTTCAAGGTAGTCTTTAACAGGCCATTGTATCGTTCAACTTTCCCGGAGGCTGGTGCATGATAGGGGATGTGATACACCCATTCAATACCATGTTCTTTGGCCCAAGTGTCTATAAGGTTGTTTCGGAAGTGAGTCCCATTATCTGATTCTATTCTTTCTGGGGTGCCATGTCGCCATAGGACTTGCTTTTCAAGGCCCAGGATGGTGTTCCGGGCGGTAGCATGAGGCACAGGATATGTTTCCAGCCATCCGGTGGTTGCTTCCACCATTGTAAGTACGTGGCGCTTGCCATTGCGAGTTTGAGGGAGTGTGATGTAATCAATCTGCCAGGCCTCTCCATATTTATATTTCAGCCATCGTCCTCCATACCAAAGAGGCTTTGACCGTTTGGCTTGCTTGATTGCAGCACATGTTTCACAGTCATGAATAACCTGTGCTATAGCGTCCATGGTCAAGTCCACCCCTCGATCACGAGCCCATCTGTATGTTGCATCTCTACCTTGATGGCCTGAGGTGTCATGGGCCCATCGGGCTATAAATAATTCACCTTTATGCTGCCAATCCAGGTCCACCTGAGCTACTTCAATCTTAGCAGCCTGATCCACCTGCTGGTTGTTTTGATGTTCTTCAGTAGCCCGATTCTTGGGCACATGAGCATCTACGTGGCGTACTTTCACAGCCAGGTTCTCTACCCGAGCAGCAATATCTTGCCACAATGCAGCAGCCCAGATAGGTTTGCCCCTACGCTGCCAGTTGTTTTGCTTCCATTGCTGTAACCATCCCCACAGGGCATTTGCTACCATCCATGAATCGGTGTAGAGATAGAGAACTGGCCATTTTTCTCGTTCAGCAATGTCTAAAGCCAGCTGAATGGCTTTCACTTCTGCAAACTGACTCGATTCACCTTCTCCCTCAGCAGCTTCTGCAACTCGTCGCGTAGGACTCCATACAGCAGCCTTCCATCTCCGATGCTTCCCCACAATACGACAGGACCCATCAGTGAACAGGGCATATTTCTTTTCATTCTCTGGCAACTGGTTGTACAGTGGGGCTTCTTCAACACGACCCACCTCCTCCTCTGATGATATCCCAAAGTATTTGCCTTCTGGCCAGTCCATGATCACTTCCAATATTCCTGGGCGACTGGGGTTTCCTATTCGAGCCCGCTGAGTAATCAGTGCAACCCACTTGCTCCATGTAGCATCAGTTGCATGATGCGTAGAGGGGACCCTTCCCTTGAACATCCAGCCTAGTACCGGTAATCGGGGTGCTAGGAGGAGCTGCGCTTCAGTACCGACCACCTCCGAAGCAGATCGAACTCCTTCATATGCTGCCAATATCTCCTTTTCAGTTGGAGTATAGCGGGCCTCAGATCCTCTGTATCCCCGACTCCAAAACCCCAGAGGCCGACCTCGAGTTTCCCCAGGTTCTTTCTGCCAGAGGCTCCAGGTGGGGCCGTTCTCCCCGGCTGCAGTGTAGAGCACATTCTTTACATCTGGTCCTGTTCGAACTGGCCCAAGGGCTACTGCATGGACTATTTCCTGCTTGATTTGTTCAAAGGCTTGTCGTTGTTCAGGGCCCCATTCAAACTCATTCTTCTTGCGAGTTACTTGGTAGAGTGGGTTTACAATCAGACTGTAATTTGGGATGTGCATTCTCCAAAACCCCACAACACCTAGGAAAGTCTGTGTTTCTTTTTTGTTAGTTGGTGGAGACATAGCTGTTATTTTGTTGATCACATCCATTGGGATTTGACGACGTCCATCTTGCCATTTTATTCCTAAAAACTGGATCTCCCGTGCAGGTCCTTTGACTTTATTTTGTTTTATGGCAAAACCGGCTTTCAGAAGGATTTGGACTATATTCTTCCCTTTCTCGAAAACTTCCTCTGCTGTGTCACCCCACACAATAATGTCATCGATGTACTGCAGGTGTTCAGGAGCTTCCCCCTGCTCTAGTGCAGACTGGATCAGCCCATGGCAAATGGTAGGGCTGTGTTTCCACCCCTGGGGCAGCCTATTCCAAGTATATTGGACTCCCCTCCAAGTGAAGGCAAATTGTGGCCTGCACTCTGCTGCTAGAGGGATGGAGAAAAATGCATTAGCGATATCAATTGTGGCGTACCACTTGGCTGCCTTCGATTCAAGTTCATACTGAAGTTCCAGCATGTCCGGCACTGCAGCACTCAGTGGTGGCGTGACTTCGTTCAAGCCGCGATAGTCCACTGTTAGTCTCCACTCGCCATTAGACTTTCGCACTGGCCATATGGGACTATTGAAAGGTGAATGAGTCTTGCTGATCACTCCTTGGCTCTCCAATTGACGAATTAGCTTATGGATGGGAATCAGGGAGTCTCGGTTGGTGCGATATTGCCGCCGGTGCACAGTTGTGGTAGCAATTGGCACTTGCTGTTCTTCGACCCTCAGCAACCCCACAACAGAGGGGTCCTCTGAGAGACCAGGCAAGGTAGATAATTGTTTAATGCCCTCTGTCTCTAAGGCAGCAATACCAAAAGCCCACCGGAACCCTTTTGGGTCCTTGCAGTATCCTCTTCTAAGATAGTCTATGCCAAGGATACATGGAGCATCCGGACCAGTCACAATGCGGTGCTTTTCCCACTCATTCCCAGTCAGACTCACTTCAGCCTCCAATACAGTCAACTGCTGAGATCCCCCTGTCACTCCACAAATATAGATGGGCTCTGGTCCTTTATAGCTCGATGGCATTATAGTACATTGTGCACCGGTGTCTACTAAAGCCTTATACTTCTGTGCGCGTGATGTGCCAGGCCATCGAATCCACACAGTCCAATAAACTCGATTGTCCCTTTCCTCCCCCTGGCTGGAGGCAGGGCCCCCCTAATCCTGGTCAGAATCTTCCTCGTTTCTGTGTTTGAAGGACTGTCTGCTGGAAGTTGGAGCAGCAAACTTTTCGGAGAATCCCTTTTTCCTGATTGTTTTCTTTTGCAACTCACGTACCCGTGCCTCTAGGGTCGCGGTAGATTTTCCATCCCACTTTCTCATGTCCTCTCCATGGTCTCGTAAGTAAAACCACAGGGTGGCACGGGGTGAGTACCCACCATATCGTCTTCCTTGTGTGGGTGAACGCCTACCCCTGACAGCTGAGACACTGCTTTGTACAGGTGCGAAGGAGAATAATCTCTCTTCAAGTTGGTGAACCTTTTCAGAAAGTTTCTCCCAAGTGTTCTCCTTTGGTCGGTGGGCACTGGTTGGTTCAGGTGGGGAGGACAATAGATTCTCTTCAAGTTGGTGAACCTTTTCAGAAAGTTTCTCCACAGCTGAGACGCAGGCCTGTAAGGAAGAGGAGAGACTTTCTTCGTACTGCCGGAGTTGTTTAGCCGCTTCACCCACTGTGGGTTCCTCATCCTCTTTCCAGGCCATTATTGCCAATGAGCTGGCATATGATGATGGTGCACTCCGTACAAACTTCCGCCACATGGGTCGTGTACACTTGACTTCATCTGGATCTGTGGATGTTTGATTGAGGTCTGGATCCTCATAAATCACTTCCCGTACGGCTAATTCCCTCAGGTACTGGATTCCCTTCTCCATAGTGGTCCACTTGCCTGGTAGACATAAAATATCTTCCTTGAAGGGATACCTTTCCCTCACAGCTGAGAGGAGACGCCTCCAGAGGCTGGTGGGTCGTGCTCCATCTGCAATTGCTTTGTCAATGCCGGCGTCTCGAGCAAGGGATCCCAGCCGCTTGGCTTCCCTGCCGTCTAATTCCACACAATTGGCTCCAGAGTCCCAGCACCGGAGCAGCCAGGTGACAAGCTGCTCACCTATACAGCGACCAAAATCTTTTCGCACATCTCGTAGCTCGCGCTCGTTTAGGCTTCGGGTAGTTACTGTTGCTCTTTCGGCATCCTCATCTTCCTCCTCCTGAATCCTTGACGGCCCAGCGTCGTCATCATCTTCGTCATCTCTATACTTAGTTTTGGCAGAAGCCTTACCTGGATTGGCAGAAGACTCTCTGCGTTCTAAACGACTTGAATTTCTGTACCATGGGTTTCTGTATCAGGGTCGTGGGTTCGAGCCCCACGTTGGGCGCCAAAAAGACTGTCGTGGTTTAACCCGACCGGCAGCTAAACACCACGCAGCCGTTCGCTCACCCTCCCCCCTCCCTCTCTGGGACGGGGGAGAGAAATGGAAAGTGAAGCCCGTGAGTTGAGATAAAGACAGTTTAATAAGACAGGAAAAAAAAAAAAAATAACAAAAATAATAATAACAATAATAATAATGATGATACAATGGGGATAATACGAAAGTAATAATAGTATGTACAAACAAGTGATGCACAATGCAATTGCTCACCACCCGCTGACCGATGCCCAGCCTAACCCCGAGCAGTCCGGCCCCCCTCCCCCCGGCTAGCCACCCCTATATATTGTTTAGCATGACGTCAGATGGTATGGAATACCCCTTTGGCTAGTTTGGGTCACCTGTCCTGGGTCTGTCCCCTCCCAGCTCTTACTGCACCCCCCAGCCTGCCCGTTGGCAGGACAGAGCAAAGGCTGAGATGTCCTTGGCTTAGTATAAGCACTGCTCTGCAACAATTAAAGCATCGGGGTGTTATCAGCACTCTTCTCATTCTAAGCCAAAACACAGCATTCCACCAGCTACTAGGAAGAAAATTAATTCTGTGCTAACTGAAACCAGGACAATATGATGTTAAGTTTTAACTGTTTTGATCAGTTAACTTTATCTAATATGATCCTATTTCAAAAAATGGGGTAAACTTTCTTAGAATCCTTTCCAAGTCTATGTTTGTTTCTTCATTTGTTTTTGTAGATGTTTATCTCATAGAGCATACAGTTACAGAAACGAAAATTGTTGTTGTTGTTTTTTTTGTTGTTTTTTTGTTTGTTTGTTTTTTGATGCCTTTCTAATATCTTTAAACTTTTAGATATCGTAACAGGAAGACTGCAAATGTAACTGAAAACTAAATGCATACTAAAAATTCCTGTGATGTATTTTCTTCTGCTATGTGCTATGTATGATTTTAAAAATATTTATTAATAGAAGGCTCATTTTGTTGGCTGACCAAGAGAAAAGCCAGTGACATCCTACAGAAGGAGAGAGAGAGAGAGAGAAAGAAAGAAAGAAAGAAAAAGGAAGGAAGGAAGGAAGGAAGGAAGGAAGGAAGGAAGGAAGGAAGGAAGGAAGGAAGGAAGGAAGGAAGGAAGGAAGGAAGGAAGGAAGGAAGGAAGGAAGGAAGGAAGGAAGGAAAGAGAAAATAAAAAGATGTCTGTCAAAGGGATGAACTCCTATATGGATTTTAGTACAACACAGGATATTTTGTGGCCTATCATTCCTCAAAAATATTAAAGTTTGTAAGCAATCTGATAAAAAGAAAAAGAGTATAAGTGAGTGAAATTTTTACCTTTGGGCCACATGGAAATTCCCAAGAAACACACCTGCCATCTTTGAACAAACAGTTGAAAACTTGCCAAGATGTACCTTTTTCCCCCCATTCTTCCAAATTTCCTCTCTCCTCAGCCAGTCTTTCTCCCTGTTGAACACATGCAAAAGAGTCAGAAATCCCATCTCATGCCTTGCCACAAGCCATAGAAGTTTTGATTCTATTTTGATACAGGTGTGACTCAGAACTCTACCTGCTAGAAACAGTAGGAAAACTTTGATAGAATAGTCTCAGGGCCCATATTTTCATTTATTCAGCTGATTAGCAACAGTAAAGAATGAGATGTAGCTAACACTAAACTACTTTATTTTTTGAGCCTTACAGTTAAAGTCAACAGAAAGTTTGAAGGAGTTAAAGGTTTCTCAGCTGATTAAAAAAAAAAAAAAAAAAAAAAAAAAAAAAAAAAAGGTCAAATATTTAAAGTAATTATTAACCTATCTGTTGTTATACTGACACAAATGTCAAGTGAGTTTCTTCATGGAGTCCTTCCTAAACCATTCAATATTTTTATTAGCCATGGTGTGGAATATATCAAAACACATGCTAAACCAAACTTATTTTAAGCTGCAAGAAAACAATAAATAATTTAGAGTGTACACAAACAGGCAACTTCTTAATAAAATTTAACTAGAGTTAATAAAGTATTAATAACTTGATAGCTAGAAGGAACAAAATGTCCTCCTCAATAGGGACAAGGTGTAATTGGTATTTAAAAGCATGCGAATAATCGTGTTCAAACATAGAAGGCAAGGCAAGTAATGAGAAGGACAGGAGATTGTGATGGATGACAAAGCTTTTGTGAAATAAAAAAGTAGCATTTTCACACACAAAAAAAAAGGGGGGGGGCATGGAGGAGAGGAGGAAAGGGGAAGGGAGGGAAGGGGAGGGGAGGGGAGAAAGGAAATGAATGGTAAAGCATATTAATCTGTATCAAGAATGATAAATCTAAAACCAAGTGAGTTAATTTCCCTGTGCTACTTAATGTTTGTTAAACAGCAGTTGGAGTCCTACACTGTTTTAAGCATTACATTTGAAAAATAACAGACAAATTAGGGAGTTCAGAGAAAAAGAACAACAACGAAGTTTAAGCATTGACAAAACCAGTCCCACAAGAAACCATCTAGAAAAAAAAAGACTGAGGGGATACATCAGTGAAATAGCAGAACCACTGCCACCTCCTCTAAGACAGCTTTAATTTGGTTACTGTTCTTTTCCATAGTCTGGGCAAAGTCCTCACTACAAAAAAAAAAAAAAAAAAAAAAAAAGTATTTATTTTATATTTTATTTTATTTTATTTATTTTTCCCCCCAACTCATTGCTGCCAAATGAATGAGTTAGCTGCCTAAGTGTCGTGGTTCCGCTCGAGTGGGCAGCCGAGCTCCACCACAGCCGCTCTCTCACTCCCCCTCCTCAAAGAGGAATGGGGAGAAAATATGTGAAAAGGGCTCAAGGATTGAGATAAGGACGAGAAAATCACGCAGTAATTATTGTAACGGGCAAAACAGACTCGGCATAAGGAGATAGTAAGATTTATTGCCTATTACTAACAAGCGAGAGAAGTGAGAAAACGAAGGAAAAAACAAACCAAAAGCACCTTCCCCCCCATCCACCCTCTTCCACCTCCTCCCCCCGAGCGGCGCAGGGGAACGGGGGAATGGGGGTTATGGTCAGTCTACAGCACTTCTTCTTTGCCGCTCCTTCTCGGTCACTCTCGTCCCCTGTGCTGTGGGGTCCCACCCACGGGATGCAGTCCTTGATGAACTGATCCGGCGTGGGCTTCCCACAGGCAGCAGCTCTTCCAGAACTGCTCCAGATATGGGTCCGTACCACGGGGTCCATCCCTCAGGAGAAAACTGCTCCAACCTGGCTCCCCTACGGGCAGCAGCTCCTGCCAGATCACCTGCTCCTGCGTGGGCTCCTCTCCACGGGCTACAGGTCCGGCCCAGAATCTGCTCCGGCAGGGGTCTTCCACAGGCAGCAGCCTCCGTCGGTGCAGGGCCACCTGCTCCACCGTGGTCTCCTCCACGGGCTGCAGCGTGGAACCCTGCTCCACCGTGGTACTCCATGGGTTGCAGGGGGACATCCTGCTTCACCATGGTCCTCACCACAGGCCACAGGGGACTTCTGCTCCGGCGCCTGGAGCACCTCTCCCCCTCCCTCTACACTGACCTTGGTGCAAGGCTGTTCTCTCACTCCCTTGACTCTCCCGGCTGCTGTGTGGCGCAGCGTTTTTTCCCTGTCTTAAATATGCTCTCACAGAGGCGCAAAACAACATCGCTTATTGGCTCGGATCTGGAAAACAATGGGGCCCTTCCCAAACATGGGGCAGCTTCTAGATCTTTCTCACAGAAACCACCCCTATGGCTCCCTGCTACCAAAACCTTGCCACGTAAACCCACTACACTAAGCAAGTGGTATCTCAGTGCACACAATTACTCTGCTGAGGAGTAATCCTACTGATGGGAAGAAAGATAAGATTGACAGGTGGTTGGTAAACACAGTGGTTTTCATTCTAAAACTTTTGTCTCCAAAAAACAAAGAACCACAAAATGTTTGGAGAGCACAAAATAGTGAAGATGTATTCTACAAATACCAGATATGCTACTCTTTTATAAATATCTGCTATTGGTCTAAGTCCGAGACAGACAAGATATTTAAGGTACTTCAGTATGGTCACCTTCGGTTGTCATCTCCTACTGGTCAGACTTACAAAATTTGATTGATTTTAACTATTCTTACTGCTTGCTAAATAGAAAGAATAAACAAGATCTGCTTAAAATAGTAAATAAGTGTTGAAAAACTGACAAAACAGCAATGACATTTTATTTACAAAAATAATCTGGGAAGAAAAAATGGGCAAGAAATAGAAACAGGCTTTTAAAGTCTTTCCCCGTTCTTTACACAATATTTCCTTTTGCAGATGTGGCCATTTTTCCATTCCATAAGCATTCCAGATTCAGAAGATGGGGAGGAGGAAAATGTTAACAAGATATAATGCACATATAAATTAATATACTCAGTTTTGTTTTGTTGTTTTGATACCAGCAAAACTGCCCCTCTCCCTAATATGCTTAAGACTACATATAGTTTCTGATCTAAATAATATCATCACCTTTATCCTATACTCACTGTGGCAAAGCCGACTATGTATTTCCTCATTTTATATAAGACAGTTCAACAGAAATCTTTCTAAGTATAGAGAGGTGTGAACCACTATAACATATACCATAAGATATTGCCTTCAGAAATTTCTGTTTTCCTAGTAATTCTTAGTACTACCGTTATGTGAAATACCATAAGTCCTTGTTAATTCAATAAGACCTTAAAGACCTTATCATTTAATAAAGGACTTTATATTTAATAAAGATCTTAAAAATAAGTTGGCAAAACACTGCAAAAGAGCTGGCCAAGTTTTTCTAATATACAATACTTGCGGGTGTCATCTGAATATGGGTGGGAAAGGAGGCAAGCTGTAAGCAAATTCTACCTTCAAAACTCAAATCATGTTAAAAGCTTTCCAGTTGTCAGAAGACCCCACGCATCTAACAGGGCTATTGTCCGTTTGCTCCATGCATTTTATAGACTAATGCATTGGTCAGAGTGTAGAAGTGAAATCCAATGCACGCGCTAATGAAGTGCTTGTTTGTTTGTTTGCTTGCTTGTTTGTTTTGTTGTTGTTTCATCTTACTGAAGCATTTTTATTTTTTTTAATTTATTTATTTTTTTATTTTTTCACCATCTTCAGTGATGCTGTTCTGGTAACTCTTACTCTAGATGCCAAGGGCAACTTCTGGAACTAGTGTTACCTACAAGAAGTTTCCCTCTTTACCCTATTCCTGTCATCAACAAGCCTCCTGACACTTCACCTTCATGTGCAAAAGCAGCAAGCAAATCCCTGTAGGTCTGTCAGTGTTGCTTCATCAGCTGAAAGACAGGCCTTTCTGCCTAGTGAGGCAGACATCTTCCTTGTCCTGTTTCTTTCTGGATACTGTGTCACTTGGGATACAACCAGGCTGATGGGCCTTGCTGTAGTTGCCTACAACACTTGATTAGGGCACTAAATTCTGCCATGTGCTATTTAATAGTGCAGATGTTTACAAAATGCTCTAGTCATAGAGAGGTTTAGCACCTACAGAAAAAAATAAATAAATAAATAACCCTGTTTCTATGCCCTTGTCAATAAAGATGCCTTTAAATATTCCCATTCCCTGAAGATATCTGTACATGGATTTTAAGATAATAAAGGCGTAGCCTTTAAATTAAGTGTGCAAGGTCTAAATACATTGTTGAAAATTAAGTCACAGTAAGTTAACCACTAATTATACAAATAAAGGTAAAAAGGGGATGTCATTCACAATAAAGTTCAAACAGTCCAGCAGTGCCATAGCAACCTCATCTGAGGATTTCTCCTGAGCCTCACACTTTGAAAAAAAAATACTGCCATAGTACATTGTGCCCATGAGGAAAGGGATGGCTCCCACCATCGCCAGATAGGAAAGCAGAACTGATGGTTTTAAGAAGGAAAATGATACCTATGCTAGAAACAGGATTACTGTCTTGGTTTACATGCCTCCTCCAACGTAGCACCATAAACTTCCAGCAGAGATTGGAAGGAACTTCTCACAACATACTTCCATATTTCTCAGTGTTAAAAAGTAACAAAAAACTTAAAGCAAAGAAAAAAAAAGAAAAAAAAGTTTGCTCTAATACACCATCTTGTAATAACAACTAGTAATGAGAATAAGCTACAGACAAATAATAAAAGATGTAATGTAATTGACTAATGGAATGCACATATATATATGTATTTGTGTATAAATATGTGCATGTATTTTTAATGTATGCATATAGGGTGTATATAAAATCTGTATGTACTTATGTGGATATATATGTGTGTGTGTGTATATAGGCAGCTTACAATTACACTATAAAAATAAAAAACCTGACCATGCAGAAAAGCAAACACTTTGAACTCATGAGAGACCCATGCATCCAAGGACATTAATTTTGTCTGTGCAATGTGTTATGACTACAAACCAGGTAGCCTCATTGTTTCCAACCAGACTACCATTAAACACATGTAAAGGGAAAGCGTTGTAGATTTCAAAACAACGGAAATAAGTCTTTATGCTCTAAAAGATAAGTTAAAACATAAGATAAGTTAAAACATTATACTCTTAATATCATAGTGTTCTGACATCAAAATCCATAAATAATGACATTGCATCAATTGAGAAATGAAAGTTTAGTGACACTGGATAAATAGGAAGAGAAGACTATATATTGTGATAGTTATGAGATGTAATCTATCTAGCTCCTGGGGTGACAATGCAGGTTATAGGGCCATAAAGACCTTGAGCAAGCAAATCAGGGGAATGGAACTATTGTGGAGGTTAAAAAAGGCATAGAATTAAACCATATCATAGAATAAAAATTTCTTGCTATCACATACACCAAGACAATTACAGTTTCTTTAACATTATATTATTTATATTTATATTCTATTTATATTTAATAATTAATATGAATATTATAAAAAGTACAGAAGACTAAGTTAACAATTTTGCATAGTTTGTTTTTTTTTTTTTTTTTTTTTTTTTTTACTTAAAACCAGAGTCCTAATTTAATTTTGCTTCATTGCTGATAATTAAGTTTCTGTTTGCTTTAGACAGGTAGGACTACAGAAACAAAGCTATGGTCAGTTTTAAAATAAATAGATAGATAGAGAGATAGGTAGATGATAGAATGAAGATAAACGAATATGTTCAATAGCCAGCTTTTTTTTTTTTTTTTTTTTTTTCCATAAATAGTGCAATATATGTGGCTTGCAAGGAAAGGTGAAAAGTTTTCCTTTGTGATCTTTAATGCTTACTGTTGAATGTGTTTTCTGAGACATTCATTCCAACCACATTCAAGCAGATATCACATCTCCAGAAATTTTATTCAAATGCACTATATAATGGAACAAGAGTCCAACAGTGAAGCGTATGCTGTGTGCATAATGATTGAATTGTGGACCATTTCTTTTAACAAAGAATATCATTTGGAAAAGAAATTAGCAACAAAAAAAATGATTCTGAAAATAAGCCAAATGCAGTATTATCTATGTCTTCATCTGCTTCACTGTTTTGTTAATAATCTAATCTAACAGGAAAATAGATGCATCAAAAAGTGTTTGTTTATGTTGCTATGGCTAATAATCTCCTACTTCAGGATGCAAGCAAGCCTTTTTCTTCTTGACTATTAATATCTGAATTAATTCTTTTGCTGTACATCTCCATTTCATATTTGATTGACAACTCTGGTTACATCAGTGTTTCGTATTGTATCATGTGTTTTCCATGTAAAAATAGCTAACCAGTCATATGTATCTGTATTTTTCCAGCTAAACAAAGCTGAGGATGAACAGTTCAAAATGTTTCTTTAAAGAATTATATTATAGGGTGGTTTTGTTTGTTGGTTTGTTTGTTTTTAGTACTCTCAGTGTCCTCCTATTAATAATAATAATAATAAAATAGTACAATATATTTTACCATTGTTGTTGTTTTAAAGGCTGTATGATGAATCTCTCTTCTTTGCAATCAGTTCATTTCCATAATTCTAGAAAACTGCAGCTAGTTACTTTAGTCTTAAGGAATGTAAAGTAACAGTTCAAACTGCATATGTACAAAACTGAGTCCAGTTGATTTCAAGCATAAAAAGCAGTGGAAAGGAGTTCATAAAGAATTATTTGGTCACCTAAATTAAATTGTATTAAATTTGTATTACATATTAATTAAATATTTATATATTTATATATTATATATTTTATATATACTATGTATATTTTATATATATTATTTGTGTATATATATTATATAATATATAATATAATATATATTATATATTATGGATTTATGGATATTATATATATATATAAATATTATATGAAATAAATATTAAATATAAAAGTAGTATCGAATTAGTATATCATTTAAAGGCCTCTGTTTCTTACCCTTTTGATTAGACTTCTTTGAGTAGTCTCAAGATAATCAGTTTTTGAACAATGACCTAACTACTCAATATATTTTTATTCAGTCAACTCTCTTTGAAATTAATAAATATATGAAATAACGATTCCATTGGCAAAAGTAATGAAAGCAAGCAGTATGTGCTAACTGAAAACAAAAACAACAAAAACTAATATATCTGACCCTTTCTCAGAACTTAATTTTTCTGTCTTTTAGTGTTTTCTTATTAAGAAATATAAAGGTTCAAATGCAGGATACTGCATTTAGCCAGAAATAATCAGTTGCAAATACTATGTAACTACTGTCTGGTTAGAAATCCTGTAAAAGGCAGCGGGCCTTAGGTTTAATCAGGAGCTGAATATGACTCAATAATATCATGTCAAGCAGTCACACTGAGGATATACATACATATAGACAGCAAAACTGTGCATGAAATAATCTAATTGCTGTAGTTTGTTTAATAAAGCTTCTATTATAACCCCATCTCGAATTTTTGAGACTTCAAGAATAATGTTGATTAACTGGAGAGACTCCAGTGGAGAGCAATCAAAATGGTTAGAAGTCATGAGGGGATGGTCCACAAAGCAAGATATCCACTGGCTCTGGATAGCCTAGAAGAATGTTGAGAAAGAGGGAGGAAGAAGAAAAATCCTCTTTTGCAGCAATGAGTATTCAGACATCAAGGAAAAGAGTACTGATAAGGATAGATAATCTCTGTAGAGGTTTTAATGGAAAGAACGTAATAACTATAATATTAAAGATCACTAAGAACAAACCAGGCAAACATTTGTCTTGTTGGACATGGAGAGAGCAGATTGTTTCTTCACCTGCAGAGGTAAACCATGTGACTTCCTGGCATCCAGATACATTCTTCTGTTAGACACCATCTCAAGGAGTACGTCAAAAGCTGAAGCTTTATAAATGTCAGTGGTTGAAAGATAAATAACACCACCAGATACTTGCATATCCCTTTAATTAGAGAATGTCACAGCTATTAATAAAAAGAGCATCACAATTGTTATGTGGTCAATATAAATCCACCCATTGCACAGATGAATTAACTTAATGCAAGGAGATTATATGATGTTTTTCCAGGGACCATTTTTCCTTGTTTTCTTTTCTATTTTCCTTTCTCATACATCAGATCAAGATTTATTTTGTTGATTTTATTTAAATGGAAAGCTGTATTAGTGTATACAATATATATACATATACAATTCTAAGTATGCTGTACATATGGTTTCTATCTACAGTATCAGTGATCAAATCATACCCAGACTAAACAAAAGGTTCTTTAGCCAGTCTCTCCTAAGACAAAAAAAAGGCAGATGTTAATTTTTGTGTATCCCCCAAACTTTTTTCCATAGTCCATATAATAATTTAAATATTTATGAATGCATTAAGCCAAACAAATCTGTTTAGTTTGATCTGTCTTTCCAAATGCCTCATTTATCTCACTTATATAGCAAGTATATGATCTAAACTATGATACATAGATTTCTGAAGTCACATACTAAGATAAACCTTCACTGGTGTTTTCAATGGTTGTCACAATAACCCATGTGAGGTTTCTGGTTGTGAAGTGTTGGTTTTTCTTTATATATACTTTTATTTTTTTATTTTACTTATTTTATTTTTTTACTCTATTTTAGGTAACATATTTTTCACTTAACAAATGTAAAACTGAACAAGATATTATTTTTAGCCCCAATGAGTATGTTTCCTGAAGACCAGAAATTCTGAAACCTTGAAACAACACAAATCTTTCAACAGATATCTTCAAGGCAAATGATAGAATTCAATGCAGTACGTGTTTTTATCATTTCAGTGATGCTCAATTGGAAAGGGCTTATATGTGACCTTTTTTTTTACTCTGAAAAGTATCATATTTTGTAATCAGTGCTGTAGATTAAATCTCTGTTGTTCTCTTGTGGTGATAATAAAATCCTCTTAAAACTATTCTTGTTATTCTTAAAGTTTTTGTTATTAAAATATCCATTGTTTACAAACATACAGCATGATTACTTCCTACTGTGGCTCATAAATGGTAAAATCATTTTGTGACATTGTTATAAATTATCTATTTTATTAGAACAATTCAAAGGAAACAGAGACGTTAGCTCATTAGCTACACAGCAAAGTCATTCAACAATGTACATTCTAATGGGATAAAAGAAAAGAAAGAAAAAAAAAAAAGTATTTTTCCCATTACAAGTTACATATACATATTTTAAAATAATGTAAAATTATCTGCTTATTATTGTGATATGACTCTATGAAGGATTCCTGTCCTAGTTCCAATGTGCACCATGCAATGGCACCCTTGGGAAAACAAACATCTGAACCCTGCTAACCTACATTTTAAACTGTTCACCTTCATAAGATCTGAAAGCAGAAATCAGTTCCCTTCCTCAGGTTTTCAAACAAATTGAATTTCACAAAACTTCTTCACTTTTTAATGAGGCACTTTAAATTTCTGCCAGGTTTCCATTCTGTGCTGTTTTTCAGGTTGTATTTGGAAGGCACACCTTCCAGAACACAGCAGATTATTGGAGGGACAACTGCTTCTCACATTGGCAAGGTGCAGCCTGCCAGCAGTACTTGCTTTCTCTGGAAGGCCCACCATTTAAGTCCAGGATCCCACTAAATATTCAGCTGGGAAAGAGTGTTACTCAAGCATGGAAATATTTCCTTTGTGGGGAAAGAAGCTCCTAGGACAATGTCATGCTCCTCTGAATGCTGAACTTGGGCAGACTGACCACAGGACTCTCCTGGCACCAGATGCCCCACTTGATTGTCAAGGAGCAGAACTTGTTGTCAGGCTCCACATTAAGATGCTACCTATGGAGGGTTCACAGCTCCAGGTCCTGATATTAGCAGCTTCCTGGCACCTGAGCCCTTGGGCCTATAAGACTGCACCTTCCCCCAGTGCCTGATGTGTTGAGTGTGCTGTAGCATAGATGTGGAAATGGAGATGAGATATTGTAGCTGACTAATACAGCAACTGCAGCTGGGCCAATGCAGAAGTATTCCTCAATCCCTTTGCTCCTTTATTTTGTTCTCAGCAATGCCTGGTCATTCTCCAGCTATTTTGGAAAACATCCTTCTCAGCTGCTTTATCTTCTGCTTGTTAATTCTGAAGTTAAGTTGTGCTATCAGACTGCATAACATTCCTGCCTACTTGCCTCACATTTCTCTTTAATGACACATGACATTTCACTGCTGTTTGGATGACTGTGGCACTCATTCTATTTCCTCTTAGATTCAATTTGAAACAATGAACGATCTTTTCATCTTTCACCATACTAATTCCAAGAGACAAAAGGGTTGTTTCAGTTTCAGCATGCTTATTTTATTTTCAAGGGCATTGTAATTTTCTTTATTGCAGGTCTCTGTTACGTATAGATTTTGCTGGACATATGGAATTAATAAATGTTATTAGCAAAATAATTTCAATCTGTGAGACGAATGTGAGTTTATAAGAGCATCATATTCACAACAAGAAAGAAGAAGAAGAAGAAGAAGAAGAAGAAGAAGAAGAAGAAGAAGAAGAAGAAGAAGAAGAAGAAGAAGAAGAAGAAGAAGAAAAGAAGAAGAGGAAAAGAAGAAGAAAAGAAGAAGAGGAAAAGAAGAAGAGGAAGAAGAAGAAGAGGAAGAAGGAGGAGGAGGAGGAGGAGGAGGAGGGAAAGGGAAAGGGAAAGGGAAAGGGAAAGGGAAAGGGAAAAGGAAAGGGAAAGGGAAAGGGAAAGGGAAAGGGAAAGGGAAAGGGAAAGGGAAAGGGAAAGGGAAAGGGAAAGGGAAAGGGAAAGGGAAAGACAGGAAAGGGAAAGGGAAAGGGAAAGGAAAAGGAAAAGGAAAAGGAAAAGGAAAAGGAAAAGGAAAAGGAAAAGGAAAAGGAAAAGGAAAAGGAAAAGGAAAAGGAAAAGGAAAAGGAAAAGGAAAAGGAAAAGGGAAAAGGAAAAGGAAAAGGAAAAGGGAAAAGGAAAAGGGAAAGGGAAAGGGAAAGGGAAAGGGAAAGGGAAAGGGAAAGGGAAAGGGAAAGGGAAAGGGAAAGGGAAAGGGAAAGGAAAAGGAAAAGGAAAAGGAAAAGGAAAAGGAAAAGGAAAAGGAAAAGGAAAAGGAAAAGGAAAAGGAAAAGGAAAAGGAAAAGGAAAAGGAAAAGGAAAAGGAAAAGGAAAAGGAAAAGGAAAAGGAAAAGGAAAAGGAAAAGGAAAAGGAAAAGGAAAAGGAAATATCCTCAGATTAAATAGAAATTTAAAAAAATGGTGAGAAAACTGAATAATTCGATATAAAATATTCACTTATTCAATAAAACAGAGGTGTAATTGTGTCTACAATTCACAACTCTATAGTTTGTTTCAGAAAGTGTACCTTTAAGATGTTCTTAGCTTACTAATCTCTAATTTTATTGTCCAGAGCAAAAAGGAGATCACATATTACTGTAAATTTCTGGGTCACACATTGCTAAATTTGCAAGACATTTGACACGTGAAAAGGCAATTAGCAGAAGGCAATCCATGCCATCTCCCAAATATATTAAACATTTAAAGTAGCTTGGGAAAGAAGGGGTTATCAGAACTTTATAAAATAAATTCTATTACTGAATAGTACTGCAGCAACATCGGAGATGGAGAACTATGACTGCAGCCTCAAGAACAATCTGCAGTCAGCATTAATTGCAAAAAATGGTCATAATGTTGCCATCTGTTTCAGTGGAAGCCATTAGCAGTTTGTGGTACTTTCAGTGCATAAGTCTCTCTGCACTCCTGGAAAGTTACAGCGCCAAAAAATGCTTTCACAAGATGAAATCCAATGTTAGCAGTTAGCAGTTACAGCTCAAGGATGTTTCAAGCCCAACCCCCCCCCCCAATTTTTAAACCATTTAAAATTCAATGCAGTTGTAGGAAGTATTAAGACATTAACTCTTCCAATTTCTTCTCACTGCGGAGAAGTCATTTACATATACAGTCTCCATTATGACATAACATACTTTTTTATTCCTTCTTTATGAAGTCACTAACACCCTTAAGATGTCTAACATAAGTGCTCTGAAATACTCCAAGGAAAGATTCATTCTCACTCTTGCTGTGACTAAAATGGAATAATCTGTAGAGATTATCTTTTTTATTTACCTTGTTAAGGTGATTAAAGTTAGGCCAAGTTCCTAACTGCATAATAACAGTGGAAGATTAAAATATGACCTAGAGTAGAGATTTATATATTACTGCTGCCATGCAACTAATGGACAAGTTAAAAATCCAATTATAGACTTTACAATTTTCATGAGCAAGAATGCAGAGAAACAATAGGCCACTGATTGAATATTTGAAGTTGTTCTCTTTTCAATTTTGCATAAGTTTATTTTTATATTCACTATTGACACACTTCATAGAGATTTCTTACAAAAAAAAAGAACATGCATTTTCAGAATGAAGAAACTACAAGGAAAAGACTGTTGACTTTTTTTTTTTTTTTCCTTAAAAATATAGATGTTGCATCCTCCCCTTCAACACTAGGAGGAAAAGAGAACTACAACTGAATGCTTATCATCACCCTTTTCATGTTATACTGATGCTAAGATACATATTTCAGTGATGACAGAATGCTTTTTGGTTTGTTTATTTATTTATTTATTGGTTCATTACCATGAAATATAAAATCTGAGCACATTTTTTTTGGTGTGGGGGGGTTCTTTTTCTTGTTCTTTGGTTTAGTAGAAATGATATTTGATCCTTTCCAAATCAGTAGCTTCCTACCTGTTCTTCCAGATGCATCTAAACAGATGCATAAACTGCACTAGCATGAGTTCTTCTGTAGATGCTGCTTTTAGAAAAACTCATTGGAGCAGAGGGTATTATGAACTGGAGAAAGCAGAAAATGGTATTGAAGCACTTGACCTAGAACAGATTTCTTGTTCTCTTAAGCTGTGCTTTAAAACATTATTGTTTCTACTTAGAAATAAAACCTCTTTTTTCTGTCTCCTTCTCAGAACTTTCCCAACTGGGCAAGAATTAGTTAACTATCTCGGAAAGAATATAAAAATCATAGATGTGTAATAATTATGCCGGGGAAAAAAATAAAAAATAAAAATTAAAAAAAAAAAAAAAAAAGAATGATAATTAAGAGTCTGAAGTACAAAAGGGTAATGCACTGTCCTCTTCCCCAGTAGGGAAGTTCATTAGCAATGAAATCATGTCATTTGCCCATCTGTTCCTAATTGCATTCACCACAGGAACTAAGTGACGGAAGTGACGTCACCCAGGCCCTGCACAGGCTGCTCAGTAAATCACACATGGCTTCAGCTCTGCATGGGTGTCTGCTCCAGCTCCAGCTCAGCCTCTTCTCCAGCCTTCTCCATTCACTGGGTACCCCAGCCAGTATATGCCATTGCTTGATCAGGGCTGGCCAGAATGTGCTCTCTGAGAGGTTGGGTAGGGAAAGAAAAAAAGGTGACATAGCTCCGGGATGCTAGCAAAGCCATATTGAGGGGGCAATTACTTGTCACTATGCTTCCAGGTAGTTGGAAGCATACATCTTGTTTGTGTGCCCTAAACATTGGGTGCTCAGCAGCTGCTGCAGTATCAATGGGTGATTGAAGAAGGCCCTCATTAGATTAGTGCTGAGCTTATTGCTTGTGCCAGTCTCATTATTATTGGT
Source organism: Netta rufina (assembly GCF_964035555.1). NCBI lineage: Eukaryota > Metazoa > Chordata > Aves > Anseriformes > Anatidae > Netta > Netta rufina. Next base: position 59,030,106 of record NC_140125.1, read on the forward strand.
GACTAAACTGGCAGATTGTCAGGACGCCTCATGGCAAGATGAGCTTTTGCAGCTCTTTGTTTGTAGTTATTATAAACAATGAAGTGAAAGCAATCCCCTGGGCATAGTCATGTCTCAGATGTTTTTTGCAAGCAGCAATCAGCGTGCAGAAGCAGCAATGGTAAACAACTTCTTATTTTAAGAAGCGATATTAATTAAAGCATGAGGCATGGTTCTGAAAGAGAACTTGTTAATTATTTAATGTCACCTGCACTATCAAGCCCACCAGTTGGAAATTGTTTCATTTTGCCTCAGATGAGCTCTGCCTGTCATCTGAACCAGTGGAAAATAATGTGTGGTGCCAAGTGCCAAAAGAATAGGCAGCATACAGCTGGGAGTCATATCACATTTTAATGTACAATTCAGGTTTATTACTTCTAAAGAATTCTGGACGTGAATAGTCAGCCATATTGCACAGTGTGTATAAATGCTAAGCTTAATTGGGAACATTACATTCCTCATAAGAATACAGAGAATATTAAGTGGGCTGCAGTTGTAGGTATTCATGATTATTGAAATTCCTGGCTGTCAACTGATATCACTGCATACCAGTAGATGGTTTGGAAACTTTGCCCAGCTGTTAAACTAAATAATATGAGTCAAGGGTTCGACATCTGCTAACACATACACACACATTGAGAAGGGAGACATTTTTCAAGCTTTTTGCTAAGCTCCTGCTGCTATTGCTGTAACACAAGAAAATACTGCACACTTTTCTTGAAAGACATACAGGTATGAGCAGAGAAAGTAAGATGTGAGCTGGAATCATTGGATGTGAAACTGTTCAGAAGTGACTTCATTGGAAATACTGGCCCCACTGAGAACCCCTTGGAGTCATTTGGTGGCCAAGTTCAGCCCAGAAAGAATGTTACAACTCAGTGGAATTTCTAGTTTCAAATGAGATAGGAAATTAAATTAGTTTTCATCATAAGATGACAACATTCTTGATAAAAGTTGAAAAAGTTACAAATATGAAAAATGTGAACACCATTCTTTCAAGTGAGCGTCAACATTTTTCCACATTGATAGATATGCTGCTCTGGTCTCTCAGAGAATAGCTTCCAATATTTATGTCTACTCCTATCAGTATGTAAACAGAAATGCAGGTGAAAAAGACCTAGCAAAGAGAGTTTGCAAGACTAAGAATCATCTCCAAGCTGACTTCAAATCATTAAACTGCAAAGGTAAAATCAGTGCTTTAAGAGTAATTAATCTCTACTATAAAATTCATCTGAATAATCACCTCCGCCTACTCAGTACACATACCTAAATCTAGCTTCCAAGCATCAATCCAAAAGACCACAGAAACTCAGGCTTTCAACCTCTTTGCAGAGCATACAAAACTCTGATAAGGCATTAACTCAATTACATAAAAATTGTCTTTATTCTGAGAAAGTTTTCTATGGGAGTGTCAAACAAAACAGTAGGAGTAAAAATAGTTAAGCATAACAAAGTTACAGGTATCAATAACTGCAATAAAAAGAAAAGGAAATTAGGAAGTAAGCATGCAAGAAAGGACAAAAACATTGATTCACTACTTGCTGATTTGGGAAGGAGTATTGTATTTTCTTGCATACAATGTGCAAGAAAAACATTGGAGCCCTGAGGACACAGTCTTAACCAAAGGGTCTGCAATATTAATGAATTGCACTTGTGATGAACTATAAGATCCATCAAAGACTGAGAAGAATACAAAGCTTACCAGAGAGGTTAATTAATTATCTGATAGGTAGAGATAAGACAACAGAAGATCCATATCCCAACTCAATGTAAACCAAAACTTGACAGAGCATATCAGGAAGGATGTTAGCCACAGGAAGGAGTATGTATCAACATAGTTAGATCTGGCAGTCACTCAGAGCTAACAGAGAAGTAAACACAACAAATGAAGCACCAAGGAATTCAAAAGTAGTATTTTAAATCATGAAAGTGTCTGTGAGCTGTTTGTTCCTTTAAGAAACATTTATGATTTGTAAGAACAAAATGTTGCTGTAAGTTACAATTCTATTATCACCTTGCAACACACCAAATTGATTACACAATAATGTTTCTATTTTTTCCCCACTCTCTCAACCATACTCAAAAGTGTCTTAACAGTCAATAAAGCAGCAACAGCAGCAGCCACAGTTTGCTGCTGCTAGATAACATTTTTGAATGGGATTAATTTCACCCTTATTGGAAAATAAAAATAAAATGAAATGAAATGAAATAAATAAAATAAAATTAAAATAAAATATAAAATAAAATAAAAAATAAAATAAAATAATAAAACAGGTTTATTCATCCACTACTGAGGGCATTTTTCCACCAGGGTTAAAGGTATGGAAAGTCTGTCAACTTTAGTACATGCACATTTTCTTTTTTCAAGGTAAAAGATCTGGGTACAGTAGAAATTGGTTTGTACAAGACAACTTGCCATGTGTTCACTTCAATATTAACATTCCAGTGTGAGAATCAACCAGCATGAACTTAAATAAAATAAGTAAATAAATAACCAAGTCTTATCTTGTACAAGAGAGCCGACTGATAGTTCCTTTCTTTTCTAATAAATTATTAATCAACTCATATTCAGTGACAAAACTTAAATTTGCTCAAAGACAGTCAAATATGTCATGAAACCATTTTTTTCCTTCCAGTGGAAATTATTTCTCCCACCATTTAAAATCAAAGATGCTGAAGTTTTGTTTTGCAAAATTACATATGTCAAGAGCTTAAATTTTCATTTCAGAAAACATTTTTATTAATCAGTGATACTGGAAAATCTTAGAGTTAATGAAAAAATCAAAAGATAGAACTAAAAATTGAGCATATTGAATTTTACATTTAGCAATTGAGGAAAACAGAACATTTTCTATTTCAATAGTCATGACTCAGAAAATAAGAAGTAACAGAGTGAATCACAGGATACGCAATCTAGGCATAATACCCCACTAACAGAAGAAAATAAAGTTAACAAGAATTTGATTTATAACCTGAAGGTGAAAAGAAGGGGGAGACAGATTTTTAAATGAGTATTTTGCTTTTCAATGAACTATTTTGATGTTTTACCGAATAATAATAATAATAATTAGTAGTAGTACATAATAATAATAATATATGTATATTATGTTATTATATGAATGTATATCAATATATACATTCATATATAGCATATAATGCATATATATTATATACAATGTATTCTATTATATATAATATATATATAATATATAATATATAGTATGTCATATTAATATATTTATATCACAGAATCACAGAATTTTCTAGGTTGGAAGAGACCTCAAGGTCATCGAGTCCAACCTCCAACCTAATGCTAACAGTCCCCACTAAACCATATCCCTAAGCTCTACATCTAAACGTCTTTTGAAGACTTCCAGGGATGGTGACTCCACCACTTCCCTGGGCAGCCTGTTCCAGTGCCTCACAACCCTTTCAGTGAAGAAGTTCTTCCTAACATCTAACCTAAAACTCCCCTGGCTCAACTTAAGCCCATTCCCCCTCGTCCTGTCACCAGGCACGTGGGAGAACAGGCCAACCCCCACCTCGCTACAGCCTCCCTTGAGGTACCTAAAAAGAGCGATAAGGTCACCCCTGAGCCTCCTCTTCTCCAGGCTGAACAAGCCCAGCTCCCTCAGCCGCTCCTCGTAGGACTTGTTCTCCAGGCCCCTCACCAGCTTCGTCGCCCTTCTCTGCACCCGCTCAAGCACCTCGATGTCCTTCTTGTAGCGAGGGGCCCAAAACTGAACACAGTACTCGAGGTGCGGCCTCACCAGAGCTGAGTACAGGGGGACGATCACCTCCCTAGCCCTGCTGGTCACGCTGTTCCTGATACAAGCCAGGATGCCGTTGGCCTTCTTGGCCACCTGAGCACACTGCTGGCTCATATTCAGCCGACTATCAACCATCACTCCCAGGTCCTTCTCTGCCTGGCAGCTTTCCAACCATTCCTCTCCCAGCCTGTAGCTCTGCTTGGGGTTATTGCATCCTAGGTGCAGGACCCGGCACTTGGCCTTGTTGAACTTCATGCTGTTGACCTCAGCCCATCGGTGCAGCCTATCCAGATCCTCCTGCAGAGCCTTCCTACCCTCAAGCAGATCGACACACACACCTAACTTGGTGTCATCTGCGAACTTACTGAGGGTGCACTCGATGCCCTCGTCCAATATATTGATATATATTGCTGTATACCATATATATTAAATGTATACATGTAGAATAATATAATATAATAATAATATGATTTTTTGATAAGTTATTGCCGTTTATTATTATTATTATTATTATTATTATTATTATTATTATTATTATAAAATGTGAGACACTTATTTTTATCTGGCACTCAGCCAAAATGGACCTTCCTTTGTATGGTGAAGATAGACAGTATGTATGAGCTATCCAGCCATGAACACACAAGCTAGCTGTTGAGGTATTTCTAAGATAAACCAGTGTCTCCCTTAAGTGAACAAAAAGGAAAGACACCTTTCTGGATATGGATCCATCAGTTATACTTACATAATATTCTGCTTACAGGTCCTAATTTTCATAGCAGGGCTTTCTTCCTTCATATTTCCAGATAATGATAATAACATTACAAAAGTTACCTATTTCAAAGGAAAAGGAATCCAGACATTGTTTGTTATTTTGTCAATTAGTCAGAATCATATGACTAAATCTATTACTTTGCTACTTACACAACTTTAAAAAGTTAAACAATATAATGAACACACACTTGACAACATGAGTACAATCTTATTGAGTTTCCTGTTGCCCTGGGGAAAAAAAAAAAAAATAAAAAAAAATAAAAAATCTGTAAATGTCAGTGTATTGAACAAGGAGCAAAAGCAGTAAAAAGAGTACTATCTGAAATGTTGTAAAAGGTTCATAAGATTGCTAAAGAAAATATGAGATATAATAGCAACCATCATTGGTTGCAAACCTACATTGACATAAACTTTTCCACAGTACTGAATTCATTACCTTGCTTATTCCTCCAAACGTCCTTGTTTTCAAAACAATAATTATTAACTGGTTAAGATGGTCCATTAATTTTAAAACTGCTAAAAAGTGATAAAAGTTTCAGCTGAGATTTTACAAAACGGGCTTTCTATTCTTTATTATTATTATTTTTATTTTTTTTCTCCCAATAAAAACTTTCTGGAAACCTATACAAAAGTAGGAAAAAAAAAAATCGTTTTGAAACTGATTTTCTGTTTCCTTTCTGGTGATTAACTAGTTTGGCATCTCAATACCTAAACTTGAAAGCAGGATTTAAGGACTTTGTTGATACTGTTTTGTGTTTAGTTGCCTTGATTATCAATAATAAGGGGCATGCCTGTATTCCATGTTTATTTTTGTTGGAATTTTTTGTTTTTAGTTTGGTTTGGTTAACTTCAAAAACACTCTACCATGCTGCAGCCTTTGCTATCTTTGCCATTGTTGGAAGGATAGTATAGTCATACAAGCTTCTGAACATCTCCCCACACTACAGAAAAGTCCCCAGGGACAGATGCAAGAAGTTTAGGACTAGCACGTTTGTACACATAGAATCTTACTACAGTGAGTGGCAATCTCATCAATACAGCCAATGGATTCTGTAGAACTGCCTAAGTTTACAGGCGTAGGGATGGACTCTTTAGATGTTATAGCTTAGCCTCCAGCTGTGTCTCCAGATGGTTGAAGATCACCCCTCAGGTTTATGTCGCATCTTTCATTCCCATGCACATGTCCTGAACACCCTTCAGTTGTGGTTTTGTTGCTTGTTGGTGGTTTGTGTGATTTTATTTTTATTTTTCGTTTTCAGTTCTTCTTGCTTCCAAGCACTTACAGATGTGAAATAGTAACTCCTCTGTCAATTAAACACTACGGTAGCATCTAGAGCAATATCTAAATCCTACCCATGAGCTCTACTGTAACTCCTTTGACATCTGCTGGTATTCACACCATTCAAACTTGATAAGAATATGAGACCAAATCACAGCTTCTGTTTATGCTATTGGTAAGGGACTTCATCCTATTTTGTGGCCTTCCAGACTTGAATGATGGATAGCTTGTTTTTCACATGGGTTTTGACTCTATTAACTTGTACAAGACAAAGACACTGAAAACAATGTACACATTCCCTTTAGGTCATGGGCTGTTTGCCTGTTGCTGGGGACATACTGGATATCTGCAGCTTCTGTATGAATTTCCAGAAAAATTTTCAGCAGTGATCTAAACTCTGATGACCAGTAGAAATCTTCCATGGTCTGTGGTACAATCAGTGTGGAGTCTTGGTTTTTGAAATTGCTTTTGCAGTTGTTTTTAACTGTGCTGAGGCCTGCTTAAAGTAAAGTAAGTCATAGTCATGGATAACTATTTCTTCTGTTGCATTGAGTAGTCTGTTTACTACTATCCTCTTGGCTGTTTCTGCTATTATTTTTTTGTGATGAACAGGAGCAAATATCTATGACATAGGCTGTATGAGAAGCAGAATTTAGCCCTCCACCTAGTCAATCTTTTCTCTAAATTTCCGTGCTCTGAAGGAACATGGAAAACAGTGTTGCAATGACTAAACATTGCCAGGTAACATCATCTCCACTTGTTTCACGTTTTCTATCAGTCTCTTTGTTTCTTCAGTGCTGGCTCTGCTCTCCTGTTGTTTGGCAGTCAATTGTCTGAATTCTCCTGAAGTGTATTGTAGCTCATTTTCTGAAGATAGCATGCCTTCAATTTCCCGATCATGTTCATTGCCAAATTGTCTTTCCAGAAATAAAAGTAACAATTGATTGTGACCATACTGTTACTAAAATGAACAGATCTGACTCACTCTCTGCTATAAGTTCACTATGTTTTCAGCACTTAACACTTATGCATGAACACCAAATTATCCTAATAGGGAATGTACTGACTTTTTCAGTACTTGCAATGTCCCCTAGCCTAGAACATCAGCCGCCTCTTGGAAAACAGCCACCAAGTCCCGCTTCAGGTATTACCAGACTGGATTGGACTTTTTTCAGAAACAGGAAGGGACTGAAGCATACTTCTTAGAAAATGCCAGTGTTACATTCCAAAAAGTGTGCTCTGCTAAGTGTATCTGCTTTCATCAGTGCACTATTTAAAAAGTTGTTCTCTTTTTCTTGTCACAGCCCTCGAGTGTCACTGTATTTTGGAGTTTTGGGGGATGAACACAGAAATGACTTCTTCCAAATGCTTTATATATGTTGAACTTCATATTCATTTTGTACCCAAATTTGCAGAATATCCATTTCCATTTCCAAATCAAAGCCAACACCTTTTCTGGCTAAGCTTACAGAATTTATTTTTCTGATAATACTTTATACCCAAAGAGCTGTTGGATTTCCTGCATTATTCTTTCTGAGTTTCCTTCTGAAGCATCACAGCCTGATTGTAGCAACTCTGCTGAACTGATGACCAGTACCCCGACACACCTTGTATGTTAGCTGTCTCAGAGTTTAATTAAGGTTGAGTAGGAGACAGTTTTGGATAAGGTTTTGGATAAAAAGATCCCACAATCATGAAAAGCTAGCAATTAGGGGACTTTTCTAAGAAAATGTAGGCTTGAGTCTGTGTTCCACTTGGAACTGTGTTACTTGCACTCCAGGTGTACATGTATCAGTGCCCTGCAGACACTTTTCCCCCAGCCTGCTCATGTAAGTTTGGCTGAGGGTCCCAGATCAGCTCAGAGAGAACGCAATGAATGACCCTGGGGACCACTACTGGCCTTGGGGAAAGTTGCTGTTCAGACACCTTGAATAAACCTCAGCAAGGCCCTTTCACTTGGAAGCTGCTTTAAATTGAGGTTCTTGCCCTTGGCCCCTACCTGAGCAGTCACGGATCAGTCAGGGACAATTTGTCCCTAAGTTTTGGATGCCGGGATTGCCAGATGTTAGTAAGATAGGTAGAGGTTGACTCCTGACTGGCAAGAGCTCTGTCTCATGGTATGTGAGCCAAGAGACCAAGTCAGGCCTGGTTAAAGCTGTATTTGCAAAGAAATCTTAGATTGCAATGAACTGGCATTTTCCAATAAAAAAGGCATTGTTGTTTTGTAGTTGTTTGTTTGTTTTTCTTTATTTTTTTTAAACAATTCCAGACCAGTCCTATTCATAAACTTTTGATAGATCTTAATCTAGTGTCAATAGTGTCTAGTAGTCAATAAACTTTAATAGACTCCCAAAACATCTTTTGAAGTGACCATGTCTTTAAAGACACCGTTTCTTTGGGATCAAAGAAACAGTGTTTCTTTACCCAGTAAACATCTGACATAAGGGTTTTTCATTTTGCCCACTTAATCTGGTCTGTTTTCCACCTAATGTCCTAGTCACTAACAAACAGAAGTTGTCACAAACTGACATCTATGTATTCTTGCTCCTGTATTCTCTTTCTTACTCTTCACTCAGAAGAAATAAAGGATTCCACTCCATAGAGTTAGTTGTAATTTGTTAACATATTTATTTTCTGGATAGCTATTTGAAACCTACCTTTAAACAGTAATACAAGATCTCAGGTCATAAGCTTTCTTGTCCCTCTACGGTGTTCTTATATCAAAGGTGGGGTTATGTATGTTTGCTAGTTATTTTTTATTTGATTGTTGTTGTTTGGTGGGTTTTGTTTGCCCTTTTTTTTTTTTTTTTTTTTTTATAAGTTCCTGCAGGACAAAAGTGTCAGAGTGCTAAATTAACGTTTCCTGTCATAGGTTTTTACTCCACTAGGATACAGTATGGGGCCTGCATTTCTTGTTCTTCTCCATCTGTCATTGTAACAAAATACATTGTTATGCATCATTTTCAAGGATTTATATTTTGCATCTAGTTATTTTACTATAACCTCTAAAGATAATCTAAATCCATAACATTTTTTGATCTCTTATCAGTCTATTCCCACACAATATCTAGTCTCATATTTCTCTTGTATAACAATACCATTTATTAAATATTTATCCATGCTAAAAATATCATTACTATTTCTGGGATTGTATTATAGTTTCCTCCACAATCCTGCTCAAATAAAATATTTCAAATATGTATATGAAACTATTGCAGAGTTGTAAATACAACCAATTAAAAGCTGTCAGACTCTCCTGAAATACAAGTGTACTCAGAGTCTACCTGTTCATATATGGATTTTTTTTCTTCAGTGCAGACATAAAAACAATGTACAAATGCAAGGTAGCTGAAACATTATCCCAGAATATTCCATTTTCTATTTCACACATACTATTGTTTGTAACCTTCATTCTGAATTCTTAGAATGTTTTTTTTTTGCTTGGTTGGTTGTTTTTGTTTTTGTCTTTAAAGCTGAACTGAGGATCTTGATAAATTGAAACATTTTCCTGTGGTTAACTCAATTTCTGTGGTTAAAGCATCCCTCTGGTTAGATTCCTGCAAATGAAAAGAATTATTTTGTTACATTCCAAGTTATAAGTTAGTGGTAGAAATTATTTATTCATCATAAAATCAAATAGTTTAACATATATTATATATATATACACATTAAGAAGAAAAGAAGAAGAAGAAGAAGAAGAAGAAGAAGAAGAAGAAGAAGAAGAAGAAGAAGAAAGTAGCAAAGAGACTGTAAATTCATAAACATAAATATTGCAGCTGTCACAACTTTTCCAGTTCTGAGTACATAGATTGATGAATTAGCTCTTGTTCCAAGCATGTTTTCTGTGACTCTGTTTTTCAAGTTCTTTCAAGTCTGAAGACCTTGCTCAGAAAATAAATAAAAAATAATAGTAATAAAAAAGCAAAAGAAGGAAAAGGAAAAGGAAAAGGAAAAGGAAAAGGAAAAGGAAAAGGAAAAGGAAAAGGAAAAGGGGAAAAGGGAAAAAAATGAAAAAGAAAAATGAAAAGACTGAATAAGGTATTCTGTATGTCATCTCATAATTTCCTGCTTAAACATGTGTCAATTCCTTTAGGAGTCCCACTGCTATAAGTGAGACTTAGGAGAAAATGGAAATAAAAAGATGATAGGAGTGCAAATTTTATTGAAAATTTGCACTTCCTAGTACTTCCAGGAGACAATCCCAATCTTATCTCCAAATTTCCGGTATTGTTTGGTTCATTTTTTTACTTAATAAATCATTTTGTGAACCATCTCGTATTTAGTCTCTCAGAGAACAATTAAAGCCAAGTAAAATGGAATGAAATGCCAGGTCATGAGACTAATGGTTTCAATGGTGACATAACTTACTCACTGAGGACTCATGGCATACCACACTAATAGCAAATAATAATAATAATAATAATAATAATAATAATAATAATAATAATAATAATAATAATAATATCTTCGTTAGGAAACACCAGATAAACTTGGAAACATCAAATAAATGTAGATCATTTCATAATATTAATACTGTAATCCTGTGATTAATACATTCATCATGTATCCAAATAAATAATTTACTGTAAGTACAGGTTTGTCAACTGTAATTCACTGTGTTTTGTCTTTGTTCCTTCACAGTGTTATAAACAATATCTTTTGATCATGATTAATTTACAAAACAAACAAATATAAAGGTGTAACAAAAGTTACACCTGCTCATATGAGAGCTGCATTTGTCATCAGATCTTACTAAAACAGCTTTTAAGGTGTGAAAATTCTACACTAATGTCATCTGTAATATTAAAAATATTAATAATAGTAATAAATCCAGTAGGGGTTTCATGGTGTTTCAGAGATGTTTTTAACTTTAATGAATTTGTTTACTTTTTAATAGTTAGATATTTTCATCAAGAATCAAAATGTAAAATATTTTAACAGACAGTTTTTCAGGACACAAATTGTTCAAAAGTTACTGTCAGGAAGAAATTTTTTCTTCTAGTATATTATTTTATAATTCGGTACACAATATTTAATACATCCTCCAAAACTTTTACTCCAAAGCATTGACCACTTGTACAGATAGGATCTGTACCAATTGTACAGGATGGACCTATTGGACTCTTCTGCTGTAAAAATTGCTGTGTGCATTTATATATAGAATGAGCTACAGGACAAAAGCATCCTCCCTCAAGTAAAACGGACATCATCTTGCCCTCTAATATACGTTTGCTAATGGTGCAGGACACAGTGTCCAAGATTTCTTCTAATGCACTCCCAATATTTTTTCCATCAATTCAGAGAAAATACAATATTTATCTTGTCTCCAGATGTGTTTCTAGACCTGTCATTGCTATCTCTCAAAGCAATGTTTAGAGGCTCTAGCTTTCTATCTTCAAATCTTCCATTTTGCCATATTTTTAAGATTTTAAGGAATTAGTAGTGTAAAAATTAATAAAAATTAATGGTAAAGGAAGGGTGGAATTGTGTAAGGCCACAGATGTCTTACATAAATGCACAAGTTTAATAGAACAGATCCCAAAACACAGTATTACATTCAGATTCATGTCAGTATTTGTAGCACAGAATCCTTACAAGAGCCAAACGCATTCTGAAACTTGTCTGTGTTCATATTCAAAAAGGATTTTCTAACGCCCAAGCTGTGATTCACAGTCTCTATTTACCCATGAGATCAACCTATCACTCAAGGGATTAATAAATATTTTGTGAAATTGCTCATTTCTATATGAGGTTATCAAACAATGTTGTTTAGATCAGTATGAAACTCTTCAGAAGCCTTGCTATGTAATAAATACAGACATTTTCAAACTAACATCTGCATACTAAGGTTATGTCTGGTACAATAAACTGCCAAATATAAACCTTCAAGCCAAATCATGTTCTAGGAGCAATAAAGAACTTCTCTGATGCAGCTTTGCAAGAATTAATCAACCTAGGCTATGCTATAATGATATCCAAATTAATGTATTCAAATATTGCCTGTCATCTAGAAACAACATGAGGCAAATAGACTATAACTGTAATAAAAACAGTTTTGAACACAACATAAGGTGACATTCTTTAAGTCAGGGAATAGACAGGCTATTGCAGTTTTGAAGAACATTTCCTCTTTTATGTGGAATTAATATTTCATTAGTTTTTTTGTTAGTTAGTTGTTGGTTGGTTGTGTTTGTTGTTGTTGTTGTTTTCCCTCTACAAATTTAAACTAGTTTAAACATTTGCTGAGAAAGCTTTGCTCTCTTGCTTGGAGTTTTTGTCTTATGTCTATTTTTTTACATGGAGTAGGTTATAAAGCAATGCAAGAAAAGGTTATTGCTCTGTTCTGCGGGTTTTAAAAATTCCATTTTGAAACACTATTTGTGGGAGAAGCTTTAATTACCTCTGGTCTTGAAGGTGCTCTGTATTGCCTTATTCAGACTTCCTATGAAACCATAACACTCACTGCCCCAGGTAGTTTAGAATAAAGGATACTGTAGTTCTTACTGCTATAGAAAAACACAATGGGAATTTTTAATGGGACCTACTCACTGTCTCACTTTTCGTACTTGGGCATAGCTCTAGTTTCAATAAAATAACAAAGGTGATGGGAGTAAAAACAAACTCAGAAGGAAAATAGAATAGCCATCAATCAAGCAATATCTGCAGCCATCTCCTAAGGGTAAAACTGGTGTGCTTCTGTTATATCTCATTTCAGTACAGGTTGGCATAAAAAGGGGCTAAAAAGAGCATAGAAGACATGAGAGAGAAAGAGAGAGAGAGAGAGAGAATGGGAGATTTAATCAGACTGACTGACAAATCTAATATATATTCTCTATGAAAGAGGAGTCTCCAGGGTCATGGTTTCAGTGTTGAACAAGAACTCCAGAAAGTTTAGAGAGGTGGATTGAGTCAGAATTGATTTTTCTCTGTTTACTACATTCCCTGGGTGAAAAGTTAATGAACCAAGGCTAAAGCATAGAAAAAGGACAGGTTACTTAAAGGGCTGTGATAAAAATATCATCCAGGTAGATCAGGGATAAACTTTCACACTCCAGAGCAAGCACCTCACTAGCCACAAAAAGGAGGGGAAAAAAAAAAAATGACAAGGCAGAGTGTGTTCTGTGATGATACATTGTTCTAAACAGAAAATGCATGGCAATCTCAGCAGCGTAAGCATATATGGACACCTCTTTTACAGAAGATAAGTAGCTATTTTACTATAGAACTTTTGACAGGTCCAGAAAGTCTGAAGTAAAGAATTTAGTATTAGAATGACAATTTCTAGGGATAAATGACAGAAGATGGAATACCATGTTGTTAAATAGGACTGCAAGGGAGAGATTCAGGGTTAGAAGGCTCTCTAGCCTGGTTAAATCCACCTCAGCAATATGAGGTAATGTTTTTCTCCTGTCATTAACTCTTCTTACATGCCCTGACAGAGGCAGGTTCCTTGGTTCCAGAGTGTCACATTTGTTTTTCAAATACCATACAAGGAATATGTCTTGGACCCTTTTTTGCATACTGTGTATAGAACCCTTTCTTTTTCCTTTTCCAGAAAAGAAAATGGAATAAAACCAACTGACTCCTTTTACTTTCCTACCCTTTCATCACAGAAAGTCCAAAAGCAACCTTTTATCTTAGACTCCTTTGGATCCAGGAAGAGTGAGGAAATCAGTACTATTTGATCTTACATGAAAGAGGTCATTTAGAATGCTGGAGATGGGGATTGAAAAAGTTGCTGATTTTGGGTGGCAGAGATTTTTCCATGTTTCACTTTTCTTCTCTTATCAGAAATATATTCATCTAGAGAATTTTTTACAGAATTGTACTAGGTTTTGAAGAACATTTTGTTGGAAAAGTTTTTTATAAGCAGAGTCAAAACTAGAGAACATGAACAGCATATGTTCTGACCCATCTCACATATACAAGTAGATTAAGTAATTAAAAAGAGGCATAGGTTCCATAGTCTGGTGGTTTAGACATCTATCTATGACATTAAACTCAATATATCTAACATAAATGAACCTCAGTGTACTGAGCTTTTAGGGTGGTTTTGATTGTGGTTTATCTGTCTGATGTTCTCAGAACAGCTTCCATGGATTCACTTTCACACTTGGGCTAAACTAAACCCTGATTTTTTATTTTTTATTTTTTTTTTCTCAAAAAATAAAAATTGTGCTTTGGACTGAAAAGTTGTTTCCTTATGAATTTTAGTTTCCTGATGCAAAAAATGCAGTCCTCAATTTTTTCCTCACAAAATAACAGAAGAGAGAGGGCAATTAAAATAAATGTAGCTATTTATTTTGTTGCCTCTGCTTGGTTTTCATAGCCCTTAAACTTGTCACTGGCTAGTGAAATCCACTTGTAATGACTTCATGATACCAGTAATAAATTCAGGGATTAACTACAGGAAAAATAATACTGCTGCTCAGAATAGACTAGAATTGCAAAAATGAAGCAAAATGTTGATATATAATGTTGATATATATGTCCGTATGAAAAAACATGAGGTCAGCAACGTGAACCTATTCACAGTTTTTTCTTAAAACAAACAAACAAAGTAAAACAGCAGACGGGAAAGTGAAGTAGGTCAGGCAGAAGTTCTGTAGTGAAGAAGGACACAGTAGCTAGTAGTGTTTTCCTTTATTCTGTTTCTTTGTTAAGTTTTGACAAAAGAAAGTATTTTATTCTTTATAATTCATAGGACATATTCAGGGAGTGGGAAAACATTTGAAAGATGGTGAACAGCTAATGCTAATTGGTACCTTCAAATTTAGTCAACAGGAGGGTAGGAATTTTGAACACCATAGTTTGGCAATTAGAAGCCCAGTGTAGGAATTTATAGGTTGCGTAATGTGGTCATGGATTCTCCCTCCTTGGAGATCTTCAAAAGCCATCTGGATACAGTCTTGGGCAACCTGCTCTAGATGTCCCTGCCTGAGCAAAGGTTTGGACAGATGGCCTCCAGAGGTCCCTTCCAACCTCAACCATGTTGTGATTCTGTGAATTCAGAAGATACCATCAGATATTAGTTCTACCAGTGTTCTGAGCTATCAGATCGACGACCAATAACAAAAGCAGTTGGCTACATACTTTAGATTTTCATGACCTTTGTTGAGAAGCAGATAAAAACTAGGCCCACAAAAATAAATAAATAAATAAATTTAATAATAATAATAATAATAATAAACCATAAATAAAATAAAATTCAGTTCCCAAAGGAGACCACATAGGTCTCTCATCTATTTTTTATTTTATTTTATTTTTTTTCTCCAGTTAAGACCATTTCAGCAAAGAACATACAAATGTTTATAATGGAAAACTCATTCTGCCAATAGATACATCTAACCATCTACCCTGCAACACACAGGTTGCACACACTTACTTTTTTTAAAGCAGCTAAGCATAATTAAAAAAACAAAAACAAAAAAACTTTTCAGACTATATTGTGACAGTTTGCTCTATGATGTCATGCCTGTAGTTACAGAACAATAATTGCAAATCTATGACTCATTACAAGCCAATCAGTGTAGTCAGTTTCCTAATGCTATTTTCTACTATAATATTTTTATTATAAAGGCAGAAATTCTTTAATCATCAAGCTGAATGTCTGCCAAGAGCTCATTTTATTGACCATTAAACATGCTTCTGTTTAGAAGAAAAGCTACAACATCACTGTTTCCAAAAGCAGATTTGTTCTGCAGTGGTTTTTCATAGGATGATTTGCAACAAAATGATAGGTCAAATAAAATGTTTAACATCTACAGATGTACTGGACATTCACGAATGAAGGATTTAATCCAAAATTCATTAAATTCTCTAGTGAAACTTGCAGTATTGTATTAGAACCCATACAAGGAAACAACAACATTCATATTTGCATTGACAAACACTAAATTTCTTAAAAATATCTCTTCTAATAAATAATATCTGCATCCAAACAGAATCACTGCTTGTCTTTTGATGTTTAGCACCTTTTCTCAACTTAAAATACAGTTTTCTGTAAGGCCACAGTTTTAAAACATTAAGTAGAAACTGGTATATCCATTGGTGAATTGTTGGAATCTTTTGTAATGACAGTATTACAGCTTCCACTCTCTTTCAAAGGATTCCATGTGAGGCACAGCATGATGTTTTTTATATAAAGAATAATGTTCCACCTGCTGGAAAGAGGTATCTTGTTGGCAATGATCTGAAAATTGAGATGAAATAAAAATATATAGATAGACATACTGGCTTTACAGTCAGACCGATGGGTTGTTTTCCAGTCTCTGGAAAGCATGTATGAAACCTTATGCCAGTACCTAAATATGTCTACAGATGCAATTTCACAGAACGTTTGCAGCCTCATTCAGTAAAAAATTACCCCTTTTACCAGAATACATTCTCTTTGGACAATAACATCATGAAAAAAACACAATTTTGTTACCTTTTATCCTTAAGACAAAGTCTAGAGTCTATAGGAATAATCTCACTGCATTGACCTGCCAGCACCCACTAATGATTTCTTACTTTTTTCTCCTTTTCTTGTTCATTTTACCAAGAAAAGTAGCAGAGAATGAAACTAAAAGCTTTTTTCTAAGGCAGTAAGAAAAGACAAAAAAAAAAGACTACTCCTTTGCAGTTCCACAAACATCAGTAGAATCATATGATATTTGTCACTAAATAACCAATTCAATCAATGATAAAGTAAGGGGAAACAGTGCAGTCTGGTAATGTACTTAAAAAAAATATATATATATATTTTATATATATTGTATATATATATTATAAAATATATTATATTTTATTTATATTATATATATTTATATATATATATATATATATAAGAAAGATGAGTTTATACACAAAAGAAATCTGATTATGTAAGTTTGTAAATAAGCAGAGGTTTTGTTTTCTACCAGTTAGCAAGCTGAGATATCTTTTTAACAGTCATGAAAGGTATTACATGAAAGGTATTATTAGTAATAAGAAAACACAAGTAGTAATAATATAAATAAATTAATTAATTAATTAAAAAAAAAAAAAGACTTTACAACAAATGGAAAAAGTGGACAGAAAGACATGGAAGAAAAAGAGTGTATCTGTGGCACAGATGTACTGACAAATGCATCCATATTTTAGCACAAGCATGTTGCATCAAGACAAACTGGAGAAAAAAAAAAAAAATAAATTTAAAAAAAAAAAAGGCAGTATGTTCATAATTTTCCAATGCTTAAAATAGTTGGTTTTTTTTGGAATGGAAATATCAACACTCAAAACAGGTTGGCTATTTCAAATTACAAGATTACAGGTTAGATATTATCTGGTAAAAGAATGAAGACTTACAGACTAACAATTCACTGTTGATGTCATTAGATGATGTTATAAGTATGGTGGTTTTGTTCATTTGTTGGTTTTTGTTTTGTTTTGTTTTGTTTTGTTTGTTTGTTTGTTTGGGAGAGGAACGGTTACCTATGCTTTGGACTACATGCTTTGGACAGTTTCTCATTTCTCTTGTCCAGGAATGCATAATTAATAATGCTTTGGATCCTAGTGGATAAGCCAGTAGTATCTTATAAGCCATCTCCTATCTGAGTACCCCTAATGCCTTAGTATATCAGTGCTTTATATCCATCAACAGACTGCGTGAAAGCAGATGAAAGCAGATGAAGAGTTAGGTCTTCTTTGCTATTAGTCATAGGCCATGCTATGTTACCCAGAGCATTTAAAGCATCCATTCATGCCAGTTCAATTGGATTTTGATATATGACATGTAATTCCATGTAATTTCACCCATATAATTTGGGGAAAACGTTCTTCCAGGTAAAGATATGTCTAAATGTAAACATGTCACATCAGAGGTTGTATTGCAGGTGCCCAGGGTGCATCACTGAGCTAGGACTAAAAAACCTTCTGCTCTCCCTTTTGCAACACTGATGTGATCAAGCTCTTTACTTGCTTTTTAATCCCACAGACAGTTGCTAGTTGTAAACAAGAAAGCTGTAGGTAGCCACTCAAATATCCAAGGCAAAATCTTCTCAGTTGTAGAAATAACGTTGTCACACTAGTGAATGGAGCAGAAGCTGAATGAGCAATATGGACAATTATTAGATATTTCTGCTTTTTGTACTATTTATCAATGTTAACTTTCCATGAATGACACCAATAAAGAAAGTGTATATTAACATACTTTGGAAGAAAGTTTATTTTTTAATACACAAACAATCTGAAAACTAAAATGCAGCAGTGAGCTGACGTTTTGAGAGATTCATCCAAAATAACCTTAGAAACATAGAACAGCTAGGGTTGGAGGGGACCTCAAAGATCATCTTGTTCTAATCCTCTGTCATGGACAATGATGCAACTAAAGAACCGCTCCTTGCTGTGCTGCAAATTTTGGGTAAAGATGTTATTTAGTGTTTTGTCTCATTACTATTGTAGTTGGAACAGTTTGCTCAAAAATTGTATTGTAAATGATAATTGAGAATGAAAATGAGAAGAAAAGAGAATGATAGTTTAGTGAGATAAAATTAAAGGGATGAAGGACAATAAGCTGGAGATCTCAGCATCTAAGCAGCCCTAGGAACAGAAAATAGAGAACAGGAGAATTTAGCAGAAAGGTTGCATTTTTCCTCCCTTTTTAAAGACAGTCCTCAGAAAAGAAAACAACTATGACTTCTGTCAGGAGTCTCTGCACCCACGGGCACCCTTCCCCTGACCCGTCACAGCAGGGTCCCCATCTAGGTCCCCTCAAACTGGGGCTTAGCTGGGGCTCCATTCAGGTTTGTGTCAGGGCATCCAAGCGTGCCCTGAACCATATGCCCTGTCATTCCTGACTTGATCTTGTACCAGATTCATCACCTCTTTGCATGATGATCACTGGATTATAGTTGGACAGTATTCCTGGCATCAGGTCACCTGCCTGATGGAGTTGTGGTGGACAACAGCCAGAGGAAACAAGCACTACATCTGGAAACAATGATGGAGCACACATGGGAACTTTAAGACATCATGAATACAGCACAGAAAATTTTAGACCTTAAAGGAAGTTCCTGACACCGAGGAAAGAAGCCTGTCAGTATGCACTTTAAAAAGAGAGCAAAACAATGCGATATAGGAAGAACTGCCATAAAAATCTGATTAATATATATGCAGTAATAATTACTACTAATAATAAACATTTTAAAGGTAGGGAAAAAAAAAAAAAAAAAAGAAAAGAAAAAATGATTAAGGGGCAAGAAGGAAGACTGCAAAAACTAGCACTTCAGCCTGACTCCAACAACAAGAAAAAACTGAGACTCCTGGCTGAAGACTGTGTATTTAACACCAACAGGACCATCCACAGAGCAAATCTAAGGAAGAAAGTTGTGAAAATAATGAATGTACATGCAAATATAGGTCTGAAAAAGATGCAGAAATACATTAGTTAAACATCAAAAAGGGTTGTCAACCTAATCCAATGAGGGCTAATTAAAGTTGGTAATATCAAGAAAGATTAAATGTTTCCTACAACATTTAAGTCAGTTGCAAAGACAAGCCTCAAACTCAGACTTTTTGAATGTCTGCAAAGCAATGTTTAGTGAGTCCCACTCTCTTACATTCACAAAGTGGACTTTGCCTCTGTTATTACTGTCAGTTGCTGACATCTCATTCCTCAACAATATCTTTCCCACAGATTCTGTAGCAAGATTTGGGAGAAGCTTTTCTTGTGTGTTATTCCACTATAAAGTTGCAGACTTTACCCAAAGGCTGTTTTCTCTTTAACCTTATGCAACGAGTACAGTCTGCTGGGGCATATTTTGGCAGTGTAAGCAGTATCTCTGACTGCCTGAAAAGTGACCATTAAAAATAGGTGTAACTTCCTGCAATCTGTATCTTGTAATCGGAGGTCATTATTAACGGTTGTGTTATGAAGCTGAAGGAAGAACCAGCACTTTTCTATTTATTGTCCCTAAGATCCTTACTGATCTTTGCTCATGTTAATTAAAATGCATTTTTTTTAGTCAAAACATTGCTTTAAAAAGTACATTTGATATGAAACACATCCAAATGGCTAAAATGGTAAATAGTTCTTATTAATATATAACTATCTAAACTGTTTTTTGAGAAAAGAAAACATTTAGAAACCTTCCCCTGGTATATAATACTTACAAATACCTATAAATTACCAGTACCAACAAATTTATTCCTACTTATTCTTTACCAATGCTTAGCAATAGCACAATAGCAACAGGAAGAGAGAGAAAAAAAAAAAAAGTTGAGGGGTGGGGGCAGGGGGTAGGGGGGAAGAGTGCTTAATTTTCCATTGTTACCAAAGGGCCAATAAGGCAGTCAAGAACTGGTAGGGAAAGTATTAACTTTTTTTCCTGTATTTTCTCTACACCTCCACTGGACTTCAACAGCTCCTGTCACCTTCTTCTAAAAGTCTTCTGTAGGTCATTTTCAGATCTCAGGTCAGAATTAAAAATGACCTTAATGGTTGAAGTGATGTACGTTATTTATTTGGTAACTCTCTGTTCAACATAGCAAACTTCCGTCAGGGAGATTCCTTTTGCCTTTTCCCTCTTTACCAATAAGCTACTTTCAAGCAACAAGGTCCGTCTTTTTTTTTCTTTTTTTTTTCTTCTTTTTTTTTTTTTTTCGAAACTTCTTCAGACAGCTGAGGAGCTTGAACCTTCTTTTTTTTTCATCCTGGGGAACTGTATAGTAACTGTATTAGACGAATCAGAAGGGGAAAATAAAATAAGTAAACAAATAAATAAATAAATAATAGTTAATATCTAAAGCCTGAAGTCCAGAAAAGTTTATGAAAGATAATTTTCCAATGCTGTTGTATAAGTTAATTACTATCATCCTCAGACTCTTTTGAAGTTTTGAGTAACCATGCATTTCTTTATTGTTTTGGTCAAGATACAAAGTTTGATTTTCTGATTTCTTCTCAGAAGGGAGAAAATCCAGAAAATAAAATCAAAATTTCACTGCATAGCCATTACTACAAACCATTAGGCAAAATTCAGTAATTTTTCCCTTAAACCAATTTTATCTATATAACAGAGGTTTTTGCACAGATTTTTATTATATTCATCTTGTTTGTAGAGCAGTAATACATTTACAGATCTCCTTTCATCATCATTTTCTCATATAAAACCTTAGCAAAGAGGCACACCATCTTCAAAGCACCAACAAAAGTGAGAATAGAGACTCAATTCATATTTTAAAAAGTCTTAAAAAACAGAACATATATACATATAAATTAAGAAAAATTGAGATAAAACATAGCAGGAGAAGAGAAATACTACCCTGGGAGCAGAGGCCCCCATTATGTTCTTCACAGAGTAGATCAATGCATTTTTGATGCAAACACAATGCTTAGTTACAAAGGCATAAGTCCAGCAATTGACTTTGCATAGACAGATTCTGCTGCCCTCTTGAAGCCTCATTGACTTCAATTGACTCCCATGTGGAGTCAGTTGCAGAATCAGAGACTGATAATGATGGTGCTATGAGGGCCTGAGTCTTTGTTCATTAAACTCATTGTGATTTTTTACAGTTGATTTTGTGGATTTCAAATGCAGATAGGTAACAAAGCAAAGGCCATTTGAATACATTTTTAAACTTAAAGACTTACTTTCAGTCACTGCATATAAATGTTAAACTCAGCAGCATACAACTTTCTAAAAATACATTATTCTCTCATATGGAAAAGTAAATAATAATAATAATAATAATAATAATAATAATAATAATAATAAAGTAAGAAATGCTTGCATCCTAACTGCTTGAATTAGGATGAATTACTAAAAAGTAGGGAAGGTGTTTTTGTTTTTGTTTGTTTGTTTGTTTGTTTGTTTTGTTTGTTTCTTTGTTTGTTTTCCCCTAAATTTTCTAACCATTAAAGATCTCCTCTTCTACCACTGTGGCTAAATGTGATGTATTTCAATTTAAAAGTGTCCACTCATTTTCTTTGATAATTTTGTACATTCACTATATAACTCAATATTAATTAAAGTCAGACAATGCAACTGAAACAATTATAGGCTCTCTTTTGGATTTAAATGCTCCACCACTGACTGAACATTTACAATTAAATGCAATTAAATTTTCTGTTTACATAGGCTACAATTCTTGACACTATCATTTTTATGGCTTTACAGTGAGAGTAAAAATCCATGATAGACCTCAATTTCCCTTCATATTTTTATTCTATGTCACTTTCACAGTAAGAAACACTGATGACAGTGTTTTATTTAGTAAGAACTAAAAGTATTTGTCTGCATTTCATGTTTTGAAGGCACTGTGATGTGCTATCAGTGACCCTGGGTCTCATTAGAAGAATTACCCATTTTAAAAGCTTATTACACTATTTTTTTTTCCTTAAAGTAAGTAAAACAGAGATTTTTAAAAGCCAAGAGCTGTAACAGAGAGATACAAACATACAGTAAATGGTTGTATTTCCTGTGCTACTCCAAATTCGTTTTTCATTTTTGTGTTTGTACATTAGCTAATATTTTCAGACACTTGGGGCAAGATCATTAGCTTTACCTACGCTTGCTCTATTCAATAAATGCAAAACATAGCTTTATAAATAAAAGATAATGTTGCAAATGTGGAATAATCATACTATTTTTAGATTAGTGCATTCCAGAAGTCTTACTGCCTCTTCTACCACCCACACAGTTAAAATAAATAAATAAATAAATAAATAAATAATAATAATAATAATAATAAAAAGTAATGACATCTGGTATATAGACTAAAATTCATGCAATTGTATATGATCAGGCACATTTAAAACAATTTTTGAAGACATCATCTATAATATTCAATTGCTGGAGATGAAGTACTATCATTCATATAAGCAATAAAACTGCCCTTGTCTGTTAGAGAAATTGTCCCAAACTTCCAAAGCTACAAATTTGTTTATTTTAATTTCATTCAATTTTGCAAATGTACATGTAGCAATTCTCTTATGCTATCTCTCTAGCCAGGCTAACTGTTCTGGGAGATGATCCAGAACCAGTCGAACCATTTTGTTTAAATATTAATATGGGTGTTAAGTTAGCTTTCAGTAAAATCTAGCAGCTGTTCTTTGTCCAACTTTAGATGGCTTGATGATGTGAATTTTCAAAAGTGAGACTTTGTTTAAATATCTCTTATGTTTGTCATTCCCTGGAATATCCATGTAGACCTGTTCAGTTCTTAGGCTCATGGTAAATTACATACTTTGTGGAGTTTTTTTCAGTTTTATTAGCAATACACTTGTGATGAAGTTATCCTCCATTAACATTATCAAGACTTTGGTGTTGTGGAGATTGTGTATGCCTTATACTCTCAGAGCAACCTGCAAGGAGCTACCAGCATACAAGCAGACATTGTCTGTAATTGCTGTTTGCAGCTGCACAGGGCTGCTGTGAGCCAGGTAGCCAGGAGAGAGCCAGGAGCCTTTTTCTTACAGACTAGATGTACTTCTTCTAGTAGGACTCAACCCAGAAAAATCAGGAACAATAGTAGAGCAGTAGAAGAAAGTTGGTCCAAAAAGCTTTGCAGAACCAAACCTGGCACACAGCAACAGGGCAATCTTGTTGGCATGGGACACTGAGTTAACACAAGAACTAATACCCCAGAGGTAAAGCTTAAGCAGGTTTGTTGAGAATGAGACAAGGACAAGACTAAACCAAGAACCCATATGCATCTTCAGGGAATATTTACCACAAAAAATAATGTAGAAAAAAAATGAGAATTGAAAATTGTCTTTTTTTTTTTTTATGAATTTGGATCTGAAGCACCTAATTTACATTGAGCTTGAATCTTTCACCACACTATCTTCATGAAATTTATAAGAAAAAAACAGTTCTGAGACCCTTTCCTGATAATGTTCTGTTGAGATCAGTGCTGCTGTTAGTAGAGTAACAATGATGTGAACATGCAAGCCCTATCGCCCAATAAACTGAATAGGGGTTACTGAGCCCATCCATGAAGAGGAATACCTAATTAATTATACATAATAATGCAGAGGTTCCATTGATTCCACTACTTCGTAATTTTCAAATGTTGACTTTGCAGACTTGAGTAATACAATTGTTAATGTAGCAGTTCTTTATGCTATATTTGTAATGCACCATCCTTTTGTTCAAATGGATTATACAGATTAAAATGTATAGTTATTGTAAGTGGCACAAATCAAACTTCTCCAGCTACTAATCTCAAATGGAACAGACACAGAACAGCCTTATTAAGCCATCTCTTGTGTTTTGCAGTGAAAGACATTGTTTATTTCCTGTCTTTATTATATACAATACACTCTTGGAAAGACAGGAATGTGGTTGCAAATATATATTCTATAATAGCCATGAGAAAAATGTTTGCCCTGTATTTTTGCTTGCAATTGAACTCTTTTGAGGAAAAAAGCCATGAGATCAAAGCAAACTGAAAGAAGTTGTGAAAATGATGCCACACTTCAATCCCCTGTTAATACATCAGAGCTGCAAATGCAGGATGCAGCTGCATGGCCAATGGGGAGAAGGGAGCCTGAGGGGTGGCATGGTTGGTACAAACATTTCAAAATAAACTCCGTACAGTGAGAGTTAGTGAATGTTATTTCTTTGTGCCCCTTTCAAATAAATCTACCTTGTTCTTCTGTTCCTGTCTCTGAGAATGGGAAAAAAGAAGCACTCAGTGGTCTTCCCCAAACTAAGATAAAAATGTTCTGCTTTAAAATGCATTAATAATAATAATAATAAATTTTTTTTAAAAAATGGGGAGGGGGGTGCTTTAAAGCCCTTGGAGTTTTAACTTTAAAACTCCAAGCTGTCCTAGAAAAACTAGACATGCATTATCTGGAAAAGGTGAGAAATCTCTGACTTCACCAATAAAAGCGAAAACATTCTTGGCTTTGTAGTAATTTTAAAGTTTAAGACACATATAGAAATATAAAGATATAAATATATAGATAGATAAATATAAGTTTTTTTCTATATGAAGTTGGAGCTAAAAAAATGTGTAACTGTACGAGATTTGCAGACACTTTTCATGAACTATTTGTTCTGTGTACAAATGAAGACCTGCATTCCGTCTCCAATGTTATCAACTTTAGCCATTTGTCAGCATCCCAACTACGTCTTGTTGTGTAATCAACAAAAATACCAAATATGATTGCCATGACAATTACCATGATGATTACCAAATAATGCAAAGGCATTATTACCAGAGTCAGAGGGAATGTTTACCCATTTTGTTAAGGATTCTGCAATCATATTTTGAAGGCAGCTCCATTTATTTAACTCTGCTTAAAAAAAAATCTAGCTATACAATTTATTGGAAAATAAACATAAGAAATTACAATTCTAACCAATTTTGAAGAACTCTTTGTGGATTGCAAAATGTATACATATTTTCTGAACTTGGTAATTCTACATTTGTTTTTTTCCTAGCCATATAACGGAAGTAGTTTTAGTGCTTCTACAGTAAAAATACTTATTACTATTCCAAAAATACGGGAGGAAGATACTTCCAGGATTATATAAATTCCACCTTTATGCCCTTTTCAAGAACAGCCAATAAATGTCAAGTGTTAGTTTACCTAGTCTTATCCACTATATCTTGGAATTCAGAGCTGAATGGACTTTAGAAAACGACAGTTAGGAAATGGATATTGGCAAACTGTAATTTTAGCCTAACATCTTCAAGCTCTGTCTATAGTCAGAGGAGTAAAATATTCTCCTATAGATGATGATTCAGAGCAGAAACCTAATTTAGCTGCTCTGACTCACCCTGCTCAGAATGAATCAGCAGGAACCCTTGACCAACATTATGCCTGAAAACCGAAAATGCCTTTCCTCTACCTGAGCACAAATGACGCACAATTTCCATTCAGAAAGAAATTTATATTCTCTACAGTACTTACTGTAACCCATTTTAAATCATGTGTTCTTCTTTACACTGGAAAAAAATAAAAAATAAAAGGCAAAATAAAACAAACTAAAAAACAAACAAAAACAAGGCAAAAGATAAGACAATTAAATGATGGTCAAAGCAGCATAAGTCCTTACAGTCACAGCTGATACAGAAAAAAAAAAATATATATATATATATATATATATATGTATATGATAGTCTTGTTCCACTTGATTTATCTCTTTAATTTATAGGGTCTATTGAATGTGAATACCTAACATGCTTAACCAACAATATCTTTTGAGGGGCAAAAACTGTGATTTTCTTTATGAACTTGGGCTGTGCTTGATAAGCCTGGCTGGAGGATGAAACTAGTTCAGACTGTTAATTTCATACAAAAAAAAAAAAAAAAAAAAAAAAAAAGTCATATACATCATCTTAGCAGGAGAAAAGGTGACAGAGAAATAAAGAAAAAAAAAATCTCCACTATTGTTTTATTTTGTTTTTACAGTAGGACAAAGGGAAAGAGATATTCTCAAAGTATCTCAAGGAGTCAATTTTTATATGGGTATAGTGATAGGACAAGAGGAAACAATTTTAAATTAAAAGAGAGGAAATTTAGACAAGGTATTAGGAGCAAATTCTTCACTCAGAAGGTGGTGAGGCAGTGAAACAGGTTGCCCAGAGAAGTTGTCCCATCCCTGGGTGTGTTCAAGGACGTGTTGGATGGAGCCCTGAGAAACCTGATCTAGTGGAAGATACACCACCCATGACAGGGGAATTGGAAATAGATGATCTTTAAAGTCCCTTCCAACCCAAGCCATTCCAAAAATCTATGAAGTATATGGAAAGACAAGAACTACCAACGATGATATTAGATATTTTTAGGCTTTAATGATTCACAGTTATATCAACCAACTATGAAAACTGCATGTTAACTTGAACTGGTGGCCTTAGGAAAACTCAGCTGAGTAGACAGATTCCTCTGAAAGAAAATATTCTCCAAGTTGGCTATAAATACAGTCTGAGAAGCAAGTTTATTTGAAAACTTAGCCAGCTTTTAAAATATGTTTGAGTATGTAGTCAAAAGAGCAATCC
This sequence comes from Netta rufina, assembly GCF_964035555.1. Classification (NCBI taxonomy): domain Eukaryota; kingdom Metazoa; phylum Chordata; class Aves; order Anseriformes; family Anatidae; genus Netta; species Netta rufina. The sequence goes on from NC_140125.1 coordinate 59,056,938, forward strand.
TCTTTAAAGATTTTATTTTATCAATACTAGCATTCATAAAAATATAAGCATACTTATGTCACAGAATTTTATTCTCTTAACTTTAAAAGAAGACATTAACATTTATACAAAATATTTCCATCAGAATTATTTCATCTGCAAAGAGTACCTCAGGTCTGCTCGCACATCTTTACAAATACTGAGTTCAGGGAACATTTTATAAAACCATTTTATCACCTAACTACAGTTTTAGTTACCCAAATGATGTAGATTATGGATAATCTGTGTGCTTCTATACCTACAGCATACTAACAGTGGTCTGTTATGTTCACTATATCTGAACTAACTTTAAAGCAGATTGTTTCTTTCAGGCTAGCAATACAGCTAAGGCTTTTGGTGTACAATACTTGCAAATATCTACTTTGCACTTTAACATGTAAGTATAATCCACTGGCAGTAGCAACAGCAAGCTAGACATACTTGGATTTAGAATCTGTTAGAAAAGGGACACAGTTATTTAAGAGTTTTTGAAAATGATACCTTATATATTTCAAGCATGGTCTTCTACATTCAGCAGTCATCATGAGTCATTTCAACACACATTTGTGTATGAATCAGTCACCTTTTCTGGGTTCTCTTCTCTTCTCTTCTCTTCTCTTCTCTTCTCTTCTCTTCTCTTCTCTTCTCTTCTCTTCTCTTCTCTTCTCTTCTCTTCTCTTCTCTTCTCTTCTCTTCTCTTCTCTTCTCTTCTCCTCTCTTCTCCTCTCTTCTCCTCTCTTCTCCTCTCTTCTCCTCTCTTCTCCTCTCTTCTCTTCTCTTCTCTTCTCCTCTCTTCTCCTCTCTTCTCCTCTCTTCTCCTCTCTTCTCCTCTCTTCTCCTCTCTTCTCCTCTCTTCTCCTCTCTTCTCCTCTCTTCTCCTCTCTTCTCCTCTCTTCTCCTCTCTTCTCCTCTCTTCTCTTCTCTCCACTCCACTCCACTCCACTCCACTCCACTCCACTCCACTCCACTCCACTCCACTCCACTCCACTCCACTCCACTCCACTCCACTCCACTCCACTCCACTCCACTCCACTCCACTCCACTCTTCTCTTTACTCTTCTCTTTACTCTCTTCTCAATTGTCACTCAGTATTGCCACATCATCCTCCAGGCAACATGTTCAGTGTGAAACACAAGTGAAACCTTTCAGATTTGTCTTATGGGGAGGGGAGAAACACTATAGCTCTACACTGCTGCATCATAACATTTGTATGTATGTATACATAACATTGCATCACAAGCTGACCTTGCATTTTTGTATCTTGCAGTCACGTTATGATGCACATCATCACACCATGATGCTTCATTTCAATACAAATTCGCCTCAGTAGGTCCAAACAGTGGTGTTTCTGGAAGTCCTGAAGCCTAGAAAATTGAATAACTTGATACAGAGGTTAAAAAATTGGGATTGCACTGCAAGCATTACTGAGTTCATTAATCTCAAAACCAACATTGCTTTTTACCATGAACAATTCAGACAACAGCAGTGCATGGGAGTTCACTATTAGTTTAGGGAATAATATTTTGTTTGTTTACTTGCTTTTGGTTCACTAGCTGTCATGAACTTAACAAAATAAACCAGACTATTGAGCAAACAGCACTCAGTTGAAACACTTTGAATGACTTGTTTACCAAAGATCCATTATCTAGCTAATGGTTTTAAGCTTTTCTCCTACTTTAATGTGAGTTTAGACATAACATCATGGTAGAAGTTTATTCCAAGTGTAGTTGAATTGAATCTTCATCAATTTATGTTTGTTTCTGCCAGGTTGGCCTGGCAGAGTTTTTGCAGATGATGCCTAATTGTGACAAACAAAAAAGGGGAAGCTTTTTGTTAAAACAGACACAAGATCCCAAAGACTCTGGAAATTCGTTAATAAAACCCAACACAGAGTCTGTCCATGTGGTGAAAGAAAGTGAAGGAAAGTTACCTCGATGCTGACAGTACAGGTCAGCATGGAAGTATTTCCTTCCATGTCCAGATTTGAACAGGGAATTGAGATGGGGAGATATTGCAAGGCTGTGTGGAAGTCTGTATGGAATGAAATGCCATTGAAACTATGCTAAGATTCTGCTAGCCATTTAAGTAGTCCTGTTGTGAGTTTTGTACACTGCCTTCTTCACAAATATGGAATTAATCCCTTACTCAATCACAGACACCCTCTAGTAAAATGTAAAACTCATTCCTCTCTGTGCTTCTGTGCCTCATGGCAATACAATAACTCATGGTAAGAACAAAAGGTCGATGAGAGGCATGTTATCCTACTGCCTTAGTGTATTCTCTGTTCCATTAAAAAAAAAAAAAAAAAAAAAAAAAGTTACAGTAACTTCTTCAAAATAAAACCATTTTAACACTGGGAAAATAATCAGAGTTCTATACTAAATTGTTCTATTTTTACATGTTGTTATTAAAAGACTACATGACAGATTAGGATGACATGATCAGTATGAAAACATGTATACTGATCAGCCCTGTAAATTATTCACTTCAAATGTCTCTGCTGCTAAGCACATCCAACCATACAATCACATTTAGCAGATGTTTCAGTTTTTCTTAAAACAGAAAAACTTAAAGGGACTACTTTTCCCACAGTTTCAAGGACTGAAAACGCACGCAGTCTGACATACATGCACAGAAATAATAAATGTTTAAAGCCACACACCAAAGGGAGTTGAAAGTATAGAAAGATTTATATATGCACAGAAACTGAAAAGACTATTACACTTATAGACTTACTTGTCTTGGGGGGAGGGGGGAGCGGAATTTTGCATCATTCTTCTTTTTTTTTTTTTTTTTCTCCTGAAAATTCTAGGAAAAAAAATGGTGTCAGATGCAGGTTAGTGGAAAAAAAAATAATTCTGCTTTGCAAAGACCAGTCTTATTCTGTAGTCTTGCCAGTAAGTGAGACAAGGCAGGAGGTAGAAGTATCTTACTTTGAAATTACACCCAACTTGTTTACGGACGTGGAAAAGAGAGCAGTATCACTTAGAATGACTTCACACTTACTCTTTGGATTACACAGCTTTTAACATATGTTAAGGTCTATTTCTTCTCTATGGGATGTTGTATGAAAGTGTCAGAAACAGGTATTCAGGCACTGAGAACTTCATTAAAAAGCTGTCATGCCCATATGTGCTTAAAATTAGAACACAAAATACAGTTTAACTTATTCAGCTGAGAAAAAGTAAGTAAGAAAGAAAAGGCAGAAAAGAAATCTTACTCAGTTTTTTAAGTGATGCAGTCATCAAAGCAACTGAGATAATGATGAAAATGCTCTGAGCACATTACGTGTTATCACAGAGGTGATCGCCATTCACAATCAAACACTGTATAAAAAGATGACACCACTCTAGGGACATGTGTGTGAATGAAGGAAGAAGGAAACAGTGTATTATAGAGACAGCTGACCTCAGTGTAGACAGTACATCCAAACTCTAATTTGCATAATTTAGCTGGTATAACCTGCTGGAGAAGCCTTACATGATCTTCTGGGAGGCCATGATCCTCAAGCTTTCGATTGTTTCAAAACAGAAGAGAAATGAGATGGAATTCTTGTTCTTACGGCACCATCAATTCAAGATTAACCATTCTAGATCCATTCCTTTCCTCATCAACTTTTTCTTAGCAACCCGTCCACCCCTCTTCCAAAGTTCCTAGCAGGTGTGTTTCTCTGATATAAGTAGTTTTCTGGAACGGTAGCTAACTCCACTACTGCCTGCAAAAAGGGCTGGGGACTATCTGTTTCCCATGATCCACAACTATAATTAGCAGCTGTTCTTATCCTGCTCTAAATAAAGATTACACATGCTACACAAAATGAAACTTACTTTAATTTGTTGATTGGTTAAAAGGATGAAATTGGCTTCCTTAACAATTCAACAAACAGACAAACAAAATCATGATGTTCAGTCTAAATATTTTCTCCTGCAGATACTAGCATTTCTATGTTGCATCTAATTGTCACTGACCAGAAAGTCAGATCATCTCCTTAGGATTCTTGGATCTATAACAGCTTGCACAATGAGCTAGCAGAAAGTATGTGGCATTCTGGTGAAGCACTGTGACTCTTGCTAAGCAAATGGGTCAGAAAAAAGGATCCTTGTACACTTACATGTTATGGTCTCTGTCAGTCTGTCAGGGGCATCTCCCACCACAACTCTGACCTAATGAAGTCACAGCACTCTCTGGACTTATACAGTTATTAAAATGGTTGCTTGCTGCCCTAAAGGAATACAGAAATCTGCTGCTAATGTAGGTCTTTCAATGGACCACATTCCCATTCTCAATTACGTTTGAATGGCATAAAAATAAGTATAATTACCTGACCTAGTAGGCTGGCTGATACTTTTCCCTCTTCCTTTACTCTCCCCTAGACTATTCCCCCTGCTGCCCTGCCCTGCCCAGCCCTGCCCTGCCCTCCCCACCCCACAAGTATTCAAGCACACATTTTTATTTCATGAGGCTATTTGCAAAATCACTTCCCTCTTTCTTGGGATTACTTATATGTGTGGTTCTATTTTAATTGGCTAACTTGTGCACATTAGAATCCCCATCACCCTGAAAGTTTGCTGCAATCATGCCTCGCCTATTTTCACAATCTTTATTTGCTATACTATCATCTGTTATGGTTCTGAAATCGAAGCACATCTAAATAATATAATGCCTCTATTATGGCAAAATAACAGCCCTGGATAGAGATATTTTGGGTCATATGTCCCTCATCTCCCATTTCTTAAGACAGTTAAGAAAGAGTAAAAATATGAGTGTTGTATTCAGCATTGTGCTCTTGTTCACTGCAGCTTTCTTTTTTTAGACTTTGCTGCAGTTCCTGTAAGGAGCTGTGTGACTTTCCCACCTTGTGTTCATTTGTACACACTGTTAAAAGAGACAGCAACAGTCCTGTATCCAAATCATGTGTGTAAAAAATTAAAACTAAAAATCAAAAAAAAAAAAAAAAAAAAGAAGAAAAAATGAAAGAAAAAAAAATGATTTATTTGGACTATATGCAGAGAAGCACTGAGAAGACAGAGGTTTTGTACTGCAATCTTCACAAAAATGGTGTGATTTTCTCTACCAAGCCATATTTTACAATGACAAGCAATGACTGGACAGTGGCTGAGATCTGAACATTGCAGCAGTATCAATCAATCATGCATCTGATAAACACATTTCGAAGTGTATATTAAATACAGGCTGGAATTCATGCAGCCTGACATACAGTATATCATTCTTGATGTGTTCTTTTCCTACCAGCAGAGCCTTCTTTGTTCTTCAGCTGTTTTACTTAAACTGCTTCCTTTCTGCAAAACATTTTCTGAATTTCAGAATAATTTCTGTTAAACCTATTTTTGAAAGTTGAAGTTTAGGTCAAATGCAAATATGAATATAGTTTTATCCTGCATGCATAATTTGTAGTCTGTGAGGAACTGACTCATCTGTCTTCTGTATCTGGCACTCATGTGATGAGCTCTCCTGCTAAGAGTGACCTATTCATCCTTCAAATAAACATCCACAGAGAAAGAAAAATAATATGTACAATTCCAAAGAAGGAAAAACATATTGTGCTAGATGTGATATACTTGTGTCTGTTCTGTCAACAGTCTTTTGAATTAAAAGTCTCTTATTCATAAAAAAAAAAAAAAAAAAAAAGGGGGGATAAAAAGAAAAAAAGAAAAAATATATTGAGTAGTATCTTCTGCACTTGAACAAATCAAATCTCAGAAATATCTGAATTTAACTGTTCATGGCACATAAACAATTCAGAGAATGTTTTGGCTCAGTGATCTTAAGCAGAATGCTTTGAATAATTAAGAAAATGTTAGCAGAAATTTTTCAGTTTGAGGAGTTATGGTCTTGTGGCAAACAAAAGAATATTAGAATCTTTCACCTCCCACCTCCCATTCTGCCCAAAACAGTTTCCTCTGACCTTGCTTGATATCTCTTCAACCATTTGATTGGGAAATATATATATATAATGTGATTTAAATGACTCATGTATTTACTACTTATGGATAACTTCATAAATGATTTTTCATAGAAGACCAACACAATGTAGCAAAACTGTCAGATAATCTTTTATCTACAAATACTGATTGACTAAAGGTGCCACATCCTGTCGCCATTTAAGATTTGTTTAACTTTATTCACAGGAGAAATCCTGTTACATCCAATGCGAGCCAAAAATTATGAATATTTACATGTCATGTGTACATAAAATAGAATTAGATCCTTAGATGTTTTAAGTACTCAGCCAGAGACCAAACCTATAACAAGGCTTATAAATTTGGCTACTGCCACAGACAAATGGAATTGTGGCTGAGAGTAAGTTCTCAAAATTTGTTGAAAGATTGAGCTTGTCTAATCAGAAAAATAGAAAATATAAAAGTAGTTTGTAGTCTGAAGATGATTCTAAGAAAAAATCTAATTGAGCATCCAGAAATTAAAATAAAATAAAATAATAAAATAAAATAAAATAAAATAAAATAAAATAAAATAAAATAAAAATAAAATAAAATAAAATAAAATAAAATAATAAAATCATCAGTTATTTGTAGAATGAAAAAGACTACATGTAGCAGGTATTGACACTAAGCTTTAATATGAACTGTATTTCTACCTGACAAACACAGATGATAAAAAGGAAGACAAAGTATTTTTTGTTCTTGTTGTTTTGTTTTGTTTTTGTTTTTGGCTCGGGTATGTTATCACTTCTAGGTAAATAGATTTCCATTTCTTTTTCCTGAATCTATGAAATGAACCCTGAATCTATTATTCAGGGTTGGCTCATTTTATCTTATGCTTTACAACACTGTAACAAAGATGTCTGTATGAAATCACTGGCTGCATTCGCACAACCCCCCAGTCTGCAGATTATACCCTCCCAAAGAGGGCAAAACACAAAGGATTATTTATTTCCAGAGGCGTTACATAGAGCAAGATAAAAACACAGGGGGGTGTCCCTGTAGGCCTAATCTGTCCAGTAGCACCTGCATTACTAATAAGATTGAATGCAATACCTAAACTAAAACAAAACAACAACATACAACAACAAAAAAAACATCTTGGCTAAATTCCCAGATAAGGAGATGTTCATAGGATTGGCTACTAGAGGGGAAAAACAACAATTTTGTGTTTTTTGTTTTTTGTTTTCTGTTTGTTTGCTTGTTTGTTTGTTTGTTTTTTATTTTGTTCAGATGATAAGCAGAACAAGTATAAGATGGAAATCAATAGGAAAATAGACATACAACCCCATAATGTCTTCTGTATTTAATTATTTTATAGTGTACAACTGGCAGGCTCAGGTTTTACCAGGTTGTTTTCTGTCACTTAGCACATTGTGAAAATCTGTTTTACAGACAGACACTGTCAAATTAACTACGTTACTACATTGGTAATTTAGAGAAGCAGAGTTAGCTCTACAATTAATTTAATCTTAAAGTGGAAATTTTGTCTGCTTTTCCTGACTTTCCTTTGCAGACAGCTGCTGGCAGTTGTATTGCTGGAGTTTTTCTTGTATTTCAGTTCATTTGGGGATCTTGTTTATAGCATCATACCCCACCTCCCATTCTGCCCAAAACAGTTTCCTCTGACCTTGCTTGATATCTCCTCAACTATTTGATTGGGAAATATATATATAATGTGATTTAAATGACATATTAGAAGGTTCAAGGAAAGAGGCTGATGGTATCTCCTTTTTTTTTTTTTTTTTTTTTCCTTTTTAAAGAAATGAGGAAAATCAAAATAATAAGCAGCAAAATTTCATTCCTGTGGTGTATTTGGAAATGAAACATTTTCTCTCACTAGAAATCAAAAGTGACTATTGATTCAAATACAAAAAATATTATAAAATAACTCTTAAACTTTTATTTCCAATTCAGCACTTGAAATGTTGTAATGTTTGTGCAGTCACTGTAATAGAGAACTATCTCTTGTATCTTGTGAAGGTAGGTCAGATGGAAGCCAAAAAGAGCATTCTTATATTGTTACTGGCGTGTATTGAGGAGACTGCTTAATGGGGCATTGCCTGCATATCCCAGACCAGAAAACAGTTCAGGCAAAACAACGTCTGCTGCACTGACTATATACTATACTAGCAATACATAAAAGACTTTATACCCAACAGAGCTATGAAGGAATCTACTGTGAAAACCGCAGAGACACAGAGAGGAAGGCAACATACTTTTTAAGCACACTATACACCAAGTTATACAACTAAAACAGAAAATGTTCTCTCTTAAAAGACAGCAGTTGTAAACTGTTATTGCTGACTACATGATTACAATATGGCAACTGTAGCTAATAATTTGGAGTCCAAAAGCAAGCTGGTCTCAGGAATTTTGGGGGGTGAAGAAGGGAAGAATTTTTGTTGTTGTTGAAAAACTCCTTTGATAAATGTCACCTATAATAGATAAAGGGAAAGTATAATGTAATGAATTAGTTGAACACAGGAGAGTTACATAAAGAACACAGTACCTGGTTGTTGAACCAGACTGACTGTCAGCCAGTACAGTCCTATGGGAAATACAGTACCTATGGTAAGAACTGCCTTGGTTCTGCTATAGGTGTTCCTATGCTTGACAGCAAAAGTTCAGCAAAAGTTCCAATCTTTTCTCTCTATCAATTTTCCCTCATATTCACAATGATTATTCAAAAAGTCTTACCCCACTGTTCAGGATGGACCATGCACAAACTGGATATCAGGTGTCCTAGATCCTGATGCTCTTAAATGATGCTTGTAGCTGAAATTTAGGCAGCAGCGACAGACAGTCAGAGGTTACTCTGTGACATGCCAGTCACAGAGGTTACTTTACCTAAGTGCAGTATGATGTTTAAATAATCTAGATATCCGGAGGCCTCAACAGTTAGTTAGCCATAAGACACAGACTCTGTCTGAGTGTGACAAATAACCAATATTGAGCAGAAAGATAATTAATCTTGTAAGTTAAAGTGTTGTACATGTATATAAATTATCAGCCACTTTAGACAAAAGGGAAAAACAGATTCCTTCTGAGATTGGGATCTGTGTATTTCAATGGTCTTTTTTGATCATGTTTGATATTTCTAGGACTGTTTTATTTGGATCTGATATTTCTGAGACTATCATCAGAACCTTCAAGATGCTAACAGAGCAAATATATTTGAGTAGAAGTTTCCAATGCCCCTGCCAGATGTGACAAGGGAAGGATGAGCCATAGGAGACCCCTAAGCAGCTTCTAACAAACCTACAAAGTGACAAAGATAAATTGCTCTCAGTGGTAGCTCGGAATAAAGTCATGGTGAAACCAGGTCAGCATTCAATATCATGAAATATAGTGAATGCATGGATTGTATGAAACTAAAAATAGCCAGGACCACTATTTAGCCATTTACAAGCTGGCTGTAACATGAATTCTGACTACAGGAAAGAAGATTCTCAAGGTATTTCATGCACAAGTTGAACAACAGAAATATAGCCTTACTTAGAAACTTTTCTGGGAAACTGATAGTGCTGGTAAGACTAGCCAAAAGCAAGAAGTTAATTTTAGACCTTTGATTATAGGACTTAGGTGAATCGGTTTAGAAAAAAATAGTAAAATACCTATTTTCTAAGTCCCTACCCTATACCATGTCTTGTTGACATATTTCTCAATCTTCCCTCTTCCGGGGCTCATCGCAGTGACAGCTTCAGAAGCATGCATGTGCTTAGTAACACAGCTGAAGAAGACTGGAAGCTCTTGAGTGCTTGAGGACATTCTTTGGCAGTAGTTGCCTGGATTGGTTTCATTTTCCCTCTTCCTATAGGTATTTATATTCTTTTGTTGGCTGTAAGGTAATAAGAGTCTGCTCTCAATGGAAAGGTCCAAGTGGTAGCTAAGCATCTAGGAGGTTTTGTCTTCTCTGGAATGAAGGCAAAGAGATCTTTGAAAACATCACTGGGAATTTTCTTCATTTTGCCAGATAATATTTTATTTTTTTGCCTTTCCTACACCTCCCCTTTTTCTGCCTCTCTGAAACCTATTTGGACATTCTTGATAATGAAACGTGTTATTAAATGTATATTGCTACAGTGCTTGTTATTCAGGTTATGCTCTCAACCTACATCTTTCAGACATTTGATTACAAGTAACATCTGAAGTACCTCCAAAGACTCTTTTTCGGTAGTTAATGTGGACCTTAGATGCTCAAGGTATTTCAACTACTGTTTTATGGTGAATCGTTTCTGCCTGCTATAAGCAGATCCTTAGTGTGAACTTTACCTGACCCTGCTGATTTCTACCTGCTTATAGGATATGAGGCATACCGTGAAAGAAGCAGAGCACAACTGTGAAGGCTGTACTGTATCCTGCAGACAGTAGGCAGAAATGTAGCCCTGTGACCAATAAGTGAAGTTGACAAGCAAGTGCTGTAAGACAATGAAAAGGATGAACCAAGTGATTCACAGAAAATTGAAAAAAAGAAATCCTCTTTTCCACAAAATCTTAGATCATCTTTTAGTCTGTTAGTAAATTAGTAAAAAAAAAAAAAAAAAAAAAAAAAAAAGTTTGCATTTAGCTGCAATAAATATATACAAACAACACGGTATTACTTTTCTTTAATTTACGCTGCAAAAGACACAGTTGGCATCTGCACAGCTACAGTTGCAGTGCTATAGATTTCATAAGTAACTGGCACCATGACAGAGATACTTTTTCTTCTCTCTTCTACAAAGAAAAGTAAACCATCTGCAAGGGAATTTAACAAATGGGTGGTGCTGCTCCCACAGTAGAACAGTCTACTTCCTTCATGTAAGCAACTGTTAACTTTATTCAGTATGCCTGAAAGTGAATTTTGCCATAAAAGCAAGGGATTATGTTATTCTAGTCTTCCATGTTTACATGAAATGCTACCGTACTTGAATTTCAGAGGGCCACCTACTCTGAATTTACTTATAGGCTTACCTATAGATTGATTCCTAGAGCCTGGCAGTGTAAAGAGAAATTCTTATGTTGCTAAAATCCACACAGATAGACCTGTTTCCAGAACTTCATTCTGTTTGCTATTTTTTTATTCTAATTAATTCACCAATTAATTCTCAACAGTGTCTCAGCATCTCATGCATTAGACTCAGCTAGTGCATCAGTGGTTTGTAGCCAAGCACCCACAGATGGCAGCTTGAAAAAAATATTGATTTTCAATGACTCAGACTTGTTGTTCATTATCTTCGTAAACATTCCTTCCTCATAAGCATATGACCACAAGGATATTGTCTGTACTAGGTAGCTAGGAATAAGCAAGTGGGTCAATTCATAGAGCAGCTTTCTCCCTAAGAACCTATTTCTTCCATAGACTACTCTCATGTGCGCAAAGCAGAAAGAAAAAGGTGGTGCAGCTGCAAAAAAAAAGTAAACATGATGCACCCCAACACAGGGAATTCTAGGAGGGAGTTCATCTACCACTAGTCCAGTAATTCTTCCTCTTCTTTGGCATAGTGAAGTTCACCTGTGCCTATAATGATGACAGTCAGCAGAGACAACATACCAGCACTGATTTTTCTGTGTGATTTCATATGGATATTTAATAAGGAGGATTTGCCCTTCTGGGGAAGACAAACAAACAAACAAAACTCATTGGCAAAGAAGTAAAGGAAACTATTTCACACATTGAATAAAGAAACAGGATAGAGATGTGTTTTTCAAAGAGTAAAACTGCAATTGGAAGCTCTGACTTTACCCTTACACTGTTGATTTCTCCCTGCTTACAGGATATGAAGTATACCCTGAAAGAGATGGATGCCTGCTCCATCAAATAGAGGAATGGCAAAAATCATTTGATCATACATACATCATAAATCTCATTTGGTTTGAAGAAACTAAATGAGATTTAATAATAGCAAGTGTAGAGTCCTGCACCTGGGAAGGAACAACCCAAAGTATCAGTACAGGCTGGGAGATTACCTGATGGAGAGGGGCTCTGAGGAGAAGGACCTGGGGGTCCTGGTGGATGACAGGTTGACCATGAGCAAGCACTGTGCCCTTGTGGTCAAGAGGGCTAATGGGATCCTGGTGTGCATTAAAAGGAGTGTGGCCAGCAGGTCAAGGGAAGTGATCCTCCCCCTCTACTCTTCCCTGGTCAGGCCTCACCTGGAGTACTGTGTCCAGTTCTGGGCTCCCCAGTACAAGAAAGACAGGGATCTCCTGGAAAGAGTCCAGCGGAGGGCCACAAAGATGATACGGGGCCTGGAGCATCTTCCCTATGAAGAAAGGCTGAGAGACCTGGGTCTGTTCAGCCTGGAGAAGAGAAGACTGAGAGGGGATCTCCTCAAATCTTCTCAGTGGTTTGTGGGGATAGGACAAGGGGCAATGGCTGCAAGTTAGAGCACAGGAAGTTCCGCACTGACATGCAAAAGAACTTCTTCACGGTGAGGGTGACAGAGCATTGGAACAGGCTGCCTAGGGAGGTTGTGGAGTCTCCTTCTCTGGAGTTATTCAAGGCCCGTCTGGACTCCTACCTGGGCAGCCTGCTCTAAGGAACCTGCTTTGGCAAGAGGGTTGGACCCAATGATCTTTCGAGGTCCCTTCCAACTCCTACAGTTCTGTGATTCTGTGATTCTGTGATACATCTAATTGTGTGGAAGAAAGCAGAAAATTATATAGCCGGTAAAAAAAACTTTGTTAATAGAAAAAAAAATACAAATATATAAATATAATTTAAATATATATATACTGTTTTACTTCTACACTGAGAATAGGGATTTCTGTCTAACATCATTTTTGATATATATACACTACCGTGTTCCATAAAATTAGCAATCTACATTATTTTTCTCCAAATAAGATTTTACCAGGAATAAACTGTGTTCAAAACTGATACTTTATCCCACAAATGTAAATTCTCATCTATACAGACTAAGTGGAAAGGAGAAATCAGAACCAAATAATTGAGGAATCTTTGATTTTACCACTGGAACACCACATTAAGTAGTGGACTGGTGTTTTTTTTCCCTGATGACATGGCATATATGTGTCCTAATATTTTTCATGATGAATTTTTCACAAAGTGCTGTAGTGTACTGTGTAAAAGATAAGTGTAAATGATTCTGCTCTAAAACTGGGCATAGCCTGGAGTATTGAGGTTGTAGATATAGGATTTATCATGCATTGATACCACTGAGCCTCAGTACAAGTCACTATGAAAGTCTGTTAAAAACATTACCAGCAGGAGCAAAGGCAAACAAAGAAACACAAACTGATCTCCAGAAAAGCATATCACAGCAATATAAGAATTTTCATAGCCATGTCACACTGATGTTATAAAAAAATCATTATTTAATCTGTAGTTTTTTGAAGTGTGATAAATAAGAAGTGTTATTCTTCTCCACAGGAAAAATCTCTTCACAATGTAAACTAGGTCTCTGCTCTGAAACTTCAGGATCATCTTTAAGGAAAAGTGAGTGTGATCATATGATCATTCTAATGAGCTAGGGAAACTATGAAATTTCTCGTTATCTATTTAAATGCATAATCACTATTTGAATCTTACTGAACTCAGTGGCATCTTGTGGCAGTGAATCCTACATATTTGTTCTGTGTTGACTTACTCTAGTTTTTATTAAAATCAGACAATAAATGAAAAAATCAATACCTCTCCTCATGTGAGAATATTATAAAAAAAAAAAAAGTTTTTGTACAAAAAAAAAAACACAGGCACTGTCCAAATGGCGACATATGAAATAGTTCTTTGACAGCATTAATTTCACATGATAGATACATATATTTCAGTAGATACTCCTGAATCTTCTTATTTCAAATCAGATGTATTTATCATTGATAGCAGCACCTCAGAGCTCAGCACACACAAGTAAAACTGGCAAAGAAAAGGTGCCCCCAGAGAAATGTTCCTTGGTCTCTCCAAAAGTTCATCAGAAAGAAGGGCATCAGTTTATACAGCTAAGACAGAATACTTAGGAGTTACAAGATTTAAGACTCAGTCCCAACACTCTGAGACTGTGTTTGCACTGATAAAGAATGTGCTGAAGCCCATAGCTGAGCACAGTGATCTTGGAATCCCTGCACTTCCCACTCACATTGCTGGAAAGTGTGGAGCCAAGCCAAAAACTCCCACATTGTGCTTAAGGGTGACCTCAAGATGCTTGCAGGTGGTTGAGAGAAGCTATTCTCTACCTCCAAAACATGAGTCTAGAGATGTGCTAGAAGCAAGTTAAGGCTCTGTCCCTCCAGAATGCTGCTGACCATAGGGAAGATCAATGTTGAGGGGCCTGTACAAGCAGATGCAGAGGTCAAAAATGTGGATAGCTGTGAGATTTGTTCTTTAGGACAAGCTTATGCTAACATAAGCACACTCATACTAGTAGTTCATGTAGTTACTGATCCCACAAATGCAAGTGTAAGCAGTTCACTATCAGTCCAAGAGAAGGTTTGTGCATAAGCTGAACACACTCACCAGTGATTGTATGATCATGGATGGTAAGCTTTGTCTTAGTTTCCCCAACAGTAAATTTCCAATCGCAATGTTTATCGGTTTTGCAGAAAGTCATGAAGAGTACAAATACAAGAGTATTTGATAACTGTAAATGGAAATAGCTGGATCAGCATATCATTACTATATTCCCTGAGTGGTGTGCAAAGCATCACTACAATAATTTGCATTGCAAAGAAAAAATCCCTTTTGAAGATATGCTTGCATTCCAGAAGATGATTTTTCCCTCTGAAAAATCAAAGAAAAAACAACAGAGCTGTTGGACACACCTATACACAAGACTGTTTTCTTCTCTTAAGAAGGTTTTCTTCTTTGTTTATTTCTTCTTTTTTTTCCTTTCTGTTTTTTTTTTTGTTTGTTGTTTTTTTTTTTTAATTGTTATTTTAGGCAGCAGGGAAGGCTGAGTCTGTGTGATGGGTCCTCTTTTCATTCTCACTTATTAAGTTTTACCAATAATGAGAGATTTAACAATTCATGAAATCAGAAGGTGAAGACAGCAATCCACTTTCCCCTCAATAACATTGTTCTTTTGGATTACTTTTCACTTTTTTCCCCATTCCAATTAATTTTGAAGTCCAACTCCCCACCATGCTGTGTTGCAAAACCATTCTCAGTTTTCTCAGTAACTGTAATAACAGTAATATCTTCCTTAAATAAATAAATAAATAATAAAAAATCTGTACAAGAGTGATCAGCAGTAAGGTAAGTCCGTTATCCACAAACAGCACTCTGCTTCTTCAGCCCAGGCAAAACCAGATGTGGACTGACTAGACATACAGGCTTTGGAGCAGTAGTTGCACAACTACTTTATGTACAAAATGTCACAGGCCTTCCCTGCCTTTTCACCTGGTTATATTATACAGAATTTCTATATGTCCCATTGGAGCAAGACACTTGATCTTCCTAGCTTCATGCGTACTCTGGGCGCACTTCCTGAACATTTTTAACTGTACTACCTGAAAAAAGGGAACTGGGGACAGCTTCAAAATGCAGTAGAAAGATATTCTGTTTCCTGCCCCAATCCAGATAAAGGCACTGTTCTACAGCTTAGAATTAAAACCGGACTTAGCAAAACCTCTCCTTTAGAACATCACTAGTTGCTTCTACTGTTTCCAGCACCTTCTAAAGAATTCTCACCCAACTATGTTATTACTACTTTACTGAGATCATCTGAACTACCTCAGCAGAGGTTGATAATTGAACAGGGATTTCTTTTACAAAGATAGATCACAGCAGCAGGTATAACACCATATCAGACATTTTGCATGACCATAGTCTTAGTACTGATACTAAAATATATAATTTGATATCAGAGCAATCCCAAGTATAAATACAGTCTGGGCAGAGAATGGATTGAGAGGAGCCCTGAGGAGAAACATCCCCCAGACCTTGAACAAGAAGTTCAACAATGAGCCAGCAATGTGTGCTTGCAGCCCAGAAAGCCAAGAGTATCCTGGGATGCATCAAAAGAAGTGTGGCCAGCAGGTCAAGGATGGTGATTCTCCCTTTCTACTCTGCTCTCGTGATGCCCCAGTTGTGGGGACTCACTGTGTTCAGCTCTGGGGCCCCCAGCTCAAGAAGGACATGGAAGATTAGGTGTTATTTTGTTGCACTCCACGGTACACTGAAATCCAGATCTGAGTATAGATTCTTAAATTTCCATGATCGGTGAATTTCAGAATGACCTGGGGGTAAAATGTATTTCCCCCAGTAAGAAGACCAAGGTCTTCACCTCATAGCTCTTGTTTTCTGGGAAACTGTATTCTGAGAAAGAATGCACAAGTTCTTGTTCAATCCTAATCAATTCCACTGTCATGATTACATTCAAAAGGTGTTGTTTTATTTTAGTTGAGACACATTCCAGTAGCTAAAGATGAGCCCTCTCTTCAATTTCACTCTCAAGACACATGAGTCTCCAAAGGTTCAGTCCCACTTTAAGTGATGGCTGACTCCTGTACTGCCCTGCTCTGACACAGAGCACACAGTCCACACTGTACACTGAATGAAACAGCCATCCTCTGCAAAATGTTGCATAAGATTACACAATAAAAGACAGAATCATAATGTGCATGCATTGAAGGGCAAGATCATGTATGTTATTCTGTAATGATTTCTGACTGCTTCTCTTAATTTTTGCACAGCACCTATCTTGCTCCTCTTTTAAAGACCCTATTCCCCCTCTCAGCCTCCAATGCTCTTTCTTACCCAACCTTGCCTTTTCCAGAATCATGTTTCTGCCTCTCTTTGTTCTTGTCTCTTGCACCTATTTTGATATTTTCTGTACTCACTCTCTACTTCTGTTTCTCACTGCTGTTTGAACAAACACTTCACTGCCTAAGGCTGCTGTCTCCTGACAAATACAACTCCCCCCTTTCCACCCCATCCTCATGTCTGACTCTACCTTCTCTCTAACTGTAACACAAAATACTTTCAGATGTACAGAATTTCTGATTTAATTTCCTCTCCAGACACAGAAGGGAATTATTTGAAAAATCCTGATTAGACATGATCTGAATCAACTGAGACAACATAAAGTACACATAGCACTAATAACACTGAAAACTTATATAACATTTTTAACCATGAAGATGCTTTACAAACACTAAGGGAGTGTTTTTTCAGAGGTCCCATATGCTCATTGCTCATAGGACTTTAGTTTTTTTGTTTTTTGTTTTTTTTTTTTGTTTTTTTTTTTTTTTTTGTTTTTTGTTTTTTTTTTTTGTTTTTTTTTGGTTGGTTGGTTGGTTGGTTTTCGTTTTTGTTTTTTTTTTTTTTTTGTGACTCCTCAATGCTTCTGCAAATAAGAATCTATCTAATTAGTGCTTTAATGTTACTAATAATATAAATAATATATATTATTTAAAAAAAAAAAAAAAAAAAGGAAAGGAAATGCACACTTCCTATAAATTGCATGGAACCTACAAAACTGTTCCAGTGTTGTAGAAAATTTTAGGTAAAATTTTAGGAAATGTCTAGATCTCTCATGGGTTTAACCCCTGACATGTAGGAAAAAGAAAATATAAATTCAACTCAAAGTTGTTGACTCTAAAAGCCACATAGTGGAGTTGTGGGCACTTAATTCCCAAGTTCATTTACGAGTTTGTGCAATTCAGTCCACATAATATAAATTTATTTTATTAAACATCCATAGCCTGAAAAAGGGCCATATTACCATTAGTGTTTCAGACAGAAAGGTTTTCATATAAGTGAAATAGGGATTTGTAAAACTTTGTTAACAGAATCAGGGAATCAAAGGATCACAGTATGTCTTGGGTTGGAAGGGACCTTAAAGATCATCAAAACCCAACCCCTTTGCCATGGGCAGAGATAACTTCCACTAGACCAGGTTGTTCAAAACCCTATCCAACCTGGTCTTCAGCACTTCCAGGGATGGGACATCCACAGCTTTTCTTGGCAACCTGTTCCAGTGCCTCATCACCCTCTGAGTAAAGAATTTCTTCTTTATATCTAATCTAAGCCTACCCTCTTTTAGTTTAAAGCCATTTCTCCTTGTTCTATCATGCCACTCCCTGACAAAGAGTCCCTCCTCAGCTTTTCTGTAGGCACCCTTTAGGTATTGAAAGGCCACTTTAAGATCTCTCCAGAGCCTTCTCTTCTTGCTGAACAACCCCAACACCCTCAGTCTGTCTTCATAGGAGAGGTGCTCTAGCCCCTTGATCATCTTTGTGGCCCTCCTCTGGGCTTGTTCTAATACTTCCATGCCCTTCTTGTGCTGGGGGCCCCAGAGCTGAACACAGTGAGTCCCCACAACTGGGGCCTCATGAGAGCAGAGTAGAGAGGGAGAATCACCATACTGTTCCCAGTATTGACCCCTGAAGAACACTACTCATCACTGCTTTTCACCTAGACATTGAGCCACTGACTGCAACTCTTTGAGTATGACCATCCAGCCAATTCCTTTCCCAGCTGAATGGCCCATCCATCAAATCTGTCTCTCCAATTCAGAAACAATGATATCGTAGAGGATAGTGCCAAATGCTTTGCACAAGTCCAGATAGGTTATGTCAGTTTCTCTTCCCCTACTCACCAATGCTGTAACCCCATCATAGAAGGGCACCAGATCGGTCAAGCAAACAACTGACAGACAAAACAGCTGTTAAAACATTTCAATCTGACCCTTGCTGTTGACATAGACAACCCTGAGGTAACTAGCAGCCATTTTATAACTGCAGGCCTTGATTGTGGTGATTTCAAAGTCCACTGTCAGGAAAACTTGAGTGAAGTCAGCTAATCCTGCAGAATTCACATTATCATTTTTTTTTACATCAAAAAATATTGGGAAAATTCATGGAGATCTTTCCTCAGTTGCTCTACTTGGAAAAGTTTTACTATAATAGGTCATATTTTGCAGACCCTTCTGCATGTATCATCTATGATTTCACTAAGACTAAACATTTCTGTCCTTTTAGCTAAAAGCAAACCTGACATCAGGAACTGTTTGAAGTATTGGAACTTCTAATATTCTTCAAAAAATATATGATGGAAAAAATGTCCATAGGTCAGGCCTAACCTCAATGATTAAATATAAAAGAAAAAAAGAAAACTAAAAGTATCCTGTTTTTGTGTACAGATATTTTTCAGTAATAATAAGCCTTCTGGTGGGGGTATGTAATATTTACTCTAACATTTTCATGCAGTTGAACAATTGAAGTTTCTGTTGTGGGCCCAATGTAAAGTCCTATGTAGAATCATAGAATCACAGAATATCCCGAGTTGGAAGGGATCCATAAGGATCATCAAGTCCAACTCCTGGCACCACACAGCTCTACCCAGAAGTTTAGACCGTGTGACTAAGTGCACAGTCCAATCGCTTTTTAAATTCAGACAGGCTTGGTGCAGTGACTACGTCCTTGGGGAGCCTGGTCCAGTGTGCAACCACCCTCTTGGTGAAGAACCTCTTCCTGATCTCCAGCCTAAACTTCCCCTGCCTCAGCTTAACAGCATTCCCGCAGGTCCTATCACTGGTGTTTACAGAGAATAGGTCACCTGCCTGCCCACTTCCCCTTGCGTTGAAGTTGTACACTGCAATGAGGTCCCCCCTCAGCCTCCTCTTCTCCAGGCCGAACAGGCCCAGTGCCCTCAGCCACTCCTCATATGTCTTCCCCTCTAGGCCCTTCACCATCTTTGTCGCCCTCCCCTGGACATTCTCCAACAGTTTAATGTTCTTTTTTTACTGTGGTGCCCAGAACTGCACACAGTACATGAGGTGAGGCCGGACCAGCACAGAGTAAAACGGGACAATCACCTCCCTCACAGAACCACAGAACTGTCTAGGTTGGAAGAGACCTCAGGATCATTGAGTCCAACCTCTGACCTAACACTAACAAGTCCTCCACTAAACCATATCAACCGACTAACAATGCTGTGCTTGATGCATCCCAGGATACAGTTGGCCTTCCTGGCTGCCAGCACACACTGCTGACTCATATTCAACTTGCTGTCAACCACAGAACTCAGATCCCTCTCTGCAGGTGCATTCTTAATGGAAATGTTAGAAATAATAGCCTCTCTATGAGCCTATCCTTTAAGTGTGCCCATCTGGTTATGTAATTCAGTCCAATGGTCATGCCTTTTTCTCCACAGTATATCAAGATCATCTTGATCTATACCACTTGTTTGGTATCTCTTAGGAACTTTGAATCTTTTCCTTGCTACAAGTCTTTACAAGAATATGCAGTGGCTTTAAGAAAGGCCACCTTTTTTATTCTTCCCCTCTCCTCCCCTTTTCATAGATCAATCACTTTGTTTTTCAGACTCACTAGAGATCTACGCAGCAGCAACTTTTCTTGCAATCCCAGTAACTCCTGTTTGGTGAAGCAGGTCACACTAGTGGGGCACAGGCACTTTACATGAAAGAAAAGGGGAAAAAAAAAAAAAAAAAAAAGAAAAAAAAGAAAAGTAACCTAAGGCTCAAGTTGAAATCTCTCCTGGACTGCTTGTTTAAGGAGGAACATAAAATTGCAAGTTTAGAAAAAAAAAAAAAAAATTAGACAAAGCAGCTACCTAGTGCAGTAGGTCTTTATTTTGTTGTATGATGCCAGGAGTCTTGTGGAAAAAAAAACTCAAATACATATTTAGCTCTGAGACATTACATATGCATACTTGAAAGCTGGCCATGCACTTTAGTCTGTTGAGATCAGGAGGTAAATAATTAATATATTTGCATTCTTGTTTCACATGTATTGCTGTGTGTTTAGGTGTGCACATACATAAACATGGATATACACATTTGCATAAATATACATATACAAACATATTTCAGAATAACTTTCAAAAGTTAAAATAGTTTAGAAGTTCTTTGTATATAAATTCTCATTCTTCGAGGATCATATAGGACACTTTCACTCTTGGCAGATGATTGGAAAAATGACTTTGTTTTCATATCTAACAAAATTAATATATAAATATGAATAGAGCTAACACCAGAACTCAATCTAGTCCAAATTCACCATTCCTAGAATTAGCAACCTATCTACACCTGCATATATATAAATTGGTACTTTATTATATAGCACTGAATTGTACTCATGAAAATTTTCAGAATGAATATATAGTACTTGTACTGTAAATACAGTTTGATTTATGTTCATGACAGTTTTATGGCTTCCTGTCTTATCTGAAATTGCTTCACCTCAGATTCATTGTGAAGCTCTTTTACTATAACATCATGGCAATTTTCACCAACCATTTCAGTTTATCAAGATACTTTGAAATCTCCAGGAAGTTGATTAAAACCCCACCACTTCTTGCTTTCTGGAAGTAGACTGTGCTTGTATCCCAAGAATTTTGGTGAGCAAAATATCCATCTCAATGTAGCAAAGCTTTCATTTCAAATAGATACAACACTATATTCCCCAGCACAGTTGTTTCAAGCCTCAATCTTATGAGTTTGGGTGCATAGTTTGTCCTGGTTATAGCAAATCCTGTGGCCTTAGTAGAAAGCATGACCAATACATTAATTTTCAGATCGAAGTGCCAAACAAACAGTGACTGCTACAAGATTTTAGGTTAAGAATTTTAATGATGGCATTGCAGAGTGCAGATGAAGCAGAGGCTTTAAGTTTTCAAAACAGTGGAATGAGCTGATTTTTCTTGCCTCCTTTATTCTCCTTACCAATTCACTGAAGCATGTGCAGAGGACATTTGACAAAAGCCTGAAGTTATCTATGTATACACACATATATCCTGTGGACTTTCAGTGATATTCCCAGGTCATGTTTGATATGTAGCTTCATACATTATATATAGTCTCTATGTCATTACATAACATAGATAGCATATCTTATATATTTAATATGAAATACATGTGTATTATTATATATGTAGAAGACAAATGTATATATACATAAAAGAGTATTTTTCTTGTTTATAGAAAATCAATTGTGTATTTCCATGCAAAAAAAAAAAAAAAAATGAGTTCCACTAATATCCTGTGTAACAACTACTGTTTTTAAAAACACAATATTTCTATCATAAACTGTCATATACAATCATAATAGGGGGAAAAATCCCCAGCAAAACCATAGTTGTCAGAATTCACAACCAGTTTTTTAGAGGCTTAACTGCTCTCAGTTTTGCCTTGGGCCATTAACTAACAAACCAACTATTAACTGCTTTTAACTGCTTTTTTTTTTTTTTTTTTTCCCAGAGATTATTGCTTAATTGAACTCCTGTGCTCTGTTGGTTATTTTTATGCCATTTCATCTCACAATGACTATGCATTAGTGTATTTTTCTAGTATATCAACCACCTACTGAAATAAACAAGATAAGTGTTGGAGAATTGGATATTTCACTGTACATACTATTTAAAATACATTACTTCAATGAACAGCTTCGATGTAGTAGACGTGCTTTTTCATTTGTCCTATTCTCCAGAGCATATGCATCAAGTAACTTAGATGCAGGATTAATGCATGGTGCTATTCAGTAACGTATACAATGTCAAGACACTGTATTAGTAAGCTGTGTTATATATTCATTTGGGTAAGACACATTTGATTATTAGCATTCTGTTCTTCAGCAACAAGCCACATGTTCTGTCTGTTGCCATGGCAATAAATTAGGAAAGATAACCTGACTACTTATCAATTTTTATTAGTGCAATCATCCTACCTGCTTAACCCCTCAGTAACAGTAACATATTTAAACACCATTGATAAAATCAATGCAACTCTAGGGGTTGAGTTAAGCTAATAGAGGGGGGGAGGAAGCCAGAATAGTGTAGAGTTAGGATAGAAATAGTGACACAATGCTGATGTAATTCATTAATATTACAGGATCAAAAATGTTAATGTTTCTGAGGGCGTTAGCATATTGGGAAGTGATGAAAACAAAAGCAAAAATTTACGAAGGATAAAATGAAATGTGCTTTCCTCCTGCAGTGTTTAAAGCAGTATGTGTAAATGCATATGTTAAACTATAAACCTGAATAAATGGAATCAAAACACCTACTTGCTAAATATTAAGAAACATCATATGCTACTAAATATATCCTTTAAAGAAGACAGGAATGAGCTAACTAAATTTTAGCATGGTTTTCTTTAAGATATTGAAATTATATTGTTATTGCTCTATGACCTTTAAAACTTCTGCTAACACCCTTTCAATTATCACACATAGAAAAATCAATTATCCTATAGTATTCAGAAATAAGAATAAGCTTCCCATTCATTCCAAGATCTTCCTGGGATCAAAATAAAAGTTTCAACAGATTTATTCTGAAGTATCTCATTTTGATCTAAAGATCTAAATGTTCCTGCGGAGCTAAGTGTGGTTAATCCCTGTTTGATTGTTGTAAGGCCAGCTATTTAAATCCCAATATTAGCATTAAAGCTGCTGCTGGATTCACAGTCATGGAAAAAAAAAAAAAAATCTTACAAATCCTGTTTGTTTTAATGAAGTGCTGTAACTTCTGGTGTTAAAGCAGGGCATGAATGCACAACACAGCAACAAAGGATGGTCAGGAACCTCCTTGGGTGAGCTCTTCATATGTATACCTTTGTTGGAATGAGATATGCCTTGCTCTGCTTTTGGATTTCAGGGTGACACCACCCTTCACCCTGGTCTTACTGTCATCCCCTCAGTGTCCACATGATTTGAGTTGTCAAACTAAATTTTATATCTGTCAGCAGGACATTATTCAGATAGTAAAAGGCTGGCAACTCAAGACTTTTCCAAAACCTTAAAAAACAAAGAAATATTAGTCATAGAATCATAGAATATCCTGAGTTGGAAGAGATCCAAAAGGATCATCAAGTCCAACTCCTGTGTCCCCAAAGGACCACCCAAAAAATCAGACTACATATTGGAAAGAATTGTCCAACTCCATTGAATTGAACTCCAGCAAGCCTAGTGCCATAACCACTTCCCTGGGGAGCCTGTCCCAGTGCCCAACCACCCTCTGGATGAAGAGCCTTTCCTTAACACCCAGCCAGACCCTCCCCTATCACAGATCCATGCTATTCTCTCGAGCCCTGTCGCTGTCCCCAGAAAGCAGGGATCAACACCTGTCCCTCTGCTCCCCCTTGTGAGGGAGCTGCAGGCTGCCATGAGACAGCCGTCTCTGCTCTGGGCTGAGCAAACCGAGGGCCCTCAGCTGCTCCTCATATGTTGGGACTTCCCCTTCCAGCAGAATCCAACACCTGCTCTTACAAAAACTTCATGTGGCTGGTGATTGCCCTATCCTCTAATTTGTCCAAATTTCACTGCAAGACCTCTCTACCCTCAGTGGAGTCAAGTGCTCCTCCTAATCTCGTGTTATCCACAAACTTACTTAGTACACCTTCAGGTCCTGCGTCCAAATCATTTAGGAAAACATGGAAGACAACTGGCCCTAAAATGGACACCTGTGGAACCCCAAAAATGATTGGCTTCCTGCCTGCCTGATGTAACCCCATCCTCTGAGCCTGACCCATCAGCCAATTGTTCGCTCATCATACATGTATTTCTTTAGCTGTGTGCTGGACATTTTGTCTAGAAGGAGATTTTTACTACATAGACAAAAAAGGGAAATTATCTGTAAAATTGCCTTACTGCTGGAATTTGGTGTAAAAACCCCTGGAAGGAGATGGAATTCTTCCCACCTGCATCCTGACATACTTAGCCACTTAATGATTGAGGTTTCAAAACAGATCACTAGTCAGCAATTTTTACTGATTTACTGATCTGCAAGTGGATTTTTGACACCTGCTTCCAGGATTGATGTAATAGTTGATAGCTCCAAGGTGGGGAGCAAAGTGTTCCTGTGCTCTCATTCCTGCCAGGAAGGCAGGCAGAGGACAGACACACCAGATATTTAGGGAGTAGCACAAAGGAAAAAACAGATGATGGCAGAGTTCAACCTACATCTCTTTGGTGAACTGTGCAGTTTTTCTGCTGCCAAGTCAGAGCAAGCCCCCAGGCACATCATTTCTGACTGCCAGCATTGGTTTTAAAAACTAAGACAGAAAAAAACAACACATCTCTCCTCAAAAATGTTCTCACACACACTTGGAAAAACTCTGGGGAGAGTGGAAGACAGCATGGGCTGATGGCATTGCAGTTTCTATGCTTTTTGAAACTCTTGCTACATCCCTGACTAGCAACGCTCTCTCCTCCCTCATGCTCCATGAAGTTCAACCACACCAAGGCACAGAACAGGCCTCCATAAAGTGCTTGTTACACCATCCCATCACACCAGGAAGATGTTTCCAGTACCACTACCTTCACTAAATTGACAATCCCCTCTGAGGATGAGTTTGGTGGAAGTCATTACTACTGCCAGGGAATTGAAGCACAGGGCCTCAGCTCCCAGGAGCCAAGCCTCACCTGGCCCCTGACCCCACCTTTGTAGTGGGCTCCTGCACCCCAGCCCTTGGGCTCCATGGCCAAGAACACCACCCTAATTTCTGGCAGCACTCACAGGTTCTGCCATGAGCTCTCTTTTGAACAAAAATGACTCCTTACTTCAGCTGGGAATTACTGGCACAAAATTTTCTGAAACGCCTAACTCCTTCACTTAAAAGACTGTCAACTATCATCTTCTGAGGAGCCATGGGGGAATATGACAAGAGTTTGATGGTAACCAGACCCTGTTTCCCAGTGCAAGTAGCAACTCTAGCATGCCAGAACAAAAGGCCCCTCTCCTTAGAGCTTGCTCTAACGGAGAGGCAGACCTATTCTTTCACCCCTTCCTGGCATCTGCTTCTCTCATTGGGGGAGATAGCCACCAAGAGCAGGCTGCAATTTCTTTCCCACTGCAAGCTTCCTTCACCTACCCCTGTGAAAGAAATGCACTCCTTGGAAGTGGAAAAGCTTCAGGTGGGACAGTTCTGATGTAGAAATTGCAGTAATAGGAAAAGACCAAGGAGACCTCAGGAATCAGGGGCACGAATCACAGCTGCGAGAAGAGTGAGCAGAAGTGAGATTTGGAGTGTCTTGAGCTGTGACAAAATAGGACATCTGGGAAAACAAATGCCTTTTTTTTTTTAATGTCTACCTCTACATGAATTTTCAAAATAAACCACAGTTAAAATTACTGTGTATTTTTAAGGCATCTGAAATCTTATATTTAAACTTCTTCCTCAAATGAAGAAAAGTCTTTTGGGTTATGCAGATACTTAAGAATAATGAGCTGCATAAACTCTGCACTTTCAGTGATATTGAAACTCTCAAGTCATATTTGACAAGTAGTCTCAGGGTCAGTATATTTTTCCTCAAAATGTTTTAAATGTTAAAAGAATTATGTATCTCTCACAGTAATATTTTTTCAGAAGGAGTAGTTCACTTTACAGTCCACGGTGAGCTTCTGATCAGATATGTTACATGTTTTTTCTCCACAATGTGAAACCATCAGACAAATGTTTCAAGGCTAGCTGGTAGTATGGAAGCCTTGATTTATAAAAGGGTAGAGGACCCATGGACCACAAGCTGTCTGTGTGTGAGTGCATTCACCAGTAACAGGATTTCATAAATCTGGATGTGTTCTCACTGAACCTTCTGATCTTTGCAAGCTTTCCCAAGGAAAATCTTTTGTTCAAAGTTCTGATTGTCACTATGTTTTCCACATCCAAGGAGATGTTAAGGTGATCCACTTTGTTCCCATATCTGAAGATGCATTTTCAATTGAGCCTGAAGTGCCCAAGGTCAAAGTTCAAACTGAATTAACAGATTAGTTACACCATTCCAATCCAGTCCTGATCTATAAAGGAAAAAAAGGCATTGATATAAATGGCTGTCCACTGATAGCTTTCTAGTTTCTAAACAGGGCTGCTGTTTCTGCAGACCTCTTTGGAATGACTGTTGAATGCAAACAGAACTTCTCCAGTTGGAAGCTGAACAAATCCCAGCATTGTTATCTCCCCAAAAGCTCAATCCTTCCTGTCAGCACCTCACTAGAAACAGGAGTTGTAAAACTCTGAATCCATCTATTACGTTTCTAATAAAATGTACTAATAGTATACATCTAAATAGCATATCCAGGAGCATTTTTAAATGCTGGGTTTTGAGCATAAAGCCAAAACAGTCAGTGGCAGACACCATTTTAATAACTGGAATTTTCTCAATCTAAACATTGCTAGGTATTTATTGGGCAAAAGTGGGATCAGAAATGCAACAGAAGTATATTCAAGTTCTAAAGTCTAAGTCTTGCACGTGAGTCTGATATCATGTTCTCATGAGTTCAGCACAGGCACACAGTTTTGATACAGCTCATTACAAGCTGAGATTTATTTGCAGGTTAAAGACGTCACAAAAATAGATACCAGGGTACCACTGGGAGCTGTAGAAGAATTATTCTTTTGATCTCATGCAGGCAACAAATGTTTTCAACATCAGAACCTCATAGAAAGGGAAGAAAAAAGAAAAGAAAAAAAAAAAAGTGTTTTCCTAAATAAGACAAGTAAGGCACAGTCTTGAAGACAATTTCTTTAAAACTAAGTGTGAAAAGAACAATTTTTTTTTTTTTTTCTGAAAGACAATTTGCCATCATCTTAAACTGACATCTGGTGATTTACTTCATAAACCAAAATAACATTACAAGGGATAGAAGTGAAGAACAGAAGCTAATAATGTAAAGGTAAGACTGTTAAATAAATACATATCAGCCAGGCAATGGTCTACATGTGCACAAATGTGGGAAGCAAATCTTTCTTTCGCTTCACTGTCCCAGCTATTTTCAGACTGGACAACACTTTAAAGGAATAAGTGTATTTCTTTTCCTTATGAGGACAACACCATGCTGCATAAGGAGCTTCTCTCACAGCTTCATTCAGATAGCCAGGAGAACAATTCCTGTAGAAGGTACTGTGCTAGCACCACAGTAAATATCCCAGGTCCCAAAACTAAAAACTAATCAGGCAAGTGGTTTTGAGTGACATTCTGTTCCCGTCTCCTTTCAGAACCTAGAATCAATAGGGAAGGTGATAAAAGGACTACTTCACTCCAAATAAATTAAGAATATTCTGTGAAATGCAGCCATCCTGTATCTTGGTTTTCATCTTCAGATTCCAGACTGATGAAGAGTTTAACTATGCAAAATATATGCATAGAGTAGGGGGAGAGAGAGATATATGTATACGGGGGGGGAGAGAGAGAAAAGTTTTACGGAATATATATGTCTGTGGCAAGATAATTCTATAGAATAATGTGGTGGTTTTACCATGCTGGGCAGCTAAACCCCACAACTGCTCTCTCACTCCCCCTCCTTTAGATGAGGAGGGGGAGAAGTAAAGCAAAGAACAACTCACGGGTTGAGATAAGGATAATTTAATTAAAGGGAAATAATAATAACAATTAAATAAAGACTACCATGAACTAAACAATTTAACTAAGGGGAAATAAAAAGGGAAAGGGGAAAAGGGAGGGGAAAAGGGAAAAATAAAAAGAAGGGAAGAAAACAAACAAACAAAATAAATGAAGGCTATATGGAAGTACAGAGGAAAGAAATTACTCTCTACTTCCCACAAATGAATGATGATTGACCACGTCCTTGAAGCAAGGCCTCAACGCACGCAGCTGGTGTTCGAGAGAAGGACCAACATTTTTTCAACGAGAGCCCACCCCTCCCCTCTTCTTCCTGTTTCCACCTTTTATTGCTGAGTGTGACATCACATGGTATGGAATATCCCTTTGATTGGTTTAGGTCAGCTGCCCTAGTGATGTTTCTCTCCTCACTTTTTGCCCACCCCCTAGGAGGGTTAGAGAAAGGCCCAATGCTGTGCCACTGCTGCTCAGCAGTAGACACAACACTGGTGTGATAACACTGCTGTTCCAGCTACAAGTACAGAGTACGGCACTGTATGGGCTGCTGCCGGGAAAGTTAACATTCCAGCCAGACCCAGTACAAATAAACATATTTCCTAGAAAAAAATATATCAGCAGTATTCTATGAATTTTTTTGAAATTGTTTCTACAAGAAGCATTAAAAGTTTAGCGCTCATTTCACTGTATGCAATTAAGAGGTATTTCAAAATTCCCAGTGTCTGGATTCCAGTCAAAAAGAAAGCTTATTAAGAAAAAGAATATGAAGGAGGGGAAAAAAATACTGGTTACAAGTTACAACCAATGAGTAAAAACCCAAATCCCTGCCCAATTAACACCAGTGAAATGAAAATATTGCAGATAGAGATGTTTGTTTATTTGAACTTTGTTTCCTTTCTCCAGTGAAAGCACACAATGTGGTAGGAGAAGTCAGAGATACAGAAAATCTCTGAGAGGAGAAAATTTTCAGTAATGACAGTTCAGAAATTTTTAAGAAATTACTAGCACGTAGAAAAACAAGCATGCTTTCTAGATGATCCAAAAGTCTTACTTCCCTCATTCTGTGGCTTGCACTTTACCACCACCACTATATAGTCTTTTACTGTTTCCACAAGTAAAAAGTTTGCTAATGACCAAGCCTGGGGGAAGGGATATGGCCACAGTATTCTCCAGAGGCACAAAAACTCAATGAGCTTGACAGATGGTTTTATTCATTCTTACTTCTCTGCTCATGGTGAACGACTGTGATTCTTTTTTACTATTCATTTTGCTCTATTGTCAGCTCTCCTCTGGATCCTTAAATAATTCCTCAACTAAACCCCCAGACCATGCTTTATTTTTCCTCTGAGCTCTAAGTATTTTTAAGTATATTTGTGATGCTTTTACTTCTACAAGACAATTTTCTTTTCTGTCTTTAATTTATACGGCTTCTCCAGAAATACAATCAGGTGCACAGGCATGCAGCCAGATGTGGAAGTTGTGATTGTGTATAAATATTAGATATATTGTGATTGATTATTCAGCCTAACACATTTCAAGAGTTCAGAAGAACTCAGGAGGCATGCCTACGTAATGTGAGAGCGGAATACTTAATCAAATATTGAAAATCTACAGCTTTGCTTAGTTCTAACACAGTTTATAAACAAAGTGGTTCCCCAGGCTCTAGGACAAAGGAAGCTGGGTTTCCTATGGATGTCAGTCTAAAAAAATAGAATTACCCCTGAAATTTTCCCAAGGTAAAGCATTCATAAAGTATTTCTCTTAACCACGGAGTCTTTGGTGTCTTATAAAGGCTGAATTACAGTGCAACTTTTCCCACCACTGGAGGGGAATTGATACCCACCTTTTACCCTTCCACCTACTTTCACAAAATGTTATAGCAATTTAATAATCTGTAAATATTACCCTTCAGTCAAATTGCTTGGAATCAAGAAACCAATTCAAAAGTGGTTTTGTAGGTATGGGGGACAAATGAATAGATAACTTTGATATGTGTATGCACTTACATGTAGCCAAACATGCAGTATAACCATGTAAGTCTTGTTTTCCTGTGAAATCAGAATATAAAATAAATGAATATTTGCCCAACTGGGCTAAACAGTTTCTGTACCTGTCAACAAGCTTTTTTTGCTTAAAATTGGATAGAATAGAAATACAAACTTTGCAGTGTGCTTAGAAGGTTAATAAATCTAGAATTTGGCTGAAAGAGGGACTAAATTCCAAGTTCAAGACTGCTTAGCTGACACAAGGACACCTGTAGCGTCTTGTTTTTACTGAGAAATCTTGTCTTGTTCCCTCAGCTGTGCAAAGCTGTGGGAGTTTCAAGCCATCTAAGGTGTTACATATCAAAACATCACCAAGCTGTTAAAGGTTTTATAATATAAAAACAAAACTGGGGATTTTTTTTCTGAAACAAATAACCTGTCATTCTCATTTTTGACAGCAGTAACACAAACCCCACACTCACCACTTTTGGTTTACAAGGGACCCAGAAAATCACTGGTTATTGTGTGAGAGGTATTGCAAAGACTTCAGCTGGAGTAGTGTGCTCCAATCCCAGAAGATGAAGTAAGACCACGGTAGGCATTGGAAAAGACTAAGAGCATCAAGAAGGAAGGAAGGAAGGAAGGAAGGAAGGAAGGAAGGAAGGAAGGAAGGAAGGAAGGAAGGAAGGAAGGAAGGAAGGAAGGAAGGAAGGAAGGGAGGGAGGGAGGGAGGGAGGGAGGGAGGGAGGGAGAAAACATTAAGCAAGCAGAAAAAGCATGATCTCTAGCTTAATGAAGCAGAAACTTAGCAGGGACAAGACTGCAGATATAACTGTATCAAGAAAGATAGACAGCTATTTAAGCTAAAAGACAGTGTCAACATAAGAGCATTCGAGCCATGAATAAAACTGAGCTTGTTGTTTCCCAGCTGAAAGAACACTGAGATTCTCAATGACCTCCCTATATGGCCAACGATTTTTAAAAGGTCAGCTTTTATCACAGAATCACAGAATTATCTAGGTTGGAAGAGACCTCAAGATCATCGAGTCCAACCTCTGACCTAACACTAACAAGTCCTCCACTAAACCATATCACTAAGTTCAACATCTAAACATCTTTTAAAGATCTCCAGGGATGGTGACTCCACCACTTCCCTGGGCAGCACATTCCAAGGCCTCACAACCCTCTCGGTAAAGAAGTTCTTCCTAATAATTATTTGTCATTTGATCTGTTTATGAAATTTTATGACATCCTTGCGTGGGAAGAGACTTAATGCAAAGATGCAGGTGGTGTTCACCAGTCTTGTCTTCCTCTGACATCTTCTGGGCTCTTGTGTTACTGGTATCTAAATGCAGCAGGCCAAAAACATTAATGAAAGTCCAAGGGATAATTTCAGATAGGAAAAATATCCAATTCTTGCTATATTGCAGTGAACAAAATATTGCTTTCTACTTCAAACCTTTCACAAGGAAGAAAAAAGTGCCCCTCACAATCTGATTTTAAATCCGTGTTGCAAACCTACCCCCTCAGGGGATGCAAAGAAAACTTCATCCAGTTCTTTTGGTTGGTCCTCTCATCCACTATTATACATTCCCTTTGACTTGATCTGATTTTGGAGAAATCATCTGCTGCTGTAGTTGTTTTTTTATTTATTATTCCAAAGAATGTTAACTACCAACACCTTTACCTGTATGTTCACTCCTGTCATTTTACCAAGCAAGTTGGTCTCCAATTACTGTTCTAAAACATCAAGAAATTCATATTGCATTCACTGTGAAAATTAAAATTGTACTGTTTGCAAAAGTGTTATGATTTAGTGTTTGAGTTTGATCTTTGTAGAACAGTATAAGGAAGTTTCTGAAGACAAGAAGTCAATTTCCCAGCTCAAAGACAGAGTCAATTATACCAAAATTTTGCTATAATTGATGAGCTTTACAACTTCATTTTCCAAATTTTCATCCTATTTTACTACTAAGTTAGCAATCTTCAAGTTGACATTACTGTATAAAAGTTAAACAAACTTTTAAACGAACACTTTCATTTATAAGCATTAAAGCTTTTCTGATTATAGACAAATCAATATTAAACAAATTGAAAACTTAAGTTTACACATCTGCACTGCAAGTTAAAGTATTCTGTTATAACACACCAATATCTATAGATATTATCCATGGTAATCAATATTTTTAAGATATAGTACAAGATTTGGCTCAAGTATATACATTTTTATTATTCTTCCATAATCTTCAATAGTGCAGAAATACACTGTTGTCTATTTTTACATAAAAGTTTAGACTCCTGGCCTTTTAGCAGCATGTATCCTTGGCTGTTTAAAAAAGTGTGAGCTAAATAGCTTGCTGAAATATTGCATTTCAAAAGATCAGGAATGGGCACAAGTAGTAAAGGTCCGTTTAATACATGAACTAGATGAGCACTCCAGCTGCATTCTGCTTCCAATTACTTTTGAATCATCCCCAATCCCTGGAACTAAAATGTGATTTAGAGAGGAAAATGTTTTGAATTCTGCATTTAGGTAAGAGAAAGAAAAGTCAACAGATAGAAAAACAATGTTGAAAAGGCATTTTTAGACTGAGTACTGCTGTTAGGCTGAAGCAGGAGTTTCATGTCACAGGCTAAGATTATAAGATGTCTGCCTGAGCTTTTTCTTAATAATAATGTTGTGAACCCAAACTTTCTTAAAAATAGAAGTGTGTTCTTTTTTCAACAAAACAATGAACTGTTTTGGAACAGATGTACGGAACTCAGTGAGATGAGTCATCGGCTGTGCTCAGTTACAGTGGCTTTATCTGTAAATGCATACAGACAAAAAGCCACTTGAGAGTTCATAAAAAGAACAGCCAATCTACTGAGAGCTAATGACACCGGGCTATTCTTGGAAGAACAGTGTTTGTACGTAATGTCAATAGTTACCAGTTATTGCCTCTATTTGGAAAAATGAATAGATATGTGCAGTTATTTAACAGTTCTCTCTGCAAAGACTCTAATTAAAATATTGGAACCTGCAATTGTCTAATGCTGACCTGATTCAGCTACTGAGCACTCTGTGGTGTGAAAGCATTTCTGCTTAATTTAAGTTTGTTTTCTTCACAGAAGACAACAAGTGTCTGGCATACTAAGAGGCATAGTGTTATATATTGTTTGCATAAGGTTGCATTAAATTCAGGAAGATGGATAAAAATCTGTATCTTAACCCCAAGTATTTGTATGCTAGCTCTTTTATGAGGAAATGATAGATACCCCCTACAGATATTAATAAATGATAGATACCACCCGCCAATATTAATAAATGGCACCAACATTAAATATGAGAAATATAGTGGTGAATCATACCCTTATAACCAAAATAAGCATTACAGGCTCATTCCCTCTGACATACATATCAAGATTAATTTAGTGAATAAAGTTTTGTTTCAGAAGAGAACACTGTCAGCATAAAATAAATAAATTAATTAATAAATAAATTAATAAATAAAGAAAATGGAGCATTTTTATTTGTAAATATGTAACTTGACTTTCAAATCCAATTCTAGTATTAAGTAAATCCTCTGTTTTGTGACAATATTTGAAAATCTGATGCATCACCCTTAAAGTTTTCAAAGTCAAATACAATACCTGTACATTATATGCCTTTTTTAAGACATGCAAAACAAATTACATGGTGTTGAAGGAGGACATATGGTAAAAGACAAGCAAAGAAATTTGTATGATTTATTCATATAATTTTGAAGTTGCTTATTTGAAATCTCATCCTATTAACATCTATTGCCACCTAATTACTATAAGTAATTGACAGCTCTCATTAGGAAGAGACAGAACTAAATGGAATTAAGGTCTTGCTCTTGCAATTGGATTTCCATGAGCTGATGCCTTCATTGTGTGGAGCCTCTTTGGCATATGTGGGCTTGATCTGGATGCAGGAGTCCATCTGTGCAAATGTGATTGCAAGATGAGTGCCTACATGATATCACGGGAATTAAACAGACCTGTTCCAAAGTTACACAGGAAGTTAAAATTTATCCATTAAGGCAAAATAGAGTAAAAATTGATACTTTGTTACCTGCATTTGGAAAATATTGCAAATGACTCATTCTCTGGTAATCCAAACCTGAAATCGGAGAAGATAATTTTTGCAAATATGTTCTTTTTTTTTTTTTTCCTTTTTATGTCATTAGTAGGTCTTTTCTATTATTAGTGTTATTAAGAGATTTTAAATGCTGTATGGGGAGATAAATACCCAAATCATGTTACCAATAATAAAATTTATTCATTGAACCCCACACATGCCCTTAAAAACTTACCCCTTAAGCTTTAAAAAAGCATTTGGGGATTAATTTTATTTATTTATTTATTTATTATTCATAGCCAGCTTTGAGATCAAATGTACTGCATGATACTTATACAAAATAAATTTACTCCTAATATATCCATGTCCAGCTGTGAAGATGGTGTGAACTAAATTTACCCATGGACAAGCAGCTGTAAATTGTATGAGGGCTGTGACTAATTGGTAACTAAGCAATACTGCCTGTTACACAAGGCAATAAATTGGTAGAGGAAATAAATAAAAATGGTGTGGCAGAAAGAATACATAAAAAATGTAGTGCCAAGTACACAAGGAGAAGCTATACAATGATCAAAGATTATTGATTAAAGATTAATTATGCATTTCATCTGTTTCCTGGCAGATCACCTGCCCCCTCATCATCTGTAAGCACTTTTGCCTTGTTGGATTTTCTTTTACAATCATCTCCTCATATTTGGTCATTTACTTTCATTATAGGTACAAGTAATATACTAAATAGATGCAAAGTCCATCTGCTATATACTTTTTTTCATACCTAACTTACTGAATGAGCTACTAGTGTATGTAACCACAGATTCTGACATCTCTGCTACAAGAGAGAGATCCAATTAGAGAAAGTTGTTTTTCAGGAGGCAGCTAACTCATGAAGACTGCATTTCTATACTTTCTGTTCACACAGCAATACAGCAAGCCTTCCCTCTCTCCTACCTCCACCATGGCACTTCCCATACCCTTCCACAAGTCTTTTATTTTTCCTTCATGTATTCCCCATATAACTCAAACCTCTTCCTTCACTCCCAGATCCACCTCTTGGGCCCTACCAATTTGATAGCTATTCTGGGCTGTGTAAGTGTTGATTAGCACCTGCTGATGATCATGATGCATGCTGGGCCACATAGTAAAAGAGAGACCTAGATGCACTGGAGTCCAACAGAGATATGAAGGGCCTGAAGCACCTCTCCTATGAGGGTGCAACTGTTCAGGCTAGAGAAGAGGAGTCTCAGGGTCAATGTTATCCATGTATGTATATATCTGGAGGGGGGGTGCAAAGAAAATGGAACCATGCTTTTTTAAGAGGTATCCAGTGCCATGGCAAGAGTTAATGGATACAAACTGGAATACGAGAGATTCTGCCTGAAGATCAGGAAGCACTTTTTTTAATGTGTCAGTGATGGAGCACTGGCACAGGTTGCCTGGAGAGCTGTGGAGTCTTCTTCCTTGGAGATCTCCAAGAAACACCTGAACATGGTCCTGTGCAGCCTTCTCTAGGTGACCCTGCTTGAGCACAGGATTTGGACCAGATGACCTCCAGAAGTCCCTTCTAACCTCAGCCATTCTGTGATTCTGTGACAGCAGCTGTTCAAATGTTTTCCTTCTCCTGAAGCAATTAGTGTTTGAGTTCAGCTTGCATCTTCCACCTATAAGACATTACTTCAGGCTTGTAGCCTCTAAGGGACAAGTAGAAGAAGATGGTCTTTGAAACTGACCTTTTCAACAAAACCATACAGGTCATATTTTAGTGTTGTATAAGGTTCCTGTTCTATTTGTATGGGACAAAGGAACTCACAGAAAACAAATAGAGTGTGGAATTTATATTGTCCATTCTGTAAAGTCACTGTGTAGTGGGTGTATGGCTAAATAATAATAATAATAATAATTTTGATACAAATAACCCTTTTTCAACACTATATGTATAAAACATGAGCAACAGTAGCCTGAATCATAAACATCTTCTTTGCAGCTGGGAGCAGGAAAGAGAGCTTATTGGCTGAAAAGAATGGAGTTTGTTTTACTGCAAGAAATGTGGAAGAAAATCAGATTCTGCAGCAAGATCAGGATACTCACTGTGAGAACTTAATGAATAACATCTGTAGGGGTTGCTGGCAGAACTGAGAAGTAAAACACTCAACTCAAAAATTAAATGTCTTGGTTTTCCTCATGAAAAGAGATGTTTAATTTTTGGTGAAATTAATGACCATTTCATACTATTTTTCTATAAATTAAGCACTAAAGCTCAATTATAACATTTACCTTCAGTGATATTAGGACCATATGCCCACAGACCCTGAAGAAAAGAAAGGAAGTTCAAAGAAAGGAGGAATTTCCCTTGGTCAAAAAGGATTGGGTCAGAGATCATCTAAGAATATTTTATATCCACAAATCCATGGGACCAATGGAATGCATCCACATGTGTTGAATGTGTTATTGCTAGGCCACTCTCCAGAATCTTTGAAAGGTTGTGGAGAACAGTAGAGGTGCCTCAGGACTGGAAGAAAGCCAATGTCAAATCAGTCTTCAAAAAGGGCAAGAAAGAGGACTCAGGTAATTACAGGCCAGTCAGCCTCACCTCCATTCTTGGAAAGGTGATGGAGTAGCTCATCCTGAAGGTCATCTTCAAGCATGTGGAGGATAAGAAGGTGATCAGGAGTAGTCAGCATAAATTCATCAAGGGGAAATCTGGCAGAGGAGCTGGCCAAGCCACTATCCATCACTTATCAGCAGTCCTGGCTATCGGTGGGAGGTCCCAGTTGACTGGCGGCTAGCAAACGTGACGCCCATCTACAAGAAGGGCTGGAGGGCAGACCCGGGAAACTACAGGCCTGTCAGTTTGACCTCAGTACCAGGGAAGCTCTTGGAGCAGATCCTCTTGAGAGTCATCACACAGCACTTGCAGGGCAAGCAGGTGATCAGGCCCAGTCAGCATGGGTTTATGAAAGGCAGGTCCTGCTTGACGAACCTGATCTCCTTCTATGACAAAGTGACGTGCTGGGTGGATGAGAGAAAGGCTATGGATGTGGTCTACCTTGACTTCAGCAAGGCTTTTGACACCGTCTCCCACAGCATTCTCCTCAAGAAACTGCCTGCTCTTGACTTGGACTGGCGCACGCTTCGTTGGGTTATAAACTGGCTGGATAGCTGGGCCCAAAGAGTCGTGGTGAATGGAGTCAAGTCCAGTTGGAGGCCGGTCACTAGTGGCGTCCCCCAGGGCTCGGTGCTGGGGCCGGTCCTCTTTAATATCTTCATCAATGATCTGGACGAGGGCATTGAGTGCACCCTCAGTAAGTTTGCAGATGACACCAAGCTATGTGCGTGTGTCGATCTGCTTGAGGGTAGGAAAGCTCTGCAGGAGGATCTGGATAGGCTGGACCAATGGGCTGAGGTCAACTGCATGAAGTTCAACAAGGCCAAGTGCCGGGTCCTCCACCTGGGGTGCAATAACCCCAAGCAGAGCTACAGGCTGGGAGATGAGTGGTTGGAGAGCTGCCAGGCAGAGAAGGACCTGGGAGTGATGGTTGATAGTCGGCTGAATATGAGCCAGCAGTGTGCTCAGGTGGCCAAGAAGGCCAACAGCATCCTGGCTTGCATAAGAAACAGTGTAACCAGCAGGGCTAGGGAGGTGATTGTCCCCCTGTACTCGGCTCTGGTGAGGCCGCACCTTGAGTACTGTGTTCAGTTTTGGGCCCCTCGCTACAAGAAGAACATCGAGGTGCTTGAGCAGGTCCAGAGAAGGGCTATGAAGCTGGTGAGGGGCCTGGAGAACAAGTCCTACGAGGAGCGGCTGAGGGAGCTGGGCTTGTTCAGTCTGGAGAAAAGGAGGCTCAGGGGTGACCTTATTGCTCTTTACAGATACCTTAAAGGAGGCTGTAGCGAGGTGGGGGTTGGTCTATTCTCCCACGTGCCTGGTGACAGGACAAGGGGGAATGGGCTTAAGTTGCGCCAGGGGAGTTTTAGGTTGGATCTTAGGAAGAACTTCTTTACCAAAAGGGTTGTTAGACATTGGAATGGGCTGCCCAGGGAAGTGGTGGAGTCACCATCCCTGGAAGTCTTTAAAAGACATTTAGATGTAGAGCTTAGGGATATGGTTTAGTGGGGACTGTTAGCGTTAGGTCAGAGGTTGGACTCGATGATCTTGAGGTCTCTTCCAACCTAGAAATTCTGTGATTCTGTGAATCATGTTTAACCAATCTGGTATCCTACTGTGATGAGATGACTAGCTGGGTAAATGAGGGAAGAGTGATGGATGTGATCTACCTTGACTTCAGCAAAGCTTTTGACACAGTCTCCCATAACATCCTCATAGACAAACTTGGGAAGTTTGGCCTAGATGAGTGGACAGTGAGGTTGATTGATAATTTTCTGGATGGCAGAGCTCAGAGCATTGTGCTCAGTGGTGCGGAGTCTAGTTGGAGGCTGGTAGCTAGCAGTGTCCCCCAGTGGTCAGTATTGGGTCAAGTGTTGTTCAATTTATTCATCAGCAACATTTACAATGGAACAGAGTGCAAGTGCTGATGACACAAAGCCGGGAAGAGTGGCTGGTATCCCAGAAGGCTGTTCTGCCATTCAGAGAGGCCTTGACAGGCTGGAGGGTTGGGCTAAGAGAAAGCTTGTGAATTCAGCAAGGGCAAGTGCAGGGTCCTGCACCTAGGGAGGAATAACCCCAAGTACCTGCACAGACTGGGGGCTGACCTGCTAGAAAGCAGCTCTGCAGAGAAGGACCTGGGTGTCCTGGTGGACAGCAAGTTAACCATGAGTCAGTAATGTGCCCTTGCAGTCAGGAAGGCCAATGGTATCCTGAGGTACATGAAGAAATGTATTTCCAGCAGGCCAAGGGAGGTGATCCTCCCCCTCTACTCAGCCCTGGTGAGGCCACACCTGGAGTATTGTGCCCAGATCTTGGCGGCTCCCCAATACAAGAGGGACACAGAGCTACTGGAGCAAGTCCAGAGGAGGTCTACTAAGGTGATTACAAGACCTGTAATACGAAGACAGGCTGAGAGAGCTGGGCCAGTTTAGCCTGGAAAAGAGAAGACTGAGGGGAGACCTCACCAATGTGTATAAATATCTGAAGGGAGAGCATCAAGAGGATGGAGCTAGTCTCTTTTCAGTTGTGCCCAGTGAGAAGACGAGAGGCAATAGGTGCAAACTGAAGCACAGCAAGTTCTGGCTGAATATGAGGAGGCACTTCTTTGCTGTGAGATTGACAGAGCACTGGAACAGGTTGCCCAGAGAGGCTGTCGAGTCTCCTTCTCTGGAGATATTTTAAACCCACCTGGATGCCATCCTGTGCAATGTGCTCTAGGTGATCCTGCTTGGCAGGAGGGTTGGACTAGATGATCTTCAGAGGTCCCTTCCAACCTCGGCCATTTTATGATTCTGTAATTCTGTCAGCGTATTAATTATGTTGTAGATATCAATTGAGATGACTACCTACACTGACATAGATCAAAAAGGAAAAACAAACAAACAAAGAAACAAAAAAAAAACCTGTAGGTAGATACCAGTACATTGATAGTTTGCTATTGAATGTACACTAATAGGAAAACATTTTTTTTTTTAAAATGCTAACTTTAAAGAAAATCATAACAAATGCTTTTTAAATCTTGGCTAGTAATTACCATTTCTTCTAATAAAAATTGCTGGCAGATTAAAGAAAGAGGTCTTGATCTTTCGCTAAATGTTATTGCTATTGTGAATTTTACTGAGAGAGTTTTCATTATTTCTTCTACATCAGAAGCCAGGATTGCAAAACAGGACTTCTGACCTATCTGGCCCCACTTCAGTATTCAATTTAGCAGGTCAAACATAACAGTCAGAACTGTAACAAAAATATTTTGGTCTGGCATAAGATATTTTATCTTCCCTTTACATTCTTTATAATAGTGGGAGTCCAGCAAACAAGCTTACAGTATGAGAGAAATCCACAGTAATCTGTGGATAAACCATAGTTTATAGATGTTTGCTCTTGACTGAACCTCATCAGCCTTCCCAAAATGGAGAGAGATGCAGCAATGAGAACATCTGGGAGGCTTCGTTCAAGAAAGTCTTTTTGTATCCTGCACCTAAGTAACTGTCTTGTCCCCTCCAATACTTATACTGTGCTTCCTCCTTCTTTTTCAGTGGAGGTGCTTGGCCAGACAGGGAATGGCTCAAGAACCTGGAAAATGAGCAACCATTCTGACGTCATTATAATGTAAACATTATAATGACGACATTATAATGTAAACAACAACATAGAACAAGGATCATCATGTTGTGAGTGTATATAGTATAACTATAAATTTAGAATGGGTTCAAACCATCTGCATAAGCATATGTGTTAAATGATATGTTAAGTGACATGATAATCCTGCCATTTGCCAAAGTACAAAAGGGAGAAAAACAGACAAATATTTATAAGAAAAGATTGATATGCCGTATTCTCTCTATTGCCTACATAACTCCAACTATATTTTCTAAAGAATATGGCATGATATTTATCTTTCACACAGCAATTAGGCAAGATATTATTTTAATAATGTTTGCAAATTGTTCTATAAGTGCAAATGTTTGATAAAGACAGTGAATGACAAAGAGCCAAAGAATATTTAGATATAGGAGTGCTTAATCCAGGGACCTCTAAAGATAATGCTCCTCTTTGAGCTTTTTCATAGTATATAAATCAGGAATTGGTGAGCAAAACTAGATTTTTACATATGCTCAAATACTGAGAAAATAAAATAATGTAACAGCAAATACTTGATCCATTTTCCTATCACGTAAAGCATAAAAAAATACAAGAAATGTAGAAATAAAATAAAAATAATATTAAAAAATATTTTTAAATTGTTACATGATCAGTAACCATTAGAAATCAAATTATTTGGACTTTTCCTTCTTGCAATTAATTAATTATCTATTTTCTTTAACAAGGTTTTGTGAGATTCCATTATATAGTGACATTTAATATTAAAGCAACAGCTTTATCACTTCTAGTAACAGTTCTCTACTTCTCAAGGCAAGAAACTTCTGGTTACGAAAAGACATTTATCTAGCATGAGATAAGTCAAGAGAACATTTCTTAAAAGAAAATAACAAGAAAAAATGGTACTGGTGGAAATAAACTCTATTTGATCCAAACAATGTCTTTAGAATTCAAGGGGTTTAAAAATTATTTAATACACTTCATAGTCACAACAGCAGATTCTCTCAGAGGATTTGTTTTCAGAAAGCTCTAACTGTGTAAAATTTATCATCCACAAAGAATCCCACTGGTTTTCAGGAATCTGCAATTTCAGCATGGAAGATGCTTCTCTCTCTCTCTCTCTCTCTCTTTTATTTTTCTTTTTTTTTTTTTTTCCCACAACAGTTTGATACATACAGCTTTCACTCTGAGGTTCATGAAATAATGATTCTTTACAGGAGCATAACTGGGACTTAATATGCTAACTTAGTGTCAGCACCGTAGTCTAAAACTCTGCTGAATGCGTAA
The DNA here is from genome assembly GCF_964035555.1 of Netta rufina. NCBI lineage: Eukaryota > Metazoa > Chordata > Aves > Anseriformes > Anatidae > Netta > Netta rufina. The sequence goes on from NC_140125.1 coordinate 59,098,728, forward strand.
TTATAGAATAGAATTACCTATACCTGATTAAGCAGTCTTCCACAAAATCCCTAAGTGAACATGTAAGCTGCAGGGGAAGGAGACAGAGGGGGAGGAAGGAGAAGGGGGACTACATTATTCATGACATAGAAAATGAACATTAGCATGCCCACATGTGTATCACAGTGAAAATGTACTCTTTGAGCTGAGATGAAGAGGAAGGAAGGTGGGGATGTTTAGAGGGATGGTGTTTGTCTTCCCAAGAAACAATACTGTATGATGAGCCCTGCTATCCTGGAAGTGGCTGAACATCATTCACTTGCTTATGTGAACTTCATCAGTGAATAAATTTCTTCTTTTGCTTTGCTTCTGTTTTACATAGTAAAGAGAGTCTTTATCTCAATCCATGAGTTCTCACACTTTTACCTTTCTGATTCTCTCTGCCATCCCAGTTGGGGAGAGTGAGTTAGCAGCCTATGTGGTGCTTAGCTGCCTGCTGGCGTTAAACCAGAACAAATGGTATTTTAGACCTGCATGTCTATGACATCTACAATCCCCTTGACTAAGCTTTTTTCTTTCTCTCTCCCTAGCTGCTTTAAATTTTCTTTAAACAATTCCCTAGAGAGTGCCATCAAGTATCTCAGGTTTATGTTGCACAATAACCTCTTCTTCCCAGTATGCACCTGCATAGCTGAGTTGAAATGGGACCATTATGTTTTAACCTCCTGCAGTCACAAATGAACTTTCTAGATTCCACCCTCAGTGTACAAACCAAAGCAAGAGTGAAAAATATTTTATTTTCTATTCTTTTACATGCAAAATATCATATTTCTTTTCCAATGGAGAATTAGGACTGAATTCTAAGAGTGTATATATTTATAAAGCCAGCTAGTTCTAGATCATATTCAAGGTTTAATAATAAATTTTGAAATACAGATTTTTTTCTCTGCTTTGTTGCTCCTGCCTCCTTTACAATTTTAAGGTTAACTTAGAGAACAAAAAAGGTGTTTAACACATGCAGCATAATTGATTTTCTACAAGAAATTTATATAATTGTTTTGTTTTTCTTCTTTTTCTTGTCATACAACCTCACAATTTCTTTGTATTTCTGGCTGACACCTTGGAACAAAGATAGATAATGAAGATTTTAAGTGTGTCATCAGCCTAAGTGCCCTGGCTCTTTTCAGGGCTATTGAAGGAGTTTTAGTAGGAGGCAAAAAGACACGCCTTTGCAGAAAGTGTATGTAGATCTCTCTCTCTATCTTATATGATCTTACCTATTCTGATGAGCTGGGTAAGCTGAACAATTTCTATAAATAGATAGCTTGCCAAAAACTGTGCTTCTATTATTAGCTATTAGATAGATGGCAACTGATCTGCATTCACTTTTCTAATTACACTGCATCTGGGTTCTTCTGCCTCCTCTGTAATTCTGTCTTTTAGAAGAGAAAAAAATGGGAGAAGAAAGCTCTGCCAGTCTTATTTGCACATCTCTGCCAAAATTATGATTTAATAGCAATAAAATTTTTCAACAGCAAGGCAATTTTTCCCTGTTTTTATCCCAAAGTCATATCAAGTGAACCTGAATCAATGATAAATGTCTACATTAAAACCATCATTGCTAATAGTATTCTATGTCATTCGTCTTTTGTTCAGTGTGACCAAATTACAATCAGCACATAACTATAGCTACTTGTGATTAATGATGGTTTTACTTAGTAACTGACAGTGAAGCTTCTGGGAGGAAGATGGTAATATATTTCAAAATTTCAAGCTATAAATTTTGGGAAAAAAAAAAAAAAACAATAACAGCTTTATTTTCAAAGCTGTAGTTAACATTGCTGCTGCTGCTTTTGCTATTGTCAGACTGAAGGGTTTGAAGTTACTCAAATTTTGACGGGATTATTTCTACCTTCTTAGGGTGGAAGTTTTGGCTTAGGAGTTCTTAAATCCTTCATAGATTATACACAATGTTTCAGAAGAACTAGAGAGTACGCAGGTAAGAGTGTTGCAATTATTCAGTGAAAAAAAAAGTCTCAGAGCACAGAAAAATTAAAAACTTATAGATAACCTTTATGAATGAATTAGAGAGTAGATTTTGTGAAATACTGGAAAGAAGTTGTAAAATCTTTCACTTGATAGAAATGAATCTTGATAAGGTCAGAAGTGGCTAAAAGCCATTTTTATCATCTGATGGCCACTCAACATCTTTAGGCTGGCTTTTCTTAGTCTGGCACAGATGTTCACATCAAAACAAGTGCTCCTGTTGACATTCCCAAGAGTCTGAACAAGCAGAGAGACTTCCTAAGCCCATTGCACACAATTACAAATGAACAGCTGGGCAACGTATGAAAGACCTATGCTGCTACTGCTGAAATTATTATGTCTGAAAAACCTCTGTCTTTTGAACCATTAGTTTTTACATTGTAACAACACTATGATTATTCAGAATTGAGAATGAAGTAAAAAAGGTACATATTTTAGATGGGATTTTAGGCTGCCCAGGGAGGTTGTGGAGTCTCCTTCTCTGGAGATATTCAAGGCCCGTCTGGACTCCTACCTGGGCAGCCTGCTCTAAGGAACCTGCTTTGGCAGGGGGGTTGGACCTGATGATCTTTCGAGGTCCCTTCCAACCCCTTCAATTCTGTGATTCTGTGATTTTCCTTTGCATCAGTTATCTAAATACATAATATATATTTTTATATATGTATATATAGATGTTTTGAACTAATGCAACTGGAAAGCATAATTGTATTTTCCATTTTTGAGAACGTGAAGGAAATACTATTATTTGCTGGAGTTTCACAGAATTTTGTCTTTCTTTCAACTTTTCCCTGAGACCCAAGACAAAAATCAATCAATAACCTACAAAAGCATCAATTTCCCTTTGTGGCACTTTGCCTTTAATTTCTACAAGCAGAATAATGGATATCAGCTTTTTATGTGAATGCTGCAAGTAACATATAGCTAAAGAAATATAGTTTAAAAAAAGCAAATGACATTTTGAAATTAATCCCTATTTTGACTAAATATTGTATCTAGGAGCTCTGGGAGCTCTCTGAAACACAACAGGAGAAATTTTGTTTTATTTTTCCTTTGTTTAAACTAATGAAGAGTATTTTAGGATGTTTTTCTTTGGCAAAGTCACCTTGGATCTATACATGAATCAGCAACATATTGTTTGTGGGTGATCACTGAACTCTATTTCCACTACAGTTCATTATGAGGTATGTACAAGAGGTGTTGTCAGTTGATAATGCATTTGGGTCACCACCAATGCTAACAGAGATCATAGCACAGCTTACTTTTTCAGATCTTAGCAAGAGTTTAAAGCTATAAAGACTCAACACCATACATATTGATAACATTACTTGTACACTGAGCATATTGGATCTTCAGACCATTGAAAGACATTTCAGAACCCTTAGAAGTAAAATTACCTCAGTTAATTCTGCTTCCTTTAAAGCCGCATTTATTTAAACATGAACATTGTCCTGGTTTCAGTTAGAACAGAGTTAATTTTCTTCCTAGTAGCTGGTAGAATGCTATGTTTTGGCTTAGGATGAGAAGAGTGCTGATAACACCCCGATGTTTTAATTGTTGCAGAGCAGTGCTTATACTAAGCCAAGGACGTCTCAGCTTCTTGCTCTGTCCTGCCAACGGGCAGGCCGGGGGTGCAGCAAGAGCTGGGAGGGGACAGATCCAGGACAGCTGACCCAAACTAGCCAGAGGGGTATTCCATACCATCTGACGTCATGCTAAACAATATATAGGGGTGGCTAGCTGGGGGAGGGGGGCCGGGCTGCTCAGGGTTAGGCTGGTCAGTGGGTGGTGAGCAATTGCATTGTGCATCACTTGTTTGTACACATTATTAATAGTAGTACTATTATCATCATTGTATTATTATTATTGTTATTATTATTTTCCTGTCTTATTAAACTGTCTTTATCTCAACTCACGGGCTTCACTTTCCATCTCTCTCCCCCGTCCCAGAGAGGGAGGGGGAGGGTGAGCGAACGGCTGTGTGGTGTTTAGCTGCCGGCCAGGTTAAACTATGACAAACATGAATCCTACAGAACAGTCACACAATAACATACATACAACTTATGTAAGGTTGACTTTATTTTTAGTTATAAATTAATGTATTCTTAACGTAATTTTGATCAGAAAAAAAAAAAATCAATAATGTAAATCAGTACATCAAAATATACAGATGTTGCCTGCCAAATATTTGTATTGAGATAGCACACACTTTGTGACATTCAGACCACAATGCAAATCCATAGAAAGTGAATTTTACAATGATTTATAGCGATTTAACTCACCAAATGAAATAAGTGAAGTTTACACCTAATTAATTATTCAGAATTCCCCAATAAACTGTTCCATTTAATAGATTAATCATATACAAAAGGCACTGTTCTCCTTCTGATGCAGTCATTCACAATGAATTTGTTTCATCTTTTCTAGCAATGACATAGTTGAGCAACTTAGGTACTGGATTTAGGTCAGAAACTGAATTTAGTACATCTGAAAAAATCTTTAGCTGCATTTTAGCATCTTCAGACACATAATATATATTGTTTCTGCAACCACTACTTTTCTCCTAATTAACTTAGGAAAAACTTATCATGCAGTTTGCCAAGATCAGTCTTACATTTTAGTTTACCCATGTATTAATTCTCTGACTTTTAATAACTTATATTAGTATATTAGAATAAAACAAATGATAATAGCAGTAATATAATCATATTATGTAATTATATGGTGACCTTTATTAGTTAATATACTGTCAGGTAAACTTTATCACAATACCAAATTCCACAGTTTGATTTTCAGATTAGGTGTAATGCAAAGAAGTTAACACTTTTGAGGAGAACAAACTATATCAGTGAGATTTTGTAACAAAATAAAAAGAAAATAATAGATTGTAGTCTGAGAAGAAGAATATAAGTGTGTTGTATCTGCATTACTTCAGCAGGTAAATTGTGCAGATGCTTGAAAAATATCATGACTGTAGAGATTAGTTTGTGTTTGGAGAGTTTTCTTCAAAAATAATGTCTTCATGATTTATTTTGTGTATTGCTAACCTAAACTCGGGTTGAAACATTCCCTTTCACTACCTTTGCTACTACATTTGAATTTGATCTGTAGTTAATGGATAACAGATCATTAATTAAAATCAGTGGTAATGAATTGCTGTCCCTTTACTATGCCGTGGTTTTAGTTATGCCATGTATTGTCATCATGTATATACCTGATAGCAGTTCCAGAAATTTCATGTTTTCTTTTAAAAGCTGTTTTCAAAACTCTCATCACTCATAACTCTGATTGGAATATTAAAATTCGTGTTGTAAGGTCAGTTATTCACCTAGCCTGTGATCTTATGCTGTATCAGGTTGAGCTTCCCTAATACAATCCTGAGGCCAGCTGGTTTATTCTTTGTAACTCAGAAAAGGTCTTGTGACTTACTATCAACACCTTGCAAAAGAATAACAAACTACAAAACAGTGCCACACATACACCAGGAAAAAGAGAGAGAAAGACAAGAAAAGAGAAGAAAATAGAAAAAGAGAAGAAAAAAAAAGAGAAAGAAAAAAAAGAGAAAGGAAGGGGAAGGGGGAGAGGGAGGGGGAGGGGGAGGGGATGGGGGAGGGGGAGGGGAGGGGGAGGGGGAGGGGAGGGGAGGGGAGGGGGAGGGGAGGGGAGGGGAGGGGAGGGGAGGGGAGGGGAGGGGAGGGGAGGGGAGGGGAGGGGAGGGGAGGGGAGGGGAGGGGAGGGGAGGGGAGGGGAGGGGAGGGGAAGATACTGATTTTCCCTTGAATTCATTAGGTTTTCTTTCCTGTTCTAACTTACTGTATTCCCAGAAAGCTGCCCATGGCATTGAAAGTTTGCAGTTTGGGTTTACTTTATATAAAAGCTTCTTTTATCACTTTCATGTGAACACAATATCTTCTCTAGAAGATATTTCAGTCCATGTTGTGATAAAGTGAGACTTTGAAAGATTATAAAATGCTCCAGAAATTTGTAGAGGTCTTCTACTTTGCACCTGGAGTGCATAGCATTATTTCAAATGACCAGTGTTTAATGCCTTTTTTTCCTAAGAATTAAAAATAATAATGGTGATAACTGACATCCAAAAGTTCATTTTATAGAATTACATTACACATTTTTCATTTAGTTACGGAAACTGGACACAGTCATAGAGAGTATGGCTTTCCAGTGATGCATCTGGCCTATTGGAAGCTCTGCCTACTGAGAAGGTTGATGTCACTGATCCTGTCTCTTTACAAATGTTCTTCACAAACGTGCATTTTTAAAGAAAATTAAGGAAATATTATGGAAATCTTGAACTTTCCCTATTACTATTTGATATTTAAATATCATCTTGGGGAGGGAGGAAGAAAGATAAAATTCTAACAAAAAGAGCACAAAATATTGGTACATATAAAGACATTGAATAATCTAAAAATTTTAAAAGCTACAGAGAAAAAATAGTAGAATGAAACTGTTCCAAAGCAGCAATGTGTTCTACTTAGTACATTTGTTGTATTTACTCATTGTCTTTAGACAAGTGGCAATATTTATGAGGAAAATAGCATCTTTTCGTCATATAACTTTGCCAAATTGATGTAAGATCTAAGCAAACTTGAAACTTCAATGTAGATTTTTACTCATGGGTGTCTGAAGTCAAAATTAGATCCTAATAGTTCATTAAAAGGGAAGCTATTTATCAAACCCAATGAAATTAACAGTGTCATCTGTCCAGTTAACACTATATCTTTCCAATTCATTTCCAGGTCACCAGACAATGTATTTAACATCTCAGACTTAATAATACGAAAGGAAGAGCAAAGCAATTATTCTAATTCTTTATAAATGTCTTAAGTGTCTTCTTTTTCCTCCCCTTTTTTAATGCTTTTTTTTTTTTTGTTCTCCTGATTGCATTTTTAGTTTGTTTATGTCTACATTAGTCTGTCTATACATATTCCTTTAATTTTGTGGGTTTGAGCTAATATAGCTTCAGATGGAAGTCTAAACAGAAATGTTTGTTGTGTGTTTTGTTGTTGTTTCTTTGTGGGTTGTTTTTTGTTGTTGTTGTTGTTGTTTTGTTTGGTTTGGTTTGGTTTGGTTATTTGGTTTTGGATTTTTTGTATGTGTTTCTATCTTTGAAATCCCTATGGCAGCAACAATTGAGTTTGATTTTGGAAGGTCACTGGTTCAGATTATTTAAAGGAATTGAATGGGTCTTGCACAAACATTCACAGAGTGTACCTAACATTTCCATGGGGTAATGCTCACATGGAGAATCAAATATCTCATACAGGATGGCCAGTCACTGTTGGGATGTTGATGGGAGTCACCATTACATCATCTCTAGCATGATCAGGAGATACTCCCTATGAATTTTTGTAGTCCAGGTGGTCCATGGTTCTGTATGCACTATTGAAGTTCATGCATGATCTGTTTCTATTGGTTATCTCAAGTTATGTATAAAACATCTCTTATTTGTCTTAGGTATATGTAAACGATTTTCCTGTGTGGCCGTCACTGCAACTGTGGAACAGTTTATAAACTATATACCTGTGTGCAATTTTGTCAATCCTATAGCAGGACTGCTTGGGGAGCATCTGTCACAGCCAGATTCTCCACCCAGGGAGTTAATTGGCACATTTTAAGCATAAATATCACTACTATCAGTTGTTATGGGTACAACAGAAGTTGCCTAGGGTAATCTCCAGGATTGTCTGAAATTCTTACCTGCAGAGTTCTTATAACAGTAAGTCAAATGCTTTACTGTGAAGCTGGCTACAAGTGCAGTCCTTCACCTTGTTTCAAGTCAGACCATTGTCTCAAATCAATCTCTCATTATCTCACCCTCAAAATAGGAACAGGGGAGTTCCTGGAATGAAAGGGAATTGCTAGGTAAGTGTAAAGGTTATGCACTCACATACACACAAAGCCTGGATGCTCGGCTACATTGAAATAATAATAAGACAAATCTGAATTTCCCTCTTAAAATAACATCAAAACTTACATTCTGTGTATCCTGTGTCACAGGTGAAATGATACAGAACTATGTAGTATCAGCAAGTTAAAAATAGCCGTAGGCCCAGTCACCACTGGAAGCTTCATGATCATGTTCAAAAATCTGATGTTTTATTTTCAAAAGGTTGGAGAAGAGATCGTTTTTAAATACTTGAAAAGTACACAGGATTTTTCTTACCCAGAAAACATCTGCATAACAAAATTGGTAGGGTCGAATGCATATACAATATGGGCTGTCAGATATGAAAATAAGAAAAATGCAAATGTGAGAAAAACAGTGGCTAAGGAAGTGAGTACACAAAACTGCACACAGTAATCCATTTACTGAAATAAGGAGCTCTTTATGTATGTCTAAATTTAGTCAGGGTAATTTACAAAAAGAAAGTGAGACTTTAAATGGCCATACACTGTAATATAATTAGCTAATTGTGCATATGTCATGTGAAGGTTTTCTCATTTAGATCAGATGAGGAAGAAAGGAATAAAATCATGAATTCCCAGTCAGAGGTAGAGCTACTTCTGATAGAAATCTTCAGTTTCTGCCTCTTTGCCATTTCAGAAGCAATTGACCAACCTCCAGAGCTACAATGATCACTTTTGCTCCTTCTCTAAATCCATCAGTTGCCACCAACCAAGCTAAAAGTGACCACTTTCTTTTCACAAATCCTCATGTTTCAGCTTTCATTCCCAGGAAAACTCCATCTAATAGTCTCAAAGTAATAGTCTCAAAGTCTTTCAGCCAGCAGCTCATCATTTCTGCCCAGCATGACAGCATAATTCATTTTTCCATTTATGGTATCATCTTTTATTTTCATCAGTATGATGTGTAGTTATGGAGAGTAAGGAACAGGGAGAGAGGAGAAAAGTAAATATTCTTATTTAGTTTTGCTGCCTAACTCATCCAACTAAGCCTGTCTTCTTCATCAGCAGAAGTTCAGTACCAACATTTAGGCTAAGTGAAACCTACTTCTTTGTCTAGAATAGTCCCAGCTAGACACTGAGAAAAGAACTACAGTCTTTCAGATTTGTCTCTTACCACCCCTAACACTTTTCTCCCAGCTTTTAGTGCTAACCATGACATCATACAGCACATAATATCCCTTCGGTCAGTTTGGCTAATCTGCCCTGACTATGACTCCCACCAGCCTGTTACCCACTGCCAGCTTACTGGCCTTTGTGGGGCCTTAGACAGACAACCCAGCACTGCTCAGCAATAGCAAAAACATTGGTGCGATATCAACACAGTTCTAGCTACAAGTGCAAAACACAGTGCTACATGGGTTGCTGTGAGGAAAATTAACTCTATCTGAGCCAGACCCCATACCATCAATTTCAAACCTTATGGTTTCTCACACATACATAAATGTATCTTTATATGTCATGACCCAGGGGAAACACACAAACACAAAACAGCCATATATTAGAGTGGGCCTAGAAAATGTAAAAATAACCCATACCTTATTCATTCTTTCCTTTATGGAGTAAAGAAATGGTTCATAACTATGTATACTAAGGTATACTAATACTTGATCATTCATAGACAGATAAAGAAGAAACAATCGTGAAACAATCCTGCCAGAGGACTACTCTAGTGAACTCTGTCTGTCAATGCTGTCTTTTTATCTCACATTTTTACATCCACCACTGCATAATTCGCATTATCAGTCTCTGACTCTTGACATAAAAGTAGGATATAAATTGTCAAGATGGGAAGAACAATTTTCTTTACTCTTAGTTTCATTTCACTAATTTCACTAGCTAGCTTCACTAACAGTCTCAGCTATCTTCTTCACTTTGCTGCAAAAGCTATAGATGAAATGATCCTGTAACAACAAAAAATTCACATCTAGAATTCTTTCTCTATTATGAGATTCCTAGGTGTACCAAGTCTGGCTGGGATGAAGTTAACTTTCCCTCTAGAGGCCCGTATTGTGTTGAGCTCTGCACTTGTAGCTAGAACAGCTCTGGTATCACGCCAGTTTTTTGCTTATTGTTAAGCACATCATCAAGACCTTCTCCCCTGTCCATGTCCCTACCGGCTCCCCCCTCCCCAAGACTGTAACCTGGGGGTGGGCAGTAGGTGGGGAGGGGAAGTCACAAGGGCAGCTGACCTAAACCGACCTTACCTTATGATGTCACATGCAATGAAAGCTGGGAAAAGGAAAGTAGTGAAGGTTCTTGTTATGAAGATGTCTTCACATATTGAGGCCCTGCTTCCTAAAATGCAGACAAATATTACTCACTGATGGGAAGTAGAACATACTTTTTTTTTCTTCCCTCTATGCTTACATGTTGCCTTTGCATGGTTGTTTTTCTTTGTTGTTGTTGTTGTTTTGTTTTGCTTTGCTTTTTCCCCTTTTCCCTTTCTTTTACCTTTAATAAATTATACTTATCTCAACCCATGATCCTTGTTTTTCTTTCCATCATACTCTCTTCTCCCCCTCATCTTTTGAGGAGTGGGAGAGAGTGGTAGAGGTGGAGTTTAGTTGCCCATCAGGCTAAAACCACCACACTAAGAACCTTAGAAAACCTTAGAACCCCATCTGTTCATGACAGAAACCTACCTTTCTGTCACTGTGGATCTGAAAACCATCTGAGCTAAAAGTAAAGTTGTCATTTACAATCATATTTTTTTTAACAATGTTATACCAAACTTCCCATGCGTCATAATATGACTTTCCTCTTATATTGTATTCATCCAGGAGAACTTCTAGAAGAACTTTCAAGTTTAGGTTCCTTCCATCCATTTTGAGATCCATCGGCAGTACCACGGTACTTCTTTTTCTTATTGCCTTTTAAATCTTTTGATAAGTCAAGAAGGTGCCAGCTCTGTCAGTACAAATGAAAATATGAGAATTTTCAGCTGTAATACTGAATAATACCACTGTAATACTGTAATACCACCCACAGTGGTTTCCAAATAATAAAACTATACAGGGCTAATTTAGTGTAGTCTGTAATATGGCAAGAAGTTCCTGAACTACATCTATAAGGTAACATACTAAAAAGGTTGGATAGTTTTTTTATTTGTTTATTTGTTTTGTTTGTTTTTAATTACTGAATATATGACTGTCAAACAGTAACCAAAATACTTTAATTCATGCAGAATTCATACACTAATCGTCTTCTGTTTATTGAAACAAACAAACAAATAAACAAACAAACAAACAAAAAGTTTGTTTTCATGGTGAAAAATAAAATCATCCCCTGTAAATGATACATAGAAAATTAACTAAAAGCTTTCAGGGGAGGGCAGGGGAAGGGAAGGGCAGGGGCGGGAAGGGAAGGAAAGGGCAGGGGCGGGCAGGGAAGGAAAGGGCAGGGGCGGGCAGGGAAGGAAAGGGCAGGGCAGGGCAGGGCAGGGCAGGGCAGGGCAGGGCAGGGCAGGGCAGGGCAGGGCAGGGCAGGGCAGGGCAGGGCAGGGCAGGGCAGGGCAGGGAAGGGAAGGGAAGGGAAGGGAAGGGAAGGGAAGGGAAGGGAAGGGAAGGGAAGGGAAGGGAAGGGAAGGGAAGGGAAGGGAAGGGAAGGGAAGGGAAGGGAAGGGAAGGGAAGGGAAGGGAAGGGAAACAACAGCAAAGACATTATAACAGCTGGAAACTAAAGCTTGATAGATCCAAATATAAATGTGTCACAAATTGTTCCTGGTGCACAGGATTAACTATGAATATGAACTGCCAATGGCTTGTTTATTTGTTTGAACTTACTAATTAAGATAAGATGCCATGCTGCAAGACATATCAGTTAAATGTAACATTGTATGGTTTAGATAATACAGGAGAGAATACATGATCTGATGGTCTTTTTGGTTTTTATAGTCTGTAATTTAGAAGATTTATTGAAGATTTAACCCATCAGAGTGGCTCCAAAGAGTGTTTATCAATATGGTGATAGGCACTTTATATATATATAAATATACAAAATATTTCCACAGAAAAGAGTGAATTGTTTTCATTCAGGAATAGTCTTTCTGAGACTCAGATGGATCCTGATACAACTTTATAATAATAATAATAATAATAATAATAATAATAATAATAATAATAATAATAATAATAATAATAATAGACTGAAAATTCTTTCTCTTTCGTTATCTTAAGACATTTACCATATTCTCAGTCAAGGTTATAGGAAGAACAGTGGACCATTTTCCAGTCCAAAGTCATACTGTGTCAAAAGCTACTTGTAAGCAGACTCAGACTCATTCTATCAGTCTCAGAATATCCACAAATCCTCTTCACATAATCTCACTGTCAAATGATTTCTATTTTGCTGCTTTGTAATGTATTAGTAATCAATAACTAGGTGACACAAAAGGACAATGTATTTGGTTTTGTTTCATACTATACATGTAATCTAAGCTTAATTATATATATATATATAGTCCATTTATTTCAATGAAATGACACTTAATCTTCTGAATGACTTTGATCATCTGGAAAAAGGCCAGAAATTAATTTATTTTATTAATTTATTTTCACATTTGAAATATATGATAAAAGGGTTTTGGTATTTTCTTGTGTAGATTGGCATTTTCTATATAATACAGGAAAATCCACAAACCCAGTTAATCTGATGAAGGAGAAAAGAAGTGACATTGTCACATTATTTCACTGGTTTTGTTGTTAGGTTTTTATTATTTTTAGTTTTCATATTTCTAGTAGTTGTTTTCAGTAAAAATAATGGTATTAGATTATTAAAGGCAAATATATTATAAAATACAGTTTTATGAATTAAAAAAAAAGGAATGTGGTGAATGATCTTTATTTAAATTTATATTGTTAAGTGAAATATCCAATATAATCTGAAAAGAAGTTTTTTTTCTAGTTCATCAATAGAAATGCTAAATTTTATATGATCAATAATTTCAGTGTTTGAGTGTCAGCTCAAACTCCTAACTATTTAGTCCTAATCTTAATACTTGTGGGTACCTTACATATTATATATAGGACAGTCTAACACCAGTACTCACAGAATCACAGAATTGTAGGGGTTGTAAGGGACCTCAACAGACCATTGGGTCTAATTCCCTTGCCAAAGCAGATTCCCTAGATCAAGTTGCACAAGTAGGAGTCCAGCCAGGTCTTGAATATTTCCAGAAAAGGAGGCTCCACAGCCTCCCTAGACAGCCTGTTCCTGTGCTCCATCACCTTCACTGGGAAGAAGTTCTTTTTCATGTTGGTGTGGAACTTCCTGTGCTTCATTTTGTGGCCATTGCCCTTGGCCTGTCCCCATATACCACTGGAAATAGATTGGCCATATCCTTTTGTCTCCCACACTTCGGGTATTTACAAACAATCCTGTGGTGGTTTTACTTGGGTGGGCAGCTGAGTTCCACCACGGCTGCTCTCTCTCCCCCCACCCCACCTCCTCAGAGGGAAAGGGAGAAAAAATGTGATGCAAAGGGCTCAGGGGTTGAGATAAGGTCAGGAGGAACACTCAATAATTATCGTGACAGGCAAAACAGACTCAGAGTAGGGAGATAGTAATATTTATTGCCTATTACTAATAAGCTAGAGAAATGAGAAGTGAGAGTGGGGTCCCTCCCATGGAATGCCACGGGATGCCATCCTTCCTGAACTGATCCTGCTTGGGCTTTCCACAGGCAGCAGCTCTTCAAGAACTGCTCCAGATATGGGTCCGTACCACAGGGTCCATCCATCAGGAGCACACTGCTCCAACCTGGGTCCCCCACAGGCAGCAGCTCCTGCCAAGTCACCTGCTCCTGTGTGGTCTCCTCTCCACAGGCTACAGGTTCAGCCTGGAATCTGCTCTGGCAGGGGTCCTCCACAGGCCACAGACTCCTTCAGTGCAGGCTCCACCGTGGTCTCCTCCACAGGCTACAGCATGGAACACTGTTACACCATGTTACACCATGGTCTGCAGGGAGACTACCTGCTTTACCATGGTCCTCACCACAGGACACAGGGGACTTATGCTCCAGCTTCTGGAGCACCTCTCCCCCTCCTTCCTCACTGACCTTGGCACCTGCAAGGCTGTTTCTCATTTCTCTCACTCTCCCAGCTTCTGTGAAGCAGCATTTTTGTTTGTTTGGTTGGTTGGTTGGTTTTCCATTCTTAAATATACTCTCACAGAGGCGCAAACAACATCACTTATTGGCTCAGATCTGGTCAGCACTGGGGTCCTTATCTAACATGGGGCAGCTTCTACAGTCTTCTCACAGAAGCTACCCCTATGGCCCCCTGCTACCAAAACCTTGCCATGTAAACCCACTACAGATCCCCTCTCAGTCTTCTCTTCTCAATGCTGAACAGACCCAGGTCTCTCAGCCTTTCCTCATAGGGGAGATGCTCCAGGCCACATATCATCTTTTTGGCCCTCCACTGGACTCTTTCCAGGAGATCCCTGTCTTTTTTGTACCGGGGAGTCCAGAACTGGACACAGTACTCCAGGTGAGGCCTGACCAGGGCAGAGTAGAGGGGGAGGATCTTGACCTGCTGGCGATGCTCCTTTTAATGCACGCCAGGATCCCATTATCCCTCTTGGCCACAAGGGCACAGTGCTGGCTCATGCCAACCTGTCATCCACCAGGACCCCCAGATCATTCTCCAGAGAGCTCCTCTCCATCAGGTAATCCGCTAGCCTGTACTGATACATGCAGTAGTTCCTTTCCAGGTGCAGGACTCTACATTTGCTTTTGTTAAACCTCATCTGGTTCCTTGCTTCCCAGATTTCCAACCTGTCCACAGACATTTTTTGTTTCCTTCTTTTCTGGCTTTTTTTCTTGGTTGGTTGGTTGGCTGGTTTTGAGTGCGTGTATGTATTTTTCTATTAGTGCTGGATTTTGATTGGATCGTATTTAGGTTGCAATAATATTAAAGGTATTTCTTGTCAGTTTTGTTTGTTTGTTATTGGGATTTTTTGTTTGGTTTTGGTTGGGGTCTTTTCTTTCATTTCTCTCTCAATTAAAGTAATTGATAAGCTGAATTTTTAAAGCCTTTAACTATTGACAATTTCAATTTATTATGACAATCTGCAGAATTTTGCTAACAGTAAAATGATTTTACATATCCCATAACAGCTTTCTTCTATGTTTTTTATTATATGCATTCATACACAAAGCATTTGTTTAGTTTAATATAAACACAGTTTTATCTTCATGTGAAATTCAGTCAAGCTCAGTTGGTATTATCATAGGAACCAGCCCTGAAACTGCAAGAAAAATAATATTTATTTTCCTTTCCAGGCCAAATTTACACCATAGAACCAGGACTTTACTTTTCCTGTTTTGTTTTTGTTTGCTTGTTTATTTGTTTTAAAGAGAAGAGTTAAAGTGGAATTAGACCTTTTTCAATGTCTTTCTGCTTAGAATAGGATGTCCTGAGAGTTTTCATAAATGCACAGGTTCATATGACAATTTGAACTCAACATCACTAACTTTGTATAACTTCAGTAACAGCAATATATGAGTATTTTGTACAAACTACACCTCTAAAAATTTAGGTATATACCCTCAGTAATTTCAGTATAGAATTGATGTTCTTTTAAAAATGAAATGTCTGTGTACCCAAATGGAATAGAATGTGTATGTTGAGATATTTTTCAGTGTTATAAAATCAAACTCTCAGTTAAGAAACATACATTGGGAGTACAAGGTGATCTGCCATGCTACTGTCATCAAATGACAACACTGCCAAGGTAGATGTTTTTTCCAGGTTGGCTGTCCTCTCAATATGCTTCTGTCATTCTGAACTAGATTCTTGTCATCCTAACAGTTGCTAGTTATAGGTCTGAATTTTCTCTAGAGTCTTTGTTGCTTTCTTTGAATGACAGGCAGTTCCCAGATCATAACTGCTGTGTCTAAATAGTCTCAAAATAGTATCAGGGACCAAGAGTTGAAATGTAACTAGCTGACTTAAGAACATCTATATCACTGCTGCTTCCTGCTGGACAACAGATTAGTGCTGGGTTAGTCTCTCCTTTGCTAGAAGAGACCTCGGCAAGGGTTGAGAGCAGCTATGCAGAGTCAGAAGGGATAGTCCAAAAGGATCCACCACTGGTACATCACCTCTTTTGCTGTGTCCATGCAAATGACTCTTTCTGTTTCCTGTAAGCAGTCAAAGGAGCTGACCAAGAAGAGGAAAGCATAATACTACTCGAACAAGGTGACACATAGGGCATGATGCCAGCAGAAAATATCTAAGTATATAATCTTCCAAGCCCTACAACTACAAATAATCATTAAGACTGTCTTTAGGTTTACTTTGCACCAATGAAAGCTTTATAAGAAATGCTCAGCTGTCTTAAATGACAGAAGAGTATGAACACCGTAAGTAGAAGTATTGTAATCTATACAGAGCAACCCTCATGAAAAGCCTTCAGCTCAGGTCT
The DNA here is from genome assembly GCF_964035555.1 of Netta rufina. Lineage (NCBI taxonomy): Eukaryota > Metazoa > Chordata > Aves > Anseriformes > Anatidae > Netta > Netta rufina. The sequence continues at coordinate 59,115,105 of NC_140125.1, forward strand.
AGAAAAATCACTTAAATGTATTGGACACTATTTCAAACTTTCTGCAGCTAATCAGCCCTTGTCTTCTTCATCTAATGTGCTAGCAAGGATATCTGATATTGCCAGTGGGACAGTTGGATTTGTAGCAATGGTATTTTTCCAGGATCTGGACAGACCCCAGCTACTCACTCCATATAGAGCCTTCTCCACTGTCATCAAATACTAACTCTCATTCCCTGCTGATCTTGGCTGATTTCAAACTACTGATGTTCCAGCATTTTACATATGTTTAATAGTCTTGTGCCTAGTTCAGCCTACAAAACAGCAACTTCCTTAAATAAACCAATATTTGATTTGCTGAGTTTTAATAAATAACAGGTATAAATGGTTACTATAAATAATAACACTGATTATCCTGTGTAATCAAACTCTTCACCTGCTGTGAGATGCACCATATTTATGCAGATCAGCGTAGGCTTTTCATCCATGAAATTATAGAATGTATAATGTGATGGGCCATGATATATTTAGTGTACTGTAATTGCTTATTTATAAAAGAGCTATCAACAGCCCACTTTAAATAAATTCAGAAATCACCGTGGGGCATTTCAAAATGAATATTTTATATGACATTTCTAAAAGATTGTGAACATTTCTTTGAACGGTAAAATTAATAGCTGTTTTGCTGTTTAAAGTCATCCTGTGTAGATTCATGATAATAGCATATAAACTGTAATTACTATATTTGTGTTTTAATTAAGAATATAATCATCCACCTCTCTCATGCTGTAGTTTTCTGAAATTAATATTGGGGGGATTTAAAATGGTCTGTTTACTCTGTTTACTCATTGAATGGTTATAAGGAAGTAAATGAATTAGGCAGTAAGATATATACCTGCAACTAACTTCTAATGAGAGAAATTCTGCAGGGTCATCCTTGTCTATTACATTTTAAGACACACTGGTTGATCTTTCCCCTTTCCTGTAAATAACATCAACTAAAGGTGTCAGCTTTGCCCCCTTGCATATATCATCAACCCACAGTGCATCTACTTAAAGATAACCAAGTTTTGTCCTGTAGGCAGCAATACTGCTTTTGGAAGAGGAAAAGACAGAAAGGAAGAAGACAGACATTCTAACAGAGAAATGTAAAACCTGCAAAAAACTTATTGATGTGAAGGCCAGTTAGGTCTCTATTCATTTTGACAGACTGAGAGATGAATAGATAGATGAAAAAGCAATTTCATACTTTTAGTGAGTGTCAACACCTATTCCATATCTTCCAGAATAGTGATATTAATAAACATGTTGATCCATAGAACAATATATCAAAATCACCCTTCAGGGTCATCATTTTGTTTCTATCTCCCCTGTGTTTATGTGATTTACAAATAAAGCTTGAAGGAAAGAAATGCCCTACAACTACTGTACTTTCTTTACCTGCAATAGAAAATTAAACCGATTATGTGTTCTGCTAACATGTCTTCAGCTGGATCTTAGTGTAATCTAAAGAATTTGTATTTATGACAATTGCATTGATATTTTGTAATATAGAATTGCAAGTTTGGAAAATTAATTAAACATTTTTTATGACTTTTTTTTTTTAATGGCTTGATCTTCTAGTAGCTAATAAGTTAATTAATCTCCACATCTCCAGTATAATTTTCCACAGAAGGGATATTTAGTGAATCTCTTGAACATATGGAGTCTCTGGTATCTAGAAGGGATGAGTTCATGTGGCATTGTATCCCTTAGAGAGGACATCAACAGGACCTCTCATCCCTACTAAGTCACATATTTTAGTGGAAGTGAGAGATATTACCGATAGTAAGATTCTACAGCACATCTGTCAAATTTGGTTGAAACTGGCAGATTTGGCTAAAAGTGCAGTTTCTAGGGGCAGAAAGAGACTGATAGAATCATGCCAAAAACAAACAAACAAACAAAAACTTATGTTCTTAAGCTGAACTAAGGTCTATCATGACATGTCGGCATTCTGCTTCCTTACCCAGCCTGAACCAATTTGTACAAAGCAGGGGAGGAATGGTAAATTATCAGAAACTTTTCAAACAAAGTCCAGTTGAGACTTGGCTCATGAGCTGAGTAGAAGTATAAACTGATTTTACCAAAGCTGGTTCATGTGTCCAAACTATTTTCATTCAAGTAATCCTTTCAGATGTTTTTTCTGCCTATGTTTATATGATGGCTATGTGATTTCATTAATGCATGTAAAATGTATTTGACTCCCTTCTGACATAAAATGGAATTATACCCTTACAGTACAGGCAAGGAACAACAGCTGAGACATACAGGTGCCAGAAGGAAAACTCTTTATTGGTGTGTCTTGAACTGATTTCCTACTGTTTCTGGCTTTACAGTGCAGGGCAATCTGCAGCCATTAGACCATCATGAATTATGTACATTTTCACCACAAATTGGATCAAAGTTGTTTTGCACAGATGTTTCTGTGATTGTGATGCATTGGGGAAATTTACTCTTCAGTGTCCCACAAATATGTATTTCCACCTGTGCTTGGTCTAGGAGGGGAGTTGGGCCTGTAAGATAAAATATATAGTTAAAATGGTTAGCAGAAAACCTTTGAATTGTCTGTGTATGTATTTTTGTAACCATAATTCTTTGTTTCTGCAACTAGATTTCCAGTTTTTCTTCCATGAAGAAGGAAAAGCAGACTAATGGAAAATATGCATTTTAACCCATCATTCTATGGGTAATCTTGAGATTAGGAAATCAGCTTAAACCTCAGTATGGACAGTCCCCTCATGCTGACATACACATCCTCAATTCTTTTGGAAAGTCTTAGGTTGAATGTGTGTGTGGCAAAAAAAAAAAAAAAAAAAAAAAAAAAAAAAAAAAGTCTATATGAATTAGATGAGACGCATTTCTAAGAGTATTTATATACCGCTCTGAGGGAAATACTCTTAGTCCTGGTCAGATTTCCCTCCCCTCTTTGATCAAACAGAATCACACCACTCTTCATACAGTTCTAATTGCAATCTACTCTACTTGAGTCCTTTTTTGTGCTCTTAAATTCAAAGTGGAATGGTATGAAAGAATAAAGACACATTTCCAGAGTACACTAAACCATATTGTTGCAGTGGTAGATTGCAAAGGGAAATTGGAAAAGGCACAGATCTAGCATTCTTCTGGCACCCTCACAACAGTGATAACATGTCTGGAACCATTCAGCCTTTCCCTGAAAACAGTACAAGTATGTCATATTAATAATTCAAAAATTAGGCTTTTTAACATACCCAAGATTAATAAAATATTTGTTGACTCTTCAATTTTTTTTTTCTGTTGTTTAGCTGGTGTTTTCTGAGGTTTGTCTATTATCTATCTTTATTTTAATTGAATTATCGTAATGTCATTCTGACAACCCTACTGTCTTAATCTTTGTCAATCTTATTAAACTCCTGAATCAACGAATACTCAAAGGCTAAATTTTTATCAGAGGTCCATTGTAAATATTAGGATCTCTGATGCTCCCAGATGAATCTGTTTTAGAGTAGTGTCAGTTCATTGACTCCAAAGGAATGACTTATGATTTACAGTGGTGTAGGGACTGAGAAAACTCAAGCCTTAATAAAGTGGTGAGCTCTACATAAAGGTTAAATGGAATAGAGGAAAATTTATAGTCTAAAAGACCATGGAAAATACACTGATGGAGGAATAATAGTAAAAAAAAAAAAAAAAAAAAAAAAAAAAAAAGTTAATAAATATATAATAGAGAGAAAGAGAGCATAAAGAAGGGATGAAAAGGAGAAGGAAAAGAAACAGAAATGTTGTTGATTTGTAATTGTTTAAAAGGATGATAAAGTGCAGTAGATGAGAAGCAGTATTTGGTTTTAGGAGCTGTCTCTTCATTATTGCTATTTTGGGGATTACTTTTATTTTGCTTTTATAGTTCTTATAAATCAGGACTAACATTGCTCAGGCACTACTGTGCTAGCTGCCAAGAAGATGTACATTCAGCAACTCCCAAGTTTAAGTCCTGAGCAGCAGAGGTGCTTTTCTGGGGTGGATTAACACAACAGAGCTTTGGAGGCTGTACTTCCTACCATTCCACATACGTCCCTGGCTGGCACAGCCAAGGAGATCAGGGCTTCCCACTCTGCAGTGAAAAGGAGCATGTTGCTGCACAGCTCCTAGTTATCAATACCATATCTGAGTACTCACCACTTAAGCTGCCATTAATGTTCATCTTTCCCAGGATACATATGAACCATCTATCTTGACTTCAATAAGACTTTCAGCCATGTCTGTAAGATCCTCATAACAAAGCTGTTGATATAAACTGGATTAGCAAAATTAGTGAATTGAAAACTTGCTGAACACAATGATAACAGTTGCTGATAACACAAAACTGGAAAGAGTGGTGGGTATACCGGGGGTGCAGCTGCCAATGGCCTGATAAGAACTTCACGAAGTTCAACAAGGAAAAGTGTAAAGTCCTGCACTTGGGGAATAAAAACCCCAAACTCCGGCGAGTTCTGGGAGCAGACTAGAAACCTGGTAGAAAAGGACCTGTTGGTTCTGGTGGACACTGGGTTGAACATGAGTTAGCAGTGTACCCTTGTAGCAAAGAAGGCCAACAGGGGCTGTGTTAGGAGGTGTTGCCAGCAGGCTGAAGAAGGTAGTCCTTCCCCTCTATTCAGTGCAATTGAGGTCACACCTGGATTGCAGGGTCCAGTGCTGGGCTCCTCATTGCAAGAGAATCTTGGAGCTACCGGAGGAGGTCCATTGTAGTACCAAAAAGATGATAAAGGTACTGGAACATCTGTTATATGAAGAGAAAAGATGAGATATCTGGGCTGTTTATCCTGGACAAGGTACAAAAACCAGTCAGTATCTTTTCAATGGTACCCAGAGGCAGCAGGCAAAAACTAAAACACATAAGAGGTCTGTTGAACATCAGGAAATACTTTTTTACCATACAGATCACTAAGCAATGGAACAAAATACCCAGAGAGACTATGGAGTCTCCTTTCTTGGAGATCTTCAAAAGTCATCTCTACATGATCCTAGGCAACCTTTTGTAGGTGTTCCTGCATAAGCAAGAGGGGTTGAACAGATGACCTCCAGAGGTCCCTTCAAATGTCAGCCATGCTGTGATTCCAGAGACAATCTCAATAGTGTCTCACTAAAATATTTTTGCCACTTGGAATAGAGATGTTGCAATAAGTCTACACATTTTAAAAATATTCCTTGATAGACTATCTATTTGGTTCTTGACTTCCCAGCCATCTACCTCAGAAAGGATTAACGTAAAATTTGCTATAAAACGTATATATTTTTCTGTCAAAAATGTTTATTATCAAGTAATGCAGCATTACTAGGACTGAGAAAATATCTATGCTATACTTCCTGTTTCTCCTCCCTAACATTCTCCTTTCTGCCAAGGAAATTTAACCCTCTACAGAAGCAATCAGGAAAGCCACATACCATTTGTTTTCTACTCACTTCTAATTTCAAGATCATAAATTAGTTTTAATGGTGCACAGCTCTTTGCACAGTCATCTGCATACATTATCCTATTTGCACGTCTCTGCTCTCCGGAGCTGATCAGACACAGAAGTATAGGCAATCTCCTTTTTTTTGTATTGACAGAAAATCAGTCTGTTGTCAACTTTGGCAACATCTTTGTAACTCTCAGAATGCTTAAACATTTAAAAAGTATTTCTGTCACCACCATTAAAGTACTTAGTCTATTATGTCATATACATTACAAATCAGTAATTTTGCTTCCTGGCAATAGCATAATGATAGTAAAATAAAATAAAAAAGGGAAATAAAAAGTGGTTTGTAAAAATTATAATAAAGAATATCAACTGAATACTGTAAGCAACATTTTTTGAGTGCTATCTCTTACCAGCTTTTTCTTCTTCACCTACATACAACATGTTTGTAAGGAAATCATGCAGTGTTCTTAGACTGTTAAAGACACCATCAATCATTGTCTTGCTTGGTAATATTTCAGTTGCTCTGGATATTACTGTCATTTTCATAGCTTTTCTGATGCATGGAAAATCCTACCCACTCCTTCCCAAAGAGTAATGTTTGCATATGAGAAGTGGAGGCAGTGTTGGTAGGATGATGAACCATTAATAAACCTTTCTGTGTGCTTCCCAAGTATTTGGAAAGTGTATTGCATGGCAGTCAAGATCTTTGTAAGATTAGCTTAATGCTTTGTCATTTTGTACATTCCTGCATTGTTCTATTCTCTTATAAGTTGCAAAATGGTGGCAGGGAGGGGTTCAGAGAGGACACGGAAAGCTCACCTGTTAAACACGTGGCTCCGGGACTGGTGCCAACGCAGAAATCTTGGGTTTTTTGATCATGGGGCACTTTACTCAGCACCTGGCCTGATGGCCGCAGACGGGTCCCTATCTTTTAGGGGAAAAAGGATCCTGGGCCAGGAACTGGCAGGGCTCATTGAGAGGGCTTTAAACTAGGTAGGAAGGGGGATGGGGCTGAGGCTAGGATTGTTGGGGCTGTGCCAGGGGGAACAATGGCAAGGCTGGAGGATAAGGCTATGGCCCAGCTGAAGTGCATCTACACCAATGCACGCAGCATGGGTAACAAACAGGAGGAGCTGGAAGCCATCGTGCGGCAGGCAGGCTACGACTTGGTTGCCATCACGGAGACGTGGTGGGACCAGTCTCATGACTGGAGTGCTGCAATGCCTGGCTATAAGCTCTATAGAAGGGACAGGCAGCATAGAAGGGGTGGTGGTGTGGCTCTCTATATTAGAGAGTCTTTCGAGGTTGTAGAACTCGAGGTTGGGAATGACAAGGTCGAGTCCCTTTGGGTTAGGATCGGCAGGGACAACAAGGCTAGTGTCCTGGTCGGGGTCTGCTATAGACCGCCGAACCAGGATGAGGAGACGGATGAGGAATTCTACAGGCAGCTGACAGAGGTTGCTAAATCATCAGCTCTTGTACTCGTGGGGGACTTCAACTTCCCTGACATATCCTGGAAGCACAACACAGCCCTGAGAAAGCAGTCTAGGAGGTTTCTGGAGAGCGTGGAAGATAGCTTCCTGACGCAGCTGGTTAGTGAACCTACCAGGGGTGGTGCCCCGCTAGACCTTCTCTTCACAAACAGAGAAGGACTGGTGGAGGACGTGATCGTCGGGAGCTGTCTTGGGCAGAGTGACCACGCAATGGTGGAGTTCACTATTCTTGGCGAGGCCAGGAAGGGGACCAGTAAAACCGCTGTATTGGACTTTCGAAGGGCTGACTTTGAGCTGCTCAGGACACTGGTTGGTGGAGTCCCTTGGGAGGTGGTTCTGAAGGGCAGAGGGGTCCAGGAAGGCTGGGCGCTCTTCAAGAGGGAAGTCTTAATGGCGCAGGAACGGTCTGTCCCCACGTGCCCAAAGACGAGCTGGCGGGGAAGAAGACCGGCCTGGCTCAACAGAGAATTGTGGCTTGATCTTAGGAGGAAAAAGAGGGTTTATAAGCTTTGGAAAAGTGGGCAGGCCACTAAGGAGGACTTTAAAGAAGTAGCGAGGCTGTGCAGGGACAAAATTAGGAAGGCCAAAGCTCATCTGGAGCTCAATCTGGCTACTGCCGTTAAAGATAACAAAGAACGTTTCTATAAATACATCAACACAAAAAGGAGGACTAAGGAGAATCTCCATCCTTTACTGGATGCGGGGGGAAACTTAGTTACAAGAGATGAGGAAAAGGCGGAGGTGCTCAATGCCTTCTTTGCCTCAGTCTTTAGCGGCAATACCGGATGTTCTCTGGATACTCAGTACCCTGAGCTGGTGGAAGGCGATGGGGAGCAGGATGTGGCCCTCATTATCCATGAAGAACTGGTTGGTGACCTGCTACGGCACTTAGATGTGCACAAGTCGATGGGGCCGGATGGGATCCACCCAAGGGTACTGAGGGAACTGGCAGAGGAGCTGGCCAAGCCACTTTCCATCATTTATCAACAGTCCTGGCTATCAGGGGAGGTTCCAATCGACTGGCGGCTAGCAAACGTGACGCCCATCTACAAGAAGGGCCGGAGGGCAGACCCGGGAAACTACAGGCCTGTCAGTTTGACCTCAGTGCCAGGAAAGCTCATGGAGCAGATCCTCCTGAGAGTCATCATGCAGCAATTGCAGGGGAAGCAGGCGATCAGGCCCAGTCAGCATGGCTTTATGAAAGGCAGGTCATGCCTGACGAACCTGATCTCCTTCTATGACAGAGTGACGCGCTGGGTGGATGAGGGAAAGGCTGTGGATGTGGTCTACCTTGACTTCAGCAAGGCTTTTGACACCGTCTCCCACAGCATTCTCCTCAAGAAACTGGCTGCTCTTGGCTTGGACTGGCGCACGCTTCGCTGGGTTAGAAACTGGCTGGATAGCCGGGCCCAAAGAGTCGTGGTGAATGGAGCCAAGTCCAGCTGGAGGCCAGTCACTAGTGGCGTCCCCCAGGGCTCGGTGCTGGGGCCGGTCCTCTTTAATATCTTCATCGATGATCTGGACGAGGGCATCGAGTGCACCCTCAGTAAGTTCGCAGATGACACCAAGTTAGGTGCGTGTGTCGATCTGCTCGAGGGTAGGAAAGCTCTGCAGGAGGATCTGGATAGGCTGCACCGATGGGCTGAGGTCAACTGCATGAAGTTCAACAAGGCCAAGTGCCGGGTCCTCCACCTGGGGCGCAATAACCCCAAGCAGAGCTACAGACTGGGAGAGGAATGGTTGGAGAGCTGCCAGGCAGAGAAGGACCTGGGAGTGATGGTGGATAGTCAGCTGAATATGAGCCAGCAGTGTGCTCAGGTGGCCAAGAAGGCCAACGGCATCCTGGCTTGTATCAGGAACAGCGTGACCAGCAGGGCGAGGGAGGTGATCGTCCCCCTGTACTCAGCTCTGGTGAGGCCGCACCTCGAGTACTGTGTTCAGTTTTGGGCCCCTCGCTACAAGAAGGACATCGAGGTGCTTGAGCGGGTGCAGAGAAGGGCGACGAAGCTGGTGAGGGGCCTGGAGAACAAGTCCTACGAGGAGCGGCTGAGGGAGCTGGGCTTGTTCAGCCTGGAGAAGAGGAGGCTCAGGGGTGACCTTATCGCTCTTTTTAGGTACCTCAAGGGAGGCTGTAGCGAGGTGGGGGTTGGCCTGTTCTCCCACGTGCCTGGTGACAGGACGAGGGGGAATGGGCTTAAGTTGAGCCAGGGGAGTTTTAGGTTAGATGTTAGGAAGAACTTCTTCACTGAAAGGGTTGTTAGACATTGGAACAGGCTGCCCAGGGAAGTGGTGGAGTCACCATCCCTGGAAGTCTTCAAAAGACGTTTAGATGTAGAGCTTAGGGATATGGTTTAGTGGAGGGCTGTTAGCGTTAGGTTGGAGGTTGGACTCGATGACCTTGAGGTCTCTTCCAACCTAGAAATTCTGTGATTCTGTGATTCTGTGAAAATATACTGAGTACTTGCCACTACTCTAAGTACCCGTGCAGGTTTTCTACTATGAATTCTGTAAGGCATGACCCATTTGGTTTGACATGGGACTGATTTCAGTCACTAGCCTATGTGCAAATTCCTTTCACAATTTTACCATCACTGACTGTCAACTCTACTGGGAGTTTCATGTAATTTGAATTTGTTTCCATACTTGAGAGGAGAAAAAGCATTTTGGAATGGGAAAAGGGAGATGGAAGGGCTGAAGGGAAAAGGAGAAGGAGAACTAAGGAAAGAGGAACAGAGAAAGAGGGGGAGAGGAATAGGGAGAGGAAAAAGAAAGGGTAAGGTTTAACCATAAGTAACAACCAAGTGAGAAATGTTAGTGGAACACAGTCAGTTATGAATAATTCTATAGCATTGTGCGTGCTCTGTTCTTCAGTGTTGCTATGTTTTTTTGTGTGTTTTTGTTTTTATTGTTTGTTTTGTTTGTTGTTGTTGTTGTATGTTTTGGTTTGTTTGTTTGTTTGCTTGTTTACAGGATGTGTAGTTTCTGTTTTTGTTTTTGTTTTGTTTTGTTTTGTTTTCAACTCTTCTTCTTACACTTTCCTGAGACTATATACCCTCTCTTCCCACTTCTCCATCAGATTCACAGGGGAACCGTCTACAACTATACAACTCCATAGAGAACAATTATTTCAGCTGTGCTACCTTGTAGGCTTTGCATGTAGCGAAGAGTGACAGTGAGAAATGTAACACATAAGGTAAAAGTATGTTAAAAAACATACGCTCGGATTATCTGAGAATAAATAATAAATAGAAAAGGTGAAGACTTAGGCATGATGGAGTGTCAAACACATTTTGGAAGATCACCCTGTTGAGATGAAATGCTAAAATCAATTCCAAAATCTCTCATTTTCTCTCTGTGCTCTCCTTATCTTCTCATAACATGCTTGCATGTATTCTAATACTTTTACACTACTACAGACAGTCTAGATCAGTTTTGTACTCCCATTTGAAATCAGAAATAATAACCACCTTGACTACTTTGTACATGTTATTCATCTTCACTGGACTTAAAAGAAGAAGAGTAAAAAGTAGAAAAAGAAGAGTAAAAAGAAGAAGAAGAAGAAGAAGAAGAGGAAGCAGCAGCATGAGGCTTCATTCTCATGATTATTTGAATAGCCACCTGAGTCATATTGTGAAAATCTCAATAAAGGCAGTAGAAAAGATTAATACTGTAGATATGATATAGTTCTTCAAAGAAGATTTATCAGTCAATTTTATATAGAGATTGTATACATGCTTATATGCATGCATATGTAATTCAGTATGACACCTCTTCTATTTAAAGAATCATGTCATATGCAAATATTATCACAGAAAACAATAATGTGTATCCATTTATTAATAGAAACAATTCATCAATATGTAGGTTTATATGCTATTGAATGTTGTGCAAGTCATCTTTGAGTCATCTGTATCTAAATCGGTCTGAGTAATTTAGTAAATCTAAACAGTCTAGGTAAAGCTATATTTAAATTCAATTTATAAGCAAGCTTTTTGACCAAATCATATTATCTCAGTTAACTAGATACTTGGCACAAACCCTTAGCTCATTGCTTTCTGCACATTCTCTGTTGAGAATAACAGGAATATTTGGAGAGGAGTCTTATTCTTTATTTGCAAGGCTGGCCAATGTTCACCCCATGAAAGAACTGTTTTGTGTCTAGAAGTAGAGTGAGCTGAATTTTATAACATTATTACTTCTAGGAATTATCTCCAGTCCGATTGCATAATACTTGTTCATTACCAATTCTGACAGATGAACATTACAATTGCTGCTTTACTTTTCCATTTTTTTCTTCACCAGTAAGCCCACTCGTCTTTCCATTAGGGTTTTCTAGGTTTCTAGAGCTTCAGTTATAGCAAGAACATTAAAAACAGGCAAACAGGGAGGGAACACATAAGTATTTACAATTTCTTCATCTGGATATACACATACTGCACAAGAATAAAAAGAGCACAGAGAAAGAACTTGACAGATTGTTCATTTCTGCTGATTTATAGTAAGACGAGGCAGTGGCAGTGCCAATATGCTGTCATTTTGTTTAAATGCAAGATGGAAAAAAAGGGAATTTATTTCAGTATTTAAATAATTTCAAAGCAAGTTAGCCTATGTAAAGCCATTTTACAGAAAAGGTTTCATGGTTGTTATTGTCATTTGGGCATGACAAAACAGTGTAATGATTTCATGTTCAAGATTTTATAGGCTCCCCTTAGGGCGTTAGGCAATATATTTAACAGTCACAGCTAGTCTTGCTGGCAAAACTTTCACAACTCCTTATCCCACTTTGTATCTCCCACACTGCTGAGGGAGTGACTGGAGTGGAAGCTTAAAGTTGCAGTTACTCATTACACTCTAATAACATTTGAGTTAATTAAATATTTAATAAACATTCTGGTCTCAAATCCCTTTTAGCAGGGACAGGCAGCTCCAAGGAGACGTTCATCAGTTCAAACACTTTTAGCCCACACACATATTGTGTGAAAACAGTGGCAAACTTATGTGTTGGGGTTACCTTCCACCCACCTCAGCATGTACAATTCCTGAAGTCTAAACTGTGCACTGTTGTAGCAAAATGGAGCAGACATCTACAATCACTCTACCCTCCCTCTCTGTATGGCCTGTAAATTTCTGAATATATACATATACTAGTTAGAGATGCCCAGATTTACATGTTACAGTACAGTAGTATGCAGTGTGGTGTTAAAATAATGACTACATTAGTCATAAACAGGGAGTCACAAATGAGTTATGCAGGTCCTCTAACCCAGCACAAGGCTTATTAGCTTGGACAGAGTACCATGTTTACACTGCTGTTCTGCCTGTTGCCCTGGGACTAGTTTGACAACTTGTAGGTCTCCTACCAATCACCTCGTTCCACTGTGTGGCATAGACATACACATAAAGTAGAAGTTCCCTTATGGAAAGACTGCAGATAATGTTTTCCACATAGAATACAGGCACACAGAAAATGCACACACCCTCCTTCCACTCGGCCTGATGCGTCGTCTTCAAGTGCCATGGGACTATCCTTGGAATAGGGAAAAGAACGAGAACTTCCAGTGATAACATATAAGTTGCAAAAGATTGCAATACATGGCCATGAATTTTAGTTGTTTTAGCCATCTCATACACAGATGGTTCACTGGGAAAGATCTCACACATATTTTCAACTGAAGTACAATATGTTTTTTTAAAAAGACAAAATTAAAGCTCTAATAGCAGCACTTTGATGGTATCCAGAAATTTGGAGCATTAAAGATGTGAGTGATGCCTAATAAATTATATTTACTGCATAGCCCTCAGGTTTACTAGATAAGCATAGGAACCACCTAGGAATGTACTTAGCACATAAATATTAATTGCAAACAATAAATATAACTGAAAACAAATAATTTACATAATGTTTCTTTCTCACTCCTTTTTTAAGACATTATTTCAATCTTTTCTTTTGTTTGAATATTTCCACTCTTACCATAATAAAGTGAGGGTAAAATACTCTCTAAGTAATAATAAATGAATGAATGAATGAATGAATGAATGAATGAATGAATGAATGAATAAATAGTCTCCACTATTCCTTCAGCTTTTATTTTCCTGAAAAAAAGTTTTTATAAAATTCGTATTATTACTATAATCTTGCATAGATTATAACTAACAAGAAAGAAAATTTTAAAATGCTGGCAATCACTACCATTTTTCCAGGAATAGATAAAATACATACAAATTTTAAATCTCCACTACTAGTGGCTGGGTAGTGGCCAAGAATCTTGACTGTCAGCATGACCTTTTTTGGGACTTAGCCTAGTGCCTCATGAAAACGTATTTTCTTCTAAATATTATTATTATTGCCAGAGACAGACACTTTTTCTCATATCACAAAAAGAAATGGCCAGGTTCTGAGAGGGAACATAGAAAGTACTGCCACCTGAGAGAGTGTTCAACCTCATGTCTGGCTTGCTGATGGGCAAGAGCAGCAAAGACCATAAAATACTTGCTTTTTCTGCAAAGAAGCTAGACACCAGAGTTCTTGGGGACAGCCAGTTCACCATTGTTACAGAAAAACAATGGTTTTCAAGAAACTGCATCTAAGTCAAAGCATTTCAAGCATTAATTATTAAATTCTGCATATACATACAAAATGGAAGCATAATATTGAACTATACACATTGAAATGGTATCTTCAAATTTAAAGCAATTCTTCTCTTAGTGCATTATTGTACCATACAGTCCACTCAAACTTCTTACCTAGAGCAGCATACAAGGCTGTCAGAAAATGTGAAAATCAGTTATCGTTATCTCTGATAAACAAAACTGAAGGAAAACACATAGGAAAGCCAAGAATCCATCATTAACAATTATCCTCAGTTTTCATTTCAAAATGGTTGTGATGACTGTTTAATAGTAGAAAGAAAAGGTGTTTGAGGTACCTCTAACTACACAAGATAGGACCTTAAAGATAAAACACTTTTATTTCTACCTAAGAACTATCTGCTACCTTTGCTGAAGTGTGCAGTCCCTTCTACAATAGGTGAAAGTACTTATTCTCTTTGTTTATTTAATATCATAACACTTTCTAGAACTCACTGAAGTAATTCAACCTGCAAATGACTAAGACTTCAACAATGTTAAAAGAGAAAACTCACACGCTTCTTGCCAGGAAAAAGGTTCAAAATTCATGAAAAATTCTTCTGCCCAGGCAGGACATCTAGGCACTCAGTAAGATTCACGGACTACCAGCAAAGTTAATGAATTCTCATTCTTCTCATTAAATTCCAGTTTTATCCCATAATTTTTGAGTCTAAATCTGAGAATATATCTTTATTAGTCCAAAACCTCTTTGTGTAAGTCTGAGTTACTCAGGAGGTAAACAAAAGAAGAGACATGAGATGGAAATACAGGAATGCAAATGCTATAACATACTCCAAAAATATTAAGTCTGCTATTCCTATGCATCTCAACCTCTGGATGATCAAGGATGGTTTCCTATGTAGATAATGAAACACAGAAAAGTAGCATCATTTTTCTCCAAGTAAAATGGCAGAACTGTCCTCAAAATTCAGCCACACAGCTCACAGTGCTTGCTTACTTAAAAGTCTTCTCAAATGTGTCACAAGCTCACACTCATGCCACATGTGATGTAGACTGGTCTGAGAACTATAGATAAAATGTGCAGCAAATACACACTTCATCTGGAACACTGACTACCACACAGAATCTGGAGAACACTTTTCAAAGTGATAACCTCTGCCTTACTCTCTTACCTTGCACTGCTTGCCTACCTATCAGTGGGAGCTGTGTCTTTAAACAACTCTAGACTTTTCTGGGTGACAACATTAAAGAAAAGCCATAGCCGTTTTGCTGTGATCTTGCCAGCAATGCAGCGGGAATAAGAATTCTGAACTGGATGTAAACCATTGATTAACCAAGTATTTCACTTTTCAGAAAAGGTCATGATTTATAGATGTTATGATGGACAAGCAGAAACTCCCCATCCATGCTTTACAAGATTCACCTGACTTGAAATGAAAATGTTGTTCTTTGACGGGTAAAATTGTACAATTTCTGTTAAGTATATTGGTGTCAGTATTTTTCTGCAGAGACCTCTGTTTGCAGATGTCTTCTGTACATAACTGTGAAACACTTGTCTTTTAACATAGCAGTTGTAAGTAGCTACAGCATACTTCAGGGAGACTTTATACCTTAAATACATCGCCAAATATTTATAAGTTCAATAAACAATAGAGAAGTCTCACTACTGCCTGATGATTCATTTTTAAAATGCACTCCTTGGTAAACCACATTTACAAAAATATGATTTCTTAAAGAAAGTGCAGTGGAAAATGCAGCTTGTATAATAAGAACATTAAATAGTAACAAATGAGTCATTTTAAATAATCTATTGTGATAGGAAATATTATTTGCTTTAGTATGCAGAAGCTATAGTCATTGAATGAGGTTTTAAATAGGCTACATTCTATTGTACTTTACCTTCAGGGTTCTTGGGAATTTATTCTTTCTAATGAGCTGTGTACTATTCACTTAGATGCTTCATTCTTATTATTATGTGTAAGTTTGTTGGGGGCGGGGAGGGATGGGGGGGGGCACTATCTGCTTTAGCAAATGTTTGTTTTTTTTTTTTAATAAATTGATTCTTTTCCTAGGCATTCTGTTAACTGCATGGGATAATATTGGAAATACTTACAGTGTTTCTGACAGTTTGAGAAAAACATATATAATCTTTTCAAGCAGATTATTTACATTAAAGATATTCTCCACTAGAACAAGATTTTCCCTTCTGGCTCCACTTTTTGTTGTTGCTGTTATCAAAGTGGTGACAATAAAGAAAAAGAAAATCACATTAACAACGATGAATCCTTTCTTAGATGGGTTCAAACAAGGAAAAAAATAAAAAGGAAAAAAAATGAATGAAATTCAGAAAAATGGATTTGATCCTGTGTCTTTTCCTCTAATGAAAAATACTTTCACAAGGCAGAAAATTACTGTTTAACCCTTGCAATCCTCTCAGACGATGAAACTAAAATAAGTTAAAGCATTTTTCTATACAAAATTTTATTAGGTTTTCATGTATGGAAAACGGTTTGTTAAACCTTGGTAGCTTTTCTTTCACATTTTGTTTAAACAAAGCTACATGTGGCAATATTTGTCAAGATCCAAGATTAAAGTGTTCTGAAAGACAGGGGTTAGATTTATTTGGATCCACTTTCAACGGTACTTTGTATTGGCAAAGTCCATCACAGTTCAGATATATACAGTTCAGATATGTGCACATATACAAAGTGTATATGCAGTTAAGATACACATGAGTATTATATCCTCTTCCACCACAGAAAACCCTTAGATCATTATCTTTTGCTTTCTCTTTGGTATGCAGTTCACTGCAGACATGATTTACATCACAAGGACAGTTTTTGTCTCTTCTGCCACAAAAACATAGAGACATCAAATGCAAATAGCAGACAGCAAGGTCAGACAAACAGGAGGCACCATTTTATCCCAAAACACATACAGAAGCCCTGGACCTGTGTCCTGGTTTCAGTTAGAACAGAATTAACAGGCAGGCTGGGGGTGCAGTAAGAGCTGAGAGGGGACAGACCCAGGACGGGTGACCCAAACTAGCCAAAGGGGTATTCCATACCATCTGACGTCATGCTAAACAGTATATAGGGGTGGCTAGCCGGGGGGAGGGGGCCGGACTGCTCGGGGTTAGGCTGGGCATCGGTCAGCGGGTGGTGAGCAATTGCATTGTGCATCACTTGTTTGTACATATTATTATTATTTTCCTATTATCACCATTGTATTATTATTATTATTATTATTATTGTTATTATTATTTTCCTGTCTTATTAAACTGTCTTTATCTCAACTCATGGGCTTCACTTTCCATTTCTCTCCCCCGTCCCAGAGAGGGAGGGGGGAGGGGGAGCGAACGGCTGCGTGGTGTTTAGCTGCCGGCCGGGTTAAACCACGACAACCTGCTTTCAGATTTGTGGATTTGTACATGTAGATAAGTCTGTATATCATCTGGAGAACTGCATGGAAGAATACTCAGTCTGGGGCTACTAAATATGAAGCCATCACCTCTTGCTTTGGAATTTTCTGGGCCACAGATCACTTAATGTTAGGAGTTCATAAAACACAAGGATCACTATCTTCTCGCACTGAGTTTACACTGAGACTATTTCTCTGGATGGACTTTTTTTCAGACTCTGCATTCACAGTATCTCTTTTCTCACACTATGATTACTAAAAGGGGGGGGGAGGGGGAAGGAGTTTCTGACTGACACTAATGCTTCACTGTTTGAAACTAATAAAGAGCAAATGTTCAGCTTTGGATCCTATCAAACATTATTGTTGAGTCAGAAATTAGGAACAGACTAATCTGCGTAAGTGTGAATTCCTCACTACTCTAGCTAAATGCTCATTGCTTTCTCCTGCTGTGTACTGTGCCCTAAAACTGGGAGTGCACACAGACTGCTCTCAGGCTGGGGCTCCTCCCTATCTGTGGAGGAGAGAAACGAAAAAAATGTCCTACAAATCTGGATAGCAGAAGACAGGACAACCCTTTCCACTGTCCTTTCTTGCTCACATCCTGTAGGAAGAAAAGTCAGAACAGTGTCACACAGAGATCCTGCCTAGTATGCAGGGCTCAGCCTTAGGAAATGGGTCAGGGAAGAGGAACAGAGAAGTGGTTTGCTAGGTGCAGCAGTGCAGAAGAGGAAAGACAAACAGCCAGGAAGTAAAGTCAACAACAAAGTTTCACCTTTCTGCAACCCAGAAGAAACCAGAAACTCTCCCAGGTGGGATAGCAGAGGGCAGTTTCCATGAACTGTGTTTTGAAATCTGGAGAAGAAACAGAGGATTTCATCTTATCTACAATATTTTTGCCACCCATCCCTGCTGACAAGCAAATAGTCCTCTGTTGAGAAGGAGCATTTAAAGTTATCACAGAATCACAGAATTTCTAGGTTGGAAGAGACCTCAAGATCATCGAGTCCAACCTCTGACCTAACGCTAACAGTCCCCACTAAACCATATCCCTAAGCTCTACATCTAAACGTCTTTTAAAGACTTCCAGGGATGGTGACTCTACCACTTCCCTGGGCAGCCTGTTCCAATGTCTAACAACCCTTTCAGTAAAGAAGTTCTTCCTAACATCTAACCTAAAACTCCCCTGGTGCAACTTTAGCCCATTCCCCCTCGTCCTGTCACCAGGCACATGGGAGAACAGGCCAACCCCCACTTCTCCTACATGAGAAACATCATTCAGAGGCATGTCATAAGACTATAAAATAGAGACATTTTATTAAAGTTCTTATATATGCACAGAGCCATCCAATGGCCTTTACAGCTGAAAGTAGTTCTTACTGTTGCAGATTTCTTTCTTACTTTTCTTTGTTCTGCACATTTCCACCATAGCCACTGACCTTTTCTGTTGTTTCTGGGACTGTTTGACTTTCATTTTTATCAAAATTATTTCATAGCTGTTTGTAAATAATTATGAAACAACCCAGACCATTATGAACAACTCCCCATTGTCATGTACAAATTCAGCTAATTTGATACACCTTAGCTGAGTTCAACCCAAATTTGTAAAACCAAAAATAACAATAATAAATGACTGATTTTTCTTTTCCTCTCCTCTCCTCTCCTCTCCTCTCCTCTCCTCTCCTCTCCTCTCCTCTCCTCTCCTCTCCTCTCCTCTCCTCTCCTCTCCTCTCCTCTCCTCTCCTCTCCTCTCCTCTCCTCTCCTCTCCTCTCCTCTCCTCTCCTCTCCTCTCTTTCTTTCCTTTCCTATAAACTACTGTTTTTCCAATATAATGAGAAGCAATAGGATATAAAATGCAAACTCTCATTCTTAAACCCATAAGATAATCATGTACCTTCTGCTGTTGCTGCTGTTCCTACTGCCAGCACTGTCAGCAGCTCCAGTGCTTCTATAGCAACAGCTATTTCCAACTGTGCGATACTTGCAAGTAATTTAGGTGCATAAGAAAACAAAATTTTAGGGAGGTCTACATGTTGCACATTTGAAACATGATATTTGTTGATAAAAACTGAGGCCACATCTAATTATAAATCTTTCCATCTCCCTCACCACTTTTCTGGCCAATATGAGTTTGAAAGGAGATTTTAGGAGTGGGGAAAAAATAAATAAATATATATATATATATATAAATTAACAACCAACCACCAACAACAAAAACATACAAATGTAACATCCACAAAAGCATCCCAGGCAGTTACTTACAGGTAAGCAACTGTAGGTGCCCAGTAGGATGAATTTTGTAACAAAACAAAACAAAACAAAACAAAAAAAAAAAAAAAAAAAAAAAAAAAAAGCTGCTGAAGCATTTCTCCTTTATTTTAGAAATATGCCCTTTGCCTTGGATTAAGTAGGGGGCATGTTGCATCTATTTGGAGTCATAAAGAGATTTCTTAAACATCCAGAGCAATGGTAAAACCCCAGAACTCTCTTGCCAAATCCAAGGTGTTTGGTTATTGTCTGTGATCCAGAAAAGTACAGGCTGGTACAGATAGAAGCATACTTGAACTGATCTTTTCCCACTACAAAGATTACCTCAAATGATGTGAAGAAAATGGGGAACAGTGGAATAATGTAGGAACATTATGCCTTTGAAGATTATAATGTGATTCAGTTTTTCACCCACTTCAGTGCCTAGGTATAACCAGTACACCACACTAAAATTTGAAGAAGAGAGTGCATAGGAGCATAAAGCTCAATCAAATAGTAATATTTACAGGACTTGGAACACGTCACTCACACAAACACTGAGCCTATAACTACTGCTTGCTTAGCACAGCTCTGTAAACCCCTGTAAGCTGTAGCTGCCTCCACAAAGATCAATAAACATGAAGATTTCACACAGCACTTTAAGAGGTACCAGCAGTTGCTGTATTCAGGGGTTATGCTTTCTGTCACCTAAATATGGAGTTAGCAGGAAGTTCTGCTCACAAGAAGACTATGTGAAGTGAAAAACATGATAAATCAATGAAAAACAGTTAAAAACATTAAAAAGTCCCAGTCTCTAATGTCACGGTCTTTGCTTTGTGTTTAAATCTACCCTCATAATCACCACTAGCAATGCCCACCTAACTGTATAAGTTTACTGTCCCAACTCCCTATTTATTCTCTAAGTTTTGCCCTTGTTCCTGGGTTGCTATCCACATTTATTAAAAAAAAAAAAAAAATACAGAAGTTCATTGAATAAAAGCTCCTGCTAAAACAAGGAGGGACAAATGAAAATTCAGATTCTTTTGTGTTAGTTTATTTGTTGGTTAGTTGGTCACTTGATTGTTTTGACTGTCTTTGTGTTCTTTTTTTTTTTTTTTTTTTTTTGCTTTTTTGTTTGTTTGTTTGTTTTTGTTTTGTGCCACTGGTGGGGGGGGGAGGGGTCTTTTTTTTTTTTTTTTAATCACCCTTTCAACAAGGCTGAAATATCATAGAAATATTTTAAATGGTGTGAAAGTGGCATCTTCATGTTTATTTATCTTTTGTCAAATTTCATGCCAGTTCTCAATGAAGCAGCCTATAAAAACATGCATACCTGCTTTTTTTTCTGACAAAGAGACAACATGAGATTCAAGCACTTAATACCTCATCTACAATGAGCAAGAAAGGAAAAGGGCCATATTTTATCTTCTGGCCAATAGAGGGCAGCTTACTTCGTTCAGAAAGCACACATTCAGCATTTGTGACTCCATTTGGCAATGTACCCAAAGTCCTTCTATCACTAGTTCAGATTTCCCCATTCCCACTCGTTCTTCTGAATCAACATGAAAGAAAGTAAGACAACCCCCACACTGCAGTCTAGACATGAACTATCTATCTGTGTGTTTGAGAAAAGCACTTCACCAGATCAAATACTATGTCTTTTTGGAATAGTCATGACAGAAGGCAGACCCTCCCACTTTGTTCTGTTAACCAGTTGTCTCACTCATTTCTAAGTATGCAAGTAAAACCTAGCCCTATCTCACCAATAAATTGAACATCACATGTTCCGAAACAAAGTGAAACCATTTATCACAGAGATCTCTTCATACATACATACATACATACATACATATATGTATATATATATATATATATATTTGCCACATACCCTTCTCTGGCTTATGGACTATCCAAAAATATTTTCCTTCAAGGGAAAAATAAACATATCATGTCTCATTCTTTGTATGTTTATACAGACACTAAAGCCTAGCTTAGGAACAGAATACATATAATCATTATTTCAATAGTGATTTGAAGACACAAAGACTCCTGAGACTATTCCAATCCTCATGCAGAATATCAACATGATAGACTAAATAAGAAAGTTCAAAACATCAAGAAAGCATACATAATAGACTTAGGGGGGTGTGGAAGAGAGGGAAATTAATTACTTCAGTTTTTCACTGAAAGATTTGCCCCTGAAAGAATTCTGCACAGTATCAGAGAAACTCTAAGGAAATTCAAAATACTGTAACAAAGAACTGAAATAAGTGTCATGCTCCCGAAAAGACAAGACAAATTTCTGTTTGGTTCAACTAAAAATTGTAATAGGAGAGGAAGGAAGGAAGGAAGGAAGGAAGGAAGGAAGGAAGGAAGGAAGGAAGGAAGGAAGGAAGGAAGGAAGGAAGGAAGGAAGGAAGGAAGGAAGGAAGGAAGGAAGGAAGGAAGGAAAAATAAGGTTTCTTATTTAATCACAGCATTCCATCACCAGCAACTTTAATCAAGATAACAAAATAAGACCATAGAACATAGGAAGTACTAGGCTGAGTTTGCTGTTTTATAAAGAGAGTACAACTAATATACACTATCATATTTGTGAGAGCAACAAATTCAGAACTGGCCTGTTGGGAGAGGTTTTTCTGCAGAAGACAGAACCCTCCCAGCACCCTACCTCCCAGCAGCCATGTGGCTGAGCTGATGACAGCTCCAGGTGAACACTATGTCTTCAGCCCACAACTCTGCTCTCTAACTCACAGGGTGAAAAGCTATCTCAACATGAACACACAAAAGCACACAAAGATCAGTCTCTATTTTATGTAGCTTAGATGATGAAAATAGCATAAAAATTTCATCCTCTCAAACTCAAACTCATTTGAGAGTAAAAATTTATTCTTTATCATTAAGTCACCACAATCTAAAGTTCATTATTGACATTAATTCTGGTTTGAATTTGATATTAGCAATAAAACATAGAGTGTTTTCAACATCCCACTACCCCCCTGCAGGGAAGTCAGCTAAAAAGCAAGTGAATATCATCAGCACAGTTTGATACTGTAATCCTGCCCAGAATTTTGCTGCATGCTATTGTCACACATATGCAGAATAAAGCTGTGTGTAGCATATCCATACAGATCATGTTCTGCATTAGGCAGAACTGCACTTCAATTGTTCAAAAGCCATACAATCATTCAAAAGTTTCTGTTTTCAATGTATTTCCAATATGAATTGAAACCTTGTCACAAGACTGAAATACTGAATGTGATGTGTAACTGACAATGTGATGAGTAACCAACAGCGAATGTGAAGATATTTCATTCAAATTCTTTGTCCACTTCTTTCCCTGCTTTGGATGTTGTCAGATTTGACAATACTGACAATGAAAAGGTTAGTGCTGACAGATAATAACAATGGACTTGAGGAAAAGGAGAAATCTTCCAGATATGAGTCTGGTAACAGTACAAATTTTGACTTTGTGAATTCAAGTGATTAGAACTCAGGAATCAACATGCTTCAATGTGAACAGTTGTTCCCATACCATAGACTCTACATGAATATATTCAACATGGAGGAGAAAATTGTGCAGCACAAACAGGCTCAAGTATGACTTTCTGTATTTCCACAAGATGTTAATCATAACCACTGTAGCAGATTGACCGTAGGTGAGTTAGTTTCTGCTTTAAGGCAGTCACAGAGTCAAACCTAAGGAAAATAATAATTTAGTCTTGCTTTCAGACTGCAAATAGAAATAAATTCCTCCAGGATTTGCTCATGATGAATGATAGCTTAAGGGTAGTTTGCTAATTACTGTAGAAATAAAATCAAACCAAACACATTACAGTGGAATATGGCATTGGATGTTTTACCACAAAATTATTGATTTATTTATTCATCTATCTATCTATCTATTTATTTATTTATTTTGTTGAACTGCATAAACATGAAAATCTGAATAACTTGTCAATATTAAATATATTCTAACTTGCAAGGAAGCTGAGAGGAGGTTATTTGAAGAAGGTGCTTGAGACCTACAATTTTGACCTAGTAATTACACCATCAGTTTGGTCTTATCAGAAAACAGTATTAAAAAATTAATGAGAACAGGAAATGTTAGGACAGAACACAACATTTGAATTAAAAGAAGAAGAAAAAAAAAAAGAAAAAAAAAAAGAAGAAGAAGAAGAAAAATGACACTGTAGAGCTTCTAATTCTCATTCTTTTCACCAAATCCCTTTCCCTTATACAGCCCACTTGAAAGTAAAGAAGTGTCATCTGCTGTCTTCATGCATAATTATACATGTAGATAACCAGCTTACAGGTATTTCAGTCCACACTGTTAAACTCATCAGCTGAGCTGTTTGTGATGTTAACTCACTCAATAAAAAAAAAAAAAAAAAAAAGAGAGAGAAAAAAAAAATGTCCATTTCTAATGACATTAATTAGCAATTTTTGACCACAACAGGCTCGAATACTTGAGCTAACAGCAGTGCTCTCAACCCTTGCCATAAGTGACTTAAAGAGCTCAATCTGTGTAGCTATCAAAAAGATTGAGAGGTGACTTGATTACCACATGTAAGTACCTTCACAGGGAGAAAATACAAGGGCTCTCTAATCTAACAGAGACATAACAAAAACTAGGAACTGGAAACTGAAGTCAGGCAACTTGAATGAAAAAAAGGGGGGGGGGGGGGGGGAGGCCCACCTTTTCTTAACTGTAAAGAAGCAAACCAGTGGTACATGCTTGAAGGAGTTAATAGATTCTTGATCTCCTAAGGTCTCAAGAACACCAAATACCTTTCAGGAAGTTATGCTTTTGCCAAGCATAGTAATAAAGAATGCTTTAATTGAAACACATGTTATTCCGCTCAGTTACAGGGTATCTGGGGGAATTTAATGACCTATGATATGCAACAGGTCAGACTTCAACACCTGTTACTGTAGGAATTGTAGTATTTTTTTCCTATGCCAGCTGATCTTGCAAAACAGACAGACTTCCAAGCAGACAAGCCTTCCTTCAGGTCTGACATAGACTGAAATTGCAACTCAAAACACTAAAACCATGTTGAAAATAATTGCTCCAGGCTTGACTGCTATTACCTGTGTTCCACATGCTGGGTTAAAACAACTGAGGGTAAAAGAGAGGGTTACTGACTTGGAGCAGGGTACTTTGTCCGGTAAGTATTTTAATGAGTGTTAGTGATAAAGGAATATACTAGAACCTGTTTTTTAACTAAATACACAAACAGAACTGCTGCCTCTTCTGTTGCTCATCTCAGGTGCTCTGTTAATATCAAGCTGTTAATATAAAGCTGTTTTTCAGGGAATAGTTAATTCACCTACTGATAACTCAGGGACTAGGATGTGTCATCTGACCACAAGTGATCTCTAGTTATCATATTCTTATTATAAAACAAGCTAGTTGGACCAGGTTAACAACAGCTATTCTTATTATAAAACAAGCTAGTTGGACCAGGTTAACAGCATAATACCTTGATAAAAATAAGTTGATGTGCAAGGAACTGTGGCTTACTATTAGAGCAGCTCATAATAGTAGGTCCTATGGACAGTGGCCTTGATTTAGCAAAGTGTAATAGGTGTTTAATTAGAACTTAAAGCACTTGCTTAACAGAGTGCTACAGCAAAATGAAGCAGGGATGGCTTATGAAAAAGAACAGTACAACATGTACTTTAAATGGTCAGCACAGAGTGCCAAATGTAGGAGAAAACTCCATCAGCTTGCAAAATTCTTCATTCATCTCTTCATCAGTTCTTTGTACTTCAATCTGAATTCTGTCAGTGGATAACCTTACCTTGAGGCTTAGCAATCATATGCAGCTACTGGAAACACTTGTGAATATACACATTTTTACCTCTCTTACTATAACATGTAGCCACTTCACCCTAACAGGCATTGCATATTTGTAGAGAATACTAAATTCTGTGGTGATTTAGTGCCTTACAATAAACCAAAATACAATTCCAAGAAAATCTGTTTGGAGATAATGCATTTCCCTAGTAAGCATAGTTATAGAAGAATTAAGCCCTCAAATAGCGACTATGCATATTTGTAGCAGCAGTGACAACTCAGTACACCAATAAATAAGTTATTATCCTTGCAGAACTGGAGAAGAAATCTCTGTGGTCATATCTATTCAAAAAAAAAAAAAAAAAAAAAAAAAGATAGGTGGAGAAACAACCTTCACTGGAACCCCACCTTGTCCACCTTGTCCACCTGTGAGGAAGTATACTGGCTGTGACTGGGAAGGAGTTAGTTTTCTTCATAGCAGCATGTAAAGGGTCTGTGTTTCAGATTTGTGATTAAAAAGGTTGATAACACAACATTGCCTTGGCTATTGCTGAGCAGTGCTTGCATTCAGTTGTTGCACTCAATAGGTTCCACTCCACCTGTAGTAGATAAGAACTGGCTTCATTTCCTTTCAGATGTCGGGAACAGAAGAGATCCAACAAGCCATCCAGATGATGTTATAAGCATTTCAGCTAGTGGATGGGGCTGATAACCTGAACTCAATATGTCATCAAAATCAGAATGATTTGATTGTATCTAACCTGAGGGAAGTGTAGGGAGTGTGAACAGACAAGAAAAGAATTAAATGAACTGAATGGAATGTTCTGTTAAGTATGAACTTTGTAGAGGCATTCACACAATTTATTGTGTGGGAAGGGGAAAATATAACTACATAGTTTTGTTAATTAAAAAAAAAATATATATATATATATATATATATATCTTGTGGTATATCTTACTGAATGAATAGAAAGAATTTAAATCAATACCTTTGCATTTCAAATTTGTGATTTTGTTGAGAACTGCATACTTCATTCCCAAGCTTCCATCTGCCAGGCCCACAGGATAGAACAAGCATGGTTTCCATTGGCTCTGTACCATTTCCAACAAGTTTCAGAAGCTCAGATAGGTCAGAATCACTAGTAAGGTCAATTTAGAAAAGAAAAAAAAAATCTAATAAACTTTGTATGGCAATATTATGCACCAGCTTCCAGGAGCTGTGCTGGGTATTGCAAGAGGTGTGTTAAAAATTCATAGGTCTTTCAGCATTTTGGGAAGTACTAAATAT
Source organism: Netta rufina (assembly GCF_964035555.1). NCBI lineage: Eukaryota > Metazoa > Chordata > Aves > Anseriformes > Anatidae > Netta > Netta rufina. The sequence continues at coordinate 59,141,401 of NC_140125.1, forward strand.
ATGAGAAGTTGTCCCCTTGTTGTCACACACAAAACATGATGGCAATTACACATCTACAACACCATTCCTGATGTCATCAGTTTATCCCTCCTGGAACACAAGGCTCTAGGGTTCTTTAGTACAGTGATTTTAGAAAGAAACACTGAGCAGTAGATATTTCTTTGGGATTGATCAAAATAGAGTTAAGCATAATTTTCATAGCCTAAATCACATCTTTATTCTGGTATCCACTGTTCTCCAGAGAAAATTAGAAACTAGATTACATAGGAGAAGCTGTTTGCAGTTCAATCTTATCTTCTTTAAAAAATAATAAATTTGCTCACCTTGTATTACTTTCTGCATTTAAAATATATTCCATGTCTCAGGGCCACATGTGATAGAAATTAATAAAAGTTTGCTGAAGTCCTTGTTGTCCACTCCATATTTATTCATATTCATATTCATATTTATTCAAAGAAAAAATATTGACACTTTTCCCTCCTAAGGTACCAAAGATCAAATGGAAATAACTAGTCACAGGCTTGCCTTGTTTTTGTTAATCTTTGTTTTATTTCTTAGTATTTCAGTGACCAGATTACCTTGTTTCATAATAAATGTATGATAACTATTTCATAATAACTGTATGATAACACTTGTGGTCAGATGACAGGACCACAAGATAGTCTTCAAGAAGTAATAGAAAGGTAAGTTTGTTTCCAAAGCAACTGCAAGGTCAGGGGCTTTATTCTAAACAGATCAGGGCTAACAATGACTAAATGACTTAGAAATATAAGTAAAACCTTCTCAAATATGTCATTCAAATGTTTTGTAGAAATATACATTTCAATGAAACTTAAACCTGGGATGAAATTTCTGCCAAATATGGCATATTGTAGAGCTTTCATCTGTGTGGGAGAGGTCTTACTTCAAATCCTAACTGACTTAATGCAGAAATTTAATTCTAGGTTTGTCAGGCATTCTAGCAAATATCAAGCTGATAAGATACAGACCCCACATTTTACAAGCATTACAGCTAAAGTTGTTGTATCTGTACAGAGAAAATATCAGACTATGGAAGAAAACAGGAAAAGATGTAGGAGCCATTCAAATATCAAAACAGGTGCACAGTTCATCCCACTTAAAAAACAAGTATCAAAAAGAGACCAGCTTCTTACTTTTCCCCAGTGACAGTAGAGCAAGCCTAAGGTCAGATACAGTATAGAAAAGATCAGATACACTATAGAAAAGTAAATGCAGGTGAGGTATTCCCACTCCATTGCTTTACAGTCTGTTACTTAGATCCAAATGAGCTTAACCAAAACATTAAAATCCTAGCTGAATCCTGAACATGAAAGTTTTTAGTATAGTGTGTATATGTGTGTGTGAAATTAGTAAGTCTCAAATTTGATTTGTATAGGAACAAAAAGAGAGGAGGAAGAGGAAGAGGAAGAGGAAGAGGAAGAGGAGGAAGAGGAGGAAGAGGAGGAAGGAAGGAAGGAAGGAAGGAAGGAAGGAAGGAAGGAAGGAAGGAAGGAAGGAAGGAAGGAAGGAAGGAAGGAGAGAAAGAAAGAGAGAGAGAGAGAAAGAAAAGAGACCTTGATCATTTGGGCAGCGAAGAACTCATGTTATATTTCTGCTTGCCTGGCTAAAGATGAACAAAGAATTAATACGCACTATACGATGGCAATAAGAATACACAGGTGCCAGAGACCTGATGACTGAAGAGAAAAATCAGGCCATATTTAGGTGGCAGAATCCCTCAAAATCAGATGTAGCCACAGGCAGGAAAGATGAGAAACCTGACCCATTTTTCTCAGTTACAGAGAAGGAAATATAACTTTTTCTCCGCCTCATATATGCATGTCATCCACATCCTCAGACAGTCCAGACTACCAGACTGATAATGAACTGGTGAATCCAAACAGAATACTGTCAGACAAGATAATAAAAATATTTTAAGTCAGTTGATGGTAGTTTTCTTCCAGAAACACAAAAAATATCCCTTCTTATCTGCATTGTATCTTTGGGAAGATGATAGAGAGCTGTCTTTCCTGATATAAAACTTTCAAAGACTTAAAGTAATGATTTGAAAATCTGAAATGATTTAAATCTGAAATGATTTAAAACTTGTACGTGAGCATTCTTCACATATGAGCACAATTTGTGTTATATAATTTCAGGTATGAAGGTGAGAACTTTATACCGGGCTGCTGTATTGTACTCATATTATTGGAGTGTTATTAGTATAGGCTTGTTTTAAGGAATGCATGCATTATAACTTAAAAAGAGAAGTTTGCAGAGGCTATGTTCTTCAACAAATGTATAAAGACTTCTGCTTTTTTTTTTTTCTGAGATAAAACTATTTTTACTACAGTTTCTTAAAATCAATTCAACAGTTTATAAACAAGATTAATAATTTTTCCTGTATGGTGAATTTATTTTCAAAATATTTAACTGGGAAAATAAAACGTCTTTTGGGAATCTTTTACTCACAGATTTTCTGGAAAAAGTAGAAAATATGGAGATGAAAATGCTATGTTTAACATATTCGAAAGACAGTCTGCAATTGCTTACCATTTTAAGAGATGCATTCTCTTCACAAGCCTCTATTTTCTTTTGTTGAGCAATAGAAAGGTTCAAGAAACTATTATTTTTAATTCCTTTGACTTCTGGAGCTCAGGTACCCTGGGAGATAAGGACACTGGTTCAGACTCAATTACATCATTTTATGAAATCTGTCATTCATTCAAGACTTGTCATATTTCTCTACTTAAAAGTTTCATTAAGATCTGTTTACACATTTTAGTCAAAAAAAAAACAAGTACTCTTCAATTCTGAATTTCAGTTCACTGCAGAAGTGAGGAGCGGAGCGGAGCGGAGCGGAGCGGAGCGGAGCGGAGAGGAGAGGAGAGGAGAGGAGAGGAGAGGAGAGGAGAGGAGAGGAGAGGAGAGGAGAGGAGAGGAGAGGAGAGGAGAGGAGAGGAGAGGAGAGGAGAGGAGAGGAGAGGGAACCCAAAACAGATCATATAGTCTTCCAGGAAGTCTAACGCAATATTTATTATTATTACTACTTTGTCTTGGGTTTATTTATCTGAGAATGAAGACCATAAAAGATCTGGACTAGGACCAGAATCTTTCCTAGAATTATTCAGATCTATCATTAGAAAAAATCTTCTCCAAAAAGGTGCTTAGATGTGTTGGTGCTACACTTTTACTCTGATATTATTTACTCATGTGCTAATTTTAAGTGACAACAATATTTACAAAGAAACAGCATGTTTTCCTTTTGTTGGGATTAAAATGCTGAGGATTATGCTGCATACCTGATAAATAGCAAAAAGGAAATGTACTTGTGAATATTATTAGCTTATTTTCTAGAGACAAAGAATCCCCAGAAGTCAACTTATCAACAGAGTATACAGACAGTAAATGCCAGAAAAGATGGGTACTATACTAATATATATTAGATTATGCATCCTTTCCCCAGTAGGAAAACAGTAAACAGCATGTGTCTTCAGAAGCCTTCCTCCCAGAGCCCACATCCACTAGCATGCAGAGCAGTCTAATTCCATGAAATTCAGAAATAAGAACAAAAATGAAAGGGTTACATAGTCTGCCCCTCACCTTTACTCCATTAATTCTGTTGGCACTATTATGTCAGATAGTCTGAAGTGGCATTCTTTCCATTTCTTTGGAGCAACATCAGAAAAAAGTGCACGCATATTTTTCCTTAAATAATATAGGATATGATAATTCTGACTTCAGTGTCAAGGACATCATTCCTTTTTCCTCACTCACTACCTGCCTATTTGGCCCTCCTCCACCCCACAGATGAAGCAAAAATCAAACCAGTTTTCATGATTGTTCCCCAAAAGTTCAGTCTTCTTCCTTGCAACCAAACTCAGATCAGTCAGAATTTTTGCTCCCGAGGATGATATCTGTATAGAATAGAATGGTTGAAAATGGATTGAATTTAAGAAACAAGATCTGGCAACCATCCCTCTTCTCCACCATATGATCAATTATTTTCCTACTTTGTTAGAATAATGAGGTAATTTAATAACATGATTCTTATTAAAGCAAATTGCATTAAAATAACAGATACCCCCTTTGAAAGTTATGAATTTAAACCAAACAACATTAAATTCAAATTCCTGGTAGAGTTCATTGTTTTCTGCCAGTTCATGCTGGCATAGTCTGTATTTTCTCCGTAACTTCCAATGAGATAACTATTTCTCTTGTAAAAGAAACAAAGGGTCTTGATAACACAGGTGAAACTGTTAAAAATCCACCTCTTTAAACAAAGTAGTAAATAAAGACTGCTCTCTTGCTCACTGAAGATTTTATTTTTCCACACACTTTCAGTTGAATGTAAATATTGTCTGTTGTGTCCTTTTTCCAGATACAGATATGCACAAGTTCAGATACTGTAAGAGATGTCATGTGGTCGTGACAGCTCATGTCATTATACTATAAATAGATATCCACAGGCATAGGAAGGAACCTTGTTGTGCTGCTGTTCGCAATGATGACTGACTGTCATCATAATGTTTTCCCTTTCAGTAATATAATTTTACTTAATGATTGCTTCCCTCAGTATTCTATTTTTGGAAAGGATATTTAATTATATGCCTGCTTTATCACATCTTATATTAACTACATCCAGAGGTCATGTGCCAGCACTTTTAATATTTAATGTTTTGAAAATAAATTAAAATACATAATTTTTGGATAACTAATTTCCAGATACTACAAAAGGATTACCAAAACAATTATTCTCTATATTGTAAGTCTAGATGACTCAAATGACAGCTAAATGGAAGCTGGGTTTTCCTCTTTAGGATACCAATTCAAATCCATCTGGTTCACTACACACAGAAAGTCAGAATCAAATCTGAGTGGCTGAGTCATTTGCTGCAACAATGACACTGATTTATGCTGGGATTTTCAAGGCATCCCAGAAGTGCCTAATCTCCTCAGGTACCTTTGAAAATCCTAGTCTCAGCTCTTTTCTTAGTTCACAAAGTCATTCACAAAGTGCAAAATCCTCACTCCATCAAAATCAAAGGGAATTCTGCCCTTCAGTAAGCAGTAAGGCTAGAATTCAAACTACTCAGGCCAACTTTTACTTTGTTCATTTCTTTTCCTTTTTTTTTTTTTTTTTCTTTTTGGGGGCAGGGGGGTATCAGTGAGGTGACTGACTGTGTTTGATTCAGGAATTGTGTTTTGTTTTTATTGTTTTGTTTTGTTTGTGTTTATTTGTTTGTTTTATTTAATACCAAGTTATGTACTATTACTTGCTCTTTGAGTATGGAAACTATGGGAGGCAACCTCAGCAAGAAAGGGTTGAGAAAAAAAAAACTAATTGGAGTATGAATACTGCTGTTTGGATACACTTGTTGAAGGACATTCTCCAGACCATTAGTCATGCTGTGACAGATTTTAGAAATCCCAGTACTGTTCAGGGTCCTAAATTTGGGGAATGCCTGTAAAGAAGGTCACAGCCCAATAGGATTTTTAATTAAACTAGTGAGAAAAGATAGATGAAAACTGAACATAATCACCTCTTTCTACAGATGGAGAAATGAGGCTAAAAAATCTGAAATGACTTTTCAGACTTCATATTAGAAGCAAGCAACCAATCCAAGAACTGCATTAGGCCTTCAAAATCCACATCAAGTATAGTCATATAACCTATATGGTTACAGTCATATTTTCATTCAGATATGTATATGTTGAAATGTTAAATTTTACAAATAATATATATGAGCATAAAAAGGATAACAGAGAAAGTCATTATCAATGTTTAAACAAATGTTTTTGAACTCTGTTGTAATCCATTTCTCCTGAGCAGGATCCTATACATGTTAGAAAATAAATCTCTGTATCACAGTTCTGGTAGTGATGAGATAGTTGTCAAGGATTCTAATATTTATACATATGAATATGAAGTAGTTCAATATTTGAAGATTATAAGACTAAAAGTGACTTCTTCAGTGTGTCCCAGCCCTTCTAATTTGTACTGAGATAATTTTAAAGTGTTATTTATCATCTCCTCAGCCTCATCACACTTACTCATCCATTTGTAATGTTTTTAGGAGATGTGCTGGCAAACTGTTAGTCTTCTGGCCTAGCAGGAGTTGATCGTATCCTCAAACCCGTTGCTTTTGTGTGTGTGTGTTTTTTTGTTTGTTTGTTTGTTTGTGTGTGTGTGTGTTTTGTTTTTTCTTTTTTTTCTGTTCTTGGCAATGGCAAGCATTTTCACTGTAGCCACTTGTAACCCACTCACTTCTCTTCATGGCACAATTATATTTTCTGCTCATCCCTTCTGGAACATGGAATCAAGAAGCAAGGAAACAATCACAAAGTTACAATAAAGGTGATTTGATTCAATCAAGGAAAAAAAAAAGGGGGGGGGGGGGGGGGGGGAAATTCCTCTTCAGAAACATCTGGACAGTGACTTTGTCTATCCTAGTATATCTCAATCTAAGTTCATTAGACAAGCAGTGTTTCATAGTCCTTCAACTTTTGGATTGAGGATTGGATTAGACTGCTTATTCTATAACAGCAGACAATGAAAGTCCAACAGTTGAAGCAACAAGCTAGACAAATACTTCAGAATACAAAAAAATTGTGTGAGGGAATAAAGACAGAGTAAGAGCACAGTAATTGCAGCTTCTCTACTGAGGCCTGTAAGGGGAAGATGGGGATTTTTACAAAGGCAAATCATGAAGGAATTTCTAGAGATTTCATTTTGCTTTGACAGAAAGGAATTCAGTTACCAGAACAGATTTCATACACTAGGAACTATTTTGCTGAGAATTTTGCACCCAGAAAATGTACTAGAATCAGACTTTTTTATTAATCTCCCATAACAAAGCCAGGTGAATTAGTACTGTTGAGAGGGAAGACATAAAGATACAATGAAACTAGGACCACAGTATGCAAGGAGAAATAATCATGCAATTTTTCCTGATAGTCTGACAGCTTCACACACTTTCTCAGGTTGAAATGGTGTTTTGAAAATACCTACCCATGAAGAATTGGCCACAGCAGGGATTTGTCAGGGGTAGTCAATATAGAATAAGGAGAAATCCACTTTGACTTCCTGTGTCACAACAATAAGATTGTAAAATTTCCAATGAGTAGTGAATCATCCAGTTCCTGGCTGAAATCAAATCTAGTGAATGTAAGTCTTTTGTCTTCAGCAGACTGTGAGGAACTTTGACCTGCTTGCAGTGACTGATTTTTATTTCAGTCAAAATGGCTAAGAACTCATTCATTGGAGGTTCTGGGTTTGTTCTTCAGTTCTCTACAAGGAAAATTTTTTCTTGGAATATTTTTTCTGGCTTTAGGAGTGCCTTATGTAGGAATCCCTGCAAGGAAAGAAGTCTCTGAACTCTGTCTACACATGAAGCAAGGAACAGTGAACATCTACTTCATATAACACATTGTGTTATATTAATGTCTAAGCCCCTAACATGACATTCGGTTGACTGTTGATCTCTTCTTTGGTGCACTGAGCAACATATATATATATGTGTATATTTGACCCATGAACTCATAACTCAGCATGTACTTTAGAAAGGCAAAGGGAAAAAAGATTCCAGCAAAGTACTACCTAGAAGCAAAAGATGAGATTAGGGCAGAAAACTTTAAGATAATATGCAAATCTGTTTTAATAGAGCCAGAGGGAAATAATGCTGACACCAGCTGTCCTTCAACACTCAAATGCTATGAATAAAGTATTGTGTTAAATTCCTACCTCATTAAATCAGCTGTTTTTCTATGTTGTGTTCTGCTACTGCAGCTCTGACTTGCATTTATGGTGTTGCCTGTAATACCTTGTAAGGAAAACAAAATGCCTGAACTATGAGGTATAATGTACTACAAAAGTCAGGCCAGCTACATTCTTTTCTAGTTAAGTAAATTTTTTCATTCCTTCCTGAATACTTGTTGAGCAGTATATTTTTTAATGTAGCATTGGTGCTGTGAAGAGCATTCAGATTTCCCAGAAATTCAGAGCAACAGTCAAAATATCTCTGAAGTTTCACAAGAAAAACTTCCTTGTCAGCACCATTCAGGAGCTGTTAACTATAGGAGCTGAAAAGAAAAATCTAAGAATAGGACTATATCTTAAAACAGAAAGTTGCTGTTGAAAAGCTTTGGATTGGCATTGCCGGAGATTTTGATGGATTATTAAAACAAATACCATCTGGACAAGCAACAGCAAAGTGCCCCCAATATGCTATTGTCTATCAGTCCTGGCTAGTAAAAGCCAGCTGTAAGTGACTGTAAAGATAGGATGGGTTCTGTCACAGGCCCATTTATTCCCCCTTAAATGGACAGGATTCTTGGCTAAATTCTCCAGGAAAAAAAAATAATAATAATAAATAAATAAATAAATAAATAAATAATAAAAAGTACTGTACCTTTCTGAAACTTTTTCTTGACATTTTTCTCCTAATCTCTGCAATACGCTTGCTTAACGAAGCAGCTGGGATATTGTGCACACTATTTATTATACTGATCACTAAAATTTCAGCTGTCATTATGGAGACACAAATTTGTATCTCATCTCACACTTTGAACTTAAATACAGTAAGGCATTTTTGTTCTGTTCTTGCAGTGCAAGGCACAGTAGTGAGGTATCAGTGTGCAGAAATAAATGAATATTGAGAATACATAAAAAAACATAATGTCCATTGTATTGTTCATATAAAATACTCCAAAAGGTGATAAGACAGAAACAGTTCTGCTCTCTCCTAAACTTTGATCATTCTTTTCTTGCAGCATTTTGCCTAAATCCTTTAGTTTATGATAGTGTGGGAGACAAAAGACAGTCTGAAGAGTTTGACAGAGGAGAAGAGAGGATGAACTTTCTAGTGGCTCCCTCTAAAACATTTATTATAGGTCCATCTGTTGGTGTAGAAAGGAAACTTTCTACAGCTGATTTTCTGATTCACTGACCTAGCTGTTCTTGACAGTACTTTGTCACTGATTCCAAAATCATAACAGAATATAAGGAATATAGAATATAATAACATAACATATAAGGACCTCTGTGCAGATAGGAAATTGCTTAACACAAATGTCAAAATTAAAAGGATGGCTAGGGTTACTTTTCCCAACTTTATTGTTGTTGTTATTATTATTATTTTTATTTATTTATTTATTTATTATTTCACTGCCCTTCTAGTTATTGCTAAATCAGAATCATCAGGCTGATTTTTACACATGGAGCACATATAGATCATCTTTACTCTGACCAACAGCAGATTTTATCATCAGTTGTTTCTTAAAATATCTTCAGCTTCTTTCTCAATCAAATGATATAAATAGAATACAACACAAAACAGAAGCATTCTTAGTAGTAGTTTTTCAAGTGGTGCTGCCTCTTTCATTGTTTATTAAGGAGCATTTTTGTTTCCTTTCAAAACCAAGGAATACATTTGCCAGTCCCTTGACACCCCTCTGCAAGTGTATGAGGCTGATATGAATTCTGTCACAAGGCAGTGGGAAAAAATTTTGTTGGTGCCCATTGTGAAAAGATTGGCAGCACTTCAGTGTTTGTATCCCGTTATGGGTCTCTTGAGCTGCTTATCTTTTTCAGTGCTAGCACTCATCTTAGGCAAATCCTACATCCTACCACAAACCCATTGATTAACTTGAGTCAAGTCACTTGGGGCAAGATCTAGGCACAGTGTGGAAATGCTGAGTACAATGGTCATGCTATGAGGTTACATTTAACCTGGTATTCTCTCTCTGGCCATTGCTTTTAGGAGAGAGATGTGCAAAATTCTGTGGTGTAGGTGGGATTTTTCTTTCTCTGTTCCTTACCTTGATAATAGGAACGGTGTCAGAAACCAAGAACAAAGACAAAAGGAAAGTGAGAACAATACAAAACAACAACAACAAAGTACATAAAAAGATTCTGGAGACACAGAAATCCACCCAAGATTTTACAGCAGAAGTGACAATGAAGAAAAAAAAAATGGGAGAGGGGGAAATTAAAAAAAAAAAAAAAAGTAGCAGAGAGGAAGCATTAAAGAATGGTAATGGTAAGAGCATTCTTTGTTTTGTATCTATTAACAATGTTTGAATTAAGCTGTCTCAAACCATATAAACAGCTTCAAGATCTCTTCAAGATTCAATATACTTGACTATCCACTCTGCATCTGTAATCTTGGGCATCAGCCTTTGATTCACTGAACCCATCATTTTGCCCAAATTAAGACATAGGCAAGCACAAATACAGGATATATGTCTCCGTAAGTAGATAATATAAGTGCTAAAAATGTGAAGAGTCTTCTTTATATATTCACCTGAGGACAAACAAATTAAATCCTAAATAAAATTACCTTTTTTGTTTGAGTTGAAATAGACCAACTGCATGGCTCACATGGTTACTACCAGTTTTAGATGGTAGTCAACAGCTAACAATTCTGAAAACCCTTCTCTCATAACCTGTTCACACAGCATAAAGATATGAGCTCCCTCTCACCTTGGCTATTCTGGAAAGTGACTGCTGGGGTAATGACACATCCACAAATGCAGTTTAGGTTTGAGATTTCGAGTTGGTAAACAGTGAGCTCAAGGATAGTCACCAGACTTTGCCTTATACCCAGGAAAACACTCAGCAGAGATATAATTATTGATTCCAGGAATCATGTCTTGTGAGCCTCTAGCAGCAGTTTACAGATCCTCAAGATAAAGGAAAAACATACACAAAGAGATTTAAAGTGGTAATTTAATATGGATTTCCTCGCTGTGAAAATGTCCCTGCTGTCACAGAACAGAATCAGATCTTGAATATTCCTTCTATTTAGTTCATTTTTATTGTATTAATAAAATTATGACTTTCTAAAGAAAATCAGATATAATAACTCCCACACAGAAAAGAATAAACTGAAAGCCAGCATGTTGAAAGTGTTATAATTTGCATTCATATGGTGCATTTTATCGAAGAATTTCAAAATATTTTTAAATGGCTATTATTCAGTTTTTCAGAGGAAACAGAAAAAAAAAAAAGAAAGAAAGAAAAAAAAAGACAGCAGAGAATCACAAAGATTTACATTTTTCTACTTGGATGTAAATATTAGATATGAAAAACATTATCTGACATTCAGAATTTCTGAATACCTACAGCTGGTAATACTTCTGAAAATCAGGCCATTACTGATTTTCAGGTCAACAAGACATTGACTAAAATTAACTATTTTTTATTTGAACAAGTTGTTATTAAAGATTTTAATTGCTTAGCATTACAGCTGGTTGAAAAATGAAAATTATTTTCATGCAGTATGTTGAAGTCTCTAGTTCAGGTTCATTTCTAAGGATTTGAAACTAATTGATTTTTATGTCACTTCTCTATTTATTAAGCAATAGTTTTCAAGTCAATAATTAATATTATTTTTCATGTGGCTTGCAGATAAACAAAAAGGATTATTAGGGCTATTTTGAGGGTTATTTTTCAAATTACAAATAATCCAGAATATCTCTCCCATTCTCCCTATTATCAGCAGTTACAGGAGGACCAGAGATGAATCATTCTAGTTTCCTATAGTAATCTTGTAAACAAGACAAAGCACAACCCATTGGCTTCCAGATATTTCTAAGAATTACTATTGGCATCTAAAATTCATACCTAACAGACCTCATAAATTCTTCAGTGATTCTTGAGATTTAGGCTTGAGCAGCGAATGTAACCCATTCTGCTCAGGTGCCACAGTAAAGGCGAAAAGGTCAAAAACAGTACTAATAATGGCAATTAAATGTCAGCCACCAAGGTTATCCAAGGTTAGGGTATTCACCTTTATACCCCAGAACTGAAGGCCTATTTCATTTATTTCTGAAGATATTCCATCTTTCAGATGTCAGTCTGTCATCTTTCAGTCTTAGTAAAGGGCTGAGGCCAAGGAAGAGAGGACATGTACTCCCCTTCTGTAAGCTGCACCAGCACCTAACTAGAAATTGAGTGCTCAGACTAGATGGGGAAAGGATGATGCAAGAAGCCCACTTTCTACTTCAAGAGCAGGTTCTGGAGCAGGAGATCTTACCCTCTCTTTGGAAGGTGGGATACCCTTTTATGAGGTTGTTTCTACTCTCCAGCTTTCTTTTCTGGTCAAGTTCAAGGAAGGCAAGTTGAGTTTAACCCTTCCAAAGTGAGGATGGATAAAATCTAGTGATGTACATTCAAATAAACTTAAGTCCTTTTGCTTTATTTCCCATAAATAATGTCTAAAAAAATTAGGAATACCAAGGAAAAAGCATAAAGACCCTTCAATGTTTGTTTGTTTGTTTGTTTCCCAGAATAGGCTACCCATCTCTGTTATGTGCAGGTGTTTTGCCATATGCAAAACCTACACACAAGTAGGCAGATGCTATTTTCTGTTCACTCCCCACAAAAAACAACAGACAGAGGAGTGGATATGTCTCTCAGATTACAACCTCTGAATTTACCTTCATGGTGATTTTTGGTCCTTGTAGGAAGCCACATGCGAAAAAACTTTTACATTTCAAATACATCTTCACCCAAGTTATTGTGATTATGTTTCTACTCAAAATCCTGACTGAACCTTCTATATCTTTAGCACTTGTTTACTCACTATTAGTATCCTTTGCCATTAATTCTCTATCTCAGTCTA